>NC_083332.1:6988683-8188683 GCF_963455315.2 Globicephala melas | reverse complement strand
GGGTGGCTGAGGAACCGTGCTTCTCTCCCTTCCACTAGTACCTCTCACCTTATTTCCTGAGATTCAGCAAGATGATCAACTACTCTGAAATTAAGACCATTGTTCCTTGATTTCATTGATAATAATAGCTCTCAGCTAATACATGGTCCAAGTTTCAAAGCTGTTATTCTTTGGCCGTGCCATTCTCTCTTTCTTGAAATGTTAATTCAGCATCCCTGGAAGGGGCATATTTTGTGTTATTAGCAGCAAGCTATGAGCTGAATATAGGAATAAGAGTTTCAAGAGGAAGTTGTTGAGGGAAAGGTGAGAGATAATTTTGGATTTCTTTTGTCATTCAATAAATACTAAAATACTGGGTATTGGGGATGCCCACACGTTTATCCTAGCGCTTAGCCTCTCCTTTGTATCAGTTAGCTACAGCTGTGTAAGAAACCATCTTGAAATTTAGTAGCTTAAAACAACAACTTTTTCTTTTTTTCTCACGTGTATTTGGGTCGTCTAGACAGTTCTGCTAATCTGGGCCAGGCTTGGCTGACCTTGGCTGGTTTCACTCGTGAATCTGCCATCATCCTCTGGCAGGTTAACTAGAGGCTGGCTGATTTCGAATTACTTCAGCTGGGATGCCTCAATTCTTCTTTACCTCTCCCTCACATCCCTCCAGCAAGCTAGCCCAGGCAGGTTCTCATGGCAAAGGTGGAGAAGAAGAGAGAGAAGTGAAATACTCCGAGCCTCTTAAGGCTTAGCCTTGGAACTTGTACACTCCTGCTGTATTCTACTGGCTAAAGCAAGTTGTAAATGTCAGTTCAGGGGATGGGAAAAGAGACTCCATGTCTCTTTTTAAAAATTTTTTAAAAATATTTATTTATTTATTTTGGCCCTGCTGGGTCTTAATTGCAGCATGCAGCATCTTTAGTTGTGGCATGCATTTGGGATCTAGTTCCCCCATCAGGGATCGGACCCGGGCCCCCCGCATTGGGAGCGCGAAGTCCTACCCACTGGACCTCAAGGGAAGTCCCAAGAGACTCCATGTCTTGATGGGAGGAGCTGTGAAAGCACACCGCAAAGCGCCAGATAAAGGGAGGGGTGGAGAAGGGCAGCCTCAAGGCAGGGAAGAGAGGTCTTTCTTATTTCTGCTTCTCCCATGAGCCAGCGAAAGTCTGATTCCCATTGTCCACAGTTGCACAGTCCTGTGTTCTGACTTTAACCTTCACTTCTTTCTGTGAGTCCCTTAGGTCTCTTTTGGGGCAGCTCTATCCCATTCCTTACTCTCCAAGCCCCCAACCCCACCTCCACCCATCATTGGAGACTGATGTGTCCCCCTCTTACTTCAGGATAGGGCTGATTCCAGCTTCCCTGGCTTTTGTTTATTTCTTCCATCTCCTGTGAGGAAGTGTTTGTTCTCGAATGCTCATGAGGGAAGGGTTCAACCTGGACTCCTCCCACTTTCTCAGATCCACCCCCCGCCCCTGGCCCCGAGTTAGTCACCCTTCTACCTCCCTCTGGGTCAGTCGTCTTGTTTCCATCCCCACATTTCCACCCCGGTCCAGGCCCCACCATTATTTCTTGCCCTAGACTAACAACAACCATACACACAGGCATGGTGGAGGATGGTGTCTGGTTTTTAATCCTGGTTCTGCTGTTGATCAGCTGGGTGACCTCAGGGAACTGACTGGGCCTCTCTGTGCTTCAGTTTCCTCCTGCTGTAGACTGAATGTATATTTCCCCCCAGCCCTCAAACTCTATGTGTTGAAACCTAATCCCCAATGTGATGGTATTTGTAGATGGGGCCTTTAAGAGGTGATTAGGTCATGAGGGTGGCGTTCTCATGTATGAGATTAGTTCCCTTAGAAAAGAGACCCCAGAGAGCTCCCTCACCCTTTCTGCCATGCAAGGACGTGCAAGAAGATGGCTGTCTGTGAACCAGGAAGCACCTTGATCTTGGACTTCCCAGCCTCTAGAACAGTAAGAAATAAATTTCTGTTGTTTATATAGTGATGATAATAGTATCTGCTTATAAGGTTGTTTGCTGTAAGGATACGAAAAGCAACCTCATCTGAAGATCTGAAGCACTTGGGACTGTTCTGGTCCTGGAAATTGACAGGGATAAATGGCGATGATAGGATGGGCTTGGGGGGATTGATTCCATCCGATGTGCTAGGTCTGTGCTCAGTATGTCACTGGTGCTCCCAGTGAGCCTAGGGGTTAGTTCCATTTTCCCGATGAGACAACTGAGACTCAGAGAGCCTCAAGGTCACGGTTGCCCAAGGTCACGGTTACTGAATAATTGGGCCACGATTGGAACTGAGATCCATCTGATTCCTAAGTTTCTCTTTCTGACTGTGAGCACCGGCTTCTCCCTTGTCTCCCCGCTTCCCCTCTGACCCCCCAGTCTCTGCTCCTCAGTCAGCCAAAGGGAGGCAAGGAAGGGGTAAAGCTAATCAAGTCTGCTGAAGATTTTTCAGCAACATGAATCAGTCCAATGCATGATCCAAGACTGGATCCTGTACTGGCGAAAACATGGCTCTAAAGGACATTACTGAAGGGAAGTGAGAGATTTGAAGTTGTGGAATAAACAACAGTATTACTGTATCAGCGTTACATTTCCTGATTTTGATAACTGTCCTGGGGTTTTTGAAGAGAATGTCTTTGTTCTGTAGCTCCATGCTGAAGTATTTATAGGGATCAAGGGACAGGATGTCTGCCGCTGCCTCTCAAATGTTCAGAAAAGAGTGAGATAAAACACATGTGGTTAAATATTATTGGCTGATGAACCTAGGAGAATGGAGTTCTTTTTACTCTTCTTGTTTGAGAAGAGTAAACTGTGAAAGAGTTTTCTGTAGTTTGATCTTATTTCGGGTGAAAAACAAATCAGCAAAAACACACTCTTCATTCTGCTCCTCAGTAGGTGTCATGAGAAAGGAAAATCTATGTCCACACAGACACTTGTACACGAAGGTTCAAAGCAGCATTATTCACAGCAACCAAAAAGCAGAAACAACCCAAGTGTCTATCAACTCATGAATGTATAAACCCAATGTGGTGTATCCCAACAGTAGAAATATGTTTTTATGGAAGTAGAGTTGATTTACAATGTTGTGTCAGTTCCAGGTGCACAGCAAAGTGATTCAGTTGTCTATCTATCTATCTATCTATATCCTTTTCCATCATAGGTTATTACCTATGAATATAGGTAATTGAATATAGTTCCCTGTGCTATACAGTAGAACCTTGTTGTTTATCTATTTTATGTTTAAAAAAATTTTTATTGCAGTATAGTTGATTTACAATATTATGTTACTTTCTGCTGGACAGCAAAGTGAATCAGTTATACATATACATATATCCACTCTTTTTTTCTTTCTCTTTCTTTCTTTTTTTTTTTTTTTTTTTTTGCGTTACTTGGGCCTCTCACCGTTGTGGCCTCTCCCGCTGCGGAGCACAGGCTCCGGACGCGCAGGCTCAGCGGCCATGGCTCACGTGCCCAGCCGCTCCACGGCACGTGGGATCCCCCCAGACCAGGGCACGAACCCGCGTCCCCCGCACCGGCAGGCGGACTCCCAACCACTGCGCCACCAGGGAAGCCCTCCACTCTTTTTAAGATTCTTTTCCCATATAGGTCATGACAGAGTACTGAGTAGAGTTCCCTGTGCTATACAGTAGGCCTTTATTGGTTATCTATTTTATATATAGTAGTGTGTATATATCAGTCCCAATCTCCCAATTTATCCCTCTCCCCCCTTGTAACCATAAGATTGTTTTCTACATCTGCGACCCTATTTGTGTTTTGTGAATAAGTTCATTCATACCAGTTTTTTAGATTCCACATATAAGTGATAGCATATGATATTTGTCTTTCTGTTTCTGACTTACTTCACTCAGTATGACAATCTCTAGGTCCATCCATGTTGCTGCAAATGACATTATTTCATTCTTTTTTATGGCTGAGTAATATTCCATTGTATATATGTACCACATCTTCTTTATTCATTCCTCTGTCAATGGACATTTAGGTTGCTTCCATGTCCTGGCTATTGTAAACAGTGCTGCAATGAACATTGGGGTGTATGTATCTTTTCGAATTACAGTTTTCTCTGGACATATGCCCAGGAGTGGGATTGCTGGATCATATGGTAGCTCTATTTTTAGTTTTTTATGGAACTGCCATACTGTTCTCCATAGTGGTTGTACCAATTTACATTTCCACCAAGAGTGTAGAAAGATTCCCTTTTCTCCACACCCTCTCCAACATTTATTATTTGTGGACTTTTTAATGTCAGCCATTCTGACCAGTGTGAAGTGATACCTCATTGTAGTTGTTTTTTTCTTTTTTTGGCTGCACCATGTGAGATCTTAGTTCCCCAACCAGGGATCGAAACTACGCCCCCTGCATTGGAAGTGTGGAGTCTTAACCACTGGACTGCCAGGAAAGTCCCCTACCTCACTGTAGTTATGATTTGTATTTCGCTAATAATGAGCAATGTTGAGCATCATTTCATGTGCCTATTGGCCATATGTATATCTTCTTTGGAGAAATGTCTATTTAGGCCTTCTGTCCATTTTTTGATTGGGTTGTTTGTTTTTTTTTTGTTATCAAGTTGTATGAGCTATTTGTATATTTTGGAAATTAAGTTCTTGTCAGTTGCATCATTTACAAATATTTTCTCCCAATCCATAGGTTGTCTTTTTGTTTTGTTTATGGTTTCCTTTGCTGTGCAAAAGCTCATAAGTTTGATTAGGTTCCATTTGTTTATTTTTGCTTTTATTTCTATTGCCTTGGGAGACCCAACAGTGGAGTATTATTCAGCCATAAAAAGGAATGAAGTTCTGATTCATGCTACAGCATGGGTGAACTTTGAAAACATTATGCTGGGGATTCCCTGGCAGACCAATAGTTAGGACTCTGCGGTCTCACTGCCAAGGGCCTGGGATCAATCCCTGGTTGGGGAACTAAGATCCCACAAGCCATGAGGGGTGACCAAAAAGAAAGCATTATGCTAAGTGAAAGAAGCCAGACACAGAGGCCATATATCGTAGGTTTCCATTTATATGAAATGTCCGGAATAGACAAATCCATAGAGATAGGGTCGGTGGGAAGGGGGAAATAGGAAGGACTGCTAATGGTACAGGGCTTCTTGTTGGGGTAATGAAAATGTTCTGGAACTAGATAGTGGTGATGGTTGCACAGCCTTGTGAATATACAATAAACCGTGGAATGGTCCACTTTACACGAGTAAGTTTTATGGTCTGTGGATTGCATAGCAATTAAAAGTAATCACGACAGTGACAACAAAGCCTCCAATGACTGTGTATGGCTTTTGGGATCAAACCCCAAATCCCTGGTGTAAGGTCACCCAGTCCCTGAGCCTCTTTCAGCCAAGCTCTCAAGGCTCCAGCAGCCCAACCTGCCTTCCCTCCCTGCCGCTGCCACCTCTGGGGCTTTGCACCTGCCCTTCCCCTCCACGCTTGTCTGACTAACTCGATTTATCTTGCAAGTTTTAGCTTACAATTGACTTCCTTCAGGAAGGTGTCCCTTAATCCCCAGAGTCTGAGTCACCGGGTTCCCAAAGTAGCATTTGGGATGATTTCCAGGTGACGTTTTAATTGTTATGCATTTATTTTAAAGTGCATTGGGGAAAAAAGGAACTGGCCCTTCACACCTGTGATTTCATGACTATTGTCCCTTGGGATCAGCCTAAGGTAGCCCCAGGGGGACCCATCAAAGGAAGAAAAAAAGTTGGTTGAAAGAACAAATTTTATTTTATTTTATTGAAGTATAGTTGATTTACAATGTTGTGTTGATTTCTACTGTACAGCGAAGTGATTTGGTGATACATATATATTTTTTCATATTCTTTTCCATTATGGTTTATCACAGGATACTGAATATAGTTCCCTGTGCTATACAGGAGGACCTTGTTGTTTATGAGAGAACACATTTTCAAGGTACAGACAATAGAGGCAGTACTCGGCAAGAGTTGCGAAATAGACTTTTAGGAATACTAGAAGTGGAGAAACCCCGGGGGGCTGAGTTAACTCCACCTGACCTCCCATAGCAGCCGTCAGGCTAATATCTGTCACACTGCAAAATGATTTGTTTTATGTCTGTCTCCCGCACTAGGGTGTGAGTCCCATGAAGGCAGGGCTGGGCCTGGCTCTTCCCCACTGTGTCCCCAGCACTGCCCATGCAGGGTGGGGCACGGAGCAGGTGCTCAGAGAGGGTGTGCTGAATAAACTGAGGCCAAGCTGTTCTGGACTGTGGACTACCCCCAAGGGCACTAGGGAGCCTTAGGAGGGCTTCAATCAGGGGAGTGTCAAGGTTGATCTGTGCTTTAGAAATTCCAGGCTCCCTTTCTACTTTGGACCCGGAAAATCCACATTCCTCCCCGTCTGACCTTTCCTATCAGACTCCTCTTTACCCTTCTCCTCCTCCAGGAAGCCTTCCTGAACTGCAGGCTGGGTCAGGTGCCTGCTCTGGGCTTCCACAACCCCCCACTGCCCCCATCCCAGCCCTGTCTACCCTGGGGGTGGGTCTGTATCCTCCAGAGACTTGTGAGATCTCCACAAGTTCTGCCCTAGGCTCTCAGGAACCACTCCAGAGCAGATGCGTTGACTGGACCTCTCTCCACTGCCATCTCCCTAGATCTCGCTCCATTCTTTTCCTCCACCAGCCCCTCCCTAGCTGTTTTTGGATCCTCTCCTCATATACACTGCCATGTGTATTATTTTTAAAATCGTGTGCTTAACACCACTGCTTTCTCACCATTTAAAATTAAAAAACAATTTTTGTGTCATGAAATTGACTGTTGTCACCATTTAAAATGTACAATTCAGTGGCATTAAGTACATTCACAGTGTTGTACCACCATCACCACTATCTAATTCTCGAAATTTCCCATCACCCCCAAAGGAAACCCTATGCCCATATAGCAGTCACTAGCCATTCCCCCCTCCCCCCAGGCCCTGGCCACCTCTGCTTTCTGTCTCTGTGGATTTGCCTCTTCTGAACAGTTCGTATAATGGACTCGCCCAATATGTCGCCTTTTGGGTCTAGCTTCTTACACTTAGCATCATGTTTTCAAGGTTCCATGTCATAGCATGGATCCGTTCCTTTTTGTGGCTGAATAATATTCCACTGTGTGGATAGACCACATTTGGTTGATTCATTCATCTGCTGGTGGACATTTGGGCTGTTTCCACCCTCTGGCTATTGTGAATAATGCTGCTGGGAACATTCATGTACACGTTATTGTTTGAACACCTGTTTTCAACTATTCTGGGTATACACATAGGTGTGGCCATGTAGTAATTCCAGGTGCAACTTATGGAGGAAACAGCGAACTGTTGTCCATATTGGTGGCCCCTTTACCCACCAGCAGTGTGTGAGGATTCTGATTTCCCCACATCCTTCCTAACACTTGGTATTGTCCCTTTTTTGGATTATGGCCATTTTAGCAAGGGCGAAGTGGCCTCTCATGGTTTTGACTTGCATTTCGCTAATGACTAATAACCTTGAACATCTTTTTATGTGCTTCTTGGTCATTTTCTCACTACCTTTTGCAAACTGACCTCAGCTCCTACCACCTTGCTAAAGCCATTTTCCCCATATTCACCAGTCCACTGGCTTCCCTTTTTAAAAATTTTTTTAAAAATTTATTTTATTGAAGAATAGTTGATTTACAACGTTGTATTAATTTCTGCTGTACAGCAAAGTGATAAAGTGATTCAGTTTTATATATATATATATATATACACTCTTCTTCATATTTGTTTCCATTATGGTTTATTACAGAATATTGAATATAGTTCCTTCGGCTATACAGTAGGACCTTGTTGTTTATCCACTGGTTTATCTTAATTCCCATTTCTTCCTGTCTCTCAGCAACTCTGGACGCCTTCCTCTCTCTCCCACCATGACCTACCCATTCTTGGTCTTCCTCTTCTTTTTCTGGAGAGAGATGTGGGACCTTGGGCCAGTTATTTAACTTCTCTGTGCCTCGGTTTTTTCATCTGTGAAATGAGACCGCTAACTATTTCGACTTCTTGGTTGTTGTAACAATTCAATGAGCTTAGAACTGTGCCTGAAGATTACACAGTAATGATCAGGGAAGTATTTAATGGTGAGAGGAGTCGGAGGGCTGAGGGCAGAACATTTCCTCGTGAAAGGTACTTAAAAAATTTAAAAAGCTGGAGGGTGAAAAAATAAAATAAGATTTAAAAGCTTGCCCTGATACAGAATTTTAGGAAAAACCATCAGAAATTATTTTATTTAAAAAAAAGAAACCCACAAGAATATTACTCAGCCATAAAAAAGAATGAAATAATGCCATTTGCAGCAACATGGATGGACCTGGAGATTATTATACTAAGTGAAGTAAGTCAGACAAAGACGAATATCATATGATATCGCTTATATGTGGAATCTAAAAAGAAAAAAAGAAATACAAATGAACTTATTTACAAAACAGAAAGAGATTCACGGACATAGAAAACAAACTTATGGTTACCAAAGGAGAAAGGGGAGGAGGGTAGGGATAAATTAGGAGTCTGGGATTAACATATACACCTACTATATATAAAATAGATAACCAACAAGGACCTACTGTATAGCACAGGGAACTATACTCAATATTTTGTAATAACCTACAAGGGAAAAGAATCTGAAAAAGAATATATATATATAATATATATATATGGACTGAATCACTTTGCTGTACACCTGAAACTAACATGACATTGCAAATCAACTATACTTCAATTTAAAAAAGTAAAAAAAAAAAAACCCACAAAACTCCTCTACGACAGAAAGCATACAAAATAGTTCACCTTCATTAAGAATCTGCATTAAGAAATAGAGACACAGATGTAGAGAACAAACGTATGGACACCGAGTGGGGAAAGAGGCTCGGGGCGGGGGCGGTTATGAATTGGGAGATTGGGATTGACATATATACACTAATATGTATAAAACAGATAACTAATAAGAACCTGCTGTATAAAAAAATAAATAAAATTCAAAGATTGAAAACAAAATCTGCATTAAGCTTCTTATAGCTTCTAAAACAATGCATCAAAAGACAAAAACGTTTTTAGGGGCAAGTGTAATATGGTGGTTAAATGTATGAACTTTGGAGAAGGGCTGCCTGAGTCCGAATCCCTGTGACGCCTGATGTGGGCAATTGTATAACTCTCTGTGACTCAGTTTCCACATGCGTAAAACGCGATGCTGTTAGAACCTGCTAGGATCTTTAGGGGCATTCACCGAGTTTATCTATGTACCTGAGCCGGCAGCGCCAGCTCTGGTAGGCGTTAACTTAGAACTACATCATGTCGTAGCCGGTCAAGTTTTCACTCCAGGCCTGGGTGACTTTCCCAGCCATCTAAACAATGTTTCATAAACCCTGTAGCGAACTTATACGGAGGAAGTCTTGACAAGTAAGATCCATAACAGGTCAAATCTCAGCTGCAGGAAGTCGTTCTCATTTTCTGCTCCAGATCTCCCGGAACAGAGAGTAATAATAAAAGTCAAAACCCGGACAACTCTCCCTTCTGCAGGTCAATTCCGCCAGCGTCGTTTTCCGGAGGAGGCAGGCTTCCCTTCTTAAAGGGGCCTCTCCTAGTTTTGACTTTCTCTTCTCTCTCCTAACAGGGCCTGGCTGGTTTCTCCTTCTCATCCCCCACTTAGCATCTCTCAGGAAGCGGCCCCTCCCTCTCCGTTGGGATGTTAAATCCTGCAGTGATTACTATTAAATAAAGCCACTCTTCATTGAATTTGGATTTCTGTTGGTCCTGAGTACATGAAGCAGCTCAATTCCCCAAATACCACTGTGGGTTGTAGGGGTCGCAGGTCGGGGGTCCATGGCCTCTATAGCCAAGTCAAGAAGTTTCCTAGGGGCCATTGCTTCGAGGTACGTGGATGAAAAGGGAGAGTTCTCAGAACTTAATATTTGTTTACAAGTTTCTAACTTTACAAAGGTCCAAATAGATCTACCCTCCACGCACCCCGGTCTCCCTCCCCACAGACGCTGCAGTTACCAGTTTCTGCTTTGGAAGATATTCTGTGCATTTAACAAGCAGAAGCTTATATTTTCTCACCTCCCCCTTAAATTATTATACACTCTTCTTCCTTCATTGCCTTTTCCCCTTAACTGAATTCATAGCTTATTCCGCGTCGGTTCATGTATTACGTCCTCATTTTACGGTTATTTCATGTCCCCCTGTGGGCCAGACCACAGCTTATTTAATGAGTCCCCTATCCATGGACAGCTAGGTTGTTTGCGGGTTTGTTTATCCTTACTACTTTTTATGAAAACAAAAACAATGTTCCCTACTCCCTTGGTTAGCATTTATCAAGAAACCTGCAGAAGCCTCAACCTGCCCGCCCCCGCTGCCAGCCTCCACTTAGAGTATCCCCATCTCCAGGGTTCCAGTGCTTTGGCGGCTCGTCTTATGTGGGCTGCCTAGCTGAAGCTGTCAGGCGCAGGCCGGGGCCCTCTGGCGCCCCGCCCCGCGGCCGGCCCGCAGTCGGGCCGATTCAAATCCAGCCAATGGCAGCGTGTAAACAAACCCAGGCCCCGCCCCACGATGAATAATTCTCCGGGCCGGCGCGAAGCCTATTTAACTAGGCGGGGGATGGGGGCGGGACGGAGATGCGGCCCCGCCCCCCATCTTGGGCCAATGGGCGACTAGGCCCCGCCCCCCGCACTTGCCGCTCTGAGGACCCAAGGTCGGGGTGGGCTTGTAGCTGCCTGATTTGCCGCCGCTCGCGGTCTTGGCGCTCCAGGCGAGCCAGCGTAGCTGCGTGCTGGGGTAGCACTGTCCCGCTGTACGAGCCATATTTAAAGGGCGCGGTCAGAGGGCGCAGGTCGCTCCGGAGTCAGTTCCCTCCTAGTCCTCCTATTTTTCCCCTCCTGGCG
Organism: Globicephala melas; assembly: GCF_963455315.2. Lineage (NCBI taxonomy): Eukaryota > Metazoa > Chordata > Mammalia > Artiodactyla > Delphinidae > Globicephala > Globicephala melas. The sequence goes on along the minus strand of NC_083332.1, from coordinate 8,177,770 downwards.
GCTAGAATTCGGATCCTGGAGAGGTCTTTGATGAAAACTTTCCCCTGAAGTCGGATTGAACGAGAAGTGGAGGGACCGCAGGGGTGTTCTGGGCAAGGTTTTTTCTTGCTTTGTTCCTTCTTGTTATTGAAGTGTTACATGCCTCCAGAAAAGTGCACGGATCCTAAGCGTGCTGCTCAACTGAAAACGAAAAACACCCTCGGAAACATCTTGCCAGATCAAGAAACAGAACTTGGGTTGGCCAAGTTTTAGACTTTGCAGTTGCGGGTGCGAGGGAGGAGCCGCGATGGCCGTTCCTTTGACTTTCAGAGGCACAAACAACTTGTTTAAAAAAAAAAAAAAGAAAGAAAGAAAGAAGGAAAAAGGAAAACCACGCCTCTGTAGAGAAACGGGAATCAGGCCAGACTCTGGTCAGGCTCCCTCAGGGTAGGAACTGGGCTGTTGGACGGGTAGGAGGTGTAGGACTCAGAGATAAAGGGCATTAGGATCTGGTTGGGAGAGCTGAGTGTGGGGTGGGGAAGGACTAGAAATTTGAGGGGACTAGAAATTTGACGGGATAGAAAATGCGCTTGTACTGGGGGTGGGAGAAGGGAGGTTTCTGGGCTGGAGGGTTGGGAGGACCAGGGGGAGTTGGAGCCGGTGGGCTAAAAGTGGAACAAGGCATCACAGCCCCTGGGAGAGGGCAGGTTAATTCTCCAGTGTCCTGGACTTTCCACAGCAAATGGGTTTCCTGCTGTTCCTTTTCAGCTGCACGGTTATAATTAAAACAGTCCATGAAACGTTGAGATGAGGGGCCCAGAAATCCAAGCTCATTCAGCAAATATTTGTGAGGTGTCTGTCTCCTGCCCAGACCTATGTTAGGAGAGAGGAAATATCATGACCTATATGGGATTAAGTTCCATATTGGCAGGCAAGGACCCTGTGTCCAGAGCGCAGCTGAGCACAGAGGTGTAGTGTATTTGGTAGATGAGAAAAGGTGGGTGCATCTTCTCCCGTCCTAATTTCTCACATCTGGATGCTGCTCTGTCCCTGTCCCATAAGAGTTTCTATGTGCCTCGTCCCATTTCATCCTTTCCATAGCCTTCATAACGTCTGGACTCTGGGGACAAACAGAGCTGGGTTTGACTCCCCGGCTGTGTGACATTGATCCGGTTTCTTACCCTCTCTGAACTGGTTTCTCCACACAAAAAAGTTAGAATTGAGGTTTAAATGAGAGTCAGGGCCTGGCCCAGGGGGTTGGTATTAACAGTTGTCAGAGTGTTTATCAAAGCGAGGAGTTAGTTAGGATTACCAGCTTAATGATGTGTTCGGGGGAGATAAACAGATGTCTGCAATGCATCAAAAACTGAGATGGATTTGATGGATAGATACACAGATGTGTGATTAAGCTAGTAGAGTAGGATGCTGATGGTTGAATCTAGGTGGTGGGTATTTATCCTATTTCTTCCACTTTTCCATATTTGAAAATGTTCAGAATAAAATGTTGGGGGGCGATGGATTTTGGTGTCTGACTATACAGTCCCATTTTACAGATGAGAAAATGGAGGGGCTGGAGAAGTGACTTGCCCCAGGTTCATCTGGTGACTCATAACAGAACATCTGGGATTAGTCCCTCCCCTGGCTGGGTATCCCTGGGGCAAGTTGCTGAACCTATCTGGGTCTCACTACCAACCCGATTCTGAACCTGGAACTTACAACTTGCATCTGATTTTCAAAGGGCAGGGGTGTGTCACCCCCTAAAGAATAGCAGGTCTCTTCCCATTTGGGTGCATATAGACCCCTCCTCTGGCCTTGGACATTTGACCTCCCAGGGCTTTGCCAGCGATGGCTAGATTGGGGGCTTCTTTCACACCCATGCCCATTCCAGGCCGCCTGGCCTCAAGACCATCTTCCTAAGAGGTCAGGTATGCCTGTGGAAGGGTGGGTATTATCTCATTGCTCAGCAGATCTTTCTTGAGCACTTACTAAGTGCCAGGCACTGTTCTGGGGTGTGTGTTGGGGGAGTGGTAGATACCATAATGCACCTAAGAAGCCTGGAACCTGCTACAGAGGGCAGGGGAAACTGAGGCTAAGTGACTTATTTGCTTACTTGCTCATTGTCTGTGTCCCCTAATAGACTGTGAGCTGCAGAATGGGGCTAGGGGGTAGCGATGGGGCAGGAACCAGGGTGTTCTTGGTCACTGCTATATTCCTGGCACACACTAGATACCCATAAACAATACTTCCTGTATGAATGAATAAACTTGGACAGTCACCCCCCACAATGCCTCAGGTCTGCTACCTTTGAACCCCAGTCAGTTCCCTAGTTCCGAGCCCCCCAGGGTTGGCAGCTATAACAAGAGACACCAGTGCCACCCAGCTCAGATCAGGTCCCACTTCCCGGTTGTGTGACCTTGGGCAAAACGCTTCCCCTCTCTGAGCCAATTTAGTTTGCTACACTGCAAGGTGGGAATAACTAAAGGTCTCTAGATGGGAGTTCCTGGAGATCTCTTCTTGGTGAAGACTGGAAAAATGGCACCCAGGTAAATGAATACTGAAGGTGTAGCCCAGTGGCTCAATCTTAGCAAATGGAAGGGCAACCTGCACAAAAATAATGTCCTCCTATGTTGCGGTTCCTGGAAGGTCACATACCTCAGTGGGCCATGGATTACTATAACTATATGAGTTATAGACTGACCACTGTCTCATGTTTGCGGCAACACGTGTTCACTTCTGGAATTGATAAAGTTTTCTTTTACTATAATAGTAAATAATAACAGCACTTATCTGGCACTTCCTGTCAGATGCTGCTCCCCATGAGAACATTTTCTCCTAATGACCTTATGAAATGAGGCCTATTAATTATTTCCTCTTGGAAATGGAGGCACGGAGAGGTGAAGTAATTTGTCCAAGGTCACACAGCAAAGGAAGCGGCAGGATGTGAAGCACAGGCTCGCTGGTTTGAGTCAGCGCGCTTAACCTCCGTGGTGTCTTAAATAATACGCGTAGTGCCACCAAGATGCCAGGATCAATTCTAAAGCTTAAAACACATAGGTCTCAATCACTCATTTATTCAACACACATTTATTGAACTGCTTCGGTATACACATGGCTTTTCCAGGGCATCGGGGAAACAGAAGGTAAGAAGAGACCAGAATATAAGTCCCGTTGGCCTGTGCGCCCCGGCAGGGTAGCTCCGAGCTGTCTGGGTGCTCGATGGGCCCCGAGCAAGGCGCAGGGCACACAGCAGGCGCTCAGCAAGCGTTCCCTGAACGAACGCGCGAACCGAAGTGTCACGCCCGCAAGGCGTACACGGCCCCGCGGGGCGGAAACAGACCCAACACCACCGAGGCGTCCCGGGGCTTCTGGGAGTCCCATCTGCGCGGCCCGAGAGGCCTCGAGGAGGCTCTAAGACAGGTCGGACCCACGTCCCCGGCGCCCTCCCTGGGGCGTAGCAGCTCAAAAGACCGATTGAGGTGAGTGAGCGAGCCGCGTTCGGGGTCCCGGCCAGTAGCCCCAAAGCACCCCCCCGCCCCCGCACCTTCCACCCTTTTGGCTCCGACTCCCGGCTCCTTCGCGATTCCACCTGCGGGGCCTCCCCCTCTCCTCCAGCCGCGACTCCCGCTACCTTTTCGAACCTTCGGCGCTCCCCCTGGTCGCGTCCTCCCGCCCGGCGACCATCCCCCGCGTCGGGGCGCGCCCAGGGCGCACCGCGCCCGCTCCCCAGACGGGCTGGGCGCCCGGGATACGGGAGGGCGAATCCCTTTAGCCTTTTCCCCTAATCCGGAGCATTGCTCGATGCAGTCGGCGCACTCCACCGTAGCCTGGGAAGGGGCGCCCCTGAACCCCCGGGACTAGGGCTGGGGAAGGGGCGGCGCCGGTGCGGAGGTCACCCTCCCGGGGCGTTCGCAGCCTCCCATTCGTTCGCGGGCCCGCAGCTCGGCGCCCAGAGCCGAAGCTGGTTTGCTGAGTCGCGGGGCGGGGCCTCCCCCAAGCCCGTCCCTCGGCGAGGGCGGAGGGAGGAGGAGGAGGAGGAGGAGGAGGAAAGGGGGGGGCGGAACACAAAACCCGCAAGGTTTTTTTTTCTTTTGCATGTAATTAAAAAATAATTTTTTTTTTTTTTTTTTTGCAAACCCGAGGGGTCCCGCCCGGAGCGGGCGCGGGTCCGGGGTGCCCGGGCCGCGGCGCGGGGCGGCGGCAGGGGCCTGGCGGAGGCTGCCGGGCGGCCGCCATGCGATCAGGCAGTGCGCTGACCGGCCCGGCCGGTCGGCCCCTTCTGGGTCCTCCCTTTGCAGCCCGTGCGGGGCCGTCTCGGAGACCCCGCGCCGACGGCTGCTCAAACATCAGGGTGAGTTTCTCACAATGTAGCAATTTCTCTTTAAATCTCTTAACTCTCTCTACCTGCGAGTCGGGGCTGTGACAGGGCGCAAAAGCGAGGGGGGAGTGGGGGTTGGCGGCGAGGGTGTGTGTGGGGGGAGCCGGAGCCGGGGCCGAACCCACCCCCCCGACACTCACACACTTAGCCCCCCAACCGGGGCGCATCGCCCGCTGCCTCTTTTTCTGTTCGGCGCCCACCACCCCCGGCAGCCCCCCCTCACCCCCCGCGTCTCTCCATCACCGCCGCCCCGATTCTGCGGGGACCCCCCCTCCACCCACCCTGGGCTCCCCTGCCCAAACCCGGCGCCCGGTGCCTCCCCGGCCCTCCCGCCGGCTGCCGGGGATACAATGGAGCGGCGGAAAAACGAGACCTAACGTTCCACGGGGGGAAGGGTGGGGAGACCCCCTCCCCCGGCCCGGGGGCCCCCCCTCCCCTCACCCTGCTCCCTGCCTTTTGGGGAAGAAGAGGGCAATGGGGGCAGCGGATGGTGGTTTCCCGGCCGGAGCTGGCGAGCCTTCATCTCCCCCTCTCGCCCGTCCCCTGCGCTCCCTCCTCAGATCCCTCCGGGGGTGCCGGAGAGAAACGGGGCCTCCGGCATGCTGGGGAGGGATGGATGCGGAAGGAAGCCACTGGGTCTCCTCCTCCCCACCGCCCCGAAACAATGAAAGGAGTTGACTTGGTCCCCCACCCCCCAGCAATGAAAGGAGTTGACCCCCGCCCCCGCTAGCTGGTTGTTCCCGGAGGGGGCCGTTACGGGGGGTGGGGGGAGGAGGGAGGTGAGCCTTACCCCTGTCACCTCCGAGATTTGGGGCGGCCCCCCATCTCCACCCCCTCGGCCTAGCAATGGGAGGCACCAGGCCCAGCCCGGGCACCGCGCTCGGGTGGTGACCTTTAGACAAAGGCAGCCCTTTCCCTGTGGTGAGCCCGGACGAGCCGGGCCCGAGGCGTCCCCTAGCCCCTGCGGAGGGCGGCCGGGCCGCGGGCACCCGGAGGGAGGGATGGAGCAGGAGGGAGGAGGGATGGAGCCATCTGGTTTTCCCATCCCTCGCTGCCCCTCGGCTGCTTCTCCGGCTCCTGTCACGGGCGGCCGCGGGGAGACCAGGGACCGCCGGCTGCCCAGGCCTTGGTCCGCGGCCAGCGGCGAGCGGGGCGAGCAGCCGCGGGCGGGCTCGGGAGGCAGCGGTGATTGGAAGGCACGGCGGCTCCTTCCTCTCCGCACCCCTTTGTTTTGCTTTGTGGTTCTGAGCAGCTGAACTTCCCGGGAGGTGGGGTCAGAGGCCGCTGTGTCAGCTCTCCCCGGAGGAGGCCAGGGTGACAGGTCCCAGCCCTCTGGTGTACCTGGACCGGGGCTCCTGCCGGTGCTCGGCCTTCTGTCCGGACAGGCAGACCCTTTTGTCACACAGCCCTCCGATAGTATAGATCTGGGGATGTATTGAAGGTTTGCTTTTCCCTCACACCTCCTTTCCTGGGGCGCTTGTCAGGGAAACAGTTTTTAGAAACACCCCCAGACTTCACGGCCTGAGACTTCTGAGAAGTGCTCTGTGCTTTCACACCTCTCCCCTCACCTGGGGTGGGGATGGGGGCCTCAGTCAACGCCGACCTGCTAGGGTGGTGGGAGAACAGGGGAGGAGGACAGCTGAGGAGCCACCCCCTTCCCATGTGCCAGCGTCCAGTGAGACTTAAGGGGTGTGCTTAGCTACACCCCCCTCCTCCAGAGCTCCCCCACTCCTGGAAGGCGGAAATAACATCTCTTACCCAGAGAGCATTAGGGATTGGCTACTGTTAGGTGCGCTACCCAGTGGCCACCACCCGAGGAGGAAGTTGGGTCAGTTATGTGATTCCCATTTTGCAGACAGGCTAATGGAGGCTCAGAGAAGCTAAGTGACTTGCCCGGGGTCACACAGCCCCAGTCTGTAACCGTCTCAGGTTTTTCCAACTCAGCTCAAAACTCTTAGGTTCTCCTGTACCCCTCTTTGGCAATTTGTCCCTTTGACTTCAGTTGAGTCTCAAATGTAGATAATACCAGGAAGGAGCGGCCGAATTCACCCCGCCCCCCCACCCACCCACCGAGTGCTCGTTTGGGGAAGGGGTAAGGAGCATCTGGAAGCTGGGCTGAGGGCAGGATGCTTTCACCTGTGGCTGGAGCAGAGTGTTTGCCTGCAGGAGCTGAGGATTGGAGGTGTGGAGTCAGGAGAAGGGGGGGCCCCGGGCCTCGCTGGCTGGGGTTTGGGGGGCACTTGGTTGGTGGCCCCTCTGTCATCCTCTTCCTGTTCCACCTGAGCTGGGACTCGGCCCCGCTGGGAGGGAATCTGAGCTGCCGGGGACCTTCGTCGTCGCTCTGCCCTGTGACCCTCCGTGGCTCCGTGATGTAGCTGGCAGAGAACTCCCCTGCCCGTTCTCCTCTCAGCCTGGGTGGCAGACTCCCTGTCCCACTCTGTAACCTCAGTCACTGGTCCTCAGTTTCCTCATCTGCAGGTGGGGATCAGTAGAGCTTCCTTAACTGACCTTGCGGTGACTGAAAGTTTTATCCAAACGTGTTATTTTTATTTCTCCTTCAGCATACGGGGATATGGCAGGCCTGTAGGAGTGGGGAGGAAAGTTGGGTGCTGGGTATTTTAGGGTGAATGGCAAAAGGCATCTACCCTGGAGGAATTCCCTGTGGTGGTGGGTGAGGGCAGGCAGTAAGGGGTTCCACTTTGGTGGCTCTCCATCTCCAGCTCTCTGGGACCCCACTCCTTCAGCACTTACTGGTGCCGAATACACATTTGGCCGGTGGGTTGTGGTGGTGGGGGAGGAAGGGGAAGGGCTGGGGAGGGCCCAGCTTACCCAGTGAGGGGGGCAGTACGGGGCGATCTTGCCATTTTACAGATGAGGAAACCGAGTCCAGCGGAAACCTGTTCCATGGCTGAGAGGGGACTCCAGCCCAGACTTCAGGGACGGGGGTGTGATTGGAGAGGGGCTAACACTTTGAGGGACACCCTGCAAATACCTTCCTGAGGTGACAGGCATCATAAGTAATCATAATTCCTGTGGGGCGGGGGCAGGAGGGGAGGAGCTGTAGGTGTCTCTAGGGTGAGTGCTTCCTGAAAGTTGGAACTGATTTTTGGGGGGGCAGGGTGGCGGTGGAAAAGGGGGGAAGTGTGAGGCCCAAGAGTGACAGGCCTATGCCCCGCCCCCCTTTTTTGCCCGCTTCCTTCCCAGAGGCCTCAGGGGCCTTCCCCAACCTTCCCTGGGGATGTGGGGTCTTCCCCCTCTCCCCTGTGAGAGTCTGTGAAAGGGTCCAGGGGTCAGCCCCAAGCCCAGGGGGCCTGGCAGGAGGGTCCTGGGGTGTGTGTGGGTACCCCGGGGTCCTGGGGGGGGGTCACCTTTGAGCTCCAGGCCCAGCCACCATCAGAGTTCCCTCCCGCCCTCCCAGCTCTCCCCCGTGGCTGTCTTGACTCCTGGTCTCAAGAATGCAGAGGGCTGCTGGTGGGGGGAAGTTAATTGGAAACAGGAAAACATGGCATTCCTTTCTAGCCGGCCTGGGCCTGGAAAGCAGTGAGGGGCTGCCTTTCTCCCTCTCCCGCCCTGCAGGGGAGAGGTGGGGGGGGCATGGTTCTCTTGCCTCTGTCTCTTCGGGGTCTTTCCCCCACCAGGCTCCCTGACTCTTAGTGGAAACAGCAAGTTGCCTGTTTTACATCCATGATATAAAATGTTCTCCCCCCAATCCGAATGACTTGCCCCCCTTTTTCACCGGGTCATATCCAAGTTTGTCCCCGTTCTCTGAGGGTGGAGGGCCTGTCTCAGTTGGCTCCCCAGTGTAGGATGTGTCACACGAGAGACCCATGGGAAATGTTTGGTTGACTGGTCCCCAAGGATTCCCTCCTCCTTCCTTCCCTAGACTTCTCCCCTGCCTGGGGTACCACCAATAGAGTTTTATCCCCATTGACTGAAGCCCTTGTGTCTCAGTGGCATGCAAGGTCCCCCAACGGGAAAAGAGAAGGTTTTCTAAGACATTTCTGGTTTGGCGACAGTTAGTTTTGTGTCCTGAGTTTGCAGGTATTCATGGTGGCGGGGGATCTGTTGGCAGGAGAAGCTGGAGAGAGGGCCTGTCTGTCTTTAATTGTTCCCGATTAAACTTCCTGAGGGCCTACTGTGTGCCACGGCCCTGGGGCCCAGTTGTGATATTGGGACCCAATCCGGGAGGAGGCTAGAGAGAAGTGTCGTCTTCAAGGCCACTGGGGGACTTTGATGCCTTTTGTCTGGGTGGTTTGCAAAGGCTCCAAGGGGGAAGCAGCTTCTTTCTCTCTTTCTCTTTTTTTCTGACTGATACATCCACGTGGGACAAAGTCAAAATCTCAAACATAGTAAGTCTCCCCCTTTACCCTCCGGGGCATCCCTGGTCCCCCAACTCGCCTCCCCAGAGCACCGCCTCCATCCTGATGTTCTGTGCACACACATTCATATACATGTGTATGTCTTAAAAAATATTTATGTTGCACAGATGGTAGCACCCTCTTCCCATCGTTCTGCACGTTGCTTTTTCCACTTCATCTCCGTGGGAGATGTGCGCAATACATGGAGGAGTCTCTTTGGCTTTTTCTCAGCTGCGTTGTATTCCTCAGTGTGGGCAAATCCTCCTTGACTCAACACGGATATGGAGGTGTTTCCTAAAGCTTCAGCGTGCGGAGCCAGAGGGCATGCATCCATTTGTCTTACTGGGAAGTGGGTATGCCAGCGGGATAAACTCCTGGAGGCGGGGTTGCTGGGTCAAGAGCCTGCGATTCGGTCACTCTTAGGAGGCACCTGTGGAGCTATGTCTTGAAGGAAATCGTTTCCGCTCCTGTTCAAGTCATCCCACCCATCCATCCATTGTCTTTGCCTCTTGTGACCTCCTTGCCCCTTCCTTCCTGCCTGTGGCCTGCACCCTGTGCTTGCCACTTGGTGTAGAGGTCAAGGGTGGGGGCGCTGTTGATTCGAATCCCGGCTCTGCCGCTTGCTGGCTGAATGGATGCAGGCAGGGGACTTGCTGGCTCTGGGCCTCAGTTGTCCCCTCTGTTAAATGGGTTCACCTCAGTACCTACTTTTGGAAAGGTTGTCGTGAGGATTAAATAATACCCATCAAGGTGCATGGGTAGCCTAGCTGAGTCATTCAGTGGAGGTGTCATCTGTCATTCTATGGCAGTTCTGTCTCCTGGGGTCAGGAACCCCTTAATTCTGGGCTGTGAGCCCCCTTACTGGCAGGCAGGGGAGGGAATGCTGGCTTTTCCACTCCCCTGCAGCGTGACCTTGGGCAAGTGATCCTTTTCTGGGTCTCGATTTCCTTGTCTGTAAAATGGGCCCATGATGGCTCCCTGGCAGGTGGGCTGTGAGGGCCGAAGGAGGCCCTGCCCTCCCCAGCCGGGCGTGCAGTAGCCGTTCAGGAAGGAGCATCTGATGTTACTGTTATCTTCACTATGATTACTGTTCTCCTGTGGGCCCCACGCTGACTTCGCCACTCTGAAAGCTCTCCATTGTCTTCCTGAAAGGCACATAGGGAACATTGTTGGCATTCTAAACCGCACAGCAGCGGAGGGCACAGGGCAGGCTGCTGCGGCGGCATGGCCCTGGGGACAGACAGGGCTGTCCTGCTCTGGGTCTCGCTTTCCTCATCTGGAAGGACGGCTGTGATGGGAGACCTACCTGTGTGCTCATGGATGTTCCGTGCTTAACACAGTGCCTGACATATCACGAGTGCTCAGAAGATGTCAGTGGCTGTGATGGTGTTGGTGGTGATGATGGTAATGATGGTGGTGATGATGATGATGATGATGATGATGATGATGGTGGAGAGAAATCTCCCGTGGAATTAGATACCTGCGTCCTTGCCTCCTTCCCCTAAAACCCCGGGCAGTCAATGTTGGCATTTTAATCAGAGGGAAGGTTCCAAGGCAATCAAATACCCTTTGGGCCTCAGTTTCCTCATCTGTAACAGAACTCATGGAGTCTTTGTGAAGCTTAAATGAGTGAAGATGTAGAAAGCTTTTAAGACAGGCCCTGGCTTGCAGGAGTGTGGTGAAAATTCACTTTGCTTGTTATTATTTTAATTTTTTATCATGGAAATTTTAAAGTACCCACCAAGAGTTGAGAGAATAAAATAATCAACCCCTGTGTACCCATCGCCAGCTTCACCAATTTTCTACTGATCCCTTCTCCCGCCCCCCCCCACCCTCCGCGCCGCCCTGCGCTTTCTTTTCCCTTTTCTACTGGAGTACCTTTAAGCAGATTCCAGATACCATATCAGTTCAACTGTATCATTATCGTTACTAATGGTGTTATTATTTTTGGTATCCAGAATCTGTTTCATCACCTCCGGGTTCTATCCTGTTCTGTGATGGAAGAGACATTAGGCCCATTTCATAGATTGGGGAAATCGAGGCTGCGGGTAGTAAACTTTGGTCAGGTTGTCCTTGATCTGTGTTCCCATCCTGTCTTGGCCACCCCAGGCTTTGCACCTTGGTGGCTGTTTCTGATCACACGGGCTTGGGGATTTATGCCTGGAAGTGGGTTCTGATATTCTGTGCAGAAATCACAGTCAGAGAAGGTGGGCCAGTGGCAGGGGGATGGACAAATGACCCTGGCAGTGAGGGGTTACTAGGTCAGCCGCCCGGGTTCGAGTCCTCTTTCTGCCCCTTCTAACCTTGTGACTTGGCGGCAAGTTACTTCCTTTCTCTAATTCCAGATTAGAGAACCAGAAGTACAGGAATAATAAATGGATGCTTCTCTCAAGAGCTTTTGCATCAGTTAAATCAGGTCCTGAGTGGAAAAGTGTTTTGCAAGTGCCTGGCTCAGAGTAAGCGCTCTGCAGAAGGTAGCCGTCACCATTGTCACTGTAGTTAGTTATCACTTCGGTGGAGGCTGTAACCAAACGCTCCTTCCAGGGGTAAGAGGGTCAGAGGAAGGGTTATATCCCTGGAGCCCCTGACCAGGTCTCGCTGCCTTAATCCCCTCCTTTTGCTCACTCCATCCTCTATAATTCTCCTTCAAAGTGTTTCTTGTCCTTCGAGGGACTGGAGGGGGCTGTTGACGTCTAGGTAACCCCCCCCCAGCCTCCTGTGTCCCCTATGTCCCATCCTGGCAGCCTTGGGTGCGGAGTGAGGGAGGACATCTCTATGGCTGTGGGACCCTCGTTAATGACCCCTGGGGCCCTGGAGGGAGCCCCGGTGGCCTCCGCAGCTTGGAGGTGAAAGCGGTCCGTTCCTCCAGGACACCTGCAGATCGAAGGTCCCTGGAGCCCCCTTTCCAGAGGGTGGATGCTGCCCTGCCTCTCGTCCACTATGTGGTACTGGGCAGGCTGTTGCTCACAGATGCTCACGGGATGATTGTGGCAGTTGGCTAGACTGTAACCTCCCTCCTGTCCTTCAAGGCACCTCACCCATCTTCGAGCACCAAGCCCTCCAGGCGAGGTGACGGGGGCCCCCTGAGGAGTTCTCAGCTCTTTACCCTCTCAGGCCAGGCTCCCCTCGGCCTAGCAGGCCCTGGCCACGGTGACCTCACTTCTCTCCCCAGAACATGCCCAGTGCCCTCCCGCTTTTGTGGACATGCATCCCTTTTTTTTTTTTGCGGTACGCAGGCCTCTCACTGCTGTGGCCTCTCCGGTTGCGGAGCACAGGCTCCGGACGCGCAGGCTCAGCGGCTATGGCTCACGGGCCCAGCCGCTCTGCGGCATATGGGATCCTCCCGGACAGGGGCACGAACCCGCGTCCCCTGCATCGGCAGGCAGACTCTCAACCACTGCGCCACCAGGGAAGCCCCCGTGCATCCCCTTTCACAGAAAGTTTTGTGTGTGTGTGTATGTATGTATGTATGTTTTTCTCCCCCATCCTCTCATTGAGTGTAACTGGCATACGATGAAATACACAGAGGTTAAGGGTGCTTCTCCACCAGTCTTGCCAAACCCTAGCAGCCTGTGTAATCCACACCCCATCGAGATCCAGAGCGTTCACATCGCAGCCAAAAAGTTGCTTTGTGCCCCTTCACAGTCAGCACCCCCTCCCAGAGCAGCGGGTCACGGGCTGCTGCTCGTTTATCCTGTTGTGGGTGGGCCCTTGCCTCTTCTTGAATCCCGCAGACTTGTGTGGTCCTTTGGGTTGAGCACCTCAGCTCAGCATCACTGCTTTGAGATTTAGCCTTTTCATCACGGAGCAGGAGTCCTTGGGAAGGCTTTACCTCCTTTCTCTCGGGAGAGAGAAATCTGCCCCCCCAGCCCCGCCTTGAAGTCTCATCACCCCTCCCCTGGGTGCCCTTCCCAGCCTCAGCCTCTGGTGTAGGGATGCTCTCCCATTTCACTGTTCCACCCCTCGTAGCCCCATTGGGATGTAGGTATCCCGTGAGCTTTTCTTCAGGCCTGGCTTTCTCACTAGATTCTATAAACAGAAGGAGGGAAATGATGTGCCTCGTGTTCTCAGCTCCTGGTGTGCAGTAGGAATCCTGTAATGTTTGTTGACTGACCCACTGACTGACTGAAGGATGGACATGTCACAGGCATGGAGAAAGGGAGCAGAGAGCCTGTGCTTGCAGTCGCTATTCTGTTTCTTAAAAAGTGTGACCCACCTGCTTCCAAAGCACCAAAAATGCCAGTCTCGGGGTGCCACGCATCTCCTGGGAGTCCTGGTGGGTGGGGCCCGAGAGGCCCCCAGGCAGGCTCAGCTGCCTTCATTGCCCCCCTCCCCGGGCCCATCCCCCCACCACTTTTATCAAGCCTGGCCCCTGAGTGGTTCCTTGGCTCAGGAAGCCCAGCCCTCAAAGCTGCAGGGCTCTGCCTGCAGTGGCAAAGCTCCACCGGCAGGCCCCTCACCCAGGACAGGCAGCCATGGGTCTCCCAACTGCACTTGACACTTGGTCCATGGACGTTGCCCATCCTGCCCTAGCCACCTCCCCACTGCCCAGTACTCGCTCCCTAAGTGTCTTCAGAGAGGGAGTGAATCAGGGCCCAGGGGGCAGGTCAGGACTGCCCACTGCTCAGCAGGGAGACTGAGGCTGGAGGGGGGTGCTCAGGTGCTGTCCTCCTCAGTTCAACCAGGACTGGAAGCCACACATGCTGTGTTCACACGAGCCATTTGTTGTGAGTTACGCCTCCTTTTACAGAGATGCTAAAATGGGGAAAGACTCAGGTCTCGAAGTTGATAAAAATGTCCGGGAAACTTCTGCTCCGTCTTTGCCTTCTGGTTTCTGGGGCCCTCCCGGACTGCCTGTGCTTTGCCACCTAAAGTCTCAAAGCTGTTTCGTGAGGAGCCGTTTTTCTTTGTCAGATTTCTGTCTCCTTAGCTGGACCAGCAGAATTCCCTGACATCTGCCCAGCCCTTGCCCCTCCCCGAGCCCGTCCCCCTTCCACAGTCCTATTTTTTCTTTGCGACCTTTAAGGGGCAGGGAGCCGTGTCTGCATTGGTCACAGGGAACACGGAGCCAACTTCTGGGCCTGAAGAGCCCCCGGCCAGACTCTGTAGCAGAATAGGGAGATTTATTTAAGGGAGTTCCTGACGGAAGTCTGCTTTAAGCAAATGAACGGTAAAATATATATACCCACACACATACATTAATATATGTTACATGTTATTATACTTTATGTAATAATTTAGTGGTAAATTTAAACTTAGCAGTATAATAGGCATATAGTAAATGTATAATTGTATACACGTATATGCAAGTGCATATATATATATCTGTGTAAGATTCCCTCGTATTCCCGTTCCCTTCCCTGGCCCAATGCCCTGGCAAATTGTTCTGTGCCCTGGCGAATTGTTTGCTTTGTGTGGTGGATTTTTGCTTTCTACAGAGGATCCTGCTGTATTTCTCCTTCTGAGTCTTTTTCGCCCAGCACCCGCTTTCAGGCCTCCTGTGTTGTTACTTGTCCATCTTGTCTGTTGCTTCTCCTGGCTGTGGGACTGCGTGCGGTGCAGTTTTCATGGTTTGCTTAGAATTCTCCCCAGGGCCAGACCCCCGGGTTGCCTTCCTCTCCCTGTTACAGCGAGAGGTGAAGCGCCTTGTCCAGGGTTACACAGCTAGCTGCTGGCAGAGCAGGGATTTGAATCCAGGCGCGTCGTACTGGTTAATTCAGACCCACATAGCAGGCCTCCCTTGTGCAGGGCCTCAGAGCTCTGCACTCGGGACAGGGGAGTGGGGTAAGCCCAAAACACACCCATCCTCCCTGCAAGGTGAGATCAGTGTCTCAGGAGTGTCAGCTGGGCCGGTGGAGGCCAGGAGGAGGCATTGCTTCTGGGGTATGTTGGTGTATCAGGGCAGGCTTCCTGGAGGAGAGGGCTTCTGGGGGCAGGCTTTGGGCTCCACGCCGTTTCTAGCAGAGAGAAACCTGGCATGCTTTGCACAGAGGCCAGTTGAAGCTTCACGGGGAAAGAGGGCCCAGGACACTGGGGCTGAGGTCTGGGGTGCTTTGGTTTTGTTGATGGCAGGTAAGAGAAAGAGGGAGCCCAGGATGATCCAAAGTCACTGGCCTGAGCAACTGAGTGGATGCAGGTGCCCTTTCTTGAGATGCTGTAGTGGTGTCTGTAGTTTGGGGAACACAAACCCCAGAGAGTAGAGCTCCAGCTCCCTCTCGGCTGGTGGTGAGGTGCGGACGGAATGAATGAATGAACTGGAGGCATCGTGAGTGAGAGACGGTGACACGGAGTGATCACTGAAGTCCCAGGGATGGGGATGATTCCCCAGGGAGAGGACAGGAGCGGGTGGAGAATCAACTTAGGCGGCCACCCACGTGTAGGGAGGGGTGGGAGCTTCTTTGGCCCAAACAGAGAAAGGGAGGAGCAGGATGAGGCACAATCAGCGTCTCAGGAACAAAGTGGGAGAGTTTTTAGAGAGGTTTAACTTCCATGGACCTGAGGACAGGCTTCCTGGGTTGGATGAGGCTGTTCTGGAAGCAAAGACTTCCTGGGTTTGATGGGTATGTAGGGGCAGAAGCCAGACTGGAATATGGTGCGAAGTCATGAGAGAAGGATGGCTTCGTGGATGGATGGATGGATGGATGGACGGACGGACGGAAGGCAGGCAGGCAGATGGAGCTCTTGGCAGCCAGAGATTGAAAAAAAAAATCTTGCTACCCTTTATGGCTCCCTAGTGCCCTCAGGTGAAAGTCTAACTCTCACCTCCCCCCACAGAGCCCCGTCAGTCTGGCCTGGGCTTATCTCCCTGACCTCATCTCCTGCCCTTTCACCTTGCTTTCTTCCCACACCCAGCTTGTTCCTGCCTCCCCACCTTTGCCCTTGCCTCTACTTGCCGTGATCTTCTCCCATTCCTTCCTGTCTCTGGGCTCCTCGTCCTGTCCTGCAGGCCTCTGCTTAAATACCGCCTCCTCTGGGAAGCCTTCCTGGACTACCCTGTCCAAATTCCTCCATGTCACACAGTTTATTTCTGTATGAGGATTCTTCCCCCGGACCTGACTGGGAATGTGTCCAGACTCAGTATTCACTGCATGAATGAGGGACCAGGCTTAGAGAGTTTTAGGATCTGAGCAGGCTTAGAGAAAAGGAAAGGAGCGAAGGAAGATTCTAGAAGAAGAGGGAGGAGGGGCGGTGCTGGGTTGGGCTCAAGAGTGAAGCTTCCTTACAGGCCAGGAGGTGAGGAAGAGAGGGGTGTGAAGGCAGAAGAAAGATGTTTGTGCAGTTGGGAAGGAGTTCAGGAGGCCAGTGCAAACCTGCTTGGAGACAGGAGGGGGTGACAGGAGCTGGGGGGCAGGAGATGGGGAGGCCGGTGGTATTGCCAGCTGTTGGGAGGGCGAGAGCTTTGGCCGTCCTGCCCCAGCTGGGAGAGGCAGCCGCCTTTTATCTTTTCCAGGGCAAGGTCTTAAGAGCACGAGGTGGTCCTTAGTGTGGGGGAAGGAGGGCTCAGGTCCTTTGGGGAACCTGCTCGGAGGCCTCTGACGTTTCCCCCAGAGAAACGCATGCTTGACTCCACATCGCAACCTTTGGCGGAGGACTTCAGGGGTGTTGTGGATCCAGTTAGGAGCTTTCCACAGCTCATGACTGTAGCAGCAATAATAATAACAGCCTACACGGCCATGGGCACCAGTCTAGGGCCCTCACAAGTCCTGACTCGGTTACTCACGTTAGGACCTTAGGAGGTAGGTGCAGTGAGCATCCCCATTTTACAGATGAGGAAACCGAGGCACTGGGCAGTTAAGTGACTTGCCCAGCGTCACACATCTGCTAAAGGGTAGACTGGGGATCCCCCACCCAACCCCGGGGGGCGCAGTCTGGCCCCAAAGCCCAGGCTTTTAGCCATAAAGCCTCACTGTTTGCTTGTTACAGGGACCAGGACCGAAAGCCCACAGTCAGGAAGTTGCCTTTGCCCCGCCCCCCTCCACTCCGCTTTTTGCCCTGGGATCCAGCTTGGGTCTCAGCTTAGCCAGTGGAGGCCCCGGCTCAGCAGGGTGCCGTCCCACCCTCCTCTTTCCCTTTTTACCCTCCGTGGTGTCTTCATTAACATAACTGCGGCGCTCCCAGCTTCCTCGGATGTGTTTGTGAGTTTGTGAGCCCGGGTGGGTGACTGACGGTGAGACCTGCAAGGAAGGGGTCAGGACCCCGGAGGCAGATCTGGCCTGGAGGCAGCTGCGGGACTTGGAGCAGGGCCCCACCACCTCTCGCAGCCTCAGTTTCCCCATCAGCGAGGGGGGGGGCCTGATGCCTTCCTCTCGGAGTTTTCATAGATGATGTCACATGTCAACAGATGTGCTGCAAATTTATGGCAGTAACCAGCTTACGAGGTGCGTCGACCTTCAGAATATTTCAGACCACAGCGCAGGCTGGAATGAGGTGAAGCAGCCCTCAGCCAGGCAGGGCAGCTCCCCTTCCCCAGATAGGCTAAAGATTTCTGCAGCAAGTACTATTCCTGCTGCTAATATATCTGTGGCTTTTACACCAAGAAGGATACGTAAGGATAGTCATTGCAGGTTAGCTTTCGCCCCACAATGAATAAAGGGGAAAACAAGGGGATGGCTCTTAGAGATTTTTGGAGGTTGGAATTGCAGATCTGGGGTTGTAGATCCAGATGATCTGCGACGTGGTGGGATGTCTGTGGAGTTTCATTGAGATAAGGTACCGCCTGGCAGTTAATAAGCCCGTTGAAAGTGCTGGTTGCTATTACTATCACAGCGGTTGCTATTATTATCACTGACCAGCCTTTAGTCTGTACCTACTAAATCGGTGCAGACAGATTGGGCTGTGTTGCAGATCAACAGTTTCTCAAACTTGAACGTGCACACGAATCCCTTGGGGAGCCTGTTCAAATGGGGGGGTCTGATTCAGCGGGTCTGTGGCGGGCCTGAGACTCTGCATTTCTAGCAGGCTCCCAGGGGACACTGAGGCTGCTCCTTTGAGTAGCAAGGGGTAGAGTGGTTTCCGGACGATTTCCGAGTTGCTTCAAGGGCCCTGCACTGGATGCCGAGGCTAAGATCAGATTCCTTAACTCTTTGGGGTTTGCCAATTTGAGGGCAGATCTGTATGAATTAATTAGGCGCGGAAAAAAGTCATATATAACACTATGAAAGTCTTTTCACTGTCCCGTTGTCCTGCCCTCTCCAGAGGAGAGGGTGCATTCTTTCTACCCCTCTCTTCTGTGCAGACATTTTTTCCTCTTGGTCACACGCACCGTATGAATTATTCTACACCGTGCTTTTTAACTTGAACAAACGTCTTAGAGTTATTTCCATGGCAGCAATCTAGAGCTCCACTCTTTTTTTTTTAATTGAAGTATAGTTGATTTACAATGTTGTGTTAATTTCTCCTGTACAGCAAAGTGATTCAGTTATACATATATATTTACATTCTTTTTCGTAGTCTTTTCCATTGTGGTTTATTACAGAACACTGAATACAGTTCCCTGTGCTATACAGTAGGACCTTGTTTTTTTTTTAATATTTATTTATTTAATTAATTTATTTTTGGCTTTGTCGGATCTTAGTTGTGGCACACGGGATCTTCACTGCGGTGCATGGGCTTCTCTCTCCAGTTGTGGCATGTGGGCTCCAGAGCACGTGGGCTCAGTAGTTGCGGTGTGCGCGGGCTTAGGTGTGGTGTGCAGGCTTAGTTGCCTCAAGGCACGTGGGATCCTAGCTCCCTGACCAGCGATCAAACCCACGTCCTCTGCATTGGACGGCAGATTCTTAACCACTGGACCACTAGGGAAGTCCCCAAGACCTTGTTTTTTCTGTTTTTGTTGTTTGTTTGTTCGTTTGTTTTTTAAGGGTTTTTTTTGGCTGCACTGTGCTGCATGTGGGATCTTAGTTCCCCAACCCGGGATCAAACCCTGCGTTGGAAGCGCAGAGTCTTAACCACTGGACCGCCGGGGAAGTCCCAGGACCTTGTTGTTTATCCATTCTGTATATAATAGTTTGTATCTGCTAATCCCAGACTCCCAATTCATCCGTCCCCCACCCCTCCCCCCAGAACCCATTCTTTTAGCAAACGAAAGGAGGAGGCGTATTTTTACTGTGAGCCTATATATGTCTTTATATTTAAAGTGTGCTTACGTTTAAAGTGTGTCTCTTGCAGACAGCAAATAGCCTGTATCCTTTTGATGATTGGAATGTCGAGACCAGTGCTGTCCAGTAAGAAAATCCTAGCCACAGGAGAAAGAAATAGGGAAAATTAATGTGAATATATTTTATGCAACCTGTTATATACAGAATACTATTATTTCAACACGTAATCAGTCTAGAAGTCACTAATGAGATATTTCACAGTCTTTTTTATTGTGGTAAAATGCACGTGACATAAAATTTCCCATTTTCACCATTTTTAAGTGCACAATTCAGTGGCATTAAGTATATTTACAATGTTGTGTAACCATCACCGCTGTCCATTTCCAGAACTTGTTCATCCTTCCAAACAGAAACTCTGTGCCCCTTAAACAGTAATTCCCCATCCCCCTCTCCCACCACCTACTGGTAACCTCCATTCTACTTTCTTTCTCTATGAATTTGACCACTTCTTCCTCATATAAGTGGAATCATACAGTATTTATTCTTCTGTGTCTGGCTTATTTCACTTACCATAATGTCTTCAAGGATAGTCATCACATTCGTAGCATCTATCAGAATTTCCTTCCTTTTTAAGGCCGAATACTATTCCATTGTCTGAATAGACCGCACTGTTTATCCATCCAATAATAGACAGACACTTGGGTTACTTCCGCCTTTTGGGTATTGCGAATAGCACTGCTATAAACATTGGCATACAAGTATCTGAGTCTGCCTTCAATGCTTTTGGATATATACCTAGGAATGGAGCCGCTTGGTCATCTGGTAATTCTCTTTTTAACTTTTTGAGAAATCACTGTTGTGCACGGTGGCTGCACCATTTCACATTCCCGCCAGTAATGCACAAGGGTTCCGATTTCTCCACATCTTCGCCAGCACGTGTTGTACAGTGTTTCCCCGCTTCCACCCCGCACTGAGTTTTTGAAATCCAGTGTGCATTTTCCACTCAGAACATCTTGTTGGCCTAGCTCTGTTCCCAGGGCTGGGCAGTCACATGAGGCCTCTCTGAGTGGACAATGCAGGGTTAGACCGTTCGTATTTGCCCTCATTACTGATGCGGCTGCGTTGAAATCTTCTATCTTACGATTCATTTTTGGTTTATCTCTGGTGTTCTTTGTTCCTTATTCTCTCGTTTCCTGCCTCCTTTAGATTACTTGAGTAATGTGGCCTTCCATCTTATCTCCATTAGGAGCTGATTCATGCTACCTCTTTATTACCCTAGAGTTTCCATTCTGCGTCTTTGACCAGGACCTGGGCTCTGATCCTGAGTGAGATGGGAGCCATGGCAGGCTTTTGAGCAGGGGAGTGACCCGACCTGACATTTTTGTATCCACACCTGCAGTTGCTTGTGCAAGAGCGTTTCTACTGGCCAGATTCCTGGAAGAGGACTTGCTAAGGCAAAGGGAAGCGTGTGCTGAGGTTTAAGGAGGCCCTGGCAAATGGCATTCCAGAAAGGCCTCACTATTCTCATCCCTTGCAAACAGCAACCAGAATTTACTGAGTGACTGCTTCGTGCCAGGCCCTAGAGATGCTGGCGAGAATCAGCCCAAGTCCTGCTACTTAAATAACTCTTGGTCCTGGAAACGCGGGGCAGCCTCTGGAGCGGCCTCTGAGCTCAAAGGAAGGTGAAGCTTTCAGAGGAACCAAAAAAGGAGAGGCCAGAGGCTATTCTAGGTGCCAAAAGGAGGCCTGGCACAGCCCTGGTGTGAGCTCTGGCTGGACCAAGAAGTGGACTGTATTGGCCTGGAGACTGCGTGTGTGGGCACCCCACGCATGTGGGACATATCGAGGTACAGCTAAGGAGTAAAGTAATAGTACCTACCTCCCCCTTGGGGCTTGTTTGGGAGGGTTCAGCAGGAAGCAGACAGCACACGGGTGGTTGTTTGGCTAACTTATCCCCACTGGGAGGGGATCAGCATCAGGGACAGGGCGGCCTGACCTAGGGACAGGCATGATCCATGCCTTGGACATGGTTAGGCCCTGTGGCAGACAGACTTGGACTTGGAGCCCCAGCTGTCTCCTAATTCAGGCCAGCTGCGCCAGGCCTCTGTTAGAAGAGGATAAATAGCAGTAGAAGCTGCTTCTCAGGAGAGTAATGAGGGTCAGGCAATGAGACGGTGGCCACATGGAGCTCAGGGCCCTCCTGGACCAGAGTAGGGTTCCATAAAGGTCAGCCACTATTATTATTATTGCTGCTGCTGTTGTCATTGTTGTTGATTTAAGGCTTATAGGGAACAGCCATATCCTTCCAGACCCGCCCCCCCCCCAGGACGGAGACCCCCTGGAGAAATGAGGTCGGTTGCTCAGGGTCAGGAAATTGCAGAGCAGGGATTTGAAGCCAGGTTTGTCTGACCTGAGCTCAGGGGCTCCCCGCTTCCAGGCCTTGGGGGAGCCTTGGGCTTAGCACAAAGACTCTTCCCTTCTTAGATCAACCAGCGAGCAAGGCGTGCTTTCACCGCAACACCACCTCCATCAGTAATGATAACGGCAGCTCGCCTGCAGTGACTCAACAGGCAGCAGGACCTGCCCCAAAGCCAAGCTATTTGTGGTCTGTCTTTGCTCTCCGTGTGAATATTCATACATTTGGCTGCAGAAATATTAGTGTTTGGTTACTGGGTGGCGTCTCAGAGCTGGCTGTGGGTGTTCCGTCATAGACAGGTGCGCATCCCAGCACCTGGCAAAGTCTGAGAAAGAATCTGCTTTGCGGAAAGCATCTCCCCTCAAAGGTTTTGAACAAAGGCTCTTGGACCTCTTAGAATATATGTTCTGTCTCGCGCTTGCCCACCCCCCAGGGTGCACGTTGCCTGTACTGTTTGGCGACGTTGGATGGTGTTTACCATTCAGATCCCGCGCTCCTCGCTAGACAACGCAGCATGGGCAGCCACATCGAGCCTTGATGGGCTCCAAAGGCGAGGAAGCCGGGTGGGTGGTAGGAGTGGGCAGGGAGGCTTCTGGAAGCCTGTTCCCCGAAAGCTGGGAGCCTGGAGGCTGTGCTGGGCTGTGACTGGTGGTGAGGGAGGAAGGGGGAAAGTGACGATGGGCCAGACTGGGGCCTGCCCTGTGATAGGATGCTCCTTGCGCGGCTGGACACGGTGTCAAGGGAACCGAGACAGAAGCCAGGCCCTGGAAATGGGCAGGAGAGGAATTAAGGGCAGATTTCATTCACTTCTGTCTCCAGCCCGTCCCGCTCTGCCGAGCCCTCCACCGGGTTGTCTCAGAGGCACCTCGAACTTAACACGTCGGACCCCTCACCCCCACCCCCAAGCACATGAACAAAAGTAAAGCCTGTCCCCTCCAGTTCGTCACCGTCTCGGTCCATCCTCCCAGTGGCCTGGGTCAGGTACTTTGGCACCGTCCTTGACTCTTTTTAAATTTTATTTATTTATTTATTTATGGCTGCTGCACGGCTTGCGGGCTCTTAGTTCCCCAACCTGGGATCAGACCCAGGCTGCAGCAGTGAAAGCGCTGAGTCCTGACCACTGGACTGCCAGGGAACTCCCTCGTTTAATTTTTCTTACTGTGATAAACAGCGCATGACATAAAACTTACCATCTGAAGCCCTTTTTAGTCACACTGTTGTGTGGACGCCCCTTATCCTTCTGTCTTCTGCGCCCCGTCAGTCCAGCAGTGTAGCCTGTGAGCTCTGCCTGTGGAAGATCTCCACGGTCTGGCCTGTCTCCCCACCCCCGCCGCGCCCACCCCGGTCCAGCCACCATCACCTCCCGCCTGGACCATCTCAGTCTCCTCCTCCTGGGGCTCCCTCCATCCCCTGCTCCCCACCGGCTATATCCCTCACTCAGCCCACCGGACCCTGTTGTAACCTGAGTCAGCTCACGGCCCTTCTCTGCTCAGAGCCCTCCCGAGCTCGCCCGAGAACTCTGCTCACCAATGCGCTAACCACTGGGTGAGCTGTGAGTGTTAAAAATTTCAAAGACTTCGAAGGAAGGGGGAAAAAAAGTCAGTTCCCCATGAATACTATTTTCATATGGATGACACGTTGAAAAGATCGTGTTTGTATATATCATGTTCCATAAAACGTATTCTTGAAATTAACATACGTTAAATTCACCTCTTCTTTCCGCTAGAAAATGTAGAATCACATGTGTGGCGGCGTCGCCTTTCTGGGGGCAGCGCTGCTTCAGAAGGCACCTCCCCTATTGGGCTGTCGGAGGGTGAATGAACGCACATAGTAAAGCTTTGAGGGCAGCGCCTGATACGTCTAATGCAACATGTTAGCTGTTATTGCTTTTTAATTGTGGGAGAATGTGCATACCATAAAAGTTACCATTTTCACCTTTTTAAGTGTCCAGTTCAGTGGCACTAAGTACATTTATGGTGTTGTGCAACCGTCACCTGTATCCATTTCCAGAACTTTTTCGTCATTCCAAACAGAAACTCAGTACCCATTAAACAATGACTCCCTGTTCTCCCCTCCCACCAGCCCCTCGTAACCTCTCCTCTACTTTCTGTTTCCATGAATTTGCCTATTTTATGCATCTCATTTTAAAAATTATTTTATTTTTTTATCTTTTGGCTGCGCCCTGCGGCATGTGGGATCTTAGCTCCCCGACCAGGGATGGAACCCGCGCCCCCTGCAGTGGAAGCGCAGAGTCTTATGCACTGGACCGCCAGGGAGGTCCCGTATGGTCTCATCTCAATGGAATCATACCATATTTGTCCTTTTGAGTCTGAGTTATTTCACTTAGCATAATGTTGCCAAGGTCCATCGATAATGTAGCATGTATCAGAATTTCATTCCTTTCCAAGACTGAATAATATTCCAGTGTGTGGCTGTACCGCATTTTGTTTCTATCTACATCCCTCAGGTGATGGGCACGTGGGTTGTTTCTGCCTTTTAGCTGATATTATTTTTAGTTCATAATCTGACCCCTGGCTTTCTATCTATCTATCTAACCTCATCTCCCACTAACTACTCTCCCCCTTACTTGCTCCACTTCAGCCTCACTGGCCTCCTTCCTTGACTCAGACACTCATCCACCTCAGGGCCTTTGCACTTGCTATTCCTCTGCTCCATGATTCCCTCCCTCCCCTCCTCAGTCAAGCCTGCCTTTATTACTCTAGTTAAAATTACAAATACCTTGTCCTTCTTTTTCATTGCTTTTCCTCCACAGCACTTAGCAACTTCTGACATAATATTTATTTTACATTTATATTGATTTTACATGTCATAATCTTTTGTAACATTTGTATTTTAAATATTGATAATTCTATACATGACACATATATTCTAATATCTATTAAATATTTATTCAATAAATAAAAGCTAAATACATGTAAATTAAATATTTGTAAATACTTAGTATAATCTGTTATATTGTTCTTTCTTTGTTTCCCTCCTTACCCTCCTCAAAAATGTAAGCTCCACGTGAACAGGGATCTTTGTTTTGTTCACAGCCGTCCCTCCAGCTTCTAGACAGAGCCTGGCACGCAACACATATCCCACGCTTTAATTGCTGAATGGATGAATATTTCGTGAATGAGGAACCTGGGAGGATGTGAATGAGCCAAAAGAAAGTGTGTTAATTGGGGAGAGGAGAGGAAGTTGGGAAGAGCAGAAAAAGGGCCCCGAGGCTTAAAAGCTGGTGTGATCAGGCCCTGGGTGAGTGTGAGGGACACTAGGGAACAGGCTGGCAGAAGAGACACAGTGAGTGCTTTGCGGGGGGTGGGGGTCTGAACTTTACCTGAAATGTGGTTCCGTCATTTGCTGGGTAACCTTGAGTCAGTGACTTGCCCTCTCTGGGCCTCATTGCCTCATCTGTAAAAAGGGAGAAGAGCAGCTGTTTGTTCGTGAATGCAACATGAACATACATATTTTCTGCATTTCTGCCATGTGCCGGGCACTGTGGTAGATGAGGCGGGCAGCGTCCTCACCCTCATTGATCTATTCCAGGCCCCCACCTCCAGGGTCCTGTAGAATTAAGCACTGTGGTGGCCTGTGGTGAACCGCAGTTCCTGTCGTCAGGTTAGCTGTAGGCTTCAGCTTTCCTCATCGGTAAGGTAGGGATAGAGGTACCCACGGTGCATGGTTGTCATGGAAGCCCGGTGCCCCGTTTATGGTAATGGCGATTTCTAAATGGGGGCTTTGTTATTGGTGTGGTCTTGGGCTCGAGATGCAACTTGGACCCTTCATCATTGAGCTTATGTTTCTTTTCTTTTCTTTCTTTTTTTTTTTTTTGACCACACCACGCAGCTTGCGGGATTTTAGTTCCCCGACCAGGCGTTGAACCTGGGCCCCCCAGGCAGTGAAAGCGCTGAGTCCTAACCACTGGACCGCCAGGGAATTCCCATGGAGCTTATGTTTCTTTTCAAAATATGAACTTGACGTGGCTTAGAACGCATTTTGTGGATGCTAAGTCTCTGGCCGTGGATGTGACCTTAATGCTTCACTAGGCTTTTCTGAGTTGGGCACACCTGTTGTACTGTGAGGCGTCCAGAGACTCAGTTTCCTCTCCTCTCCTCTCTGGAACTTCAGCACAAGATTCTTCGTTCAGCAGGCTGCTGAGTTAACCAACCTTCATTTGGGATGTGTGTAAGTTAGCACAGGTCATGCTAGCTGCTGTAACAAATAAGACCTTTATTCTCAGTGGCTTCAGTGTACTAAGTGGCTTCAAAGCATTTTTCTCACACATGTTATAGACCAGTGAGGGTGTTTCTGGTGGGGCAGCCTCATGTGAACGCATTGAGAGAACCAGACTCCTTCCCTAGAGTGGCTTTGCCCTCCCCTAAGCCTGTGGAGTCCACTGTAGATGAAGAAGTGTGGAGGGATGTCTTTTGTGGCAGGCCTGGAAAGTACGAATGTCACTTTCACTTATGTTCTGTTGGCCAGAATTCAGTCATGGGACCACACCCAGCTACAAGGGATGCTGGGAAATGTAGTCCAGGGAAAGAAAATGGTTGGGGGAAACATACAGCAGTCTTCACCATAGTGGGTGTGTATTTGTAGATGCCTGGGTGGCCAGTGGAATGAATGGGAAGGTCTCAGTCAATGGGAGGGGGCATCTGGATTAGCTGTTTTCCTGACCTTTGGACCTGTGGTCTCTGATAAGACATATATTTCACACCATGATCCAGGAGGGATACACACACACACACACCTGAAACAAAGTTTTGTGGAACACTTAGCTGAACCACCTTTGAGTCATTCAATATGTTTTTTCAATTTTCCTTCATTTGTTTCAGTGATGGTTGAGACTCACTATACTGATTTCATCATTGCTCAAATTTTCCAACTCACAATTTGAAAAGCGCTGAAAATGAAAGTATAGAGATGTGAGGAACCGTATGGGCAACTTCTACACTCCTGAGAGAGTACCACCTCAATTCCCCATGCGTCCCAGGCCCAGTTCCAGAAGCGCGTTGGAGGCATTGGGGCAATTCTGGAAGGTTAGAACACTTAGAACAAAATCTACTCGCTTCCCATGCTTACTGCCCCCCCCACCCCAGCTACTTCTCTGACATCCTTTCCAGTGCCCTCCACCCACCTCACAATGATCTAGTTGTTCTTGGTGCCTATCAGGCACATTCCTGCCTTAGGGCCTTTGCACTCACTGTTCCCTCAGCCTGGGATGCTTTGCCCTCATCTATTTGCATGGCTCCCTTCATTTCAGTCTGCTTCAGTGTCACATGTATTGACCAGCCTGTTTTAAAACTAAAGCCTCCCCTTCCCCATCATTCCCTTATCCTGCCTTTTGAGCTCCTCCTGGCCACTTGCCACTAGCCAATATCACGTAGATGACTTTTTTTTTTTTTTTTTACCAATTTATGGTTTGCTTCTTCCAGGAGAATTTAGCTCTATGAGGGGTCTCCCAGGGCCTGGGGCATAGTAGGTGTTCACTGAATATTTGTTGAGTGAATGAATGCAAATGTTTTGGTTTTGTGTTTTTTTCTCCCTGCCCAGTGGGAAAGCAGCTTCCTCTCATCAGCATTTTGGGAAGGTGAATTGTCCACAGGGTGTTGTAAGAGAGGGTCTGGGTGGGGGTCGGGTGAGAGGGGGAGAACCGAGCTGGGAAAGCTGTTCCCAGGAATTCTGTGGAATCAATAGCTTGGTTGCTTGACGTGAGAACAGATGTCTATAGATTATTATTTCATAAAAGAATCGCTTAGGAACTGTGTGTGTTTTTCTGTCCCCCCTGCTGAAATAACAGTCCTAAATCTCACCTCCTCACCAACTTAACCTCCCAAGGCACCGCAGAGCGTGGCGGGGCAGAGGGGGGTTCCCTCAGGTCCCTCTGGCCTGATTTGCTCTGTGTGTGTGTGTTTTCACTTTTTGTTGAAGTCTAAAGGTTTCTGTGTTTGCTTGGTTTTGTGTTTTGAAGTATAAAGGTATTTCTGCCTCCGAAATCAGCACTTTACACACTTAGAAAATTCTACAAACCCAGCACATTTCACGTGCCTTTGTGGTTTGTGTGTTTTCTTGCCCATTTTTGGCTTTGGTGGGGTTGGGGGGTGGGGTGTGGTGGATGGAATGAGAGGCTAAATCTTCACACTCACCTCTCACACGTGCAGCCCCCATCCCAGGGCCAGTAGTGGGTACAGAGGGCAGTGACCCAGGGACGTGCTGGGGGTGTCCCCCCTGGGTCATGGAGGGCACCCAGGAAATTCAGCGAGGGCTGGAGGCGGGGGTCCAGGCGGTGCCCCGTGCATTTGGGGGGCGGGGGCCGTGCTGAGGGAACATGTTCTGGGAGGATGTGCAGCCTGGTAAGTGCAAGTTGGGAGTCATGGTCCGGGTGGGGGTGGGGGTGGGGGTGGGGATGGGGATGGGCCATGTGACCCGTTCCTTCCTCCCTCTCTCCCTCCCTCCCTCCCTCCCTTCCTTCCGGTTTTTCCTTGCTTAAAATTTTGAGCAGCTTTATTGAGATATAATTCACATAACCATAATTCCCCCATTTAAAGCATACAGTTCAGTGGTTTTCTGGTACATTCCCAGAGTTGTGCAGCCATCCCCACAACCTAGTTCCAGAACATTTTCATCCCCCCAAATGGGAACCCCGTCTCCTTAACAGTTGCTCCCCATTCCCCCTTCCATCCAGCCCCTGGCAAGCCCTAACCTGCTTTCTGTCTCGTGAATTTGCCTGTTCTGGACATTTTCTATGAATAGAACCCTACACTATGCGGCCTTTTGGGTCTGGCTTTCATGCAGTGTGTTTTCAAGGTTCATCCACATTGGAGCCTGGATCAGTGCTTCCTTCCTTTTTTTTTTTTTCTTTTTAAACATTGAGATATTTGCATACCATGAATTTCTCCCCTTTAAGTGTACAAGTCAGTGGGTTTTAGTACATTTCCAGAGTTGTGCGACCATCCTCACAGTCTAGTTCTAGAACAATTTCATCACCCAAAAGGAAACCCTGTATATTTCCCCCCAATCCCTGGCAACCATTCATTTACTTTATCTTTGGGGATTTACCTTTTCTGAACATTCGTACAAATGGAATCGTTTAAGATGTGGTCTTTTCTGTCCGGCTGCTTTCATTTCACGTATTGTTTCCAAGGTTCATCCACGTTGTAGCCTGGATCAGTGCTTCCTTCCTTCTTATGGCTGAATAATATTCTGTTGTACAAATGTACCGCATCTGGTTTATCCACCTGTCAATTGGTGGACATTTGGGTTGTTTCCACTTTTTGTCAACTGTGAATAAAGCTACTCGGTGGCTGTTTCTTCAGCTGAGGTGGGAGATGGCATCTCCAGCCACCCCCTGCCTAGGCCTATGCTTCCTTTGTGTGCTGACAGGTACACAGGCTTCCCCTTCCCTCTCTCCCTCCCCGCCCTTCCTCTTTTCCTTTCTCTTCCCCATCTTCCTGTTCTTCCTGTGTTGTATCTCCCCCTCCCCCAGCCTCAGCCGAGGGCTTAGGAGTCTGGAAATCATTTCCAGGGAGCCCTGGGCAGTCCCACAGGGCGGTTCTGCTCTCCCAGCAGGGAAGCCTCAGCCCTGCCTGGCCTCCCACCCCTGGGAGGGAACAGAGGGGACAACCAGATCCTTCTAACCCAGCCCCAGGGGAGATGTGTGGGGACAGGGCCACATGTAGGAAACAGCTTTTCTTTGGGGCTTAAAACAATTTTTGTTTCTTTTTTTTAAATAGGAACAACGCACCCAAGTAGAAAACTCGAATAATATCAGAGATTTCTAGTGAAAAGTCTCCCTCCCTCTCCCAGCTCCCAGCTATCTGTACCCACATCCTCTTCCCAGAGGTAAATGGTTATAGTTTGGGGCCCTCTTTTCAAACAGACATTTTGTGCATGTGTAAGCATCTCTCCCTCTCTCTCTTCTCCTTCTCCCTCCTTCCTTCCCTCCCTCTCTCTTCATGCCCCACCCCCCCATTTTTTAAGGCACTAATGACAAGTTATTCTAACACTGTTCTGCCCTTTGCCTTTAGCTTTTAATGATATATCCTGGAGGTTCTAACTTGTCAAGTTCTGTGTCTTTCTCAGCTGCATGGTATTTATTCCATTGGAGGGCCCTAACTTGCTGAACCAGTCCCCATCTGCTGGAAACTTAGGTTAGTTCTAGGCTATCACAGACAAGACCACAGTGAGGTACCGTGTGTACACCTGTTGATTTGCATGAATGTGAGTAATGTGAGTCCCGTGTAAGTTAAAAGCCCAGAGGTGGAATTGCTGGGACAAAGGGTGTGCAGAAGAAAAGAAATATTTATTAATGAAAATTTCCAACTGTATACAAAATTAGAGAGAACTGCATAATGAACCCTCCTTACTTATCCCCAGGCTCCATAGATCGAGATCTGGCCACACTTGCTTGTATCGATATCTTTTTTGTTGCTGTTGAAGTATCAATATTTTAAAGCAAATCCCAGATCTCCTGTCATTTTAATTCTACAAACTCGTGTGTATTTAAAAAGCAAAACTAGGCATTTTCTTACATAGCCGCAATGACATTGTCAAACCTAGTAAAAATTATGGTCATTTGGTATCATCAAGGGATGTGCTTTTTTTTTTTGCGGTACGCGGGCCTCTCACTGCTGTGGCCTCTCCCGTTGCAGAGCACAGGCTCCGGACGCGCAGGCTCAGCGGCCATGGCTCACGGGCCCAGCCGCTCCGCGGCATGTGGGATCCTCCCGGACCGGGGCACGAACCCGCGTCCCCTGCATCGGCAGGCGGACGCTCAACCACTGCGCCACCAGGGAAGCCCCGGGATGTGCTTTTTTTAATGACTCTTTTTATGGAGATGTGATTCACATACCATAAAATTTACTGTCTGAAAGTACACAGTTCAGTGGGTTTTAGTATATTTACAAGGTTGTACAACCATCACCGTTTTCTGATTCTGGAATATTTTCATCAGCCTCAAAAGAAATCCCATTTCCATGAGAAGCCTCCTCATTTCCCCCAGCCCTCCTTCCCCATTACAAGCCCGTGATCACCATTAATGTACTTTCTGTTTCTATAGATTTGCCTGTCTGGACATTTCACAGGAATGGAATCATACAGTGTGTGTGTGGTCTTTTGTACTTGGCATCTCTCACTGAGTATAATGTGTTCAAGGTTCGTCCGTGTTGTAGCGTGGATCAGCGCTTCATTCTTCTTTCTGGCTGATTAATGTTCTATTATATGAATATACCAGGTTTTATTTATCCACTGATAGACATTTGGGTTGTTGCCACTTTTTTGTCTCTTGTGAATATGCTGGTATGGGCATTTGTGCACAGGTCTTTGTGTGGTTGTATGTTAATTCTCTTGGGTCTATACCTAGGAGTGGAATTCCTGGGTTAAATGATAACTCCGTGTTCAGTTATCAAGGTACTGCCGGACTTTTTCCCCCAGCGGCTGCACCAGTTTACTTTCCCACCAGTAATGCATGAGGATTCCAATTTCTCTCTTCTAACATAACCATCCTACTGGGTGTGAGGCGGTATCCCATTATGTTTTGTTTTTTTAAAAAATTTTTTATTTATTTTTGGCTGCATTGGGTCTTTGTCGCTGCGCATGGGCTTTCTCTAGTTGCAGCGAGCGGGGGCTACTCTTCGTCGCGGTGCGCAGGCTTCTCATTGCCGTGGCTTCTATTGTTGCAGAGCACGGGCTCTAGGCGCGTGGGCTTCAGTAGTTGTGGCACGTGGGCTCTAGAGCGCAAACTCAGTAGTTGTGGCGCACAGGCTCAGTAGCTCTGCGGCATGTGGGATCTTCCCGGACCAGGGCTCGAACCCGTGTCCCCTGCATTGGCAGGCAGATTCTTAACCACCGCGCCACCAGGGAAGCCCCCCATTATGGTTTTGACTTGCATTTCTCTAATGGCTAATGATGTTGAACATCTTTAAATGGGGTGGGGGTGTGCATCTAAATTCTCATCTCTATTTCCACTTGGCGGATGGGACCACTGTTTTTCACTGCCTTGTCTTTAATTTTCCCCCAAACACTCTCCTTCCCTCTTCCCTGCCTGTTTTCTCTGCCCCTGCTTTCTGTGTCTTGACTGAGTAGTCTTTGTGTACAGAGACCTCCAATCCTTCTTGCTGCCTGTCATTCAGGGGATGAAATCTGGGCTTCATGGTGGTGTGGGCTCATGCCCTTCTCTGGGGCAGCATGCAGTGTGCAGTGTAGGTGGTTGGTGGTGTCGGCCTGCCCAGTGGGGACCCAAGCTCCACCCCTTACTTGCTGTGTGACTTGGGGCCAGTGCCTTCGCCTCTCTGAGCTTCAGATCCTTGAGGTTAGTGGTGAAGCCCATTTCTTTCCATCTTCCCTTGTGCTTTCTCCTTCTTTTCTTTACTAGATACTTATTGAGCATTTTGCAATTCACATCCCCAAATGGGAGTAACACGTATCCCTTAGCTCACTTATTCAGCAGTTATTTACTAAGTGCCTATTGTGTGCCAGGCACTATTCTAGGAGGGGGGATATAGCATGAACAAGACAAAAGTCCCCGCTGTCTGGGGACTGACTGGCTGGTGGGGGAGACCCGTGATAGGACTCATCAGAAGGTACTGAATGCAGTGGAGAAAAAGGGAAAGTGGGTGGAGAGGGCTGGTGGTGCGAGTGGTCATTTTAACCTGCCCTCGCTGAAAATGTGACATTTGAGCAAAGACCTGAAGAAGGTGAGGTGGAAGCCCCGTAGCTATCTGCAGGAAGGGTGTTCCTGACAGAGAACAGCAAGTGCAAAGGTCCTGAGGCAGGGAAGTGAAGATACTTGCCCCAATTCACAGCTGGTAACTTGTGGAGTCACAGTTTGAACCAGGCAGTCTGGAGTTAGAGTTTGTTTTTGTTTTGTAATGAACTTCATTAAGGTATAATTTATATTTAATGTGATACATCCGTTTAAAAATGTTTTTAATTTAATTTTTTAAATTGAAGTGTAGTTGATTTACCATGTTTCAGGTGTACAGCAAAGTGATTCAATTATACATATATATATTCTTTTATTTATTTATTTTTGGCTGCATTGGGTCTTCGTTGCTGCGTGCGGGCTTCTCATTGTGGTGACTTCCCTTGTTGCGGAGCACAGGCTCTAGGTGCATGGGCTTCAGTAGTTGTGGCTCACTGGCTTCAGTAGTTGTGCCTTGCGGGCTCTAGACCACAGGCTCAGAAGTTGTGCCACACAGGCTTAGTTGCTTCGTGGCATGTGGGATCTTCCCAGACCAGGGCTCGACCTGTGTCCCCTGCATTGGCAGGCGGATTCTTAACCACTGCGCCACCAGGGAAGCCCCATATATATATTCTTTGTCAGATTCTTTTCCATTATAGATTATTACAAGATATTGAGTGTGGTTCCCTGTGCTATACGATAGGTCCTTCTTGTGTATCTATTTTATATATAGTAGTGTGTATCTGTTAATCCCAAATTCCTAATTTATCCCTCCCCCCAAGTGATACATCCATTTTAAGGGTACTTATTGGATGCATTTTGACAAATCAGTACTATTGTGTAACCGCCTTCCCAGTCAAGGCACAGAACATTTGCTAGCATTTGATGTAAGCAGAATCCCACAGCCCGTATTCTTGGTGTCTGGCTCCTGCCACCCAGCGCAGTGATTCTGAGGTTCATCTATGTTGCGCATCTTAGTGGCTCGTTTCCTCTTGTTGCTGTGCAGTAATTCCATTGTGCAGATATAATACATTGCGATCTGTTTATCCCTTCGGCTGTGGGTGCACCTTTGGGCTGCTGCCAGTGTTCGGCCATTACACACGAAGCTGCTGTGAACATTCGGGTACTAATCATCGTGTGACATATGCCATCCTTTCTCTTGGGTAAATACCTAGGCATGGAATGGCTGGGTTGGATGAGGATATGTTTAAATTTATTAGAAACTGTCAAGCCATTTGACAAAGTGGCCGGAACATTTAACATTACCCCATCCGTGCATAAGAGTTCCAGTTGCTCCACATCCTCACCACCACTTGCTGTTATCAGTCTTATAAATTTTCAAATGGGTATGTAGTGGTGTCTCATTATGGTCTTAATTGAAATTTCCCTCATGACTAAAGATGTCGAATATCTCACCGGCTTAGGCGCCATTTGTAGGTCTCCTTTCGCTCGTTTTTAAGTTGGGTTGTTGGTCTTCTTATTGTGTTGTAGTATTTCTTTATATATTCTGAATATATGTCCTGGTCTGATATATGTGTTGTGAACATTTTCTCGCAACATGTGAGTCCATTCTTGTTATTTGCAGTAGGTGTGTTCTGTAAGGTTGACAAAGTCACCACATTGGGGTCTTTTCAGAGATCCTGCTGGCTTTCCAAGTGGCGGGTAGCTAACTGAGGCCCCAGCTGATGTGCCACTGTGGTGATTCCCCCCACCAGCTTACATCCCAATCCAGATACCTCTCAAGACCACCCTGTCTCTTCCGCAAGCGCCCTGGCATCCCTGTTCCCACCTGATGCCTCCTCTGGTGCTTCTCTTTAAATGGCTTTATGGGATGTAATTCGCACACCCTCCAATTCACCAGTGGCTCTTCCTATATTCACAGAGTTGTACAACCATCAACACAATCAATTTTTGAACATTTTCATTCCCCCCTAAAAGAAACTGGGAACAGTCCCCTGCCAGGTGGCCCTGGACAGACAGGCAAGGGAGAAGAAGGTTGAGGAGGCCCATGTCGCTGGAGCTGAGTGGAAAAAGGAGGGAGGGAGGGCAGGGAATGAGGGCAGTGGGAACAGGGCCAGTTCCTATGTGGCCTGGTGGGCCTCCGTGAGGACTTTGCTTTGACTCCGAGTGAGACAAGAACTCTGCTCGGATTCAGGGCAGAAGAGGGACAGGAGGTGACTCAGGGTCAAACCAGATCCCTAGACTGGGAGTGGGGGTGGGGAGATCCCTAAACTGGGAGTGGGGTGGGGGCACTGTTGCGGAGGCTGCTGAAGAAATTCAGATATGATGTGGGTTCGGGAACTATTTATTGATTTTTGAATTGAATGAAGGAATGATTTCAGCAAAGCAGTAGGAGAAGCAAATGTGCAGGGAAGAGGGCTAGAAGGTCAGTCCCAGCCACACTCCAAAACCAGCCTCTCATGCTTCTGTCCCCTAGAACAAGCAGGGTATCGGGAGGACCCAGCCACTTAACAACCAAAAGCCCGGCTTCCAGGCAGACCTACTTTGTGACCTGGGGCATGCTCAGGGGGGTGTTGCCTCAATTTTCATTCTGTAAAATGGGAATAATCAAGTGCCTGGGTGTGGTTAGTACATGTTTGGTAGTTTTCTTTTCTTTTTAATTTTGAAATAGAGTGTTCATACAGAAGAGTAGAAAACGTGTCTTCCACCTAGCAATGATCAACTAACACTCTCACACTTTTTTTTTTAAACAGCTTTATTGAGCTTCAATTCACATATCATACCCATTCGCAGGGATGGGTAACCATCACCATTTCAATTTAAAACATTTTCATCACCCCCAAATAAACACTGTGCCCCTGAGCCATCACCCTCCCCCGCCACTCCCATCCATCCCAGGCCTGGCAGCCACTGATCTACTTTCTGTCTCTGTGGATTTGTCTATTCTGGACATTTCATATAAACAGAGTCATATAATATGTGGTCTTTTGTGCCTGGCTTCTTTCACTTGGCATGATGGTTTCTCTGTTCATCCCTGCTGTAGCATGTG
Source organism: Globicephala melas (assembly GCF_963455315.2). NCBI lineage: Eukaryota > Metazoa > Chordata > Mammalia > Artiodactyla > Delphinidae > Globicephala > Globicephala melas. Next base: position 8,142,851 of record NC_083332.1, on the reverse strand, counting down.
TCAGTGCTTCCTTCCTTTTCGTGGCTGAGTAATATTCCATTGTATGGATGGACCACATTTTGTTTCTCCATCCATCAGTTAACGGGCGTTTGGATTGCTTTTACCTTTTGGCCATTATGAATAATGCTGCCGTGAACATTTGTGTGCATGTTTTTCAGTGCATACGTATTTTCGTGTTTCCTGGGTAATGTAGCCAGGAGTGGAATTGCTGGGTCATAGCGTCACTCTGTTTAATCCTTCGAGGAGCTGCCAGACTGGTTCCCACGTGATCACACCATGTTACATTCTACCAGTAGTAGATGACGGAGACAGTTATTCTTTTGTATTCTTCTGTCTTCTCCCCCTTTGGGGGAACTTTCTGTTGAATTACAACATGGAGAAAAGAGCACACATCATAAATGTCCAGTTGGATGAATTTTTTGCACATTGGACACACCCATGTAACTGGCTCCCAGATTTAAAAACAAAACACACAAAAAACCCCCAGAACATGACCCCCTCCCAAAAGATGCCCCAACCCTTTCTGGCCCCTCCATATGCCCCCCACCCCTCCAACCCCCAGGGAACCACCGTCCTGATTCTAACTCCGTAGTTAAAAGTGGGTGTGTACTTTACACATGAAACCATACAGTGGTGTTTTCTTTCACTCAACATGATGTTTGTGAGATGATTCCATGTTGTATATACCAGTAGTTTGTTCCTTTTTCATTGCCGTGTAGTATTCCATTATGTGATAGACCGCAGCGTATTCATGCATTCTTCCACTGATGGGCATCTGGGTTGTTTCCAGTTCAAGGGTGCTGTGAACATTCTAGAATGTTCTACATCTGCCCCATTATTCATAAGGGTGGAATTAGAGTAGCCCCAGGCTCTGTGTGATGCCAGGTAGAAATTATCTGTAGGCTCCCCTCCCTTCTTGACGGAGGTGTGCCCCCCATCGCATGTTCTAGAACCCTCCTGTCTGAGTGAGGGTTGAAAGCCATCATGGCAGTCCCTGCTGCTGGTGTTGGTTATGTAACTCTTGCTCTGTGGACTTGAGAGATGTTGTCTTCCACAGCGCCTGTGAACGAGCCGTCCACAATGTCAGTGGGGATGCGGGCGTTGTCTGGGGGTCCTGCCCCTGTGGAGGGTTCCTAACCAGCTTGACAGGGTTCATCAGGGTGGTGTCTGTACACATTCTGCACACTTGCTTGGAGTTTTTATTGTCTTCCATATTGGGGTGGCTCCTGGCACTTGGGGCAGGAGCCACTGGTGTAGACTGATTGGATTAATTTGCCTCCTGGGTTGGTGTGCAGGGTGGGGCGGGTGGTAAGTCCTGTGGAGCATCCCCCCACTGTCCTGGGAAGATGCGCCCACCTCCTCTCTCTCTCCGTGTCTGACTGTCTCTGAGACGTTCTCTATGGCATCGGCCCCATCAGCACCTCTGCTCAGTTCTCCCTTCTCTGAGCAGCTTTCTGTGGTGAGGCCCAATTTCACCCCTCCCCCACCTGTGACCTTTCACCTCCTCTCCCATCTGCCCCTGACAGGTTCCCTCTGGGCCCCTGGGCCTTGCTCTCATCCCAGTGGCCGGTCCCCCATTGTGAGCCCTGCCCTGTGGGTCCCTGGTCAGCCTGTGATGTGTCCCCCCTGCCCACCACGCCCTCCCCCAAACCTGGTCACACACCTACTCTGTTCAGAATCAGCTGTGACCACTGAGAATGGTGCCCCTCTGTCATTCAGTCCATGTTTACACAGAGGGAACACAACAGACCGAAACCTGGGCTCACCCGCTCCTCCTCGCAGAGTCAGGCAATAGATAAGATAAATCAGAGTCACGCGTGAGATAGTAATCAGAGCTTTGAAGTAAAGCAAAGCAGGAGAGGGAGGTGGAAGTGCTGGGTGAGGGGGTGGGGATCGTGACTGCCAGCAGAATCAGGTTGAGCCTCACTGATCTGGTGCAAAGGTCCTGAGGCAGGTGTGTGCCTGGGGCGTCGGAGGAATATGGTGCAGGCTGGTGTGGGTGGAGGGGAGTGAAGGAGGGAGAGAGGGTGAGAGGTGAGGACAGAGGTGGGATGGGGGCAGATGATCACAGTAAGAACTTGGACTTTGATTCTGAGTGAGGCAGGAGCCATGGGAGAGCTCCGAGCAGAGGAGGGACGTGAGCAGACTTGCATTCTAACATGATCCCTTTGGTCACCATGTGGGGATGAGATTGTAGGAGAACCAGGGCAGAATCAGGGGGACAGAGGGGACAGAACCTGGTTGATGTTTGTCACAGCCAAAAACCAACATCACTATGAACCCAACTCCAGAATTGATTCAGATTTCCTTAGTTTCCCCCTGATGTCCTTTTTCTGTTCCAGGACTCCACCTAGCACACCGCGTTATACGTTGCGTCGTCATGTCTCCTTAGACCTCTCTTGGCTGTGACAGTTTCTCAGACTTTCCTTACTTTTGATGGCCTCGACATTTTGGGGGACTACTGGCCAGGGATTTTGGAGAATGTGCCTCTCTCGGGATTTGTCTGATGTCTTTCTCGTGATTAGACAAGGGGTTAGGGGTTTGGCAGGAAGACCACAGAGATAAAGTGCCCTTCCCATCTTATCACATCATACTATCCACTTGACTTATGATGGCTGACACTGACCTTGATCGCCTGGCGGAGGCCACAATACTTCTGATTCTACACTCCTGGCAGTGAAAATGGTAAGCGTGTGCCTGACGCATATCTATTTACTTGCATCCATTCGTTTTAATCCTCACAACCCTCTGAGGTGGGCGCTACTTTTAATCCCATTTTATAGAGAAAGAAACCGTAGGGAAAGGGAGGCTGAAGTGACTCGCCTGAGGTCACACGTCAGTTAAGCGGCATTTGAGCCCAGAGGTCTGGTTCCAAAGTCCAGGCCTTAACCGTCACCTGTTTTTTATAAACTGTATACGTACATGACTCCATTTTGGCACATTATAAAAAAATACATAAAAATGTACATTAAAAACAGGTGAGGAAGATTTTTAAAAATCAAACATTTTAAAGAGCATATTTATCAATAGTCATTGCTAATGATAAAACCTAAAGTCTCCATTTTGAATGATGTTCTTGATAATTAAAGTTTCAGTCAACTTTTTGCCAGTTCTGCTGAAAACATCACTGATTTTACTTTTTTTTTTAATTTATTTTTGGCTGCGTTGGGTCTTCTTTGCTGCGCGGGCTTTCTCTAGTTGCGGCGAGCGGGGGCTACTCTTCCTTGCGGTGCGCGGGCTTCTCATTGCAGTGGCTTCTCTTGCTCCGGAGCACGGGCTCTAGGCACACGGGCTTCAGTAGTTGTGGCACGTGGGCTCAGTAGTTGCGGCTCGCAGGCTCTAGATCGCAGGCTCAGTAGTTGTGGCACACAGGCTTAGTTGCTCCGTGGCATGTGGGATCTTCCCAGACCAGGGCTCAAACCCGAGTCCCCTGCATTGGCAGGCAGATTCTTAACCACTGTGCCACCAGGGAAGTCCCTGATTTTACTTTTTAATATGGCTTAAAAAGAGCTTACAATAGGAACAGCTTACAATAGGAATGGGACCATCGTCTTTATTTTCTGCTTACATTAACTGTGTTTTCTTTTTTTGAGATAATATTCACATAGCATAAAAATTAACCATTTTGAGGGGGAAGGGATAAATTAGGAGTTTGGGATTAACAGATACACACTACTATATATAAAAGAGATAAACAACAAGGACCTACTGTGTAGCACAGGGAACTATACTCAATATTTTGTAATAACCTATAAGGGAAAAAGCAACTGAAAAATTATATATATATATATATATATGTATATCTGAATCACTTTGCTGTACACCTGAAACTAACACAACATTGTAAATCAACTATACTTCAATTTTAAAAAGTTAACCATTTTAAAGTGCACGGTTCAGTGGCTTTTAGTACGCTAATAACGTTATGCAACCATCACCTCTATCTAGTTTCCTGCCAACCCACCTATCTAGGATAATTTCGTTGCCCAAAAGGAAACCCTGTACCCATTAAGCAGTTTCTCTTCGTTTCTCCTCCCCCAGCCCCTGGCAACCCCTAATTTGCTTTCTGTCTCTGTGGATTTACCTTTTCTGGACATTTCTTAGAAATGGAATCATACGATATGTGACCTTTTGTGTCTGTAGCTTATGATTTTTAATCTTTTGGTTTCTTTGTGAGTCCTTTCTTATGCCCTCTGTCTCTTTTTGTGAGGATAGTTTCATTAAAAGTTGATAATGTGATCTATAAGTCAAGTTACTTGAGAATGTATTGTCAAGCAAAGGGACATCATGGTCTCTGCTTTGGGGACCTTGTACCCTTCTGAGGCACCTTGCTGCCTGGACTGTCCATCACCTTCTGCCCAGCATCAATCCATCTATTGATTACCTGTCCAGCTGAATATGTTTTATCTCCGAGATTAGGGAATAACTAGAAATTGACATTTTACTAATGGAAACAAACAGAGAGCCCAGGATGAGTATGGACATCTGGTCTGAGGCCAGAGTGGCCAGTGGCCACATTGATGGGGAAGGGAGAGACTTGATAAACCAAGCTGGGGACCAAAAACTAGTCATTCATTTGGAAAGAGGTGAAATGGGATCCCTACCTTACACCGTATACCCCCAGATGGTTTAAGGATTCAAAGTCAGATGTAAACCGCCAATCTCAGTTTAGACTTTGGGGAAAGGCCAGGTTCTGAAACAAGACACACAAAGAGCTGCTGGGTGAGGAAGATTTGAAGGCCTTGCATATCTCAGCTATTTTTCTCTGTCTCTGAGGCTCTGAGCAGCAGCCCTCCCTGCATGGTCCTGGGCGGGAGGCCAACCCCTCTCCTAATAAGATAATTAGTAGCTTTGGGACCATCAGAATACCTTAGCGAGAAATGGCCTTAGCTGGGGCAGTTGCTTGATCAACCAAGAGAGCTGGCGTAAGGGCGCGTGTGCACTTCACATCCTGCCTGGCCGCCCACTTTTAGCTGCTCTGCCCTGCTGTCCGGCTCAGATTCCAGCGGGCCCTTGACTCTGCTCTTTCCCCTACACCTCCTGGTCAGTCCGTGTGCGGACCCTGTTGCTTTGCCATCAAATCCAGACTCCAACCACTTTTCGCCTCTTCCCCTGCCACCATTGCCTCCTCTCTGGGCTCCCTGCTCCCATCCTCACCTCCTGCAATTTGTTCTCCACTCAGCAGCCGGAGGGATCCTGTGAAAACCCAAGTCAGATCACGTCCCCGGACTCACCCAGAATAAAAGCCCGAGTCCTCACCACGGCCCACCAGGCCCTCTGTGGCTGACCCTCATCGTCTCCTCAACCCCGCTTCACCTCCTTGCTGTCGCTCAAGCATCCCCAGCGTGTTTCTGCCACAGGACCTTTGCATCTGCTGTTCCTTCTTCCTGGACCACCCTTCCCTGGGTGTCTGAATCGCTCCTTCCCTTACCTCCTGCACATCAGCTCAGACTCCCCTTTTTCTGTGAGGCCGCCCCAACCACTTTCGCTAAAAATGCACCCGCAGCCCTCCCCGCCCCCTCCCCACAGCACCTTTCTCCCGCCTCCTTGCTCTCCTCCTCTCGGCACCATGTCTTTGTTCGTGGTCTGACTCCTGTCCTAGAACGTCACCAGGAGAGTAGGGATGTCTGTCGTCCTTGCCGCTGTCTCCCCAGCAGTGAGTGGGGCAGTGGAGAGTCCTGGGAAGGACGTGACCTCAAATCAAATGGATCTCTTTGGCCCGAGTGGGGAGCTGAGTTTAGAAGGGACCCGAGAGGAAGCCAGAGGCCGGTTAGCGACTCCGCTGCAGCCCTCCAGAGGTGAGCACAGATAGGGTTAGACGGACGATGATGCTTGTAAGTAAGCCCTGGAGGAGGGTGGGGGGCATTTGTTAAGAAACAGGATGAAGTGTGGCATCTTGAAACCAGGACCACAAACCCATGGCTGGCTCAGGACCTGTCCACCCAACTCCCTGGCCCTCGTGGGGTAGACCTCAGGCTCCCACTTCTCAGGACTCCCCAGTGGTTCTGCCTCAAGCATCATGTGAGAGAAATCGGGCCATGATTAGGGAAGGCTCCTGACAAGTTCAGGAAGAAAAGAATTTCCACCGGGGAAGGGTAGAGGGAAGGGAGGTCGTGCCAGCAGATGCCCAGTTTCGCAGCATTTTCCTGGACACTGGAAATGAGGCAGTGGGGTGTCCTGGAAGGCAGTCCAAGGATTTGGTGTCCCGAAGTCTGGGTTCAAATCCCAGTGCTTCCTTTTACCACTGAATAGCTTTTCAGTTTGTGTGCATTCGGCTGCAAGTAACAGTTTACGCTGATGAGTGATGGCGAAACTGTCCTCTTATTTTTTTTTAACACATTTTTTAAAATGTACTTTTTGGGGAATTCCCTGGTGGTCCAGTGGTTAGGACTTGGAGCCTTCACTGCTGTGGCCCGTGTTCAATCCCTGGTCAGGGAACAAAGATCCCGCAAGCCTCGGGGCATGGCCAAAAAAAAAAAAAAAAAAAACCAAATTAAAAAAAAACTTTTGCTTTTTGGAATGGTTAGGACATTGGCTGAAAAACCAAAAACTATTTTTGAAAAATTTGCAGTGGAGTGTCTCCGTCCCATCTTTGTCCCATCTGCTGGGTCCCCCTCCTAGTTCATAAGTGAGTTTAGTGCTGTAGAGATCCTTCTGGAAGTTCTTTAGACCTAGAAAGGCATTTAGGATATATAGTCTTTTTTTTTTTTAAGTGGATGTATAGTTGATTTACTAGAATATATATTCTTGTATCTCCTCCCCACTGTCTTTAAGCGGATGGTGACGTTTTATACACACTGTTCTGCATTTTACTTTCCGCACAGAACAATAGTCGTGGAGAACTTTCTCTGTCAGTATATGGAGAACATCCTTGTTCCTTTTTTAAAAATAACGTCTTTGGGGCTTCCCTGGTGGCGCAGTGGTTGAGAGTCTGCCTGCCGATGCAGGGGACACGGGTTCGTGCCCTGGTCCAGGAGGATCCCACATGCCGCAGAGCGGCTGGGCCCGTGAGCCATGCATGACCGTTGAGCCTGCGCGTCCGGAGCCTGTGGTCCGCAACGGGAGAGGCCACAACAGTGAGAGGCCCGCGTACTGCAAAAAAATAAAAATAACGTCTTTATTAACATATAATTCACATACCATGAAATTCACCCATCTAAAGTATACAATTCAGCACTTTCTAGTATATTCACAGGTTATATATTCAAGATTATATAATGTGTAACCATCACCACTATCTAGTTTCAGAACATTTTTATCACCCCCCCCCCAAAAAAAATTTTGTGCCCAAGAACCGCCACTTCAAATTCCTCCCTCTCCACAGCCTCTGGCAACCACTAATCTTTCTGTCTCTGTGGATTTGTCTATTCTGGACAGTTCATAAAATGGGATCATACAATATATGGTCCTTTGTGTCTGGCTTCTTCCACCCAGCATGATGCTTTCAAGGATCATCCGTGTTGTACTGTGGTGTATCAGTGCCTCGTTCCTTTTGATGTCCGAGTAATATCCCACCATACCGAGAGACCACGTTTTGTGGATCCGTGCCTCCATTGGTGGACATCTGAGTTATTTCAGCCTTTTGGCTATTGTGAAGAATGCCGCTATGGACATTTGGGTACAAGTTTTTGTGTGAATGCATGTATTCATTTCTCTTGGGTATCTATGTAGGAGTGGAATTGCTGGGTCACGTGGTAACGGTGTTTAACTGTTTGGGGAGTTTCGCAGACTATTTTGAACTGAGGCCCCGCCATTCTCCACTCCCACCAGCGGTGCCTGAGGGTTCTGCTTTCTACACATCCTCACCAGCACTCATTATTGTCTGTCTTTTTGGTTGTAGCCATCCTAGTGGGTGAAGCAGTCTCCACTTGTGGTTTCGATTTGCATTTCCCTGGTGGCTAATGGTGTTGAGCATCTCTCCATGGGCTTGTTGGCCATTTGCATCCTTCATTCTTTTTTTACAGCTGCATAGTATTCCCATTTAGATGGACCCAGTTTAGTGAACCTGTTTTCCACTGATGGCCAGTGGATTACTTCCAATATCTCGCTGGCAGACACACACCTTGCCCTAAAAACCTCCTGAATGTATAATTTTGGATATGTCAGGTTGTACCTGTAGGATCAGGCCCATGAGTGAAACCTCCGGGTAAAGGGTAAATAAATAAATGTGCTATAATCTTGACCGGTATTTCCCTGTGCAGTTGATTCTCGTTCCCACACGCCATATTTGTGAATTCATCTACCTGCTAAAATTTCTTTGTAACCCCCAGCTCAGCACACCGGGTGCTTTCCCAGTCATCTACAGACATATGCAGAGCAGGTGAAAAATTTGAGTCGTCCTGCGTGCCTGTTCCCAGCTGAGATGGACCAGGGCGATCCTCTGTCTTCTTGTTTCAGCTCGTACACTGTAGCCAAGTGGCTTTTTCTTGGTCTGTTTAGTGCCGCGTTTTTCACATTTGGGGGCTTTTGGTTGCTGATTTCACTGTTTAAAATGCCCCCCAAACATTGTGCTGAAGTGTTGGCTAGTGTTCCTAAGCTCCAGAAGGCTGTGATGTGTCTCAGATGAGCTTCGTTCAGGTGTGAGTTACGGCGCCGTCGGTTATGGGTTCGCTGCGAATGAATCCGCCGTATATATTAAATCAGGTGTCTTTAAACAGAAACACACGTTAAAAACAAGGTTATGTATTGATCGGTTGATGAAAATGTTGGGACCAGAGGCTCATGAGAAGCTGTATTTCCCCCAGGAGCAATAGTTCCTTATTCTCTAATTCAGTGTTTGTGGCAACTTCGTAGAACATAACTGCCATGAATCACAAGAGTTGGTTGTGTAGGGGTTTTTTTTGTTTTTTTAAGCTGTGCCTCACCGGGATACAAATTAAGCGTAATAAAAGGCACAGACCTTAAGTGCGCTGCTTGATGAATTTTGGCGAATATTACCTATGTAACCATCACCCAGATCTGGTTACAGACCATTTCCACCATCACAGACGATTTCCTCGTGGACCTTCCTAGTCAGTACTTAGCCCTCTCCCCCTCCTGCTGCCCCCTTAAGGCAGTCACACCTCCGATTTTTTTCCCCATCAGTTTCGCTAGAACTTTACTTCAAGGGGATCTCACAGTGAATGGTCTTCTGTGTCTGGCTTCCTTTCCTCAGCATGGTGGATTTGAGATTCATCCATGACCTCACCTGTATCAGTAGTTTATTCCCTTTCATCATTAAGCTGTGTTCAAGTGCGTGGATATAACATAGTTTGTTTCTCCATCTACCAGTCGATGGACACTGTGCTGTTTCCGATTTGGGGCTTTTGTGAATAATGCTGCCATGAACATTTCTGTACAAATGTTTCTGTAGACATACTTTTCACATCCGTTAAGTCAATACCTTGGAGTGGAATTTCTGGGTTGTAGAGTAGGTATATGTTTAACCTTAGTTAATTCAGGCTTTTAGTTCTCTTCTGGAACAAAACATCTAGTTGAAGGCCATGCCAGGGATATTTGGCAACTCAGTGTTGCCAGGACGCTGGGTCTGTCTCTGATCCACTGGGCCTTCCCCCTCAGGAGTGCAAAACGGCTGCTGTAGCACTGGCCATTGTCACCATGCTTCACATCATTCTCTCAAGCAGGAAAGAGTAGGGGCAAATAATTCTTCCCAATGTAAGGCTCTGGCTTTTTTATCCAAATGTAAAAATCTTCCCGTGTCCACACTTGGCTGCAAAGGAGGCTGAGAAAGGAAGTTTCTGGCAAAGGGGCAAAAGGCCTATACTCACCGTGAGTCATCCTCTTAGGAGGGTACATTGCTGAATGGAACCAAATCCAAGTTCTGTTTAAAAGGATATCAGACTGAGACTGGATGTTGGACCCTCCTGAGCGTCGGAGAGGAGCCTGTGAGGCCACATTGTCAGGGGCCTGGACACTGGCTAGGAACTGGTGGCTTGTGTTCTGTACAAGAGCAAGAGCCCCAGAAGGAAAACTAAAGAGACGGAAGCTTCTAGAGCAGTGGTCCTTGGACCAGCAGCATCAGCACCTGGGAACTTGTGAGAAATGCAAATTTTCAGCACCCCCCCCCCACCGCCCCTGCCCCCAACCTGCTGATTCTGAAATCCATTCTTTTCATTCTTTATTTTAAAAGCCTTCCAGGTGATTCTGCCTGCCCACGTTTAGGAACAAGTGGTCTAAAGCATGTGTGGAATGTTGTAGGGACTTTTCTTTCCCCTTCACTTCTCTTAACTCCATTTTTTCCTGAACTTGAAGTGTTCTCTTTCGCTTGATGCCCTGGGCAGCTCTGTGTCCGGTCAGTGTAATCCCTGCTCTTGTTCCCTTCACCCCACCCCGTTACCTGTTTCACTCCTCAGAATCTCCCCCTGTTTTTCATACACTCGTATTAAGAAAAAATTCAACAACCTTTTCAGATCCCTGATTTTCTCGGCAAGTCTGTGACTTTACAGCTGCATTTAGGAGAGCGGTGAATGGCAAAAAGGGAAGAGAGAGAACATACCAAACATTTCTAGTGTGTGACTACCTGTGTAAACAAGGCTTTTAGGAGCTAGACACCAGTTGCTTTATGAGCAATCCAAGTTTTACAGGGCACGCTTTTATGTTGTTAAACTAATTCAGGGATTTTAGAACTCTAAAGGTCACTGAACGTAAAGGTGGTGTCGATTTTAATTGCTCTCCAAATAGCTCTTTCTTTCTCTCTCCCCAAAAGTCTGGCTGGATGGATAGATGAAAAGAGAGATGGTGAGGCCTGGATCTGGGCAGGAATAGTGGTCATGGAGAGGAGGAGATAAAGTGGAGAGATTTGGGAGGTGGAATGGGTAAGACTTGAGTGAGGGACTTCCCTGGTGGCACAGTGGTTAAGAATCCACCTGCCGATGCAGGGAACATGGGTTCAATCCCTGGTCCGGGAAGATCCCACATGCTGCGGAGCAGCTAAACCCGTGCACCACAACTAATGAGCCTGCGCTCTACAGCCCGTGAGCCACAACTACTGAGCCCGCGTGCCACAACTACTGAAGCCCGTGCACCTAGAGCCCGTGCCCTGTAACAAGAGAAGCCACCTCAATGAGAAGCACGTGCACCACAACGAAGAATAGCCCCGTCGCTGCAACTAGAGAAAGCCTGCATGCAGCAATGAAGACCCAATGCAGCCAAAAATAAATGAATTAATTTAAAAAAAAAAAGAAAGAGTTGGGTGAGTCAGAGGTGTGAGGTCAAAGTTGGTACTTAGTCTCTAGAGAGGGCTGTATCAGCTAGCTGCTGCCACATAACAAATAACCCCCAACTTTAGAGGCTGTTCTGGTTACTGTTGCTGTTTAACAAATTACCCCAAAATGTAGCAGCTTAATGGAACAATTGTATTATGCTCACAGGTTTTATGGGCCAAGAATTTGACATGGAATTTGACATAGTGGGTCTCTGCTCCATGATGTCTGCGGTCTTGGCTGGGAAGACTCGCAGGCTGGGGGCTGAGGGCTTGTTCATATGCCATGAATGGCACCTGGGCTGGGATGACTTGAAGATAAGACCATCAACCAAAGCATCTACTCATGGTCTGTCCATGTGTCTAGCTTAGGCTTCCCCATAGCGTGGTGGCCTCAGAGCGGTCAGAATTCTATTAAGGTGGCTTAGGGCTTCCAGGGTAAATGTCCTGGTGGACATGGCAGAAACTGAATTGACTCTTATGACCTAGCTTCAGAAGTCACATAGTGGCACTTCTGTTGCACTGTCCTGGTTGAAGGAGGCACAAAGTTTCCTCAATTCAAGAGGACTGGCAAGATCGCACTTTGGTAGATCATGGGAGGTTGGAGACATTATTTCAGCCATCTTTGGAAAACACAATGCGCCACAGTGGATTAAAACAAAACGGTGATTCCAATGGTTGGAATTTGGCCTTGGGTACCTCTGGCTACTTCTGTCTTACCTGGGTGTGTACAGCTGTAGGTCAGCTAGGCGGCTCTGCTTCTAGGGCTTGGCTGGCTGTGAGCTGGGATGATAGAGGTGATGGGCATGTGTCTCTTGTCCTCCAAAAGGCTAGCCTGGACTTTGTCACATGGCAGCTGGGCAAAGAGTAGGCTCAGAAACGCACACCATCACTTCCACCACATTCTGTTGGCCAAGGCAAGTCAAAAGGCCAGCCCAAGTTCAAGGGTTGGATAATAAATAGGAGGAGCTCTAAACATGGGACTAGGGAGAAGAAGAGTTTTTGGCCCCAGTGGACTTTTTTTCAGATCCCCTTACCATCAGCCCTCTCTCATTTTGCTGGGCCTCTCTTCTCAATCAGCGGATTCACAGAGTACAGTCCTTGACCCACGGAAGGCTTTGAGAGTCCTTGTGATGGGCTGCAAAGATGTCTAGAAATGCCAACTCGTTTGTGTCAGGTTGTGTTTGACTGCAAATAACGGAAAACCTAACAGTGGCTTAAACTGTAAGGATTAAGAAGTCTGGAGGCAGGCAACCCACGAGGAGTTGTTAAGAACCTAGGCTTTTTCTCTCCTCTCATCAGTTATCCTCCACAGGTAGGCTTATCAGCCTCAGATTTATTGCCTCATGATTGCAAAATAGCTGCCACAGCTCCAGTCTTCTCAACTGTATTCAAAGCTGGAAGCAAGAAGCAAAAGACTTTCTCCCTAGAGAAGCTCTGTCTTTATATTCTGGAAGAAAAACTTCCCCAAATTCTGTCTTCCCCAGAAGATTCATTGAGCAGAACCCAGCTCTGTACACTTTGGCTTTTACTTATTTGCAAAACTATGGCTAGCCTAGCTGCTAGGAAGCTTGGGAAAGTGAATGACTGATAAAGGGGATAGCAGTGCCCCTGGCCTCGTCCAATTATTTTAAAGCTATTTGGGCCACAACCCACAGTAGGAAATATGTACACACACAGACACACATAATTGAAACCAGTATCACAAACTGGTCCTTTTGCTTACCCTGTGTGATGCTTTTTAGTATTTTCTATTCTATCCCATTCCATTTGACCCTATACTCTTTAACTTAAAAAAAAAAAATTCCTTGTCGCAACCTGCTAATTTGATTTCACAACCCTCAAAGGCATGACCCATAGTTTGAAAGAGACTGACTGACTCAGAACAGCGTTTGTTTACATCTTGGAATTGGCAGGGGTTACCCTGAGCAGCACCAGGCTTCTGTGAGCAGGGCGAGGAGGGGTGGGGAAACGGTGTTTGGAAAAGCAACAGCTAGACTTTGCCACATCCTCTTCTCCACCTATCACTTCCCATCAGCAAATGGTAGAGTTCCGTCGACTTTCATTTTTATGACTTGCAAATAACCCGAGGGTTACTAGCATTAAATTAAATCTAAATTAAAATTAGCCTGTTTCTGGAGCTTCGCGGGGACTTTTAATTCTGTATCCTGCTCAGCAGCCTGGCTTCTGCACAACTCCTGATGACAACGCAAAACTCCAATGGCATTCCAAGTGCCGGAGGAATTCACACGATTTTCTGGAAGGACACTTTGTCATTGTTGCATCATGGCTGTTCTCTTGAGCTGGTTGTGGTTTCGCAAGCCCAGCTTTTCCTGCTTTTTATAGCCCAGTGGTGGAGAATGAGGTTCTTCAGAATCACAGGGTCTGAGTTCAAATTCTGGCCTCACAGTGTGGTTTGGGGCAAGTGTCCTGACCCCTGGGAGCCTCAGTTTCCTGCGCTGTGGGAAACGTTCCTCCTGCCTCCCCGGGGACTGGGAGGAATCAATAGCTGTGGGGTTAGCCCAGGGCCTGATACCAAGGAAGCCCTGGGGCAGGGTGGGCTCTTCCGAGATGTATCAGTCAGCTTTGGCTGAGTGATTTGCAGTAATGAGTGAGCCCTGGATCTCAGTGGCTGACAACAGCAAAGGCTCCTCTCTCGCTCACGTGTCCGAGCTTCGTGCATTGGCTGTGGCTCTGTCCACGTATCCATGTCATGCCAGGACTTGGGCAGAACCATGCGATGGCTTTTAAAGCTTCTGCTCTGAAGGAACGCAAGACGTCCACTCCCCTGTGCGTAATTTGGGCTTGCAGCTTTGCATGCTCATTGTGTGTCCCCCGCCTCCCCTGGTCACTTTTTCAAAAGCTTTTTGAGTATGTGTGTGTCGAGGAAGGAGAGGGACGTCTAATGTCACCCCTGGTTGAGAACCACTAGTCATGATCTTCCCCAAAGTCAAGGACTGGGTCTGCTTTTGTTCATGACGGTATCCTCAGCTCTCCCCCATGCTGGCCACAGAGCGGGAGATCAGTAAATGCCTTTCTCACCAGGCTGCTCTTCGAACGAATGATTGGGTTTGTTTAACCCCCTGTGCAAATTCATTTGTTCACCCCACAAATATTTAGTGACACCCTACCATGTGCCATGCTCTGTGCAGGCTCTGGGTGTCCCACAGGGAACAAAACAGACAAAAATCCCTGTCCTTGGGGGGGGTTGACATTTTGGTGAGGGAGACAGACAATAAAAACTCAGAGAGACGTATGATTTTTTGATGTTCAAGTATTTTCAAAGTAAAACATTTTCATTTTGGAAAACCACAAATGTGCACAAAGTAGAATAGTAAAACATGGACCCCATCAACCAACTCTTTGCCAATTTTCAGTTTTCCGCCACTCTGACAGACCAGCGCTGTCCAAGAGAGCTTTCTGCCACCATGGGAATGTTCTAGATCTGCGGTGTCCTGTGTGGTAGCAACCAGCCACGTGTGGCTGTCAAGCCCACGAAATGCCGCCACCGTGACCGCAAACTAAATGTTTAATTTCCTTTACACTTTTAAGGTAAATCTTTTTTATTTACAACTTTCATATTCCTCACTGTTCCCTTCTTTTCCCATTTGTTTATTGCAGTAAAATATACATAACAAAACTTACCATCTCAGCCATTTCGAAGTGTGCGATTCAGCGACATGAAGTGCGTTTGCGTAGTTGTGCAACCTTCACCCCCATCCTTCTCCAGAACTTGTAGCATCTTGCAGAACTGAAAGTCTGCACCCACTAAACAATAACTCCCGGTTTCTCCTCCCCTGCCCCCAGTCCCTGGCAACTGCCATTCTACTTCCTGTCTCTCCGTCATAAGTGGAATCAGATGGTATCTTTGTCTTTTTGTCACTGACTCACTTCACCTAGCTTAAGGTCATCCATGCCGTTGCCTGTATCAGAATTTCCTCCCTGAATGATACTCCATTGTAAATAGACACCACGTTTGGCTTCCCCGTTCATCTGTTGATGGACACTTGGGTTGTTTCTACCTTTTGGCTCTCGTGAATAGTGTTGCTGTGAACGTGGGTGTATACATATGTCTTCAAGACCCTGCTTTCAATTCTTTTGTGTATATATCCAGAAGTGGACTTGCTGGGTCATATGCTAATTCTATTTTTAATTTTTTGAGGAACCGCCAAAGTGTTTTTCACAGCAGCTGCAACATTTTACGTTCCCACTAACAGAGCACCAGGGTTCCAGTTTCTCCAGGTCCTCGGCAAGACTTGTTAATTTTTGGTTTTTTGATAGTAGCCATTCTAATGGGGGTGAGGCAGCATCTGTGGTTTTGATTGCATTTCCCTAATGATTGGTGGTGTTGATCATCTTTTCCTGTGCTTATGGCCATTTGTATATCTTCTTTGGACAAATAACTACTCAAGTCATCTGCCCTAATTTCATTTCATTAGCTTGAACTTAAATGCGCGTAGGCACACGTGGCTAGTGGCTTCCGTATTGGACAGCGCGGCTCAGTGTGCCCCTGAACTCCCAGAACTGGATTATTTTGCAGTAAATCACAGACATTTTATCATTTCACCCCTACGTATTTTAGGATGTATTTCTAAAAGGTAAGGACTCTAAAGGAAAAAAAGCAGAAAAACAAAAACACGATGCCATTGTTATACCTGGAATCTTAATCACAATTTCTTAGTATCATCAGGTATCCAGACAGCATTCAAATTCTGTCTTTCCACTCTTAGTGGGTTCACTTGTGTCTTTCAAGGCGCCCTCTGTCTGCCAGGTTGAGAGCTGCAGGATCCCGGGTAGCCCTGTGCACGAGTGGGCAGGGGGCACGTATCACTGGTTGTGTGTGGCCCATGGTCTCCCATTCAACACTCTATTTAGCCTCGTTTATCTCACCTAACAAATAGGGTAACAACAGGGGTTTGGAAGGACCCAAGGAGACCTGGTACCTGGCAGTTTAAGTCGGACCACGTGCATAATCAAATGATATGTAAACCCTTCCATGTGGTAACTCCATTTTTAGTTTTTTCAGGAGCCTCCATACTGTTCTCCATAGTGGCTGCACCAATTTCCATTCCCACCAACAGTGCAGGAAGGTTCCATTTTCTCTACACCGTCTCCAGCATTTATTATTTGTAGACTTTTTAACGATGGCCATTCTGACTGGTGTGAGGTGATACCTCACTGTAGTTTTGATTTGCATTTCTCTGATAATTAGCAATGTTGAGCATCTTTTCATGTGCCTGTTGGCCATTTGTATGTCTTCTTCGGAGATATGACTATTTAGGTGCTCTGCCCACTTTTTGATTGGGTTGTTTGTTTTGTTGTTATTGAGTTGTACGAGCTGTTTGTATATTTTGGAAATTAAGCCCTTGTCAGTCATATCATTTGCAAGTATCTTCTCCCGGGCTATAGGTTGTCCTTTCCTTTTGTTTATGGTTTCCTTTACTGTGCAAAAGCGTATAAGTTTGATTAGGTCCCATTTGTTTATTTTTGCTTGTATTTCTATTGCCTTGGGTGTAAACCCTTCAAATGTGGCAAAAGGCACCAGGTGGAAAAGCTGGGGCCTGGGGACTTTTGTCCAACCCGACTGGGCTGTGGCCAGAAAGCTTTGGGAGTTGCCACGCTAGGTAAGATTCACATGGCAGCTAAAATGACTGTGTAACAGGATCTGTCGCTTACGAAATACTCTACTGCACCTGAGGATTAAAGGCCTAAGAGCCTCTCCACTGCCGCACGCGAAAATAAGGACTATGGTTGTGCCCATTTTACAGATGAGGACACTGAAGCCTAGAGCGGTGAGGTCACTTGCCCGACTTCAGCCCATGTGTGGGGAAGTGGGGATTTGAACTGCTGACTCCAACCCCAGACTGTCACCCCATGCTGGGCCTCTTGGCATCAACCTGATAGCGACATAGATGCCAACCCTGGCACCTGAACGGGGGACCCATCTCAGAGGAACCCCGGACCTGCTGATCATCGACAAATGGTTTTCTTTTTATTATGGAAACTTTCAAGAAGACGTGAATTAACTAGAATGGTGTACTGAAGCCCCCAGGTAGCCATCATCCAGCTCTCACAGTTACCAACATTTGCAGTGTCTGTTAGCTCTCCTCCCCTACTACAACTCTATGCTGATGATTTATTTTGTACAGTTTATTAAAGGTAAAATTAACAGGCGTTGCATTGGCATGTGTTGACATACACAAATCTGAGCTGTGAATTTTTAAACCCCCACGTAACGGACACCCCATCACCATGCAGAGCCTTGCCCTCTCCCCGGAAAGTCCCCCTCATCCATTGGTCCGCTGTGACCGTCTGAATGAAAACACATGGATAACAGATTCTCACAGGCTGGAGCCTCCCACTGGACATTCACCCGCAGATCCCGTTTGGAGAGCCCTGTTCAGGAGACACCCACCTCCTGGCTCTACTTCTGGTCCGACGTTTACAGAACTTGGGCCACACCCAAAGCGTGGGGCAGGGAGGAGGGGAGAACCCACATGCAGCTGGCGGCTCTCACAAAGCCGCCTGGTCCAGGGCAGCGCACCTGGAATCTAGATGGGCCAGGATCCCGTGTTCCAGGGTCTTGTGACAGATGCTTTCTAGATCTTTCTGGGGCCTGGGGCTCTCCATAAAAAGGAGAAGCAGCTCTCGTTCCTCCTCTCTCTTCCATCTGCTCTCGCTTTATCGCTTTTTTGGATCTGAGCTATCCCAGGCATTCACAAAATGCTAACAAAGGCTGTCACCCAGCTTCGTCTTATCTTGACGCTGTGGCCATGCTGGCTTCACATTTAAAAGAGACGCTGTGGCCATGCTGGCTTCACATTTAAAAGAGAAACAATATGGGGCTTCCCTGGTGGCGCAGTGGTTGAGAGTCCGCCTGCCGATGCAAGGGACGCGGGTTCGTGCCCCGGTCCGGGAGGATCCCACGTGCCACGGAGCGGCTGGGCCCGTGAGCCATGGCCGTTGAGCCTGCGCATCCGGAGCCTGTGCTCCGCAACGGGAGAGGCCACAACAGTAAGAGGGCCGTGTACCGCAAAAAAAAAAAAAAAACCAATATGATGAGAGGACCGTCTGTGGGATAGTGGTTAAGGGTGGGGACTCTGCAGTCAGCCTACCTTGGCTCAGACCCCAGCCTGACCACTGACCACTGGAGGGATCTAGGGCATATGGCTCACCGTTCTGAGCCTCGCCTTCCTCATCTGTGGAATGGGGCTGCGAAAAGCACCTGCTTCATAGGGATTCAAAGATGGTGAACAGGCTAATCCGTGCAGAGTACTTAAAACCAGCAGCCACCATCATCATCATCATCATCATCACAGCCACCACCATTATTGTCATCAGGTCAATCCTTGTTATTCGTGGATTCCATATTTGTGAATCCGCCGAGTTGCTAACATTGATAACCCCCGAGTCAATACTCACGGCGCTTTCCTGGTCACGTGCAGACGTGTGTAGAGCCGTGAGTCTATTTGAGTCTCCCGATGCGCGTGCTCCCAGCTGAGGTCGAACGCGGCGACCCTCTGCCTCTCTGTTCAGCGCGAGAGCTATAAACAAGCATCCTCTTTAGTGCCCTGTTGTTTTGCACTTTTGTGCTTTTTGTTGGTGGTTTTGATCTTAAAGACGGCGCCTCCCGTGTAGGGCTGAAGGGCCGCCCAGTGTTCGTAAGCACAGGAAGGCTGCGATGTGCTCTGGAGAAATCGCGCGTGTGAGATGGCCCGCCCTCAGGCATGAGTTATAGCGCTGTTGGCCTTGAGCTCAGTGTGAGCGAATCAAGGATTTATATTAAATAAGGTGTCTTTATTGTTTTTATTATTTCTAAAATAAATTTATTTATTTATTTATTATTTATGGCTGAGTTGGGTCTCCGTTGCTGTGCGTGGGATTTCTCTGTTTGCGGCGAGTAGGGGCTACTCTCATTGCGGTGTGCGGGCTTCTCACTGTGGTGGCTTCTCCTGTTGCGGAGCACGGGCTCTAGGCGCATGGGCTCAGTAGTTGTAGCACACGGGCTCTGTTGCTCCACGGCATATGGGATCTTCCCGGACCAGGGCTCGAACCCGTGTCCCCTGCATTGGCAGGCGGATTCTTAACCACTGCGCCACCAGGGAAGTTCCAAACAAGGTGTCTTTAAACAGAAACACACATAAACCAAGGGGATATATTGATGGGTTGATGAGAATGGGACCAGAGGCTGGCAGGAAGCTAACCCCGTCTTTCCCCAGGGGCGGCAACTCAGTGGCCATAATCCCAAATTCACAGTGACCTTATGGGACATAAGCACCTCAGATGACAAGACCTGACTGTATTTTGCTAGATTGAAGTGCTGAAGGATTATACCATATAATGTTATATACTATTGCATGATGTGTGTGTGTGTGTGTGTATACACACACACACACACACACACACACACACACACACACACACACAGTATATGTAGATATAGTGCGGTGTGTCTGCTTATATATATGTGATAATGTACAGTGTTGTTTCCTGTAGTTTTAAACTTGTATTTGACCTCTCGTCTCTCTGACTACATCCTTCTCCTTTTCACTGACTGTCCCACTCACAGCCTCTCTCTCATTCTCTCTCCACAGCTGGCCCCCGAAAGGACGCTCCCCACGTCCCCAGCTGGGGGCCCTGCGTAGACCTGGAGTGGACACCCCCTCCTTCCCTTCATGATTCGTTTGTAGCGCAGGTAACCAGCCAAGCATCCCGCTCATTCCCGGAGGGGCCGTGGTCCCCCGTCCACCTCCCCGGAAGGGACGTTCCTTCTTGGAAGAGCCTGGCTCAGCCACATCCTTCAGCCCCTCCCTCTCCAGCCTGGGCCCCCTGGGTCATTCGGGCCATTCCCCCAACCTCCATGCCATCTGCAGCCAGGATCTCCCTCCCCGCTTTCCGTCTTCTCCAGATTCTCTGCAGATCCTGCCTTGTCATTCCCTAGCCAGGCCTTGCCCACCTTAGGCTGGTTGGGAAGGGCAGGGGCTCGTAGGCCACAGAGCTGGTGACCTGGGAAGACAGTGGGTGTGGGCGGAGATATGAAGCCGGAGAGAGTGTGTTACCTTGCTGCACCGACGCAGCAAGAGCCTTGGAAGGGCCTCTCTGGGGCAGTCCCCGGGGCCAGCTCTAGAGGCGAGGGTGATTGGCGTGTGAGGCTCCGGGGCCGTGTGTTTCCGTTCTAGACTGGGCTTGTTAGCCCAGGGCCCACGAAGTGTGTACGTATGTGCATATGTGTGTGTGTCCCATGACACACTTCCCCCTGGGAAAGAACGTGTAACGTTTCTGGCCCACATGCATGTTTCTGGCAAGAGGGTCTTTTGCTTTCATCAGACTCTCCAAGGTACTGTTCAGAGAAGACCCTGAACTAACCATGTGGGGTCCCTCCCTGAGATTCTTTGTGTCACAGAGCCGTCGAGGGTAATAGGGGCTGTAGTGGCGATCAGGAAGTTCAGAGAATGCTATTGGGGGTTAGGGGTTGTGACCCAGCTGAGAGCACAAGTAAGATTTTGTGTGTGTTTGGCGGGGAAGAGGGGGGCGGTGCACGACAGTCACCATGTCCTCACCATCCCCCTCCCCCTACCAAGAAGAAAAAGAGAGGCTAAGAACTCCACAGCCCTGGACTGGGATTGTGTGTGATTTCTCGTGTTCTGTCTGCGCGGTTGGGAGGGAAGGATGTGTGGGCTGATGGAAGGATAGGCGGATGGGGACTTCCCTGGCGGTCCAGGGGTTAGGACTCAGTGCTTTCCCTGCCCGGGCCCGGGTTCAGTCCCTGATTGGAGAACTGAGAGGATGCAAGCCTCTCAGTGTGGCCCAAAAAAGTAAAAAGGAGGAGTGGGTGGAAGGACGGGTCCGTTTGTGTGTTTGGAAGACGAGGAAGATGGGCGGTTGGGTGGAAGTTTGGAAAGATGGGTGCGTGGAAGCTTGGTGGGATGTCCGGAGCAGTGGTGGTTGGCGCAGGGGTGGATGGGCAAACACAGAGAACTTGTTTTCTCACTTGTAAAATGGGGCACACGGCATCCCTTTCCCATGGGGGCTGAACAAGCTAACATTTGTGAAACGCTTGGGACAGTGCCTGGCGTTTGGTAAGCAGGAGACAAATGTTAGCCGTCCTCATCATTCCGACAGGCTCAGCCCGGCTCCGGCGGTTCCTCTGCCTCAGAGCGCCCACCCTCCTGGTCCCTCTCCCTCTCTCTTCCCTTCCTTGAGAACCACGCTGCATGTGTCTTCCAGGGGGACCCAGAACCCGGGCCCCTTCATGCCGCCTCCCCTCCCTCCCTCCTTCACCCAGTCACGTGTAGGACAGGAGCACAGGCTTGGGGCCAGACTTCTGGGTTCAGGCCTGGCTCTGCCACCTGCTAGCTGGGAGGCAGAGAACCATGGTCTCAGCTCTTCCTTTTACTCATCTGCAGAGCGGGGGTGGCAGGACTCACCTCGAGGGATACTGTGGGGATTAAATGAGTTACATGTGTGTGAAGCACTTAGCACGGGGCCTGCATGTGATCAGGACTCAGTCTGGGTTGATGTCATCACCATCGTCATCAGATGCTGGGGAGAGAGAGGGAGGAGGAAGAGGCAGCTGTCTGTCTCTGATCAGGAGGTTCTGGTACAGAGGGCACCTGCCCCACCCCTACCCATGCCCCTAGACTTAAGGGGACAGAAACCCTGACCCCTCCAGGGGTCTTGGCCCCAGGGAATGGTCCTTGCAGGGAGGGTCCTGGCACGCTGCCGACATCTAACTTGTCTCCCTTGCCCTCTTCCCGCCCCGCCCCATCCAGTGGCGATGGATGATGAGGATGGGAGATGCTTACTAGACGTGATTTGGTGAGTAATGGGCTCCCCACCCCACCCCGCCCTCCCCCACCCTCTCCCTCCCCTCCCCTGTCCCTCATCTCCTCAAATATCTCTCCTCTCCTCTCTTTCAGTGACCCTCAGGCCCTCAATGACTTCTTACATGGATCTGAGAAGGTGAGTGCTGGGGCAGAGAGAAGCATCCCCAGGGCAGGGGCCTGTGGAATTGGGAGCTGAGAGACGCTCCCCCCTGATTCAGGAGACATCTGCCCCTTGCCTTCCCTGAGCCAGGCCCCAGGGTTATGGCAGAGAGCGAAAGAGCTGGCAAATCCCTGCCCTCACTCCATACACATCTCCTTGGCAAACAGAGCAACCAGAGAGCTAATAAAGGTGATGGTGGGAAGCACCATGCAGAGCAGCATAAGAAATAATAATGTCACTTGCACAACAAAAGAGGTTGAAAAGAAAATGAATGGGAGGCAGAAGCAGGGGCTTCTCTAGCTGGTGTGAACCTGAGGGATCAAAGGGAGGTGCCCATGGCACTCTGGGCAGGGGAAGGACAGGTAGGAAGCTTGGAAAGTTTGAGAAAGAAGGCCTGTGGGGCCGGAATGAAGGGGAAACTAGAAGGTGGTAAGACTGGAGTGGACAGAAGTCACCAGGTCATGAAGGGCTTGGAGGACCTTGATTGAGGAGTTCAGACTTTATTCTGAATGTGACAGGCAGTTCTGATGGGTTATTAAGCAGGAGAATGCCACATTCTGTTTGCACTCCAGAGAATGGAACAAAGTGGGGGAGAGTGGATGTCTGTTGAGCCATGAGGAGCTGTATCAGTCACCTACAGCTGCATAACAAGTTATCCCATCCCTTAGTGACTTAAAACAACATTTGTTAGAGCTCTCAGTTTCTGAGGGTCAGGAACTGGGGAGTGGCTTAGCTGGGTGTCTAGCTCAGTGTCTACCCTGAGTAGCAGTCAGGATGTTGCCTGGAGCCGCTGTCATCTGAGGGCTTGTCTGGGGCTGGAGGATGTGCTTCCACAATGACTCACTGCCGTGGCTGTTGGCTGGAGACCTCAGCTCCTCACCATGTGGGCGTCCCCATAGGATTGCTTGAGTGTCCTCACAGCATGGCAGCTGGTTCCCCCAGAGCAAGTGACCCAAGGGAGAGAGCCAGGAGGAAGCTCAGTGCCTTTTATGACCTAGTCTCCAAAGTCACACACTGTCACTTCCGTCATACTGCATTTACTAGAAGCGAGTCACTAAGCCCGCCCACACTCACAGGGAGGGAACGGAGCTCTGCTCCTTGAGAGGGGATGTATCACATAATTTGTGGAGCGGAGGCGAGTGTGGAGTGGAGGTCGGTGGCCTGGGCCCCAGGGCAGGCACAGGAGCAGGTGCCAGGCGCTGGCTCTGGGATCTGTCTGGGAGGCAGAATCACTAGACTTGCTGGTGGATTAGATGGTGAGGAAGAAAGAGCATCCAGAATGCCTCTTGGACTTGACCTGAGCAGCTGAGTGGGTGGTGGTACCGTTCTCTGAGACTGGGGGTTCGAGGTGGATTGTAGAAGTCCAAGGGCGGCTATTGGATATACCAGGCTGGGGTTCTGGAAGAAGATCAGCTGGACAGAGACACTGGGGAGGCTTGGCTGTGGACAGACATTCATTGGGCGCTTGGGGCCTGTTCTAGGCATTGCCCATGTCTGCGGGAACGAGACAGGTCCCTGTGCTCCTAGACACGGGAACAGCACGCACATTAGGTGCCCGGGTGGCAGGGCATGCCGGGTGCTTGGGCTGGGCGGTGGAAGGAGCGACTTAGTAGGAAGGGACTGACAGTTGTCGGGAGGACGTGACAAAGGTGACAGGCCCTGCCAGATGTGTTACCAAAGACGCTTGAGCAAAGCCACGGAGGCAGGATTCTAGAGTTCAAGGCAGGCGTGTCGGGAGAGGCTCGGACTCAGTGCTGGGGTTGCCTCGCATTTTAATCTTGCAGCCAAGCCCCTTTCTTTGGGGCATCTTTTCTGGAGGCGGAGTTTCCTGTACCCCTCGAATCTCCCCCTCAGCCCCCCCCACCTCGTCTTTGTCTTTTTGTCCCATGTAACCCTAAATTGGTTTTTGTTCTAGAGGTGGGCCGGCCCACTGCCCAGCTGACCTTTGACCTTGGGTGGGGGCGGGTCTTGTTGCAGCTTGACAGTGATGACCTCCTGGATAATCCCGGGGAGGCCCAAAGTGCCTTCTATGAAGGTCCTGGGGTAAGTGGCCCGGGGGCTCGGGGCCTGTGGTGGCAGCCAGTGGGGGAGGGGAGAAAGGGTCACACTGTCCCCTTAGGCACTTTGCCGGGAGGGGGTCAGGGGGCAGTCACTGAGAAGCAGTGTGGGGTGGAGGTGAGGCCGGAGTTGCTGGACCCCCAGCTGTGCCCTCAGGCCCCTCAGAGAAGGAGGTGTGGTCCTCAGTCCCTGGCCTTGGAGGGCAGCTGCTACAGAGGTGGTACAGAGGCAGAGGCTGGCTGTGGAGTTCACAGTGGGCAGGGCGGGGGTGGGGGGTGGGGGTCCTGTCCCGGCCCAGCCACGGGTGGAGTATGTGACCTGGGGGAAGGGGATCTGACTGTTGTGGATCTCAGTCTCCACCTGGAAGAGGAAGGCTGGGGTGATGAGCAAAGCCCCGAGCGGGGAACACAGTGGACTTCTATCGAGCACCTACTGTGCGACGGGCCATTACTCAGTGCCAGCCGTCCCTCCCTCTTCTTCCTCTCCTGTGGCCTCTCCCCTCCACACTTCGCTCCCCATCCCTCCCCCTCCTTTTTCCTCCTCCCCCCCTCTTCTCTCTCCCTCCCGCTCCCCCCTCCTCCCTCTTCATCAACATAACTATCAGTTACCGAATACCTATCATATACCAGGCCCTTTACAGTAATTTTCATTTAATCCTCGCAACAACCACAGTAACACTCCAAATACTTTATCTGGCGTAATATAAATGACTAAATCCAGAACCCAACAAACAAACCTTATGTTCGTGTTATTACATTTACATGTTATTTACATTACATTACAATAACAATACGCATTATTCTTACCCATGCCGTCCTCTTTTAATACCCATAACGTCCCTGGTCAGGTTCTCAGTACCTCCTGTATGTGACGTCAGTGAATGTCACGACTGTCCTAGGAGGCGGGTTTGGTTATGGCCATTTAGCCGTTAGGAACTCAGAACTGCCTGGTCCTTGGTTGGGGGCTGAGCCGGAGCCCCATCCTGCCAGGCACTGCCCTCCACTCCGCAGCAGGGTGACCCCTTTCCCCGGTCTGGGAGGCAAGGAGGGAGCAGTGCCCACCTCACTGGGCTGTTATTAACAACAACGTGGACAGTAATAATGACAGTAACAACGCTAGATGTTTCCCGCGTGCCAGCCAAGAGCCAGGTACTGCTCTGAGCCCTCCACTTGGATTAACTCAGAATCTTTCAAACTACAGGTGTTGTTGTTCTTTTTTTTTTATTTATTTATTTTTGGCTGCGTTGGGTCTTCATTGCTGTGCGTGGGCTTTCTCTAGTTGCGGCGAGCGGGGGCTAATCTTCGTTGCGGTGTGCGGGCTTCTCATTGCAGTGGCTTCTCTTGTTGCAGAGCATGGGCTCTAGGCATGCGGTCTTCAGTAGTTGTGGCTTGCGGGGTCTAGAGCGCAGGCTCACTAGTGGCGCACGGGCTTAGTTGCTCCACGGCATGTGGGATCTTCCCGGACCAGGGCTCGAACCCGTGTCCCCTGCATTGGCAGGCAGATTCTTAACCACTGCGCCACCAGGGAAGCCCCCGAACTACAGGTTTTGATCCATTACCTGGTCAAGTATCAGTGGGTTTTCCATGCCATTGGCATGATTATTACTTGTAGAATATTTGCTCAAAAATGCGTGCATGTATCGATTACACACTCGTGTCCTGGATTGCCATCCCGGAAAGCATTTAAGAAACATCAGGTTCGGGACCTCCTTGGTGGCGCAGTGGTTGGGAGTCTGCCTGCCGATGCAGGGGACACGGGTTCGGGCCCTGGTCTGGGAAGATCCCACGTGCCGCGGAGTGGCTGGGCCCGTGTGCCACAACTGCTGAGCCTGTGTGCCACGGCTGCTGGAGCCCGCCCATCTAGAGCCTGCGCTCCGCAACAGGAGAAGCCACTGCAATGAGAAGCCCGCGCACTGCAACGAAAACCCAACGCAGCAAGCAAGCAAGCAATCCATCAGTCAGTCAGTCAGGCTCATGTCGCGCTGGGCACCAAGTGAGACTCCCGTCCGGTAGCTGCTCAATCAGTCAGGCTCACATCGCGCTGGGCACCAAGTGAGGCTCCCGTCCGGTAGCTGCTGCCGCTGCTGCCTTTAACAGAACCGCACGATCTTTTATCTGAAACCTTTGGGGCCAGGCTTGTTTTGGAATTCAGGGTTTTTCAGATACTGGAAAGGTGATGCAGAATATGTGTGTGGGGCATGTAACATAACACACTCGCTTTTCTGTGGTCGGACTTAAGGCGAGTCACATTACGTGGATGAATTATGCCTTTCCCTCAGAGCATCACCTGAGTTCCGTTCAGGATTTACAGCCTACAGTTAGCAAAACGTTTGTGGTTTCCAGAGCCTTTCGGGTTTGGGAATTGCAGATAAGTATTACGGGCCTGTACGGCTGTTTAGAAAATGGTTTTTATTACATTCTGCTGACGTGCGCAGATGGGGAAACAGGCTGGATTAAGCAAGCCCCAGGTTGCCCAGCCCAGCCCTGGCAAAGCTGGCATTTGAACCCGGGTCCAGCCACTTCTAGGTGGAAGGTTCTTCCTATCCCTGCCGCCCTGACTCCGAGTGCCCTTTGCTTCCGCGGTGCCGAGCCCGGCCCCTTGCTAACCTCGGCTCTCTCCTTCACACCTTACCTGCCTCCAGCTCCACGTGCAAGAAGCTTCTGGCAACCACTTGAACCCAGAGCCCAGCCAGCCGGCCCCCAGCGTGGACCTCGACTTCCTGGAAGATGATATCCTGGGCTCACCGGCGGCGGGGGGCGGGGGCGGCGGGGGCGCCGACCAGCCCTGTGACATCCTCCAGCAGAGCCTCCAGGAGGCCAACATCACCGAGCAGACACTCGAAGCCGAGGCCGAGCTGGACCTGGGCCCCTTCCAGCTGCCCACGCTGCAGCCTGCGGATGGCGGGGCTGGCCCAGCGGGGACCGGAGGGGCTGCCGCCGTGGCCACGGGGCCCCAGGCCCTCTTCCCGGGTGGGGCTGACCTTCTGGGGCTGCAGGCCCCGCCCACCGTGCTGACCCACCAGGCCCTGGTGCCGCCCCAGGACGTGGTCAGCAAAGCCCTCAGTGTCCAGCCCTTCCTGCAGCCCGTGGGCCTGGGCAACGTGACCCTGCAGCCCATCCCAGGCCTTCAGGGCCTGCCCAACGGCAGCCCCGGGGGCGCCGCGGCGGCTACTCTCGGCCTGGCTCCCATCCAGGTGGTGGGCCAGCCCGTCATGGCACTCAACCCGCCCACCTCCCAGCTCCTGGCCAAGCAGGTGCCCGTCAGCGGTTATCTGGCCTCGGCAGCTGGCCCTTCAGAGCCAGTGACCCTGGCATCGGCCGGCGTCTCGCCGCAGGGGGCTGGCCTGGTCATCCAGAAGAACCTCCCTGCCGCCGTGGCCACCACGCTCAATGGGAACTCGGTGTTCGGAGGGGCGGGAGCCGCCACGGCCGCGGCCAGCGGGGCGCCCTCGGGACAGCCGCTGGCGGTGGCCCCGGGCCTCGGCACGTCGCCACTGGTTCCGGCGCCCAACGTGATCCTGCACCGCACGCCCACGCCCATCCAGCCCAAGCCTGCCGGCGTGCTGCCCCCCAAGCTCTACCAGCTGACACCCAAGCCGTTCGCCCCCGCGGGCGCCACGCTCACCATCCAGGGCGAGGCAGGGGGCCTCCCACAGCAGCCCAAGGCCCCCCAGAACCTGACTTTCATGGCGGCGGGCAAGGCCGGCCAGAACGTGGTGCTGTCGGGCTTCCCGGCGCCGGCCCTGCAGGCGAACGTCTTCAAGCAGCCTCCCGCCACCACCACGGGCGGGGCCCCGCCGCAACCCCCCGGGGCCCTGAGCAAGCCCATGAGCGTGCACCTCCTGAATCAAGGCAGCAGCATCGTCATCCCCGCCCAGCACATGCTGCCGGGCCAGAACCAGTTCTTGCTGCCCGGCACGTCGGCAGTCCAGCTCCCCCAGCCGCTCTCGGCCCTGCCGGCCAACGTGGGCGGGCAGATCCTGGCGGCCGCAGCCCCCCACGCGGGCGGACAGCTCATCGCCAACCCCATCCTCACCAACCAGAACCTGGCGGGCCCGCTGAGCCTGGGCCCTGTGCTGGCCCCCCACTCCGGGGCCCACAGCGCAGCCCACATCCTCTCGGCGGCCCCCATCCAGGTGGGCCAGCCAGCGCTCTTCCAGATGCCCGTGTCGCTGGCCGCGGGCAGCCTGCCCACACAGAGCCAGCCGGCACCCACCGGCCCCGCCGCCACTACCGTCCTCCAGGGGGTCACTCTGCCCCCCAGCGCCGTGGCTATGCTCAACGCCCCCGACGGTCTGGTGCAGCCCGCCACCCCTGCCGCCGCCGCCGCCGCCGCCGGGGAGGCCGCGCCTGTCCTCGCAGTGCAGACGGCGCCCCAGGCGTCCCCCGCGGTCAGCACGCCGCTGCCTCTGGGCCTCCAGCAGCCGCAGGCACAGCCACAGCAGCAGCCCGCACAGGGCCCTGCCCCGCAGGCCGCCCCGGCTCAGGCCTCCACCCCCCAGCCCAGCCCAGGCCTGGCGTCCAGCCCGGAGAAGATGGTCCTGGGGCAGCCGCCCTCTGCCGCCGCCACGGCCATCCTCACTCAGGACTCCCTGCAGATGTTCCTGCCCCAGGTAACCAGGGCTGCCGGGCAGGGGCGGGGGGTCTGTGTGGAGAGGGGCCAAGAGCTGGAACCGGGTGTGGTTGAAGCAGCGGGTGGGAGGGTCCTGTGGGTTAGGGAGAGCGTCTCAGACATGGCCCCCCTGCTCCAGGTCCCCGAGGAGGAGGCCTGAGGGTGACAGGGCCAACTGACTGACACAGAGACAGACAGACAAGGAGAGTGACTGGCTGACAGACTGCCCACTTGCTGGAGGGTTGGAGAGGGGTCACACAGAGACAGTGGCTGAGACATGGACGGACAGATGGGGCAGGAGAGATGCACATTGGGGTGGAGCTGGAAGACGACTCACGGGACTGAGGGTTCGGAGCTGCCCCGGGTTGTGGCCTCCTGGACCCTGGGGCTCCCTCCCAGCCCCCGGCCTTGGTGCCCCCCAGCCGGTTCCCACCACCCGCTTCCCTGGTGCATCAGTGGGGGCGGGGTGTCAGGGTGGGGAGGCCGCGGGTCCGTGGGGATGGCCTCTGACCCTGTGCGGGCTGCCTGTTTCAGGAGAGGAGCCAGCAGCCCCTCTCCACAGAGGGCCCCCACCTCTCCGTGCCCGCCTCGGTCATAGTCAGCGCCCCGCCTCCCGCCCAAGACCCAGCCCTGACCACCCCCGTCACCAAAGGAGCTGGCCTTGGCCCTCAGGCCCCCGACAGCCAGGCCTCCCCGGCGCCGGCCCCCCAGGTAGACGAACCCCAGCAGCCTCTGTCCCAGCGCAGACCAGCCCTGCCCCTCGCCCCCCTTCCCCGTTCCCTCCGCTCGCTCCCTGGCTGCCCTGCCTGCCTCTCTGTCTCGCTGGCTTGGGAAACGGTGCTCTCCTTGGCTCCCCAGATGTTTCCTGAGGGTCTCCGGACAGTCATGGATGCTTGAGACCACACTCTAGTCAGGGACACGAGATCCACACAGCAGGAAATGGATTAGGTCCTCGAATGATCATTTTCCCATCTGGGTAACTAATCTTCAGGTAGCTCACATTTTAAGGAAGATACCAAGAGGTCTAGGTCAAAGCCCCCTCTCCTGCTTTCCCTCCCAAGGCGGTTTCTGGCACTCCTTTCCCACGCATAGACGAGCAAAATGACAACTGGCTTCCTTCCCTTCCATTTTTACCAAAGTGATAGTGTACTCTGCATGCATTCTGCACCTTTTATTATTTCACAGTTCATCTTGGAGACTGTACTTCATTCTTGCATAGTATTCCATTGTGTGGAGGTACTATTATTTATTTAATCAGTTGTTGTTGGGAATTTAGATCACTTTTGGTCTTTAGCTGTGGTTGAGCAAGGTTGCAAAGAAGAACTCTACATGTGTCTCTTTGTAGGATAAGTTCTTTAAAAGGAAATTGCTAGGTCTAAGAGCAAATGTATTTGTAGTTTTGACAGATATTGCCAAATTGCTCTGGAGTGTAAATTGGTTTAACAGATTATCGGCAATATATGATCTGTGCCTTTTTGCCCCCACCCTCAGCAATATTGAACTTGGCCGATCAGATAGGTGAAAATAGTCTCTTGTTTTGTTTTAATATGCATTTTGTTTTACGGTGAATGAGGCGGGGCAGGTTTTTATAGATTTAGAGCTATTTGTGTTTTCCTTTCTACGGAATTGTCTGTTCATATCCTTGGCCATTTTCAAATTTGGGGTTAATGGTCATTTTCTTGTTGATTTGTAGAAACTCTTTACATATTAGAGAAATTAGCCATTGTCTCATATAAGTCATTAGCACATCAGCATTTGAGAGGATGGATGTTGTACTCCTTTGAAAAGGACCAGTGGGTGGGTGGATTAGGGTAGGCAGGAAGAGGAGGGAATAACATAAGCAAGGTCCAGGAAGGCAGAAATCAGCTGGGCCTTGGCCTTAAACAGCCATGATTTCATTCTCAGGCTCTGCTACTCACCATGTGACTTGAAGCAACTAGTTTCTTCATTCCATCAACAGTTGTTTAGGGAAAGGGGTGCACTACGTATGTGTCAGGCCTTGTGCTAACCCTGGGCGAGTCCCTGTAACTGCCGAGCCTTGATTTCCTCATCTGGAAAATGGGAATAATAGTTTCTTTATAGGTCTGTTAGGAGAAATAAACCAGTTAATATGTGCTTTGCACAGGGTAAGCACTCCATAAATATTTGCTATTATTATTATCTTAGCTATTGTGTTTATGGGTCAGTCCAGAGGGACATGGGGCCAGGATGTCCTCAGGTCATCTCTACCCAGAGAGGAAGACCAGGCAGGAGTAGGGGAGGGGCGAGGGGCCGCCTGGCCCATGAGAGACTCAGGTTGGAAGCACTGTCTCTAGAGTGGTCGGACCAGGCCTGGGTCCCTGGGGCCAAGGGCAGTCCCCTCTCCGAGCCTCACGGGCTCCCGTCCTCAGCTGGAACGTGGGGCTGGTAGGAGCCCTTTTTCTGAGTGCTGTGGTTGAGAGCCAGGCCAGGGCACACGTGTACTCTGCCACTTTAATGTTGCACACCCTGCAGGTACTTGTCTAGACTCGCTCCTTGGGTGACCAACCAGCCCAGTTTACCCAGTACCGAGGAGGATCTCGGGAGACGGGACTTTCAGTTTTAAAACTGAGACGGTCCCAGACAGACCAGGACAAGTTGGTCACCTTCCTGACTCCTCCCGGCCCTCCCTTGCCACCTTCCCTGGTTTGCATTTCTCCATAGCACTGACCACCCTCTGACCAGGCCGCCTGTTTTCCCTGTTAACTGTCTTCACTGTAACATGAATGCCTCTCTGTAACGTATACGCTTCACTATAGCGTAAAGTCCACGAGGCAGAGAGTTGTGTGCGTTCAGGCCCTGCTGTCTCCCCAGCGCCCAGAACAGTGCCTGGCCTGCAGCAGATGCTTGGTGAGCATTTGTAAAATAAATGAGTGGAGGAAGGAACCCAGCCACACATACGAGCACCCGCCCGGCGCTGAGCAGCCCACCGCGAGAGCAAAGGGGGAGAGCCATTACCGATGGGCACTAGGTGTGCCTTGAAAACCACCGTCCCGGAGAATTGTTGTTAGGGGAAGTTAGGAACAGGGACTCTGCTCCCGACCCTGCCACTTACAGGCTCTGTGCCTCAGTTTCCTGACCTGTCAAACGAGGAGGATGATAGTGGCATCTACTTCATAGGTTGTTGTGAGGGATAAATAAGTTAATGTATGTAAAGTGCTTGAACAGGGCCGGGCATGTTGAAAGTCCTGAAGGCGTGAAAGAAGCCGGGTGAATTTTCCACGAAGGGCCAACAGGAAACATTTTAGGCTTTGCAGGTCTCTGTCATTATAGCCTAGCAGCAGTTCTAGATCTAGATTCTAGATAAATGAATGAGCATGGGCGTGTTCCAATAAAACCTTATGTATGGACACTGAAATTTGAATCCCCTGTCAGTGTCCCAAGTCAGAAAATATTCTTCTTCTTTTGACTTCTTTTCAACCATTTAAAAATGTACAAAAACTATTCTTAGCTTGCGGGCCATACAAAATGGTCAGCTAAGCGGGTGGCAGGCCAGATTTGGCCTCTGGGCCATAGTTTGCCAACGCTTTTGATGTCTTTATTTCATTACGTAGACACTCAAGGCTTCATTTTTTCAGTCCCCTATTCATGAATACTTAAGGTGGTTTCCCGTGGAATTGGTAACAGACCACACTCCCCTACGTATTCTTGTATCAGGCTTTGCACATGCATGAGAATACCCGTAGGGGTAAATTTCTAGAAATAGAATGGCTGGACCAGAGGGTATACAGTTGGCCCTCCGTATCCACAGGTTCTGCGTCCCCAGATTCAGCCAACTGCGGATCTGAAATACTCGGGGAAAAATATTCCGGAAAAAGCAACATTGGCGTTGCTGCGCTCAGACAGCTATTTACATAGCATTTACATTATATTCGATATCATAAGCGATCTAGAGATGATTTAAAATATACGAGAGGATGTGCATAGGTTATATGCAAACACGGTGCCATTTATATAAGGGACGTGAGCATCCTTGGATTTGGGTATCCGAGGGAGTCCTGGAATCAGTCCCCGTGGATACAGAGGGTTGACTGTAAGTGCTTCCCAAGCATGTTATGGACCAAACCGGTTGCTCCTCTGTGAGGTCTGTGCCAGTGAAGGCCTTCTCCCACGGCTTCCTCAACCCCAGATCAGCAGCCGACTCACTGCTGGCCAGGCGGAAAAATGCACTCCTCCTCCTTCGCTTCTCTCTCATTCTCTGCGTCAGTCGAGCATCTTCCCATCTCCTCACGGGCAGTTGGAATCCCTCAGTAAACAGTCCACTCCTGTGGGAGCTTAAAAAAAAAGTGATTATAAAAATAATTTCCTGCTTCTTTAGAGCGCTTAGAAAATACAGAAAAGAACCAAGAAGAAAAACAAATCACCCACAATACCAGCATGCAGAAGCCACTGGTACCATTCTTGGTATGACGTTTCCTTTCGGCCTTGCTTTTTTTTCTTCCCATCCATTTAAAACGTTTGTCCTTTTGACATTAGGTATTATAGTCCCATGGTTCGATCATGAAAAAGCATTTTTAAAGTACGGGGAAAAGCATCCCACCCCATGCCTGCATTCCCAGCCCCTGGCCCTTCCCCGTAGCCTCAGCACTTACTTTTTGTATCTCCTTCCAGCTCTGTGTATATACAGCCTCGTGCAAATACGGGTTTACAGTTCTCTCTCTCCAGCAGGTAGCACGTTATCCACTTACTTGGGCAGCACATGGGGAGTTTCCTTGGTCCTTTGTTACAGCGGAGAAGTATTCCTCTGTACAGATAGGGATGGGTGAGCATTCATCCCCGGAAGTGCTGTCCTGATGCACGATAGACCACGTCCAGGCTTTGGTCCTCCACACAGAGCTGCAGTAAACAACTCATCCACCTGTCATTTCCCACATGTGCAGGCGTATCTCTCTGGTCACTTCCTGGAAGCCTGTTTGCAGGTTCAAAGCACAGGTGCACTTAGAATTTGCACAGCTGCTGCTGAATTGCATTCCTCTGAGGCTGTAGCAAATGGTGCCAGTGTAGACCCCCAAAGGCAATGCACGAGTGTCTTTATGAGACATACGGCTTATTCCTAATGCGATGCCTGAACATGGTTCCATAGGGTGTTTTGATTTGCGTCTCTCTTATTACAAGTGAGGTTGAACATCTCTTGATACAGTTCAGCCTTTTGTGTTTCTTTTTCTGCACACTGTCTGATCATCTTTTTTCTCACTGCTTGTTATTATTTGTGATTTCTAGAGGCTCTTTGTATATGAGAGAGATGAGCTTTGTCTAGGCTATGAGTTGCAACTCTTTCCCCCAGTATGTCGTTTGGTTTTTGACTTGGTTTGGGGGGAGTGTGTATTTATCTCTGTATTTTTAATGAGGATGAGATTCTTTTTTTAATTTTTAAACTTTTTTGGTTACTTTTTAACTTTTCTCTTCTTTCTTTATCTTTTTTCTTTTTTTTTTTTTTTTTTTTTTTGGCTACACCATGTGGGATCTTAGTTTGCTGACCAGGGATTGAACCCGTGCCCTTGGCAGTGAAAGCACAGAGTCGTAACCACTGGACCTCCAGGGAATTCACTAAACTTTTCATTTTAAAATCATTTCAAACATACAGCAAATTTATAAGACTAGTACATGGGAATAATACTCATGAGAGTTCTTTACTCTCTGACCAGATGTATTGGTTGTCTATTGCTGTGTAACAAATTACCACCACCACCACCCCTCCCAAATGTAGCAGCTTGAAACAACAGACGTTAACTTATCTCACATGGTCTCTAAGGATCAGGAATCGGAAGCAGATTAACTGGAAGGTTCTGGCTCGTGATCTCTTAGATTATAGTCAAGGTATCAACCAGGACTGCGGTGATATGAAGGCTTGACCCGGCTGGAGAATCTGCTTCCAAGATGGTGCACTCGTGCAACTGCTGGCAGGAGGGAGGGCCTGTGTAGAGACGAACTGAGGCTGAGGCCTCCCCGAAGGGCAGCTCACAACATGCTCTACAGCTGGCTTCCCCCAAGTGCCTGATCCAGCAGAGAGAGCGCAAGAGAGCACCCAGGATGGCAGCCACAGTCTTTTATAGTATAACCTAATCTTGGAAGTGACGTGTGGTCGCTTCTCCTGAGTTCTCTTGGCCGCTTTTGACCAGAGACCAACCCTGATACAACGTGGGAGACTGGATCCGAGGAGGCGGGGATCGCTGGGGGCCGCCTCAGAAGCCGGCTGCCCCGCCACGTTTACCCACTGTAAATATCTATCTGGCTGCGATCGCTCTAGCTGTAGCCCTCTCAGCATGTCTACTTTTTTTTTTTTCCCTGACTCATTTGAGAGTAAATTGCAGACATCATGCTTCTTTACCCCTTCATATTTTAGCATAGTATTTCAGCCCTTGAGAATAAGAGCATTCTCTTACTCGATCACAGCAGAGTTATCAGATTCCGCAAATGTAGCCGTGAGACAATACAGTTGGCAGATCCACTGTCCATAATGCAGTCTAGCCAGTGGTCCAGTGACCGCGTCATGGCCCGTTCTCCTTATCTCCCTTAGCATCTGGCACGGCTGTGTTGCCACTTCACCAAACCCTCGGAAGCCTGTGCTTGGGGGGGTGGGGGGAAGTGTCGAGTGGGCCGGCTCCCTTCGCCCTAACTCACTTCAGCTACTCACCTGCTGCCGCCATTGGGTTTCTTCTCCTGTTTTCTCTAGTGTAAATAGTCCCACAGTGGCCAGCCCTGTGAACGTGCGCCTGAATGCCCCTTATCCCAGATTCCTGGAGGGGGGATTACCAGGTCAACTCGAGGGTCTTTCAAAAGCACCAGATCAAACCGCCTTCCAGAGGGTTGTCCAGGTGACAATCTCACCCGCCCCTTGAGAGCCAAGGTCCAAGCTTCTGATACCTCCTTAGAGGTGGCAAGCCTTTGGGGACAGAGAGAGTGGTTGATAGGTTAGTTGGTTTTTTAACTTTGAATTTGAAGTTATGCAGGGCCAAGCCTGGAGGCTTAAAAAGCAAGCCATAACTCCGGAATTGTCAGTTGGCCCACTTTGGGGGCTTGAAGCAAAGAGCCCGAGCTCTGGAGCGTGGCAGCCGTGGGTGGCCTTGGGCAAGTCCCCCGAGCCCTCTGAGCACGCGTCCTCCTTGCTCAGCTTGGAAGTCACTCACTGGGTGGTGTAGGTAAGCCAGGGAGATGACGAGCACCTGTCCAAGACTCGACCAGTACTTCTGGCTCCCTGGCCTCAATTTCTCATCTGTGAAATGGGTCCAATATCATCACAGCTCTCGGGACCGTGGAGAGACCACACGAGTGGGTACAGGTTCCCAGCCGTACGCGCTGGATCAGTGTGCACCGTCACCGGGGCACAGTGAGCAGAAAGGCGCCGCCAGCACAGTGTCAGGTACCCGGTGGTGCTCGCTGGTTCAACAGTAGCTGCTGAGGTTACGGTTCTTGGGGAGGTGGCCTCTGAGGGAAAAGAGTGCAGAGGGCTGAGGCGCTCTGGCCGAGGTGTGTTGTAGGCGAGGTCACTGTACGTGTTACAGAACGAGTGCCCGGATTGCGTGCGCAAGTCTGACACATGAGTGTGCACACGCACGCGCACACACATGCACGCCCATACCTGCAGGCTCACGTGGCTCCCAGGTAGGCGTGCAGCCACGGCCACACAGGCACACGGAGGCAGCGGCCACGGACACTTAGAAGGGGACCCGTAACTCATGGGCTGGTGTCCAGAGGGGCCTGACCCTGACCCTCAGTTTCAGTCCTTACCCCTGCCTCCCTGGATCCCCTAGTCCCCAGCCGTGCGTTCCTCGGCCATCAGCCCCCCCGCCCCAGTATGCAGCCACAGTGTCTGTGCTGCTATCTGTTTTCCTGGGTTAGCTGGACGGTCGGGCCAGGGCCGGCGGCTGGAACGCTGCCCCCGCCTGGCCACCTCCCTCCCCCCCTTGCTGCTGTGCTCGTGCTCCCCGGCCCCCCCGCCTATCCGCTGGGCAGCTGGCGTAGTGCCCCCGCCACTGCTTCCTATGCTGCTACCCCCAAAGCCTGCAGAGCTCGCCTTCATCTGGGGGGACTGGGGGGGCACATGGGGAGGGGTGTGAGATCGGAGGGCAGAGGTGTCGGGGGATGGGGGGATGGATGGAAGGCGGAGGTGGGGACAGACAGTGTGGGGGAAGGTGGGGGGCGGATTGAGGGAATGAGGTAGGTGGACGTGTGCAGGGCTTGAGGGGGGCGGGTGGAGCGGTGAGGTGGGGAGTTCAGAAGTGAGAGGCGGGAAGGGTGGTGGGGTCCTTTCAGGACAAGGGGTGGCTAAGAAGCGGGGGTTTCTGGTGGGGGCGGCCGGGGTCCCCAGTGTCTTGGGGCAACGGGAGCCAAGGCTGGTTCTGACCCCGCCCCCTCCGCTCTCCCTCCCTCCCCTGCCCAGATCCCAGCGGCGGCTCCGCTGAAGGGCCCAGGCCCCTCGTCATCCCCATCACTACCTCACCAGGCCCCGCTGGGAGACAGCCCTCACCTGCCCTCCCCGCACCCTCCGCGGCCCCCTTCCCGCCCGCCCTCCCGACCCCACTCCCGCCCACCTTCGCAGCCCCAGAGCTTGTCCCGGCCACCCTCAGAGCCCGCCCTGCACCCTTGCCCTCCGCCCCAGGCCCCCCCCACTCTGCCTAGCATCTTTGTCATCCAGAACCAGCTGGGCGTCCCCCCACCTGCGAGCACGCCGGCCCCCAGTGCCCCAGGCCCACCGCAGCCCCCTCTACGACCCCCCTCCCAGCCCTTG
The DNA here is from genome assembly GCF_963455315.2 of Globicephala melas. Classification (NCBI taxonomy): domain Eukaryota; kingdom Metazoa; phylum Chordata; class Mammalia; order Artiodactyla; family Delphinidae; genus Globicephala; species Globicephala melas. The sequence goes on along the minus strand of NC_083332.1, from coordinate 8,105,250 downwards.
GAGGGGCCACTGGCCCCAGCCTCCACCTCCTCTGTCGTGGCCTCCTCCTCCGAGACGTCCTCCAGGCTGCCAGCCCCCACGCCGCCCGACTTCCAGCTCCAGTTCCCCCCTGGCCAGGGGCCCCACAAGTCCCCCACGCCCCCTCCGACCCTCCACCTGGTCCCCGAGCCCGCCGCGCCCCCCGCCCCGCCTCCTCGGACCTTCCAGATGGTGGCCACCCCCTTCCCGGCGCTGCCCCAGCCGAAGGCTCTTCTCGAGAGATTTCACCAGGTAATCGGAGGCAGGGACCGGCCCCGCCCGCCCCGCCCCCCCTTAAGTCCCATTGGAGCCCCTGGCACTCCATGGCTTTGTCTTCGCCCCCAGCCCTGGTTCCTGGCCGCCCCCACTCCTAGCGTGTGCCCCCCAGCCACCTGTCGCCCTCCTCAGGTGCCGTCCGGAATCATCCTCCAGAGCAAGGCTGTGGGCGCCCCCGCCGCCCCGCAGACCTCCGCCAGCCTGGGGCCCCTCGGCAGCCCCACCGCCTCCGGGCTGGTCAGTGGGCAGGCCCCATCTGGGACCTCCACCGCCCCCAGCCATGCCCCGGCCCCGGCGCCCGTGGCCACTGCAGGTAGGGGAGAGGTGGCCCACGCACGAGGGCTGGGGGGCCCGAAGGTGGGTGGATGGGGGGCTGGGGGCCGGGGAGGACGGGCTAGGGCAGAGCCTGGGGGCATGAGCCCAAGGGGTCGCCCAGACCTCCCAGGACAGGGAAGGTGGAGGAGGAAGGGCCGTCTCTCCAGATGTCCCTCCGGGGGCGCTCCCTCCAGGGCTGACACAGCCACTGAGGCCAAAGAAGCAGAGAAGTGAGGGGTGCAGGGTCGCGTCTTTGGAGGCACCTTCGCACCAGTGACCCCTGAGTCCTGTCTGCCCCACCTCGTCCCCAGGCCTCCCTCCTCTGCTTCCCGCCGAGAGCAAAGCCTTTGCCAGCAACCTCCCCACCCTGACTGTGGCCAAGGCCGCTGCATCTGGGCCAGGGAAGTCCTCCGGGCTGCAGGTAAGGGGCCGCCAGAGTGGAGGGCTAGGGCCTGAGCGACATCGCCGGGAAACCAGGACGGGGACCGGAGGGGGACGGGGGTGCTGACCGGCAGACAGAGACGAGCAGATGAGACACAGCCTGGCGATGGGTGGGACACCAGGACGGTCTGGGCGGGGCGGGGGGGCCACACGGGAGACCGAGATAGTTGGACAGAGACCCCTCCCGGACACCAAAATGACAGGGTGATGATAGGAGAGATGGCCTGAGTGAGAACCCCGACGGTCACTGGGGACTGGAGCAGGTGAGAGATTGACTGTAGGAGGAGGGGCTGCATGGGCTCGGGACAGGTGGGGTGAGACCCTAGATGGAGGGGCAGGGCGGGGTGGGCAGTGAGACACTGAGTCAGACAGAGACGGCAGAGATGGAGGGGGGAGGTTGCGGGGAGAACTAGGATAGTGGTACCCAGGCTGGAGGGACGAGACAGGGAGTGTGCGGGGTCTGGGGGAGACCGAGGCGGAGACCAAGATTCGAAAGAGCTTGAGAGGGAAGACCGGGCATGAGCAAGGGAAGTCAAGAGAGAGATTTAGGCAAAATGAGAAGAGTCTGCAAATCAGATGCCGGACAAGGACGAGGGATTCAAGGGCCATTTGGTGGGCAGGGAGGGAGACACCAGGCGGAGGCCGAGAGACCCAGGCCGGATAAGGGGCTGGAGGGGACCCAGGTGGAGGGCGCCGAGGGCTCGAGCCTGCCTGTCACCCTCTCCTCACCGTGTCCAGCCCGGGTCTTCCCCGCAGGTTGAAGCTGCGGTAGAGCGTCCCGCAGCTGGGACCAGGACCCCATCTCGGGCGACGTCGGCCCCCTCCCATCTTTGTCCCGGGCTGGGGGGTGGAGAGGGTCAGGCTGCCAAGGGAAGGCTCCTCCGTCGCAGTACCTCTCATTGGCCTCTTCCCCCCCCACCCCCCCACCCCGCAGTATGAGTGCAAGTTGAGCAGCCTGAAGAAGCCACCTACCCTTCAGCCCAGCAAAGAAGCCTGGTGAGTTCAGTGCCCGGTCCTCGTGCCTTCCCTCCACCTCCCATTAGCCCTGTGGTTTGGGCAGTGCCACTTCCCTGAAGACCCTCAGCTTCCCCCTCTAGAAAGCGGGGTGGGAATAGTAGTGATAATAGGGTGATGGGTGAGGATTCAGTGAGGCCGTGTTAGGAGCACTCATGAGACAGCTAGGCTGCTGGCTTCAAGAGGGAGGGATTTGGCGTGGCTTGGTCACCTCTGCACCCCCAGCATCTCAAACAGGCCTGGGGCAGGCAGTGCTTCGTATCAGGGGATGGGCGATGAGCATTTGGGCGGGTGGAAGGACGAATGGGGGCCTGGGTGAGTAGATGGACGGATGGTAATGAGACGGGTGCGTGGCTGGTCCGATGTTTGGGTGGATGGGCGGCTTGCCTGCGGTCTGTCCCTCTCTTCTGCCCTCCTTCCACCGGGAGTGTTGGTCGTGTCCTCATACGGTGCCCAGCCCTGTGCTAGATTCTGGAAACACCAGCCAGACCAGGTCCTGCCCCCGTGATGTGTAGGGGCTGCTGGTCTAGAGCACAGGGTACAGCCGAGCATGTCTGGTGGGACATTATGTCTGGTGTATGATGTACATTCGTACATGTTTACGTGCTGGGCTAGAAAACAGCCCATTGAGAGAACAGGATCTTATCAACCAACCAACCAGGGGCCCAACCTCCCTGCCCGCCTCCCCAAGCCTGCTGCTGGGTCAGAGGCAGAGAGGGGACATGCTGACCCCAGGTGGCAGGAGACGGTATTGCATGGAAGCTGAGTCTCAAGCTCTGGCCTCTGACTGCCAGCACTGCCTCTTCCTCGCTGTAGGTGCTTTGGGTCAGGGACTTCACCTTTGTGGACCCCAGTTTCCTCATCTGTAAAATAGGCATAATGATAGCACCTGCTGCCTTTGGTTGTCACCAGAGATGCACTGAGGCAGAACAGGCACATTCAGCACCCATTAACACACACTCCCCCAGCGTTCCTTTCCCTGTCCCGTCGTTTTCTGTCTTGTGGCCTGGGGCTCAGGGTCCAGGATCTGCTGTCTCCTGGCCTCACCACCAGCTCTGTGTGTGTGTGCGTGTGTTTGTGTGTGTGGGGGTGCTGTGTGTGTGTGTGTGTGTGGGTGTGTGGTATCCTCCCCAACCCCCAGCTTCCTGGAGCATTTGCACAAACATCAGGGCTCCGTCCTGCACCCTGACTACAAGACGGCCTTCCCCTCCTTTGAGGACGCCCTGCATCGCCTCCTGCCCTACCACGTCTACCAGGGTGCCCTCCCCTCCCCCAACGACTACCACAAAGGTGAGGCCTCCCCTGGGACTCTCCCCACCCTGTCCCCGGCGTGTGGAGGCGGGTGGCGAGGACTGAAGAGGGTGCCGAGGAGCAGATGCTAGTGCAACTCTGCACGCGCCCTTGACTGTGGGTCAGGATGCGCCCAGCTCCGTGCGCATCTGCGGGTCCCTAGGTCCCCAACATCTGGGCCTCCGGACCCCTTCTCTTCCTCCACAGTGGACGAGGAGTTTGAGACGGTTTCCACGCAGCTGCTGAAACGCACCCAGGCCATGCTCAATAAATACCGCCTCCTGCTCTTGGAGGAGTCCCGGGTAGGGTGGCCATCACCTTCTTCCCCGGGGGACCCTGCCCTTTCCCCTCACCCCCTCTGGGCAAGAAGGAGGGAGGGGGGCTGGGTGGGATCACAAGGACAGTTTGGAATGTGTCCCATCCATGCCGGTGGCTCGCGTCCCCTCCCCCACCTCACCTCTTCACTTGCCCATCTTCTCTTCTCTCCCCCCTCAGAGGGTGAGCCCCTCAGCGGAGATGGTAATGATCGACCGAATGTTCATTCAGGAGGAAAAGACCACGCTGGCCTTGGACAAGCAGCTGGCCAAGGAGAAGCCTGGTGAGAGGGGAGAGGGGCGGAGTCCCCCACTCCTACCCGCGTAGTGCCCAGTGCCAGAGCCGCCGAATTAGACTTGGGGCGGGAGCAGGGTGCGTGGCCTTACCTCACCCCACCACTGGGCGGCGCCCGAGTCCCGCCTTCCTGCCGCGTGCTCCCGGCTCTGAAACCACAGAAAGCTGAGCTCACCTTCCTCCTCCTCCATCACCAAGTGTCCATTTCACCTCCCCGATCCTGGCCTGGATGGAGGGAACATTCTGCCACCCCCAGGGGATAGAAAAGCAGGGGAGCAGAGCCAGGGCCGGGGTGCAGCAAGCGAGGTGCCTGGGCTGCAGAAGTGGAGGGGGCGTCCCCTCTCCGGTGCTGACCTGTGATTTGCACACTGGGGGGACTTGGGAATTGGGGAAGGGGTCCTACCTAGCAGTATGTCCTCAGGACTCGATGCGTCAAGGGCTTAGCCCCGGGCCTGGCAGGTAGTAGGCGCTCAGTGTACGCCGGCTCCTCTCAGCTCTGCTCTGCAGGCGCCTCGTGCTTTCCCTAACCCCCTGGGTTTTCTTGGCCCCCTTCTCCTGCAGATGAGTATGTGTCTTCCTCGCGCTCTCTCGGCCTCCCCCTCGCCGCCTCTTCCGAGGGACACCGGCTCCCCAGCCACGGCCCATCACCGTCCTCAGCGTCTGGGGCCCCGACCCAACCCCCTCTGCACCTGCCCACCAAGCTGGTGATCCGGCACGGTGGGGCGGGCGGCTCCCCTTCCGTGAGCTGGGCCCGGGCGTCCTCCTCCTCCCTGTCCTCATCTGCCTTGTCCTCCGCTGCCTCCTCCCTGGACGCCGACGAGGACGGCCCGATGCCTTCCCGTAACCGCCCGCCCATCAAGACCTATGAGGCCCGGAGCCGCATTGGCCTCAAGCTCAAGATCAAACAGGAAGCCGGACTCAGCAAGGTCGTCCACAACACAGCGCTGGACCCGGTGCACCAGACCCCGCCGCCACCCCCCGCCGCCCTCAAGGCGGCCGAGCCCCCGCCCCGGCCCCCGCCGCCGCCCCCCGCCACCGGCCAGATGAACGGCACAGTGGACCACCCGCCGCCGCCGGCCGCTGCCGACCGCAAGCCACCGGCGCCGGCCCCCCACTGCCCCCGCCTGCCCCTCCGCAAGACCTACCGCGAGAACGTGGAGGCCTCGGGCGGCGGGGCGGCCGAGGGCGCGGCAGCGGGCAGAGCCCGGGGTGGCAGCCCGGCCCCGCTGCCCACCAAAGTGGACGAGGCCACCAGCGGGCTCATCCGCGAGCTGGCGGCGGTGGAGGACGAGCTGTACCAGCGCATGCTGAAGGGCGCCCCGGCCGAACCCGCGGCCGGCGCCGGGCAGGGCAGCGGCAGCCGGGAGCCCGGCTGGGAGGCGCCCCCGCTGCCCCCGGCCAAGCGGCGCAAGTCCGAGTCGCCCGACGTGGACCAGGCCAGCTTCTCCAGCGACAGCCCGCAGGACGACACGCTCACGGAACACCTCCAGAGCGCCATCGACAGCATCCTGAACCTCCAACAGGCCCCCGGCCGGACGCCCGCTCCCCCGTACCCACACGCCGCCCCGGCGGCGGTCACGCCTGCCTCCCCGACGCCCCTGCACAGGCCGGAGGCCTACCCGCCCTCCAGTCACAACGGTGGCCTCGGCGCCAGGACGTTGAACAGATAACACCGGGCTGGTCTTCCCTTCCCTGTCCCCTCGCTCCGCAGGGACGCCGCGGGGAGGGGGGAGGGGGGCAGCCGGGCGTCCGACCTCAGCCTCCTGGGGGACACGAGCCGGGGACCCCTTGAGTTTTTCTTGCCTAAGTTATTTGAGTCACAAAGGCCTCGTCCCCCACCTCCTGCTTCAGCCGGGTTGGTGGGTGGGGGTCGTGGATTAAGGGGAGGGGCTGTAATGTAAACTGTCCCCCTGCCAAAGGAGGGGGTAATCCTGGTGTGTCATTTCCTATTTCTTCCCATTTCCTGCACACTCCGCCCCCCCACCGGGGGACACGTGCGCTTTTGCCAGGGATGAGGGCTTCCTGGCTGTCCCCACTGCTCACGCGTCTCCGGGTACCGGGCCTGTCCGTGTGGCTTCACGGATCCCTGCGTGGAGGGCGCTCAGAGCCGGCAGGTCCTTGCGAGCTGCGCTCAGCCTCTCCCCACCGCCCCCCACAGGCCGAGAAAGGAAACGCACGGGAGGGGCGGCGTGAGCCTGCATGCCGGGACCCCCAGCTGGGAGCGCTGCGCCCGCGGGCAGCTGTGTCCCATCCATGTGTGTGCGTCCCGCTCCGTGTCCTATGTCCCTCTGTGTGCGCTCGAATGAGAACGAGAGATTGCGAAGCCTCCAGTCCCTCGACTGAAATCCGAGCACCTCCAAAACAGGAAACCGGGGTCTTCCTCCCACCCCCTCCCCAGCCAGTCTTCCCTCTGTTCTTCCTGCCGCCAGCCACCCACGCCAGATTTCGAAATCTTGGAGACAAAACTAGTACTGTAAGATAAATTTTTTTGTACTGTATTTATTGTGTATAACGATTTTTTTAAAGGAGAATTCTGTACATTTGGAACTCTTGTAAATTAAAAATCGATCCTTTTTTTTAAAACTGTACTGACGCCCCCCCCCCGGCCCCCTTTGCTTTCGGGTCTCTGGGGACTTGTTTGGAGTCCGGGGGTAGGGGCGACAGGTGGGTGGAGAGGGGGATTGCGAGGGCTTAGTCCACATACGCATGTGAGCCCCTACTGGGCGCCAGGCCCTGTTCCAGGCACAGGGGTGCAGCTGAACAAGACAAGCGCCTGTCCTGGGAGGGCCAGCTTGGTGGTGGAGAAGGCAGACAGTGAAAAAGTTCAACCAAACGCAGGCGATTCGTATCATTCCTGCTAAGGTTCTGTGGTCTCTGGGAACACGGAATTAGCAAATACTGAACCATCGCTCCTGGGGGGAAATACAGGGGCTTCCTGCCAGCCTCTGGTCACGTTTTTTGTCAAGCCGTCAAGACATCGCCTTGTTTTATGTGTGTTTCTGTTTAAAGACACCTCACTTAATGTATAGTGCTGATTCGTTAACGTTGAACTCACGGCCAACGATACTAGAACTCGTGCCTGAGTGAAACTTCTCTAACCCGTGTTTTCTCCGTGAGGCACATCCCAGCCTTCTTGTGCTTAAGCACTTGAGACAGCACAAAGCGCTGCACCTGGGGGCCACTTAAAACAGAGAAATCAGGACTTCCCTGGTGGCGCAGTGGTTAAGAATCCACCTGCCAATGCAGGGCACACGGTTCGGTAAGATCCCACGTGCCGCGGAGCGACTAAGCCCATGCGCCACAACTACTGAGCCTGCGCTCTAGAGCCCGTGCTCCGCAACAAGAGAAGCCATGGCAATAAGCCCGCGCACTGCAAGGAAGAGTAGCCCCGGCTCGCCACAGCTAGAGAAAGCCCGCGCGCAGCAAGGAAGACCCAACACAGCCAAAAATTAAGTTTAAATATATATATATGAAAAATAAAACAGTGAAATCAACAAAAGCACAAAAATGTGAGACACGTGGCACTAAATAGACCCCCAAAAGGATACTTCATTTCCAGTACAAGGGCGCCGCCTTAGCGACTCAACGTTTTTGCCACTCTGTGCGTGTCCATGGAAGTGCTGCGAGTTTGTGGCATCACAGACGTTTTAACACGTGGACTCATTCACAAATAGGGCACCTGCTCACAGTGAGGACTGACCGTAAACGTGTACAGTGTCAGAGATGGGAAAATCAAGCAGGGTGTGTTAGTTTCCCACGGCTGGCATAACGAAGTACCACCAATTGGGTGGGTGGCTGAAAAGAAAGAAATTTATTCTCTCAGTTCTGGAGGCTAGAAGTCTCAAATCAAAGTGTGAGCAGGGCCACAGTCCCTCTAGAGACTCTAGGGGAGGATCGATCCTTCCTTACCTTTTCCAGTCTCTGGCCCTCCCACGTGTTCCTTGGTTGGTGTCCGCACCACTCCAGTCTCTCCTTCCAAGCCATCTTCCCTGTACCTCAGTGTGTCTTATAAGGACGCCAGTCATATTGGATTGGAGCCTATCCTACTCCAGTATGAGCTCATCTTAACTTGATTCCATCTGCAAAGACCCTATTTCCAAATAAGATCACATTCACACCTGATTCACTAGGGGTTAGGACATTGACGTATCTTTTGGGAAGCCACAACTCAATCCATGACACAGAGTGAAGGAGTGGACAAAGCAGCTGCTATCCCCTAGAACCCCTCTGTGTGAACTAGAAAACAGCACCCGTTTCTCCTAGAGTTTGGAGAGCAGCATGTGACCTGGAGTCCAGCCCCCTTCATACAAGCGAGTGCTTTGTGTAGTGAACAACCTGCCCAACTGCACGTGACGGCCCTCAGGATCAGGTGGGAGCGGAAGGCTTCTTTGAGGAGGTGACATTTGAGCAGAGAGCTGCATGAAATAAGGGAGGGAACCACGGGGAGATCTAGGGATAGAGCACCCAAGGCAGTGAGAACAGGCAGTGCAAAGGCCCTGAAGCAGGAGCGTGGGTGGCATGTTAAACAACGAGGAGTCCCTGTGACTGGAACCTAGGGAAGAAGGGGGTGCAGACAAGAGGTAAGGTCCGAGAGAACAAACGGGGCCTATCCTGAAGGATCTTGAGCCCCACGGTGATGACAGCTTTGACCGTGAGTGAGGCGGGAGCCCCGGGAGGGTTCCGAGCAGAGAGCTGAGCTGTTTTAGGTTTCCCAGGCGCCCTCTGGCGGCCGTGTGGGGAACCGAGCGAGGAGGCGACTGCCATAGCCAGTGGGAGTGACGGCGGCTGAACTGGGATGATGCTCCCCGTTCCTCTTCAGGCCCCTGGGGGTGTTTAAGGGGGAGGAGCATATACATGGGATCTCCAGGAGAGGGACCGCCCCCCTTCCTAGCTCTAGACCTACTTCCCCCGCGTGCGTAATAAAGCACTGAAGGAGAATGGCAGTTCTTAACATCCTCTAGTCCCCTGCAAGCTCCCGGAAGACCTCACGTGGCCTGGCCGCGTAAAGAAGTTTGCTAGTGATTTCCACTTGCTCACGGCCTCAGTTCTGAAAGGCTGGCTGCATGCAGCCCGAGCAGAGGAGCACGATGACTAACGTTTTCAGAGCACTTACCAAGGCACTGCTCCGAGCCCTTCACCTGGGGTATCTCACAGAAGCCCCCGTGTGGGAATTGATAGTCCCACCTCGCAGGTGAGGAAACCGAGGCCCCGAGGGATGCAGTAAGTGTCAGACTGGGCTGCAAGCCCGGCGGTCTGGCTGGGAGCCTGCGACCTTCCCCTATGCATACCCAGCTTGGGGGGAGGGGTGTATATAACAGCAAGCCTTGGCCCGCTGTGTAGGAGCCAGAGACGCTCCCCCTCCCGGGCCCCTGGGCAGGAGACCAAAACTGATCTCAACTCCTACGGTTAGTCCTTGGGACCAAACTTCTTTTTTCCATGTGGACCATTTTTAAAGTCTTTATTGAATTTGCTACAATATTGCTTCTGTTTTATGTTTTGGTTTTTTGGCCGCAAGGCAATGTGGGATCTTAGCTCCCCCATCAGGGATCCGGCCCGCACCCTTTACACTGGAAGGCGAAGTCTTAACCACTGGACCGCCAGGGAAGTCCTGGGACCAAACTTCTTAGATACTTGCTCTTAGACGCTAGGAGCAGCAGAGTGGGCATCTGGGGGGGTCCCTTTTCTACAGCTGAGCCATCTGGAAAAAGAGGCCAGGAATGGCTACCTCAGGGCCCAGATCACCTGGACACAGAGCAGGATTGGAACCCAAGATTGACAGTGTCCGAACTACAAGCTCACTGGCTGCCTTCTTCATCTTTTTTTTTTTTTTAGTTTATTTATTTATATTTATTTATTTATTTTGGGCTGCGTTGGGTCTTCATTGCTGCTTGCGGGCTTTCTCTGGTTGCAGTGAGCAGGGGCTACTCTTCGTTGAGGAGCACAGGCTCTAGGCGCGCGGGCTTCAGTAGTTGTGGTGCATGGGCTTCAGTAGTTGTGACGTGCGGGCTTCAGTAGTTGTGGCGCACGGGCTTCAGTAGTTGTGGCTCACGGGCGCTAGAGTACAGCAGGCTCAGTAATTGTGGCACAGGGGCTGAGTTGCTCTGTGGCATGTGGGATCTTCCCGGACCAGGGCTCGAACCCGTGTCCCCTGCATTGGCAGGTGGATTCTTAACTACCGCTTCACCAGGGAAGTCCCTGAAGGCGTATTCCTAACCACTGTGCCACCAGGGAAGTCCCATCAGTATATTTGGAAAAATCCACAAGTCTGGTACTTTCCTGGCGGTCCAGTGTTTAAGACTCCACGCTTCCACTGCAGGGGGCCCCGGTTCGATCCCTGTTTGGGGGACTAAGATCCCACATGCCGCACGGCCAAATAAAAAAAAATTTTTTTTTTTAATCCACAAGTTTGTGACATGGTAATAGGGGCTGGTGTATCAGCTCACGATTAGCTGTGGGTCTAATCAGCGATGAGTGAACAATCCCTAGAAATTCCAAAACAACCGAAGTGTGAGAACATCAGCGATTCCTCTTGCTGACAGTCTAAAATCCCTGCTCTCGTGGAGCTCATGTTCTCGTGAGGGAGATCGTCGCTGAAGCAGAGAAATGTGAAATATGTAGAGTGGTGATAAAGACAGCAGAGAAGAATAAAGCAGCGATAATGGATAAATCGTGGGAGATCAGGGAGGGCTTCTCAGAGGAGGTGACATTTGGGTGGGGACCTGAAGGAGGGGAGGGAGGGAGCCACTTGGATCCCTGGAGGAGACAGCATTCCAGATGGAGGAACAAGAAGTGCAAAGGCCCTGAAGTTGGATGGTTGTATGAGGAACAGCGAAGAGGCCAGTGTGGCTGGAGCTGAGTGAGCGAAGGGGAGAGAGAAGGAGGTGAGGGCAAAGGGAGCCCGCAGATCGTTCAGGGTCTTGTGGGCCACTCTGAGAGCTTTGGCTTCTACTTGGAGTGAGAGAAGAACCAAGGAGTGTTGTGAGCAGAGGAGTTTCATGAACTCGTTTAAGTTTTTAAATTATTATTACTGATAATAAATTATTATTAGTATTGGTGTTATTGTTTTATTATTACTATTCCCATGTTAGGAAGGGAGACAGGGATGGAGTTTGAACCCGGGACCGGGAGCCCGCGCACTCACCCATCTCACAAAGGCGCCCTGCCACTCCCCACCGGGGGGCGCCAGAGGCCCGGCGCCCGGTTTCGTGGGGGGTGCGGGGGGGGTGCGGGGGCGCCTTGTCCCGCCCCTCCCGTCCCTCCTCCCTGCTCTCGGCCCCACCCGGCTCAGACGGCTCCGGACTGGACCGCGAGCACAGGCCGATCCGCGGGCGCCTTGAATCCCCGCGGGACCCCCGCCCAGCTCGTCCGCCCGGTCCAGCCGCCTGCGCGCCCCATCGGTGAGTGGTCCCCGACCGCAGATGTCGCCTCCCAGCCCCCGCCCGCGGAGCCCCCGAGTCTGCCTTGGCTCTGAGTTATTTCCCTGCTCGCCAAAGACCCTCAGTCCCCACCCCAGTCACTGTGTAACGGTCTCCCGGGTCTCCCCACTCCCTTCCGAAACCTCCCTGTCTCCCCCACTCCCACCAGCCCCTTCCAGTCTTAACAGTGTCCCCCACTCTCCTCCTCCCTTCCAGTGTCTCCCACTCCCTCATCCTCTCAGCCAGAGGGGATCCCCTCCTTGGGGTCTCCCTTCACCGCCCTCATCCATCTCTGTCCTATTTGGTCCCTCCTCCCACCCACAAGCTCCTCTCCTACCTCACCAACCCGATCGCCTGTCCAGTCAACCCCAAAGCGGCCTCCCCAAGATGTCCCCCAGGTCCCTCCCTGCATAGGGCACCACCCAGGGCTCCCTCCCTCTGCCAACATCCCAGGTCCTGGCTCCAGCCTCTCCTTCACCTCTCTGGCATACCTTCCCCGAATTCTTTTCCTTTTTTTTTTAAGTATCATTATGATTTTATGTATTTTAACATATTTGATTTGCAGTTATTTTTGATGTGCAGATTGTCCCATCTTTGGCCAGCGGGAGCCCTGTCTAGCTGAGTCTGTGTCCCTGTGACATGCCCCATCTATGTTTGAGCACTTCCCCACTGTCTGACCCAGGCTCACTTGTTCTTTCCCCACCTCAGCCCCAGAATCAGCCATTTCTTCAAGAAGCCTCAGTTTCTCTTTTAGTGGAAAATGGTATTTAGAGACTCCAATCTGACGAAAAGTTGGTTCTGTGAAAAGATCAGTGCAATTATAAACATCCAATTAGACTGATCAAGGGGGAAAAAGAAGAAAAAGCAGACACAAACGACTGATACCAGGAATGAAAGAGGGGACATCACTACAGATCCCACAGAGCATGAAAGGACAGTAAGGAAATGTAGAGAACATGATCTGGGCGCTGCAAGTGCTCACTGCTGCTGGGTTGGTAGTTATTTCCCTCCCTACCTACTTAGACCTATGATAGGAGTGCAGGATCTGCGGTCAGGTTGCCTGGAGTCCCAGCTTGAGCACTTTCTAGCAAAGTGATCTTGGGCAAGTTATTGCTATCTTCTTGAACCTACATTTCCTTGTCAGAAAAGTGGGGATAATAACAGCCCTACCTGACAAGGTTTTTGTGAAGATTAAATGAGTTAGAGCAGTGTCTGGCATGCAGTGATCATAAATGTTACATTCTTGTGAATGCCCAAGCCCCATCATGATCTGGGGGGACCCAGGCAGTAGTTCAGACTCGTTTCTCATCCTTGTGCCCATGTGTCCAGCCACTCTGTCCATCCATTCCACAGCTCCAGGTCATGATATTCCCCACCCTCTCTGCCTAAATGCCCTTGTCATGCCCACTCTTTAGGGAGCAGCTCAAAAGTCAGCCCAGCCAGAGCTCTCCCAATCCTGTGGTTGGCTCACCACGTCCCCCTCTGGTGCCTACAAGTCCACTTGCCCGGCATTTCCCAAGCATCATTGACTGCTTGGTGCCCAGGTTCTGTCCTCACTGGAGGCTCTGACTGTGCGGGGCTGGGGGCGGGGGGGCTGGTCTCTGAAGTATTTTTGCATTCATAGCTCTTGACACATGGTGTGATTTCAGTGAAATTGTGCAAAGTAATGGGAGGGGTGGAGGAGAAAGAAAAAGATGAAGGAATACACTTCTTCCAATCAGCTTCTGCATCGTTCCCTTTGTTTATCTCTTGATCTTCCACCATCAATCCCCCTTCTTCAATCATGCCATTGTTACTCTGTTTCTCTTCCTCCAGCTGGAATAATCACCTTCCTCCTTCAGCCATCAACTCCTACCATCCACCAACAGTGCTCTAAGAAACTCCCCTTCCCTACCCATCTTTCTCCATCTGTTCGACCTCCTGGCTCTCTTTCTTCTCCACCTCTTCCTCCAGGCAGTCCCCCATCAACATCCTCTCCTCCCACAGGTAGCTCTCCCCCTGTGCATCTCCATCAGCGAGCTCAGCAGGCAGTGTGCAGCCACCATGTTCAGCTGGCTGAAGCGGGGCGGGGCTCGGGGTCAGCAGCCCGAGGCCATCCGCACGGTGACCTCAGCCCTCAAGGAGCTGTACCGTGAAAAACTGCTGCCTCTCGAGGAGCACTACCGCTTCGGGGCCTTCCATTCACCAGCCCTGGAGGATGCTGACTTTGACGGCAAGCCCATGGTGCTGGTGGCCGGCCAGTACAGCACGGGCAAGACCAGCTTCATCCAGTACCTGCTGGAGCAGGAGGTGCCCGGCTCCCGGGTCGGGCCCGAGCCCACCACCGACTGCTTCGTGGCCGTCATGCATGGTGACACCGAGGGCATCGTGCCTGGCAACGCCCTCGTCGTTGACCCAGACAAACCCTTCCGCAAACTCAACCCCTTTGGGAACACCTTCCTCAACAGGTGTGCGGCCAAGAGCCAGGAGTGCATCTTCCTGTCCCTGGCCCCCAACCCTGCCCCATCCCTGTCTGTGTGTCTCTCCTTTTCAGCCCCAATTCCCTTCTCTCTACTAGATCCTTCCTCTTCCTGCCTTCTCTAGGGGAGCAGTTAAGCCAGGGACGCATGGGTTCAACCGCTGTCTAGCTGGGTGGCCTTGGGCAAGTGACTTAACCTCTCTGTTTCTCTCCTATCCTCATCTGGAAAATGGTGATAACCATCCCTGAACCTGATTCTCCTCGGTGCAGTCCTGGGTTCCCTTCTTATGTGTCCTCTCCTCCCGCCCCTCCCTGCACTGACCCCTGACCTTCCCTCTACCCCAGGTTCATGTGCGCCCAGCTCCCCAATCAGGTCCTGGAGAGCATTAGTATCATCGACACCCCAGGCATCCTGTCGGGGGCCAAACAGAGAGTGAGCCGCGGTGAGTGAGGCCCGGATCTCTGGGTCTGAGCGGGGAGGGGCTGGGGGCCTGGACTTTTGGGTCTGAGGCGGGAGGGTCCCAGGGTCTCTGCTAGGACTTGGGCCTGTGTCCGCGGGCCCTGAGCTGGTGGGGTAGCAGAAGGGAGCTGGTGGAAGGCTGTGATTCCTCCATGTTGGCACACGTTGAAGGGTGGGGGAGGCGTGTGGGTGAACACGTGCGAACGGGCTGCAGTTGCATATCTGGGTGGGTCTGGAGGATGGAGGGGGAGAGATCAAGAGAGGCAGAGAGAGATACACAAAGTCAAAGATGGACAGAGATTCAGAGAGCGAGGCAGAGATACAGAGAGACAGGAGACCCAGCGAGGAGGCCGAGCCGGGCAGGCAGGCCCTGGGCCCGTGTGAGCTCTTGGCTCTGTGTCTGGGCCCCAGATGGGGCTGAGCAGGACCTGGGAAGGGGAATCTGGGCGGGCGCCAAGGGCGGCCTGGAATTTATAAACAGCTGTGCAGGGGGAGCGTAGAGGGGAGGGGGTGAATTCCAGCGGGGCCTCCGAGGGAGCCCGGCCCCCACCCTCATTCCACCCAGCATTTCTGTCCCCTTCCACCCCTGTCCCACAAGGCCTCGGAGGCCAGAAACTGGGGCAAAGGAGGCTGCAGTGTGGGGCAGAGGGGAGTGGGAGGCCACTGCAGGGAGGCAAGGAGGCTGGGCCCTGGGGGGAGGGCGCGGACGGTTCCGGGAGTCCCTGGCCGCTGCCCAGGAGGTGCCTGTTCCCCGGAAGAGAGGCAGGAGGCAGCTGCAGAAGCAATGGTGGGGGTGGGGAGCTTGGGGCGTGGGCCTGGGAGAGTCGGAGGGGAGGGAGGCCTCCAAGCCAGGGCAGGGGTGCAGGGTGGGAGCCCAAAGGAAGTGGGGAAGAGCAGAGAACAGGGTCTCCTTCCCTTTCAGCAGAGGTAGGGGAAGAGGAGAGTCCGCCCATCTGTCTGTAAGGATGCGTGTGTGTGAGTGTCTGGGAGTCTGTGCCCGCGATTGTGGCAGGGTGTGACTTTGTGTGCAGCTCTGAGGGACTCCGGGGGGCTTTGTGGGATTGTGTGGGACAGTGACTGGTGGTGTTTCCATATGTGGTTGTATCGTGAAATGTGTGTGTGAGCGTGTTGGGCAAGGGAACTCTTCTGTGACTGTGTGGATCATGTAGTGTGTGTCTGGGAAAGTGTGTAATTGTGGGTGTGACTCTGAGGTGTCGGGGCTGTGCTTGGGATTGTACCTGTGTGTGACCGTGTAGGAAAGACGGAGGGGATTTTGTTGGATTGGGTGTGACCACATGTGACTGTATCTCTGTATACAGTTGTGCCCTTGTGTGTACAGTGAGGGTGTGTGTGTGTGTATGTGCGTGAGTGTATCTTTTGTGTAACTATATATGATTGTGTCTCTACTTTGGTGCGTGTGCGCGTGTGCACGGGCTTGCGTGTGCCCGCTGCTCTTACTCTGTGCGGGTCTCACGTCTTTGCAATTGCGTGACCACGGATATCTGTGTAGGTTCCAGATTGTGAGTGGGGGTGTGTTTGGGAGTGTGCATCTTGTAGTGTGCGGCTCTGATGGTGTCCAGGTGTACGCTCCTGAGTGCACGAGTGTGTGTGTGCACGTGTGTGTGCATGTGTGTGTGCACTGGTGGAGCATGCGGCCTCTGCCTGGAATATCTGTGAAGGCCACACGTGTGTGGTTGTAGCATAGTGGAGCCTTCTGGCGGGGTTCAGATCTGGCCTCTGCTCCTCCTAAACTGTGGGACCTTGGCTGAGCCACTTAACCTCTCCATGCCTCAGTTTTCTCATCTGTAAAACGGGAACGTGATAGCATCAGCCTCATAGGTTGCCCTGAGGGTTCAATTTAAATGTCGAAATGTATGAAGCACTTAGAGCAGTATTCGGCACACGCTAGGTGCCATGGAAGTGCCCATGATGACTGCTTTTCCTCCGCAAGGCTGTCGTTGTGCGCCCCCGGGCGCCTCTCTGCCACGTCTCCGGTTCCCGCGCTGACTCAACCTCCCTCCCTCTGTCCCTCCCTGCATGAGACACACTTTCCAAAGCTGGGCCGCTGTGTGTGTTTGTGTAGACATTGGGGAGGGAGGAGGGGCCCCAGCTGCTGGTGACCTGGCCCTTTCTCCCCGCAAAACAGTGTCACCCACGCCCACCGCATCCCATCCAGTCCCCAGTGGCTGCAGGAGCCTGCTTCCTCCCATGCAGGATTGGCCTGGCACCAGCTCCCCAGCAGAGCGTGGAGGCCCACGGGGCTGCTGCTCTGTTGCTTCCTACCTGCGTATCTGGAGTAAATCCCTTAACCTCTCTGTTCCTCAGTTTCCCCTTTTGGAAAATGGGGGTCATAAGGGTGCCTGTCTCCTGGGGTCGTTTTGAAGATTCAATAAGTTGCATCGGGAAGGGCATGAGGTGAATTCGGGTGAATCAGCGATGGCTCCCTGTTCTGCCCGTTAACTCCTCCATCCCCCAGGTTGCCACTCTGTTCCCTCCTCCTGGAAGCCCTCCCTGACCACCCAGGCTGGGTCAGGCGCTCCCCTCTGGGCTGCTGCATCCCAGCCTGACCACTCTGGACTGTGAGCCCAGTAAGGACAGACCTGGGGCTGCCTGAGCCACACTGTGTCCCCAGCACAGAGCAGGCGGCTCTGGGCGTGGCTCCTGGATGACCCCCCCCAGCGGTGTCTCACAGGCATCATGAGTAATGTTTGTTGAGTGCTTACCATGCGCCTAGCACCGTTTTTTTAATGAGTTTTATTGTGGTATAATTTACATGCCTAAAGCTCACTCATTTTAAGTGTATAGTTCAGTGCCAGGCACTGTTTAAGCTCTTTATATATCTTAGCTCATGTGTATTACTTAAAAATTTTTTTTTAATTTTATTTATTTGGCCGTGTGGCATGTGGGATCTTAGTTCCCCCACCAGGGATCGAACCCGCGCCGCCTGCATTGGAAGCAAGGAGTCTTAACCACTGGGCCACCAGGGAAGTCCCCTCATGTGTATTCTTTTAATCTTCACACAGTTCTAGGAGGTAGGTCCTATGATGATTTCCATTTTACTGAGGAGGAAACAGAGGTTCAGAGAGGTTACCTGCTTGCTTTAGGTCACCTAGCTGATGGGGGCAGAGCCGGGATTCAAACGCGGGTCTTCCCAACTGCCAAGTCGGGGGGTCTCAACTGCTCCTCTCTCCCAAGCATCACTTGTTGCTGAATGAATGAGCGCACAAGCAAAAAAGCAAACAGCGTGAATGAATGAGTGCGTGAGGAAATGGAAAGGTGAAAGGAATGAATGAATGGACCCAGGAGCCAGCTGTTGGGATGGGTGCCCCACGAAGGCAAGGACCTTGTCTGATGTTCTCTGTGGGACCCCCCAGTGCCCAGGACAGGGCCTGGCACACAGAAGACTCAGTAAATGTTGTGAATAAATTTAAAATATTTAACATCTGCTATGGCAAGAGCATAACCAGGGCCCGAGTGAAATCTTTAGTTGCTGGATGGTGGGGAGATCTGACAGATCCTGGGGAGGGGCTGGGGTGACGGAGGCACTTGGGGGCCTTGCGGGGGGTAGGGGTGGTGGGTTGTCCATAGAAGCACAGGGAGTCTATTAGGAACACTTGAGTGTTTCAATCACTGGGCCAATGCCCGCTGCTAATATCTGCCTAAAGAATGAATGAGAAAGGGGAGGGTGTGACTGTCGCCTGTAGTAGATGGCTTGAGAGACGGGGGCCAGAGTGATGGGGGAAATTCTGAAGGCTGTGGAGACAGAGCTGTGGGGCACTCTCGGGGCCTCAGCTGTTTCTCACAGACAAAAATTTCGAAGGTTAACAACCTGAACGTCCGGTACAGTCTAACTTGAGTCCAAAGGAACGGCTGCATCCCCGTGGCTGGAGGCTCGGGTGCTGACCTCTGCCCCCGGCGCCCATGTATCACCCCCTCCCCCTAGGCTACGACTTCCCGGCCGTGCTGCGCTGGTTCGCCGAGCGCGTGGACCTCATCATCCTACTCTTCGATGCCCACAAGCTGGAGATCTCAGACGAGTTCTCGGAGGCCATCGGTGCCCTGCGAGGCCATGAGGACAAGATCCGTGTGGTGCTCAACAAGGCCGACATGGTGGAGACGCAGCAGCTGATGCGCGTCTATGGGGCGCTCATGTGGGCGCTGGGCAAGGTGGTGGGCACGCCCGAGGTGCTGCGCGTCTACATCGGCTCCTTCTGGTCCCAGCCCCTCCTGGTACCCGACAACCGGCGCCTCTTCGAGCTGGAGGAGCAGGACCTCTTCCGCGACATCCAGGGCCTGCCGCGCCACGCCGCACTGCGCAAGCTCAACGATCTGGTGAAGAGGGCCCGGCTGGTGCGGGTGAGCAGTGATGGGGGGCTGGCTGAGCAGTAACCGGGGCTGGGGAGGCAGCGGCAGCTCTTGCCTTTCCTCTGATCCTCCCCTACGTGACTGCTGGTCCCTGGCATCAACTCTCTGATTAGTTAAGTTCTCTAATCTGAGAAAGTTCTCCTGCTGTGCCTGGCCCTGTGCCGGGTGGTGCTGGGAACACAGCAGTGACCAAGGCAGTCCAGGGGAGAAGACCACCGCATCCCCAGACAGTGACCATCCGACATGGTCAGGGCTGAGACTGGGGAGCCCAGGGGAAATCCAGGAGGGCTTCTTGGAGGAGAGGGCATCTGAGCTGCAAACTGGAGGATGAGGAGGACAAAGAGGGGAAGAGATTCTAGAAAGCAGGACCAGCAAGTGCGTGGGCTGGAGATGAGAACATGGCCAGTTCAAGGAAGAGGAAAAGATGTCAGTGTTGAAGCCACTGTAGACAGTGGGAGTAATTGAATCTGAGGCTAGGGGCAGGGGTGGGGTGGGGTGGGTGAGAGATCACCCAGGGCTGTGGCCTGGAACTTGTGCTTTGTCCTGAGGGCACTGGGGAGCCATGGAAGGATTCAGAGCAGGGGAGGGACAGGGTCAGACTCTAGCTGCCTTCTGGAGGGTGAATTCAAGGGCAGTGAGACTCGGCTCCCAGACCAGGGAGGAGGCTGGGGATTGAGGGTCAAGGAGGAGCCTGGATCAGGACAGGGCCTCCGGGACTGGGAGGGCAGAGCACTGGTTTAAGAGTGTTTTGGAGGACGAATGGAACATTCACAGGGGAGGCTGCCTGCCAGGGTGGAGGTGGGGCAGGAAGCTGGGCAGGCAGGGAGGCCTGGAAGGTTATGGGGGATGGAGGAGCCTGAGGTGTTGGTTTAAGGAGCTGCAGAGAGGGGGTGAGTCAGAGCCCCACCCCCACCCCAGGAATCCTCCTTGGGAGGGAGCCGCCCAGTGTGGTCGGCTCCTGAGGGCTCCCGAATCCACCTTTCTCTCGCCCTCTGCCCAGGCCCTGGACTGTCTCCGTCTGTCTTTCTGTCTCTCTCTGTGTGTGTCTCTCTCTACATCTCATTTCTACCTCTTTCTCAGTTTCTCTCTCTCCCTTATTGTCTCTCTTTTTCTCCTCTTCTCTTCCCTCATTCATTCTCTTTTCTCTCTCTCTTTCTCCATTCTCCCTCTCTCAGTCCTCCCTCCCTCAGTCTCCCCTTGGGTCACCCTCTTCCCCTACGGACCCCGGTCCCCCAGGTCCCTCGGGGAAGCAGACAGCAGCGGGAGGGGGAGCCCAGGGTCCGTGGGACCCAGGGGTGGGGTGGGGCCGGACACCTGGTGCCCCCGCCACGCAGGAGGTGGCTCCGGAAACCCAGACAAACCCCGGAGTCCGGGACCCGCGCCCCGGCCCACCCCGCCCACCCACGTTATCTCTTCCTGGCACCTTCCGCGGCTTCCTCTCTGGAAAAGCCATTAGTGCCTGGCCTCCTCCTGTCTTCTGGGTTCCCGAGGAGCCGCCCTTAGGCCCCGTCCCCTCTCCTCGTTGGCCCGCTCTCGCAGGCCCCACCCACCGGCCTGGCCACACCCCTGCCCTGATTGGCCTTCTCAGACCTGCAGACCACTCCTTCCCCTTCCTCCTGCAAATCCATCTATGGCTCCCCGGGGCCAATCAAGACACGGGGTCTACAATGACCAAGCCTTGTTGCTCCTCCCCTGCCCCGTGTCACCCGCTCATCCCCCACATGTGATTCTGCCACACTTGGTCCAGCCATCAAACAACAGCACACACCGTTTACCTCCCCATATGCTCTCCCCCAACAGTACAAGGCCTTTCCGCACTCTTGGTAACTACCCCTCTGTGCCTCAGTTTCCCTGTCTGTCCCAGTGTCCGATGTGGATGAGTCCTCTGGCTCTGCCCTTTGGTTGAAGTGGTAGCTGCTGCTAGAAGGGGCGATTTCACTGTGCTGTGACACTTGAGGCCAGGGTCTTGGGAGGTTCTGATTCTAAGGAGACCAGGATGCCGTGAACCTTCATACCGAGCTCGCTGAGGTGACTCGATAGCATTAATTCAACAAACAATTATTGAGCACCTACAGTGTGCTCCTGCACTGTTCTAGGTCCTGGGGATAGAGCAGGGAACAAAACCAGATAAAGTTTCTTTTCTTGTAGAATTGCTTTTTAATTGGGAAGTTGATGTTAAACAAATTAATCTCTAATATTATATTGTATGTAATAAGGATTATGAAGAAAAATGAAGCAGAGAGACTGGTGAGAGGCTATTTTAGGGTCATTGGGGAGGGTCTCCTGGAGTAGGCGATATTTGAGCAGAGGCCTGAAGGAGGGGAAGGGGTGAGCAGAGTGGAGATCTGGGGGAGACCATACCCAGGCAGAGGGAACAGCAAGCGCAAAGGCCCTGAGGCCGGGACGTGCTTGAACGCAGAGCCCAGGGTGGTGGAGATGGGAGATGAGGATTCAGAGCCAGCCAAGGTACCACCAAAATGTTTAGCATTCTAAACCTATGACTCATTAAAAGGACTTTTTTTTTAACATCTTTATTGGAGTATAATTGCTTTACAATGGTGTGCTAGTTTCTGCTTTATAACAAAGTGGATCAGCTATACATATACATATGTTCCCATATCTCATCCTTCTTGCGTCTCCCTCCCACCCTCCCTATTCCACCCCTCCAGGCGGTCACACAGCACCGAGCTGGTCTCCCTGTGCGATGCAGCCGCTCCCCACTAGCTCTCTATTTTACGTTTGGTAGTGTATATATGTCCATGCCACTGTCTCACTTCATCCCAGCTTACCCTTTCCCCCTCCCCGTGTCCTCAAGTCCTACATCTTCATATCTCCATCTTTATTCCTGTCCTGCCTCTAGGTTCTTCACTAAAAGGACTTTTTAACGAGTGCTTTTAATTGAACATTTAAGACCATCTCATGGGAAGGCACTCATGTTCTGTCAAACGTGCCCCCTCCCACCTCTGACCCCAATGGCTCTCAGGTCCTCTTCCTTGCAGGCAACCCCCGTGAGTAGTTTCTTGTGTCTTTTTCCAGATATATTCTATTTTTATTTAAGCCTATCCATTTAATTATTGAGCTTCCTATTAAAAATAGGACATATGAATGGTCATCTTTTTTTTCTCTCCTTGCTTTCTTTTTTTTATAAAAATATTTATTTATTTATTTGGCTGCGGCGGGTCTTAGTTGCGGCGTGAGGGGTCTTCGTGGCGGCGTGTGGGATCTTCAGTTGCGGCACGTGGGATCTTTTAGTTGCAGCATGTGGGATCTAGTTCCCTGATCAGGGATCGAACCCGGGCACCCTGCATTGGGAGTGCAGAGTCCCAGCCCCTGGACCACCAGGGAAGTCCCCTCCTTGTTTGCTTTTCGATAACTTATGAGATAACTTATGGCTCAAAGGTTCTCAAGTTCATTGGTTTATTCCACAAATATTTCTTGAGTCTTTTCTCTGCACACTGTGCCGGCGCTGGGCACAGAGGGAACAGACAAGGTCCCAGCCCTCCTGAAGCTCACATTCTGATGGAAGGAGACAGAATAAGTAAACTAACAGATAAATGAAATAATGATGAATTGTGATAAGTGCTGTGAATGAAACAATAAAAGTAAAGGTAGAAAGGAATTGGATGGTGGTGCTTGCGGCACCTGCTTCCCATAGGATGGCCTCTGTGAGGAGATGACATCAAAAGGAAGCTGAAGGAGCCAGTTGTTGGGAGACTAGGGCAGAGTTCCAGGTGGGGAGTAGCACGTGCAAAGGCCCTGAGGTAGGAAAGTGGTTGGCATGCTGATAAAAAAAGGACAGCAGGTGAGGAAGCTGGAGCAGATGGAGGGAGATAAAGTTGCATGAAGTGGGAGGAGCCAAGTCGTGTAGAGCAGTCTCAGGCCCTCATTACACTCTTAAAAGTTATTGAGGCCCTTGGGCTTCCCTGGTGGCGCAGTGGTTGAGAGTCCGCCTGCCGATGCAGGGGACACAGGTTCGTGCCCCGGTCCGGGAAGATCCCACATGCCGCGGAGCGGCTGGGCCCGTGAGCCATGCGCCTCCGGAGCCTGTGCTCCGCAACGGGAGAGGCCACAACAGTGAGAGGCCCGTGTACCACAAAAAAAAAAAAAAAAAAAAAAATTATTGAGGCCCCCCAAGAGTTTGTATGTACACGGATTAAATCTTTCTAAATTAACCATATTAGAAGTTAAAACTGAGGGTATTCCCTGGCGGTCCAGTGACTAGGACTCAGCACTTTCACTGCCATGGCCTGGATTCAATCCCTTATCGGGGAACTAACATCCCACAAGCCTCGCGTTATATCCAAAAACAAAACAAAACAAAAAACAGTAAGTTAATACTGAGAAAATGTTTCATATTTATGTCTCTCATAATATTAATTAACCAACAATACTTATATAATTTTTTTTTTCAGCTGTGCCGCATGGCTTGCGAGATCTTAGTTCCCCGACCAGGCATCAAACCTGTGCCCTCAGCAGTGAGAGCACAGAGTCCTAACCACTGTACCGCCAGGGAATTCCCAAACAATACTTATATCCTTATTAATAAGTAGCATTTATTATAAATGTTACTTATACATTTTGATCATGTCGATGTATACTAATGAACAGATATTGATAATAATTAACATTGTAAGATCATTTAAAATAGCAAGAAAAAATCTACTACCTGTTAACCTAAGTAACAGATGTTGTATGAAAATTAACTGTTTTCCAAACCCAAAAAAAAACCCAACTTAGGGAGGACAGTGGCCCTGTTTTACATGTTTGCATATCTCCTTAATGTCTGGCTTCAGAGGAGACATCTGGATTTGCGCATCTGTTTCTGCAGTCAATTGCAATATCTTTTAGCCTTTAAAAACTCGACTGTCCACTGGGGAGGAAATGAGAGTAAAAAGATACACAACACCTTAATATTCTTATGGAAATAGTTTTTTGTTTTTTTGTTTTTTTTTATGGAAATAGTTTTGAGTCTGCAAACCCCTGAAAGGGTCTCGGGGACCCCCGGGCCACGCTTTGAGAATTGCTGCAGTAGGGCCTTATCAGCTGTGGGAGGAATTTTGCACTTGGATAAGAAACAAATTGTTACATAGTAGCAGTGTCTCATGATGCCGCACTTGTTCCTTAAAAAAGCAAAACAAAACAAAACAAAAACGACCCTCCAGCTGCTACTTCATGGGGAAAGGATTGGAGGGGCTGGAGGGGCCAGAGGAAAAGCCAGGAGTCCAGTGGGGTGACTGGTGTGTCCCCCCAGGCAAAAGACGGGACTGCTGGGATTGGGGGTGCAGCAACGGAGGTGCAGAGAAATGGAAAAGTAGAAGAGAGATTTAGGAGTTACAAGGGCTCGCTGATGAAACAGATGTGGCCAGTGAGGAGAGAGAATCAAATCAGGAATGATTTTCAGATTTCTGGGCTCCACTGGGTAGGGAGAGGTAGAGGTGCCGTTCGTCTCCCGAGATGGGCACAGCTGAGAGTGGCACAGCTCTGGGAGCTGGACCTGAATTCCATTGCGGGCGTCCTAAGACGGAGCTGTCCAGGAATGTTGACAAGGCAATCAGCTCTGAGTCTTGAGCTCCAGGGAGAGGCCAGGGCTGGTATGTAGGTTTGGCAGTGGACGTGGAGGGATGTTTATGCCACGGGAGGGGCTGAGGGTACCTAGAAGAGATGGGAAGCCCTTGTACCCGCGGCAGCAGCAGCTCACCTGTAATTGTTAGAAATGCACATTCTCAGGCCCCACCCCAGACCTAGTGAATCAGAAACTCCGGGCAACCCATGTTTTAACGAGCCCCGCAGGTGACCGTGAGGCAGGCTTAGGTGAGAACTCTCCTCCCCACAGGTTCACACCTACATCATCAGCTACCTGAAGAAGGAGATGCCCTCCGTGTTTGGGAAGGAGAACAAGAAGAAGCAGCTGATCCTCAAGTTGCCAGTCATCTTTGCCAAGATTCAGCTGGAGCATCACATATCTCCCGGCGACTTCCCGGACTGCCAGAAGATGCAGGTGGGAGGCCGCCCAGGAGCAAGGCATCAGGGGTGATGTGATGGGAAGGTTGGCTTCCATGGGCTCGGGGATGGGACCTTGAAAACTAGAGGGATGGATGGCAGGTTCCTGAAAGCACTTCCCGCAAATGATTCTGTGGGAGCGTGGTTTTGTGAATTAAGGGAGTGAACAGCAAACCCAAAGCAACTGTGGCTTCGTTAGGATAGAAGTTTATTTCTCTCCTTCATAAATGTCCTGGAATATGGTCCAGGGCTGGTTTGGTGCTTTACAGAGCCAGGGACCCAGTCTCCTTCTGTCTTAATCCTCCTCCAAGTCTGGCCTCCAGTCCCAAGAACCCCGTCATGGTACAAAATGGCTGTGGAAACTCCAGCCATTGTGTCTGCATTCCAGCCAGCAAGAAGAGGGGGAGGAGCGGGGCGGGAGGGGAAGCTAATGGTACAGTCTCTCTCTTTAAAAACACTTACTAGAACAGTGCTGTCCAATAGTACTTTCTATGGTGACTTTCTATGCCATGCTGTCCAATGTGGTAGCCATTAGCCACATTAAAACTGAAAGTTTAGGTTTTAGTTTTAACTAATTTAAATAACCACATGTGGCTACTGCATTGAACAGGGCAATTCTAGAGTTGCATGTGCAACTCGTGCTGACATCCAATTGGCTAGAACTTAGTCACATGGCCACAGCTGCTGCAAGGGAAGCTGGGAAGTGTAGTCTTTTCTCTAGGTGGCCAGATACCCAGGTAACGTTCAGGGATTCCATACTGAGGAAGAAAGGAAGATGGATATTAGGGGATAACCGGAGGCTCCTCACATGTCCAGGCCTAGGATTAACCAGTGTCGGGGAAAGCACTGAGTCTGGGTGTGGCAGTGTGGGGTAAATGAAGGGCCGCAGGAGGTGGGCAGGGCAGGAGTGACCAATGCACGTGGGGACAGAGGTCCAGGCTCAGGCATGCAGGCAAGGACTAGCGCCCCTAACCCAGCCTCTGTTTTGAGGTTGTGTTAGGCTGATACTGAAAGCCTGTGACCTTTAGGTCTTAGATATTTCTAGTTCAATACTGAACAATTATAATAGAGTGAATTTCCCCTTGGTCACTGACTAGCTCTGTGAACCTGGTCAATCACTTAACTTTTCTGAGCCTCAGTTTCTTCAGCTGGAAAATCGGCATCCTGATAGTATCTACCTTGGATGCTTAATCGGCCAGTGTTCGCGACCTCCTTAGACAGTGTCTGGCACAGAGTTTGGGCCGAATCAAGGTTTCTCAGCCTCCACACTCCTGACATTTGGGGCCAGATAATTCTTCCTTGTAGGGGGTGTCCTGTGCATTGCAGGCAGTTTAGCAGTATCCCTGGCCTCTGTTCACTAGATGCCAGTAGCACCCCTGAGTTGTGACAATCAGAAATGTCTCCAGGGGCTTCCCTGGTGGCGCAGTGGTTGAGCGTCCGCCTGCCGATGCAGGGGACACGGGTTCGTGCCCCGGTCTCGGAAGATCCCACGTGCCGCGGAGCGGCTGGGCCCGTGAGCCATGGCTGCTGAGCCTGTGCGTCCGGAGCCTGTGCTCCGCAACGGGAGAGGCCACAACAGTGAGAGGCCCGCGTACCGCAAAAAAAAAAAAAAAAAAAAAAATCTCCAGATATTGCTCACTGTCCCCTGGGGGACACCGTCATCCCTGGTTGAGAGCCGCTGGGCTAGATAAAGAGCAGCTGTGAATATTACGCTGACATTTATTGAGCACTTCATCCAGATGAATTCATTTCGCCTTTCCCGCCTCCCAGTGAGGGGAGTGCTAGTTCTCAACCTGTTTTACACATCTGGAAGCTGACAGGGAAACCAGAGAGGTCAAGTCACTTGACTGAGGACACACAGCTCCCAAGTGGCAGAGCTGGGTTGGAACCTGGGCAGCCTGGCCCTGGAGTCCTCCGTACTCATCACCATTAATCACACCCCCGTCTCTTTATGGTCATGATCAGTGGAGCTCTCTGCCTTGGCTCTGGAAATTAATGTGGTGCTGCGATATGGACTGGTCTTTGCTGCAACTCTTCTGGGGCAATCGCGTTAACAGCTGCACGTGTGAGAAGCAGCGTGACCACAAACCCAGCCCTGCAGCGGCTCTAGTACCAGATGACTTCTTGCCCCGGGGGTGGGGGGTAGTCCCAGGATCTCCTGATGACCTGTCCATCCCAAACCTAACCTCCAAATATGGAGCAAGCCGCTTAGCCCTTTCTGTGAGGTGGGGTAACAGAGCCAGCAGGGTGGCAGGAATTGCATTTTCTCAACGTGCATAATGGTGGGGATGCTGACTGGGCAGCTGGGGTACCGTAGAGGGTGGGCAGGACTGAGGGCTGGTGGGTGTGCTCTGGTAAAGCCATGGCTGATGTCAAAATGTTGAAATCCTTCTCTACCAGCTGATGAAAGGCCCCTGCTCTCCCTACTGTCCAGGGATTCTGGGGTCATGCCTGGCACTGGGTGGGGTGGGGGGCACCGTGGGACCTTGCTGCCCAAGTCTCTTCTGAGTGGTGGGTACCCAAGTGGATTGGGGTGTTCAGATAATCAAATACTTCTGCACCTCTCTGTCAAGAGCTGCCCGGAGCCAGCACGGGGCTGGGGGGCTTCGGGATGGTGCCCCCTGACTTCTCTGTGTTCCCCTCCCCACAGGAGCTGCTGATGGCTCACGACTTCACCAAGTTCCACTCGTTGAAGCCGAAGCTGCTGGAGGCGCTGGATGAGATGCTGACCCACAACATCGCCAAGCTCATGCCGCTGCTCCGGCAGGAGGAGCTGGAGAGCACGGATGTGGGCGTGCAGGGGGGCGCTTTCGAGGGCACGCACATGGGCCCCTTCATAGAGCGGGGGCCTGACGAGGTCCTGGAGGACGGCGAGGAGGGCTCGGATGATGAGGCTGAGTGGGTGGTGACCAAGGACAAGTCCAAATATGATGAGATCTTCTACAACCTGGCGCCGTCCGATGGCAAGCTGAGCGGCACCAAGGCCAAGACCTGGATGGTGGGTACCAAGCTCCCCAACTCTGTGCTGGGCCGCATCTGGAAGCTGAGCGATGTTGACCGAGACGGCATGCTGGACGACGAGGAGTTCGCCCTGGCCAGCCACCTCATCGAGGCCAAGCTCGAGGGCCACGGGCTGCCCACCAACCTGCCCCGCCGCCTGGTGCCACCTTCCAAGCGGCGTCACAAGGGCTCCGCTGAGTGAGCCAGCCGCTGCCTGCTGGCCCTTCCTCCCTCTTGCCCTGCTGTGGCTCCCCAGCTCCGGATGGCTGCACGCACATTCCCACCCTGGCCCACGTGCACCCTGCCTGCCCACTCTCCCAGCTGCAAGGATGGGGGTCCCTCTGTGGGGACCAGGGGAGGGGCAAGGCTTCTCTGCCCACCCTTCACACCTCTACCCTCACGTACACTTAGCACATCATTCCGACACTAATACACACACACACACACACACACACACACACAAGCATCCATCCATGCATCATTCATTCAAAAATTTGTTTGAGCACCTACTATGTTCAGGGCTCCTTCTAGGCACTGGGGATTACAGCAGAGAGCAAAACAGACACCTCTATATGCCCTCATGGAGCTGACATTCTCAGGAGAGACCACCTACAGAATCACTCAAACACACAGAGACACACCCCCAGGCCTAACCCGTCTGATCCGTGATTCTGAGCAGGACCCCTCATAAGTGAGCGGCCACTTGGTTGAAATGACTAACAGAGGGTCCCCTTGCCCTGCTTCCTCTTGCCCAGCCAGGCGGGGACCCTCCACCCCATGGCGTCCTCAGGTCTTGGCACCACTGGGGGCTGGGGGGGGGAGCCACACCTCCTACTTCCTCAGCTGGACCCCTCAGCCCCTCCCCCCAGTTCCTGCCACACCCCTTTCTTTAAGAAGGATCCTCTGCAGACCAAAAACCGCCTTCCATCCCTGCTTCTCCCAGAAGGCGTCCGCTCTGAGGCCTTTCTGTCCTCCACTCACCTGCCCTGGATTGAAAGCCCAGCCTGCGCCCCCCACCTCAGGCTCCCCACAGCTGGTGGTCCGAATTTTAGACTGCTGGGGCACAGGGCCCACCATCAGTCCATATTTAAGTGGAGCCCCTGCCAGATAGGCCCCAGGATGTTATTTTAGTCCCCTTTTCAGGGACGTCGTGGGGGGAGGGGCTCTTGGTGCTACAACCCTCCCTCCCCTCCCCTAAAGGGAACTCTCACCCCCCCTACACACACACCTTTTCCTGCCTTCACTACGTATTAGTGCTTGACCCTGGTGGGGGACCACACGGAAAAGATGGGGAAGCGCGAAACAGATGGGGACGATGCCCCCTCCAGGGTGTTCGCTGGGATTCCCACGCCCATCACCCCTCACCCCGTGCCTGGGAGGGGATTGTGAACGTAATAGCGTTCCCACAGTGCAAATAAAGCCATGGTTTCTTTCTCTGTGGGAGTCAGGCTGTCTTGGGACAGGTTAGAGGTGGGGATCGCTCTCCCCACCAAACCCTCTGGGGAAGGAGAGCCCTGGGCAGAACTTCAGGGGGGTACCCTCCAAGCTCTCAGGGGCAGAGGTGGAGGCCGTGACTCAATGCTGCGGGAGCCTGATGACTCAGGCCTGGGCTGGGGACCAGACCGACATATTTTCCGAAGAAAAGTTACTCTGAGGCCCTCCCTCCGGGACATCCCTCCCTCAGACCTCCTGCCGCGGGGGCCTGGGAACCAAGCCCTGGGCCGTGGGGTTGTGTGTATGTGTGTGTGTGTGCCAACTTGGTTACAAGGTGCCCCCGTCCTCCTCCCTGCCCGCCGACGTCCACCCACACAACCTGGGTACATAGCTTCTGACACAAAACACCGAGGACAAGCGGGCTCCCGGAGGGGTAGGAGGTGATGTTGCCCATTAGGATCCCCAAACTGTGCGCACGCGCTCGCTCACGCCCAGGGGGGACCCCGCTCGTGGTCTCGCCGACTCACACCCGAGGCCACACCCACGGCCCCCGGGACACTCTGGCCTCGCGCCCTCCCCGCCCACGCGCGCCCGGTGGCGCGGCTCCTGGCGCCCCCTGGTGGACACACGAGAGCTAGGCTGGCCGGTCGCTGAACCCCCTGCCCCAGGTGGTGGGTGATCAGGTCTCCAGGGCCAAATCCCGGGCCTGTCACCTTCCCCAGGCCGAGTTCCGCTGTGTAACCCCGGAACACAGCGTGGCACCTTCCTTCTCTGTGCCTTTTTTCTTTTCGAGTGGAGAACGGCCTTATGAGGCTCTGGATCCCTACGGATGGTTGCCAGGGCCCAAGGGCATCTGAGCTCCTTTCCTTATTTGTAAACAGCATAGATTAATTGGTTCTAAGATAAAGTCTCAGGGGGCGAGGAAATAACAATAGTTAACATTTAGATCCCGGCACAATCTTAAGGGTTTTGTATATATTACTTTGTTTAATCTCCAGAATTACCTATGAGGCAGATGAACCATTATCGCCCCCATTTTACGGATGAAGCAACTGAGGCACAACTGTGTAGCTTACCCAAGATTAATGATTCTGAGCCTGTGCTTCTAGGGTTCTAATAATGTATGTTTCTAACATTTCTCGCACGTAAATGTTCTGTGCTCCCAACCTCGACATTCCGAAAACTCTGATTTCCAAGATTCTAGGGTTGGAACATTGACAGGTCAAACGTTCTGAGATTGGAAAGTCTTGTGTGCCGAATCTGCCACTGACGGGTATAACTTTTCTTTTTTAAGAAAACTAGATTTTTTAAAAATTCAACAAATTAAAAATGATACTCAGATTTTAAAAGATTTCCTAGGCGGCCAGGAAAGGTATTTCGCCTAGGGCTAGAGCCCCAAACCTACAACCTGGGGCGGACCGGAATCTGCAGAAGAGGGAGGAGCCATTTATCCTTTACCAAGACACTAGCCTCCCCGCCCCTTTGCGGCTCCAGCCACCCTACCAAGATGGCGGACGCCGGAAGTAGGTCACGGGAAGGGGCGGGATTTCGGCGCGCGCATGCCCCAAACCGGATTTCCGGGCGCCGGAGAAGAAGTTCTTCCTTTAACAAGATGGCGGTGGGAAGGGGTGGTGGTGGTGGCGGGCAGTGCTCGAAAAGCGAGGCCAATTCCGGCTTCCTGGGGCTGCGGCCCACTTCGGTGGACCCGGCGCTGAGGCGGCGGCGGCGAGGCCCAAGAAATAAGAAGCGGGGCTGGCGGCGGCTCGCTCAGGAGCCGCTGGGATTGGAGGTCGATCAGTTCCTGGAGGACGTGCGGCTGCAGGAGCGCACGAGCGGGTGAGTGGGGCGGGACTGCGGACGGGTGGGCCAAGTTCTCTGTGGCGGGGTGCGAGGCCGAGCTGCCTGGGGGGACTTCCGGGGGCCTGGGAGCCCCTGTCTGGCACCGCTGGGGAAGCCGAGGGGTTAGACTGGGAACTCCGGGTGACGGCCTGTGGGACTTGATAGGGTCACCGGGTACAAGACGCCCAGTTAAATTAGAATCTAGGTAAACCACAAACACTTTTCTGATATCAGTACGTACCACGCACCCAGCCTAGTTGAGTGCGTTTTACGTAGTAAATTCTGCAAACTGGAGGGAGGAGCTCTGGCCTGGAGGGGTCCCAGGCGGGAAGCTTGTACTTGAATGAGCATAACAGGAAAGCTGAGCCCGGAGAGGTTAAACCTGTTCCTTTCTTAGCTTCGTGCTCCTCTCCCCAACATGTATGGCTGACATTCTGAATTTCTATCTTCCAGTGGCTTGATATCAGAGGCCCCCGATGAAAAACTCTTCTTCGTGGACACTGGCTCCAAGAATGAAGGTGAGAAAGGGTTTTTGTGGCGGGTGTATGGCGATGATGAGTCCTTAGTGAGGCTCTCTCAGCCTCTAAAAGGACCTGTGTTAATGACGTGGCTTGGGTGGAAAACGCCTGCAAAAAAAAGGTATTTACTGTATAAACAAGAGGACCTGGAATGAACAGAAAGCAAGTTAGGAACTAACCTAAAGAACTCATTTTTTCTTCTGAGGTTTCAGAGAGGTCTCAATGCCCAGGGAATCCAGTCGGGGTCTGCCTTGTTGAGTAGATAATCATAAATCAGGAGGTCTCCGTTAATTTGCAGAAAACCAAGTCAGGGACTTGCTGTAAGGAATCGTACCTGTTTTTCCTTTAATGAGAACAAAAGGATCAACTTGAATAAGAGATCCTTCTTGACCCGCTTGCTTTAATTTGCCAAAATGCAGGGTCGGGACCTTCTAAAACAAGTGGAGGAGAAGCAAGTTAGGGTTTGCTTCAGTGAGTAATAAGGTTCACTGTCAATACCTGGAGAAACAGATGAAGGATAAGCGACTTGTTTTAAGGAGCGTCTAGAAAAGCTGAGAAGTCCGTTTGAACGGGAAAGCCGATAGCTTTAATGAGCAAAACGTCAGGCTGCTGTAGCAGCAGGATGGCCTTGATGAGCACGTATGACGTCAGTCAAGGGGTCTGGTCTAAGGGAAGTGAAAGGACCTCTTGGGGGAGAGCAGTCTTTGAGTGAGCAGGTAAGGAAGGGGTATTAAAGAGGTCGACTTTCACAGGAGTGAGGAGATCTGCTCTGTGAACAGAAGAGCAAAGGCAGGGAGCTGCCCTGGTGAACAGGCGAGGAAGTAGTTACAGATTCTGCTTTAGATTTTAAAAAAAAAAAAAAAAAAGCAGAAGGATAACAGCGATTGCGCGCTTTCACGGGTGATCACTGTGCTGTGGAGTCGAAATACAATGGACCCTTGAACGATGCAGGGGTCAGGGGTGCTGACGTTCCATGGGGTCGAAAATCTACGTGTAATTTGTAGTCGGCCCTCTGTACCTTGGTTCCACATCTGTGGATTCAACGAACTGCAGATCGTGTGTTCCTGTAGTATTTGCTGTTGAAACAAACCTTGGTATAAGTGGACTCTCGCAGTTCAAACCCATGTTGTTCAGTGGTCAGCTGCAATTATTGGGTTGGCCAAAAAGTTTGTTTGGGTTTTTCCGTAAGATGTTATGGCAAACCCCGAACGACGTTTTTGGTCAACCCAGTACATCTCCGCCTGATCCTGTGAGGTAGGCATTAAACCTCGTTTTGGCAGCACAGGGGAGGAAAGTCACTTTCATGAGGTCCTTTAGCAAATGGAAGGATGCGGATTCCATCCTAGTATGTGTTGTTCTAGAGTCCTTTTTACTGTTAGGCTTTAGAAGTAAAAGCAGAAAATTCTGTTGCACTGAGAATCGGCTGTCTTGGGTCCTGAGTCCAGCTCCCTGGGCCTCATGTCGCCTGACCACCTGCTTTCTTCCTAGTTAGCGTTAGTGGTTCTGTGGCCTCTTCCCTGTTGCCTCTGGAAGCCCCTTGTCTGCAGGGCTGTGGGTCTGACTCCTCTGTGTCCCCAGCACAGGGCTGCCTCCAGCTGGCCCAGGAAATGGGTGTGGTGTGGGGAGTCACAGCTTGGGCACCCTGGGCCCTGCCCTTGCGGGGGCCTCTTTACTCAAGTGGGAGCCTGGGGTCAGCCTGGGCCCTCCACGTCTGTACTGGGATGCAGGTCTCCAGAGGAGCCGGAATGAGGGGAGTGGGAAGTTGGTCTTGGGTAGTGAGGAGGCCTGAGGCCTTAATTCTTTCCTTTCTTCCACCCCCAGAGCCGAACAAGAAGAGGACCAAAGGTCAGAAGAGGTCACTGCTTCTCAAGAAACCCCTTCGGATCGACCTCATCCTAGAGAACACGTCCAAGGTCCCTGCACCCAAAGAGTGAGTGTCCCCCCAGCCCCAGACCCTCCTTCCCCTTTGGTTCTGGCCTCACACCCTTCTGTGCAGGCCCTATTCACTTCCTGACCCTAAAGGAATTCTGGGGAGGGAGGGTGATAGGTGAAGGGCACTGGAGGGGAGGATGGGGTCGGATTTGCGCTTTGGAGAGCGGATTGGAGGCAGTGAGGCTGGGGCCAGGGTGCTGTGGCGGGGCAGGCGAGGATGGGCCTGGACGTGGCCGAGGGCTCTGGGGATGGAAGGGAGGGCTGGGTGGGCAGCCACGGCCAGGGGATGGGTCAGGCAGGGCTTAGTGACTGACCCCTGAAGTGGGGGTGGGGCGTGGATGGCTGATGGGGCGGACAGTGGAGCGATGCTGAGGTTGGTTGTGAAATGGTGTGTGAGGTCCCTGGGAGACATCCAGGGCAAGGGCCCCAGGGGCTGTTGTGTTGTTAGGTCTGGGGCTCAGGAGAGAGACCTGGGCTGGGGGCAGACATGGGGAGGTGGTCTCTGAAGCTGCTGGATCGAGTGAGGAGGCCCCCTGTGGAGGGAGGAGGTGCTGGGATGCCTGGCGGGGGCAGGGGGAGCTTGCCTCACCCGCTGCGCCTGTGCCGCTTCTCCCCGGCCCAGCATCCGCGCCCACCAGGTCCCCAACGCCAGGAAGCTCAAGCGGAAGGAGCAGCTATGGGAGAGGCTGGCAGAGCAGGGCGAGTTGCCCCGGGAGGTGCGCAGGGCTCAGGCCCGGCTCCTCCACCCTCCTGTGGCCAAAGCCAAGCCGGGGCCACAGGACACGGTTGAGCGGCCCTTCTACGACCTTTGGGTCAAAGACAGTGAGTGTCGCAGCTGCGGCGCGCCGTGTCTAAGGGGGGCGCCCTGCGGGGGTTGCTTTGAGGGTCTTCGGCAGAGTCAGGAGTGTTGAAGTGGCACCGTTTTCCTGCTCGCGCTCCCCTTTTGCAAGTGGGCCGGCTCCTGCCCCTCCGCCTGGGGTCTCCTCTGCTTTCTGGACCCTGTCCACATGCTCTTTTGCCTGGCGTTCGAAGCCCTGTGGGGTCTGAGAGTCAGTCCTTCCCGGGCCATCTTGCAGTCAGTGCTTCGGTGCCGTCTTAAGGGAGGAGGGCTGGGAGGGAGCCCCTCGGGGCCCCGATGTTCCCCCAGCAGCTGCCCCTCGCTGCCTCCGCAGACCCTCTGGACCGGCCCTTGGAGCGCCAGGACCCTTTTTTCCTGGAGCAGACCAAGAAGAAAGGTGTGAAGGTGAGAATTCGTCAGAAGGGCGTCCTGGGGGATAGGGGTCAGAGCGCGGGGCTGGGGAGCGTTCAGGCCGTAGAGCCTCAGCGTCAGAGCCCGACCGTCCTGTGACCGGGAGCCCACTTGCTGGAGCCAGGCAGGCAGTGCCGCCTCCAGGGCACAGAGCAGAGTGGTGGCAGGTCGGTGGGACGTGCTTCAGGGAGATGAGGGGAACTTTCACTGGAAAGTAAGATGGTACTAAGGGGCAGGAGACCTGGTGTCGTGAGCGAGCCTGCAGAGATGGGGGGCGGAGCCTCCAGTGAGGGCGCGGCTGTAGGGTGCGGAGACCCGCTGGTCGGGGGTGGGAGAAGGCTGCGGGAGCCCACTTGGGGCTGTGGGCTTTTATCCTAAGTGCTTTTGCACACGGGAGCGGTGGGATTGTGGGATGCTCTGAGGAGGTGGGACAGGTGGGGCCGGGCACCCCAGCGCGGGGGTGAAGGGGGTGACCCAAGGCAAGTCTTCGGGCAGAAGCACCCAGCCTAGCGGGCAGTTGGCTGTGGGGAGGGGCAGGGGGCGTCAGGGGCGACCCCCAGGCTTCTGCTGTAGACGGGGAGCCTTTGCTGGGGTGGAGGCCAGCCGTGCAGGGACGTGGCAAGTCCAGACGGGGCGATGCTGCTCAGAGCTGAGCGTGCACTCGGGTCCCCTGGGGGTTTGTTAAAGTGCAGGTTCTGGTTAGCTGGTTTCAGGTGAGCCCGTGGCCCTGCGTTTCTCCCAAGCTCCCGGGGGCGCAGGGCTACACTCTAAGTGTCTGTCAGCCCTTGTCTGCGGTGTCCTGCACTGACAGACACAGAACCTCATGCCCTCTGCCAGGCGCAGCTGCCGATCTCAGCTATGGCCTGATGACTGTACCATACGGTTTTGCAAGTGTCACCCCTCCCCACCGCTCTGGCGACAGGAACCCTACTCAGGAAAGACAAGCGGAGTCCCTGCGTGCTCGTCCTGGGGTTGCCGCGCCTGCGGTACCCCCTGTCCATTGTTCCAGCTGCCGCAGGCACCTCCCAGCTTGAAGGCTGTGCGCCGTGCTGAGGCCTCTGCCGCCTCCCGGGCCCGGGTCCCAGCACTTGAGGGAGCTTGAGTCATGGCGCTCCCAGGCCTTAGCCTGCCTTGGTCTTGTCCTCCTCCAGCGGCCGCAGCGTCTCCACACCAAGCCCTCCAAGGCGCCTGCCGTGGAGGTGATGCCCGCGGGAGCTTCCTACAACCCGACCTTTGAGGACCACCAGGTACGCCGCCCCGCCGGGCCTCTCACTCGCTGCTTGGCCATTTGGTCAGCATGCCCTCCCAGGGCTTGTGGTCCAGTCGGGGAGACAGAACTGTTCGTGCACAGTGATGACCCAGAGTGGGCAGGGCTGGGATGGAAGGGCACGAGGGGGCATCAGACCCAGCCTTGGGAGTCAGGGAGGGCTTGCTGGAGAATGGGGCATCAGAGCTGAGACTGGGGGCAGTTTGTTATGGTAAGAGAGGAAGGAATGGGGGTGTTCCAGTCGGAGGGAGAGGCACGTGCAAAGGCCCAGAGATGCGTGAGACTGTGGCACGTCTCAGGAACTCTGTGGGACATAAATGCAAAAGGCTTTCAACTAAAAAAAAAAAAAAAAAAAAGACTTTTAACTGTTGGCAACAAAACGTGTGACCTAGTAAGCTTTGTGCAAGGGTGAAGGTAGTTTAGCAACAGGAAAAGCTGGTGGCAAGAGTCAGTGTTTATCTCACAGAAATCTGTCAGGTACAGATGTCACGAACAGAGGGGACAAACCCCCACCCTCGGGGAGCTCGGGTTCCTGGAGAGAAATCGAGGTCACTGAGTAGATGCAGGTGCTCCTGTGAATGCTGTTCAGCATTGTTCCCCGTGAGACAGACTCTTAGCTGACCAGGGGCAGGGGGCCGTGTCCCTCTCCCAGGGAACAGCAACTACGGGACAAACAGCGCCGCGCGAAACATTGAGAGGATGAGGCTGGCCACAGGCAGAGGAGGCTGCTCGCAGAGGCTGTCGCTCACGGGGAGCTGTTGTCGTTTTCTTT
This sequence comes from Globicephala melas, assembly GCF_963455315.2. Classification (NCBI taxonomy): domain Eukaryota; kingdom Metazoa; phylum Chordata; class Mammalia; order Artiodactyla; family Delphinidae; genus Globicephala; species Globicephala melas. The sequence goes on along the minus strand of NC_083332.1, from coordinate 8,068,578 downwards.
TTCTCACTTTTTTAATATAATCGTTTTATCAGGATATAATTTCCATGCATGTGATTCACCCACCTACAGGACTCAATTCAGTGGTGTTTAGTATATGCAGAGTTGTGTGGCCATCACTACAGTCAAATTTAGAACATTTTCATCACCCCAGAAAGAAAGCGAATGCCCATCAGCCGTCACCCCCAGTTCCCCGTTTCCCCTGGTCTCGGGCAGCCACCACTTCTTCCTGTCTGTGCGCGTGCCTGTTCAGGGCACTGCCTAGAAGTGGAACCCTGCGGCGTGTAGAGACCAGACTGTCCTTTAAGAGGACAGGCAGAGCAGATGTGAGATTAGGGATGAGAAGCCCCCTTTGGCCGGTGCAGGGAGGCCAGGGAGAGGAGGGGGCGCCTGGGCCATCGAGGGGAGTGGGCTGAGCCCTGGGGTGGAGGTGCAGGTGGGAGGTAAAAGGGCTGGGTCTGTAACTCCCAGGAGAGGCCTCCAGGGCCTGGGTCCTCACCTGCATCCCCGCCCCCTCCCAGACCCTGCTCCGGGCGGCTCATGAGGTGGAGCTGCTGCGGCAGAAGGCAGCAGAGAAGCTGCAGCGGCAGCTGGCCCCGCCGGCCTCGGAGCAGGCCGCCACCCAGGTGAGCCCAGGCCCACTCGCCCACCCTTCCCGCCCGCTCCCTGCCTTGCGCCTGACCTGCCCCCTCTCCCCAGGAGTCTGCCTTCCAGGAGATGTGCCAGGGGCTGCTGGAGGAGTCGGATGGGGAAGGGGAGCCCGGCGAGGGCCAGGACGAGGGTCCCGAGGTTGGAGGAGACCAGGCCACGGGAGCAGAGGCCTCGCCCACAGCCGTCCGCCCGGCCTCCGTGGAGAAGAAGACGGAGCAGCAGCGGCGGCGGGAGAAGGGTGCCCGGATGCTGGTGAGCACCCTGGGCTCCAGTCTGCTCTGCCCAGTCCCACAGCCTGGTTTCTCCTGCCTGCAGCCTGCTTTTTTTGGGCTGTTTGGGATCCTTGAAGCTCCTTTGTCAGCTGAGACCTAGTTCCTGGCGTCTTCCAGATGCCTCTCTGGGCTCAGAGGATGCAGTGGGGAACACGCCAGGTCAGGCCCTGCTGCCCTGGTGATGATGTTCGGGGGTGGGGGCTGGGGAGGCTTTATGAACCACAGACAGAGAGAAACGGATAAGGAAGGTCAGTTCACGAAACAAGCACTGGGCTTCCCTGGTGGCGCAGTGGTTAAGAATCCGCCTGCCAGCGCAGGGGACACGGGTTCGAGCCCTGGTCCGGGAAGATCCCACATACCACAGAGCAGCTAAGCCCGTGCACCACAACTACTGAGCCTGTGCTCTAGAGCCCGTGAGCCACAACTACTGAGCCCGCGTGCCACAACTAATGCAGCTAAGCCCGTGCACCACAACTACTGAGCCTGTGCTCTAGAGCCCGTGAGCCACAACTACTGAGCCCGCGTGCCACAACTAATGCAGCTAAGCCCGTGCACCACAACTACTGAGCCTGTGCTCTAGAGCCCGTGAGCCACAACTACTGAGCCCGCGTGCCACAACTAATGCAGCTAAGCCCGTGCACCACAACTACTGAGCCTGTGCTCTAGAGCCCGTGAGCCACAACTACTGAGCCCGCGTGCCACAACTAATGAAGCCCGCGTGCCTTGAGCCCATACTCTGCAACAAGAGAAGCCATCACAACGAGAAGCCCACACACTGCAGTGAAGAGTAGCCCCCGCTTGCGGCAACTAGAGAAAGCCCAGGCACGGCAGTGAAGACCCAGTGCAGCCAAAAACAAATAAATAAAATTTTTAAGAAAGGAAAGCAAGCGCTGTGGAGAAACAGCTGCTGTGACCTGGGAGCAGGTGGAGGAAAGGCCCCCCGGGGCGAGGTGGTGCTCGACCTGGCCCCTGACCTTGCCCGTCCCCGCAGAGGGTGCAGCAGGCTGCGGTGCGGGCCGCCCGGCTTCGGCACCAGCAGGTCTTCAGGCTGCGCGGGATCAAGGCGCAGGTAGCGCAGCGGCTGGCGGAGCTGGCTCGACGGCGGGAGCGGCGGCAGGCACAGCGGCTGGCAGAGGCGGACAGACCCCGCCGGCTGGGGCGGCTCAAGTGAGGCCTGGGCTGGGGGCTCCCTGGGAGTCTGGGGGGGTCCAAATCCCCTATCTGGCGCCTTCCTATCTTGCTCAGCCTGGGCCTCTCCTGGGAGACCATCTCTTTCCCCAGAGTTCCGTGTTCTCAACCCCATTGCCCGGCCTCTTGTTCCCAAGAGGGGTCTTTGGCCCTGTGTCCTGGGCCAGGCTCACCCCCCCACCACCAGACGCCCCGTATTCCCCAGGTATCAGGACCCCGACATTGACGTGCAGCTCAGCTCGGAGCTGTCTGACTCACTCAGGACCCTGAAGGTACTTGTCTGGCTGGGGGGCTGGGGGGCTGCAGGGGAGACACCCGTGCCTGGTGATGATACCCATCCTTGCTCCCCGTGTCCCCCGGGGACTATGGGCGACATCATGGCTGCCCCCAGGCTGGGCTGGTTGGGCTGATGCCTGGGGGCTGAGGGCACGGGGTCCCCGTGGGTGGTGAGGGGCCGAGTGATGGATAGTTGCAGCCTGGGGCCCTCAGAAGACCGTTCCTCCTGGCCAGGTCCCATTGTAGCCCCTGGTCTGCGGGCCCCACTCTCAGCGTCTGCAGTCCCAGAGGGGTCTTTCTAAAGCTCAGAATAGACCCTGTTCCTCCCCCACTCGGAGCCTGCTGTGGCTCCCCAGTGCCCCCGGGAGGAAGCCCAGCTCACACAGCCACAGACCCTGTGTGGTCTGACGCGCCTTGGGGCTCCAGCCAGCTGTACTTGTAGTGGGCCAACTGTGCACCCTTCTTCTGACCCCACCTCTGCCCCTGCACTCCCCTGCCGGCCACACCCATTCCCCCTTCTCCAGCCTCCTTCGTGTTGCTTCCTCCAAGCCCAGCTCAGGGCCGGCCCATGGGTCAGTACCTATCACCCCATGAGTCAGGGCCAGGCTGAGCCCCTGGTGTACGTGAGGCCAGACTCGGGGCCTTGACTAATGGGGGGACTGCGGGGCGGACTCCCCCCTCCACTGGACCCTGTGGAGCAGTCAGGGCCCTGGGGTTTCTGCCTAGCACCAGCTGAGGCCTCCCTGTCCGTGTCTCGCAGCCTGAGGGCAACATCCTCCGTGACCGGTTCAAGAGCTTCCAGAGAAGAAACATGATCGAGCCTCGGGAGCGAGCCAAGTGAGAGCCGGGGCCTGCCATGTGGGGTGGGCATCGGGAACCTTCCCCCGCCGGATGGGTGCCAGATGGGCTTAGGTCGCCGACTGCTCTCTTCTCCCTCCCCCAGGTTCAAGCGCAAGTACAAAGTGAAGCTGGTGGAGAAGCGGGCGTTCCGCGAGATCCAGTGAGTGGCGCTCCCCTTCTCCCCAGTGGTCTCCAGCGGTCCCGGGGCCCCTCCCAGACCCGGTTGCTGTAGCCAGTGATGGAGCGATGCTCCCTCGGCCAGGCCTGGGACAGGGTCAGCCTGCCAGAGCCACCTGACCCCAGAGTCAGACCAGGGAGGGTCCCCGAGGGGAAGTGGAAGGGCCCGAACCGGAAGAAGGGGTGTCACGTGGAGGAGGATGTGGCCCCCCCCATCCACCCTCAGCCTCCCCTCTGTCCCCAGGTTGTAGCTGCCACGAGATGTTGGAGCCCCCGCCCTTCAATAAAGCACCTTCTGACCAACACCTCAGGCCTCGCGTGTGACTTGTCTCCCTCCTGAGAGCAGCTCTGCCTGTTCCCCTCTAGCACACGGGGATGTGGGTACCAGGACCTTCGTCTCCACCAAAGGCTGGTGGGAAGCCAGGGCGTGGCAGAGGGCTTGTCCGGCAGAGGCAGGGGCAGCCGTCCCGGGAGCGAGCAGCGTCTTACAGAAATAGGCGGAGGGGACGGGCCAGCTGCTGTTGGGTGTGGGAGAGGGGAGGGCTGCACTTGGGTTTCTGGTGGGGGGAGGTGGCCCATTGCACTGCAGTGAGGGGGGAGGCGGACCTTGACCGCAGGCACCTTGACTACAGGCATGTCACATTGTTTAGAGTAGTAGCTGACGTTCGCTGCCCGCCTATCCTTTCTATTCAAGCCCTGACAGCCAGTTTAGGAGGGCTGGAGTTACCCATCCCCGCCCCGACCCCTTTTTCTTATGCCGCACCATGTGGCATCTGTTACCTGACCGGGGATTGAACCTGCGCCCCCTGCAGTGGAAGCGCAGAGTCTTAACCACTGGGCCACCAGGGAAGCCCCCCGTCCCTATCCCCTTTTTAAAGGTGAGGAAACTGAAGTCCATGAAAGGAGGTTGATCCTCCCCCCCCCACCCCCACTATAAAGGACTTTTAAAAACACTTATTCTGCAAGTAATAAAGGACTGGTCTCACTGTAAGTCATTGATACGGTTCATACGCGTACCAAAGAAACTACCAAAGAAACGCGAACATCACCCTTGACCTTTGCCCTCCTTTTTTCCCCACCCCCCCCTTTCTGTAGAAGGGGAAACTGAGGCTCCTGAAGAAGTAATTCCCTCAGTGTTACAGGAGGAAGGAGAGACCCAGGGCAGAGAGAAGGGAGAGAGGTGTTTGGGTTTTTGATTTGTTTTCTAATATAAATTTATTTATTTTTGGCTGCGTTGGGTCTTCGTTGCCGCGTGTGGGCTTCCTCTAGTTGTGTTGAGCAGGGGCTGCTCTTTGTTGCGGAGCACGAGCTCTGGGCGCGCGAGCTTTAGTAGTTGTGGCTCGCGGGCTCTAGAGCGCAGGCTCAGTAGTTGTGGCGCATGGGCTTAGTAGCTCTGTGGCATGTGGGATCTTCCTGGACCAGGGCTCGAACCCATGTCCCCCGCATTGGCAGGTGGATTCTTAACCACTGTGCCACCAGGGAAGCCCTGCCCTCCATTCTAATCCTCTGCAGAGGTAGCCGGCTCTGCAGTTTGCTCTGAAGGGTTCTGTCATGTTCCACGTGTGAGTCTGTTAAATTACATACGTATACATTGGAAAATAGAAGTGTTTTAATTTTTCTGTGTCTGGGATAGGATCATACCATATGTGGTTCTGTAACTTGCCATTTAGTGCATGTTGAGGAATTTATGTCTGTGTAGGGTGCATCCTCATTCTTTTTCACAGCTGCAGAGAATTCCACGGTACGACCGTGCTGTGATTCCACTCACCCAGGCCCATATTGCTCCTGGTGAAGCTGGAGGGGATACCTGTGTACCTGTGCCATTTCACATGTGTCTGTAGGACAGGTACCTGCAAGTGAATCTCTGGGCTACAGGGAAAGTGTATCTAAAATGTCATTTGGATCCAGCCAAAATGCTCCCTGCTTACAGGAGCCCCCCCACCCCTTGTTTGCTCATAGCTTTACTACGGTATGGTCTCACTACTTTTATTTTATCGTGCATGGTTACCAGTAAGGTTGAGCACCTTTTCATATGATCACTGGTGGTTTTTTCCATGCTGGTTCAAACCTTTGGACCATTTTCCTCCTGGGCTGTTTTCTTGTTTGTTTATAGTAGCTCTTTATTTATTATGGATCCGAAGACTGTCATACATGTCACAGACATTTCTTCCAGGCTTTTCCTTTGACTTTGTGCATGGTATCTTGTCAGGAGTGTCCACTGCTTTTAGTTTTCTGTTAGTCTTCGTCTATTTTTTATCATGGCCTTTAGGCAGGTTGCTCCAGGACAAGATGTTTATAAAAATAGAGCAGGCAATTTATAAAACAAGTGGCTGAAGGGAGAGACTAACGTCAGAGCCTCCTCCTTCCCCCCACATCACAATTTAAGGAACTGTTCCTGCTGTTCCTCCCCCTCTCCCATCTTAAAAAGGACTGTTGTACAGACAAGAACACTGCAGTGTGCGTGTGTGTATAGGGGAGGGGGCAGAGGATGGTAAGTTGAGGTGCAAATGGAAGCCATTTAGTGTCTGCTAAAGCCTTAAGCCCCAGCCTTTGACCCAGTAACTTCATCCTGGGAAGAGAGTCTGAAGGAAGCTGCTGGAAAAAGGGAGGAAACTCTTAATGTCCAGAGATGGCCAGCAGAGCATCTGTCAAATGCTGGGATACCCGGGGGATGGAGTGATCCCAGCTACCCGAGGGCAGATTCTGCCAGCCGGGGCATTAGGCAGTGTCCTCAGGAAGTTCTCACTGTTTAATGTCCTGGGGAAATGCATCTGTTCCCCTGTGTGCAAAAAACACGGGGTAGCAGCAAAGACAGGTTTGTGGGTTTCCCTGCATGTCAATTATATTTCACTTCTGATTTTTACATTAAAAGAAAAAACTTAAAAATGCTGAACTCTAGGTAAAGATTTGCAAGCTGCAGTGGTGCCCTGATGTCGGCAACTTCTTTTTGAAATGCATAAAATAAAGGGGATGAACGGACAAACAAGTTCAGGGAAATGTTAACGGTAGAATCTGGGTGCTGGTGCATGTGGGTGCTCCCAGGAAAACTCACTTGCCTTTACTGTTTGAAAATCTTGCTAATAATTATTGGGAAAAAGCACATTGGGATTTAGCGTGATGCTGATGGAGGCTTAAGGTTCAAAGTCAATTAATTAACTTGCACTGGTCCCTTCCAAGGTCCTACACCTCCTTTCGAACTTGTAACTTACAATTTTTCCTGTAGCGGGTCCCCCAAATTGTAAAAGCTTCAGACACCACAAAACCTGAATCTTCCCAATTGTGGTATTAAAAAAAGTGAATTACCCACCAGTTGAGTGGTGCCTGAATAAATGATAGTGCATCTATACTGCAGAGGGAGCTAGAGTTGGTTATTTAAAGGATGGAGGCCATCTGTAGGCAGCAGCCTTAAATTGTGGTTAGGAGCATGGACTTGGGAGCTAGAGTCTTGATTTCAAATCCCAGCTCCGTTACATACTAGCTGTGTGACCTCGTGAAGGTTACTTCACCTCTCTGTGCCCCAGAGTCCCCATCAGCAAAATGGACATAATGATAGTGCCTACTTCATTGGGTTATTCCAGGGGTGGATTCTGCACACAGAAGTGCTCAGGACAGGGTCCTGGCACAGAGTAAGCCCTAGAGGAGTGTATTATAACGTTAGGGAAAAACAAAAATGGGGGAAAAAAAAGTGTGGAAACTTGCAATCTGTGCCAAAGACTCCTCACACATGCTCCTTTGACCCACTGATTGCACTCTTGGGAATATGCCTGAAGGAAATGGCCGGAAACTTGGGGAAAAGCATAATGCAGAGGCAGGTCGGTCGGAGTGCTGTGTAGAATGGAAGGAAGCGTGGTAATGGCCGTGGGCTGGGCCTGTCCACTCGGGGGAGGGAGGCCTCTGCGGCCACTAACCCAGGGGTCGGAAGCACGTGTAATAACTGGAATGTGTTTATGTTCTGCTCTTTTGTGGAATAGAGCAAACAGGATCTGCCCCTGTCCATGCTGGGGTTCATTGAACTAACCCTGTGCCCAGGGTGTCTCGGGTGGGGGATTCCAGGGGATGCGTTTTCCATCTTCAGCCTTTTTCCAGCTTTTCCAAACTTTTTTAAAAATAGGAATTCAAAATGTGGACATAGATGCCTTGATGTGCTGTTTGGAAGATTAGAAACAGAAACAGTCCAAATATAGACGATGGGAAATGGGTTTTTATAAGTGAGATGTCTACACAATGGGGTATTTCATCACCATTTAAGGAAAAAAACAGCTTTGGGGAGAATATTTTTGGGGGGGATGGGGAGGAATTTTTAATGATCGGCGGAAATACTTATGGTCTGTCTCAGAGAACTGTTAAATGGGGAAAGGATTATGACTCTAACTGGTTTAAAAATGTAAATAAACATAGGCAGAGAAAGGCATTTCGGAAGATGTACACCAGGGTTACCAGGGACTACGCTCGGATGGTGAATGATGCTAGATTTGTATCTTCCTCCTTAAATCTGCTTTTATGTATCTTCTCCACTTCACTGGGGCAAACCCTGGGTGGGCTTTGCCAACCTTCACCCACCCTCCTTACAGCAGGGGCTGGAGGCAGCAACTGCATTTCCCAGACGCCCTTGCAGCTGGATTCTAGGTGTAGAACAGGCCCCAGTGGTTAGAGTCCCTCCAGAGACATGGACGGCAGAAGTGACCCCAGGGTCACAGCCAGTACTGGGCGTTCTTGATGCCCAGAGGTTCTCTGGAAGCAGGTGGGTTCTGTGCAGCCATCCTGGGCATTATCCCTAGAGCCCAGCCTAGGGCCCAGCCTAGAGCCTGCTGCCCCAGACTCCCTTGGTTTTGTAAGCACCTGATTCCCTGTATTAAATCCCTTCCTGTTTAAAACACCTGGAGTGGTTTCTAGTTAGGCTCTGATCCCTGCCCAAGATGCATTGTTTTTACACTCAGGAAAGTAATTTTTTAAATTCTAAGAGCTTTCCGAGGTCTGCAAGAAACTAAACCATTTCTGTGACGTTTTTGCTGTGTTCATTTGCCATCCAAAGAGATGTTGGCCCAGAGAGGACAAGGGGCTTACCCAAGACCACACAGTTGCTAAGAGTCAGGGGCCAGGCAGAACTTTGTCCATTCCACTTAGAGAGCCCAGCCTTCCATGAATGAGGCAGGAGCACAGATAGATAGATGGCTGAGGACACCTCCAACCCTTTGTGCTCACCTGCCCCACAAGTTCATGGCGGGGGAGGGGGGAATTGACCTATGGTCTAAAATCCTCCTGTGACCCAAACTCTAGAGTGACACATTAAGTCCCCCCGGCCAAAAACCTGGCAACATCATGGATTCCTCCCTTTCCTTTAATGATAATGTCATTTAAACAATTAATGCTTGTTCCATAATTAGAAGGCTGTCTCTGTCCCACGTCCTTGTTCTGGTCCCAGTGTGACAGGCGTTCTTGTGCTCCCCCCACCTCTTTTTTTCTTTACCATTGAGGAATCTGAAGTACAGACAAGGGAAGTGACTTGTCCAGATTTGAGATTCTACCCAGGTCATGTCCATTCTCCCTTTGAAAGAGCTCTTGCATTTGTCCCCACCCCCACTTACCCACCCAGGTACTAACTCCAAAATACCGAGTCCTCTCCTAGTAATTGACATTTGAGCAGAGACTGGAATAAAACAAGGGAGGCAGCCATGAAGATATGACAGGAAAAATTGTTTCCAGGTGGAGAGAACAGCCAGTGCAAAGGCCCTGGGGTTGGGAGCCTCAGGAAGGGCAAAGAGACCTGGGCGCCTGCACCCAAGTGAACCAAAGAGAGAATGTGGGATGTGAGGCCCGTGATGCAACCTGAGACGGCATCATGCAGTGCCATTCAGACCATGTGAGGAGAGAGAGTCCCTCTGGCCGTGGTTGGGGAACAGACTGTTGGGGGCAAGAGATGAAGCGAGAAAGCAGCTGCAGTAGTCCAGGTGGGAGATGACGGTGCTGGACTAGGGTGGAATCAGTGGAGGGGAGAAGCAGTCAGATTCTGGATTTTGAAGGTGAAACGCCCAGATTGGCTGAGAGGTTGCACGTGGACGTGAGAGGGTGGAGAGAGACCAAAGATGACACCGAGGATATTCTGGGTGGAACATTTGGATGGAGCGGGATGCTCGATGAGGAGATGGGACATAGATGGTTTGGGGAACACAGGTTCCCGGAAGCAGAGCGCTAACCCGTTCCTGGCTGGTGAGGAGAGGCAGAGGGAGACAGAGAATGAGTGAGAACTGAACGGATGGAGGGGGAATAGTAAAAAGCTGGTTAACTGAGATGGGGACAACTCAAGTAAAAGAGGGCTTGGGGCAGAGAAATTCGTATTGAATTTTGACCAGATCGAGCCCGAGTTGCCTATCAGGCTTGTAAAAGGCAAAGTGGCGGAAGTGGCCGGATCCAGGAGTTCAGAGGCCCGGTCGGGGAGAGACTGGGGCGGTCAGCAAGTGGGTATTGGTGGCATTTGAGGCAGTGGGAGCTAAGTAAACAAAAGCAGGAGGAGAGGAGAGAGGGGGATGGGAGAGGGAGGGAAGGAGGCGTGGAAGCGGGCGGGGATCAGCAAAAGGGACCCAGCAAAAGCGGCCAGAGAGGTGGGAGGGAATCTGGACTGCAGAGGAACCACTCCCACGGGCTGGACATGCCCCAGCAGGGAGGAGGGTTGGCCAGGAGGTCGGGTTCGGGATGGATTGCTGAGAACTGTCCTGGGGATCCAGGGCGGCGACGCCCCTGGTGACCATACCTGGAGCGGTCTCATGGCGCCGCCCGTGGTCCTGCGTGAACATTAACGTCCCCCTCTCCCAGAGTGTCGGGTGCGGACTGTCAGATGCAGGATCTCGGAAGTTCTAGACCCTAGCGAGTTGAGATGCTGGAGAGACGGTGGCCGCCAGGGGAGCGCCGAAAGCCCACACCCGGAACCAGCTGGCCTGGAGGTTCCCAGGTGACCCTAACTCCCCCTCCCCCTTACTCAAGACCCCTCAAAGGACCACATTGCAGCAGGCGGGATAAAAGCTAGACCCCACCCCCCAGGCGAGGGGCAACGCTTTCTGAATGGGTGGAGCAGATCGGAGGCGGGGAGTCGGCAGGGGTCCTCGACATGGTGAGGTGATGGAAGGGCGAGGGCCAGAGGGACCATAGGAGAGACAGGTATCCTGCCATGAAGGGCGTGTGTAGATCCCGGTGGGGGCGAGGGCAGGAGGGGCAGAGACAGTTACTCAAAGGTTCTTGTCACTTTGCTGTAGGCAAGGCGTGTCAGGCCTCACCTCTGACTACTCCCCTGTCCCACCTGCCCTGTACCTTCCCCCATTTGCCAGGCAGAGACCTTACCCAGAACCCCTAGGGGCTGGCAGGCATCATTTCAGCCCATCCATCCATCACTGGATCCATCTATCCATCTATCAATCCATCCATTTCCATCCACTTATCTGTCCATTGGTCCATCCGTTTATCCATGCAACCAAACATAAAGAATGCATGCTGAACGGAGCCCGCGTTTCCGCAGAGTTGGAACTCCCGGCTCGGGGTCTCTTCCTTCCGCCGTCACGGAACTGCCCCGGAGCCCGAGCGGAGGGCGGCCTCACTGAGGCTGCCGGCTCTGGAGGGGCCCCGGCGGCTGAAGCCGCGACAGTCGTGTGGACGGTGGGCCGGTTGTTTCAACAAGTAACTTAAAAACAAAATGGAAAAACAAGGAGGTTTGTGCCTGAGATCATGTTGATGTGAAACCAGGGATGGCCACCTTGTGCCAGCCGTGTGGATAAAAGGCTCTAGGTGCTGCAGCCCGGAGTCAGTGCTGAGCCTCTGAGGTGGGAGAGCCAACTTCAGGACACTGGTCCACAAGAGACCTCCCAGCTCCACGTAATATCAAACGGCGAATGTCTCCCAGCGATCTCCATCTCAACACCAGCACCCAGCTTCATTCAACGACCAGCAAGCTACAGTGCTGGACACCCTATGCCAAACAACTAGCAAGACAGGAACACAACCCCACCCATTAGCAGAGAGGCTGCCTAAAATCATAATAAGGCCACAGACACCCCAAAACACACCACCAGACGTGGACCTGCCCACTAGAGAGACAAGATCCAGCCTCATCCACCAGAACACAGGCACCAGTCCCCTCCACCAGGAAGCCTACACAACCCACTAAACCAACCTCAGCCACTGGGGGCAGACACCAAAAACAACGGGAACTAAGAACCTGCAGCCTGCGAAAGGGGACCCCAAACACAGTAAGATAAGCAAAATGAGAAGACAGAAAAACACACAGCAGATGAAGGAGCAAGATAAAAACCCATCAGACCTAACAAATGAAGAGGAAATAGGCAGTCTACCTGAAAAAGAATTCAGAATAATGATAGTAAAGATGATCCAAAATCTTGGAAATAGAATAGACAAAATGCAAGAAACATTTAACAAGGACCTAGAAGAACTAAAGAGGAAACAAGCAATGATGAACAACTTAATAAATGAAATTAAAAATACTCTAGAAGGGATCAATAGCAGAATAACTGAGGCAGGAGAACGGATAAGTGACCTGGAAGATAAAATAGTGGAAATAACTACTGCAGAGCAGAATAAAGAAAAAAGAATGAAAAGAGCTGAGGACAGTGTCAGAGACCTCTGGGACAACATTAAACGCACCAACATTCGAATTATAGGGGTTCCAGAAGAAGAAGAGAAAAAGAAAGGGACTGAGAAAATATTTGAAGAGATTATAGTTGAAAACTTCCCTAATATGGGAAAGGAAATAGTTAATCAAGTCCAGGAAGCACAGAGAGTCCCATACAGGATAAATCCAAGGAGAAACACGCCAAGACACATATTAATCAAACTGTCAAAAATTAAATACAAAGAAAACATATTAAAAGCAACAAGGGAAAAATGACAAATAACATACAAGGGAATCCCCATAAGGTTAACAGCTGATCTTTCAGCAGAAACTCTGCAAGCCAGAAGGGACTGGCAGGACATATTTAAAGTGATGAAGGAGAAAAACCTACAACCAAGATTACTCTACCCAGCAAGGATCTCATTCAGATTTGATGGAGAAATTAAAACTTTACAGACAAGCAAAAGCTGAGAGAGTTCAGCACCACCAAACCAGCTTTACAACAAATGCTAAAGGACTTTCTCTAGGCAAGAAACACAAGAGAAGGAAAAGACCTACAATAACAAACCCAAAACAATTAAGAAAATGGGAATAGGAACATACATATTGATAATTACCTTAAATGTAAATGGATTAAATGCTCCCACCAAAAGACACAGACTGGCTGAATGGATACAAAAACAAGACCCATATATATGCTGTCTACAAGAGACCCACTTCAGACCTAGAGACACATACAGACTGAAAGTGAGGAGATGGAAAAAGATTCCATGCAAATGGAAACCAAAAGAAAGCTGGAGTAGCAATTCTCATATCAGACAAAATAGACTTTAAAATAAAGACTATTAGAAGAGACAAAGAAGGACACTACATAATGATCAAGGGATCGATCCAAGAAGAAGATATAACAATTGTAAATATTTATGCACCCAACACAGGAGCACCTCAATACATAAGGCAAATACCAACAGCCATAAAAGGGGAAATCGACAGTAACACATTCATAGTAGGGGACTTTAACACCCCACTTTCACCAATGGACAGATCATCCAAAATGAAAATAAATAAGGAAACACAAGCTTCAAATGCTACATTAAACAAGATGGACTTAATTGATATTTATAGGACATTCCATCCAAAAACAGCAGAATACACATTTTTCTCAAGTGCTCATGGAACATTCTCCAGGATAGATCATATCTTGGGTCACAAATCAAGCCTTGGTAAATTTAAGAAAATTGAGATTGTATCAAGTATCTTTTCCGACCACAATGCTATGAGACTAGATATCAATTACAGGAAAAGATCTGTAAAAAATACAAACACATGGAGGCTAAACAATACACTACTTAATAACGAAGTGATCACTGAAAAAATCAAAGAGGAAATCAAAAAATACCTAGAAACAAATGACAATGGAGACACGACGACCCCAAAACTATGGGATACAGCAAAAGCATTTCTAAGAGGGAAGTTTATAGCAATACAATCCTACCTTAACAAACAGGAAACATCTCGAATAAACAACCTAACCATGCACCCAAAGCAATTAGAGAAAGAAGAACAAAAAACCCCCAAAGTTAGCAGAAGGAAAGAAATCATAAAGATCAGATCAGAAATAAATGAAAGAGAAATGAAGGAAACGATAGCAAAGATCAATAAAACTAAAAGCTGGTTCTTTGAGAAGATAAACAAAATTGATAAACCATTAGCCAGACTCACCAAGAAAAAAAGGGGAAAAAAAAAAGAAAAAAAGGGAGAAGACTCAAATCAATAGAATTAGAAATGAAAAAGGAGAAGTAACAACTAACACTGCAGAAATACAAAAGATCATGAGAGATTACTACAAACAACTCTATGCCAATAAAATGGGCAACCTGGAAGAAATGGACAAATTCTTAGAAAAGCACAACCTGCCAAGACTGAATCTGGAAGAAATAGAAAATATGAACAGACCAATCACAAGCACTGAAATTGAAACTGTGATTAAAAATCTTGCAACAAACAAAAGCCCAGGACCAGATGGCTTCACAGCAGAATTCTATCAAACATTTAGAGAAGAGCTAACACCTATCCTTCTCAAACTCTTCCAAAATATAGCAGAGGGAGGAACTCCGCGGCATGTGGGATCCAGGGAAGCCCTGAGCTGTAACTTTAATATTTGTGCACTATACTGTGTTAAAAAGGTAATTTAAAAAAAAGAGGATGGGGCTTCCCTGGTGGCGCAGTGGTTGAGACTCCGCCTGCCGATGCAGGGGACGCGGGTTCGTGCCCCAGTCCAGGAAGATCCCACATGCCGCGGAGCGGCTGCGCCCCGTGAGCCATGGCCGCTGGGCCTGCGCGTCCGGAGCCTGTGCTCCGCAACGGGAGAGGCCACAGCAGTGAGAGGCCCGCGTACCGCAAAAAAAAAAAAAAAAAAAAAAAAAAAAAAGAGGATGGTCAGGGAAGGCCTCGCCTAGGAGGTGACATTTGAATAAACACTCCTGTCACCAGCACCACTGAAAATTCCGAGGCTTCTGCAGGTACCGTATTCCTCAGTGTAGCCCGCACCAAAATACTTGCCCTAGTTCCTTTGGGTACCATATTCACCAGAATATGTCACATGAGATCCCTGCCTCCTACCGTTTGCACCTGTGTCGGTGGCTCAGTATGCCCCATGTGAATGAAAGAGGCCTGATGGAAACTCGGTGGGACTTTGGACAAATCTGCCTCCAGTGAAAGAAGAGCCTATAAGCCCTACTTTACAACATTTAAAATTGGAAATATGCCCTTTCCCTTTAAGGATGTAAATTGGCTTCTGATCAGCCAAGGTCCAGTCTGCAAGGAAGTGAACCCCCTGCCCCCACTCTCCCCCCTTCAACTTGCCTGAATTCTAAGCGCCTGGTACTCGCCTAGAAAGAGATAAGAATTATCACAGGGAGAGGAAGATAAGAATTCTCCTGGTGTTAACAAATGACCTAGTTTGCATTCCTGTTTCACAGACATTTAAAAAAAAATAAATTTATTTATTATTTTAGGCTGTGTTGGGTCTTTGTTGCTGCGCGCGGGCTTTCTCTAGTTGCAGTGAGAGGGGGCTACTCTTCGTTGCGGTGCACGGGCTTCTCATTGCGGTGGCTTCTCTTGTTGCAGAGCACGGGCTCTAGAGCACACGGGCTTCAGTAGATGCGGCGCGTCTCAGTAGTTGTGGCTCGTGGGCTCTAGAGAGGCAGGCTCAGTAGTTGTGGCGCACGGGCTTAGTTGCCGCGCGTCATGTGGGATCTTCCCGGACCAGGGCTCGAACCCGTGTCTCCTTCATTGGCAGGCAGATTCTTACATTCTTTATACCATTCAATTGTATCCATTAATATAAGAGACTCTCTAATAAGCTTACTAAATATTTTCTTAAAGATACGTTTATCTGACAAGTATTTACTAAGTGCTTGCCGCGTGCCACTCATCACTTTAGAGGCTGGACACATACCAGGAGGGAAGAAAAAACAGAAAAACACGGAGTGCACATTCTAGGTGGAGGAGACGGCTAACAGCTTAAAAAAAAACCAAACAACAAAAAACTAAAGTAAGATATATAGAATGTCAAGGGCGTAAGCGCCATGAGAAAAGGGGGGTACAGAGGGCTGGAGGAGGTGTTGCAATTTTAAAGAGGGTGTCAGGGAAGAAATGACATTTGAGCAAAGATCTGAAGGAATTGAGGAAAGAGCCCTGTGACTGTCTGAAGGAAAAGTGTTCTAGGCTGTGGGAACAGTAAATGCAAAATCTCTGAGGTGGGGACTTCCCTGGTGGGCCAGTTGTTAAGAATCCGCCTTCCAATGTTGGGGAACTAAGACCCCACATGCCGTGGGGCAACTAAGCCTGCGTGCGGCAACTACTGAGCCTGCGCGCTCTGGATCCCATGCACCACAACTACAGAGAAGCTTACGCGCTGCAACAAAGATCCTGCGTGCCGCCACTAAGACCCAACGCAGCTAAATAAATAAAAAGATAAAACAAACAAACAAACAAAACCCAAAATCTCTAAGGTGGATACATGCTAAAATACAGACGAACCTCGAAAAAGTTATGCTAAGTCAGACACAGAAGACGATGTAGGGACTTCCCTGGAGGTCCAGTGGTTAAGACTTCGCCTTCCAGTGAAAGGGTGAAGGTTCATTCCCTGGTCAAGGAGCTAAGATCCCACATGCCTCGCGGCCACAAAAAAAAAAAAAAAAAAACACAACATAAAGCAGAAACAATATTGTAACAAATTCAATAAAGACTTTAAAAATGGTCCACATCAAAAGAAAAAATCACGTATTGTATGATTCTATTTACACGAAATGTCGAGAACAGGCAAATCCATAGAGACAGAAGGTAAATTAGTGGTTTCCAGTGGCTGGGGGGAGGGGGGGAGTGGGGACTGCTTAATGGCTACAGGCCTCCTTTTGGGGTGATGAAAATGTCTTGGAACTAGATAGAGGTGCCGGTTGCACAACACTGTGACTATACCAAATGCTTCTAATGTTAAGTGTTAGATTAGGTGTATTTTACCACAATTAAAACACACACAACTCCCGTCTCCCATCGCCACCATTTCCTATAAGAAATGATCACAAGACCATTTTTTAAAAATACAGGATGTACTCTGTGAATGTACCAAATGCCACTGAATCGTACATTCTAAGATGGTTAATTTTATGTGATGTGAATTTAACCTCAATTTTTAAAAAAGGAAAAAACTCCACAAAACCCCAAAAACCACTGAAGAGGCGTGTCAGTTTTGTTCCGGGAAGAGCAAGGAGGCCAGAGTAGTTGGAACGTAGTGAGGAGGGCATAAGATCAGAGAGGTAAAGAGGGGGTCAGAACATCTGGGCCTGTGGTCCACGGTGACTTTGGGTGATGAAGCCGGGAGTGAGCAGACGCTGGTGGGGACCGGCGGCCCCTGGCGGCCGCATAGGGAACAGACTGTGAGGGAAAGTAGGGCAGGGCAGGAGCTCCCTGAGTCCTTCCCGGAGGTGGTAGGGTCTCCAACAGCGCCCGCCGGTGGAGGTGCAGAGGGGTGGGTACATCCGGGATACATTGTGAAAGTAAATCCACCATCACTGACTGATCTACAAAGAAAGAAGCCAATGGACTCCAAGGGTTTTTTTGCCTGGTCTGGAGTTGCCATTTCGAGATGGGGAAGACCGGAGAAGGAGGGGCCCAGAGGTGGGGTGGGCGAATCAGGACCTCAGGTTGCTGGTGCCCGTTAGACGCCCAATTGTCGGTGGCAAGTAGGCAGTTGGATGTAAAAACCTGGCATTCAGGAGTGGAAGTATGCATTTGGAATTTGCATTAACTATATCCCAAATCCGTGAAAAATGCCCATTCTCTCCGTACCTAGTGCAGTAGAGTAGAAATTTCATAAAGCGATTCCTGGCAGCCCCCTCAAGCCCACACACAATGCGACAGCGAACAGCGTGGCGTGGTTTGTGTTTTAGACTTTTTCTTTTGCGTACCCTCCTCCCTCTGGGTCTGACCAGGGTTACCAGTTGTGTCAGGGTCCCCAACCCAGCCCCGTGTTCAGGGATTTGCTAGAAGGTCCTAGAGGAGTCCGTATAGAGTTGATGGATTGATTTCTTTTGGCCGCGCCATGCGGTTTGCAGGATCTCAGTTCCCCGACAGGGACTGAACCCGGGCCACAGCAGAGAAAGCCGGGAATCCTAACTACTAGGCCACCAGGGAACTCCCTAGAGTTGATTTATTATAGTGACATAGTAGGACAGGCAGCGGATCATAATGGGAGAGTCTGGAGAAATCCGCGTGCAAGATTCCTTATGTTCACTCCCTCCCATGAGGGCTCACCCTGAGCACGTTTCCCCGGCAATGAAAATGCGGCAATGTGTGTGCAACGTTTCTGCACAGAGAAGCCCATTAGAGGGACTTCCCTGGTGGCACAGTGGATAGGACTCTGCGCTCCCAATGCAGGGGGCCCAGGTTCTATCCCTGATAGGGGAACTAGATGCCACATGCATGCCACAACTAAGAGTTCGCATGCCACAACTAAGGAGCCCATGTGCCGCAACTAAGACTCGGTGCAACTAAATAAATATTTTTAAAAAAGTTATTAGTTAAAAAAAAAAAGAAGTCCATTAGAGACTCAGGACCCAAGCGTTTTGGGGAGGCTATTCACGTAGGTACCCTCTACCCAGCATGTACCCAAATTCCAGACTTCCAGAAAGCAAGCAGACATCAGCAGCATAAACCGTGTTGTTTCGTACAGTCTAGGCAGACTGAGCACTCTTATCTTTAGGAAAGTTTCATATCCGTGGAGGAAAATGTTTATCAGCCAATTTCCCCAATGCTAGGCGAGGGCCAACCTTGCATGCAGACTTTTCTAAGGCTAGCCGACCCAAGACTGCTATAGCAACTGCTTCTGACACTCTAGCTCCCTCACCCCCTTGATGCCTGCAGGTTGAATCTTTATCTCTCCAAGAGGCCAAGTGGCAGTGATGGATTTGAACAAGATGAGAAGCCAGATAAGGAAAAAAAAAAAAAAAGCATAAGCTCTAAAAGAAGATATAAAACCCTTCAACTTCTCTAAGAAAATAGAGGAAGAAATTTTAGTGACCTTAGGTTTGATGTAGATACCTTATATATGACACCCAAAATCATGAAGTATAATTAAAGGAAAAAATACACTGGACTCATCCAAATGAAAGTCGTGCTCTTCAAAAGACACTGTTGCAGAAAGGAAAAGGCAAGCCACAGACTGGGAAAATATTTGCAAAACAGGTATCTGACAAAAGACATATCTAGAATATATAAAGAACTCTTACAATGTAATAAGAAGAAGACAACTCAATAAAAAATGGGCGAAAGATCTGAGGAAATAGACACTTCATCAGAGAAGACATAGGACTGGCAAATAAGGGCATGAAAAGACTTCATTAATATTTAGGGAAATGCAAATTTAAATCACAGTGAGATACTTCCCTAGGTCCATTGGAATGCTGAAATTAAAAAGACTGATTCTCGGGCTTCCCTGGTGGCGCAGTGGTTGAGAGTCCGCCTGCCGATGCAGGGGACACGGGTTCGTGCCCCGGTCCGGGAAGATCCCACATGCCGCAGAGCGGCTGGGCCCGTGAGCCATGGCTGCTGAGTCTGCGCGTCTGGAGCCTGTGCTCCGCAACGGGAGAGGCCACAACAGTGAGAGGCCCGCGTACCGCAAAAAAAATAAAAATAAAAATAAATTAAAAAAAAGACTGATTCTCCCAAGTGCTGGCGAGGATGAGGATGGAGCAACTGGAACTCTGGCGCCCCTGCTGGTGGGAACATGAACTGTTACAACCACTGTGGACAACAGTTGGGCAGTTTCTTGAAAAGTTAACCATACACCCACCCTCTGATCCGGGGCTTCTACACCTAGGTATCTACAAGACAGAGGAAAGCAGGTGGCCGTGCAAAGACGTATGTGCATGAAGGTACAGAGCAGCTTTGTGAAAAGCTGAGGGAGCCCCCCAGGCAGGACCAAGCCCTGAAGTTCACGGGGCTCCCGGGACGGGTCTACCGGCAGGCGCTGCTTCTAATTGCTAAAACCTCAGGCCTTGGGATGGGCTCAGGGCTCAGGGCAGCCAGCACCTCATGGGGAGGGCGAGGCTCAGCAAGGGGTGCACTTGCCAAGGCCACCCAGCCAGGTCTGGCTCTTGGGACCTGCAGGTCCCACGTCAGCAGTCCCAGAGAAGGCAGAGTGTGGGGAGGAGCGAGGAGGTAACCCCAGACGGCGAGGGGCACCCTGAGGTCACTGTCCTGTCCCTCACGTCCCCAATGGAGGGCTTCCCCCAACCCCCGCCTGGGCTCACGGTATCTCGGTTCGTCGCCGCCCCTGGCCTCCTGCTCCTGCGTGTGCAGCACCTTGGGGATGTTGGCGAAGATGCAGGTGGGGTGCAGCACGGCACCCTGCTTGGTCTCGGTGTGGGAGATCTGGAGAAGCTGAAGGTGGGCGCCGGGGACAGAGGTCTCGGACCTGCTCTTCCTGCTGCCAGGTTCCCTCCTCCTCGTCAACTCAAAGTCCCCTCCTCCAGGAAGCCCTCCCTGACCTCCTCCCAGGCTGGTCAGATGCCCCCTTTGGACGCCTCCAAACTTAGCCCCGCCCACTCTGGGTCTTCTCCGTCTGGGGACAACATATATCAGGGTCTCGGTGAATGTTTGTTGAATGAATGAATGAAAGAGTGAATAGTATTAAACAGTTTGGACCTGTCTAGAGGGCACTGGGGGGCCCACAGAGAGGAGTGACAAGGTCAGGTCAGTGCTTCAGGACACGCTCCAGGCTCCCCCTCAGGTGGGGGCCTCTGCACGTGCTGGTCCCATGAATGGTGGAGTCAGGGTCCTCCCCAGACAGGCCCGGTCTGCGGAGGGCTCAGTGGTTGTCCCTGGGGTGGGGGTGGGGCGCACAAGGAGGAGCCACAGCCTCAGGGGGGCCCTGGCGCCCGTGCAGAACGACAGTCAGATGGGGTGCCCCGCCGCTAGCCTTACCTGCATCAAGGTGTTGAAGACACTGAAAGCGTGATGGGGTTCCAGGTCACTCTCCAGGGCCACCTGATTAGACACAGAGTCTCGGGCAGCGTCTTCCCTGGGGCAGGGGTGGGGCAGAGGCTGGACCTCCTGGCTTCTCGGAAGTCCAGGTCTCCTTCACCCCTTGGAGCTTTCGGGGTCCCTGACAACCCCCCATCCCACCTGGCCCACCCCACCTGCCCACCCCCCTTTTCTCCATCTTGCCGACGGGAAGGTGGTTCAGAGCACAGGCTCCACAGCCAGACAGTGGGGTCATATCCATGCTCTGTGCCTGGTGTGACCTCATCCAAGTACCTCAGTTTGCCCATCTGTAAAATGGGATAACACATTTCCTGCCATTTAGGCCTGAAGGAGGCTTTTGTTTCATTGTGTATCTAATAACAGAGCTGCCTTCCCTGATCTATTTACAAAACTCCCCAGCCCAGCACTCCCTGCCATCCTTCCGGGCTTTATTTTTCTTCCCAGCACTCACTATGCTGTAAATAAATAGGAATCCTTATTTATTTATGATGTCCCGTGTCCGTCTCCCTGACCATCACATGAGCCCCAGGAGGCAGGGACCATGTCTGTTTACTGCGTGTGTCCGAGCCTGGGCGTGGGTCACCGTGAGGCTGTGAGTGGGAGCCTGCATGTGCTGTATGATTGGGCTGCAGTGTCTCTGCCTGGGTGTGCCCCTGGGGTGGTGTGTGGTTGTGCAATGGTGTTCATGCCCAGATACATCCAAGTGAGAGTCTGTCTGGGTTATTGGTAGGTTAATGTTGTGTGTGTGTGTGTGTGTGTGTGTCCGTGGGCATTACTGATCATGTCTCTGTGTGCAGCTGTGCGGTTGTGTATCAATGTCCGTGGCCAGATTCAGCAGTGTGTGCTCTGTATACAATTGTGTGTCCCAGTGAGCGGGATCTCTGGGCGAGCTGTTGTGTCTCTGTCCGGATACATGTGTGTTGTGTTATTGTCCAGGGTACAGTTGTGTGTTCCACCACGTGGCCGGGTAGAGGCGGCAGCCATAGTGCGTGAGTTGCGCATCTGGAGGTGTAGTTGTTGTGATCCTGGCTGGGTAGGGACTGCGCTGTTGTATAGGGAGAGCCTGGTGTGTTTTTGTGTCATTGTGTAGCAGAATAGAGGTTTGTGCTGTTGCATTGTGTCTCTGGCTGGGCTGTGGTTTGTCTGAATGTGCAATTGTGTAGCCAGGTAAGGGGGAGAGCTGTGTGTTACCATTTGTGTGTGTGTGTGTGTGTGTGTGTGTGTGTGTGTGTGTGTGTGAGAGAGAGAGAGAGAGAGAGAGAGAGAGTGAGCAAGGGATGCATTCCCAACCCCAGAAGCGTGACTACTGTCTCCAGCCTCCTCCACTCCTGGGCAACAGAGACCTCTTTGTTCTCAGTGGCAGAAGGGGGGCGTCTCTCACTCTTCAGTCAACAAAACAGCCTCTGAGCATCTGCCCTGTGCCCAGCCACTTGCTGGGTGTGCTGAGAAAACGTCAGACCTGGGACAACCAGAGTGGTTGGGGCAGTGATGGGGGAGCCCCATGGGGACCCTGGCCAGCCTGTGGGGTTTGGGTGGCCTTCCTTGAGGACAGCATTGTTAGAAGATAATTTTGGGGAAAAAAGGGAAAATCATGACTCATACAGATCTAAAAGCGAAAACATGTTAAAGATTTCACTTAACACTGTCAGGTGTTATAACTGGTTCAAAGGAAAATCAACAAACAGACGCATTTATAGATCAGGAATATTGAAACAAAAATGCAAATAGAGGCAAAACATTTGGGGGGGTCTTATGGTCTGAATGTTTGCATTCCCCTGAAGATGATGGTATTAGGAGGTGGGGCCTTTGGGAGGTGCTCAGGTCATGAGAGTGGAGCTCTCATGAATGAGATTAGTGCCCTTATAAAAGAGACCCCAGAGACATCCCCTGCCTCTTCCATCAGGTGAGGACACAGCGAGAAGGTGGCAGCTATGAACCAGGAAGAAGGCCCTCACTCAACCATGCTGGCACCTTGATCTTGGACTTTGAAGCCTCCAGAGCTGGGAGCAATAAATTTCCGTTGTGTATAAGCTATAAACTGTAGTATTTTGTTATAGCAGCCCAAACAGACTAAGGGAGAGAGGGTTGTCCCTCCACCAGACAGAATTCATTTGCACGCCTGTACAGAAGAATTATTTTGTAATGCCGTCACTTATCTACAGTTTATGGAGTTGTAAAACAGAACCCCACAGAATCAGATAACTCTGAATGGCTTGTTACAGGCTGAATTATGTCCCACCAGAATTCATATGTGAAGTCCTAACCCCCAGTGCCTCATAACATGACCTTATTTGGAAACAAGGTTGTTGCAGATGCAATTACTTAAGATGAGGTCATACTGGCATAGGGTGGGCCCTAATCTAAAATGACTGGGTCCTGGCAATTCCCTGGTGGTAAGACTCCACACTTCCACTGCAGGGGGCATGGGTTCGATCCCTGGTCAGGGAACTAAGATCCCACATGCGACGTGGCATGGCCAATAAATAAAATAAAATAAAGATAAAATAAGAAAATTAAGTAAATAGGGAAATTTGGACACAGACATGCACACAGGGAGAGTGCCACGTGGAGTTGAAGGTAGATATTGGGTGGTGCTCTTAGGAGCCAAGGAACACCAAAGGTTGCCAGCGAAACACCAGGAGCTCGGAGAGGATAATGGAACAAATTCTTTCTCACAGACTTTAGAGGGAACTAACCCTGCTGACACCTTGATCTCTGCCTCCTGGCCTCTAGAACCGTGAAATAAATTTCTGGGGTTTCAGCCATTCAGTTTGTGGTGCTTTGTGATGACAGCCCTAGCAAACTAATACAGATGCAATATGGAGAAGGTATAGTTTATCACGACACAAAATTTTCCCTACGATATGTTGGAGCTGATTTCTGGAGGATGAACAGGGTCAGGCAGTAGGAGAGGGTAGAAGGAGCGTGCACAAAGTCCCAGAGGCAGGTGAGTGGGTGAGGTCCCTGATTCCACGTGGCTAAGGCACTAAGAGAGGGGCAAGAAGGGAACAATGGGACCAGTCAGGGGCAGAGCATGCTAAGGCTTGGGGTTCTTTTGCTTGTTTTCTTGGCCAAGCCGGGCAGCTTGCGAGATTTCAGTTCCCCCACCAGGGACTGAACCCCGGCCACAGTAGTGAAAGCCTGGAATCCTAACCACTAGGCCACCAGGGAACTCCCAAGGCTTGGGTTTTTGTTCTGAGGACCTTGGAAGCCTGAAAAAGACCTCTATTTATGGGACACTGACTAGCCCAGCCACATGTTATCTGCTCTACGTCAGAGGCTCATTGTATCTTCCCAAGACCACTGAGATCAGAGGACACACAGCCAGCAAAAGAGGTGGGGTGGAACTTGAACCATGTCTGCCAAGTGCCCCGAGACGTCAGGGTCACAGCAGGTGAGAACCAGCGGATCAAAGACAGAAGCTGCGGTGGGAAGACCTCGGGCAGAGCTAAGGGCAGGGACTTTGTCTATTTTTTCACTGCTGTATCTTCGGAACCTATGACTGCAGGTAGGTACCCAGTACGTATTTCTTAGATGGGTAAATATTCTCTGAAGGCGATTATACCATCTTCCGGAGGAGGAAACTGAGGCTCAGAGAAAGGCATCGCGCCCTAAGCCTTTAACTCAGCTGCCAGCTTCCAGCACTCTCCGTGAACACCTTGCCACACAGAGGACTGGAAGGCGCAAAAGGGGGGGGTGCCAAGCTGATCAGGGCGCCCGGGTGCGGATGCCAGGCTTTAATAAGGCAGCGGGGCCCTGGGGCGCTCACTGGAAACCCCAGCTTCAGGGGCTGCCCTGAGTACCCCAAATCCTTTCGGACTCAGCCCTCTCGGCCTCGCTGCCGCCCTCGGCCTCCCCCCGGCCCCGCCCCCGGGCCCGCCCCCCAGGTCCTCGCTGCAAAACCACCGCCTTCGCTTGTACTTCCGTTTCCTCCTAGTAGCAGTTGGCCCTGAACCCCCGCCCCGCGAGGCCATACCATTCCAGGCCGGAGGGGGAGATCCGGGAGGGGGCGCGCAAAGGCTTCTCCCGGGACTCCCTCTGCCGGTATGCTCCCTGGCCTCACAGGGCGAGAGGAGGGAGATTTGCTTCGGAGCCCTCAGGGTGGTGGTGGGCCGTAGGGCCCCCTGCGTCCCCGCTGTGGGGCCTTTCTCCCCTCATCCCCCCCCCGCGGCGTTGGTCCGCTCTGTGGAACGCCCAGTACCAGGCCTCTCTGCGCATGCTCCGCCTCGGGGCTCCCACCTCCCCTTTTCTCGCCGGAGTGCTGATCGGGTGTTCGGACTGTAGCGGATGCTCCGGTCCGGAATCATGGCTGTTCCCGTTCGAGTCGTTTATTGGTGAGCACGAGGGCCGGAGATCCCCTCTTCGAATCCCGCCCGGGCCCCGCCCTGTCCTAGCGGAGCTGGGCGCTGGGGACGTCGAGGGCAGGACCCATGGGGATCCTTCCACTGGGAAAAGGATTCCGTAGGGGTGGGAAACAGAGGGCGTTGATTTCTCTGCCCTCACCCCCCCGTCCCCAGTTTGTAACATTCTAGATGTCTCAGGTCACAAAAGGTAGAACTGCGACACGTGTGTGTTGTTTTAACCCCCCCGATTCCGGGACTCAGTTTGGGGAGCAGGTGGGGGTCAGTGTGTAATGGGAGAGGAGGTTCCGTCAGCGCCTCGGTTTCCCCTCCTCCAGTACCTGGAACAGTCGTGGGGTGGGGCCGGCCAGAGTCGAGAAGGTTCGAGAAGTTTCCGGCGTGCGTTTGGCAAGGACTTGAATGCATACAGTGGATGCCTTTCGCTACTAACCCTAGGCTTTTTCTGACCTCGCTTTTCCCGTCTGTAGAGGGAGTGATCTTAACGTTACCGCGGACGGAATACTGTGTGTTGGGTGTTAAACATTTGATCTGATTGTTCCGTTCAGAGTGAAAAAGTGCCAGGTCGGCAGCGAATGTTCTGTCCTGTAGACTGCTTGATCGCCCTGGCCCCTAGGACTGTGCTGGCATGCACAGGCATGCTGGCCTGTAGGCGCTGAATAAATACATGTTAAGTGAATTTCCTCCCCCGGAAACCCCTTGAGTGGGGGTGGGGGAGGGGGTGTGTCTAGCTCCATTTTACAGGTGAGGAAACTGAGGCTGGGAGTGGGGCAGTGGCAGGTCGGTAGCTCGAGGTTCAGGCTGCAGATAACAGGTTACCCGAATCTGGGTCCACTGGCTGTCATGTCTGTGAGATGTCCAGAGGGGGTTATGAAAGGCTCACATCTGTCACAGCGGACCGTGGCCGCTCGGTCACGCAGGGGGTGAAGTGAAATTTTGAGACCCGGGGCGGGGGGGGACCTGTGCACCAGACTCCAGTTCCAAAATAGCCTCCCGTGGGGGGTTGGGGAGGCGTTTAAATTTCATCCTCGGGCCTGGCAGGGCCTTGGGGATCCAGGAATAATGGTTTCCCTTGGACGGGCGGGGGTGGAGCTGTTATTTCAGCAGTTGTCCTGACCCAGTTCTCTCCATTGCCTCCGCCTCTGCTCTGCCTCACGCTGTGGCCTCCCCTTGTCACCCCTTGTTTGAATTTCCTCACGTGGGTGGCTCTCCCCTTCCTGTGCCCCTGCCTCCCCATCTGTGTGCTGCCCCCCAACACTCGGGTGTGTCTCTCCTCTCTCTTGAGGGTGTCTGTGCCTTGCTTGGTTTTGTCATCTGTGTCCCTCTTCATTTCTTCCTGCTCCCCCCCATTTCCCTCCATCTCTGCTCCTGCCTCTCCCTGGATCCCCACCGTCTCCCTCTCTCTCCCGGGACCCACTCTCTTGGACACTCTCCCACCAGTGGCGCTTGAGGCTACAAGTCCAAGGTAAGCAGAGTGGTCCCAAGAGGCACCCCTGGAAGATGGGGGAGGGGGGCTAGCTGGCGTGGCTCCTGTGGACCCCTGTTGTGACCTCCCACCCCCTTTTGCAGTATCTTCAGCTTAAGAAGAAGTTAGAAGATGAGTTTCCTGGACGCCTGGACATCGTGGGTCCTGGGGATGGGGAAGGAGTCAAACATGGGTCATGTCCGTCCTTCAGCCCTAGATGGCAGTGGGGGTGGTGTGGGTCAGCCCCACCCTTCGCCCCCATTCTCCATTCCTTGGGCAACGGTGGGTATCCCCAGAGGGCATCTCAGCCCTGCCAACACCTCTCCCTCTCCCCAGTGCGGCGAGGGGACGCCCCAGGTCACCGGTTTCTTTGAAGTGTTGGTAGCGGGGAAGTTGGTTCACTCCAAGAAGGTATGTCTGTCTGTCCATTCTGCCCCATTTGGGGCTAGTGGGGTTTTGGGACCGGGGTTGGCATCTTGGTCCCAGCTCATCCCTCGCCTCTTCCTCCCTTCTCCAGGGAGGCGATGGCTATGTGGACACGGAGAGCAAGTTTCTGAAGCTGGTGGCCGCCATCAAAGCCGCTTTGGCTCAGGCCTAATGGGCCCTGAGGGCAGAGGTGAGGGGGACCCGGCGCCTAGACGACAATTGACGACTCCTGTTCCTAACGTGCTCCAGACCCGAGCACTAGTGTCCAGCCCAATACCAGAACAAGTAGCAGTTTCCATGTTGTTCTCTGGACCGTAGAACTGCTTTTCAGCACTTTCTGAGCCTGCTTTTCAATTTTCAAGCCTGTACGTTCTAGATGAGCCCCAAACCCACCCTGTCCTGGAACTGGGCCCTGGTTACTAACCAAGCCATAACCAAGCTCTGGCTCCTGGCTTTTGAGAGCCTAGAAGCACTTTCTGCCCCCCTCTAAGCTTGAGTGCCAGTTCCCACCCCACGGTGTGCTAGCACCGAGTGTCCTGTGTCAGGATACTGTGGACCCAGGTACCTGCCCCCAGCATGCTTTGCACCAGGAACCTGGTTCTGAAACGCTTTGAACTCAAGTTCCATTTCTTATCGTCCTCACTAGAGCAGAGCGAGGTTGCTTTCAGTGGGAATTTGGACCCGCAAATTTGAATTAAAGCAGTACAAAAATATGAATGTCTTGCCTCCCGTGCAGGTCTGAAAAGAAGTGAGTCTCCCCAGATTAAAAAAAGAAAATCAAGAATTTCATAATTCCAAAGCTGCATGAGCTGGCGATGTGTGGGCTGTTGCTGTGGGGGGGTGGGGGGTGGAGGGGGGTGCTACCTTTGTGGGGTTTGAACTCCTAAAGACAAACGGCGCATCCCTTGCATAAACACACCATTTGCCGCCTCCAAACTGTCAGTAACTCAAGGCATTTGCTTAAATCAGCACAAGGTTTGCTTAGATTCAGAGGAGTCCACCAATGGGTGATTTCATCTAAAATAAGCAAAAATGGGATTTACGTAAGAAAAGAAAGGGGGAAGAATGATTCTTGTTCGCATGGTTTCTGAGGGCAGTTTCAGGAGTCTCGAGACCACCGCCAAGCTCAGCGATTCTCTTGAAGGACTCACAGAACTCAGCAGAGCTGTTCTACTCATGGTTGCAGTTTATTACAGCGAAAGCTTAGAGATTAAAGTCAGTGAAGTGACTCCCTTTAATCTGACCTCTCTCCCTGTAGTCTGAAGCCCCCTCCCCCCTTCTCTCTGCGCAGTCCAGTGACCTTGGCCCAGCCCCTCTCGGCAGACGCTTCATGACAGGAAGGACTGAAATGTCTCGTGGACGCCTGGTCCTTCCCTGATGTTCTCACGGCTGCCGGTTGGGGTAGAGATGGACACCCCTGGTCTTTGCCTGCGTGTGTGGGAGTGTGCGTGTGTCCCCAGGAGTCTAACTTTGCATGCTGGTCCCGCTTCTTCCTTCCCCCCCGGCCCTCATCTCCCTGCACCCCGCCATGTCCCGCTTCTTCCTTTCCCCCCGGCCCTCATCTCCCTGCACCCCGCCATGTCTTCCTTCTGCCCTCTGGTGTTTGGGGCGGCCCTGCTCCAGGCTTCCTTTTCAAGGGGAAGCTGAGAGCGGGTCAGGATGGGTGAGTCTCGCATTTCAGCAGTGATTGCAACGGTTCACAGCTCAATAAATGTCGATGACGTTAACAAAATGTGCGTGTGTCTGCGTGTGTCCATTTTACCCTGGAACCTCCTGCCCCTGGTCTCCAGTCCAGGAAATTAGTGATTTGATATGTACAGAGCTGTAACTAACTTCAGGGTTGAACTTTCAGTGGTCCCCAAAGCCAAGCTTACGGTGGTCTCTGGATGCCACCTGGAGTTGCGTGTAACCGTCACTGGTGTAAGTCCTCCAGGGTGAAGTGGGTCCCTGGTTGCTGTGTTCAGGAGAAAGCTGGCAGTGGTTGGAAGAAAGGTGCTTGGTGGTGTCATAGATTGTGTTTTGGGGCCCTGTATTTT
Source organism: Globicephala melas (assembly GCF_963455315.2). Classification (NCBI taxonomy): domain Eukaryota; kingdom Metazoa; phylum Chordata; class Mammalia; order Artiodactyla; family Delphinidae; genus Globicephala; species Globicephala melas. The sequence goes on along the minus strand of NC_083332.1, from coordinate 8,039,731 downwards.
ATCCCCTCCTCGCGTGTATGCCTTACCCCCTTTACCGTCCTCACACTAGAGATGAGCTGTGCGTCCTCACCTCCTAACTTTGGGTTTGATCACATGACTTGCTTTGGCAATGGAATGAGGCAGAAGTAACGGGGGTCAGGTCTGAGCCTGGGTCTCGAGATGCCTTGTTCTGCCAGTGTTGAGAACACTGGGAAGTGCCTGGAGGTCTCACGGGCCCACTTCCTAGTATTTCATGTGACAAGACTAAGCGTTAGGGGTGACTGGCCACTTTTGTACAAACCACAGTTAATTCATTTTTTAAGAACTCCGTCTTGACATTATCCCAGCTGATTACAGTTGGGATGGAGCCTGAAGATGTGTGTGTCACTGAGGTTTTAAAAACTGCCTTTAGGATCCATTTTGTAAAGGGTACGTCCTGGCGGGTATTAATAAATAAAGGTTTCGAAATTTAAAATAGGTTCTTTCAGAAGTCCTTTCACTGAGGGCCATTATGTCTTACGTGCATCTGCGTATCCTGAAAAGTTGATTCAAATCGTTAGGACATATGAACAGAATTTAGTCTGTATAAAACCCACTAGAATATTTATAAAAGGTGCCCCAAACAGGAGGATGGTATTTTTGTTCTGACGGCTCTCACCTTCATTGTGGGCTGACAAATCGGGAGCTCTAACAGTTCTCCTACAAAAACTCTGGAAAATACTGTAGCAGATGAACCATGCCTGGTTATGCCTCAGTTCACCCTCTCTGGGCCAGGCCGCTGGGCGGCCTGGGTGAGGTGAGGAAATCCACTAGACACTACAAAGAAGCCCCTGGATGCAAAAGTCCCATCTCGAAGGTTTCTAAATTGGAGATGTCTAAGAAACCACAGCTGGAAGAGACCAGTCATTGGGCAAAAGATAAGAGGATAAGTGTCTGAAAATCAGAAAAAATCACAGCCTCAGAAATACTTTTTTCTTTAAAAATAGCTTTACCGAGATATTACATACCATGCAATTTACCCATTTAAAGTGTACACTGTTCTTTAGTATTTTCACAGATATTTGCAACCATCACCACAGTCAACTCCAGAACATTTCATTACCTCAGAGAGAAACCCCCACATGCTTTAGCACCCCTCCAGTCCCCAGCCCCGAGCAACCACTAACCTACTTTCTGTTTCTATAGATTTCCCTGTTAAAATGGATTCATACAATATGTGGTCTTGTGTGTCCAGCTTCTTTCACTCGGCATAATGTTTTCAAGGTTCATCCATGTCATGATGATGTAGCTGGCATCAGAACTTCATTCCTTTTTATGGCTGAATAATATTCCACTGAATGGATAGACCACATTTTGTTTATCATTTCATCAGCTGATGGGCATTTAGGTTGTTTCTACTTTTTAGCTACCGTGAATAGTGCTTCTATGAACGTTCGCATACAAGTTTTTGTTTGAACACCAGTTTTCAGTTCCTTTGGGCATACACCTAGGAGTGCAACAGCTGGGTCAACAGCAATGATTTTTTTTATAACCTTCCTGGCAGAAGGCCACATGAAGACCGTTAGATTCCCTCAGAACTGAGGAACTCTTAATGCTTTTGATGGTCATGAAGTCCACACTTACCGCAAATATAATACAATTCTAACCCGATGAACTCTCAAACCTTGAGCCGCTCGTTCTGCGAGGACAGAAATTGTTTCTCCCCTAAGACAAATGCTGATGACCCATGAGACTGTGCCTGTACTCCATGGGTCCATTCCCAGTGACATCTGGGAAAACTCCCATGACAACCATCAATAATAGCGACAAGAAACAAAGACCCCACACGTCTTCATTTCTAATGATTCTGACAGTTCTCGTAGTAAAACAATTCTTTGGAGGTTTAGATCTAAACCGGGTAGGTGGAGACAGACCACAGAGAGAGGCTAGTGAGCAACTAAGCTTCGATGGAGTTTGATCTTAACGCCACTGGAGTCTGCATGGTGTTATCTTCAGCTCTCCATTTGGTTTAGCCAAGTCACATTACGCCACCACTTGATAATTTAAATGACAGGGCTTCCCTGGTGGCGCAGTGGTTGGGAGGCCACCTGCCGATGCGGGGGACACGGGTTCGTGTCCCGGTCCGGGAGGATCCCACGTGCGGCGGAGCGGCTGGGCCCGTGAGTCATGGCCGCTGAGCCTGCGCGTCCGGATCCTGTGCTCCGCAACGGGAGAGGCCACAGCAGTGAGAGGCCCGCGTACCGCAAAAGAAAAAAAAAGAAGTAAATGACATAAGACTCTCAAATCCTTTGTTTAAGCAAGAAATCTGGTGGGTCAGGCTAGGCTGGGTTATGCTTCAGTGGAAATACACAAAACCAAACCCAAATCTCAATGGATTAATGCAACACATGCAAAGCCCTCTCCAGGGCAACTGTCCTCCCTGCACCCATTCAGTGGCCTAGAGAAGTACTGTCCAATAGAATTTTCTGTGGTGATGGAATTTTTCTGCATCTGCTCTAACACCATGGCCACTGGGCACATGCCACATAGAGCTTGAAAGGTGGTGGATGTGACTGAGGAACTGAATTTTTATTTTACTTTATTTGAACACATTCAAATTCATGGCATTTGTGGCTAGTGGCTATCTTATTGGATAGTGCAGATCTAGACAGATGGACGCTGTTCTCCTGTTGCTGCACCTGGACCCACAGCATCCTTAGTCGGCATGGCTGGAAAAGAGCACAAAGAGACACGTGCTAGCTCTTAAAGACATCAGCTGGGAAGTGACGCCCGTCACCTCTAGTTGCAGCCCATTGGCCAGAACGGTCACACAGCCCTGCCCACCTGTAGAACCTGCCTGGGGACTGTAGTCAGGAAAAGGAAGAGAGCTGGAAAAAATGGTGAGCGCTAAAAGTATCTACCACAGTCCTTTTATTTTAATTTTACCTTATGCATGGAGGAGAAAGAGAAAATGCTATGATCCCGTTTTGACTAAGACAATTCACATCTTCAAGAAAAGGAGGGGACTTCCCTAGTGGCGCAGTGGTTAAGAATCCGCCTGCCAATGCGGGGGACACGGGTTCGAGCCCTGGTCCGGGAAGATCCCACACGCCGCGGAGCAACTAAGCCCGTGCGCCACAACTACTGAGCCTGCGCTCTAGAGCCCTCGAGCCACAACTACTGAGCCCACGTGCCAAAACTACTGAAGCCCGCGTGTCTAGAGCCCATGCTCAGCAACAAGAGAAGCCACCGCAGTGAGAAGCCCTCGCACCGCAACGAAGAGTAGACCCCGCTCGCTGCAACTAGAGAAAGCCCACGCGCGGCAACGAAGACCCAACGCAACCAAAAATTAAATAAATAAGAAAAGAGAATTCAGCAAGAGCATCCCTGGAAGCCTGAACCGGAAGAAACAGTGATTTCTTTTCCGACAGCGACACCATGTGACCAATTGGGAGAACTGCACCTTCCTCACACCACCTTGGATCACTAGGAATCAATATGGGCCTATGGAATCACTTCCGCTCATTGAGATTCAGTGTAAAGAAAATCACCAATTCCCTGACATGACACTTTTCAAAGAAGTCAGGAAGAGGGAAAAATACATCTTCTGTCTTTTCAAATCCTTTCTCTCTCTGGACCCCTACCTGTCCCAGCTTCACCACTTGCTGGCTGTGGGACCTCAGACAAGTGACCTCACATCTCTGGGTGAAGATTTGGTGGAGGGAGGAAGCAAGGGAAAAGGGAGTGGGGGACCAAGGCAACCCCAGGCTGGGATTGGGCATGACTCAGATCATGTGCAGAGTGATAGATTTTACCCTCAGTGCCTCTGTTGCCTCCTTCTTCCCTTCTTGACTCAGAACTGCTTCTTATGGCTCCCTGCCTTTCCTCACTTCTCTCCATCCAGGGGAAAGACTGAGTCCTCCTGTCCTCTTAGCTTAACCTTTCGGCCGACTCCACTTTGCAGCACCTCATGACAGGCAGCTCCATTCCCCCCCCTTTTTTTAAAACTTCAAGGATATTTATTGTTAAGAAGTCTTAAGGTTGGTAGTCAGCTCAACAATGTAATCAAGGTTTCAGAATTTTTCTCTCTTTTCACGCTCTCCTTTCTTTAGCTTGTTGGGTTTTCATCCACTTGGTTTTTGCCTCATGGTGGCAAGATGACCATTGCAGCTCCAGGCATCACATCTGTGTTCAAAGCAGGAAGAAAGAGGAAGGCACCCTGCCAGCGCACTTTCCTGTTGTGCCTGTCCTCCTGCCATTTAAAAAAAATTGAAGTAAAATACACATTCCGTTGTATGAATGTACCATATTTTGTTCATCCATTCATCCTTTGATGGACACCTGGGATGATTCCATCTTTTGGTTATGGTGACTAATACTGCTATGAACATTCATGTACAAGTTTTTGTTTGAACACCCATTTTCCATTCTTTTGGGTTAATTTTTGTTTTTACAGGACGACAAAGCCATCATTGCATCTAACAAAATTAGCAGTAATTCCTGAATATCATATAATCAATCCCTGGTCCATTTTAAAATTTCCCTGATTATGACAAAGATGCCTTTTTACAGTTGGTTTCTTTGAATATGATTCCCAAATAAGATAGACACATTGTGTTTGTCCCATATGTTCCTTGGATATCTTTTTACTCCAAACCTGTTCTCTGTTTCCCCCTTGTTTTTATTCTATTATTTAATAATGCCTGTCTTAGGAGGTTGTTACCCTCCCTGGTTATGAAGCTCTCCATCAGCCCTTTACCTAAATGAGGTGCTTCCTAACCTTGGCTGCTCACAGGAATCACCTGGGGAGAGATTTGAACACTCTCCGTGCTCAGCCCGCACCCAGACTAATTCAGAGCCCCCAGGTGTGGGGTCAACGTCCCTATTTTTAGAATTTTTATTTTTTAATTGAAGTATAGTTGATTTACAATGATTCAGGTGTACAGCATAGTGATTCTATATATATATATTCTTTTTCAGATTCTTTTCCCTTATAGGTTATTACAAGACATTGAATATAGTTCCCTGTGCTAACAGTAGGTCCTTGTTCTTTATTTTATATATAGCAGTGTGTATCTGTTAATCCCAAATTCCCAATTTATCCCTCCCCCGTTCCCCCTTTGGTAACCATAGGTTTGATTTTTATGGCTGTGAGTCTATTTCTGTTTTGTAAATAAGTTCATTTGTATCATTTTTTAGAGTCCACATATAAATGATATCATATACTATTTGTCTTTCTCTGACTTACTTCACTTAGTATGATAATCTCTAGGTCCATCCATGTTGCTGCAAATGGCATTATTTCATTCTTTTTTATGGCTGAGTGATATTCGATTGTATATATAAATATACGTAACACATCTTCTTTATCCAGTCATCTGTTGATGGACATTTAGTTTGTTTCCACGTCTTAGCTATTGTAAACAGTGCTGCTATGGACATTGGGGTGCATGTATCTTTTCAAATTAGAGGTTTCATCTCCGGATATATGCCTAGGAATGGGATTGCTGGGTCATATGGTAACTCTATTTTTAGTTTTTTAAGGCAGCATCTGTATTTTAAATTTTAAACAGCCTTTATTTTTTTAAGAGCAGTTTTAAGTTTGTAGCAAAATTGAGCTGAAAGTCCAGAGATTTCCCTTACACCCCTCCCCACCACACATGCACAGGCTCCCCGCACTACCAACATCCCCAGAGTGCTGCGTTTGTTACAATGGATGGAGCAACACTGACACGTTATATCACCCAAAGTCCGTAATTTACATGAGTGTTCACTCTTGGTGCTGTATATTCTGTGGGTTTTGACAGATATATAATGACGTGTATTCATTATAGTATCATACAGAACAGTTTCCCTGCCCTAAAAATCCTCTGTGTTCCTCCTATTCACCCCTCCCGCCCCTCTAACCCTTGGCATCCACCGATCTTTTTACTATCTCCATAGTTTTGCCATTTCCAGAATGTCATAGAGTTAAATCACACAACATGTAGCCTCTTCAGACTGGCTTCTTTCACTTAGTAATATGCATTAAGTTTTCCTCCATATTTTTTCATGGCTTGGTAACTCATTTCTTTATAGTGCTGAATAAAAGTCCGTTATCTGAATGTACCACAGTTTATGTATTCATTCATCTCTTGAAGGATATATTGGTTGCTTCCACGTTTTGGCCAGGATGAATAAAACTGATATAAACATCTGTGAGCATCTCTATGTTTAAAGCCCCCCCCCCCATTCCAGTGTGTATCCAGGGTTGAGAATCATAGGGCAGATGGTTTGGTGTCCACTGATGACGACCGTTTACTTTCACCATCCTATATGGTAGCCCCCAGCTACCTGGGGCTATTTAAATTAATTAATATGATATAAAATTAAAAATTCAGTCCTTCAATCACAGTGGTCACAGCTCAGATGCCCATTAGTCTTTTGTGGCCAGTGGCTACTGGATTGGACAGTGCAGATATAGAATATTTCCATCATTCCAGAAAGTTCTATTAGGCAACACTGGCCTAAACCCCTTATTTCACAGGAGATGCAAAAAGAGATTTCCTGATTCCGTAATTTCTTCTTTATTTGTTGGCTGTAACTCTTCTACAAGGAAGAAACCTCTGTTTAGCTGTTTGTTTACTCTGAATTACAATTTTCACAGGAAAGGCAGGAGACATACACGATTCTGCTTACTTTAGCAATGTTTAAATCAGAGCCTCAACAGATTTCTCTTTTTTTTTTTTTTTTTTTTTGCGGTACGCGGGCCTCTCACTGTTGTGGCCTCTCCCGTTGCGGAGCACAGGCTCCGGACGCGCAGGCTCAGCGGCCATGGCTCACGGCCCCAGCCGCTCCGCAGCATGTGGGATCCTCCCGGACCGGGGCACGAACCCGCGTCCCCTGCATCGGCAGGCGGACTCTCAACCACTGCGCCACCAGGGAAGCCGTTTTCTTTCTTTTCTGAGGACCATAATGAACCTGTGGGTTTTTACGTATTTGATGTCTTTCAATCTGCTGCTAATGTTCTTCTTTATTTTTTTAAAAAAATATTTATCTATTTTGGGCTGTGCCGGGTCTTTGTTGTGGCATGCGGGATCTTCAGTTGCGGCATGCGGACTTCTTAGTTGTGGGATGCATGCGGAATCTAGTTCTCTGATGAGGGATCGAACCCAGGCCCCCTGCAGGGGGAGTGCAGAGTCTTACCCACTGGACCACCAGGGAAGTCCCTGACATTCTTCTTTTGAAGCTCAAATAATTCCACCTTTGGCTTCTTCACGTTGGCCCCCAAGTCTCTGGACAGAACCCCAGTCATCCTGGAGAGCGTCATATTTTTGGTGTGACAAGATGTTCTAGGCTTGCTTTGATTTTTCCTGCCTCTGACCTGGAGCCAGCCTTTACGCCAAAACTCGGGTTACTTCCCAGAGGGAAATAATATGTTAGAGACAATAATCTGTACTCTTAGCAATCTAGATGAGCGATAACAAAATCTCCAGGCTCTCAGCGGTCAAGACGCCCGACACTGCCCACCTGTCTTTGAGTGGGAGAGACTCATTCTAATTGGTCAGTGCCTCTGCCTCTCGGTGTCCCTTCTCTGCTCCTGTTTCCTCAGTGCGCTTCTGTATTTATCCCTAACAGGGTCTGTTAGACAAGCAGGAGAAGCTTCTGTTATATCCTGGTAGCCGCCAGGGCTGTCCGCCCTGTTATGTCTGTCCACCCCCTCTCCCCAACCTCTGTAAATAACCTGTCACATGACTCCCTTCCCTCTCTCCAATCTGATCTAATTCTCTCCCTGCTCTCTTGGGCCCTCTAATGCTCTCTCCTATGCCGGCCTGGCCTAAGAGGATTGGAGCATTTGCTAGATGGGACCAGGACAGGGTCAGAGGACCGGCTGTGGGGAGACTCAGGGGCCAGGATGGCCACAGGAGGGCGGTAGAGGAATGGGGAGACGGAGAGACAGTGGGGCAGAGAGGAGTGAGTGGTGCCCCCACCTGAGACGGGGGTGGGGGTGGGGGGACAGACGACAGGGGGTGGGAGAGGGGACTTACTCCCTGGCCGTGATGGTTAGCAGTATTTGCATGGTCACTGGATACATATTTATTCTATTTTATTTATTTATTTTTAAGATTTAATTTTATTTATTTTTGGCTCCATTGGATCTTCGTTACTGCGTGCAGTCTTTCTCTAGTTGTAGCGAGCGGGGGGCTTCGTTGCGGTGCCCAGGCTTCTCATTTCAGTGGCTTCTCTTGTGGAGCACGGGCTCTAGGCGCGCAGGCTCAGTAGTTGTGGCGCACGGGCTTAGTTACTCCACAGCATGTGGGATCTTCCCGGACCAGGGCTTGAACCCGTGTCCCCTGCACTGGCAGGTGGATTCTTAACCACTGCGCCACCAGGGAAGTCCTGGATGCATATTTAAAAAATAAAATAAGGTAAAATGTAAATGAAGAGGGTGTGAGAAAAAAAGGGATGGAGGAACCGAGAGACAGAAGAAACACTGTCTGGAATTTCCAGTGGTATGTGCTAGGCATTGTGCAAAGAACTAGGATTCCATCAACTCCTCATAAACCTCTTTTATGTTAAATATTTACAAAAACTGTATATATTTAATGTACACAACTTATCGAGTTTGGAGATAAGTGTAATGAAGTTTTGATTAAAAATGCAAATACAACCGAGTATGTCTCTGAATCTCAACAACATGTTCCATCCACTGCTCAGGTCATCGCAGATAAATCAGGGAAAGGACATTCTGCAGCTTCGTCTTTTCTTCCTGAGAGCATCTCCCCGGGACTTACGTTGGGAAGGGCGTTCCAGAGACCCTGACAGCACCAACTGCTGAAATGTCAGTCTCATGGCCACCAAGGAAGCAGGGGTTTGAGAAAGATTTGGACATCGTCTGCCAATATGTCCCATGTCCCCTTCAGCTCTCCTCTGACCACACTGAGATTCTGCAGGTGCTGGCCTGGCCTGGCCTAAGAGGTTGGGCCACGTGGTGAGTCAGACTAGGTCATGGCCAAAGAAACCTGCTGGGGAGAAGCCCAGGGACTGAGGGGGAGGGAGAGAGACCAGAGAGGGAGCGGAAAGGGGAAGCATGGGTCTCCGCAGTGCCGAGAGGTGGAAGACGGGTGAGTCAGAGGAGGGAAGAGCTGGAAGTGGGGGTGGGCGGTTGTTTCCACGGCAGAAGAGTAAGGCTGCCCATTTCCTCAGCACTTCCTGCGTATCAGGCTCCGTGCCCAGTGTGTAAATGACACACTCTGTGTAATGCACACCCACCCCCAGGTGGTTGTTACCCAAAGCGTCATGGATGTCCCGCTGTCCACATGACTTTCTCTGAACGGTCCAAGAAGCAGATAGACTTGGTAAGACTCGAGAGAGCAGAGGGGTTAAGGGCTGTGGTCTCCGGCTGGGCAGCCTTGTTCACGCTCAGCTCAGACGCCTGAGGTCTTCTCAGAAAGGCACTTGAGTGCTCTGATATTTGGTGTGACCTCCTGTAGGCGAGGGATTAGGCTGCTGGCCTTAAAGGACCTTTTGTAAGGGTATTAGAGTATAAAGGGCAGCAGCTGTCACATGGGGAGTGACACAGGCTGGGGGGACCTTGCCAGTTTGGGTTTTGAAAGCAAGACTCGGCTGCCTCAGTTTCCTCTCCTTTCTGCCCCGCCCCCATCTCCCCCTCTCTGCTCTGCTGTGTCCCCTCTCTCTGCCTCTGATCTGTCTCCTCTGCCCCTCAGTGTCCTGGAGGGGTCTTTGTGTTTTTTCTGTCTCCATTCCTACCGAGGTCTCTCTGATAAGCACAAAGGGTCTCATTCTATCCTGGCAGTTGTCTCTCCACCTCCAAACCACAGACTGTCATGTGGACCTCTAAATCCCTCTTAATTCTCACTATATTTTGCTGAGGCCGGCCTGGCCTAAGAGGATTGGAGCATTTTCTAAATGGGACCAGGACGGGGCCAGAAAACTGGCTGTGGGGAGACCCAGGGGTCAGGATGGCCACAGAGAGCAGCAGAGAAACTGGAGACAGAGGGAACATGAAATTGGTGCAAGGTTATAAGGACCATGGACCCCAAATAAAGACTTTGTAGATATCTATCCATCTATGACTGGACCCTTGACTTATGACAAATTACCCAGCCTCTCCATAAACTGACCATTGGAAATCCGTGAGGAAAAACCAAAAAGAAATCCCTATCTCACACTATACATCCACAATCAATTCTAGATGTTTTAAGACCAAAGTATGGGAGTTAAAGAAGATTTTAGAGAAGAAGACAATATCTTTATAACCATGTGATAATGAAATGTCTTAAACAAGAGAAAAGAAAAAGCATTAACGCTAGAAGGGAAAAGAACAACTCCACCACCACCCCCCCAAAGCCCTGAGCTATATTGAAAACAGGCTGGGGATCTCAGACCGATGTTATCTGTAAACCGTTTTCAGTGTGTGACAAGACAAGTAGACCTTGACCTTCAGCTTTTATAAACTTTTATGTCAACCTGAAAGTGGGGGCATATCTTGTGAAAATCATTTTAAATTTTTAAAAAATAAATTTATTGTTTTACAGCATATCAGCTTGCCACTGATGGAAAGAAAAACACTGGTTCATCACAAAAGATAATGAGAGGCACTGAAATACACAACATTAAAATAAAGAAATTCTACTTATAGAAGAAATACACATCGGAAAAATGTTTGCAACACTTTAACCACCAAAAGGGATAGACACATAAATCCAAACAAATTAAGAAAAATGGGGGAAAAGGACAATTTACAAGTATTCCTAGTGTCCGATTAACACGTGAGACGATCTTGCTTAACTTGTCCATCATTGGAGACATCAATATTAAAACTACAAAGGAGCCACAAGACGGCAGATCGGCAAACATTAAAAAGTCTCAAATCCTAAACGGCCGGCAGGCTGGGCTGGAGCGCTGAGCTAATGATGTTGGTTCAGGTCGCATAGGAAGTTCTCCGGCAGCGTCCGCGAAACCGGAACACACACCGCGAGCAGCAATTCCACAGCTCACTTAGGCATTGACAGAAATGCCCACGGGCGCCCCGAATAACGGGGCGGGGGCGGGGACATTCAGAGCTGCGCGACCGGTGACACAAAAATGTCCCCTCCCCAGGCTGGATCAAGAGAGGTGCAGTCACGCTGCGGAGAGTAACCGGCTGTGAACCCCAAGCAGCCACATCTTCCCGCACCGCGTGGGCGCCAAGCGCAGGCCCCCAACGCCCTAGTCCCCTCTGGCCCCGCGGGGTCTGCCGGGCTTTGCGGGGACAGATGACCCTATAAGTTCAGTAACCGCTTGGGGTCTAAGTCGTTCTCATCCACAGACTCATCTCTCTTTCGGGACCCAGACATCAAGGGAGAGGGGGATCCGGGGGAGGGGTCTTGGGGTGAGAATACCACTGTAAAATCTGGAATTGGAAAAGGATCTGGGCCAAAGTTGGGGGCGTAGGGGTCCAGAGGCCAGACTGGGGCCGGGGCCGGGGCTGAAGCAGCCTGGACGGGCGCCTGGGCGCCTTGTGCCGGGGCCCACATGGCCCGGCCGTGGCTGGAGATGCTGGGCTCTGGCGCTGGGAGCATCCCCGCGGGGCTGCGCGCAGGCGGGCTGCGGAATCCCGGGCCGTCTGGGAATGCGGGGCCGGCAACTGCGGCGGCAGCGGCAATGACAGGGGCAGGCGCGGGCCCGGGGGCGCAGGGGATCCCGGGGTCCATGGGAGCATCGCGGGCCCTCTGGCTTCGGCCCTTGGCCAGTCGCTCCAGCCGCGAGCGTTGGGCCCGGCGGTTCTTGAACCACATCTGGGGAGACAGGGGACCGGGAGGAGGCGTAAGAGGCGAGAGGCTGCGTGCACTCGCCTCTGCCCCGGGTATGAGGCTGCCCCGCCCGGGTGAGAAGCCGGCCTCCCCTCTCCCTCGGCCCTCCAGACCCAATTCGTTGCCCCTGGTGTTCAGGAGGCCGCCGGGGAGGGGTGCAGAGGGCAGGAGGGCCTGGGGGCCAGGAAGGGGTCTGCCCGAGAGGTCCGCGGGTTCAGAGGCCCTGAGGTCTGGGCACGGGGAGACCACGGGGGGCGTCAGTCCCGGCCGGATGCGCTTGGAGGGCTTGTATGGCACAGGGTTGAGGCGGACTCGGGGTCCAGCCCTGGGTCCGCACCCGGGAGACCCCTTGCTTGCTGCGTGACCCAGGGCAGCACCGGACCGCTTTGGCCTTGCTGATCCCCTCCTGCAGAGCGAAGAGGGCGGAAAGGTGGCCCAGGGGCAGGGCACTTGATAGGCGGCGAGGTGGGAGCGCGTCTGGCGGGGGGCGGGGCCTGGTGGGGGGCGCGTCAGACCTGCAGTTTGTGCTCCTCTAGGCTGAGCCTGGTCGCCAGGCGCAGGCGGTCCTGGTAGCCGGGGTACTCATTCTTCTGGAAGTATTCCTTGAGCACGTCCAGTTGCTCTTTGGTGTACACCGTGCGCTCCTGCCGCTTCCTCTTTGGGGGTCCTGAGCTCCGTGTGGGGCCTGGCCAAGGGGGAAGCAGGGTCACATGAGCCCCAGCAACAGCCCCCAGCCCGCCTGGCACCCTCTGCCTACCTGGCCAGGCCCTTGTGAGCAGCCGGGGGGCTCAGGCCTGAGGGCGGCAGGCAGTGCGTGGAGAAGCCTGCGGCATCGGGACCAGATGTTCTTGGTCGGACTCAAGCTCTCCGTACTTCAGCCCCAGCCCCTGTACCTCTCTGGGCCTCAGTGAACACAGCTTTGAAATGGGCCTGATCACAGCTCCTGGAGTACTGCAGGGCCCCCAGCCTGGGAAGGCACGCAGGACAGGCTCCTTAGCGCTCCCCCTCTCCCATCCAAGGGCTGGAGCCACCCTGACGTTTACAGGGGACCACTGTGTGCCAGGCTCTCTGCTCATCTCACCCCAGTAATGTAATTCCATTCCGCAGACTCCGCTAAGCCCTCCCCACAGCACAGCGCAAGAAGCGCTCTCAGACAGCTGGGCCCTTCTCTGGATGCCCAGGAGGCCTCCCAGCCTTGGCCCTAGGACACCCCTTGCACAACCCCACCGCCGGCCCAGAGCCCTCCTGGTGGCCCAGACTCACCCATGAGAGACTTGGGTTCTCGCTTCCTCCTCAGTGCTGCTCTGCTGTCTGCATCTGAGGCTCTGCTCACAGGGCCTGGGGCTTACATCCCAGCTTTATGCTGTGCCCACCTGGGCACACCCTAAGGGTCCTGGAACCCACCCTGTCTTGCCCCACCCTCAGACTCACTCCTTTGCAGGAGATGCAATCATTGATTAATCCTTTTTGTATTGAGCAGCAGCTACTCGCTGGGCCTTTCCTGGGAGCTGCTAATAGCCCTGTGTGTTAAGACAGCCTGGGTCCTGCCCTTTTCCCTTCTGGGATGAATGAACTGGGTCTGGTTTGCCTGTTCGACTCAGGATCTTGGGTCTCAGGAGCCCAGCTTTCTGCCTCTCCCGGCCGCATAGACCTGGGACTAAACATCAGACTGAACTCCTGGGTCGTGCCAGGGTCTCCTGGGGTCAGGGGGGGACACAGCTTAATATGCTCATCCCCAGGGGACTTTTATTATCATCAGTGGGAGATGACAATTAAACAAGTGATCAAGTACAACCTGAAACAAAGCAGAGAGAACTCGTTATTCGATTTACGTCACTCTCTGTTGCTCACGCGGGCGTCCTGCCATTTACTCTGCTCCTTTTTGGCAACATTCAGCCATAATTGTACATCTTTTCTGCTTCTTGGGCAGCTGGGAACACATTGGTCACCAGGACAGTCGATGGTGCTGCTGTCGACAGGGGAGAATCTAGTAATGTCCTTGATCTGTAAGATGTGACTCGAGGCCACCTTCTCCCTACTTTTTATTTATTTATTTATTTTTGCGGTACGCGGGTCTCTCACTGTTGTGGCCTCTCCCGTTGCGGAGCACAGGCTCCGGACGCGCAGGCTCAGCGGCCATGGCTCACGGGCCCAGCCGTTCCACGGCATGTGGGATCTTCCCGGACCGGGGCACGAACCCGTGTCCCCTGCATCGGCAGGTGGACTCCCAACCACTGCGCCACCAGAGAAGCCCCTCCCTACTTTTTAAAGGAGATTAAATGGAACATCGTGATGTTTAGATGGGCAAAGATTGAGAATAGGCTCCATGCCAGGAACTGGTAACCGAGGGGCTGGGGAATCTGGCTGTCTCACGCTTTGGGAGTGTAGGCTGGTGTCGGAGACATTTCGTGATAGCTGCCAATACCCTCAGCCAAAGACCATCAGGGAGAACCTGGTGGGGCATCTGTTCTGTCCAGACACCTGAGTGGGTGACTCCATCCTCTTTTGGCAGGACCTTCATGGGGTCAGGGGTCAGGGAGTCAAGGGAGAGCACAGCTGACAAGGCTCGCAGTTCATGGTGCTGGAAATACGTGGGAGATCAAATTCAAAGTCAAATAAAATATTTAGATGTTGTTATTATAGGTCAAGTTCATTGTTTTTAACTGCTACTTAGTGTTAGATATAGTAATAATCCATCAGCTCTTCCCTATCAGGCCTCATAAATCTGCTGGGAAAGCAGGAGTGACCAGAAAAGGAAGGTCCCTGCCCTCAAAGATTTTGCAGTGTGGTAGTTTATTTGGCCAATAAAAGCATAACTAGATGGACAAACTCACTGATACTATTTTAGGAAAATGTATAAATACGGAAATGTTCATGGCAGCGCTAGTCACAGGAACCAAAAGGTGGAAATTAAACAGAAATGTCCATCTATTGTTGGAGGGATAAACAAAATGTCATTTATTCATGCCATGGAGTATCTTTTAACCATGAAATGGAATAAAATACTGATCCACACTGCAACGTGGATGAACCTTGAACCCATTAGGCCAATAGAAAGAAGCCAGGTACAAAAGGCCACACTCTGTATGGTTCCGTTTATAGGCGATGTCCAGCATAGACAAAGCCATAGAGACAGAAGGTGGATTCGCGGTTTCCAGGAACTCGGGAGAGAGGAAAATTGGGACCAACTGGTGACGGGTATGGGGTTTCTATCTGGGGTTATGAAAAAGTTCCAAAATGGATTACGGGGATGGGTGCAGAACTCTGTGAATACACTAAGGAGCATTGAATTGTATACTTTAAATGAGTGAATTTTGTTATGTGAACACCTATCATAAAAATATAGAAACGAATGCAATGCTCATTTTATTGCCTACTGGATGGATCAAGATGGGTTGGGACGCAGGATGGGGAATGTGTCTTTCTCTCAGTGCTGATGGAATGAAGGTTGGTAAAAGATTTTTGGAGATTTTGGAAACTGAATTGGTGAGACTGAATAGGAGCGAATGAACGTAGTACCCTTTGGTTTTTGTCAAGAAGAGATTTGGGCTGGCAGGATTCTTGACCCCTGTGGGCATCCACGAATATATTGATATTTTCTTGAGCTACCAATCAGCTGAGTTAATGGGATCAATCTGTGTCCTTGAATAAGAGAAAGAATAGATAATTCTTGGTAACTTCAGACTGTGGAATGCTAATTAACAATTAAAAGGACTGAGGGGTATTTAGTGACAATTGATGATTGTTGAATTGATGATTTGATGATTTTCAGTGATGAAAATCAATTTTCAATTGATTTTCAATCAATTGAAAATCAATTTCAATTGATTTTCAATCAATTTTCAATTGATTTCAATCAATGTTCAATTGATTATTTTCAGTGATTTTGCCAAAATAAATGTGTCCAGACAGAGTTCTTGTTAGGTTTTTTTTTTTTTCTCCTGAATCTCCTAGAATGAGAAAAACTCAAAGTTGATGACTAATGGTGTGTGATTGGATGAGTGTGCAGTTTTTGACATGGAGTAATGTCTCAGACACACTGTTCATTTCTGAGAATGTATACAGTCCATAAGCACATATTATACACACACACACACACACACACACACACACACACACAACACTATATCCATAATATATCTGCATTGACAACAGCAACAAAACACCCAGTAAAAATGAATTACCCAGAGGCTGCGGAGAATGATGTATGTTCATTTTCTCTTTCCTACTGCTTAACTATTATTATTTTTTCATTTGCAAGCAGGAAAACAAGGCCAATTTCTGTCTCTGGATGCCGCCTGGGGCCACGTGGTTGCCTTGCCTTCTGTTCTGACCTCATTCATCCCAGGGCTGGATGGAAACCCAGAGGGCAGAGCCCACCCAGGGACAGCTGGGGGAGCAGGGGCTCCTGAGTGTTCCTCCTTGGGTTTCCCAGACTGCCGTCCCATTCCCAGATTCAGATGGATGGGGAGGGTCGCCTACGGCCCAGAATCCCCTTGGGCAAAAGAGACAGAGATGGGAAAGGAGTCGGTAAAAATATGTGCTAAGAGGAGGAAAAAAGTAGTTCTTTTATTTTTGATTCAATCAGAACAGAAACAGTGGCTCTCTCCCTATCCATCAATTCCTTGATCTCCTCTGCAGCCGCTTCCCGGGCAAGCCCTGCATCTGGTCCTCCCCGTTTGGTTGATCTATCTCTGCCTCCTGCCTGGGAGATGCCCACAGACGGCGGGACCTCTCCCGCTCTCTGCAACGAGAGGCATCACTAAAGGAGCAAGCTGGGCTTTGAAGACGATGCTGGGGAGATGGAGAGAAGATGGGGGAGGGGGATTTGATCTCTGCCTTTTAGAACTTCCTGGCCTGTCTTTCCATCATTGGGGCTCTTCTCTAGGTCTCTAGACATTGCTCTCTGCCTCTTCTTTCATTCTTGAAATATAGTCTATTTGCAGATTCCCTATTTGCCAATTTGCCTACTCGGTAAAATTTCTTTGTAACACCCAAAGGAAGACTCCTTTTCTCGTTATTTGCAGACGTGTGCAGAGCTGTGAAAAATTCGAGGGGCCAACCTCGTGTGTGCTCGCAGCCGACCTGGAACACAGGGACACTCTGCCTTGTTGTTTCAGCCCTTATACTAAAAACAGGTGCCCTTTTCGAGGTCTATTTGAGGCCGCATTTTGGAGGTATCTTTGTGCTTTGAAAATTGTAAGATTTTATATTAATATCGTTTTAACCATTCATAAGTATACAATTCAGTGGCAGTCACTACATTCACGATATTGTGTAACCATCACCACTCTCTATACCTAAAACCTTTTCATCATCCCCAACAGAAACTCTGTACCCCTTAAACACAACCTCCCTTTCCACCCTCCCCCCAGCCCCTGGTAACCTTTGCACTATTTTGTGTCTCTACGAACTTGACCACTCTAATTAACTCCTATAAGTGGAATCGGACAGCATTTTTTCCTTCTGTGTCTGGCTCATTTCACTAAGCAGCATGTCTTCAAGGTTCTGCCACGTTGTAGTGTGTGTCGGAACTTTATTCCTTTTTATGGCTGGAGAATATTTCATTATGTATGTATAGACCACATTTTGTTTCTCCATTCATCTGTTGATGGACACTTGAGTTGTTTCCATCTCTTGGCTACTGTGAGCAGTGCTTGAACAAATATTGGTTCAAGTCCCTGCTTTCAATTCTTTGGGATATATACCTAGGAGTGGAATTGCTGGGTCGTGGTTTTTTTTTTTTTTTATTATTATTCTGCGGTGCGCCCACTGCTGTGGCCTCCCCCATTGCGGAGCACAGGCTCCGGACGCGCAGGCTCAGCGGCCATGGCTCACGGGCCCAGCCGCTCCGCGGCATGTGGGATCTTCCCGGACCGGGGCACGAACCTGCGTCCCCTGCATCGGCAGGCGGACTCTCAACCACTGCGCCACCCGGGAATCCCGTCGTGTGCTATTTTTGTGCTTTTCGTTGGCGATTTCACTGTTTAAAATGCCCCTAAGCATAGTACTGAAGCGCTGTCTTCTGTTCCTTCCCAGAAGGCAGTGATGTGTCTTACAGAGAAAATATGTGTTCGAGATAAGCTTCCTTCAGGCACGAATTACAGTGCTGCTGGCCACATGTTCAACATGAAAGAATAAACGATATATGGTAAATATAGTGTCTTTAAACAGAAATGCACATAAAACAAGGTGACCCATTGATTGGTTGATGAAAAGGCAACTAGGGGCTCCCAGAAACATAGGAACAGAAACGAATTCGAGAATTCCATGTTTGAAGTATCTTTATAGAACGTAGCTGCTCAAAGAACCGCAGCAAAAGATGTCACAAGTGAACTCAGAGCTTGGAAAGGAGGGACCCCTCAGGGGCATAACAAGCTCTGGGGTCTAATCTGGTGGGGGAGGAGTTGCGAAAATTCCCAGCAAAGTGCCAAGTGCCCGGGAAGAGTTGAACCTAACAGTGACTCCCTGACCAGACAGCCTTCTGCCTCCACAAATTCCTCTTGATGTCTCATCCCTGCCCTATTCAGAAGGTTCTGGAAAGAACATGGTATGTGGCATCTGTGAATCCCTGAGGCTCTCTGCAGACGGGGAGCCTGCAGACGGGGAGGTAGGGAGGTGAAGTTGGGGGGGAATGGGGATAGGGCTTGGGGGCGCTCCTGAGGGCAGCCCAAAGGCTGCCAACATCTGTCCCATAAAAACACACATGCCAACAATGAATAATTCTAGAGGAGGAAACAAGGTCCCTAAAGAGAGGAGAGATGGTCTGAAGCCGCAGGCAGAAGTGTCAGGCTCTTCGGTAACCACAGGGTGACAGCCAAAGGTGGGAAAACTCCCAGCATGAGGAGTAAGACATCTCGGCACCCAGGTGCCCTCCCTGCCCCTCGGCGCCCCGCTTCCGTCCCCCCCCCAGCCCTGCCTCTTCCTAGGGGTCTCAGTGTGTGAGAAGCCTCACACCTCCTCGTCGTGGGATTTCACTAAGCAGGAGTTTTCATTCTGTCCCGACGGTCTGTCCCTTCCCCTCCCCCACAGTCCGTCACATGACTGTCCCCCTCCCAAATCTGATCTAATTCTCTCCCTGCTCTGCTGAGGCCGGCCTGGTCTAAGAGGATTGGATCATTTGCTAAATGGGACCAGGACAGGGTCAGAGGACCGGCTGTGTGGAGACCCAGGGGCCAGGGCGGCCGCAGGAGGGCGTCAGAGGAGACGAGGGGAGGGAGGACCAGAGAGCAGGGGTGGCGGGGGCGGGGGGGGGGGGGGCAGAGGGCGCATGCGCACTCCCTGGCTGTTAAGGAAACATTTAAAGGGTAAGGAGGGTTCCAACGTAGTTGATTTCAAAAAGTGTATCCCGAGCCTGTATCCTGATTTCCTACCCACTCTCCCCTCTCTGTCCCTTTGGGAGTAACGGGGAGTTCTGGAGGCAGGGAAAGGGGTTACATGTGTGGGAGTCTGGGGGTGTCTGACCACGGCTCTGAGAGATGACCTGAGGTTCCTGGCCAGGGAATGTTCTGGAAGGGTCTGACCTGCCAGCAATCTTCTGCAGAGCCCCGAGGTCTAGCTCATCTTTGGAGTGTTCAAGGAAAGCATTCGTTTTTTTTAAAAAGTACAGTATTTAAAATATATTTTGGGACTTCCCTGGCAATGCAGGGGAGACAGGTTCGAGCCCTGGTCCAGGAAGATCCCACATGCCCTGGAGCAACTAAGCCCGTGCGCCACAACTACTGAGCCTGCGCCCTGGAGCCCGAGAGCCAAAACTACTGAGCCCACATGCCACAGTTACTGAAGCCCGGACGCCTAGAGCCTGTGCCCCTCAACAAAAAGAAGCCACCGCAATGAGAAGCCGAGCACTGCAACAAAGAGTAGCCCTCGCTCACCGCAACTAGAGAAAGCCCGCACACAGCAACAAAGACCCAACGCAGCCAAAAAATAAATAAATAAATTTTAAAAATTAAAAAATACATTTTTAATAAATTTAAAAATATTTTTCAAATGCCTCCGTTTTAACTTTGAATATAGTAAATAGCGATTGATATAACCAATCTCCACCAGGCTCCCTGGGTCCTCGGTAACTTTCAAAGGCTGGAGAGGCCCTGGGCTGTGTCTGTACGTCCCAGTGAAAGTCCCGTTAAGACTCTGAATTGCATGTAGCAGGGCTGTCGAGGACATTGGTTTCAATGGGCAAAGAAGCCATGGCCCAAATATCGTTTCTTTTCACCACTGTGTGTCTCTGCGCAAGGTGTGTGTTTCTGTGTGTCTCCTTTGCATCTCAGTTTTCCTCCTCTGAAGACCTGAGCTGATAATCCTTATCGCTGAAGCTGACAGTTTGTCCAGTATACACACCAGTATGGAGGTTCTAGCTGTTCTACCCAAATAAAGTCCTGAGTTTGGTCAATATCCCCTCCCCAAAATAGGGGAGCAATCCTCCCTATTTGACTGGGTTCAGGGGTTCTCAGAATGTGGGACTTTCAGTGCTAAATTGGGACAGTCCCAAGAAAACTGGGTTGGTTGGAGACCTTATCCCTATGTCCCTCTGGAGCCCCTGTGTGTCCTTATGGTCCATTCACTACAGGGTTAATATCATTATGGCCTGGTCCAGCACCACAGGCTCTGCCATCGCTATTGGGCCCAAAGAATATTTTGTAAGTATAGACATACACATATACCTGCATACACCATATATCTGCATACACAGATATAAATGCAAATATATTAATGTAATATATATAATATGTCATATGATCTATAATATAATTATGATATATATAACATTACACACATATATGTCTGTTTATCTATCTAATACATGGTATTGCCAGCCTTCCATTTTAGGCATTCTGGTGTGGCATAGAGGCATCACTGTGAGGTCTTAATTTCCGTTTCCCTGATGATTGATGAAACTGCATCCTGTATTGTGAGTTGATGGACAATTTACTATCCTCACTTTAAAAAAAAAATTGTTTATTTTTGGCTGCATTGGGTCTTCATTGCTGCACGCGGGCTTTCTCTGGTTGCAGTGAGCAGGGGCTACTCATTGCGGCGGCTTTTCTTGTTGTAGAGCATGGGCTCTAGGCGCTCGGGCTTCAGTAATTGTGGCACGTGGGCTCAGTAGTTGTGGCTCGTGGGCTCTAGAGCGCAGGCTCAGTAGTTGTGGCGCACGGGCTTAGTTGCTCCGCAGCATGTGGGAATCTTCCCGGACCAGGGATCGAACCCGTGTCCCCTGCATTGGCAGGCGGATTCTCAAACACTGCGCCACCAGGGAAGCCCTAGCCTCACTTTTGAAATGTCTGTTTAGGTCTTCTGCAACCTGGGTGACTTTCAAGGCAATGGTGTTTCCTAATCCCAAATGGTGGAGCCAGGGAAATCTGGGGACCAACCAGTGGGGTTGGTGCCCTGGCGTTCAGGAGCTGTGGGGTCCAGGCTCCCACCTGAGCAGGTGCCCGGACAGGTGAGGCCTGAAGGCTCACATCCACTTTGTGGGTGGTCCTGGAGATAATCTACAGTTGGAGAAAGCAAGCCTTGGGGGAGGAAGGTGCCTGCCCCAGTCAGGCAGGATGTTCTCCATCCATAAGGACCCACCAGTTGGAATCCCCAGCTGCTCAGACACGGCATCCAGGCCCAAGGGAATAATATCTCAGGGAACAATAATCCAGTGAAAACTTCCCACGAGGTAGGTCTTATTGTCATCTCCACTCCACAGAGGAGGAAACTGAGGCTCGGAGAAGCAGAGTCCCAGGTCCCATCACACACATAAGTGACAGAGCCACGGCTGAGCCAGCACCGGCCCCCCAAGCCTGAACCCTCCTGACCGCGAAGCTACATGGCCTCTTCAGATGCTCCCCACAGCCCCACGGATGTCAGATGTCCATTTCTCAGCCGAGACAGGTTCTGTCAATTCCCAAGGACACACGGGGGTGAGTGGCACAGCCCAGAATAGAACCCAGCTATCTTGGGTCCCAGAGCCCTGCCCTTGACTCCTCAAATCTACCTGGAATCCCCCCAGATAGGATGAGGCCAGTCCCCTCCCCTGCACTCACTGCAGCCCAGGTCTGTGACATGGGCTTCTCTTGGCTCATCTGACTGGATTATGCTGGTAACTTGTTATTGTCCCCACTTTACAGATGAGGAGACCGAGGTCCAGAGAGGTTATGTGAATGGCCCAAGGCCACACAGCGAGTAAAGGGTGGGCTTCACATCAGCCCTTGGCAAGACTCCCCCGACTTGGCTGGTTCACGCTGTCTCTGCAGGCCTGGGTGGCTCCCGTGTCCATCGGGGACAAGGAGCTGGGATGGACGCCCTCACTTCCTAACATGGGATTCATGGGCTAGTTAGAACCCAAAGTAATCAGCTCAGCGATAATGTGATCCTTGAAGCATCCGGCATCCCAACCTCACTCCCTTCTTCTGCCATCATGAGTCCCTGGTCCTTTTGGTAAAACACACCACAACTTCCCTCTGTGCGTCTCTACCTGCCCCTGCCCCTCTGCCATTCATTCCGTCACTAATGCATCCCATCCAAATTTCTTGAGCATTTACTATGCATCTGGGACTGTCCCAGGCACTGGGAATACAGCTGAGAACAAGGTGAATATGATCCCAGCCCTCCTGGAGCCCACGTTCCCATGAGAGGGGCAGACAAGCGACAAGGCAATGATAAGAATTTTACAGAAAATAAAATTGCGTGAATGTGTTAGGCAGCTAAGGGGGTGCAGGTGTGAGGAGCCCTCAGTCTTGCGGTAGAGCTGAGACTGAAACTCATCAATGACCTGATGCAAATGTCCTCCAGCATCTCACACTACCTGGGGCCACCCCCGCAGTCTAACCCTGTTCCCTCCTGCTGCAATCATGGGCCCTTGACAAACACCAAGATTCTTTCTCTTTGGTACCTTTCCGTCTTGGTCATTCCGTCGTTGAACAAATGAATATTTATTCCGTCTTTGTACCTCTCCTCTATCTCACTATATCTCTCAGTCCTTTTATCTCCCTCAGTGTCCCTGTCTTTCTCTTGCTGTCCACCCCCAGCTGCTCTGGGACCCTGCCTTGTGGGCCATGATGGGCTCCTTCCTTGTGCTTGGCTAGTTTTGGGGACAGAAAGAAGCCAGGGCGACAGAAGGCGAGTGAGTGGTTAGAAGCCGGATCACAGAGAGCTGGGCACAGGGTGGATTGTCTTCTAATTGTGGGAGGAGTTAAGGCTCCGAGCCTGAGCAGAGAACTGATGAAGATTGAGGCTGTGGCGGCGGGGAAGAGAAGCTTCTGCCATCCTCCTGGTCTAGGCTACATGCAGTCAAGGTGGTGAGGAAAAAGTTAGATTGGAGATGATATTTTCCTCCAATACCTTTAAAAAAAAATAAAGGCATAATTTACATACATTAAAATGCATATATTTTAAGTGATGAGCTTGGTGGATTTTGACAAATGCTTACCCTTCTCAGACCTATCAGGATGCAGAACATTTGCACCATCCCCAAATTCCCTCATGCCACTTTGCAGTCAATGCTCCTTCTGCACTCCAGGCAACTTGCTTCTTCTGATTTCTTTTTTTAATCGAGATCTAATTCATATACCATAAAATTCACCACCGAAAGTGTACAACTCAGTGGTGTTTATATAGTATAGTCGCAAGATTGTGCAACCGTCACCACTATCTAATTCCAGAGCATTTTCATCACCCCAAAAAGAAATCCTGTCTGTATCCACTAAGCAGTCAAACCCCATTATCTATCCACGACCAACCCCTGCCCCAGTCCCTGACAATGATTTTCTGATTTAAAAAAATGTGTTTTGTTCTGGAACTTTGGAATTATACAGTTCAATGGGTGTTTTCCAACACTACCAAGCAATTAACACGATTCTGACACTACCTACCTGGAGACAGCATCAGATCCCACAGGCTAAGTCTCAGGCTCACAAGACTGTCCCCCTCATCCCCTTTAGGCACCAATCTCAAGTCCACATTGTCCCCTGTGCTCCTGACCTACCAGCCATAAATCGGACGTTCCCATGATCCCCTCGTTGGGTTTCATTAATTTGCTAGGGAGGGCCCACAGAACTCAGGAAAACATTTACTCACTAGATTATTTTATTATAAAAGGATTTTAACAGCCAGATGAAGAGATACAGATGACGAGATCCAAAAGGCTCCCAAACACAGGAGCTTCTGTACCGGTGGAGTTTGGGATGTACCACCGTCTCAGCACATAGATGTGTCCTAGTTCACCAACCTCGAAGCTCTTAGAATCCCGTCCTCTGGGGTTTTTATGGAGGTTTCATTACATTGACATGATTGATGAAGTCCTTGGTCCTTGGCATTTAAACTTAATCTCTAGCTCCTTTCACATCCTAGGAGCGGGTAGGTGGGTGGGGAGCGTTAGAGAGGAGGAGGGGACTGAAAGTTTAATCCTCTAATCCCATGATTGGTTCCCCTGGCAATCAGCCCATCCTTAAGTCACCTAGGGCTTTCTGAAGGTTGCCTCATTATCATAACAAAAGACACCTTTATCTTTCTCATCACAGGAACTCAAGGTTTTAGGAGCTCTGTGCGAGGAATGGTACCAAGACCAAAGATATATTTCTTATTATAAGTCACAATATTACATGCCGTATGCACTCTTTGTGTCTGGCTTCTTTCACTCAGCGAAAGGTTTTGTGAATCATCCGTGATGTTGTACATGTAGTAGGATGTTCCTTTCTCATTGCTGAGTAGTATTCCATTTTATGACTATGTCACACTCTGTTCTTTTTTTTTTTGCGGTACGTGAGCCTCTCACTGCTGTGGCCTCTCCCGTTGCGTAGCACAGGCTCCGGACGCGCAGGCTCAGCGGCCACGGCTCACGGGCCCAGCCGCGGATGGGATATTCCCGGACCGGGGCACGAACCGGTGTCCCCTGCATCAGCAGGCGGACTCTCAACCACTGCGCCACCAGGGAAGCCCCACACTCTGTTCTTTTACAGCTCAGTAGACATTTGAGTTGTTTCCCATCTGGGAGTAGTATGAAAAAAAAAAGCTGCTATGAACGTTTCTGTACAGGTCTTTTGGTGGACATAGGTTTTCATTTCTCTTGGATAAATATCTAGAAGTGGATCAACTTATAAGGTTAAAATAGTTCATCTTTATAGAAAATAGCCAAGCAGTTCTCCAGTGTGACTTCACCATCCTACTCCCACCAAAAAGTGTGAGAGTTCCAGTTGCTCCATAACCTCACCAACATTTGTGATGATCCTTTTCACTGTAACCATTTTGCTGATCATATGTAATATCTCATTGTGGTTTTAATTTTTCTTTCCCTAATGACAAATAATGTTGAATATCTTTTTGTGCCCTTATTGGCCATTTGTATAAATTTTGTGAAGTGTCTCTTCCAGCTATTTTATTATTGAGTTGAAAGAGTCTTTCTTATGTATTCTGGATATAAGGTCTTTGCTAGCTATACATTTTTTAAAAAATAAATTTATTTATATCATTTATTTATTTTTGGCTGTGTTGGGGCTTCGTTGCTGCACGCGGGCTTTCTCTAGTTGCGGCGAGCAGGGGCTACAGGGGCTACTCTTTGTTGCGGTGTGCGGGCTTCACATTGCGGTGGCTTCTCTTGTTGCAGAGCACAGGCTCTAGGTGTGCGGGCTTCAGCAGTTGTGGCATGCGGGCTCAGTAGTTGTGGCTCACAGGCTCTAGACGTAGGCTCAGTAGTTGTGGCGCATGGGCTTAGTTGCTCCGTGGCATGTGGGATCTTCCCGGCCCAGGGCTTGAACCCATGTCCCCTTCATTGGCAGGTAGATTCTTAACCACTGCGCCACCAGGGGAGCCCCCCAGCTATATGTTTTGCAAATAGTTTCTAACAGACCGTGGCTAGGATTTTCTTTAACTTGATGTTGTTCGAAGGGTAGAATTTTCCCATTTTGATTAAGTCTAATTTATCAATTTTCTATTTCATGGTTATTGCTTTCTCTGTCCCATCTATCTTTGCCTACTCCCCCAGGTCAAGAAAATATTTTTCTTTTTTTATAGGTGTTTTATACTTCTGCTTTTCATATTTAAGACTGTGATCTCAAATTAACTTTTGTGTATTGTGTGAAGGAGAGATTGAGGTTCTTCTTTTTTTTTTTTTTTTTAAATGTGGATATCCAATTGTTCAGGCACAATTTATTGAAAAGAATTCCCTGTTGACTTGCTTTGGAACATTTGTCAAAAATCAATTGACCAAATACTCTCTGACTTCAGACTATACTCTACAGCTACAGTCACCATACTGTATGATACCGGGACAAAAACAGACACATAAATCGATGGAACAGAATAGAGATCCCAGAAATAAACCCATGCACTTACGGTCAATTAATCTATGACAAAGGAGGCAAGAATATACAATGCAGAAAAGACAGGCTCTTCAATAAGTGGTGCTGGGAAAACTGGACAGCCACATGTATAAGAATGAAATTAGAACATTTTCTCACACTATATACAAAAATAAACTCAAAATGGATTGAGACCTAAATGTAGGAGTGGAAACCACAAAACTCCTAGAAGAGAACATAGGCAAAACACTCTTTGACATAAACCATAGCAATATATATGTATATATTTTTTGCATCTGTCTCCCAAGGCAAAGGAAATAAGAGCAAAAATAAACAAATGGGATCTAATTAAACTTAAAAGCTTTTGCATGGCAAAGACAACCATCAACAAAACAAAAAAGACAACCTACCAAATGAGAGAAAATATTTGCAAATGATATGACCAATAAGGGGCTAATATTCAAAATATATAAACAGCTCATACAACTCAATATATTTAAAAAAGCCCCTTGATTAAAAAATGGGTACAAGAGGGCTTCCCCGGTGGCGCAGTGGTTGAGAGTCCGCCTGCCGATGCAGGGGACACGGGTTCGATCCCTGGTCTGGGAAGATCCCACATGCCGCGGAGCGGCTGGGCCTGTGAGCCATGGCCACTGAGCCTGCACGTCCGGAGCCTGTGCTCTGCAACAGTGAGAGGCCCGTGTACCGCAAAAAAAAAAAAAAAAAAAAAGGGGGTACAAGAGCAGAATAGACATTTTTCCAAAGAAGATATAACAGCTGGACAACAGGCACATGAAAAGCTGCTCAACATTGCTGATCATCAGAGAAATGCAATTCAAAACAACGAGATATTACCTCACACTGTCAAAATGGCTATCATCAAAAAAACTACAGATAACAAATGTTCGTGAAGATGTGGAGAAAAGGGAATCCTTGTACACTATTTTGGGAATGTAAATTGGTGCAGCCACTGTGGAAAATAGTATGGTGGTTTTTCAAAAAATTAAAAGTAGAACTACCATATGATCCAGCAATTCCACTCTGGGTATATATCCAAAGAAAACAAAAACACTAATTTGAAAAGATACATGCACCCCAATGTTCATTGCAGCATTATTTACAATTGGCAAGATATGAAAGCAATCTAAGTGTCCATCAACAGACGAATGGATAAAGAAGATGTGGTGTGTATATATACAATAGAAAGAATGCAATTTTGCCATTTGCAAAAACATGGATAGACCTGGAGGGTATTATGCTAAGTGAAATAAGTCAGACAGAGAAAGACAAATACTGTGTGATAACACTTATATGTGGAATCTAAAAATTCAACAAACTAGTGAATATAACAAAAAAGAAGCAGACTCATGGATATAGAGAGCCAACTAGTGGTTACCAGTGGGGAGAGGGAAGGGGGGAGGGGGAAAATAGGGGTAGGGGAGTAAGAGGTACAAACTATTAGGTATAGGATAGGCTCAGGGATGTATTGTACAACACGAAGAATATAGACAATATTTCGTAATAACTGTAAATGGAAAGTAACCTTTAAAAATTGTATAAAAAAATAAAGATGAGTTTGAGAAGAATTGACATCTTAATACTCAGTCTTCCAATCCATGAACATGATACAGTCATCCCTCCATATCCACGAGGGATTGGTTCAAAGTCCCCCACAGATACATCCAAGGATGCTTAAGTTTCTTATATAAAATGGTGCGGTATTTGCATGTCCCCTATGCACGTCCTCCTGTGTGCTTTACATCATCTCTTGCTTACTTATAATACCTACACAGAGTAAACGCTTTGTAAATGGTTGTAAATACAGTGTAAAGACTATGTAAATAGTTGCTGGCACGTGGCAAATTCAAGTTTCTGGAACTTTCTGGAAAAAAAAATTTTTTCCCAAGTATTTTTGATCCTCGGTTGTGAGTCTGCGGATACGGAACTTGTGGATACAGAGGGCCACCCGTATATGTCGCTATTGACGAGTTTACTTTCTCCCGGCAGTGTTTTGTAGTTTTCAGCTGAACAATTAGCTGCAAAAAGAGATGACAGGATTTATGGGAAGATTGGTCGGGGGTGGGGGTGGGGAAGCTGGGGGTGGGGAGGGAGGTGAGGAAAAAAGGGAGAAGGCAAGGCTGATTGCCAAGGTTTCTTCCTGAGTTGCTCACTGGGTGTAGATGAGAAAAGAAAGAGCTATTTGCCTCAGGGGAGGAGTAGCCTGGATTTAGACTCAGTTTAGTTGACCCCAGGGCCACGTGCATGACCTGAAACCCAGCTCTCTACACCCTCCCAGCCTGGTGGGACTCTGGGTAGGGAAATTCGGGGGAGGTGATTAAGAGAAGCTGACACCTTTTCCCCGGGGGCTTTTGAGGACCTGTTCTTTCTTCCTCTCCCTGACATCCAGCTTTCCTTCCCTTCTCTGGTGGGCCAGGAGGGTCTGTTACAGGACTGGATCCTCCCATCAGTAGCCTTTTGGCCCGCCAGTGAGGGTCAGGCAACCCCTCCCTCTCTCCCTGTCACCCCTGGCTCTTCAAGCTAATGAGACCGGCCCTGATTCCCCAGCCAGGCTACTGGCCTTAATCTCTCCTAGCAGGGGGTTGGGAGGGGGTGAAGGAAGAAAGGGCCCCTTATGGTGAGACACAATGACCCAGCCACAAGGCGGGATTACGGAGACCTCATGCACGTAGGTAGATGTTGGGGTAGATGGAGATGGAGAACAGACCCATTTGGGTCCAGGAGCTCAGGGAGATTTTAACATCCAGACAGAGAAGGACAGAGAGAAGAAAATTCAGAGGGAGGCAGAAACAAGGATAGTCAGAAGTACAGAACAAGAGAGGTACCAAGATAGGGAGAAAGAAACGAGGGGGGAAGCTAGAGAGAAAGAAAGCAAGAATCAGAGGAAGAGGCAGGGAAAGGGAGAGAGAGTAACAAGAACAGAGATTCGAGCTTAAGAGGTTGGATAAAGGAGAGAGGTACTGGTGCAAGGCGTAGGGGAGACTGGTGTCACAGGGTGACAAGGACAGAGGCCAAGACCAAAACAAGGACAGGGCTGCACAGAGAGTGGATGAGAGATGGACAACAAGAGGGACCAAGACAGAAAGACAGGTAAACCAATAAAGACAGGGACAGAGAGACCCAGAGTTGGAGAATGAGACAGGGGTACACAGGCAGATGGGCAGCAGTGGCACAACCTGAGGGTCAAAGCAAAGAGAAACTGAGGCACGGAAACCCCAAATGAAGACCAAAGGCGTGGAGGGAGGGAGGGACAGATAGGGATAGAGATGGAGATGATACAAGTAGAGAGAGAGAGAGGAGAACCCAGGGGAGAAGAGGAGATGGGAGAAGTTGATATCAAAGAGTGATAGAAACTGAGGAAAGAAAGAGGAAAAAGGGAAACTGAGGCAGAAAGGAAAACAATGGGACAGTGCAGAGATGACTCAGCGGGCAGACAGACTGTTGGGGAGAGAAAGGGTGACCCAGGAGAGAGACAGAAGAAAGCCCCGCGACCCTCGTTTCCTGAATGATCTCTCAGGAGCAGCCAACATCGCTTTCCTTCCTCTTTGGTGGGAAAATAGCCGAAGCTGGAGGGACACCAATTAGACTTCAGGAAGAACTTCCCTGAGGAATGGGGACTCCTGATCACAGGCGGGACCTGGGGCCGCCCTTCCCCATCAGCCCTAATTGCCAAGATGTCATGGAGGTGGGGAGGCGAGGAGGGGATTAGGCAGACGGGTGCCCCTCCCCCTCCCCGCCAATGTCACCTCCTGGCGCCCAGTTGAGTCCCCACCCAGGCCAGGATTACCCTCTGAGATCCAGGCCACGGCAAATGACATCACTCCCAGCCAGGGCTTAAAATCTCCCCATGTGAGGGGACCCATTTCCTTCAGCTTCTGCTGTCTGACTACTCCATCCCAGGCCACCAGGAGAGCTTCATCCCTACTTTCTGAAGGTGAGTGCCTGCAGGGACAGCGGAGGAGGTGGAGGAAGGCGGAGCGAGGGAGGGGGCAGGAGGGGGCAGAGGTGGGCACATTTTATTCGTGGCTGTGTTTTTAGCGTCTGGCCCAGGGATGGAGAAGGAGTGTGTGATGTTTCTGGATAATCCTACATGGATCAGAGGGTCCGTCCTGATGTTTGGAGAAACGGTGCAGGCTGTGACTGCAGTGGGGCAGGCGGGGTGTGTGTGTGTGTGTGTGTGTGTGTGTGTGTGTGCGCGGACGGACAGGGGAAGCTGGCCCATGGC
Source organism: Globicephala melas (assembly GCF_963455315.2). Classification (NCBI taxonomy): domain Eukaryota; kingdom Metazoa; phylum Chordata; class Mammalia; order Artiodactyla; family Delphinidae; genus Globicephala; species Globicephala melas. Next base: position 8,009,450 of record NC_083332.1, on the reverse strand, counting down.
ATGGGGGTTCCAGAAGCTTCAGGGGCATCTTGTTGGGGAGGTGACACGAACAAGCCCTCCAGCTTCCAGGGCTGGGGGGCTTTTCACAGCTTGAGGGCAACTCCCTGGCACGTCTCCCTGTTGTATTTTCTTTAAAACTTCCCGCAGCCTGAAACTCTCTCTTCATGTGTGTGTTTATCTACTCATTGCCCATCTACCCCACTGAACCTTGATTTCCTCCCGGTGCCTGGTATGTGGGATGCCTACATATTTGGTGAACAGATGGATGGATGAATGACAGAAATAGAATTGAAGAGACACAAGCACACACAGAGTCAAGGTTTTGTGGCTGCAGCAGGAGGGAAGAAGGGGAGACTATGAGACTGCCCGAGGGAGCTGGGAATGCACTGATTGGGGGATAAAGTGGGGGTGAATTGCTTACCTGGGGACCTCATTTTCCCCAGAGGCTCTGGCTTTTCCCATGTCCGATCTTGAGTGATGAGCACGACACCCAGCTCCTTGTCTCCAGCCAACGGGGGCTGCAGAGACCGGACAAGGCTGGGGGCGGAGTCTTGCTGCGCTGATGTGCAGCCACGTGGGTCTGTGTGAGGTCACTCTGAGCCTCAGTTTCCTCATCTGCAAAGTGGGGACAATGACAGGTTGCCACGGTGATCTAGTCAGATGACTCACGGGAAGCCCATGTCACAGGCCTGGGCTGCAGTGACAGAGGAGGGGGCTGCCTTCATCCTGCTTTGGGGGACCCCAAGTAGATTTGGGGAGTCAAGGGCAGGGCTCTGGGGCCCAGATATCTGGTTTCTATTCCTGACTGTGCCACTCACCCCCGTGTGTCCTTGAGAATTGACAGAACCTCTCTCAGCTTCAGTTTCCTCATCTGAGAAATGGACATCTGAGCTCCGTGGGCCTTTGGTGAGCCTCCTAAGAGGTCACGTAGCTTGGTGGTCAAGAGGGTGCAGGCTGGGGGGGTAGGTGCTGGCTCAGCTGTGGCTCTGCTGCTGACCCGTGTGATGGGATCAGGGACTCTGCTTCTCTGAGCCTCAGTTTCCTCCTCTGTGGAGTGGAGATGACAATAGGATGTACCTCGTGGGAAGTTCTCACTGTTGTTCCCCGAGATCTTATGTCCAAGGTGCCGTGTCTGAGCAGTTGGGGATTCCAGCTGGAGGTCCTTATGGTTGGAGGATCTCCTGCCTGACCTTGGGCAGGGACCTTCCTCCCCTCAAGGTTTCGTTTCACCAACTGTAGATTATCTCCAGGACCACCCACAAAGTGGATGTGAGCCTTCAGGCCTCACCTGTCTGAGCACCTGCTCAGGTGAGATCCTGGACCCAGCGGCTGCTGAACCCCAGGAGCCCAAGCACCAGCGTAGGGCCCCACTCGTTGGTTCCCAGGGCAGGGGTGGTGATTTCCCTGGCTCCACCATCTGGGATTAGGAAACATCATTGCCTTGAAATTCACCCGGCAGGATGAAAAAGGGTTGCTGTCCGGCTCACCGTAAATTGTCAATGAGAGACAGACATTGTAGTTGCTGTCTGTGCTCCTGGACATTGACACACAAAGTTGTTCAGAGGAGAGAAGCTCTGGAAACCTCATCCTGTTGCCTAACCCAGAGAAAGGCTTTGGGGGGCATCCGATATAATTTTTGTTGTTATCATTCTTTGCCAACGTCGTTTCCACCAAGCGCTTCCTTTTTCTTTAATATATAAATTTATTGATTTTTTATTTTTGACTGCGTTGGGTCTTTGTTGCTGCATGAGGGCTGTCTCTAGTTGCGGCGAGTGGGAGCTACTCTTCGTTGTGGTGCGCGGGCTTCTCATTGCGGTGGCTTCTCTTGTGGAGCATGGGCTCTAGGTGCGCGGGCTACAGTAGTTGTGGCGCACGGGCTCAGTAGTTGTGGCTCACGGGCTCTAGAACGCAGGCTCAGTAGTTGTGGCGCGTGGGCTTAGTTGCTCCGCGGCATGTGGGATCTTCCCGGACCAGGGCTCGAACCAGTGTCCCCTGCGTTGGCAGGTGGATTCTTAACCACTGTGGGAGGTCCCGCCCTTCCTTATTTGATGATCTGAGCAGTGGGCAAACCCTCAGTCTTGGAGGTCATTATCATTATCAGCTGCTTGATTTTGGTCCAGCACCCACCTCCCCCCGAAGCTCAGATCTTCTGCCTGTAGGGTGGGATCAACCCAGTGAGAGAGATCTACGCTTTCCTGGAAGACCAACCCCTTAGCCGGGTAACTCCATGTAGATTCTGTGGTAAAGACAGATTCAGTGGAAGTGGAGGCTCTTGTTCCAAGCCCTGCAAATTGTCCCTAGAGGGCAAATTCACCAGCCTCCCTGTTTCCACTCTCTCCGGAGGCTCCGGTGAAAGATCATCGCTCCTTGGAGAAGAGGAAGAGGACAGAGGGGACTCAGACTGGGGGCTGGGAGAGCAGGGCCTCCAGGAGATCCCCAGGGTTGGACTCCTGGGTCCCCACTCACAGCCTGTGAGTGACCCTGGGCAGGTCATAGCACTTGAGACTGAAGATGTTCTTACCTGTAAAATGTGAACATATTAGTAATACAGTCTCTCCCTCCCAAGGTTAGGCTGAGGACTCAATGCCATCCTGCCCTGGGAAGTATTGGATTAGTTATCTGTGGCTGTGTAACAAGTTAGCCCCAAACTTAGCAGCTTAAAACAATAAATATTTATGATGTTGTATAGTTTCTGAGGTCACAGGAATCCAGGAATGGTGTTGCTGGACGATTCTAGCTCATGGTGTCTCGTGCTGTTGTAGTCAGATGTTATTCGGGGCTGCATGCAGTCATTTGAAGACTCCGCTGAGGCTGGAGAATCAGCTTCTCTGGGGTTCATCCCCATGGCTGTTGGCAGGAGGCCTCAGTTCTTGCCACACAGACCTCTCCATAGATAGGACTGCTCAAGCATCCTCAGCATGGCAGCTCGATTTCCCAGAGAGAGAGGGCCAGCCTCAGAAGTCACACTGTCATTTCCACAATATCCTGTTGGTTGCACATGTAGCCCTGCTCCGTGGAAGGAGACAACTTTAGGGTGTAAATACCAGCCACTACCTAGGACACCACTTGATTCTCAGGATTTATGTGGTGGTTTTTACTTTTATGGTTATTATCAGCACTGAGCATCCCCGTGACTTTCCTATCAGGTCCTACATAATCTTAGTCCACTTTCTGCCCTGGTCACTCTGCTCCAGTAACACTGGACACCGTGATTCTCCTCCATAAGATAAAACGATTCCAGCCTCCAGAACTTTGCACCTGCTGTTCCCTCTGCCTGGAGACCTCTACCCTGAGGTCCTCCCACGTCTGATGCGGAGTCCTGCAGCTCCAAAGTCACCTTCTTAGAGAGACGTCTTCCCCTCATCATTCACCTAAATTAGATGCCTCACCCTCACCCCAAACCCTGTCCCTCTCCTTTTACCGCATTTAATTTTTCTCGGAGTTCTTGAAATTTTCGGAAAGCATTTTTTTTCTTTTCTTTTTTTTTTATCCGAAAGCATTTTGATTCTCTAAAAAAAAATCTCTTTCCGTGTCCACTGTTGGTTTCCCTGACCAGGAACTCGAAGTTCAATCTCATGAGAACAGAGATGCTCTGTGTCTTATTTCTTGCTGTATCCCTAGTGCCTAGAACTCTCAAAAATATTTACTGAATGGACAGCAGAACTTCAACTTATGATAAATAGAACTCTGCCTACCAAGGGAGGGTTGAGAAGGACAGGGCAGTGAGAGAAGGAAGGGGTGGGAGCTCAAATAAATGTCATCCATTTTTTAAGCATTTATTTATTTTTCAGATATTTATTGGGGGGCACTGGGGACACCGCAGGGAGTGAAACATTCCTAGTCTCTGTTCTCAGGTAGCTGACAGCATTGGGGGAGACGGGTAAACTCATAAATATGGCATATTTAACAGGTGTGATTCCTGAAGAACAGGAGAAAGAAAGTGTGTGTGTGTGTTTGTGTGTGTGTGTGTGTTTGTGTGTGTGTGTCTGTGTGTGTGTGTTTGTGTGTGTCTGTGTGTGTGTGTGTGTCTGTGTGTGTGTCTCTGTGTGTGTGTGTGTGTGTGTGTGTGTGTGTGTGTGTGTGTGTGTCTGGAATCCCGTCTAGGGTATGGGCTGGCTTTCCTGGGAAGTTATGTTTGAGTTGTGACCTGGAGGAGGAGAAGGGGTTAGTTAGCTGGTGAGAGGGGTCTTTGGACTGGCGGTAGAGGAGGCATTCCTGGCCTGGGACAGCTTATTGGAAGGTTCCGGAGAGGCCGAGAGGTCTCCTGAGGCCATTTAACTAGGGCGATAGGGAGCCCTGGAAAGGTTCTTTCTCTCCCTTCTATTTATTTATTTATTTTTTTTTAAAGGAGAACTTTTAATATTTATTTACTTATTATTTATTTCTTTTGGCTGTGCCGGGTCCTAGCTGTGGCACGCGGGATCTTTTAGTTGCGGCATGCGGACTTCTTAGTTGCGGCATGCATATGCCATCTAGTTCCCCGACCAGGGATGGAACCCGGGCCCCTTGCATTGGGAGCACGGAGTCTACCCGCTGGACCACCAGGGAAGTCTCTCTCTCTCTTTTAAATCGATGGTATTCTTGGTTTTGTTGTTGAAAAGGTAACATACTCACTCATGGTTAAAAAGTAATCCAAACTGTAAAAACAAGGTATGGATATGACACAACTCCCCAGAGGCAGCCACTTTTACTACATATTGTGTCCTTCCTGGGAATTTTCTATGCAGATACAGATATACATTTATATAAATATATTTTATATGTATATATTTCTGCCTTGTTTTTAAAAATCACAAATGGTAGCATGCTATACACACTGTTTTTTTCCTTTGAAATATATATATATATTCAAAGGATATATTCCTTTGAATATAATATATATTGTATATATAATTTGGTAATATATGATATCTAATACACACACACACATACCTATTGCCAAAGTGTAATAAAAAATTAAAAGCCTGACTCTTAGGCACATGTAATAAGTGCAGGTCAAAGATTTATTTAAATCCTGAATGAGGGAACTGGCTGTTTCAAAGGAGAATTCAAAGAACAGAGGTTAATACCATTATTCAGGAAAGGCATGCCAAAAAAAGTTGGTCACTTTAGCTATGAAGTTAGTTCAAGTCCTACAGGGCAGCAAAACTAACCTCTGAGGTTATCTTTTCTACCAGAGACAAATGATTGACAACCAAACTTCTGGAAGTTACCATTTACCTTGTCAGTGTCTGGATCCTAATCGATAGTGGACAATCCATTGAACAAAGGTACAGTCCCCTAGAAAAGGAAATAATGCTTGGGTTGGTCTGCTAGATGAGGCTCCAGGACAACCAGGAAGTGACATGCTGTCATCCTTTTGTCTCATTGCCAAGTTTAAGATAATCTTTCTTAACTATATACTAGAGGTCTTTTCAAATCCATTCATAGAGGACAACCTTATACCTTTTAAATGACTTCACAGTATTCTCTTGCATGGATGTGACATAACCTTAACATAACGTACCTGATTGACATAATTTACTTACTATGTCCCCTTTGGTGGTCATATAGGCTGCTTCCACATTTTGGCAATTATAAACACACTGCATGAAAAGTCCTAGCTTGGGTGGAGAGGAATAAATTAGGAGTTTGGGATTAACAGATATACACTACTCTATATAAAAGAGATAAACAACAAGGACCTACTGTATAGCACAGGGAACTATATTCAGTATCTTGTAATAAACTATAATGGAAAAGAATATGAAAAATAATATATATATGTAGAACTGAATCACTTTGCTGTACACCAGAAACTAACACAACATCGTAAATGAACTATACTCCAATAAAAGAAAAATCCTAGCATAAAGTCTATGCAAACATCTGCTTGCAAATAATAATAACTGACCACAGTTTTGTAGCATTTACTACATGTCAGGTGTTATTTTAAGTATTTGATGCACATTAATTCATTTGACCCTCACATCAACCTAAAGATCTAAGTTCTATTTTCATTTCCATTTTCTTTTTTTATAAATTTATTTATTTTATTTATTTATTTTGTGGCTGTGTTGGGTCGTCGTCATGGCATGTGGGCTTTTCATTGCGGTGGCTTCTCTTGTTGCAGAACATGGGCTCTAGGTGCGCAGGCTTCAGTAGTTGTGGCACGTGGGCTCAGTAGTTGTGGCTCACGGGCTCTAGAGTGCAGGCTCAGTATTTGTGGCGCACGGGCTTAGTTGTTTAGCGGCATGCGGGGTCTTCTTGGACCAGGGCTTGAACCTGTGTCCCCTGCAGTGGCAGGTGGATTCTTAGCCACTGTGCCACCAGGGAAGTCCCTCATTCCCATTTTCTGATGAGGTGACCGAGGCACATTGAAGGCAAGTTCCTGGCACCAAGGAAAGATGGCATTTTTCTTTGATAAATGTTTCCAATTCGTTCCATCCACATTGCCACCGCCCTGACATGGGAAACCTGTTTCTCCACTCTGAGGGCAGCCTTGGAGTTACCAAGCCTCTTTGTTTTTTTTTAAATGATATTTTATTTATTTATTTTTGGCTGCTCTGGGTCTTCGTTACTGCGCACAGGCTTTCTCTAGTTACGGCGAGCGGGGGCTACTCTTCGTTGTGGTGTGCGGGCTTCTCATTGCGGTGGCTTCTCTTGTTGCAGAGCACAGGCTCTAGGCGCGCGGGTACCAAGCCTCTTTGATCTTTGCCAAGCTGATGGGTCAAAAACGGTTGTGGAGGATCATCGCTTACTGTCGTTTGACTGTGACTCTCCCTTGGGGTGACCATCTATCCCGATTTATCTGGGACTCTTCCAGATTTGGCACTGAAATTCCACATCCCTAGAAACCCTTCCATCCCTGGCAGACAGGGACAACTGGTCATCCTACTTACCCTGATTCTGCGTGAGGCTGAACATCTTTTTTGTGGTTCTAGAAGAAAAAGGATCTCAGACAAGGGAGTGGCAGGAAGATTTTTTAAAGGATAGAGTAGGAATAAGAGCTTCCATTTACATGCCCATTACAGCTTTCGCTCTCTGCTTTACAGAGCCTCACTGAAGCTTTGATGACCTTAAGCAGAGGGCTGTTTTATAGGTGGGGAAACTGAGGCACAGAGAGGGGGATACGTTGCCCAAGGTCACGCACCTAAGAAGAGACTGAGGCAGGATATGAACCACGCGGTGATGAACTGGGGAGTGCTTGAGTACCCACCCTTCTCTTGCAGGCCCACTGACCTGGGCCCCAGCATCCTCGAGGATCATGATGGCGTATATGAACCCGGGGCCCCACTATTCCGTCAACGCCTTGGCCCTGAGCGGCCCTAGCGTGGATCTAATGCACCAAGCTGTGTCCTACCCGAGTGAGTACGGTCCTTCTCCCCGCCACCCCCAGCTGGCCCCCATCTCCTGGGGACCTCTGGGGTCCCTTGCCCTCAGGAGGAGGAATGGGCACTTCCAGGGGTGACGTGAGGGCCGTACACCAGCCAAATGTGTTCACCTGTAAATGCCAAACACCCCTCCACATCTCTTAGGGATGCAGGTAACCATAGGGACCGTCATAGAAATAGAGGATAGTCGTTCCCTCTGGGGTGAAGGAGGGAAGCGATCTGGAAGGGGGACCTAGAGGAATCCCCACCTGTTAGCAGTGCTTTATTTCTCAAAGAAGGAAGCACTCTGTTTTTGGTGGCGTTATTCTTTAGGTGTTTTTTAAAAACTTTATTAAGTTGACTGTTATGGACCTGCCACTTTTATAGGCTGTGTATCCAAGATGTCATGTTTCAACTGCATGTCTTAGTGCAGAAGAAATTTTAGAAAGGGGATGAAAGTCAAACTCATATACCTCCTTACATGGCTAAAGCCAGTTCTCCTCAGGGAGAAGCATGAGCCCCCCAATGACAGACAAAGGGGGACCCCATTTTCCAGGGGGACAGAGTGAGGTCTAGAAGTTCAGGGAATCGGCACCCCCTTAGTTTGGGCAGTTGAACACTCAGAAGGAGCTTCTCAGCATCCCATGTACGCTCAGGACCTCACATCAGCAGATGAAGAGAATGGCGTCTCAGGTCACCTGAAGGTCCCATTTTCCTGTCCCTACACCAGGCGCCCCGAGAAAGCAGCGGCGGGAACGGACCACCTTCACACGAAGCCAGTTGGAGGAGCTGGAGGCCCTGTTTGCTAAGACTCAGTACCCGGACGTGTATGCCCGTGAGGAGGTGGCTCTGAAGATCAATCTGCCTGAGTCCAGGGTTCAGGTGGGGTGTTCTGGTCTCTGGATTCCTCTGGTCCTTCCTGGGACCCAGAGTGAAGGGAAGAGGGAGAGGTCGCAAAGTCACAGCCAAAGTCATAAAGTGTCCTAGTAATCCCTCGCCTCTATTATTTCGCTGGCGTCTTCTCTTACACTCCTACCCCTTCTCACTCTACTCCAGCAACACTGGCCCCTGGTCCTTCCTCTAGCATGCCCACCAAGCACACTCCTGCCTCAGGACCTTTGCACTCTCTGTTCCCTCTACCTGGAAGGTATATTCCCCATCACCCTCTTCAAGTCTTTATCAACCAATCAAGTCACCTTGCTAGTCAATGAGACCTACACCCCCTTTGGCATTTGAAGCCGCAACCTTCCCCTGCCACCCCACCCTGCTGCCCGCCCTTATCCTGATCAACTGGTTCTTTCATAGTATTTATCACTTTCTAAATACTATGTGATTTGCTGACTTCCTGTTTATTTTTAACCTGTCTCTCTCAACTAGAATGTCAGCTTCACTTGTGTGTCCCCAGAGTAGTAGAAGATGGTTAATCCATGCTTATTAACCAGTTGGATGGATGGACGGATGGATGGATGGATGGGTAAACGTGTATGTGTGCGTTTGTATGACTGTATGGGTGTACGATGTATGTATGAATGTATATATGCTTGTTTGTATGACAGTATGTGTACATCTGTGCATAGGATTGGACAGATGAAAGTATGTATGTATGTATATTGTATGTATATACACACAACTGTATGTCATCATTCCTGGGCACCATGAAGGCTCCCCCGGGCCTCCTTCCCGCTCACCCACCCCGACCTCCCCTCTCACCCCCAGGTCTGGTTCAAGAACCGCAGGGCTAAGTGTCGACAGCAGCGGCAGCAGCAGAAACAGCAACAGCAGCCCCCAGGGGCACCAGCCAAGGCTCGTCCTGCCAAGAGGAAGGCAGGCACCTCTCCAAGATCGTCCACGGATGTCTGTCCAGACCCGCTGGGCATCTCAGATTCCTACAGCCCCCCTCTACCCGGGCCCTCAGGCTCCCCCACCGCGGCGGTGGCCACGGTGTCCATTTGGAGTCCGGCCTCAGAGTCCCCGTTGCCCGAGGCACAGCGGGCTGGGCTAGTGGCCTCGGGCCCTTCTCTGACGTCGGCGCCCTACGCCATGACCTACGCCCCCGCCTCTGCTTTCTGCTCCTCCCCCTCGGCGTATGGGTCGCCGAGCTCCTATTTCAGCGGCCTGGATCCCTACCTTTCTCCCATGGTGCCCCAGTTGGGGGGCCCGGCTCTCAGCCCCCTTTCTGGCCCCTCCATGGGGCCCTCACTGACCCAGTCCCCCACCTCCCTGTCAGGCCAGAGCTATGGTACCTACAGCCCTGTGGACAGCTTAGAATTCAAGGACCCCACAGGCACCTGGAAATTCACCTACAACCCCATGGACCCCCTGGACTACAAGGATCAGAGTGCCTGGAAGTTTCAGATCTTGTAGAGGATTCTCCTTCTCCATCCCTTGTCCCAACTGCCTCCTTGCACATTGTCCCAGCCTGCCCTGGGGCGGCATCCCTGAGAAGGTGGCAGGAGCTGACCACCCCTTCCAAAGGTCATGGCCTCTTTGGCTCCGGTGCAACTTAGCCCAACCCAGTCCACCCCTTTCCTCCTGGGGGGCCCCATAAGTCTTAGTCATTCTCTCAACCCCAATGCCGTCTCGCATGGAGTCCAACCGGCATTTCAAACCATGAGCCCCAGACTCCAGAAACTGGTGCTGAGAATTCGCCCTGAGACAAAATTAAACCAAACGTGCAGCTGATTTGGGGTAATGGTTAGGTCAGAATCACGGTGTCCTTGAACAAACAGGGAGGGAGGCTCGATGCCTTCACTTTCCATTTGGGACACATCTTTAGCATATGAGTAGAGATCCTTCTAGAAACTCCAAAGACAGACTTTACAAAGCCCCAGGATGGAACCTTAGGCCAATTACACAGTTAAGTTCAGAAATTCATTTGACAATTTTACATATTTCACAAATGTCAGGTTTACATGATAGGCTTAGGGGGCTGTTTGATATATATATTTTTTTCTTTTTTTCTTCTTCTTCTTCTTAGTTTCTTCTTAAAGACATTTCATCATTCATTCAATTGGACATCGGAAATGGGCATACTTGATGGAAGAATGGAAGGCAAGTTGCCTGTTTCACATCTGTTTTGTTTTCTTTTGTTTTCGCATTTTCTAAAGGTGAACTTCACCCACACATTGGAGGAATCGTCGTCATTGTTGTGTGGGGTGCACCGACTATGGTTGTGGGTATTTCAAAGAGAAGAAGAGGTGGACAGGCTTCCCACCTGCAAATATACAAGAGGCGGGGGTGAGAAATGGGTTTGGAGGCAGCCCCACATCCCAAACACACATTCCCTCTTTTAGATGTTCTGTTTTCAGTTTCGATTGTGGGATTGGACAATACATAGAGCTTGGTCTGGGAAGTTTTCCTGGGGCAGCACCATATTTCTTTCAATGCAGTCTGACCCATGGCCACAGAGACAAGCATTGTGAGAATTTGAAGAAGGATTCAGGCATTTTGACACTCTTGGAAGTTTGGTACTTTGGCACCTGCCTTCTCCATCTGAGTTCTCCTTTCATTTTTGGGTGGGGAAGGCAGCAGCCACGAGCCTTTCACTGGGGGGGCGTTTCACAAGGCAAGGGGTGAAAGAAAGTAAGGGGGTGGTGTGCTGGGAGACGCTTAACAATGGATTCCTGAAAGAAGAGGAAAGCCCTGATTTGTAGTGGTTGCCCATTTCCATGGTGTAAATACTCCCACCGTGGCTGATTTCAGGGCATCAAGCTGAGGTCCCTGAACTCGGAGGTGGGAAGAGACACTTGTAATCTGTGCTCATGAGCCAGGACAAGCAGGCTCCAGGCCCCCAGTGCAGGAAGGAATGTCAGGAGGAAGGCACAGTGCAAAGAGAGGCTGAGAGACATCGCATGATTCTTCCGGGTCCAGGTCAGGAGAGGTCCACACAGCCTAGACCCTGGAGGGCACACTGCAATCATTAGAGCCCACAAAGGTGGTTTACTCAACATACTTCTCGATCATCTCTCATGGGTCTGAGTTGTGCTGGGACATTAGGCCCAGAGTCCACTGTGGGAAGCAATGAATAAACAGAGAAGGATGGCATATGTTGGGGTACGAGATGGGGGATCCAGGCAAAATTTTCAGGGTAGAGACAGGTAGGAGAGGACATTGTGCTCTGGATCTGTGCAAAAATTGGGACGGGGATGCCACGTCCGTTAGTCATTTTGCAGAGACTCGCACTCTCTGAGCTGGAGGCTGGGGTCTCAGGTGTAAACAAGAGTCTCTCCCTGCCCCACGGAGTTCCCCATTCATAGAGGAGGGTGTGTCTTGTGCAAGCAATTCAAAGGCAGCTCAATAAGGAGGTCCAGGGAGGGCTTGGAGGATGGCCACGATATTCTGGAGGAGGGTGGAAAGTAATAGTGGCTGGATGGGGGAGTCACAGTCACAGGTCAAGACTTCAAGAGACCCCTGTCCTGGTGTCTTCTGAGAGTTCTCTAGGAGTTGGACAGAGGGAGGAGTTGAATCTTTTGGGAGATTCCAGGTTCCTTTCCCTGGGCCAGCCTCCTGAACATTGGTTCTTCAGATGTCCATTGGGGCTTCCTAAAGCCAGGAAGAGTGACAAGTGAATTGGGGACAGAGCAAGAGGCAAGGGGCCTCCCTCACTCTGTGTCAGGCCCACTGTCCTCCCCTTTCCCACTCACTGGAACTCCAGGTCTCCCTTCGCTGGCCACCTGTGGAGTGAAAATGATTAAAATGTTGAATCCCGCTTAAAGTCTGGGTGATTTTTTTTTTGTTTCCATGTAGGTGCAGACCTGAGGAAGTAAAAACAAGGATTGCTCTGTCCCCACCCTCTCTCCCCCACCTTCTTTCTCTGGGGACATGGGTGCGTCCATGTGCTTTCTCTGTCTGGTCACCGTCTTTTCCGTGATATCTCCCTAAAGCCAATTAGGCAGGGACATGGGCTCCAGACGGCCAGCTTCCACCTGCTGTTACCTCACTGGGCCCCTCCCTCGCTGCAAGGGAGTGATGACCATGCTTCTTGCCTCAGTGGTCCATGTGAGGTTTATTTATTTATTTATTTATTTATAGCTGCGTTGGGTCTTGTTGCTGTGAGTGGGCTTTCTCTAGTTGCGGCGAGCGGGGGCTACTCTTTGTTGCGGTGCACAGGCTTCTCATTGACGTAGCTTCTCTTGTCGCAGAGCACAGGCTCTAGGCACATGGACTTTAGTAGTTGCGGCATGCGGGCTCTGTAGTTGCGGCTCATGGGCTTAGTTGTTCCATGGCATGTGGGATCTTCCCGGACCAGGGATCGAACCCATGTGCCCTGCATTGGCAGGCAGATTCTTAACCACTGCGCCACCAGGGAAGTCCCAGTCCATGTGAGGTTTAAGCCCTCCTCATCAGCCTCTAGACCTCTGCAGCTTCATCTCACACCTCCACCTTTCCCCTTCCATCCTTGCCACTTTCCATCCCTTCTCCCTGGTCACTTTTGATTTCCCACCATTTCTCTTCCATCTCTCTTCTTTTCTCTTTCCTTTTTTTCTTTTTCCCTCCTTACTATTGAGTCTCAGACTCCCAGGTCCCCATTTCTTTTAGATGATTTTTGTCTTTTTCTTTCTTTCCCCTTATTCTCTTTTCCTTAGTCTTTGCCTTTCTGTTTCTCCAACTCCAAGTCATCAAGCTCTTCTTCTGTCCCTGTCAATCACTGTGCTCTGGGTTAAAATGTGTGTGTGTGTGTGTGTGTGTGTGTGTGTGTGTGTGTGTATCAAACACTGAATTGGTGAGGTCAGACAAACTTGCTCTCCGAGCCTGGCTCAGCCACTTCTGGTCCTATGACCTTGGGCAATTTGTTTCTCCCAACCTCAGTTTCCTCATCTGTAACATGAGGCATTGAGAGGACCTACCTCAAGAGAATTTAATGACATCATTATGTTAAGTACTTGGTCCTGAAGCCTGGTCCATGCTAAGAGCCCAGTAAGCGCTTCTTTATTTTTATGGTAAAATACACATCACATGTAACTGACCATTACTAAATTTTAAAGTGTGCAACTCAGTGGTATTAAATACATGCACAGAAGAAACAAGGCATGCAAAGCTATATATCATGGGAGTCCATTTATACGAAAAGTCCAGAATAGGCAAATCTATAGAGATGGAAAGCAGATTAGAGTTTGCCAGGGACTGAGGGAGCGGGGGAAACTGGGGAGCGACTGCTTAATGGGTGAAGGGGTTTCTCTTTGGCGTGATGAAAAAGTTCTGGAATTAGATAATGACCCAGCAATTCCACTCCTAAGTATATACCCCAAAGAATTGAAAACAGGTACTCAAACAAAAACATGTGCACTCGTGTTCGTAGCAGCACTACTCACAATACCCCAAAAGATGGAAACAACCCAAATGCCTACCTTGAAGACATTATGCTAAATGTTTATCTTACCCTAAAATGTTTCCTGAAATTCTACTTGCGCCAGGCGTAGCGACTTTATTCACAATGGCCTCAAACTGGAAACAATCCAAATGTCCATTAACAGGTGAATGGCTAAAAAAACTGGTGCAACCAGACAATGGGATACTCCTCAGTGGAAGAAACCAGGCTCAAAGCAGAGTCCATACAATATGATTCCACTTACATGAAATTCTAGAAAAGATAAAACCATAGCAGCCGAAAGTGAATAGTGATTGGCAGGATCTGGGGAATCAGTGGATTAGATTCACCGCAAAGGGACAAAAGGGGCCCTTTCTGAGGTACTAGAAATATTCTACATCTTGACTATGGTGGTATTTCCACCCCTGTATGTGATTGCCCAAACTCATCAAGTTGTATGGTTAAAATAGGTGGAATTTATAGTATGTAAATTATAACTCAATACATTGGAAGGGAAAGAAAAGAAAAAATTTACTGAGCAGGTACTATTTGCCAGGACTGGAGAAAGCCAGTCCCAACTCTTTCAATTCTCAAAACAATCCACCAGAAAGATGCTATTATCATCAGATCGATGCTGTGATTATTCGATGCTGTGATTGCCTCTCACTGAGGCAAAGGGAGGTCAGGTGACCTGCCCAAGGTTCCACAACTAAGAGGAGGTAGAACTAGGATTATAGTCCTTGTGTTAGGATGCAGACCTTCAGGACGCTCCTGGCATTTCCCCCTTCCTCCCCATTTTTGATCCTGTCTGTCACTCTCGCTTCTTTCTTGCCTGTCTCTTTCTTCTTTGGTCTCAAGCTCAAGGGTATTTCTCTCTTCTTTTTTCCTCTCTTCATCTCTCTCCTCACCCCCATACGTCTCTGACCTCCCTCATGTTCCTCCTGATCTCTGAGCCCCTCCCTGGATGTTTCCTCTGTCCCTGAACAGGACTAATTTAGCAAATGCTCCAATCCTCTTATGATGGTCCAGCCTCAGCAGAATGGCAGGAGAATTAGCGGGGATTAGACACAGACGCATGACCCATGGGGGAAAGGTACTTTGTGGAGACAACTGAATTTTAACTAAGTGATGTCCTCCTCCACCCTTATCCCCTCCATGTGAAATCACGCCTGGGACACACAATGATAATAAAATCACAGCTAAACTCTTTATGGAGCTCTTTGCTATGTGCCAGCCACTTCTCCCGTATCTCTCCCTTATTAAATTTCATTACAACCTCATGAAGTAGGGGCCACCCCCCACCTCCCGTATTTTCTGGATCAGGAGGGGTTAAGTCACTTTCCCAAGATGATCGGGATCCTGTTCCAGCCATCCTGGTGCTTTTCAAGTTAAAGATGAAGAAACAGAGACTGCGAGATGAGAATGGAATGGCCCTGGGACCACACAGGCTGCAAATGCACCCCCTGTTTGGTGACTTCAGAGATGATGCTTTCAGCCCCTCAAAATATGGAGAACATGAAAAAGAGGGAGAGAAGTCAAGAGGGTGCAGAAACAGAGCAGAAAATACGTTCTGAGAAAGAGGAACAGAAAGCAGAGCAGAGGAGGAGACTCGTTAGGGAAAGAAATGACAAGACAGATGTCAGGAGGGGGAGTTCGTGCAAGGTATTATTTCCTCTTTAACTATGTGATAGAATTCAACAGGGAAGCATATGAGGCTGGAGGAGTGTTTTTTTTTTTTTAGGAAGGTTAATTATGTATTTCATTTATTTAACATACATGTAATTGTTCATATTTTAAAATTTCTTTCTGTGTCAGTTTCAGAAAGTTGTATTTCTCCAGGAGTTTGTACATTTCCTCTAAGTTGCCAAGTTTATTGGCCTACAGTTGTTCATAATATCCTAATTTCCATTTGATTTATCTATAGTATTAAGTGATATGTCGGATATCAGATAAGAAGAAAGATTAAAATCAACCATCTTTAACATCATCTCAGTAAGTTAGAAATGAGGGAATAAAGATGAGAGCAGAAATTAATAAAATTAAAAATGTACAACAGAAAAAACAACAAAGACATAAGTTTTGTTAGAGACTAATAAAATCAATAGCTCCTGAAGCGGCTGGGCCCGTGGGCCATGGCCGCTGGGCCTGCGCGTCCGGAGCCTGTGCTCTGCAACGGGAGAGGCCACGGCGGTGAATAGCTCCTGAAAAGACTAAGAGAAAAAGAGAGAAATTACCAATATAAAGAAGGGAAGGGGACATTACTAAAGATCCTACACTAAAGACATTAATGATCATAAGAGGATATTGTGAACAATTTTATGGCAAGAAATTTGAAAATTTAGATGACAAGATCCTAGGAGACCACAGCTTGCCAAGGCAAGAACACACAAAAATAGAAAATCTGAATAGTGCTATTAAAGAAGAGTAATCCGTAATTTAAGTTTTTCTCACAAAGAACACTTCATGCCCATTTGTCTTCACAACAAATTCCACAAAACAATTGAGAAAGAAATTACATTGATTTTAT
Organism: Globicephala melas; assembly: GCF_963455315.2. Classification (NCBI taxonomy): domain Eukaryota; kingdom Metazoa; phylum Chordata; class Mammalia; order Artiodactyla; family Delphinidae; genus Globicephala; species Globicephala melas. Next base: position 7,993,264 of record NC_083332.1, on the reverse strand, counting down.
GCAAACTTCCAGAGAATTGAAAGAGAAGGAACATTTTTCATTTTATGAGGTCTGCATAACCCTGATATCAAAAACATGGCAAGAACATTAAAATAAAGGAAAATTATAGGTCATGAGCTTAGATATAGAAACCTTAGACAAAACATTACTAAATGGAATACAACATATATTACAGAGGAGGGATAATACCTGACCAAGCTGAGTTTATTCCAGGAATGCAAGAATGGCTTAATATTAAAAAACCAAGGAAGGTAATTTGACACATTAATATAATAAGGAGAAGATAATATCATTTCAGTATATGCAGGGGAAGCATTTGATAAAACTCAAAATTCATTTTTAAGCCATTTTAAAAATTATTTATTTATTTATTTGGCTGTTCTGAGTCCTAGTTGCAGCACATGGGATCTCCGTTGCTGCATACAGGAGCTGTGTTGCAGCATACGGATCTTTAGTTGTGGCATGTGGGATCTTTAGTTGCAGCATGGGAACTCTTAGTTGTGGCATGTGGGATCTAGTTCCCTGACCAGGGATCGAACCCGGGCCCCCTGCATTGGAAGCGTGGAGTCTTAGCCTCTGGACCACCAGGGAAGTCCCTCAAAATCCATTTTTGACTAAAAAGAACAAACTCTTAGAAAAGAGGAACAGAAGCAAATCCCTTAATTTAATGAAAGGTATCTGCAAAAAATCTCATAGAAAACATTATGTTTCATGTTTTTCGTTTGTTTTTGCGATACACGGGCTTTTCACTGTCGTGGCCTCTTCCGTTGTGGAGCACAGGCTCCGGACACACAGGCTCAGCGGCCGTCTCACGAGACCAGCCGCTCCGCGGAATGTGGGATCTTCCCGGATCGGGGCACGAACCCGTGTCCTCTGCAACAGCAGGCGGACTCTCAACCACTGCGCCACCAGAGAAGCCCAACACTGGTGCTTTCTTGATGATCTTTGGCCGACTGTATTGGCAGCAATCACCAAGTCTGTCTCAAAAACCAACCTAAACTCCCAAAACATGAGAAAGCCAGATTCCCCAACCCCTCAGCTACCAATTCGAGGCATGGACCCTCTTCTCAATCTTTGCTCATCTAGGGACTTCCCTGGTGGTCCAGTGGTAAAGAATCCGCCTTCCAATGCAGGGACACAGGTTTGATCCCTGGTTAGGGAACTAAGATCTCACATGCCACGGGGCAACTAAGCCCACTCACCACAACTACTGAGCTCGCACGCCTCAACTAGAGAGCCTGCATGCCACAACTACAGAACCCACATGTCCTGGAGCCTGCGTGCCACAGCTAGAGAAGAGAAAACCTGCACGCCACTACTAGGGAGAAGCCCGCGGGCCACAAAGAAGAGCCCACTGGCCACAACTAAGACCTGATGCAGCCAAAAAAAAAAAAAAAAAAAAATCTTTGCCCAGCTAAACATCACGATGTTCCATTTAATTTCCTTTAAAAAGTAGGGAGGGCCTTATCTACCTTGGTGCAAGGTGGAGGGAAGAAAAATCTCCCATGAGAATTCATAACCACGAGCCGGTATTCATAACATTTGTGCCCTAAATTTACACTTCCTATGTGGGGAAAAAAAATCTAGAGCTAAGAATTGAGTTTAAAGTGGTCCCGGTGTGTAATCCCCAAGACAAATGGCAGAAGCAAATTTAAATCCTTTTAACCCAAAACTTTGTTGCATGTTCGAATTTCTAAAGTTTCATGGGGAAAAAAAAAAAAGGCAGCACGTGTGTATAAATTCCAAAATGGTAGTGTGGGAAAAATGGGTTGAAAAAAAAAAATCTAAGGGAAAAAACCACACACACACACACAAAAGTAGGGAGACTGTGGGGGGGTAGTGGGGAGGGCAAGGGAAGGATTGGGAGTCTGGGATTAGCAGATGCAAACTATTATATATAGAATGGATAAACAACAAGTTCCGACGGTATAGCACAGGGAACTGTATTCAGTATCCTGTGATAAACCATAATGGCAAAGAATATGAAAAACAACGTCTATATATGTATAACTGAATCATTATGCTGTACAGCAGAAATTAACACAACATTGTAAATCAACTATACTTCAATAAAATAAAATCAAAAAGTAGGGAGAAGGTGGCCTCGAGTCACATCTTACAGATCAAGGACATTACTAGATTCTCCCCTGTCGACAGCAGCACCATCGACTGTCTTGGTGACCAATGTGTTCCCAGCTGCCCAAGAAGCAGAAAAGGTGTCTACTTATGGCAGAATGTTGCCAGAAATGGAGCTGAGTATATGTCCACTTATGGTAGAATGTTCCCGTGGGCAGCCGTGCAGAGTGACGTAAATCGAATAACAAGTTCTCTCTGCTGTGTTTCACGTTGTACTTGATCACTTATTTAATTGTCATCTCCCACTGATGATAATAAAAGTCCCCTGGGGATGAGCATATTAAGCTGTGTCCCCCCCTGACCCCAGGAGACCCTGGCACGACCCAGGAGTTCAGTCTGATGTTTAGTTCCAGGTCTATGCAGCCGGGAGAGGCAGAAAGCTGGGCTCCTGAGACCCAAGATCCTGAGTCGAACAGGCAAACCAGACCCAGTTCATTCATCCCAGAAGGGAAAAGGGCAGGACCCAGGCTGTCTTAACACACAGGGCTATTAGCAGCTCCCAGGAAAGGCCCAGCGAGTAGCTGCTGCTCAATACAAAAAGGATTAATCAATGATTGCATCTCCTGCAAAGGAGTGAGTCTGAGGGTGGGGCAAGACAGGGTGGGTTCCAGGACCCTTAGGGTGTGCCCAGGTGGGCACAGCATAAAGCTGGGATGTAAGCCCCAGGCCCTGTGAGCAGAGCCTCAGATGCAGACAGCAGAGCAGCACTGAGGAGGAAGCGAGAACCCAAGTCTCTCATGGGTGAGTCTGGGCCACCAGGAGGGCTCTGGGCCGGCGGTGGGGTTGTGCAAGGGGTGTCCTAGGGCCAAGGCTGGGAGGCCTCCTGGGCATCCAGAGAAGGGCCCAGCTGTCTGAGAGCGCTTCTTGCGCTGTGCTGTGGGGAGGGCTTAGCGGAGTCTGCGGAATGGAATTACATTACTGGGGTGAGATGAGCAGAGAGCCTGGCACACAGTGGTCCCCTGTAAACGTCAGGGTGGCTCCAGCCCTTGGATGGGAGAGGGGGAGCGCTAAGGAGCCTGTCCTGCGTGCCTTCCCAGGCTGGGGGCCCTGCAGTACTCCAGGAGCTGTGATCAGGCCCATTTCAAAGCTGTGTTCACTGAGGCCCAGAGAGGTACAGGGGCTGGGGCTGAAGTACGGAGAGCTTGAGTCCGACCAAGAACATCTGGTCCCGATGCCGCAGGCTTCTCCACGCACTGCCTGCCGCCCTCAGGCCTGAGCCCCCCGGCTGCTCACAAGGGCCTGGCGCAGGTAGGCAGAGGGTGCCAGGCGGGCTGGGGGCTGTTGCTGGGGCTCATGTGACCCTGCTTCCCCCTTGGCCAGGCCCCACACGGAGCTCAGGACCCCCAAAGAGGAAGCGGCAGGAGCGCACGGTGTACACCAAAGAGCAACTGGACGTGCTCAAGGAATACTTCCAGAAGAATGAGTACCCCGGCTACCAGGACCGCCTGCGCCTGGCGACCAGGCTCAGCCTAGAGGAGCACAAACTGCAGGTCTGACGCGCCCCCCACCAGGCCCCGCCCTTCCCCGCCCCCGCCAGACGCACTCCCACCTCGCCGCCTATCAAGTGCCCTGCCCCTGGGCCACCTTTCCGCCCTCTTCGCTCTGCAGGAGGGGATCAGCAAGGCCAAAGCGGTCCGGTGCTGCCCTGGGTCACGCAGCAAGCAAGGGGTCTCCCGGGTGCGGACCCAGGGCTGGACCCCGAGTCCGCCTCAACCCTGTGCCATACAAGCCCTCCAAGCGCATCCGGCCGGGACTGACGCCCCCCGTGGTCTCCCCGTGCCCAGACCTCAGGGCCTCTGAACCCGCGGACCTCTCGGGCAGACCCCTTCCTGGCCCCCAGGCCCTCCTGCCCTCTGCACCCCTCCCCGGCGGCCTCCTGAACACCAGGGGCAACAAATTGGGTCTGGCAGGGGGAGGAGGAGGGATGGCCGGTTTCTCACAGGGACGGGGCGACTTCACACCCGGGGCAGAGGCGAGTGCACGCAGCCTCTCGCCTCTTACACCTCGTCCCGGTCCCCTGTTTACCCAGGTGTGGTTCAAGAACCGCCGGGCCCAACGCTCGCGGCTGGAGCGACTGGCCAAGGGCCGAAGCCAGAGGGCCCGCGATGCTCACACGGACCGCGGGATCCCCGGCGCCCCCGGCCCCGCGCCTGCCCCTGTCATTGCCGCTGCCGCCGCAGTTGCCGGCCCTGCATTCCCAGACGGCCCGGGATTCCGCAGGCCCCCTCTGCCCAGCAGCGCGGGGATGCTCCCAGCGCCAGAGCCCAGCATCCCCAGCCACGGCCGGGCCATGTGGGCCCCGGCACAAGGCGCCCAGGCGCCCGTCCAGGCTGCTTCAGCCCCGGCCCCGGCCCCAGTCTGGCCTCTGGACCCCTACGCCCCCAACTTTGGCCCAGATCCTTTTCCAATTCCAGTGATATTCTCACGCCAAGACCCTTCCTTGCCGACGTCTGGGTACCAAACAGAAGATAGCTTTGTGGATGAGAACGACGTAGGCCCCGGCCGGTTACTGAATTTATAGGGTCATCTTTCTCCGCAAAGTCCTGCAGACCCCACGAGGCCAGAGAGAACTAGCGCGTTATGGGCGCGGATGCGGGAAGCGGTGGCCGCTTGTCTTCACAGCTCGTTACTCTCAGCCACTTGTCTGCACCTCCCTTGATCCCTGGGGCATTTTTGTGCCACTGTGAGGCCATCACGGGTCGCGCAGCTCTGAATGTCGCCCCCCCGTTAGTATTTGGGGGGCACGTGGGCATTTCTGTCAATGCCTCAGTCAGAGGTGGAATGACGTTCGCAGTGTACATTTCGCTTTCGTGGATGCTCCCAAGAACTTTCTATAGGACCTTCACCAGCCTCATAGTGAATTTAATTAAAATCGCGTTAAATCTTTACCTTCCCTTGATGTCTAGAAATTTTTGTTTTGGCTTGTACCTACCCTTGCTTGTAGTTTCAAATAAGTGTGAATTTGAAAAAGTGCATTAGGACTTCCCTGGTGGCGCAGTGGTTGAGAGTCCGCCTGCCGATGCAGGGGACGCGGGTTCGTGCCCCGGTCCGGGAAGATCCCACATGCCACGTGAGCGGCTGGGCCCGTGAGCCATGGCCGCTGAGCCTGCGCGTCCGGAGCCTGTGCTCTGCAACGGAAGAGGCCACAACAGTGAGAGGTCCGCGTACCGCAAAAAAAAAAGTGCATTAAATCCGTAAATGGTTTTGGAATTAATTGATATCTTTACAATACTGAGCTTTCCTATGTAGGTATATTACTTATTTATTCATCCATTTGGTTCTCTACAAAGACCCTCCATTAAGTGTTATTATTTAACCACAGTAGTCTTACGTATATCTCTCTGTAGGTTTATTTCTAGCACTTTGTTATTGCCTGACATTTTAGATGGTATTGAAATGTTTATTTTATAATTTTTATTTTATGATTATAATTTAATTTTACATTTTAAATTAGAAAATTTTAATTTTATATAGGATTTGACTGAAATATTTATTTTGTATCCAGGGACCTGGCTCAATTTTTTAAAAAATTCTAACAACTTATCTGGATGTTGTTTTGGCCTTGATAATTTGAAAATTCATAAAGTTCATGGTCATCTGGTAAACACTGTTTCCTACAGAGCCAGGGAGTGTTATCCCTTCCTTTGGTTTTACCAAACGCTGTAGGAATATCTCTCAGCTTTTCTCTCTGCCCCACTGTCTCTCCATCTCCCCATTTCGCTACCGCCCTCCTGTGGCCATCCTGGCCCCTGAGTGTCCCCACAGCCGGTCCTCTGACCCTGTCCTGGTCCCATTTATCAAATGCTCCAATCCTCTTAGGCCAGGCCGGCCTCAGCAGAGCAGAGAGAGAATTAGATCAGATTTGGGAGGGGAACACTCACGTGACAGGCTCTGGAGTGGAGTGCTGGCGGGAAGGGAGAGGCAGACTGCCAGGATATAATGAAAGCCCCTTTTGCTTACCCGACAGACTCTGGTGAGAATGTACACACACAAGACCACCGAAACCCCACCCACTCAAACCCTGACATTGTGGCCAAGGGCAGGGAGGATCTAATTTTCCATCTATTCCAGGAGAAGGAGCTGGGTTGGGGAAGTCCCTATGGGCATTCTGGGGACAGGGGAGGAGGGAGAGAAGATTCAGCTTCACCCTGGGCAGGTTGAGTCAATCACCAGTGGGCAATGATTTAATCAATTATGCTTATGTAATGAAGCCGCCATAAAAACCTAAAAGGATGGGAAGGTTCAGAGAGCTTCTATGTTGGTGAACAAAGACACAGCCAAAGGCTGCCTAGCCAGGTCCAAACTCTTGAACACAGAAGCTCTTTTGTTTGGGTCCTATGTACCTCTCCATCCAGCTGTTGATTTTCTTTAATATCCTTTGTAATAAACTAGTAATCTAGTAAGTGAACTGGTTTCCTGAGTTCTGTGAGCCACTAGCAAATTAATCAAACCCAAGCGGGGGGGGGGGGGGTCATGGGAACCTCTGATTTATATCCAGATGGTCAGAAGCACAGACAACCTGGGTTTGTGACTGAAGTAAGGACAGTCTTGTGGGACTGAGCCCTTAACCTACTGAATCTGATGCTTTCTCTGGGTAGATAGTATCAGAATTGAGTTGAATTGTAGGACACCCAGCTTGTGTCGGGAGAAAGGTGGGGGAAAAACTCCGCATACCACATATCAGAATTGGTGTCAGGATTGTATCCTACCTTGGAAAAGAAGCTTTCTGTATTTCTATCTATGCTTCAGTTCTTCTCTCCTAGAAAAACATTCTCACTTTCTCTGTATCTTGTGTTCTCAGCTTATCTACCATAATTTGCTCAAACACGGGCCAAAGGCACTTGACCTTGATATGAAATTTATAACTTCCCCTTTTACGATGGAAATGTTTTTTGAACAGATTTTTGAAAAGATGTAAGAGGGAATTCCCTGGAAGTCCAGTGGTTAGGAATGACGCTTTCACTGTGATGGCCTGGGTTCAATCCCTGGTCAGGGAACTAAGGTCTGGGACCAGCTGATATCTGTGAATCATCCTTGAAGTTCATGCTGGAATCATCCATGTAGACAAAAGTGTCTGGCTAGGAATTCTCTTGGGCTATTTTTTTCATCGGGGTGCTGACATCTGGCAAGGAAATCCTGTCATGAATTCCCCTGGAGTGCCCATTTTCCAGCCCCCTTGATGTATCTCTCTGGAAATGCAGTTCCTTTAGTGTCCTAAGGTTTTGTTATCATGTATAAGCCAGAACTCTGCTACAAGACCCAAGGTCCAGGGCAGGGACTCTGTTGCTTGGGTCTAAGGTCAATATTTCCTGGGACTTAAATTTCCAAGGTTTCTTCATTGGTACGTGGAAAAGGGTTAAAATCGACTTTCTGCAGGGCTGCAGACAAGTCAGGATATTGGTATTAGTTGATAGCAATAAGGAGTTTGGTATTGGTAGTTCTTGATTGGATAAGAAATAGGTGTGTGTGGGATTGTTAGGGCACAAATAAGCAAGATATTGGGACAGTGGTAAGGTTTACAGGATATGTCTTCATCACCCACCACTATTGATTGGACTTTCCTGGATTCCTGTGAGAGCTGAAGCACGGTCCAGACTATTTTATACACCAAATGGCAAGATCAAATATAGCATTGAAGGGGGGGGTGTTCTCTTCATGTCTGGGTTTCCATCATGTCGTTGAACTATTGCTCTTTTTCTGAAAGAGTAGCTTGACGCTAAGCAGTAGCTAGGGCTGCAAAGTTCACCCAGGATCCGTTCAGTAAGAAATAGGACCTCCAACCATTGAAGACTGGACTTCAATGCTGGGCAAAAAAAAGTCAGGGAACGTGAACTGTTCAATATAGAAGAGATGATTGCAACATAGCCTAGAAGGGTCAAAGAACATGCAGATGAGGACACCAATAAAGATTCTGTAATGTTACTCTAGGTGACAAGTAACGGTGGCTCTGGTTAGTAAAGCACCGATGGAAGGGGTGGAAAATAAATACTCGTTAACAAAGGTGTATTAGCTGGTTACTATGTGGCAAGCACCACTCTAGGGCCTGGAGCCAACAACGAACAACTCAAAGAACTTAAATTTTAGCGGGGAGACACATGGAATAAACAAATCAATAGAATACGTACTCATTGGTGATGAGTTTTTTTGAGAAAAACCGCCACATTTCAAGTATCTGAGAATGCCTAGAAATTCTGCATAATTAAAAGTATAGAGATCCTACGGCAATGCATACATTTTGAGACAGATAGGACAAGAGAATTAAGGGAGTTTTAGAAAGGTGCATCTGAAAAATGGTGGAAAGTCAGGACTGTATTGTCCAGGAAGCCAATGAAAACTGACTTTCAGAAAGCCACAAATTAGGAGAGTAGAGGAGAGGAATACGAGTGCTCTGTGTTAGTATTAGAGAGGTCCTGGAGACTCAGAAAATAGCTAGGATAGTTTCTGATGGGGTAGGCATAAAGGTTGGCTGAGGTTCTGCTGTTTTGCAAGATAGTTATGTGGACTTAGAAAATTCAGGTTCCAATGGTGATGGAGCCTTATAACCATGCGTTGGTGAGACGTAGAGACATCAAGTTGGGTTAAAAAAAAAAAAAAAGAGGTCTGATGAAACAGTCTGGCAACCCCAGCTTCCATATTTTATATTCACTCACCATTTCCTTGGATGACCCATTCAAAATATTGTTCCAGGGGCTCTGGTCTCTTAACAAATGTTGCAATCCTCCAGAAAAAAATAACCAGACACAAAAAACATCTCTGGGATTTCTGATGAGGTAAATCACCTTAAAGAGAAAAATAGGATAATGAAAAATCAATACAGTCATTTTCCAACCTTCTTGATCTTCATAAAAATGGAGATTCCTAGAAAATGCCCTTTAAATATCAATGGATTCTTTTCATAAATTAGTTATTGCATTCATTCATCAAATATGTATTTTAAAGTTCCTATGAACCAGTCACTGGGATGATACTAAGGATATGACAAAGGAAGAGAAAAGTATTGTCTTTCCCCTCTGGGATATTATAGTCTACTTATAATGGGAAGCACTGGAAGATTTTAATATGTGAGTGATATTATATTTGTGTACTATAGTTTAAAGATTACTAATAGGAGAATACATTAACAAATTATGCTATCCTTATAGATACACAGCAATATATATCCATACATACACACAACATCATGAATGAATCTCAGGGACCTTATCGTTGGGGGAAATCATGGAGGTTTGACCCATTGAGGCATTGACCCGTGAGCTGGACCCAGGCAATTGGAGGCGCCTTACCCCTCCCCCTGTCCTTGGAATGCGTGTTCCACTTGCCCTCCCTGCACTAGAAGCTGCCTAAGGATAGAGCCTTGAGATAGTAATGTGGTGTTGAAACCATCCGGATTGTGCACATGACTCAAGCCAGGTAAAGTCTATATAAACTTTTAAGATTGGGTGAGCAGGTGAAGAAACCAACCCGTCTTGTGGCTGCCTAAGACCTGCCTCATAAGTAAGTTCTCTTGCTTATTAAACCTGCCACCTACCAATCTGGAATGGTCTGCCTCTTTCTTTGATCTCTTCCTGTCCTCTGAAAATGCGGTCCAATTTCAGATTATACCCAGCAAGCTCCTGAGGAGGCTGTGCACCAACAACTACGTTGAGTGAAAGAAGTCAAATGTTCATAGGGCATGAGCCTATGTATATGAAGTTCAAGAACAAGCAGAACTAATCTATAGAATTAAAAGTCAGGAGAGGGACTTCCCTGGTGGTCCAGTGCTTAAGACTTCGCCTTCCAATACAGGGGGCAAGGGTTCAATCTCTGGTCGGGGAACTAAGATCCCACGTGCCTCGCGGCCAAAAAACCAAAACATAAAACAGAAGCATATTGTAACGAATTCAATAAAGACTTTAAAAATGGTCCACATCAAAATAAAAATCTTAAAAAAAAAAAAAGTCGGGGGAGTGGTTACCTCTGTGGGTGGGCATTGATTGGGGAGGAGCCTGAGGAAACATTCTGGGGGAGTAGAAATGCTCTAAATCTGAATCTGAAAGGTAGTCACCTAGTTATGTACATATGTAACGATTCAACAAGCTAATATCTAAGATTAGTGCACACATACAGACACACACACACATACACAGGCAAGAACGCCTGGCATTGGAATATCTGAGTTATACTCTGGATTCTGCATCAGCCTCCTTTGCAACATTACTCCAGGCCCCATCTCTCTCTAGGCCTCATTTTCCCCATGCAGGCATTTAACAAACACCGATAAGTCACACGTCAATAAGTGTGTTATAAATAATCTTTGAAAGTGATGGGTTAAAAAAAAAGAACTTAATTGTGCTGTGACACACTGTAAAATTTCCAAAGAGTTGAATATTATTCTAAGCTTCACATTTATTTTTTTCTTTTTTTTTCTTTTTCTTTTCTTTTTTTCTCTTCTTTTTTTTTTCTTTTTTCCACACTTATTTTTTAAAATTGAAGTAGAGTTGATTTACAATATTATATTAGCTTCAAGGGTACAACATAGTGGTTCAATAGTTTTATACTATTTAAAATTATTTCATTTACTTCATTTAAAATTATTTCATTTACTGCATTTAAAATTATTAAAAAATAATGGCTAGGACTTCCCTAGTGGTTGAGACTTCACCTTCCAATGAGGGGTGTGTGGGTTGGATCCCTGGTCGGGGAGCTAGGATCCCACACGCCTCATGGCCAAAGGGCCAAAGCATAAGACAGAAGCAATATTGTAACAAATTCAATAAAGACTTGAAAAAAAATCCACATTAAAAAAAAAAGTCCAAAATGAAAAAGTAATGGCTATACTTCCTTGTGCTGTACAATGTATCCTTGTTGCTTCACAATCTAATTTAAGCGTAAAACATTTAAAAAAAATCACAAACCAATTAGCACCTTCCAGGAAATTATGTTTCTAAAAACAATCTGAGATATGCTAGATCCTGGACATTCATGGTCCCTTCTGGGCATCATCTGTCAGCCCCATGAGAGAGTCATGTGGCTGTTAAGCTCAATAGACAGCTGTATATAGAAAGACATAGTGGTTAGAAAAACCAGCCATGGGCTTCCCTGGTGGCACAGTGGTTAAGAATCTGCCTGCCATTGCAGGGGACACGGGTTCGAGCCCTGGTCCGGGAAGATCCCACATGTCGCGAAGTAAGCTCGTGCGCCACAACTGCTGAAGCCTGCGCGTCTAGAGCCCATGCTCCACAACAAGAGAAGCCACCGCAATGAGAAGCCCGCGCACCGCAACGAAGAGCAGCCTCCGCTCGCCGCAACTAGAGAAAACTTGCGTGCAGCAACGAAGACCGAATGCAGCCAATAAATAAATTAATTAATTAATTTAAAAAACCTTTTTAAAGGCTGGAAGAAAATTACACTGAGATACCTGCCCAGCAATTGCTTGAGACAACAGTTAAATCAACTAATCAAGTTAAAGATTGACAAATGTCCTGAGTCCCTTTGCTTGACCCCTCACTGGGGACCTCAAAGCCTTCTACACAAAAATGGATAAAATGGCTGGGGGATAAAAAGGAAACTTTCTGGGATTCCTTGTAAGACCGAGACTTGTTGATGGGGCCCTAATGGAAGCTGAAGATAAAGGTATAAGTGTTGATAGAATTGAGATGAAAGTTTATAATGATTGGTGTATTTGAAAGGGCTTTATATAAGATGGTTACCTCTCTCTTGCCTAACTATATTATGGGATAGACATTATGTCTTACTGGGGAATGGTTTCCCTGCCTGATGTTATAAGACAGGGCATATAAACTGCTCCTCAGGCAATATTATTTTTTTAATTTTTTTTTATTTGCTTTTGGCTGTGTTGGGTCTTTGCTGCTGCGTATGGGCTTTCTCTAGTGGCGGCGAGTAGGGGCTACTCGTAGTTGCAGCACGTGGGCTCAGTAGTTGTGGCTGACGGGCTCTAGAGTGCAGGCTCAGTAGTTGTAGTGCACGGGCTTAGTTGCTCCGTGGCATGTGGGATCTTCCTGCACCAGGGCTCAAACCCGTGTCCCCAACATTGGCAGGTGGATTCTTAACCACTGCGCCACCAGGGAAGTCCTGCTTCTCAGGCAGTATTAATTAAACATACTAAAGGAAATCAATAGGGTTACCTGAGCCCACACACTATAAAGTAAAAACTGGGGGCTCATATTCAGGGACTAATAAAAGCAAATTTTAAAAAATGTAGTTGGGTAAATCAATCTTTTGATAACGATTAGGAAGCAGACCAGTTCTTTGGGAAATTAAAAGCAATTGTCTTTGTCTTGCAAATCTCTACAAATCAGAAATGTAAATATAGCCCACAATGACATGAGACTGAACCTAATTCGCTCAATCAGGTAGAATCTGAAACCAAAGGAAAAAAAGGATGAGGGGAGTAAATGAGTTTTTTGTTTGTTTGTTTTTTTGTTTTAACAAATTTTAAAACTATTTGAAAAATAAAATGTCCATAAATAGGTTTTTTATGATCACTTTTTTTTCACAATCCCTTTATCTTTGTGTTATAGTATATAAAGATGTAATCTATTAGGAAAGCATCCGGTAAAACATTAAAAAACAAAATATGGGTGCTATAAACTCAAGTACACATAAACATGTGTATATACATTTATATTTCCTTGTTTTTTATTTGTTTTTTTTTCCTTGCCCCCTCCCCTCCTATTTCCTTGTATTTTCCAATAAGGTAATAAACTGCAAACATTCTAAAAGGACAATAGAAAACTTTTTAAATACCCTTGGAACCTTCAGAGAACATTTTTGTTTTGTTGAGACTTCCCAGCTTCTCATGAAGTTCCAAAATGATAAATAGTTGAGCAATTTCAATTGTTGTTTTGCCAAAAGGTACTGTGTGTGTTTTTCTGTTCATCCACCATGACTTGTGAAATTCAGCTGTGTCCTTGGTCCTAGCTAGCTAGAGCTGGGAAAATACAAAGCCATTCCATTATGGCTCAGAGAGGACTTTAAAAAAATTTTTAATTTTATTGAAGTATAGTTGATTTACAATGTTGTATTAATTTCTGCTGTACAGCAAAGTGATTCATATATATATATATATATCTGTATATATATATATTTTTAATATTCTTTCCCTTGATGGTTTATTACAGGATATTGAATACAGTTCCCTGTGCCATACAGTGGGCCCTTGTTTATCCATCCTATATATAATAGTTTGCATCTGCTAATACGAAACTCCCAATCCATCCCTCCCCCCCACTCTTGGCAGTCACAAGTCTGTTCTCTATATCTGTACTTCTGTTTCTGTTTCATAGATGAGTTCATTGGTGTCATATTTTAGATTCCACACATAAGTGATATCATATGTTATTTGCCTTTTTCTTTCTAACTTCACTTAGTATAATCTTTAGGTCCATCCATATTGCTGCAAACGGCATTATTTCATTCAAAAAGAGGTGTTTTTAAACTCTTTTTAAACTGCTGCAAAGTCTCCCTCACCCCAAACTGAATTCACTGAGAAGTATATTTAGGACTATTAATAAATAATGTTTGTTGCCACTTAACTAAAAAGTTTTCTATAAAAAAGCACAAGTTTTTAAAAATCATAAATAGTGTCTATAATTTTGCCAATCTACAGAATGCTAATGTAAAAGATAGTTTGTAATTGCTTACACCTTAGTTAAAATAAAATTTGAGTAAATACATTTTAATATTAAAAGTAAGCTGGGGGCTTCCCTGGTGGCGCGGTGGTTGAGAGTCTGCCTGTCGATGCAGGGGACATGGGTTCGTGCCCCGGTCTGGGAAGATCCCACATGCTGCGGAGCGGCTGGGCCCGTGAGCCATGGCCGCTGAGCCTGCGCGTCCGGAGCCTGTGCTCCGCAACGGGAGAGGCCACAACGGTGAGAGGCCCGCGTCCCGCAAAAAAAAAAAAAAAAAAAAGTAAGCTGGTACAAAACTAGAATTTTATTTTCTCTCTGTGTTAAGAGAACAAAGGTTTTTTGGAATATTGATCTGCTTTTGACAACGGACTGTAAAGTTTCTTTACCTTTTCAATAATCTGTGGTAACTTTCTGTATTTGCCTTTAAATTTTTTTATTGTCACTTTGGTTGAATGAATAAGTACTGTTTCACAATAACCTATGATCTTATTTGACCAAGTATTTTAAAAGCTTTTGATATCTTTAACAAACTCCCCCAAGTCGAATTCTAAATGAATTTCTAGCTAACTTTGGGAGGATGTTTCAAGGGGACCCTGAAACATCCCAAAGAGATAAATTAAATTAATTGAGTTTATTTGGGATATTAAATTACATGGGCAACATTGTCAAATAAGAGGTGATAAACCTTCTTAGGTTATACTGTATGGGTAAGTATCATTAATATAGATATTCCAAAAATTATATGGAATTCTTAAAAATCTGGTATGTCCTGGTGTAATGTTATCAGTAATAATTCTAGTTATTGTCTTAAAATGTTGTATGTCACAGAAATAACCAAGTTTCTTTTCAACTGCATTATAATCAGATCTTTAACCATGCCACTTCAAGTCTTTTGTCATTTATAGACAGTCATTGTTTTACTCTGATGCTTTTTACAAAAGGAGGATCTTCAAGATGATTCATAAAAGAGACTTTTTGACAAATAAGGTTTCTGATGACTTGCAGATCGTACCATTGAACTGGGTAAGAAATTAAAAATTCTAATGGAAAACCTGATGGCTTCATGCAGATCACTAGGAATTAATTCCATGGGACTGAATGAACTGATAAATATGATTTATAATTTTATGACTGCCTGAAATATTACTGGCTTTTAATCTTTGTTTTCCAGAAACCCTGTCCTCTTACGCGAAATAGATCTTACAGCAAAATGTAAAGTATACCTTTGTAAACAAAGATGAAACATTTATCTTTTTCCCTCTACTGATCCCTCCAGATTCTGGCTTCTCCAGCCGACTCCCCTCCAGACTTGATGGCTTATTGCAATCCAGATTAAAACTAGTTATACTAATCATTTTAATTTGCTCTCTCTTTGTGGTTTTCTAACTGTTTATGCTTTGTGTCTTTCTCTGCTATACTATGACCTTATTAATGTTACTAGCTATATTATTTATATCCTGTCTATTTTATAAGATTGCTGTCTCTTGCATTACCCAAGGTGTAATCAGGCCTCTGACAAAATGAATGATGGCCGAATGTCTTAAGGCAATTGATCACATATACAACTATATAGAATAATTGTAATAGTGCAACTCTAGGTATAGGAAGAAGCAACAAGGGAAAACAGTATCAGCATCACAATGGACTAGTAAGACAGACAATCCAGAAAACTTTAGTTTATCAACAGGGTCTAATCCAAAAATAGCATATTGAGTGTCCTATCAGTGAAATTCTCCTCTGACCTAGGAATGAGACATCATAGAGTTGTGATACAAATTGGTCACCAGATGCCTCCCAAACCTTGGTCGAATTTATGACCAACAGGGGGCACTGTAAACAAAGAATATTGCCTGCCACTCCAGTTCTACAAGGATCAAGCCATTAGCCCCTGCAGCTGCCCACCCATGGTACACCTCAAGGGAATTCAGGATGGAGAAAAACAGGCAGAATTCTTTGCTTTGGATACTGGCCCTAGATAGTTAAGACTGCATATCTAAGGAATAATTTCAACGAATCCAGATTCTTGCATCTTCCCATACATAAAAAAGCACTAAAGTGATTAACTTGCGAAATCTGTTCTTTGTAATTCACGGTACTCTCTTGATGTTCAACTACATGTTTTTCTTTCCAGCAACAACAAGAACAAACAAAAACAAAACAAACAACGAGAAACTTGGTGTATATCTTTGTTCCTCTCTTACCTCTTTGGAGCAGTTCCTCAGAGCTATCTGAAGGCTGTCTCCCAGGCTAGAGTCCTCAGTAAGATTCCTGAATAAAACTTAACTCACAAGTTTTCAGTCGTGCGTTTTTCTTCGGTTGAGAGTTCCAATGGATAGCGCTGAGTATGTGATATTCAAGCAAACGCTAATTTATTCTTTTATCCTATCAAGGAAATTGTGCAAGGAAATGATATAACCTATGATCTTATTTGACCAATTATTTTAAAACCTTTTGATATCTTTAACAAATTTCCCCAAGTCAAATTCTAAATGAATTTCTTTTGCTTAGGAGGTGGAGGTATGAAACAGATTCAGTCCCTGATCTCCCTGAACTTCTGGGGGTGGGGGGCAGCAGGTGAGAATGCAGGTCATTTCAAAGTAGCAGGTGAAAACATTGAAGAGCCTGAGGAAGCCCTCAGGGGAGTCCCTCGCCCAAGCCTTGTGAGAGAGGTGCAAGGGCTAGAGCAAGCCTTAGACCTCAGTCTGGGCATTGTGGACATTTTGGCCCAGATCATCCTTTGTCGTGCAGGCTGTCCTGTGTACCTATAGCATGCTTAGCGGTATTCCTGGTCTCTACCCACTAGATGGCAGTAGCACCCCTTCCCCCAGTTATGACAACCAAAAAACGTTCCACATGGCCCCTGGTAGAGAATCAGTGTCTTGAGGAAGGTATGTGAAAGCTGATATTCTCAAGAATAAGGACAAGTTACCCAGGCAAAGAGGGTGAGCGCCTCTCTGAGGCAGAAAGAAAGGACAGACTATCACCTGGAAGTATATTTGTAATAGATGCCATCTTCCAAATGGACACCTATTTCCATCTTTCACGTTCATTATTCTGAACCCTGAAAGCAAGAACATACCGCAATTGCAACAGCAATAATATAAAAAACAACAGCAACAACAGCTGGTGTATTTGAGGTCTTCATGCTACTGATTACTAGCCCTCAGTAAGAGAAGGAAGTGGATTTATACATTGGCTGTCTGAATCCAGAATGCATGCTCTTAATTACAACACTGTAATTATCAGTTTGATCCAACAGGAAAAAAGAGAGAGGAGATGAGAAAGAATGAAAGAGGGCTTCCCTGGTGGCGCACTGGTTGAGAGTCCACCTGCCGCTGCAGGGGACACGGGTTCGTGCCCCGGTCCGGGAAGATCCCACATGCCGCGGAGTGGATGGGCCCGTGAGCCATGGCCACTGAGCCTGCGCGTCCGGAGCCTGTGCTCCGCAACGGGAGAGGCCACAGCAGTGAGAGGCCCGCGTACTGCAAAACAAAAACAAAAACAAAACAAAACAAAAAAACAAACAAACAAAAAAGAAAGGCAAAGCCAGCTTTAGCCTCCTGGATAAGCAAGGCTCAGAAAGGCTAAGCATTGTGACTTGTGGTCAGCCAGTATGTGGAAAGGACAGATCTTAATCCCAGTTCCTATGCGTGGGGTTGTTCCACTTTAGCATTCCTTTCTCATCTGCCATCTCTGGAGGGATCTGGGAAGAGCGCTTTATAAGAGAGAGAAGGGATTGGAAGAGCGACTTCCCTTAAGGAGGCAGGTATCCTGGTGCAGGGCAATCCGAGATGAGGAACAAACCATCCCGGAGATCAAGCATCATGACAACGTCAGGAAGGGAGGGGATTAATGCTCATCCTTCAGCACCTGTCTGTGCTGAGATCTTTTCAGACATTACTTCACTTATGCCCCATTTGCAAAACGTAGGAAAACTGGGTACTGCTTAGAAACACATCTGTCTTTTCTAATAGAGATGAGAAAACAGAATACAGGAGAAGTGGAAGAACTGATAAAGGCATGGAGAAGCTGAGTCTCTCCTGTCTGACATGCAGGCTCTTTCTTTTTCTATTTCTCTATTTTGCTGGACTGATAGATCTTTTTGGGCCTCTCCCGTTGCGGAGCACAGGCTCCGGACACGCAGGCTCAGCGGCCGTGGCTCACGGGCCCAGCTGCTCCGCGGCACGTGGGATCTTCCCGGACCGGGGCACGAACCCGTGTCCCCTGCATCGGCAGGCGGACTCTCAACCACTGCGCCACCAGGAAAGGCCTGGACTGATAGATCTTAACAGAGCCTCTGGCTGCTCTGCAGGTAATGAGGTCACCTGTCAATCACGAGTAAGCCACGTGACTGACATCACGCGCAGAGCTGGGAGACATCTCACGCAACTTCATGGCGTGGGAATCATATCCCCGGTTTGACATCTGGGGAAACTGAGGCTCCAAGAGGCAACATCATTTGTCAGAGTTACATGGCTTGTGCCGATGTGGAAGGGCACAGATTCAATCCGGGCAGTCTGACATCAAGCCATCTTGCTCTTCCCCAACCCATTGTTAGTGAGGTCTTACAGGTCCCTTCATAGGAAGCCTGGTCTCTTCAGAGTCACAAGTTCAACTCTTACTCGGTACCCATGAACTTACTTCATCTCTGACACTTGCTAGTAGTTTTACAGTAGCTCTGGAAAACCACTTTTGCTCTCTGAGCTTGCACGCCAGATCTCTAAAACGTTTGGGCTACCTGTATCCAATTTGAGAGCCCAGTGAATACTCTTTTTTTTTTTTTTTTTGTAATTCCAATTAATCATCTTCCATCACACCATAGTCTAACACTCTTACTGTCCAGGATACCTACCAACAAAATCAGTGGAATGTGAGGCCAGTTTTCTATATCTATTATAATTATTATTTTCTATACCTATTATTTAATGGGCTAATATTTGTGGCAGACATTTGAGTTCTTGTCATTGATTAGGGAAGATAGTTTGTGCATCTTTGACTTTGTCTCTTTTTTTTTTTTTGGTGAATTTTTTAAAATACTCAGTGCTAATTATAACTTCTCCCCAAGATAATGGGAGGTTATATTCCTGAATAGTTAGGAGGTTACGGAGGCGGTGATGAATGTGTGCTGAGTTGGTGAGGCACATTCTAGAGGTTCATCCCACCCCACACCCTAAAGTCATGGACAGGATACTGTGAGCGGGACCCAGAACATCCAACCCCCTGGACGGGCTGAAGTAAACGTTAGCGAGACCCCATTATGCCTTTCTTGCTCAACTGAATAGTCATTATGCTCCAAGGTGCTCAACCAACTGTGATAAACTATTTTTCAAAACCAAAGTTGGTGTCTAGCCAACAGGACTGGGAGGGATGGGGTGAGGATGAAAAGACAACTTGACCAAAGTCATGAATGTACCAAGAGGCAGAGCTTGACTTGCACTCTAGAGATTCCATACGAATACCTCTAACCACAGGGAATGGATGGTCCGGTTACCTGTTGGGATGCATGACCTTCCTCCTCTACTCCTGTGAAACAAGTGGAGGTGAGTATACTGGGAAATGATGGGGAGGGTTTGGAAACTGGAAAGAATGAATGGACCAAAGTAAAATTACTGGATCCAAGTAGGGAGGAGATACCTTAGTAGAAATCTCAGACAGACATGGGGTTTGGACCATGGATCTGCCACTTTTTCTCTGTGTGACCTTGGTCATGCAATGTAACCTCTCTGAATTCAGTTCTCAACCTTGAAAGAGGAATAATGGCATTTACCTAATGGGGCTCTTTTGAAGATTAAATAAAATAACAGACATAAGCATCTTTCATAGACTCAGCACGGGGTAGGGGGAATGCAAATATTTTAATTTAAAAAAGGAGACTCTGTAATTCCAATGGACTGAAACTTCAGACCCCCCCTACTTGGACACTCCCTTTATACTCATTTTTTTTAATTGTGGTAGAACATAAAACATACCATCTTAACCATTTTTTAAGTGTACAGTGCAGTAGTGTTAAGTACATTCATATTGTTGTGCAACAAATATCTCCACCACTCTTCATTTTGCAAAATTAAAGCTCTGTACCCATTATACAACTCCCACCCCACCCTCCCTCTTGTCCTTGGCAACCACCATTATATTTTCTGACTCTATAAATTTGACTGCTCTAGGTACCTCATACAAGTGGAATCAGACAGTATTTGTCTTTTTGTGATTGGCTTGTTTCACCCAGCATAATGTCAACAGGATTTATCCATGTTGTAGAATGTGTCAGAATTTCCCTTCCTTTTAAAGATGGTTGGTATTGCTTTGTATATGGATATATACACCACATTTTGTTTATCCATTCACTCACTCATTGAAGGACACTTGGATTCTTTCCACCATTTGACTATTGTGAACAATGCTGTTATGAACACGGGTGTTACAAGTATCTCTTTGAGAACCTGCTTTCAACTCTTTTGAGTATACACTCAGAATTGCTGTGTCATGTGGTAATGCTATTTTTAATTTTTTGAGGAACTACCATACTATTTTCCATAGCAGCTGTACCATTTTACATTCCCACCAGCAGTGCATTAGCGTTCCAAATTTTCCACATCCTTGCCAACTTGTTATTTTCTGCTCTTTTAAAAAAATAAGATGCATTCTGGTGGGTGTGAGGCTACACACAATGCACCTAGGAATCTAAATTAACCACTCAAAGATTGCATGGTAAGCGTGGAGGCAGAACAAAGAGAGACCTCGATTATATATAGTTCACTCAAGCTTCGGTGAAACTTCCTCCATATCAGAGTCTTTTTCTGCCTGACACAATTTTCTCCCTTGGATAAGGTTCAAGAAACATTCCCATATTCATGCACTTTGATCCCATGAAGTCTCTTCAATGATCACATTCGATATTCCAGAGATTCCTAGTTTGGAGCCACTTGGCAAGCACTAGAGTCCATGAAACCCTGGATCTGTATAAAAAAGATGTGTGGGCTTCCCTGGTGGCGCAGTGGTTGAGAGTCCGCCTGCGGATGCAGGGGACACCGGTTCGTGCCCCGGTCCGGGAAGATCCCACATGCCGCGGAGCGGCTGGGCCCATGAGCCATGGCCGCTGAGCCTGCGTGTCCGAGCCTGTGCTCCGCAACGGGAGAGGCCACAACAGTGAGAGGCCCGCGTACCGCAAAAAAAAAAAAAAAAAAAAAAAAAGATGTGTAATTATCAGCATAGTGAGGATATGTATTGTAACAGACACACTCCAAATTATCAGCTGCTTAACGCAATAATGATTTATTTCTTGTTCCTACAAAGTCTAGTGAGTGTACAACCGGTCAGCAGGGATCCAAGCTCCTTCCGTCCCAGGGCTCCACCATCCCCTAGGGCA
The DNA here is from genome assembly GCF_963455315.2 of Globicephala melas. Classification (NCBI taxonomy): domain Eukaryota; kingdom Metazoa; phylum Chordata; class Mammalia; order Artiodactyla; family Delphinidae; genus Globicephala; species Globicephala melas. Next base: position 7,972,132 of record NC_083332.1, on the reverse strand, counting down.
TCAGAGTACCCTGTGGATTTCTTGCTTTTAGCTGATAGACAAGGATCAAGAGAGCCTGGAGGGTCTTGGACGAGAGTTTTTTGGCCAGAACTCACATGATCCTTAACTGCAAGGGAGTCTGGGAAATGTAGTTTAGCAGTGGGTTTGGGAGGAAAACAAAGCTGGTTTTCGTAAACACATAGCAGTCTCTATCTACCACAAGAGCATATGAGCATTTTCCTAGAAAGAAGGGTCGGGTTCTCAAAAGAACTGACAAGTCCCTAGAAGGTTAAGAACGCACAAGTTTATTCAGACAATGTACTTGAGTGTCAGCTTTTCTAGTTATTGTCTCATTTGGGTCCTGCCTTCCTGAGACCCTACCCCCGTTCCTGCGCTGAAACTTGGTATCCCCAAGTCCCCCGTGCACATACTTACAGACTCATTTATTCAATACACATTTACTGAGTGATTCCTCCATGCCAGGCTCTGTGCTACGGGCCAGAAACATAGCAATAAATAAAACTCATGCCCTCCACTCAGAGAGCTCACAGTGAATGGAAGTGATAGACACATAAACAGATAATATTATTTTAAAAATTGGTAAGTACATTTATAAAGATTGGAGCAGAGTATTATAAGGATGAGGAAGAGTATTCATCCGGGCTGAACCAAGTCTTAATGAATGAGTAGCAGGGAGGACAGTCATTGTGGAGAGGATGAAGGGCATGAGAAAAACTCTAAAGACAGAGAACTCTTTGTAAGGTCAAGAAAATGTTAATCTGGGAGTGAGAATAGAGAGGTCAGCAGGGCTTCGATTATGGAAGATTTTAACCCAGTTAAGAAGATTAGACCATCTGCTGGATTACTTTACAGATGGCTAATAGTATCTATTATGTGTTGATTTTTACTAACAACTCCCAAGGATAAACTTAATTCTATGTACAGGGGGTACTTGCCTGCCCTCCCTGCTACCACCAGCATCCCGTATACTCAGCAGTGTTCCTGGTTGAGGAAAATCACTGATGACGATGATAGCTAACTTTGGTTGAGTAGCAGTCATGCTCCAGATATCCTTCTAAGCACTTTCTAGATATTAACTGGTTTAAACTTTACCAAACAGTTCTGAGACCCAGAAGAGACCCAGAGGTGGAAGATTCAATGTTACTTAAGGATCCCTAATTGCATCAACCCATGGGTGAGTCTCAAAAATGGAGGTCTGCCGTTTCTACTCTCTCCAACCCATCTCTCATCCCTATCATGGCCTCTAATCAGGGTAAGGATCTGATCCAGAGCAACAATGGGGCTACTAGGTTATAGATCTTGAAGAGAGAGACCGTGTCTTGCCCCTCTGTATTAGTAACGGACTAACTGCTGTAACAAACAATTCCCAAACGTCAGTGGATTAACTCAATAGAGGTTCACGTTGAACTTGTCTAAACTTCAGCGTGGGTGTTCGGTGGGCCGCCTCTTTTGTTGTGATTCAGAGACACAGGATCCTTCCGTTTCGTGGCTCCACCATCCCCTAGGGCCTCAGCATTCTCGGCAGGGTCCTCTTTATCAGAGTCTCTCAACGTTGGCGCTGTTGACATTTGGGATGACTCTTTGCTCTGAACTCCTGTTTTGTGCATGGTAAGATGTTTAGCAATATCCCTGCCCTTTACCCAGTAGATATCAGTAGCACAGCTATCAGTTCCTCCCTCTACCTCTTGCAACAACCAAAACTGTCTCCAAACATTGTCTAATTGTCTAATATCCTCTGGGGGGGCTCATAATTGCCCCTTCTCCATTGGGAACCACTATTCTATACCCAGTTGGCAGACAGAGGAACAAAGGAGTATGGAGGGCTGCTTGGGACTTGTGTGTTTTATGAGCCAGGAAATGATAACATCATTTTCACCCACATTCTATGAATCATAATTTAGTCCATGGCCCCACCTGACTAAAAGAGAGGCTGAAAAATGGATTCTAGCTAATAGCTCAGAAAGAAAAGGATGCTGGGTTTGGGTAGTACATGGAAGCTTTGCCTCACCATCTTTGTAACATGAGCTAACACACATGCAGGAAGACAGGCGTGTACATACATGCACACATGTGTGTGCACATGTATGCGTGCACACAACCTATCAGAGTATCTTACACATAGTACTCCATCATTATATCTTTGAGGGAGGGAGGGAGGAAGGGGGAAACGCGGCAAGGGGAAGGCAAGGAGGGAAGCTGTAATCCTGAACTAGCAGATGAAAAGTCCAAGTCCTCCTTCTGGTTCTGCTCCAAAAAAAGGTATTAACTTTAAATCATTCCTTATCTCATATGGGTCTTCATTTCCTTCTCCACGAAATGAAGAATTTGGGCTAGAACCGCATTTCTTAAGATGTGTTTCAGGGACCATTAGTCTCTAGCACTATTGAGTAGTGGGGAAAAAAAAAAAAGAATATCTCAATATACTCTATACCATTCCTGTTAATACAATCCTCAATTGCATATGGACCCTTCTGACGAATCCCTCATTAAAAAAACTTGTTTAACTCTATTTCACATGGTGTTTCCCAAACTTATTTTATTCTGTCAGTTATTTCTTGAACATCTGCTATGAGTAAGTCACTATTCTAGGTTCTGAGGATACGTGGTGTAAAAGAACAAGCCCCTGTCCTCATACAGAAGAACAGAAAGGTCAAGAGTTGTGTTTCCTAAACTTCTAAGTGTCACCCCTCCATCCTTGCCACATCTGCATGCCACCAGAAATATTCTGTACCCAACATTTTTCTTCAAATGTGCTCACTTCAATACATTTATTTTATTTTATTTTTTCAATTTATTTATTTTTGGCTGTGTTGGGTCTTCGTTGCTGTGTGAGGGCTTTCTCTAGTTGTGGTGAGTGGGGGCTACTCTGTAGTCGTGGTGCGCGGGCTTCTCATTGTCGTGGCTTCTCTTATTGCGGCGCGTGGGCTCTAGGCGCATGGGCTTCGGTAGTTGTGGCACGTGGACTCAGTAGTTGTGGCTCATAGGCTCTAGAGCGCAGGCTCAGTAGCTGTGGTGCAAGGGCTTAGTTGCTCCGCGGCATGTGGGATCTTCCCGGACCGGGGCACGAACCCGTGTCCCCTGCATCGGCAGGCGGACTCTCAAACACTCCACCACCAGGGAAGCCCCGACATTTTTTTTAAATGCTGGAAAAGAGGTCCCCAGGGAATTCCGTGGCGGTCCAGTGGTTAGGACTCTGCGGTTCCACTGCAGGGGACATGGGTTCAATCCCTGGTCGGGGAAGTAAGATCCCACAATCCGCCTGGTGCGGCCATAAAAAAAAGAATTAAAAAAAAGTCCCCAAACATGCTTAAGACATATAAATGGGGGCAAAATTCTGCCAAAAGTACATATACAGACACAATCAGGGCCGAGAGATAGTTAATTCCATATCACTGTTTTGAACAAAGTAAAGAATGCAACCCCTGCTTTTTTTTTTTTTTTAATAAATTTATTTATTTTTGGCTGCATTGGGTCTTTGTTGCAGTGCGCAGGCTTCTCATTGCGGTGGCTTCTCTTGTTGCAGAGCACGGGCTCTAGGTGTGCGGGCTTCAGTAGTTGTGGCACGCGGGCTCAGTAGTTGTGGCTCGCGGGATCTAGAGCGCAGGTTCAGTAGTTGTGGCGCAAGGGCTCAGTTGCTGCGTGGCATGTGGGATCATCCGGACCAGGGCTCGAACCAGTGTCCCCTGCATTGGCAGGTGGATTCTTAACCACTGCGCCACCGGGGAAGCCCTGGTTCCACTTGTTTAAATTTAAATTAAAATTTTAGAAAAGGAGGCTATTGAACCAGGTGACCCATTCTCTACGTCTACTTAATGGACTTCAAAATTGAGAAAAACTCAGAGGAAGGTGTCAAATGAACTCTTTATTTGGAGGATCTTTGAGTTACTGAAGTGTCCTGCTAGCAGGCAGAAGTAAGGAGGAATATATCTTTCCAGTTTCCCAGCACAGATCAGGGTCAGGAGGTGAGGGATGGAATCTAAACAGAGGGAACCTCCCTGAGCAGCCCAGGGCAGAGCCACGCAGAGGCAGGGGGCTCCCAGGAATGGCTTTGCGGGACCGGCTGAGCCGAGGATTTGGAAGAACCCATCCTCTCTCTCTGCATGATGTCATTTCGAGGGGGATTAATTCCCTGGGGGATCAGCTTGCTCTAAACCTTGATAATCCAGATTTGTGATTTAATTCAGTGGCCTGAGTATCTGACACAAGGAGAAGGAAGTAGGAGGCTAGAGAGATAAAAACAGACTGTGCTTCCAAGAAAACAAGGAGGGGTGGGGGTGGGGTGGTAATCTCACTTGGATGCCTCTTTAATTAACCAGTTCCATGCCCAGTCTTATCAAGAACGCTGTTTCTAGCCTCATGATTGACATGCCTCCTTCTACTGAGAGAAAGAAACTGAGGAGATTTGAAGCAGTTGAAGCAAGAAGGGGGAATGGTAGACTCTGTGCTGAACTCTTTGAGTCTAACAGGGGAAAAGACGACTTTAACCCAGAGGAACTGCGGGAAGAGACTCTGGCAGGTTATAGGGATTTAGGATGACGTGAAGTCCAAAGATGTCATTAGTCTTTGGAATTTGGGGAGTGGCAACTAGACTGTTCTGTTCACATTTCCACACGCAGACTCTTCCGTCTTAAACCAGTTCCAGAGATGTAACTCCTACCCCATCTAACCCCTACGATAGCCAAAGCTATCGTTTCTAGTCTAACCTCAATCCATAGCGCTGCAATGCCAGTCTCCCACCCTCTCTCCTTTGAGGGCCCATGGGGATGTGGTCCTCCGCTAGGGCTTGATCCACGTTGACCAGGTGGAGAGTGACGTGGGATTCCAGAACCTCCTCAACGAGACATCATCTTCACAAACTCTGCAAAACCAAAATTTCTGGTGAGGCACCCCTTTGTTGGTTTTTTTTTTTTCTTCATTTGCTTTTTAAAATAATTTTTTTATTGGAGTAGAGTTGATTTACAATGTTGTGTTAGTTTCAGGTGTACAGCACAGTGATCCAGTTCTACATACAGATATATTCATTCTTTCTCAGATTGTTTTCCCTTTAGATTACTACAGAACACTGAGCAGAGCTCCCTGTGCTATGCAGTAGGTCCTTGTTGTTTATCTCTTTTATATAGAGTAGTGTGTGTGTATGTTAATCCCAAGCTCCTGATTTATCCCTCCCCCCTCAGTGAGGTACCTATTTGTAAGAGTACCTGCCATTATTTTTTCCAGCCTTTACTATGTGTCAGGAACCACTGGTGATCTTTGGGAAATTAATAACCTGACCCCTCTATGCCTTGATTTCTTCATCTACAAAATGGGAATCATAGGATTGCTATTTACCTTCTATGATTTTTAAGATGGTTAAACAACAGAATGCTTAGAAGACACAGTCGGTGTTCAATAAATTGTCATTATGAGTCTCTGATTTCAACTTTTCAACCGATCTTGGAGGGGTAAGTACTGTTTCACAGGTAAGCAAACTGAGGCTGGTGAGGTTGACCAACATGGCTGAGATCACGTGGATGGTGAATGGAGAACCCTGGAATGAACCCATGACTTTGCTAGGACTCAAAGTCAGGTGGACTTATTGGTCCCACCCAGGTCTCGAGGCCCCTCTGTCCTTCCCTTCCCTGTGACTGGCCTGAGGAACTATTTCCTGAAACCATTGTACCTCTCCCAGATCTTCATTGATGCCTACTCTGCACCTGAGCCTGGCTAGATCCAGCAGGCATCCAGCAAACATTTGCTACGTCGCAGCCATGCAACAAACGTCTACTAAGTTTCTATGCTGGGAATTTCACAGCAGAGATGGGTTAGAGAAACTCCCTCTGCCCCACAGAAATTCACAACCCAGGAGGCAAATGTAACTCAAGGTCTGCAGTCATAACTTCCTTTGGAGAGGAAGAGAAAAATCCCTGTAAGTCTTCACAGCTGGGACTACTACACCACATAAGGATGAAGGGAAGCATCTTAGCAGAGGTTGCACTGGCATGAACTCCTGAGAGATGGATAGGATTTGAAAATGCATCGATAACACGGGAAAGGTGTGGTAAGTGGAAGGAACATCAGGGAGAAAGGAACAGAAGTTGGAGAACACAGAGCAGTACCAAGTGTACACCAGAGCATAAAAATTCAGAGAGTGGTTGTAGAAGATAGAGGCTGGGTGGGTGGGTAACTGGGGCAGCATCATGGATGCACTTGAATATCAGACTAAGAATTTGAACCAGAGAATGTCACGATGGGAACTTGACGTGCCCTATTGATGTCTCCCACAAAAATGATCCCCCCCCATCCGCTCAAGACTCCAATATTTCTCATTTATCCAATCACTCAAAACACATGTGCTGAGCTCTCTGCTAGGAATTGGGGTATAATGATGAAAGATTTAGTCTGTGGCCTCAGAAGGAAACAGGCAATCAACGATTGGAAGCTATTGTGATGTCACGTGCCAGTATCACTGCAGAGGCGTGCGTGGGTGTTACCGGAGCACCGAGGGATCCTGAGCCTGGAAAGAAAGATGGGGCCCCAACCAGGGGCATAACTAAGACTTAGCCAGAGGAAAGAGGAAAGGGTTTTACAGACAGGACATGAGCAATGACAGCAAGGGGTCCTTAGTGCATGATTTCTTTTAGTTTTTCTCTAAAACTGGGGAGAAAGGTAGCATCTTTACTCCCATTTTGCGGATGTGAAAACTGACACTAAAAGAGAGGAAGCGACTAGGATAAGGACACATAGTTAGTAAGAGGTGATCCTGAATTTGAAACCCATGAATCTGACCCCAGCATCCCAGAGGCTAATCTCCTTCTGATGGGACATTTTTTTTCCTATGATAAAGGCATCCAGGGAACAAAGAAGGGATGGGAGAAGTGGAGTAGGAATGGGCTTCTGGACAGGGTGTTCCAAGGAGTGGCCAAGACAGAAACAAGGAGAGGTGAGAGGCACTGAGCTCTTGGAAATGACATGGGCAGAAAGGGATGAAACAAACACCTCCAAAATCTAACCCGCCTCCTCCAACCTCAAACTGGGGGAAGAGTGAGAAGGAATGGCCAACTTGCAAAAAAATCACACTGGGGAGATGGAGGTGGCTACCCCTATACAACATTACCTTCAAAGTCGACGGTGCCGTCTCCGTTAATGTCGGCTTCCTGGACAACCTCGGAGATCTCCTGGGGAGTGAGCTTGTCTCCCAGGAGCCTCTGCATGGCCTGCTGCAGCTCTCCCAGGGTGATCTCCCCGTCTCCATTGGCATCAAACTGAATTGGAGCACAGGGGATAATATTAGCAACAATAATAATAATAATAGCACTGTTTATTAATCACTTACTGTGAGTCAAGAACTCAGCTAAAGATAACCAACAAGGACCTACTGTATAGCACAGGGAACTATACTCAGTATCTTGTAATGACCTATAATGGAAGGGAATGAAAAAAAAAAGAATATGTACATTTATATATTAAAACAAGAATCTATACATTTATATATATATAAAACTGAATCACTTTACTGTATACCTGAAACTAACACGACATTGTAAATCATTGTAAATTTCACCGCTGTGGCCCTGGGTCCAATCCCGGTTGGGGAACTACAATCCCACAAGCCACGTGGTATGGCCAAAACAAACAAACAAAACTCAGCTGAGAGCTTTTGCACGTTATCCTCTAAAAGCTCCTTGAAGGCAGGTTCAAGGAGTCTCGTCCCTTGCTCCATGCTTAGCCCTCTCTATGCTGCACACCTTTAACTAATCCACTAGAAAGTCTTAGAACATAAGTTCTATGTCCAAACGTATCTGGGAGCCAACTGCCCTTCTCCAGCTACATCGATGCTAACTAACCTGGTTCAAACCACGATCACCTTGTGCCTGATTATGGCGACAGCCTCCTACTTGGTCTTCCAGCTCCCACTGTGGTCCTACATAATCTGTCCTCCACACGTTGGGACTTGGCATTCGTGTTCATTTAAAACACCAATCAGATCTTGTCCCTCCCTGGCTTAAAGTCCTCCGGTGGCTTCCTATCCCACTCAGAAGAAACTCCTGACACCGCTCCGTGACTCGCAAACTGCTATGGGATGGGGTCCTGCCTTTAGCAACTCCTGTTTATTTCATGCTACTCTCTCTGGCTCATGCCTCTCCAAGTACTCCGGGCTTCTTGCTCTTCCTCAGACATGCCTTCCTGCCTTTCAGTGTTTGTACCTGCTGCTTTCTAATCCTGGGGTGTGATTTCCCCTAGAGCAGTGCATTGCCCGAAGGAAATACAATGTGAACCTCATGGGTAATTAAAATTTTTCTAACAGCCTCCTACCGCCACATACACAAATTTTAAGGGAACAAGTGAAATTAATTTTTTATAATTGATTTTACTTCATCTATCTAATATATCATTAAAAAAATTTTAAATGTAAGCAATTTAAAAATTGATTTAACCATGTAATCAATTTAAAAATTATTAATGAACTATGTTACATTCTTTTTTTTTCTGAGATCAAACCATTTTATTTACCCAGCGTCCTTCTCCTGGCTGGGATCTCTCCAGCTTCACAGTCACTGAAAAGCTGTTATATTCTTTTTATGTGTACTGGATTTCATAAGACTTAGTATAATACCATGCTAAGGACTTACTTAGTATGTCCTTAGCATGGTTAGTTAACACACCTACCCTCCAAAGATACTTAAACTAAGCTACTAAATCTTAATCCAGCGTGTATTTTATACTCACAGCACGTCTCAATTCAGACACTAAATGTTATCAGAAATAACAGAATATAACAGAAATAACATCAGGAACCTGCATGTAGGTTTCATGAAGTATATAGTTGAAAAGGTAGATCTGCATACCCAAGTTGTTCCAAATGAAAGTTTTCCGATAATTGCATTGAGTATTCATTTTTAGATTCAAATGAATTGAAATTATATTCAATTGAATACAAATGGAAATTAATTTAATTGAAACTAATCAAAATTAAATACAATTATGTGTATACAATGGAATATTACTCAGCCATAAAAACGAATGAAATAATGCCATTTGCAGCAACATGGATAGACCTAGAGATTATCATACTAAGTGAAGTAAGTCAGAAAGAGAAAGACAAATATCATATGATATCACTTATATGTGGAATCTAAAATACGACACAAATGAACATATCTATGAAACAAAAACAGACTCGAAGACACAGAGAACAGACTTGTGGTTGCCAAGGGGGAGGGGGTGGGGGAGGGAAGGATTGGGAGTTTGGGATTAGCAGGTGCAAACTGTTATATAAAGGATGGATAAACAAGGTCCTACTGTATAGCACGGGGAACAATATTCAATATTCTGTGATAAACCATAATGGAAAAGAATAGGAAAAGGAATGTCTATATATGTATAACTGAATCATTGTGCTGTACAGCAGAAATTAACACAACATTGTAAATCAACTATACTTCAATAAAATTTTTAAAAATTAAATACAATTAAAAATTCAGTTCCTCAGTCACACAAGCCACATTTCAGGCCAGCGGCTACCACCGTGGACAGAGCATTTTCATGATCACAGGAAGTTCTATTGGACGATGTAGCTTTAGATCTTTACATGAAGCTGAGACAGAAAACCACACAGCTAGTAGGTAGAGATCTTCCTGGGATTTGGACCCATGTTTGCCTGACTCTAGGGTGTCCCCTTCCCAACACTATACTCTTCTTTATTTTTGCCTCACGTAGTTGAAAGCTCTCTGAGAGAGAAGAGCATTTTATCAAGGAATCTAAGTGAATTTCAGCAAGCCCCTTACCCTCCCTGGATCTCATCTTTTTAAAGCATCCCTACAACAAGTAGTTTCAACCAGACGATGTCTTGCAGCTTCTTTCTGGGATCTCAAATTCTTGGATTCCCTCTTCCTATCACAGGCATGAGGATTAGAGGTTCTAGCGTGTGTTTTGTAGATTGCAGGATCTTGGATAAGGTACGCAATTTCCATGAGCCTCAGTTTCCTCATATGTAGTATTGGGATACATGACTACTTACTCCTAATGTTACTTGTGAGGACAAAATTAGATGAAATAGGTAGAGGATCTTGTCCATTGCAGGTGCTTGAAATATGTTATTTTCCTTCCCTATAAATCCCACCATAGTTAGAAAAAATAACTGGTTTTGGTGGGTTCTGTCCATGGTTAACGGCTAATCATAGACCTCTTGGGTCTCCCTCAACCACCTCCAACATTATGAAACTTACTTCCTTGAAAGCATCTCGCATCTCCTGGACACCAATCATCCCAGCTGTTTCTGCAAGCAATTTGGGGGCCATCAGCTCCACAAAATCGTCAAAATCTACACGGCCACCCACTGAGGACAGAAGAGGCAGGTCTAGTGAGATTCCATACACCCCCAACCCTCCATTACTTCACTTTGCCCTTCAACTCTGTTCAAGAAATAGATCTGCTCTGATCGCTCTGCCTTCTAAGAGCTTCCTTTCTTAGCCAACTCATGCCCTCTTGTCCCTCTCATCTGAACAGGAGTGGATGGGGTGCCGTAGGGTGGAAGTAACTGACTGTTGGTGTAACCTTGAGAAAATCTCTTAATTGGTTCAGATGTAGGTTCCCTCATCTGCAGATCTGGAGAAGGGAGAGTATGAATTAAATGAGCACTAAATCCCTTCCAGATATGAATACTATCACCTCCTTGAATTTAGCATTGTTTACTCAGTAACATGCCCAGAAGCAAACCCCGTAGCAATTTTATCCCAGCTTCCGTGACAAAATCAGCTTGCCTCCATCTAAAAACCCATCTTTTCTGTAACATTATTCACCAACATTAGGCTCCAACTCCAAGTTTGTTTCCAGCATCAAATACAGCTCCAATGTTGCCCTCCACTGACGAATCTTAGTGGTGATAGTAATAACTTACATTTAATAAGCATTTACTAGAGGCTAAGCCTTTACCTGTATTAACATCTTTATCCCTTCCTTTCTACAATCCCACAAGGTAAGGAGTGATATCATCTTCACTGGGTGGATGGGGAAACTGAGACTCAAGAGTGGGGGCTAACTCCACTTCTTATATGACTACAGTTAGTTAATAACAGAACTGGGACTTGAACCCAAATCTATCCCTAAAAGTCACGCTTTTAACCACTTCAAATGTTGCCTCCCTAAGTAGAGTCTGAACTGTTTCCTTCCAGACTTCTAGCCCCTCTTCCCTCCTCCCTATCTCCAACTCTACTCTCAACCTCCATATATCCTTCCCAATTCCACCCTTAGCCCTCCCCTAAACCCAGTCATTCCTCCCACCCCCTGGCCTCACAGTTCATGCGGATTTGCTGGCCCAGTTCAATCAGTTCCATCTCCGTGGGCATGTAACCCATTGTCCTCATGAGATTCCCCAAATCCTTACAAGAGATGAACCCATCTCGGTCCTTGTCAAACTCAAGAAATGCTTCCCGGAGCTCTGAAAGTTAAGAGAGAAGAACTTTGGGGAAGTTGAAACAGTCACTGGGGAAGAGTAGCATCGCTTGAAACTATCAATGAGGCACTGACTAAAGACTCCTCAAAAAAGAATACATTATAAAAATTTTTAAAAGGAGTGATGTATGAAATGTGTTAGCAAAAAGAATAGTTCCTGAGACCACTAAACGACAGCAGTGAAGTCCTTCACATTTTTGGGTGAAGTTATGGGAAACTTTGAAACTACCAAGAGAAAAAAACAACAAGTTTGGACTCACCCTAAAACTCAGGCATCATTTGTGGGTCTCTGAGACACTTGGGCATGGGGATGGTTTCTAAACACTTGGGGAAGTACTTAAACTGCCACAAAATCACAGTTGAGTGGGAAGAGTGTGATGTAAAATTTTCATGTCAAGGGGTTTATATTGAAATGCACAAAGGAACAGAGAGCAGGTAAGTGGGTGGATGGCAAAGTGGGGGCATTTAGGGGAGAGAGCTTTACCTTCAATCTCATCTGGTCCCAGTGGTCTTTCCTAGAAAGGAATGCAGGGGGCAGGGGATTTGGAGAGAGAATCAGGGATCCACATTCACTTCTTGAAACACATCTCATCCTCATCCTTTCCTGTTTCTCTTCCCTTCTTGCTCCCGTCTACCCTTCTCACCTTCTTTCTCCCATCTCCTGACTCCCATTCCACGGCTATTTCTTCCTCCTGTTTTTCCTCACCCCTTCTCATTTCCTCTCTCCCATCCTTGAATCTTGGTCTCTCTCCTCCTGCCTTTCCCAAATAGACATCCATCCTGCTGTGCCGAAATGGGTCCTGGAGGCCACGGAATCCAATCCCCTTCTTCTCCAGATGAAGAAAGCCAGACTTAGAATCACAGCTCACATATTCAGTTTGCTGACTGTGCCAGGCTTCCACAATCATTTCATTTAAACTTCTTTGAGGTAGAGCCAAATATCATGCCCATCTTATTTAAGAGGAAGTCGAGGGACAGAGAGATTAAGGAAACTGCCTGAGGTCACACAGCTCATAAGTGGCAGATCCCCTCCCAAAGCGGGGAGATGTTAAATCATTCCTTTGAGGTCATGCAGAAATTCAGGTGCGTTGAGAGCTGGGATTTGAATGCAGGTCTACTGGCTGCCAGGTCAGAATTCTTTCTACTATACCCCACTGGCTGTTTTTCCACCTGCCTCCATGGTTAGAATCCCTTGGCTGCGGGAGCTGTGTTCAGTGGCACCCAGGCAGGGTGATCACTGTCAGCATGACCAATTCCTAAAACCTTTCCTGTTGCCACCACCCACTGGACATAACTGAAGGGTCAGGCTTGGGTACCTGGCACACCACCTGGAAAATTCCATCAACCCCTGGCCTCTGTCACCCCCTTTTCTCCCTTTATCCTTGGAGATTTCCCCCCAGCTTCTCTTTCTTACTATCCCCTTCTCCCCAAATCTCTCTTAATCTTTCTCTCTCTCTCATGATCTTAAAAACTAACAATTAAAATCATGCCCGTTGGGGCTTCCCTGGTGGCGCAGTGGTTGGGAGTCCGCCTGCCGATGCAGGGGACGCGGGTTCGTGCCCCGGTCCGGGAGGATCCCACATGCCGCGGAGCGGCTGGGCCCGTGAGCCATGGCCGCTGAGCCTGCGCATCTGGAGCCTGTGCTCCGCAAAGGGAGAGGCCAAAACAGTGAGAGCCCTGCGTACCGCATAAAAAAAAAAAAAAAAAAAAAAAAATCATGCCCGTTGGAATCCAACAGACATGACTCTGCCACTTACTAATTGTATAAGCTTAAAGCAAGGGACTTCATGACTCAGAGCCTTAGTATTCAGTCTGTAAAATAGGGATGAAAGTATTATGAACCTCATGAGTCATTCTGAGGATTAAGTGACATCAGGAATGCAAAGCCCTTTGCACAAGTCTGAGCTCACAGCGATGACTTAGTAAGTGGCATCTGGGCTTCCCTGGTGGCGCAGTGGTTGAGAATCTGCCTGCTAATGCAGGGGACACGGGCTCGAGCCCTGGTCTGGGAGGATCCCACATGCCGCGGAGCAACTAGGTCCGTGAGCCACAACTACCGAGCCTGCGTGTCTGGAGCCTGTGCTCCGCAACAAGAGAGGCCACCATAGTGAGGAGGCCCGCGCGCCACGATGAAGAGTGGCCCCCGCTTGCCACAACTAGAGAAAGCCCTCACACGGAAACGAAGACCCAACACAGCCAAAAATAAATAAATTAATTAATAAACTCCTACCCCCTTCTTTTAAAAAAAAAAAAAAGTGGCATCTATTGTTATCAGCACCTCCAGCATCATCACCACCTTCATCACTATGGGAGTCAAAGAAAAGAATGATAATGATCATCAACAATGACATCATCCTAGTTCCCCTTTCCTTTTTCTTTTTCTTCTCCTTCATCTTCCACCTTTTGGTCCTGACTTCTGACTTCACCCTCACCCATCTTACTGACCCACGTGTCCCCATGATGCTCCCTGGAATTCTTCTACCTTCTCAGTTCATGCTCTCCCCCCCTGCTCCCCTATTGTCCCTTCTCTTCCCCGCATCCCAGCTCCCTTTGCCCTGCCCACCATCCTCTCTCACTGTCCCCTGACTCACCCGCTGTTTCTCAGCGATGCCTTTTCTTAAGAAGATGCAGGCGGGGCCCATGGGAAACTGCATGGAGGGGGCAGGGCAGAGCTCACCAGGCGCCAATCTCAAGACAGCTCCCCCCCTTCCTGTCCCCCGTGGCGGCTCAGCCTCCTTTCCTTCTCTACCACTCCTTTGCCAACTCTTCCTGCCTCTCTTGGCCTCTCCCTCGGTCACCTTGGCTCCCTTAGAGCTGTGTGACAGCTGGGTCAGAAATCCCTACTCGGGTTGGGGAGGGATCCCAGTTGTTCCTGCCTCCCCATCTGGCTTGAGAATGGAGGCGGAGACAGTGTCGGGCTCTGACCTTTTATCCCCAGAATAGAACTGGAAGGATAGTTTTGAAAATGAGGATTAGAGCAGAGGGCATCAATTCATACAATGTTTCAACAGGCACGTTGAGTGATCAGTCTAAGCCTGGCCTCTGCTGGCCTTCGTGTGTGTGAAGATGGAGAGGACATCTGGCCTCCAGGAGCTCTAGGGTAAGCCAGGAATGTGTGTAAACGAGCGACGACCTGACTTCAGGAATAGACATGCACAGTGGCTCAGAGGGGGATGTTTGCCCTTCCTCTTGCTCCTCTCTTCCCTTCCTTTCTTCCTGCATAGTTCAGGGGGGAGGGGCAAGGTAGCCATCCATGCCTTGGGCTCTGTCACACCGCCCAGCGCAGACGTGGCACATTTCCATCACTGCAGAGTTCTACTGCAAGGCCCCGGTTTCGACAGTTGTGACACACTGTTACACGCTATCAAAGGGTGAGCTGTTATGGCTGTACCCCCAGAGCCCAGCACGGACACAGAGCAGGTGTTCAACAATTATTTATTGAAAAGAATGACAGAACCCCAAACCCCAGCTGAAACCATCCCCTCCCACACACACACCTGACTATCAAAACCCGCACCCGGCAACACCAGATTGCTGAGCACCTGAGGCGATGCCCCTGGGCCCCCTCCGCCCCCAGCCCCCGGGGAGAGCAGGGGGCCTAGTAGAAATCTTCCAGGTCGGAGTCTGGCTCTGCGCCTTGCTGGTTCTGAATCTGACTTTGCTTCCGGTACAGACAGGCCACCTGAAGTGAGAGGGTGGGTGGTGGGAGGGTCAGAAGCCCTGGGGCTGCCCCACCCCCTTCCATGCCAAGCCAGGCCAGAGCCCACCTTCTCCAAAAAGCAGGCCTGGCCGGGCAAGCCCACCCCTGGGCCAACCACCCACCCTCTACCGCGGGCCTCACCTGGGCACTGGTGGTGGCCTCCTCCGGCTTCTTGTCCTCACGGACGCAGATAAACCGAGGGAAGCGGAGGGAGATTCCCTTCTCGCTATCCACCTGTGGAGGCGAGGCGCGGTGGGTGGAGTGGTGATGGGAGCAGCAGTCCAGCCTGCTCCCCAGGCAGCAATTCCCCATCCAAAGTCTCCTCCCCACTCCTGCGCCTCTGGCCTGTTTCCTGATCCATACAATGGGGCTAAGCGATGGGTCATTGTAAAAATTAAATATGGTCATTTAGTGCTTGGGGCCGCTCCCCGGAGCAGGAGCGTGTAAGAAACACAGGCAGCTGTGGCTGTGCTTTATGCTGTTGTTATTATTATTAGGGCCAAGAGGGGTGGATTCTAGAACCAGACTGTGAGGTTCAAATCCCAGCTCCCGACTCTCTCGAGAGCCTCGTGACCCTGGGCCAGTTACGCTCCCTGGGGCTCTATTTTCCCATCTGTAAAATGGGATGGTCAGTGTCTTGGTGAGGATGAGTGTGAACAAGTGACATGCCTGCTTCACCTAAATGCTCGATAAATGCTGTTCCCATCTCTTTATTACCAGGGGCCCCCGACTTCCCGAGACGGTGCAGGAGTGAGAAATTTCAAGAAGGAAACTAGATAAAAAGTATGAGCTTTGCCTTTACATGGAAGTCAGCTGCTAAGCAGAAAAGCACAAGCTAGCTTTTGAAGGATCAGAAAAAATCCCAAAGGGAGTATGCACTTTAAGATTTCCTGTTCCTCGGTCAACTCTATTTTAATTAAAAACAAAAAACAAAAAACCTCCAAATTGATGTTTCTAAGAATCCACAAAGAGAAAACAATATAATTTGCATTTTAACAATGTTATTAAGATTTGGGATATCTGTGGATTTTAGGGTTGAACACCTCTGTTGACAATAAGCTAAATTTTTATGCTAATAAAAGACATATCTGCAACAGTAAAAAAAAAAAAAAAAAAAAAAAAATTCCTGATCTTCGGAAGGAGGATGTTAAGAGCTCTCCTAGTGATGGTGGGGGAGTGTTTCCCCGGGGACACTGATCCTCTAGCAGATGCGGAGGACAGAACCACCACGAGAGAAATTAGCCAAGGAATGTTAGAACTCGGTAGCGTGAAAACTGACTACAGTTGAGAAAGAAATGCAGTAGTGGACCTAAATGCTCAGCAGGAAGTATCCTAAATTTTTACTGAAAAGAACTGTTTTCAAAAATTACTTAAGAGCAGAATGTGAGATTATGATATTTAAGAAAGAGATTTAAAAAAATGATACCGATGAACTTATATACAAAACAGAAACAGACCCACAGACACAGAAAACAAACTTATGGTTTACCAAAGGGGGAAGGAGGGGTGAGGGATAAATTAGGAGTTTGGGATTAACGGATATACACTACTATATATAAAGTGGATAAACAATAAGAACGTACTATATAGCACAGGGAACTACTCAATATTTTGTAGTAACAAAGGGAAAAGAATCTGAAAAAGAATATATATATATAACTGAATTACTTTGCTGTACACCCTGAAACTAACACAACATGGTAAATCAACTATACTCCAATAAGAACATAAAATTAAAAAAATAAAAATAAAAAAAATTTTTAAATCAAAGAAAGCAATTTCACAGTTTTCTTTCTACTCCTGGGGAATTTCTTTTTTTTAATTTTTTAGTAAGACTTTGACCTCATTATCTGAAACCCAAATACAACGCAAGCTCCAGTCTTCCTAAGCATCACCCAGGAAGCTCAGACATGGGCTCCAAGATCCCCTCCCCCCGTTTCCCCACCCTCCCAGCTGGTTCCTTCGGAGGGTCTATTCCAGGGTCCCCCAGTTACTCACCAGGCCCCGGGCAGCCGGGTAGATGGGGGAGAGGGAGAGGTCTGCGCACTTCACCTCCCACACGGCGCTGGGGTCCAGCCAGTGGTCAGGGGCCACGGCGCCGTCGGCCCGGACATAGGAGCGTGGGGCGGGCAGCACCAGGGCCTGCAGCCAGTGGCGGGAATAAGGGAGAGAGGGTCTTGGATCTCGAAGTCAAGGCTGAGGGGAGGGTTGCAGGGGCAGGACTGGAGAGTGAGGAAAGAGGGAGGAAGATGGAGGAAGGGGATAGATACAGATGCCCCTCCAAGTAAAAAGCTGGTGGTAGGTGGAGCTGGGGGGTGATGGGGGAAACGGGAGAAAGGAAGAAACGACAGAGACCCTGGGAGCTGAGACAAGAAATTAAAGGCAGAGAGAGTCAGAGAGAGGAACCAAGACCCAGAGACGGGGAGTCAGAGACCTAGAGGGGAGGGGGGACCAAGAATGGGACACACAGGACCAGAGACACCAACACACAGGAAAGTCAGAGCACCCCCCAAATGCCTGGGACCAGGACAGCAAACACCGCGACGACTAGGGGCTCCACTGGCATCCTAAGGGCGAACTCGGGGAACGAGCAACACGCCCTCCCTGAGCCTGTCTCGGGCGCGGCCGAGGCACTGAGCCCGGGGAGACGACGCTCCCTGACCGGAGGCTCTGGCCGGTAGCTGGCAGGGCTGGGACGGGAACTTGGACGTGCTGCACTACTCGGAAGCCAGCTCCGCAGTGCCAGCTCCGCAGTGCCGGGCCCGCGTCCCGAGCCTCCAGGAGGGCGAGAGCCCCAGGCACACACGGGGGTGGGGGCGGAGGGGCTCACCTGGAGGGTCTGGTGATGCTCCTCTAGCTCCTCGTCGCTGAAGCCCGTTCCGAGCTGCGAGGAGGATAGGGGAGTCAGAGGCTCCACGTGCTCCCAGCGCCCGGCCCCCGAGGTTGAGTCACACCCACTCCCTTCCCGCTTCTGCGGCCCCCCAGCTCCCGGCACCTTGCATATGGCCTGCAGTTCCTCGCTCTCCTCGTCGTAGGCGGCCAGCAGGAAGCCCCCGTACCGGCCGGCCCGCTTTCCCCGGCCCAGGTAGGCGCCGATCACCACGAGGTCCAGGGTGTCGCCCACGCCATCCAGGTAGTCCTTCTTCAGCTGGGAGGAGGGAAGGTGGGGGGTGAGGGTGGGACGCTCGGGTGTGGCTCCCATCGCTGGAGCTTAAGCAGAGGCGCGAGGAGGGGCCGGGTGAGAAGACCCATGACAGTCACCGAGAGGAGACTGGACGTGGAACAGGTTTCTAGGCTGCAAGGGCTGATGAGAAAGAGGGGACTCAAATGCGAAGAGGAGGCAGGATCGAGGGGACAGGTCAGGTGGGGAGACCCCAGGGGTCACCCCGGAACCCCCCTCCATTCGACATGGAGGCGCATTCCACTCCTTCACACAGAGAACATTTATCCATTCATTCCAAAGACATCAATTAAGTGCCAACTGTGTGCCAGGCAGGAGCCCAGCCGTGGGGATGCAACAGCGAGTATTCCTTGACACTGGCAAGGTTTGTACCTGCACAGCCGCTTACAGCTTAGTGGGGGCGGGACAGAGCATAAACAGCTAAAAAACACACAGGGAGGGATTTCCCTGGTGGTCCAGGGTAAGACTCCACGCTCCCAATGCAGGGGGCCCAGGTTCAATTCCCGGTCAGGGAACTAGATCCCGCAGGCAGGCCGCACCGAAGTCCGCATGCCGCAACTAAGACCCGAGCAGCCAAAATAAGTAAATATTTAAACAAACAAACAAACAAAAAAACACACACAGGGAAACCCTGTCCACAGGCTCCGCCAGCTCAGCGCCCGGCTATCTCCCGCTTGGGTCTCCTGGCCCCCTCCTCACTGCTGCCTCTCTGCTCAAGCTCCCATCACCTCTTACCGGACAGCTGCCATCCGCCTGCCTGCTCCCACTTCTGCCCAGCACCCCCGCACCCGTCCACCACCCACGGAGCGGCCGGAGGACTTGTGCCAAACGACAGTCAGACCAGGTGACTCCCCCTTAAAACCTCCGCTGGCTGCCTGAAACCCCTGGAGGAAAACCCAGTTTTACCACCCAGTGCTGGGTGATCTGGGACCCACTCTCTGCCCTGACCTCAGCTCACGCCTCGATGGCCCTCGACCCCTGCACACACCAAGCTTGTCCTACCCCAGGGCCTCTGCACTTGCTGTCCGCGCCCAACCCCCACCCACATGCTCCACCCCTGATCTTCACATGACCGACCACTTCCTATCATCCATGTCTCGCCCCAAACACTGCCTCTGGAAAGGCTTTCCCCAATCACCCGAAGTACTGCAGACCCTCCCTGGCCCCAAGTGGACTTGCTTTCTTCATAGCACTCATCACTCCCTGACTCTATCCCGTTTGCATCCTGGCTGACTTCCTGGCGGAAGGTAAGCTCAGAGGGAACAGAAAGCTCCTTGGGCTCCCTCACCCCCACATCTGGGGTGCCTAGCCGGGCGGTTCTCCACCAGTCCTTGGTGAATTTGCTCGTGTCGACTCACTAGGGGAGCAGAGCCGAGGCTGGCTGCAGTGAGAGGCGGGAGGGACTGAGCAAAGGGCTCTGGGGCTCAAATGGGGTGGATGTGGGGACTGGGCATGGACCACCCAGCAGGGGCAGGCTTCCGGTCCCCAGCTCAGCAAGAAAGGGGGGCGGGGGCAGGCGGCACCTTGAGCCAGTTGTGCGACCTCTTGGCGATCTCGTAGGTGGCGTCCACATCCAGGGTCTTCACCATCAGCCCCTCGCAGGAGTCTGGGGGACACATGAGAGCCCTGTGAAGCCCCGGCTCACAGCCTCACAACAGACGCAGGCAGGGTTCTGGTCCAGTCGTCCAGGGTGGGGCTGGGATGGGTGCAGATCTTGGGGGGTGGGCGATGGGGGCGCAGACCTTGGCGGATGCCCTCACCTTTCACCGACTGCTCCAAGAACTCGGCGATCTGGTCCGTGTCCTTGGTGTCCAGAGAGGTGGCAAAGACAAACTCGCCCTCCGTCTCCACGAAGTTCTCCCGGAGCAGCTGCCGGCGTCGGGAAAGGGGCTCACGTACCAGGGACTGTGGGGCAGGATGAAAGAGATGGGGCATCATCGTGGAAATAAAGAGAAGAAACCCTGACCTCGGGAGAAGCAGGAAGCGGATGGGTCACATGTCATCATGTGGCTTATGGAAATGAGTGCGAAGAGGGGCATTATTTTATATTTTTGCCAATTCTCTAATGTCTGGCTTAACAGAGGCTGGATTCTCACATCTGCTTCTGCATTCGGACGGCTACAAAATGTCGTTCAGGTCGCAGGACAGGAAGAAAATCCCCCTCACACAGATGCTGGGAAAGGGAGGGCCTTACAGTCCACATTTTGAGAACCACTGCCCGAGTGTGGCCTCCGGGCTCAGTGATGAAACTCTAACCGCTGGCTCCCAAGCTCTCTCCCCTCACCTCAAGTCATGCCCCAGCTGACCTGGACACGATGCCAGAACTCACCTCTCCATTGAGGTAGATGAGGTCGAAGGCGTACAGACACACCTGCACCTGGATCTCTGCCGCGTCCACCTCCTGGGTCAGGGCAGGATGGAGACCAGGGGCGGGTGAAGGTGAGATGGGGCCCAGTTGGGTCCCTTCCCATTATGCCCGAGGCAGACACCCCTGTCACCTGCCATCCCCCGCTTCTCCCCAGCCAACAGGCCGCACACCTGTGAGGGCATCAATGCTGCCAGCCACACGCACTGAATTGGGATGGCTCTTGGCTAATCCCAACCACCTCATTCACCACTGCTAGGTATTTGCTCTCCCAGTCTCCCTCGCAGCTAATGGGGGTGACATGACACAACTCTGGCCAATGAGAGTAAAGAAGATTGCTGGGGTGCAGGTTGTGGGGGCTCCTAGAACAGATCTTTCATAATAAAACAGATGTTGGAAAAGAGGCCTTCCCTCCTTCCAACTTGGCATGCTGGGATAAGAATGTGATGGCTGGAGCTGTGGCAGCCACACTGCAAAAGGCTGAGAGAACTACAACCCAACTGATAGCTCTGTCTCTCTGGGATTGCACAGGACTGGGTGGAAGATGAGGGCAGGCGGTGGAGGGCCGGGCAGAGGCTACCTTGCGTTTGCGGGTGGTGAGCACTTGGAATGGCTGGATCTGCTTCTTTTCCCGGTCCCAAGCCACAGCTTCCGCGTCCAGGATGAAGGATGTGACTGATGGGAGTTTAATCTGAAAGGTGAAGAGGGGGACCCAGGACTGGTGAGAAGTGGCGGATGAGGCCAAAAGACAGACGCAGGGAAACAAATATCTTTTTCCTTCTGCAGCTCTGAAGATCCACTGACAAACTGACGTCAACCTTAAAGAGACACATGTGAACACAGACCCCTTCTCTTGTTCCCCACTGAGAGGGGAAAAAAAACTATGTTTTCTGAGGACTTACTATTTGGTCCCACAAGCTGGAAACCAAGGAGCCTTTGTCATCTTCCTCTTCCTCCCACTTCACACTCAATTACCCCGTGAACTTGTCCGTTTCCGCTCTGAAACTGCTAAGCTGTCCACCTGTCACCACCTTGCTGAGCCCAGTCCAGCCTAAGCCACAGCATCCTACTGGTCTTCCCGCTCCTGCACTGATCCCGTCCAATCCACTCTCCTCACAGCAGCCAGGCTGCTCTTGGCAAACCCCAAATCTGATCCCTTCTCATCCCTGCTAAAAACCACCCCACAGCTCCCCAAAGCTGTGGGACCTCTCCTTGGTCAGCCCGTGGCCCTTCCTCGCCTCACCTGTGCCCCTCAGACTCACGCTCTGTACCCCAATGCACTAGCCTTTCTGTTTCTTGAATGGGCTGTGCCCCTCCAACCACCGGGCCTTTGCACATGCTGTTTACGCTAGAATCTGCACGACTCCAGGGGCACCATTCCCACTGTACCCTGGGCTGTGCTTGGTGATGGCCTTGCTTTCCTGACACCAAGTCTAAGTCTTATTCTTTTAAAGGCTCCAATGAATGCTGGACCTTTTCTTCGGCGCCCGATCTCTGAGTGTACTCATAGAGGCAGCAGCGGGACTCTGATGGAGATCTGCCTGCCCTGCCGTCTCTGTTAAAGCCCCAGCCTCCAGCACAGGGCTCAGCACAGGGCAGTCGCCCAACAAATACTTGTTGAATGAATGAGCGAAAGAAGCCAGATACAAAAGACCCTGTACTATCACCACGTATCTGGAGCTCTAGCAAAGGCAAAAACGAACCTGTCCCAATGAAAAAGCAGATCAGTGGCTGTTGCCTCAGGAGATGGCTGATGGGGGCGGGGACAGGGGCCAACTTGGCATGGGGCATGGGGAAACACTCTGGAGTGACGAAAACACGGAAACGTTTTACATGCCGATTATGTGGGTGTATGAACTTGTCAAAACTCTTCAAACTCTATCAGAACCTTTTACAAAGCTACACCTTAAGCTGGTTTGAAACAACAGTGCTTGGCATGTACCAGGAACTCCTTTAATGCCTGTGCCGTACGTATACTGTTACTTCTGTCCTGCTGCTTTAGGAAAGAGCAAGTTTCCTTATTAATTAGGGAAGGCAGGAGAATGGCTCTCTGATTCCTAAAAAAGGCCCCAAACCGCCCCCTTGAGGGCAGAGACGTCCCCGGCTCCAGGGCCTTCGAGACCCAGCCCTAGTTAGGCTGTGGGGCCAGTCTGCAGGCTGCCTTCACCCTCATCCCAAACCCTCTCCCTGTCAGAGAGCAAGATTCTGGCTTCCCCAGCCTCTGCTGCACCAGAGTGGCCATGGCAACCAGTGCTGGACAAGGACCCCCATGCTGGAGTCAGCCGGGGGTGGTAGGAGGTACCCAGAAAAGCACTACCTTTGTGGGAAGGGACAGAAGCTGGAACCCCTTTCCTGACTGTCTGGAAGCGTGGTGGCTACTTGGAGACCATAGGGGACAGGCACTGGGATGAAATGGAACCAGCCAAGGACAGCAGAGGACAGAGGACCAAGCTGGGTTTGGGAGGACCCTGGTGCTCAGCTGAGCCAGCCTAGGGCCACCCGCCTTCAGATTTGAGAAGAAAATAACATCTGCAGTTGTTCCGTTATTTGCAGCCCAACACACTCCAATCTCCTTCCCATCAACCCCTGCTGTGCTGAGCTGGCTGGGCTGGGCCTTAGTTCCCTGCACCCGTAAGTGCAGCCCCGGCCCCCATGTGAGTGAGAGGCAGCGGCAGGTGCCCACCTTGTGGATGCGGCTGATGATATCAGGGTACCTTCCGGTATTGTCCTCCTGATTCCTGCTGAAGATCTTCACCTCCCCGCCTTCCAAAACGTGGATCTGCCACAGTGGGGGAGCGGAGAGGGACTCAGGGCCGGGTCTGCCCCCAGGAGCCCCTCCTCTCTCTTCTTCACCCCACTTTCATTGGCAGACGGTTCCAGAAGCTCTGGAGAAGGTACTGGTGCAGAGACCTGAGTGAATCCTCTCCTTGGTTCAAACAGCACCTCCCAGCCCTGTGTGTGGAAGTCCCCGCCACCTCTGCTTCATCTCCGATCCCTACCCTCCTCCCCCTGCAAGCACAGGCACTGACCCTGCGTGTATGTGTTGATCTGTCTGAATGTTGTTAGGCCGTAAACATCATTCTGGGTTTTATGATTTTAATTTATTCATTTTACTACGTCTGGGCCACAGTCCTTGAGTAGTGCTACATATGTGCCACCTAACACGTATATTATCCCAAGAAATAGTAGTGTGTGTGTATGACATAACATACGACTTTAAACATATGTATTTTTTAAAATCACTGTCACTATGGTAACTCATTTTGTTCATTTTCTTCTCGGCACTGTATTTCAAAGATCCATCTGCGTTGTTAAGCGTCTACTGAATCCACCGTGTGTAGCCTCCTCAAGGTACCACAGGGTGGCGCCCGCCAAGCTCGCTTATCCATCCCCAGGTGAGGATCAGGGCGGAGCCGGCCCCAACTCCCCCCAGGACAGAAGAGCCACAGGGAGCATCCTTACAGCCCAGACCAAGGACATCTCCGGCCCTGGGAGGCACCCGTTACATTAATACACCCACCAGCAGGGCACGAGTGCAGCCAACGCTGCTTGAGCTCCCACTGCCGTGGGTCAGGACTGTGACGATATCATCAAAACTGATTCTCAGAGAAGCCAGTCAGGTGGCTATGAGCGCGGATTGCCCGGAGATGGGAACTACAGCCCCGAGAGATGCGCACGACCAGATGGCCTGGAACTCAGGTCTGAGGGACCCCATGGCCCTGCTCGACGGCATGCCCCTTTCTGCAGAAGGGATGTGTCCACCCCCTTACCTGTGCCCTCTGCCCATCGTATTTGTACTCGCAGGTGAAAGCTGCCTCCTCAAAGCGCCTCAGGACCTCGCTGACGCCCCGCGTTGGGTGGGCCAACATTGGTTTCAGGGGGACCCCTGGGGGGGGTTGCGATGAGAGTGAGGTCAGGTAGGCGGGGTGGGGGGGCACATTAGGGTGACAACCTCAGGATGACGAAGTGATGAGACAGAGGGAACCTGGGTGGCTGAGCCCTGGAGTGCCGCGCAGCCCCTCCCTGGCCTCCTGCCTCCCTCTGGACTCTTACGTACAAGAAAACAAGAGTCTGTCTGCCTGCCTGCCTTGCCTTTTGGGGTATCTCTGGTGTAGCAGCTCTAACACAGAAGCGGGAAGTCCGAGCAGAAAAAGAATGGCTTTTGGCACAGGGGACAGGACTGACTTTGGAGGAGAGGGTCCTGCGGCTTCTGAGACGGGTGCGCTCTGGGCAGCGGGCCCTCCCATGGCCGCCCTGGAGGGCAGAAGCCAAGGCCAGGTGGAGGGAGCGGAGCCGGAAGGCGGCCAGCCCAGCGCCTGGGGCCCAGGGTGAGGCTATAGACTGACTCCAGAGGGGCCCGTGGGGCTGGTACCTGGGCTCAGCCTGCAGTGCTCCGGGAGCCGCTCCACACCGTGCTCCAGCAACACGGGGACGATCCGGTCCAGGTCGGGCACCTCGCTGGGGTGGGGGGTGAGAACAAGGTGGGGCATGTGTTTCTAGAACTCTGCTCTCTGGCTACAAGATCCACCTCTGCCTGCCACCTGGCCCCAGGGCCTACTCCTGCCTATCCCCGACTCCCCTTGTCGCCCTGTTTCTGTCGCAGTCCTCCCTCAGTGTCACTATATATCACTCTGACTCTGTCTGCCTCGAGCCGGGCCCGCCATCGCTCCCGTCTGTCATCATGAGATGAGCGATTCTCTACCTGGGCCACATGTCACAGCCACTCAAGGATGTGTTCAAAAGTGTTTCTTCAAGGCCAGCCTCCACTTGCAAAGATTCTGATTTAACTAGCCTGGGCAGGCCTGAGAGCGACAGTCTGTAGGTGCCCACGCAGGGGCAGAGTTAAGGCTGCTGCCCTGGCCCCAGAGGCTCTGCAGGGCTTGTCTGTCTTGTGTATCCAGCACCCAAGGGGCCTGGCCCAGAGCAGGTGCCCCGTGGGCATTTGTGGAATGGCTCGTTTGCCCTCCTGCCGCTGACACTCCATCTGGGCTGTCACCGTCCCGCTGTGGCCAGCCCTGGGTCGGTAGCTAGCCAGGTCCCTCCATGTGGCTCTCTCTGGAGCCCTCACCATCACTCCACAGACGTCCTCTCCGTGACTGTCACGACCCCTCACTGTGCGTCAGTCACTAGCCCCCATCTGGGGCTCTCGTGGCCTTTCCACATGCGCAGTCCTGTTTGGAACTTGAAAACCTCTTGATACCTCCTCCTCTTCTCTGTGTCTGCATCTCTCCCTGTCCCTGTGTCACTGACCCTTCACTGTTGGCCATCTTCCCGATCTTTGTCACCATCCCTGTGCCCAGCACCAGTCTCGTCTGGATCACCACCCAGTGCTCTGTCACTAGCCTTGTGATGGTCACGGATGCTTGCTGGCTGCTGGCCCCTCGGGCCCTTCCCACCGCCCCCCTCTGGCTCCCCCCACCCCCCTCGCTCTGCCCAGGGCCCCTGGAACTCACCAGAACGTCTGCTTCAGGATCATGCCTTGCTCCTCCAGCCATGTCTTTCTGGCCTCTGCTGTCTTGCCCTTCCCAGCATCCACCACGGCTGGGGGGAATTCTAAGACAAGCCCCAGCAGAAGAGGCTTTGGGATGGGCCCAACCCCGCTCAGCCACCCGAGTCCACGGTGGGTGGTGGCGCCGGGGATGGTGTCCGCAGGGGAGAGAAGCCTGGAGTGGCAGTGGGAGGTGGGAACCACGTGTAGGCGTGGGCGTGGGCATGGACTTCTGACAAGGAGAAGGGCAGCCAGGTTAACTCGAGTGTGGGCACGGGGCCGGCCACGGGGGCTCACCTTGACCTGGCGGGGTGAGGCTCACGGCCTGGGCGAGGGCCGCCAGCACTGACTGCTCTGCCAGCCCGAGGCGCAGCCGTCCACTCAGGGCTCTGGGGAGACAGCAGGTAACGGGGAGTGGGCTTGTCCGTATCTGTCCGACCCCGCCCTCTACCCCTTGCTCCTCTCTCCTCCAGTCTCCCCAACCTCGACCCCCTCCTCAAAACCAGAGCAACCTCCAGAGCCGGAAGTGACCTGAGATCACACAGCCCCGCTTAACAGAGGAGGAAACAGGCCGGCCAGTAACCACCGTGACTGCTGGCAGCGCCTGCGGACAGAACTAGGGGCCTTGCAGGCGTCTCTGCCTCTCTCCTCAGCTGCCCTCTGAGAAACTGGAGTGGCTCAGGGAAGGTGGGGCAGGGCCGGAGCTGGGCCTGGAACTGGTAGGCAGCCTGCCCCAGGGGTGCCAGAGTGTGATGGTCAGGAACCTGTCCCCGCCACATGCCTTGCTTTGAGCCAGCAACCTCAGGCAGGAAGCTTCACCTCCCTGTGCCTCCATCTCCCCTTCTGTAAACTGGGGTGAGGCTAACAGGGCCCACCTTCAAGAGCCGCAGGGAGGAAGAAAGCACGTGGCATGGGGCAGGGTACCCAAGAAACACTCCAACGACTATGTCGGACAAATACTTCAAGGATGGCTACCACTTGGCTACCTTGCTTACCGTCCCCACTCAGGCCAAGGCAGACATCACTAATCAAGCGCGGCACTCTTCACCCACGAGCCCCCACCCTTTTCCAGGCAGTGCTACTGAGAAGAGGAGCCAGCTGTGAAAGGAAACCTATGTTCCCATCCTGCCCCCTCAGGGCCCAGGCTCCCCTCTCACGCTGTTCTCATCCAAGGGCGGTCGGGGCACTAGCAGTGATACAGCTGCCAGTCCCTCTCCACCTTCACCTCTCCCCACCCTCACAGGCCCCCATACTCACCTGGCGATGAATCGTGCTTCTGAGTGGCGGCAGGCCACAAAGAGGCCTTTGATGACATCCATCTTCTTGGCTGTGGACTGAAGATATGGGGGAAGGGCAGTCAGTGCCTGGGGTGAAGGGAGGAGAGGGGAGCACACCTCCCCACCAACCATGCTGCCTGGGGAGCTGCCACTCTTGGAATACCTGCCCCCCATCCCCCCCTCGCTCCCCCATCCTACGGCCACGCGCTCACAGCGCGGTGAAAAGCTCGCTCTCTTCTTGCCTCCCACCCTAGCTTTGCTCAGCACATGTTTATGGAGCCGTGTCCCACGGCCTGCACTAGATCAGGGCTAGACTCTCAGGAAGAGGTTCCCTCGGTCTTGAGAGCAGCAGAAGGAAAGGAAGCTCTGATCCCACAAGCAGGACCAAGGCGATCCAGCCCTGAACAGTCTAACCAGAGCCTTTTGGGTCCCCAGGGGCAAAGGGTCTGGAGAGGGGGTGAGCCGCCTGCCCACTCACAGCGCTGCCGGCCAGCTGCGCGATGTCCCGGAACTTGGTGAAGACGCCGGAGGCGGTTAGGGCGGGTGGGGGCAGCATGAGCCTCTGGGTGCTGCGGCTGCTCTCGGCCACCAGCCCCACGTCGCCCTTCTCGGCCGCCTCGGCCCGGACCGACTCGAGCTGCCGGCCTTGGGGGGCAGAGAGAGAGGGTGCTGAGGGCAAGGAGAGGTGTGGCCACACGGCTCCCGGCTCCAGGCAGCCTGGATGATGAACCCGTCTACACCAGAGGGCATGTCTGGGGTGGTGTCATCAGTGTGTAGACGGGACTTAAAGCCTTGGGGTGGAATGCGATCACCAGGGGAGCAAGTGTAGACGGAGAAGGCGGCCAAGGGACCCTCTGCCTGTCCTCCAGTCGCTCACTAACATCCTCCGGCAGAGCCCAGTGGGCCTTTGCTTGTTTTCTGTCACCTTATCCTTTTGAAGTCATCAATTTAAATACAGTGGAGGTGCTCTGGCCTTACTTATTGTCTAGGCTGGGTCCCATGGACACCCCTTGCTGTAAGAGTAGGCGGCTGGACCCCTATGTTCATAGCAGCACTAGTCACAATAACTAAAACATGGAAACAACCTGAATGTCCATCAACAGATGAAGGGATAAAGACGTGGCACATACATACAGTGGGGTACCACTCAACCATATAACAAGAACGAAATAGTGCCCTTTGCAGCAACGTGGATGCAGCTAGTGAAGTCAGACAGAGAAAGACAAATACCATATGGTATCACCTATACGCGGAATCTAAAATATGACACACATGAACTTATCTACGAAACAGAAACAGACTGACACAGAGAACAGACTTGTGGTTGCCAAGGGCAGTGGGTGGGGGTAGGGAAGGAGTGGGAGTTTGGGATTAGCAGACGCAAACTATTATATATGGGATGGATAAACAACAAGGTCCTACTGTGTAGCACAGGGAACTATACTCAATATCCTGTGATAAACCATAATGGAAAAGAATAGGAAAGAGAATGTATATATATTGGGTTGGCCAAAAAGTTTGTTTGGTTAGTGAATACATTGTTCAAGAAAGCTGTTGGTGAAAATGAAAAATGTGTCTTTTATTTTTACTTAAATCCGAACGAACTTTTTGGCCAACCTAACATACGTATAACTGAACTGAGTCACTTTGCTGTACAGCGGAAATTCACACAACATTGTAAATCAACTCTACTGCAATAAAATACATTCTAAAAAGAGCAGGAGGCTGGGAAGGTGGAGGCAAGTTATCACAACAGCTCTGCCTAGCCGTTCTCAACCTATCAGAACCACAGGCCCTTCCCAGGACAGGCATTTTGTGTCACTCCTCTCTACTCCGGAAGAAATGCAGAGATGACACAACTTACCCACACGTATCAGGTCAGCACAATGCCCCAACTCATGTACGAAGGCAACAGAGGGAAAGCAATTCACAATGAAAAAGCACGCATTTCAATCTCTGGCCGCTTGGCCAGAGATTTTTTTTTTTTTTTTTGACAACGACCTACACTTATCTATTCCATAGCGTCGCCGATACGCAAAATACAAAGCAGGTTCTGGTGTCTGGATCCACGCCAACTCACTTCCAAAACAATTATATTCCAAAGCTTTATCTGGAAGCCATGAGGACATGACCGAGTTGCCAGGCCCCATGTCTGTAAGTGCTATCGCCTGACCAACTCTCCACACCCCTTGGGCCAGGCAGCCGAGGGGGGCCTGAGGAGACACGTGTGAGCGTGAACACGGAAGGGCGGAAACCGCCCCGGCCCCTCGGTCCCGTCTGGCAGTGAGGCCGGGCGGCACTGGCTGCCGCCTACTCTCCACTCCTCACTATGTAAGGAGGAGAAATCCTTCTTCCTTTGCGCCAGCGTGGCTGGGTTTTGTGTTACTGGCAGAGGGAAGTATCCTAGTGGACACAGTCTGCAGCGGGTCTGGTGCGATGTCAGCACCTAATGAATGTGTCTTGATCTCGAGAACGCGTGGGAGGGTTCTGATCTCAGCTCCTCTGGTTCTGACGACCCCATGACTCTCTTCCATTCCCGGTCAATCTTCCTCAGGCACCTTGTCCTCTCACGAAACCCTCAAACCTCTTCTTCCTTAAGCACTGGTGCCGCGCAAGGTGTGACTCAAAGCCCTGCCCCTCTCCTCCCCAGAGACCCTCTCCCTGGGCACGAGAACTGGCCAGCACGTAACCAGGCCTCCAAAGTTCAGGGCTCCCAGATCCTGCTCTGTGACCCAGATCTCCTGAGCTTTGTTTCCTCGATTGTTGGGTGGCCCACAGATACAGGTTGGTCCCAAGCTGAATTTAGTAACTTCCCCTGGACCGGCCTGCCCCTCAAGGTGTCCTGACCCGGTGGTGGGTCCATCATGATGGACCCGGGGGTATTCTTCTCACCTCCTCCATCCCTGACCCCCGCAGGCAGTTCCCTCCTGGGCCCCGTCTCCCTTCTCTTGCCCTCTCCTCTGCTGCCCACAGCTCCCCTGGACCTCTGCCCCACTTCCTCCCCGGCCTCCTGGTTTCCTGTCCATCCTCCATACGGGTCCAGAACTAACCCTGCCCTTTGCCTGCTCAGGACCTTTTCACAGCTCCCTGACACCGTCACAATAAACACGGAGCATTCCAGGCCCTTGGTGGGCAGGAGGCCCCATCCACATGGCCAGCCAGCCTCTCCTAAGCACCGAGGGCTCGGCCCTTGGAGGCTGCCGGCCCCGCCCACACCCTGCTCTTTCCTCATCTCCCCTCGTGACTCTGCTGGTCAAAGCCCAGCTACTTCCACAAGCCCCAGCCCTCAGTCCCGGCCCCGTCCTGCTCTGGGCCTGCAGCACCTCCTCCCACCCCGACCGGGTCTCAGGGCAGACCTGGTCCTGCTCTCCCCCCACACCCCGCTCGCTGCCCTCGCTCTCCCCGTCTCTCCACCTTCCCAGTCCCCCTCCATCATCTCCCAGGTGCTCCCGGCCTCTCCACTCCCTCCCTCAAAGCTCCCCCACCACCGCTGGGGCTTCCACCACAACGCCCCCCTCACCTGTGGCCTGGGCCACCGCCTTGAGGAGGATGCCGTCGCCAATGCCGAGCTCCAGGCCCTGCTGGGGCGGCCCCAGGCGGTTGAGGCTGAGGTAGAGGACGGGGAGGAGGTCAGCAGGTGTCAGGGCCGCCACGGAGCGCAGGAGGTTGCTCAGTGTCTCCACCATCCGGAGCCTGCAGGAAGGGACGGGGCGGGGGGATGTGTGTGACCACCTGGCGTTTCAGGACCAATGTGGGGCGGCGGTGGCGGGATAAAAGGAATCCGGGAACAGAGACGAGGAGAGGGCTCACGACCAGTGCCCGGTGTGTGACCCGAGCCATGGGCACCGTCACAGGCTGCTGGGGGGAAAAGGAATTCCATTTGACCGTCGTCTGTAGAGAAGTAACAGCTGACGCATATGGACTGTTTTCTAGGTGCAGGCACTGGTGTGAAGCCCTCTGCATCCTCTAACTCCCTGAACTCTCACAGCTCCCCTGAGCTAGATATTATTCGATTTTACAGGCAAAGGAATGGAGGCGTGGAAAGATCGTGTAACTTGCCCAAGGTCACAGAGCTAGTATCAGACTGAGATGGGGTTCTCGCTACAAACAAGACCTGGATTTCCTCTAACGTCGAGGCATGTCAGTCAGGTGGCGGCTACTTCTGACTACCTAGGCTAGACTCCGTTCCTGCCACCAGGAGGTGGGGGCTGTTTCCTCACGCCAGGGGTCTCGGCTCACCCTCACATCTTGCTCTGACCCACAGATGAGGCAGAAATTATGGCTGGGCCTCCTGAGCCTGGGCCTCCAGAGGGCCTGCAGCCACTCTCGTGGCCATGCCCGTGGCCTGTGATCTCGTGTGTCAGGGTGAAGCGAGAGAGGAGAGGTTAAAAGGATTAAGCAGCTGGAGGCACAGAGGCTGCCAGAGAGACAGAGCCCGAAGGGCCTTCACCCAGCGGCCCCGGCCAGGCCGGCCTGGTTAATTACCGTGCAGAAACCTCTTCGATCTTCTCAAACGTCCGGGCCACAGCCAGGTAAGGGACTCTGCGGGAGGAAAAGAGAAAGCAAGAGCTGTGCGTACACCCACGCTGCCCCTCCAGCCACCTTCCTCCCCACACCTCCCTGGGGACAGCCTTGCTAAATCCCCAGATGCACGCAACCCCGCCCAGCCACTGCCTGGGGCTTTCTCTCCGTCCCCTTCAGAGCTGCCGATGGTCCCCCCAAAACACGGAGGGGAGAGATTTGCCAGTTTTCTCCCACTGAAGCCTCCGGAGACAGGGCCTCCCGCAGTGCCAGGGACTGGAGAAGGACAGTCTGGGGAGGGCCAAGCCTCACCTCTGGCCCACCTTCCAGCAAGCATCTTCGACGGGATGGTAGTTGTTCTTGGCAGGATTGTAGCTGGATGGGTCCAGGTGTCTGCGGAGGGAAAAGGGAGACTGTAGGGTAGATGCCTGGGTCGAAGGGAAGTCATTCCTCCCGCTAATATTTATTGAGCACCTACTAAGTGCCAGGTACTATTCCAGGCACAAGGGCACAGAAGAGAATGAAAACAAGTTTGCTAACCTGGAGCTCACATTCCAGAGGGAGAGTCAGGGGGAAAAGACAAAAAAACGTTAAGTGAATAAATCATTTTAGATAAAAAATATTTTAGAAAACCAAGTAGGGGGAGGAATCACGATGGTAGGTGCTACTTCAGAGGGCCAGGGGAAGGCCAGAGGAGATGTTTGGGCAGAATGATGTGAGGAGTGAGCAGTGTGGGTACCAGAGAGAGGAGCATTCCAAGTGGGGGGAACAGTGAGTGCAAAGGCCCTGCGGCAGACACACGCCTGGCATGTTTGAAGAAAAGAAAAGGGGTCAGCGTGGCTGGAGTGGAACAGCGTGATCTGAATGCTTTTCAAAGTCCACTCCAAGAGGCAAGGACCTCCCCCGGCCTCTCGGCCAATCCCTCCCTCACACTCTGGCTGGAACAGCAGGAGGAGGGTACAGTCCCTGGGTGCCACAAAGAGCCAGGCACCGTGTTAAGAGCACTACATCTGCTAGCAATCAGCCCTGTGGGCAGGGACTCTTCTACCCTCCATATCCAGATAAGGAAACTGGGCACAGAGTGGTTAAGTAGCTCACTTGAGGTCACACAGCTAGTAAGCAGCACAGTTCCAGAGACTGTTCTAAACCTCTACATTATACATGCCTCTAGAAATGCCTCATACTGACCCCAATAGAGCCACCGCAGTCACGCTCATTTGGGTTAAAATCCCTGCTCCATCACTGACCAGCTGTGTCGTGGTGAGGAAGCAGCTTCCCTCTCTGAACCACAGTGTCTCCATCTATACGATGGAGTCACCAGGAGTCCCTACCCTGACACGTTGTCATGAGGTTAAGGAAGAAATTATGGTGAGGGTTCCCACTCCTTGGTGCACTCTGTGGGGAGCATTTTTAGAACAACACTGACTCCCCAGCCTCAGGCCTATTTCTCTACCGAATGTGGGGGGACAGAAGGGCGAGGGAGAAGACTTCAGATTTTTTCAGCTCTTCAGCTGATCCTGATGCACAGACAGGGCTGAAAATGGCTGAGCTGGACAGAGCATGCTCAGTGAGCTGTAAGGACTCAGCGTTTGGTAAGTGGTAGCCCTCCTGGTCCTTCCTATCATTACAATGAGAGACGGCGGAGCGCGGTGGGTAAGAAGTTCTACAGCCACACTGCCTGGTTCAAATCCCAGCTCCACCATACACCCCGTCTGCGACCTCAGCAAGGCAATCAAAATTAGTAACAATAACAATAACAACAATAGTAATAGCAGCCACAGCTGGCTGAGCTTGCGCATGGCCAGGCCCGAGTCTAAATGCTCCAAACCCTCAGGAGGAAACTGGCCCAGAAAGGCTAAGCCACTTGGCCAAGGTCACACAGCTGACAAAGGTAGAGCTGGGATTTCTAACCTCTCCACAATACTGTCCTGCCTCCAAGCCTCGCTTTTCTCACCTGTGAAATGGGGATATCAACAGAAACGACGCACAAAGTCGCTGTGAGGCTTCGATGCATTAGGATATGGAAGGCACACTGCCTGCTGCCTGGCACACCGTTAACAGTGGATAAGAGAGTGTGTTTTTGCCACTGATAAGCCCCCATTTTAAAAGCAAGGAAATTGGAGGCCCTGAAAGTTTGTCTCCTGGAGGCAGCCATCAGCAATCAGACTGGGAATATGGCATAAGCAAAACCATCACAGGGCATCCCTGGTGGCGCAGGGGCTGAGAATCCGCCTGCCAACGCAGGGGACACGGGCTCAAGCCCTGGTCCAGGAAGATCCCACATGCCGCGGAGCAACTAAGCCCGTGCGCCACAACTACTGAACCTGTGCTCTAGAGCCCGTGAGACACAACTACTGAGCCCGCGTGCCACAACTACTGAAGCCCGCGCGCCTAGAGCCTGTGCTCCGCAACAAGAGAAGCCACCGCAATAGAAGCCCGCACACCGCAATGAAGAGTAGCCCCCGCTCGCCGCAACTAGAGAAAGCCCACACGCAGCAACACAGACCCAGTGCAGCCAAAACTAAATATTAATTAATTAATTAATTAAAAACAAAACAGAAAACGATCATAGTATCACATGAAATAAAAATCAGGACATAAAACTTCATGTCAGACAATGATTTTGTTAGAGAAACTTATTTATAAATAACCTAAACATGGACACAGGCCCAGAAGGCAAGATGGGGCAGTGCTGAAAAAGAGGCCAGGCTTAGGAACCAAGTGGACCCAGGTTTCAGGCCTGGCCCTACCCCCGCCTCCCTGTGTGACCCAGGGAAGATGACCTAACTTCTCTGGGCTACTAGTCTCAGTGTCTGTGCAATGGCTAAAATACCTGCTTCCTCTGCAGGACTACTGCAGAGATGAAGTAAAAAGGCGTAACAGAAACCTTTAGCACCGGATCTGACACATAGTAGGCGTCCAAGAAAAGGAGCCGGCCGTTCCTACAGTGCAGTCACATGCTGAAATGGGGCCATTTAATCTCAGTAATCAGGTCTCAACTGGGGTACAAAATTGCCATTAAGAATCCCCCCAAAATTTTTATTAGAATAATTAAACCCTAATCACAAAATTTTAAGGCTGAAAGAATGTTTGGTGACTACTGGTCTCATTTTCGGAGGCCTACCTACAATCAGGTCAGAGAGATCTTGGACTCACTGCCTTATTCTGTTTAATCTGCTGTCATCTCTACAATAGATCCTGACTCACCCCTTGGTCTCGTCCTTTCTTAGAGCGCTGGGTCCCTCTTCTTTTGCTTCTTGTTTGATCGCTGGCTTCCGGGGAGCTGGGAATGAAGCAGGGAAATGGTGGGTCCTTTCTCCTTCTGACAGCCCCTGCCTGCCAACCACTCTCCAGCCAGCATTGCGAGAGGCGAGTTACACTTTCTAACCAAGTTAGGCTTTCTAACCCACGGGAAGGCCGTACTTTCTGGAGAAAGATCCACCCGCCTCTCCCCGGTGCAACCCTGCAAGGTGAGGGGGGAGAAACTCACAGAAGAAACTGCTGAGCGTCTTGGGAGCTTTGGGGGGAGGCTTAGCCTGGCCGTCCTCCTGTGGTCCCTGCTTCACGGCCACCTTGGGCTCTGAAACGCTTTCTGTTGGGGGCTTTGCTTTGAAAGCGAGAGAGGTCAGATGGTGATGCAAACTTTTTTTTTAACCTCAAGGTCATTCTGACCCTGAAGATGGAAGACATAATCAATTCTGCCCCTTTCCTTTCCATAGTTTCATTTTGGAGCCTCTCAGGCCCGATGCTTTAGGACTAACTAGTGGAATTCTAGCATCTGGCCTGAGATTGGAGACTTACGGATGGTGGGGAAAAAATCTCGGTACGATAAGAAGAAAATATTCCCACTTCTGCAGGTGCAGAAAATCAGATACGATCCTGCATCCTAAAAATATCCCCACAGCGTTCTTTCTGCCATGGGAGTCTTCTGGACACCTCCCTGCAGGAGCTGTTCTATGGCCTGGGGGGTAACTTTAACCTCTAAAATCTTGTAACTCACCCTGGTTACCTAACTTAAAAAAATTATTGCTCAGGACTTCCCTGGTGGTCCAGTGGTTAGGATTCTGCACTTCTACCGCAGGAGGAGCAGGTTCGATCCCTGGTTGGGGAACTAAGATCCCACATGCCGTGTGGTGTGGCCAAAAAAATTTTTTTTAATTAAAAAAATTTTAAATTATTGCTCAATTAATAACATACAGTGCCTACAATTTCTGAAAGATTTTTTTTTTTTTTTTTGCGGTACGCGGGCCTCTCACTGTTGTGGTCTCTCCCGTTGCGGAACACAGGCTCCAGACGCGCAGGCTCAGTGGCCATGGCTCATGGGTCCAGCCGCTCCGTGGCATGTGGGATCTTCCCGGACCGGGGCACGAACCCGCGTCCCCTGCATCGGCAGGTGGACTCTCAACCACTGCGCCACCAGGGAAGCCCTCTGAAAGATATTTTGTTGGAGGATGACTGGCTCTTTTTTTCCTCACATGCACAGAGGAAAAAATAACAATAAAAATAATAATAGCGGACTTCCCTGATGGTCCAATGGTTAAGACTCTGCACTCCCAACTCAGGGGACCTGGGTTCGATCCCTGGTCAGGGAACTAAACTAGATCCTGCATGATGCAACTAAAAGATCCTGCAGTCGGCAATGAAGATCCTGCATGCCACAACTAAGACCCAGCGCAGCCAAATAAATAAATAAATATTAAAAAAAATAATAATAATAGCAATAGAACCTATAATTTCCCCTAGAATTTGCATTTAGACAACACACTGGAGAATCTTATTTAAGTCTTATCTCATCTGAGCCTTAAATTAACTGTCCTCCAAAGACATCTGACCCCCAAAACCAGAGAGGTGGGGCTTCAGGGAGGAAGAGGACCAGAAACTCACTGGAGGTCTTCAGGGGCTCAGGGGGTGACCTGGGCTGGTCCCCTTCTTCTGCTTCCTTCTTGTTGCCCCCTTCAGGCTCTGTGAGGCTTTCTGTCGGTGTCTCTAATTCTGAGGACCGATTAAAAAAAAAGCCAGATGGCAAAAAGTCACTATGACCACTCCCCAAAAAGGGCATTTCGATTCCCAAGACACTCTGCCCCCGTTTTTTCTTCGCTGTGCTGACTGAACATCTGTGAAGTGTCGAGACGTGTGAGAGCCCGCTCCTGGTCAGCCCTGAACCAGGCAGGGCCCTTGAGGGAAACCAACCCCGATGCTCACCTGGGCAGCTAAGAAACAGAGAGGGCCAGTCTTTTCTTATAAACCATTATTTTAGAATTATTCACTGCAAAATAGAACTGGAAAGGGTTCAAAATGCCAACAGTGACTTGTTAGAGATAAAAATAAAGGTGTTTTTTTTTTTAAGCTGACTGGAAAAAAAAAAAAAAATCCACCTCCAGGGTAATAATAAAAACTGCATCAACTAACTTGGGAAAAATCTGCCTCAGTAGAAAGAAGCCCCACCTCACCCCCCAAAATCCCCAGACACAGACAATGGCTAAAACTGCATGATTTATAGTAAAATTTGTTACTGACTAAAAATTGCCAACTGGAAATCAAATCTCCACCAAACTCAGATCTTCCCTGGGAAAGATAAACCTAATAAGGACCTTTTATTAAACAAACACATTGACAGTGGCAAAGGCTACGATTATTATAATCTCGTACAGGCCCCAAATGATCAATGGATCAGGTCTTTATGGTTGTGTTTCCCACGGAGGACACTTTACATTTTCAAGGGAAATTGGTGACATCTGCTGGACACCGTATGACCTACTAGCTCAGGGTATTTTGCTTGTCAGTATTAGATCACATTCTTGGCAATTCCTGACGTTAGCTTTCTGCAAGGCTGGGTACTCACTGGTGGTGTGATAAAAACCAAGTACTGCACAAAAATCACCAAGGAAAGTGGCAGTGTTCAACCGGATTCCAAAGTCTGAGCAATTGTGCAGTGCCCAGGAGACATCACAATTAGTAACTAATTATGATTATTTAACAGTGAAATTAAATATTATTTTTCCTTTCAACGTTATATGTATTATTTTCTCAAATGCCCAAGTTGCTAGAACATAAATAAATAGTTGTTCAGACATAACAACTTAACAAACCGAACAGTAAAGGTATTGGCCTTGAGGCACCGTGAAAAAGTTGCTAAGGCACCATGGGCCCTGGAAGTTTGCGAACCTCTCTGCTTTCTGGTAAGATTTACAACAAAAAACAAACCATTTAGAGGAAAATATATTCCATATGAGAAACATAAAAATAGAAGAGAAAAATGAGAAGCTGCATATGAATTCGTACTGAATTAAGATGGCCAAACGAATGCATTCCAGAATGTTTTCATGACAAAATTCCCCAGGTGGGGCTGTGGGATTCTGACGGACTCGTGTGGATTCTTGGACAGAGGTGTCAAATCAGTGGGGTCCTCACAGCCTGCCCTCTCAGACAGGCCCCCGCCCCTCCAGATCACACTTGCGCACACACGCGCGCACACACACACACACACACACGCAGTCAGTCCCACAGGCCCCTGCCCCTCCAGATCACACTTTCTCTCTCTCTCTCTCTCACACACACACACACACACACACACACGCAGTCAGTCCCACAGGCCCCTGCCCCTCTAGATCACACTTTCTCTCTCTCTCTCTCTCTCTCACACACACACACATACACACACACACAC
Organism: Globicephala melas; assembly: GCF_963455315.2. NCBI lineage: Eukaryota > Metazoa > Chordata > Mammalia > Artiodactyla > Delphinidae > Globicephala > Globicephala melas. The sequence continues at coordinate 7,933,503 of NC_083332.1, read as the reverse complement.
ACACACACAGAGACACGCACACAGAGTCAGTCCCCAACCCCAGGGCCTTACCTTCTTCCTCCTCCTCCTCCTTCTTCCTCTTCTTCTTGGTTCCTCCGTCCTCGTCCTTGCCCTGCTCTTGCAGGACATCCTGAAATGTCCGTTTGGAAAGCTGCTTCCGGGCTGGGAAGGCAAAGGGCTCAGTGTGGCCTCCTTGCCGGCCTGCCTGCCCCACCCCGGTGAGCTCAGACCCCGCGATGATGGGGCCCTGAGAAGGCTCTGGGCCCCTGCCCTCCTCCGCCTGCCCACAGCCACGGCTGCCGTGCAGGCCGCTCCTGCTTCCTGGCTGTGTGACCCCGAGCAGGTTCCTTCATCTTAGGAGCCAACAGCCACCCTCCTCTCTGCCTCACCTCTCACCACACACTATCCTCAAACTCTTCCTGCTCCCCAAATTACACCTTATTGCCCAGAGACGCCGAGATGGATGGGATTCCCCCGTGTGCCGTGCTGTTCCCACCTGGAGGCCTTTGCACGGGCTGTCCTGGCTGCAACCCTTCCCAACCGCCCATTCTCAGCACAGCCAACCCTAACCCATCTTCCAAGACTCAGGCCAGATGGCGCCTCCTCGGGCCCTCAATCCAGAGCTCCCCTAGCATCCGGCGTTACCACTATTCTTCCTTATACCAGCACCATCAGTGGAAATATGCAGTGAGCCACGTACATCATCTTTAACTTTCTAGTGGCTACACTGAGAAAAGGAAAAAGAACCAGGAGAATTGTTTGAACAATATCGTTTACTTAACCCAATAAATCCAAAATATGATGATTCCAACATGTTTTGAATATTAAAAGAAATGAGTAACATTCCTTTTTCTATGCTAAGTCTTCAAAATCCGATGCACTTAAAAGCACATCTCAATTGGGCACTAAATTTTCATCAGAAATACTCGATGTGTTTAGATTTCATGGAATTTACCGTTGAGAAAGTGGCGTCACATATCCGAGTTGATCGAATTATTGCAAGGCTTCAATAATTGAAACTAGAGTCAGCTTTCCAATTTAAATTGAATTAAAGTAGCATTAAAAATTCAGTTCCTCTACTGTACAGCACAGGGAACTCTACTCAATACTCTGTAATGACCTACACAGGAAAAGAGTCTAAAAATGGGTGAATATACGTATATGTATAACTGATTCACTTTGCTGTACAGCAAAAACTAACAATACTGTAAATCAATTATACTCCAATAAAAATTTTAAAAAAATTTTAGTTCCTCAATCACCACGGTTCAGGATCTCAGCAGGCCGTATCACCCTGCGTCATGTGGGGGGTCTCTCCCCTGTCCCTCCCCTGTGTAAAAATCTTCCCAACCCCCCTGGCGACAGAGGCGCCGCTCCTCAGACGGGCTTTCCATGGACCTTCTCTAGTCTCATTGCTCGTTGTCCCCAACCCCACGCTCTGAGCACCAACACACCTACCATCAGTGCCCCCAAGGCCTTTTCCCCTCCTCAGTCCCTGCTCACTCCTCTTCTGTCCCTCAGGGCTCAGCTTGGTTAAGCTCTCTCCTAGAAGTCTCCCTTGAGTCAGGGGCCCTCCCCTGGGCTCCCACAGTGAGCTGTGTGGCCTCCAGCACTGCACACATCACAGTGACAATAACCTGCATTTACTGAGCGCTTACTGTAGGCTGGGCCCAGTTCCAGGCCCTTACACGTATTCACTTTTAATCCTCCCAACATCTCTGGGTGGGAGGTACTGTAATTATCAGTCGTTTTAGGGATAAAGCCCAGAGAAGGGAAGTCATTTGCCCAAGGTCACACAGCCAGTGGATGGTGGAGCCGTGCTCTTAACCACAACGCTAAAATCGGGGCTGTCACGAGGATGGCTGAATGATGCAGAAATCCAAGTGTGGACAAAGACAGGCAACTGAAAGGGCAAGGCCAGGGGGTCCTTACCCGTGCGACGCTTCGGGATCCCTGACGGGGAGACGACCGTGGGAGAGGTGCTAGAGTGGGAAGGGCTGCTCTCAGGCGGTGTGCCAGGACTGGGAGGGGAGACTTGTGGGGAATCTGGAGCACGCTTCTGGAAGGGGAGAGAAAGAGCAATTCCTGAGTGAGAGGAGGAAGGAGGGAGCACCCAGCTACGTCATTTTCCAAGCACTTGAGAGTACAGAGGGACTCAGCCCCACTTAGGCCTCATCCCCTCTTACCTGGGCCATCCCTCCACCATCCTACGTAGTTTCATGGTCCCAGACTGTCCCTATTATGGACCCCAATAACAATTCTTTTTTTTCTAAAGTAACAGAATCTTTGATTTTTAGCTAGGCATAATACAGCCCAACTAAAAACTATACTTCCCAGGATCCCTTGCAGCTAGGTGTGCTCAGGAGCCCGAGGACTACACTTCCCAGCCTCCCTTACATCTAGGTGTGGTCAGAAGCCCCAGGTCTACACAATGCAATGTAAGGATATACAGGTCCACTGGTTCAAATAACATTCACCTAAAGGCAAGTGGAGTGCCCTGCTCTTCCCACTGGCTGAATGTGGGCATTCACTTGGACAAGGGCATCTAGGGATGGCAAGCAACAGTATAGAAGCACCCTGGGGCAGAGTTAGCTGAGGAAAAGACGAAGATGACAAGGAAGAAGCAGCTTCTGAGGGGCCTTGGAGGCTCTGTAAGAACCAGCTTTGGCCTGAGCTGGCAACACCAGGGGGTTTGAGCAGGGGGGAGACAGGAGCTCACTTCACCATCGACAGACTGAGAAGTGCTGCACTTCAGACGTTATCCTCAGAGCAGCCAACAGGCATGAAATGACTTAAATGAGAGGAGCAAGTGAGCCGATGCACTTGAAGATAGAAAGCCCTCCCACAACAGGAGAGACTGGACGGATTTCCGAGCCCTTCCTCTGTAGCAGGCGTTCTTCTCTGATCCGTATGTGAATCGACTCACTGCACCTTCACAGCCACCCTACGAGGCGAGGGCTATCTATCGGGAGCTGCTCGTGCCAGCTGAGGCTGCCCAGGCACCCCAGGCCAGGGAGCCGAGCCCAGCCGCCCGGCAGAGGCGGGGTTAGGAGCACAGAGACCAGGCAGGACCACTCCACTCCTCCCCCGCTGGGGCATCATCTCCAGAATTCTCCTGAGCAGCCACTGCACTCAGCTCCAAAGGCCACTGGGAATGATGGTTTCTTCTGGTAAATGTGGGCAGGCTGCTGGGGCCCTACCTGGATTTTGGGGGGCTTGGGGGCTTCCTCCTCCTCGTCCTCCCCTTCGCTGCCCAGGACCCGGGCCATCTTCCTCCCTGGCCTCTTCACTGGAGAGTCGCCCTCAGGTACCACTCTATTCCGCTCCTTCAGCGCCACCCTGGAGGATGAGAAAATGGAGGTTTTATTCCAGCAGATAGAGTGGGGACGCTACTCCCAAATTCTCCAGCCCCTTCATTATGTTTCATTCCCCTCCTTGCCTTTCAAGCATTCAATGAACATTTTCTAGGGGCCTCCTCAGCATATACTCTTAGTCACACATCCACCCATCCCGCTCTCTGGAGGCCTCCTGTGTGCCCACCCTGTGATGGGTGGTGCTGAGGAGCACGTGAAGTCCCTACTGAGGGCGGAGACTGGCCTCCAACATCCCTTTGGAGATGCTCTTTCAGTCATGCAAGCCCGAGTCCCCTAGGTAGGGACTACATTTCCCAGCCTCCCCTGCAGCCAGGTATGGCCATGTGATGAGTTCTGACCAACAGGATGTTGACGCCTGCAACCTGCTCCTGACTGCTTGTCCTCACTGCTCTCTTATCCCTAGAACTTCGACTTGCTGACCCCCTTTGACAATGCAGGTGAAGGCAGGACACAGCAGAGAGAGAGGGAGAGAAAGAACCTGGGTCCCAGTACCACCAAGTGGTACAGAGTCACCTAGCTGCCCCAAACTGCTTAAACAGCTCAGAATCTTTCAAGTGAGAAAGAGGCAATTTTAACTTTAACCAAGTCACCATGACTTTGGTTACTGGTAAAGCAGCCCAACGACTCCCCTAACACCAGCTCTGAGGCACTCCCAGTCTGGTGAGGAACACAGACACGGCCGTCAAAATACAACCAATATGCCTGCTGATGGAAGTCACTTAAGGGGCTGAGAACACAGCTGATTCCTACCGGTTTCTGTACTCATAAAGCTCACGGTCTGGACAAAGACCAAGATGTACACAAACACCTCCCTACTTAGGTCAATGACGGCACGCTCTTGTCATGGAACATTAAAGAGAATAAAGTGAGATCAGATGAAGTGGATGGCTCTAAGACTTTTTTTTGTGGGGAGAGAAAGCAGACTGTCAAATCTGTGAGAGGAGTTGCTGTTGATTTTATTCACTGCTAAACCCACAGAGTCTAGGTGCCCGGCACATAGTAGATTCTCAGTAGATATTTGTTGACTAAATGAATCTATACAGTATGATTCCATGAATGTAAAAGATACATGTTTGCCCATATGTACCTGCAACTTGCATACAGAATAATCCTGCTTTTCCTATTTAAAAATAAATTAAAAATGTGTATTATTATCTGTTGTATGTCAGGCATGTGCCAGCTACTTGAGATATAACAGTGACCAAAATGAGAGTCCCTGCCATCCAACATATAAGTGTGAGAAACACTTATTCATTCAGCAGTTCCCTATTGAGCACCTACTATGTGTCGTAACTAACTGTATTAGGCGCACGTATGTTTTTACGCATAGAAAAAAGTATGGAAGGATATACCTCAGATTGGTAATAGTAGTTTCTCTGGAGAGTAAAACTGGAAGCACTTCAAATTTTTATTTACCTACTTCTGAGCTGATGTATTAATAATTACCATGTGTAATTCCACATGTGGGTATCTATGCTAGAAAAAAAAATCTGCACGTGTGCCCAAGAAGTCACACATACAGACTAAACTGCAGCATGGATTGTTTCAGCCAAAAAGTGGAAACAACCTAAATACCCATCGGTAGGGGGATGTTACATAATTTCTACAGCACATCCATAAAATGGAACACAGAGCAGAAGGTAAAAGGGATCCGAGGGTCCTTTGTGTTCAGGAGTGGAAAAAATCTCTAAGTCATACTGTCACTGAAGAAAGCAAGGTCAGGAACCACATACGCAGTATCATCTCTATTTTTCAAGACATTAAAACATGTCACAGAAAATAAAACCACACACAATAAGTGTGTATATATAGCAGTGCAAACACAAAAGGGGCAGATCTAAAAGTCGAGAGTGTTGCTAAATCATGACCTCATTCTTACCACTGACTGAGCGTCTTTTATGAACCAGGCACTGTTCTGTAAGTCGTTAGTGTGTTAATGCATCAAACCCACACAGAAAGCCTGATACAGATCATGATACCCTGCTACCCGTGAGGAAACTGGGGTACAGGAAGTGAAGTTACTTGCCCAGGCTCCCAAACTGGGGATGTGAGCTAAATCTACCCTGAGTGCATGCTTTGGAAAGCTGACCGGTCCAGGGGCAGGGTCTTCCCGAGAATCTGTGACAAGGATGCTGGAGGAAAGAACATTGTTCTCTTCTATTTAGATGCGGCCAGTGGCAGGGTCTCTGCCTCATGCAGTCTGCTCCAGAATGAAGTCAAGACACTGGGACGGAGCCCTGAAGACAACTCTGAGGCCCTGGATCCAGCTGTGCCTGAAGATGACCCTACCTTTGGCTTGTCCAGTTACCAGAGTCAAAAATTTCCCTGTGGGGCCCTGAGATATTCTGAGCCAGGTCCTGACTGATAAAAGGAACAGATTCACCACATCCCAGCCCCAGAACGTACTTTGGAGGGGACTCTGTTTCTCTGGTGCTGTTGGATATCTCCTTCTCTGGCTTCTTCACTTTGCCCTCTTTCTTGGGCTGGAAAAATGACCTGGAGGAGCAGAGGGTGGGGTGCGGAAAAGTGAATGATAACAGAACCAATAACCCCTCTAACACACACCACATTCCACAGCTTCCGATGCCCGTCCCAGTCCCAGGATGCAACAGAAGGCTTCAAACAACCCCCTTAGACCAATAAGGAAAACTGAGGCTTATCAGATGGAGGAGGCAACGCTCTGCTTATTTTTCTGCCCCAACTTGCCACTCACCTGAGACAGGACACACCCCGATTTCCGTTCCACAGGAATTAACTATGCACTTACTATGTGCCAAGGCCTGTCCTTGGAAGCTAGGGGCAGGGCAATGACCCAGACACATATGCCCCTGCCCTGGAGGGGCTGACACTCTAGTGGGGTAGGCAGACATTAGCAAATAGGTAAATATAAAATGTCCAAAGGCGTTACGTGCTCTGAAAAAGGTAAAGGTGCCCTCCCCTCTACCTGAGCCTGATGAGGCTGAGTGGCTTGCCCCAGAGAGCAGAGTACTGAGAGGGGAAAAACAGGGGCTTGACGGCGCAGGGACCTGGCCAAGAGAGGAAGGTTAACATTGCCTACGATGTCTTGGGGACGTCGTGCACCCCCAATATGAGGCAATGAGAGGGCACCTCACCTCAGTGCCCAAAACCCCAGGCTATGAGAATATCGGACAAACCAAACCGGGGGTAAGGCTACAGGTGTCATGACAAAGAAAGCCTGAGAAACTGTCACCCAGACGAGGCATGACAGCTAAATGCAACATGGCTCCAAATCAGATCCTGGAACAGAAAAGGACATTAACAGATAAACTGGTGAAATGCAAATGAAGTCTGGAGCTTAGTTAAAAGGAATGTATCCCTGTTGGTTCCTTATTGTGACCAGTGGACCACACTGATGTAAAGTGTCAACAACGGAAACCGGGTGAAGGGTGTACAGGGACTCTCTGTACAACTTTACAACTTCCTGGTACGTCTAAAATAATTCCAAAATTAAAAGTTTACTTAATCTTTAAAAAATAAAATAGGGACTTCCTTGATGGTCCAGTGGTTAACATTCTGCGCTCCCAATGCTGGGGGCATGGGTTTGATCCCTGGTCAGGGAACTAAGATCCCACATGCCACACGGCACGGCCAAAAAAGGAAAAAATTTAAAAATAAAATAAAATAAAGCAAGGTGACAGAAAGCAATCAAAAGTGCTATCATCCCAGGAGAGACTGTCCCCAGATTTCTCATCACCTGAGAAAAATGCAGTGTAGGATCTGTGTAAGCCACCAACTCCCAGGTCTCTGTGGGTGACATCCAGGTCTGGATCTGTCTAGAATCCATCCCCTCCTTCTGGGAATAGCCCTCCACGTTTTTCTTGTGATGCCCGTTCCCCCACATTCTCTCAGTCCCTATGGTTCGCGTGGGTCTGCCCTTTCACCCACAACCAGGGCACAGGCCCTGGGCCTGGCCACTCAAGGCCCTGCATCCCTGGGGCTACGACAGTGGCTGGCTCAGGGACCGGCATGCGGCCCAAGGTGGGCCAATGAAACTTAACTCTAGATATTGTTGTGACAGCTGGGAGAGAGACCACCTCTTTCCACCAGGATTGCTGGCTCTAGGGTACTAAAAGCCTAAGGAAGACAGCCTGCCAGAGTGATACAACATCCAAGAAAGCAGAGCTGAACGATGGAGACAGAGTCCCAGTGAGAAAGTCTGGACAACTGGATCTGACTATTAAAGCCAAGTTTCGGGCTTCCCTGCTGGCACAGTGGTTGAGAATCTGCCTGCCAATGCAGGGGACACGGGTTTAAGCACTGGTCCCGGAGGATCCCACATGCTGCGGAGCAACTAGGCCCGTGAGCCACAACTCCTGAGCCTGCGCGTCTGGAGCCTGTGCTCCGCAACAAGAGAGGCAGTGACAGTGAGAGGCCTACGCACTGCGATGAGGAGTGGTCCCCGCTCGCCGCAACTGGAGAAAGCCCTCACACAGAAACGAAGACCCAACACAGCCAACAATTAATTAATTAATTAATTAATTTTTTAAAAAGCCAAGTTTCCACTACACAAGCCAAAGAATTCCTTTTCTGTTTTTCCTGAAGCCAGCCTGGCTGAGCACCGGGTTCCTCAAGCCGGGCATTACCGGCATTTCCGGTCACTCTTCGTTGTGGAGGGCTACCCGGGGCATCGTAGGATGTTTAGCAGCCTGCCTGGCCTTTATCCACTAGATGCTAGTGGGAAATTCCCTCTCCCCCCAGGTGGTGACAACCAAAAATGTCTGTTGTTCCCTGGGGGACAAAACTGCCCCCGATTGAGAACCAGGGGTCAGGGTCTCTGAACCTTGCAACTAAAAATTCTGGTTACTACACTACCTATTTTTCTGATCCCCTTTCCCACTTTCCGTACTGCTCAACTCCTGGAAATCCCTACGTGAAGACTAACCCGAGTTCTTCTAAGATAAGGCGCAGAGTCAGAGAGGGGAGCAGAGGACTTGGAGTATGTAAGCCGGTGGCAGGGGCAGGGGTGTGGGGAGGGTACTTACATAATACTTCGCTGCATGATGGCGTCAGAATCCTCCCCTCCCCTGTCCTCCTCTTCTCCAGTGGGCAGTTCCTGAAGTAGACATCCAAATACTTGGTGAGGATACTGATTGTGCAGGGATCAAAACAGAAACTTCCACACACTGAGGTTTGGGGAAATCACCCTGAAATCTACATCACCTGGCTTGAACTTGACACTCACTGAACAGCCCATCATATGGCCTGTCAAACGTACAACGTGCAGCTGCTTTAACCAACTAAAGAAGAGAATGCATTTACCAGAAATAAAGAACGTCCACTCTGAAGATAGGGATAAATGTCTCCCTTCCTATGACAGCCGGGCTAGTAGCCCTTCAAAGACAAGGTTCCCTTCCCAGGTGCCACGGCCATACTGACTCACTGTGTCTGCATGCTAATCTTTTTTTTCCCTCTTTTTGAAACCTTGAAGGAATCTACTCCCGGTCGTGTTTGATGTACATTCTTTGTTCTAACAAGATATAAAACTGTGCTGAAAACCATGCTTCTCTGGAGCAGTTCCTCAGAACTGAGAGGCTGTCTCCTGAACTACAGTCCTCCGTTTGGCTCGAATAAAACTCTTTTTTTTCTATTCCCATTATAGATCGTTTCTCAATTATTTACATTGACACTTCTTTTCAGAAAGAAAAAAACCCCACAAAATCAGAAACATGAGTTTCCCCATCAAGAAGAAACTCCAGTTTTTACAGACCAAAATGATTTGCTGGTGAGATTTATTAGTGAAGAAAAGGGGTCTGAGTCAGAGAACAGGCGCTTCCTTTACCGTATGGAGCCTGCTTTTTGTCTAATACAATGACATACTGAAGACCAAAAGGTTTTGTTCAGTTGGGTTTTTTTTTTTAGCTAAATTTTCAGGTTAGTGAAAAAAATTTTTGCATTGATTATATAATATGCTACAATGGCTGTGAGACATGGCAGTTCATCAAATCATACCCACAGGGCTAAATAAATCAGCTGTTGAGCTGTTTCTAAGGTATACTGTTAAGACCCTCGTGGGGGGCACACCAATCTCAAAAGGGTGCGGACTGGATGATTCCATTTACATGACATTCTCCAAAGGACAAAACTCACATGGAGATGAGCAATTGCCAGGGGGCGGGGGCTGTGAAGGGGTAGGTAGCATAGGGAGTTCCTCTGGGGAGACGGCACTGTTCTGTATCTCAATTGTGGTGGTGCGTCCACAGATCTCTGCATGGGATCAAACTGCATAGACAGAGACAGTCACACACACACAGGAGCGCATGTAAAAACTGAACACGGGCTAGAATCCAGCTAACAGTACTGTCCAAGGCTAATTTCCTGGTTTTAATACTGGATTACACTAATATAAGATGTCACGGGCTTCCCTGGTGGTGCAGTGGTTAAGAATCCGCCTGCCAATGCAGGGGACACGGGTTTGAGCCCTGGTCCCGGAAGATCCCACATGCCACGGAGCAACTAAGTCCGTGCATCACAACTACTGAGCCCGCAAGCCACAACTACTGAAGCCCGTGCGCCTAGAGCCTGTGCTCTACAACAAGAGAAGCCACTGCAATGAGAAGCCCGCGCACTGCAACAAAGAGTAGCCCCCGCTCGCCACAACTAGAGAAAGCCCGCGTGCAGCAATGAAGACCCAATGCAGCCAAAAATAAAATTAAATTAAAAAAAAAATGATGTCACCTCTGGGGGAAGATGGGTGTACTATTTTTACAACTTCCTGTGAGTCTCTAATTATTTCAAAATAAAAAGTAAAAAACAAAACAGAATGAAGGCACTATTACTGCTATAGAAAGAAGGCCTAGATCTAGTAACATTTTAACTAATAATAAATAATAAAGGAGGCAGAACAGTGGATATAATATGCTATTGATTTTGCAAGACAAGGGAAAATAAGAATATACATATTCGTTAGTACTGCTTATTTCAGCCAATCAGAAACTCTGGAAAGATAACCAAGAAAGCAACAGAAGTGGCTGGGGCCGACAAGGTGACGGGCTGTGAGCCGAACTGGTCACTGTGTACCTCTGTCCTGATTTTATTTTGAACCATACATATTTATTACCTGTTTGACTTTTTTTTAAAATAGTAAATCTAAGCCCCAGATAACTTTTCTAATTCTCTTTCTCAGCCCCCCACTGGCTCTTCCCTCTGGTGAGGCCCTGCCCGCCCCCCCACCCAGGGCCAGTCCCCTTTGGCCCAGCTCCGAGCTGACAGGCTGCCAGGAAGCCTCCCGGGGGCACCTGCTGGAAGAGCAGCTCACTTTCCTGGCCTCTCACGGTGGTTAATTAGTACTTCTCTCATCACACTTATTGCATCCACCCCGTGGTCCCCAGATTACGTTCAGTTTAACTTTCCAAACAGATGTGGGGCTCCGGAGCCATGGGGCTGTGCCTGGTTCACTCCCATCTCCTCCAAAAATTATTTCCCAACCTTCAGACATTCTTCATACCACCTTGGCAATTTCCACCATATCTAGGAAAACCCTGGATTTTTTTTCACTGAATTATTTTTTCTGTCAAAGAATCAACTTCTTATGAACTGGGGTGCTTAGTGGGCGGTAGGCACTCTTCCAAAACTTTATATGAATTAATTCATGCAAAAGCTATTACAATTCATCATTGTCCTGATTTTACAAATGAGGTGACAGAAGCACAGAGAGGTCGAGTAACCTGCTCAAGGCCACACAGCCTAATGAGTCGCAGAGCCAGGATCCAAAGCCAGTCGTCTGGCTCCAGAGTCCGTGTCCTTAACCACTAACATTCTGAGGGTGAGGAAGGAAGGGGTCCCTCCATATTGGGATCGAGGGAGATGGAGGTGGCCCTAGATCTGGGGGCTGTTGAGATAACAACTGTACCAACGATAATGTGACCCCATACTACCCAACCACCCACTCAAGCATTTCCAACTGTTATCCCCATGTCACCGATGAGAAAAGTGAGGCACAGAAAGGTTAAATCACTTGTCCTGAATCACAGAGCTCGTGAGCAGCAAACGGGGGATCCAAATTCAGACACCCTGGCTCCAGATCCTAGGCACCCTGCACTCCCATTTCTGTCACTCCCACAGGCAGAACAGCAACGCCTGCCACAAATAGGAGACAGCCGCAAAAATAAAAAGAACAAAACCAGATGATTAGGTTGTAGTTCAAAGCACTGGCTGCTGGAGGCTCTGAGCCCAGACCTGCTGCTTTCTCTTTGTTCAAAGCGCTAACTAGCCAAGTGCTGGAGGGGGCTGTGAAAGGCACCCTGCACCAAACGGAGCCTTTCTAAGACAAACTGAAAGAGAATATAAAGGGATTAACTTTCTCCTTATGAGCGTTAGTGTTATTTAATGTCATACCCACACACCACTTCCAGTTTCCTTAAGTACTTCTGTTAATTTTTTAATGTGTGAAACTCAAATCAGAAAAAGCCTTTACTGCTTAAAGAAGCATGCTGAAATAAACAGGGACAAAATGTCATGATGTCTGTAAACTAGTTCAAATATTTCAGCAAATGCCTGAAGTTTGCTTTAAAATAATTCAGGGTTTTTGGGGGGAATTAAGGAGCATATAGACGAAATAAGAATGAACTATTCTGATAATTCCTGGGGCTGGGTAATGGGTACACAGGGATTCATGACACTACTCTCTACTTTTGTGTATGTTTGAAACTTCTACAATAAACGTTAAATTTTTTTATTCAGAAAATCAGACGGTGCAAACGTAGCAAAATGTTAACAGCTGTAAAATCGAGGTGGTGGCGTATTATTCTAGTTGCTCTACTTTTCTGTCTGAAAGTTTTTATGAGTCAAAGGCGAAAAAGTAACCTAAAATTGGGAATAAAAATATAATTTGTGTATACAGCCTAAAGCTCAGAATTCATGAAAATCAATAAGGTAGTGAATAACCCAGCCCCTTTCCCCCTCAAAAAACACTAGTATTGGTACGAGTCCCTCACTTGAGAAAGTTCTAATCTATCCTGGACATGAATTATCTGTCAAAGTCAAGATCTTTTCTTCCCAACCAGCCAGGGAGCCCCTAAATTCACTTCCACACAAGGAAGAACAGAGCCTCACACAGAAGTCACTGCAGGGCTCCCAAGACTTTCAGTCTCTGGGACAATACAGGAAAGGAAACCCAGTCCCTGCTCTTGAAAAACCTCACAGGCCCCACTGTCAAAGATATGCAAAGTACGGGACGTCCCTGGTGGTCCAGTGGTTAATGCTCCGCGCTAACAATGCAGGGAGCAAGCGGTTCGATCCCTGCTGAGGGAACTAAGATCCCCACACGCCGGCGCGGCCAAAAAAAAAATGTTCAAAGTAAATAAGGATGAAATAGGACTCAGCACTCCAACAAGGAGACTGGAAAAAATGAAGGAAGGAACGAACAAACAAACGAATTAACGAACTCGACTAAAACCCAATTTCTTGATTCGAAGCTCAGGGCTCAGGGCCCTGGCGTTACATACCATTTATATGCTGATTTATATCTCAAACAGCCTATTTATTCTCCAACCACCACCCCTAAATTGCCAGCCAACTTCCTTTAGGAACCCAACTCCATAAGTTTCCCAGTCCTTCCCTAAGTCTACAAACCAGTCAATCCTCCTCTTCACTTTCCTTCCGCATCACGTCCCCCCTTCCTGCCTTGACTCGGGTGGATTCCGGTGCACCATTACCGTCTTTCGTCGCTCTCTTGCTCTTAACTCCCGCCCTCCGTCTCACCGTGCAAAACCCCAAAGCTGCTGATTCCAGCCAACTTTCCACCTACCCTGTGCCTGCGCCCGCAGAACGGACCTGGACTGGTCCCCAGGGGTCCTTCGGACTGCGGTCCAATTCTCTCCATTCCCCCAGACCCTTCAACCCTCCTGCTCTCCCAGACCGTACTTCACACTAACTTCTCCAGCCGCCAGCACCGCCTCCACTCTCCTCGTCGGAGGAAATGGCAGCAATCGGGAGAAAGACAAGTTCCCACCACCTTATCTGCCTCCGCAACTGCGCCTGCGCGTCGGCGCTCCGACTCCCAGCTGTCGGTACTGACACCACCCAGCTGTGCCCTCACTGAAGGCCAGACCCTCGACCTGCGCACCAGATCTTATGCCCTCTCACCTCCTCAAACCCCATGCTCCAGCACGCCTCTCCGTTCTCTCCTGCATCATCGACTTTTCTCTACTAGACCATCCCTATCGGTTTACAATTCTGCTGTGACTCCTCCTACCTAAACAAACAAAAATCCCTCTCTTGACCCCACGTGCTCCTAGCAGCTATCGCCCCATTTCTCTGCTCCCCTTTTCAGAGAAGTCATAGAAAGAACTGTCCCAAGGCACCACCTCCAGTGTCTCTCCTCCCATCCCCGCTTGAACCTTTAAGTTTTCCCACATCACTCAGCTGGACCTTGCTCATCAAGGGGACCGAGGACCTCTGGGCTGCTAAATCCGAAAGTCATTTCTTGTTCCTCATCTTGGCCCATAAGCAGCATTAGAAACATCTGACTCCTTGCTCCACTGAAATTCTTCCTTCAAACCACACCCTCACCTCAGTGTCTACTATTTCCTGGATTCCTGTGAGGGGTCTTCCTTAGCCACTGCGGGGAGAAGAGTAAGTGCCCCCAAAGATGTCCCCGCGCTAATCCTGGACCTGTGGATATGTTACCTTACGTGGCAAGAGACTGCAGATGTGATTAAGCGTTCTGAGGTGGGGAGAGTACTGTGGATTATACAGGTGGGCCCAGTGTTATCACTTACAAATGGGGCTTCCCTGGTGGCGCAGTGGTTGAGGGTCCGCCTGCCAATGCAGGGGACACGGGTTCGTGCCCCGGTCCGGGAAGATCCCACATGCCGCGGAGTGGCTGGGCCCGTGAGCCATGGCCACTGAGCCTGCGCGCCTGGAGCCTGTGCTCCGCAACGGGAGAGGCCGCAGCAGTGAGACGGCCGCGTACCGCAAAAAAAAAAAAAAAGATGACAAGTGATCCTTGTAAGTGGAAGGAGGGGCTTAGAGTCAGAGATTGGAGATGCTACCTTGCTGGCTTTGAAGATGGAGGAAGGGGCCACGAGTCAAGGAATGCAGGTGGCCTCTAAAAGCTGGAAAAAGCAAGGAAATGATTTTCCCTAAAGCCCCCAGAAGGTATGTAGCCCTGCCAACACCTCGATTTTAGGGAAAACAATTTTAGACTTCTGGCCTCGGAAACTGTAGGAGAATTAAAATGTGTGCTGTTTTAAGCCACTCAGTTCCTGGTAATATGTTACAGCAGCAACAGAAAATGTAGCAACTCACTTTCTAACGGTTGCAGTGCCCAAGGCCCAATTCCTCCTCTCTGTCCTATTTACACCCACTCCGTTGGAGACCTTAACCAGTTTGATGGCTTAAACATACTCTGGGACGATGACGACCCCAAAATGTCTACCTCTAGCTGTGACTTCCCCTCTAAACTCAAGGACTCATATTTCTAGTTTTCTGTGCTGCTATCTCCATCTGGATTTCTAACCAAAATCTCAGACTCAATGGGACCAAATCCAAACTCTTAGAAAAGACACACACACACGCATACACACACTTTTATCCCTCCTCCAACCAATGTTCTCCGTCTCAGCACTGGTAGCTTTTTTCACCCAGCTGCACAGGTCAAAAACCTTGGTGTCCACTACATACCTATTATTTAATTATCAAACAAGTGACAATACCAAGGGCTGGGGAAGATGCGGAGCAACTGGAACTCTCATATATTTCTGGTGGGAAGGCAAAACGGTCCAGTCACTTTTGGAAAAGTTTGGCAGTTTCTCAAACCGTTAAGCATACATTTACCATATTGACCCGGCAATCCCACTTCTGGGTATCTACCCAGTGAAATCCTACGTTCACACAAAAACCTGTAACCTAATGTTTACAGTAACAGTCTGTTTATAATCGCCAAAAACTAAAAAAAACCCAAATGTCCTTCAGTGGGTGAATGGATGAACAAATTGTGGTACATCATACAATGCGTTTAATTGCTGGCTAGTGTTCCATTGTAGAATATTCTAAACTTTGTTTATGCTTACTCGGCAATAAAAAGGAGTGATCTACTGATACACTACAGGAATGGAGAGGAATCAGTGGTTGCCAGACGGAGGGCTTAAAGGAAGCCCCAGAATCATTTTTAGGGGTGATGGAACGGTTCTGTACCTTGATTGTGGTGGTGGTGACATAACTCTAAATGTTTCAAAATTAACAGAACTATACACCGAAAAGAGTAAATTTTGCTATATGTAATTTTTTTTATTATTATAAAAAAAATCAGTGGAGTTACCAATGATTCAGGTCCGGCTACCGCCACCCCTGGCCTGTTGTACTGTCCCCTCCCTCTTTTTCTTCACAGCACATAGCACAACCTGACCTTATAAATTAGAATTTGTTTCACCCTCTAGAGCAGTGCTTCAAACAGGACTTTCTGCCTGACAGAAATTGTTCTCTATCCGCATTGTCCAAAAAGGGAGCTCTAGCCATATGTGGCTTCGGAGCATTTGAAAGGCAGCTAGTGCGACTGAGGCACTGAGTTTTTCATTTGTTTCTAATTAACTTGAATTTCAATAGCTACTGCTATGTATAAAATAGATAATCAACAAGGACCTACTGTATAGCACAAGGAACTCTACTCACTATTCTGTAATAATCTATATGGGAAAAGACTCTGAAAAAGAATGGATATATGTATAACTGAATCACTTTGCTGTACACCTGCAACAAACACAATATTATAAATCAGCTATACCCCAGTATAAAATAAAAATTAAATTAAAAAATAATAAAAGTAATACCTACTCATAAAAAAAATTCAATAGCTACACGTGGCTAATGGCTACTGTTTTAAGCAGTGCAGGGCTCAAATGTAAGTTCCATAAAGATAGGGATTTTGTCTATTTGTTCAACGATATGGCCACGGGACCTAAAACAGTGCTGGCACTGAAGGCACTGGCCCACACACACTCCTTTGATTACTAAAAACTGGGATAACAAAAACATTACTGAAGAATTTACAGTTTATAAGCAAGATCTTTCAAACCTGGAGATCATGGTAACAAGGGGGATGTAAAAGGGTGTTTAGGGGTGAACAGTCTGAGGATGACAGGCCTCAAGGCTCAAGTCTTCATTTCTTCTATTTAGTAAAAGCTCACATTTCCTGACCTGTCCCCTATCCTCACCCGACCCCTGTGAAATATTTTCCACCTTTCCCGTAAATATGCTACTCTCCCTCCTGCTCTGAGGTTTAAAACAGCTCAGCATTCCCCCAAAAGACAACTCAGGAAGCTGAGACAGGAGAGGGAAACTGCCTTGTCCAGGGCCACACAGCTGGTCAATGACGGATACTATAAACGAGGGGTGCCAGTTCTGAGAACCCCCAGGGATTCACGTTTAAAATATACCCACCGCACTCCCAGACCTACTGAATCAGAATCCTGGGAATGGAGGGGGAAAATCTGCAGGCCTACCGAGCTCCCAAAGAATCCTAAGATAAGATGAAATTAAGGAGGTCTTACTTAACACGTCCTTCTTGCCTTTTCCTCGTGCCTTCTTCTCAGGCTGCCTAATAAGTCAGAGATTCAAACGGGCTGAAAAGGGGATGGTGGCCAAGGAGTGATGGCCTTAATCCCATTTTCTGCTGGCTCCCCTCACTGATTCTCCTCAGCTTTCAGATGCCAGTTCTCCTTTCCAAACGCCCCCTCTTCCTCCCAAATACCCTCCCCCTTACCCTTGAAGCTACCCCCTCACTTAAGGGCCTCAAGATCCTTCTCTCTTCCCTCCCCAAGCTCTTCTGGCCCTCCCTCCACCATCTCAGGTAACAATTAGCCCAGACCTTTCAGCTAACCTCCACTATGGCCCCACCCCCTCCCAGGCCTTGGCCTCCTCCTCGCTGTCCAGCCGCCCCTTCACTGCTCTTCCCTTGGCCCTGCCCCCTCATCAGGCATACACAAGGCCAGAGCTCCCCCCGTCCAGAAGGTTCGAGACCTTTCATAAGGCCTTTGCCTAAGCCTAGCTCTTACCACTGATTTCCTCTGGCCTCACCTCCATCTACCTGGGCTCACCCCTTAAAGCTGACCCCTCTCCTTCAACCTTTCCCCCGGCCCCGCCCACTGTTAAACTTTTCCCTAGCCCCACCCCCTTCCAGGTGGGCCCACCTCCCCCGACCCGTCCAACTTCCGGATGGCCTCGCCCACCGACAGCCTTTTCCCCGCCCCTCATCCCTGTATAACCACGCCCCTTCCAGGTAGTCCCGCCCCTCCAGGCCTCTCTTCAGACCCTGTCCCGTACAAGGGTTTCGGCCCTCGTCTACCTTCTACCCGGCCCTGAACCTCCAGCGGACGCAGCCCCGCCCCCTCCAGCGGCCTGCTGCCCGCGCTCTCCCCTCCGCAGCGCGCTCCCCACTGCCTCAGCGACCCCTACGTCCACTCTCTGCAGCCGACCAGGCGAAGGCACAAGCCCCGAGTTTACGACACGCACGCCGTTCCCCAACCCTAAAGGCCCTCACGGCCGGCGCCACTTGCCTCGCGCCGAGCCCGCGCGCCGTTGTCCTGAGCGTCACAACCGGAACCGCTCGGCGATACACTGCAGTCCCAAATTCGCGCCACGGACTTCGCGCGCAGACTTCGGCGGGCGGGGGCGGGGCCGAGCCGAGGGGCGGGGCCAGGCGACGTCCGCGCCGCCGCCACACGGAGAACGCTGGGAGTTGTAGTCTCCAAGACGTGAGAGTGCCAGTAAAGGGGGTAAAGTGGGGCAAGCCCTCCCGCAGAGCACGATGGGAAACAGCCCCGAGCCTTCTGTTGCTCTGGATGAGTGGGTGTGGCTGGGGGGGTCTGCGGAGCGACCGGCGGGAAAAGGGAGATTCGGTGGAAGCCGCTGCGCGACGCACGGCGGGAAGAGAGGCGGGAGGCCGCGCGGGGCATCCCGGGAGCAAGGGCCGGGCCGGGCCTCGGCGCGGGGCATTGTGGGATGTGGACGCCGCTCCGGGGCGGGTAGGTGAGTGGGGAGGGGCGGGAAGGGTGCACATCTGGGGGAGGGGAGAGGCACAGCTGGGTGGGACAGCCGGGATGGGAGGTGCCAAGGCAGGCAGGGCTGGGAGGGGTTGCGGAGGCTGGAGCCGGTTGGGAGGGGCTTCATGAGGAGGGAGGCGCAGCTGGACGTGGGGGAGCATTTGGGGTGATGAAGTCCATCTAAGGACGACGGGCCATGCTAGGACGAGGACCCATATCTGGGGGAGGATGATAGATGTAGATGGGAGGAGGGGGCCACAGCTGGGCTGGGCGGTGCATCTGGGCAGGTGGGGACCACAGATGAATATTGGTGACACTTCTGAGAATTGGCCACAAGTGAATGGGGCACACACCTGTACGCGAAGGGGCCATACTAGATGTGGGGAGTAAGTCTGGATATGGGAGCATCTCTGGGAAGCAGAGGCACAGCTGGATGTGGCAACCCATATAGGGGTCACATGTTGGAGAGGAGCAACATCTGCCCAGTATCTGAGACACATCTGGGGAGGAGGGAGCCACAGGTGCATGAAGAATATGACTGGGCGTGAGAGGTCCATGGCTGGATGTGCAGAGCACATCCGGAGATGGAGCATCTTTAGAGGCGGGCACAGCTGGATGTGGGTTATAGCCCCTGTGTACGCTCATGGAAGGGGGAGTTCCAGATGAATGGAGGCACTAGAGGTTACCGCCAAATGTAGGAGGCACATCTGGAAGGGGAGGAGGTCCTACCTGGAAGCCGGGAACACATTCGAGGAGGTGTCCACAATTGAGTTTAAGAATCATATGTTGGGAGAGGGACCCCAACCGTGCCTAGGGATCACATTTATGGAGGAGGTGACCAGAACTGGAGTTAGAGATCAGGATGACAGGTTCCAGCTGTCCCAGGCATAAAGCAGGGGGGTGGAAGGAGACCATAGATGGGCTAGAGGTTCATGTATAGAGATTAACGGGTATATCCCGCCCCAGGCCCCACCTGGATAGAGGCATCAGCACCGAAGAGGCAGGCCGAGAATGGAGGAAGCAGGACGCCTTGGGAGGGGATGGATCTGATACCCACGTGTCCTCCCCACCCCTCCCACCCAGGCGCCCCAGGATGGAGCCCCCACCCGGCACGGCAACGGGGCAGGAGGAACAGGAGCTGCGGGAGAGGGCCTTCTTCTCGTGGGCCGAGTTCAGCCGCTTCTTCGACGCATGGTGCCAGCAGCGGCTAGCGCTCTTCTTCGTCAAGAGCTCCATGCACCTGGCGCGCTGCCGCTGGGCCAGCGCGCCCCCGCTCTACACTCTCATCGATGTGCTCAAGTACAGCTACGTGCGGCTGGTGTGCAAGGACGTGCGCGCGCCCAGCCGGCCCGCCGTGGGGTGCGTGAGCTGAGCCTCCTGTCCTGCTGGGGGCTGGGGGGGAAGGGCGGCCCGGGGGAGGGGAGGCAGTGAGCCCTCACCCCAGAGACTGGGAGGGGAGAGGTGCCAACTAAAACCGCTAAATACACCTTGAAGAGAAGCCTAGAGGGTCAAGGAGGGAAGCTTCCTGAGATGGAGACAGAGCCAGTTTGCTGGAGGGACCGAGGCACAGACAGAGGGTGGGTTCCACTTAGAGATTTTAACAGAGACCCGTGGAGAGGCAGGGAGCGAGATAGACACACACACCCAAGAGACATTAAAAAAGAAAATTCCAGAAACATGGAGACATGGCACCAGAGACACCAGCCAGCCAGAAAAACAGGTGAGAGCCAGATTTGGGACACCTACAAAGAGATCAGAGGCTGAGCTGCAGAGAAAGCCACAGGACAAAAATAGAAAAAAAAAAGAAATCCATCCATTCAGTAAATACAGGGCCAGGTCCCATGCTGGGAACTAGGGATATCTCACTTGGGGGAGTGGGGAGTTTAGCAAGACAGACAAATTCCCCGCCCTTCTGGAACTTTCGTACCGGACAGAAGACTGACATGATATGAACAAGGTCACAAATAGTTCCCTCCGACTGTAACGCTACAAAGGGCTTGAGGAATCCAAGAGGGCTAGGAAACATACCCAAGTGGCCAGGGGTGTTTTAATTGACCCCAATTTTAAACAATCCCCATACAATGTTGGGTTCCCAGCTTCCCTTCAAGCGCGGGAAGAGGCTGACACCTTGTTCTCTTGTGGCACACGGCCACCCCAATTAGACGGGGCATTGGCGCTCAGGTTGGCCCCAGACTCCACTGCTCTCTGCCACCTTATCCTTTGCTACATCCTTGTTTTGCCTGTCTGGCTCCTGTCTGTGTGTGAGTTGGAGACCCTTGGGTGGGAGCCACGGACAGAGGGGTGCACTTAAGAGCACAGGCTCTGCCTGCTGGCTGCTTGAGACCGGCTCCACAACTTCCTGGGTGGGTCTCTTTGGGCAACGGACTTCACATCTCCAAGCCTCAGTTTTCTCACCTCTGAAAGGGGGTTAGCGCAGTACCTGCCTCGTGGGGCTGTTAAGAGGTTACCGTGAGCAGGAAGGCGTTTACCCAGTGCCTGGAACACGGGGCGGCTGGGTACAGGAGAGCTGTTACAGGAGTCAAGAGCACAGACCAGGGAGCTGGCAGCCTGGGTGCCCACCATGGCTCCGCTGCTGACCAGCCTATGACACTGAGCTCGTGACGTCCCCTTTCTGGGCCTCAGCTGCCTCCCTGGGAAAAGGCGAGAAGTAATAGTATTGATCGCGTAGGTTTTGTGAGGATTAAATGAGCGGATACATGCCAGTCATTCAGAAGAGAGCCCAGGTGAGCACTCGGTACCAGTTAATTAAACATTTATTGTGAGAATTACGGTTCTCAGTAGCTTACTCACTGCTTATTCTGGAAACAGACTTGGAGATCCGGAAGCAGAACAGGATCAAACAGCCATCATCACCCAGATACCTAGAACACGAGAGCTTGCCGGAAGCTTAGGCCCAATCTGGAATCTCTCCTTGTTAACAGAACCCAATGCAAAGCAACAGACACTTGCTGAGTCCCTACTGTGTGCATGCTCTTCGAGGGGCGTGTGGAACCCAGAGAGCAGGTCTCTGCCCTTGAGCAGCTCAGGATCTAATGTAGGAGATAAAGACACCCCCCCCCACAAAAAAAAAATGGCCCAAAGTAGTGAGAAAGACGTTGAAGAGGGAGATGGAGGAGGATAAAAGAGGAATGGTCAGCTCTACTGAGAGTTTCTAGGGTGGATCTAGAAGGCTTCCTGGAAGAGGTGACCAGTAAGTGGAGCCTTGAAGGATTTTCTTTGTTTATATATTTGTGTATGTACAGTATTTGACTTAAACACATGGCACATATTACATGCAGGCACTGTCCCTCTACAAATATCGGAGGGGAGCCAGGGGGCAGAAGGGATGGGAGGGAGTGACAGGCCAGCCAGGAGGCAAGGACAGTGCCTTGGGCTTGGGCCTGGTGACTGGGTGGACAGTGGGATGTTCCCTGGATGGGGAGCCCATCACTTCTGAGCCCCTCCATCCCTCTAGCTGCTCAGGCAGGGCCTGACCAGTGTCACAGCCCAGGGACCGAGGACAGAGTCTGGAGAATTAGTATATTAGAAAAGGCAGGACGCGTGGCTGGCATGGTGTCAGGCCCAGACCTGCAGGGCTGAGTCCAAGGGCTGGGACTTTATCCTAGGGCACTGAGAACCCCTGGGAGGGCTGTGAGCAGGGTCAGCTCTGGGGGTAGGGAGACCCTCTGGGGTCTCATGGGGGATGGACGGGAGGAGAGAAACCAGAGGCCAGGCAGGTGGCTGGAGCTAGGGTCCAGGGAACTCACAGAAGGGCCATGTTTCCGGCCGCTCCTTCCGCCTTTCCTGGAGGTTGCACGGTGACCTCCAAATCACCGTCCCTGCCTCTTCCCCCCTCCAGCTCTGGCGCTCTCCCACTCTCCCCCAGCCTCTCACGGCACCTCCGTTGCTAGAACAGGATTGCCAACCTTTCCCAACACACACCAGCCTTTGGAAACACAAAGATCTTGAGAACCTGAAAGATCCAGAAGAAATGGGCAAGTGGAGTGCAAAACAAAGCAATGGTACTTTTACAATCTTTTTGGCTGCACCACGTGGCTTGCGGGATCTTCCCGGACCAGGGATTGAACCCAGGTCACAGCAGTGAAAGCCCGGAATCCTCACCACTAGGCCACCAAGGAAGTCCTAGCAATGGTACTTATAGAAGAAAAAAAGATGTTTGAAAATAGCAGCGACTTTTTTGACTGCTTACCAGGCGCCAGCCCCTTTTCTAACCATATACATAATTTAATCCTCTCAACAACCCTGCAAGGTCACTATTATTATTAGCCCCAATTTCCAGAAAACTGAGGCACAGAGAGGTTAAAGGAGTTTCCCAAGATAACACAGCTGCTAAGAGGGAAAACCAGGATTTGGACCCACACAGGTTGACCACAAAACCCATGTTTTTAATTATCATTCTATCTCCCTCTTCCTCTCTCCTTCCCTCTCCTCTCTCTTTATTTCACTCATGGATCGTTAATATAAGAGTTGAATGTGCCGACACCCTAGGGATATTTTGGTCCTAGGTACCATGTGTTTGTTCATTCATCCAAGAGGTTCGTTTTGAGCACCTACGATGTGCGGGGTGTATCTGTTTTAGATGCTGGGATTTCAGTGGGAGTACTCCACATTCAGTGGGGAGCATTCATGACAGATGGGCATCAATCAAATCATCACCCCAATATGTGATGGAATCTGCCTGGGATGGTCAGGGAAGGCTTCCTGGAGGAGTGATGCTGTGAAGGATGAGTAGGACTTAATTAGATGAAGGGAAAGGATGTTTCGTGAAGAGGGAGAGAACTTACAGTAAGATGGTTGCAATGGAAATGTGAAAAAAGTGGATGATTTGGAGAGTTTAAAAGGCGTGATAGGACTTGTGATGGGTGGTTTTGGTGGGATGAGTGATGAGTGGTGTGCCTGGGCACCTGGGTTTCAGACAGGGGGATACAGTCATTCACTCATCGTTCATTTACTGAACTGAGCACCTCCCAGGGGCCAGGAGCTGCTCTAGGTGCTGAGGATACAGCAGTAAACAAAACATGTGGAGTTTACAGTTGCGGGGGTGGGGGGAGGGGGGCGTGGTATTATTCCCCCAGATAGATGGAGAGAAATGACCTATTGAGGCTGCCGTAGACCATTGTGTGGGATACTGGGAACCCACAGAGGGGACATGCCATTCTCTGGTAAGATGCACGGCTTCTCAGAAAAGAAGCTCTCCTGAACGGGGGTTTGTTCTAGGGGCTGAAACACCCAGGCCCAAAGAGGTCAAACCAGAGAGTTTCCCCAAAGGCCGTGAATTTTTCTAGACAAATGTACTGGGTAGAACCCCATGAACTTGCCATTTTGGTAGGTCAGAAATGGCTGTGTGTTGGAAATTTGTTTGAGTTGCATCTGATACCATCATGGTGGCTCCACATTTGTATTTTATTTAGAATGATTTTACACTTTCAATTTTTCTGAATTTGCATTATTTTTGTTACTTTAAGTTAGACAAAAAGTCTCAAATGCTTATGTAGGTTTTTAAAATCTGTCAGGCTCCAGGGTTTTACTCCGTGCATAGAGGAGAAAAGGGATGTGTCAAGGGTCCCCTTCTGACTTAACAAAGACAATTCCTAAGTATTTAGACTGGAGGTTCTCAGGGTGGATCCTAAGAAGGATCCCCCTCCTCAGGGACTGTTTAGAAAGAACGTAGGAGCATTTTGGGGGTGGGGTGTGCTACTGGCATTTACCCCCTGGGAGCCAGGCTTCTTAACTATATGCCAGGCCCCAGATGGTCTATGTTACAAGGGTTGGCAAACTAGGAGCCCTTGGGCCAAATGCAACCTGCAGCTCATCTTTGTAAGTAAAGATTTATTGACACACAGCCACACCCATTCATTTACATATCACCCATGGCTGTGTCTGCAGTATAGCAACAAGACATATCTACCGTCTGGCCCTTGGCACAACAAGTTTGCTGACCCCTGCTCTATAAACGTGAAATCTACCAAAAATGCTGATCTCACCTCCCTTTGGAGAAACATGGACCTGCTTTCAGACAGCAGATGCCAATTTAAATATTATCAGGGAAATATACTCTGATTTTCTTTTCCCCTATTCTCTTTTTTTTTGTTTTGTTTTTTACATATTTATTTATGTGGCTGCATTGGGTCTTGGTTGCAGGTCTTAGCTGTGGCACGCAGGATCTTTCGTTGCAGTGCACAGGCTTCTCTCTGTTTGTGGCGCGTGGGCTCAGTAGTTGCGGCGCTCTTTCATTTTCTGCCATGCTGAATGTCACTCCCTAAATTGATGTTAGGTGATGGGCCATGCCCTTCAGTTTGAAAACTGCTGTTCGGGACAGACTTGCTCACACACAGAGAGATGTATAAGAGAGTGTTCGCTCAAGTGTTGTTTGTAAGAAGGGGGAACTGGAGACAACATAACAGTTGGCGGAGTTGCAGAGTGGAATATTAGGCAGCAAGTAATGAAACGTAAAAGTGTTGAAGAGCTGAGGAGTGAAAAAGCAAGTTACAAAAGGATATATAGAGTGGGATGCTTATATTTGTTTCCTGTTGCTGCTGTAACAAATAACTACAAATGTAGTGGCTTAAAATAATACAAACGTGTGACCTGACACCTCTGAAGGTCAGAAGTCCAACCCGGGTCTCACTGGGCTAAATCAAGGTGTCTGCAGGATTGCGTTTCTTCTGGAAGCTTGAGGGGAGAATCCGTTTTGCTGCCTTTTCCAGCTTCTAGAGGCCACCCACTTTCCTTGGCTTGCAGCCTCTTCCTCCACTTTTAAAGCCAAGAGCGTAGCATCTTTCAATCTTTCTCTGACTCTGACGTTTCTGCTTCCCTCTTCCCCTTATAAGGACCCTGTGATTACCTTGGGCCCAGTATCTTCTCCTCATCTCAAGATCCGAATTTAATCATGTCTGCAAAGTCCATTTGCCATGTACAATAACATTGCCCAGCTCCTGTGACTAGGATGTAAATATCCTTGGTGGGGGGGGGCTGTCATTCCGCCCGACATCATGCTAGAAAACAAAAATTTCCCAAGTAAACGTCTACTTATTTATTTTTTAATATTTATTTATTTATTTGGCTGTGCCGGGTCTTAGTTGTGGCGTGCGGGATCTAGTTCCCTGACCGGGGGTCAAACCCAGGCCCCCTGCTTTGGGAGCACGGAATCTTAACCACTGGACCACCAGGGAAGTCCCCCAAGTATACTTTTAAAAAAAGTGTAACACACATTCAGAAAAGTGCACACATCCTGCATGTACAACTTGATGAATTTTCCCCAAGTAAAATGCGCATGTAACCAGCACCCAGTACAAGAGACAGAATACATCCAGTGCCAAGAAGCCCCCCTCCACCATCCCCCCCATAACCACTCAGGGTAACCATTGTCCACTCTTTGGCCAGCAGAAGTTAGCTTTGCCTGTTGTTGAACTTTCTATAAACTACAACCATGTGGTGGGTCTTCTTTTGTGTCAGACTTCTTTCATCCAGCAGGTTTGTGAGATCATCCATGTTTGGGGGGAGAGTAATGCTTTGTTGATTCTTATTGTCGATTAGTACGTTATTTTTAGGAATATATCACAACTTGTTTTCCTATTCTATTCTGTGTTTGGGTTGTTTCAAGTACTTGGCTAATATGAATGGTGCCGTTACGAACATTCTAGTACACATCTTTCGGTGCTCATCTGCAGGCATTTATCTTGAATGGAAATGCTATTCACAGGGGAGGCACATGCTCAGCTTCAGTAGATACTGCCACTCAGTTTTTCGAAAGTGACTGTACCATTTCACACTCCCATCAACGACATCTGAGAGTTCCAGTTGCTCCAAGTCCTCACCAACAGTTGATGTTATCAGTCTCTTTTATCTGCTGGTGTAAAGTGGCCTCTCCCTAGGGTTTTTTTTTTTAATGAAATATACTTGATTTATAATGTTGTGTTAGTTTCAGGTGTGCAGCAAAATGATTCAGCTACCCGCACATATATATAGTCTTTTTCAGATTCTTTTCCATTATAGGTTATCACAAGATATTGAGTATAGTTCCCTGAGCTATACAGTAGGTCCTTGTTGGTTATCTATTTTATGTATAGTAGCATGTATATTTAATCCCAAACTCCTAATTTATCCCTCTCCCCCCTTTTGCCTTTGGTAACCATAACTTTTTTGTGTGTGTGTGGTACGCGGGCCTCTCAATGTTGTGGCCTCTCCCGTTGCGGAGCACAGGCTCCAGACACGCAGGCTCAGTGGCCATGGCTCACGGGCCTAGCTGCTCCGCAGCATGTGGGATCTTCCCAGACTGGGGCACGAACCCGTGTCCCCCGCATTGGCAGGTGGACTCTCAACCACTGCGCCACCAGGGAAGCCCCATAACTTTGTTTTTTATGTCTGTGAGTCTATTTCTGTTTTATGAATAAGTTCATTTGTATCATTTTTTCAGATTCCACATATAAGCAATATCATATGATATTTGTCTTTCTCTGTCTGACTTACTTCACTTAGTATGATCATCTCTAGGTCCATCTGTGTTGCTGCAAATGGCGTTATTTCATTCTTTTTTGTGGCTGAGTAATATTCCATTGTGTATAGATACCACCCTAGGGTTTTGATTTGTGTTCCCTTGATGCCTAATGAGTTTGAGCCCCTTTTCATGTGTACACAGTTTTAAAACCTGGTAACATACCTTCCACTGTTTTTTTTTTTTAAATGTGTATTTTAAAATATTTATTTATTTGTTTATTTATTTATTTTTGGGTGCATTAGGTCTTTGTTGCTGCACACAGGCTTTCTCTAGTTGTGGTGAGCGGGGGCTACTCTTCATTGCGGTGCACGGGCTTCTCATTGCGGTGGCTTCTCTTGTTGCGGAGCACGGGCTCTAGGTGCGCGGGCTTCAGTAGTTGTGGCTCGCGGGCTCTAGAGCGCAGGCTCGGTAGTTGTGGTACATGGGCTTAGTTGCTCCGTGGCATGTGTTTATAGATACATTAAAACATATGTGGGAATGCTCAATACCTAATTTGGTTAGTGGCTACCTCTGGGGTCAGAAGGAGGGAGGGGACTTCGTTGGCACAGGGTTCACAGAAGGCCTCAGCTTGCAGTGTTGTTATCACTAAATCAAAAGCGGATACAGGAGTATATGAAATGTTTTATTTCTTAAAGTTGATTGAGGTAAGTATAATGAACTATGCATTCACCTTTCATTGAGCTGGGGGTGGTGGGTGCAGAATTCTAGCAAACGTACAGTGCTCCCCCATGTTCCAGTGTTTTTGAGTGCTTTCCAGGTATCAGTTCTTTTAATCCTCACAACAATCCTATAAGAAAGGTATGATGATTATTACTCCCTTTTAAGAGGAAACTGAGGCCCAGAGACCTGAAGGGACCTGCCCAAGGTCACAGAGCTGGCATATTCTTAAGGCCCTCTACTCTTCTCTATGCTTGAAACAATTTTTTTAAAATTTTTATTGAAATATAATTGATTTACAATGTTGTGTTAGTTTCAGGTGTGCAGCAAAGTGATTCAGTTATATATGTATTCTTTTTTTTAGATTCTTTTCCATGATAGGTTATTACAAGATATTGAGTATAGTTCCTTGTTGGTTATCTATTTTATATATGGTACTGTGTATATTTTAATCCCAAACTCCTAATGAATCCCTTCCCCTCCTTGAAACAATTCTTAATGTTCAAAAATCATAATAAGAATAAAGGAGAGAGGAGAGAGAAGGCAGACGAGGGCAGGCAGCAGGGTGATGTGACTGGCGGCCGTGGTCGTTCCTCCCGCAGGTCCCCCCAGCCCGGCTGCCCGGCCTTCATCATCGTCAAGCTGAGCCCGCTGCGGGACCGCCTCGTGGTGACAGAGTGCCAGCTGACCCACTCACACCCGGCCTGCCCGCTCGAGTTCGCCTACTACTTCCGTCCGGGCCACCTGCTGGCCAACGCCTGCCTTCCCGTGCGCACCACCAACAAGATCTCCAAGCAGTTCGTGGCCCCGGCCGACGTGCGCCGCCTGCTCTCCTACTGCAAGGGCCGCGACCACGGCGTACTGGACGCCCTGCACGTGCTCGAGGGGCTCTTCCGCACCGACCCCGAGGCCAAGGTGGGGTCTCGGGAGAGGCAGGCGGGGGTGGGGGGGGCGGGGCGCGGCTGCGGAGAGGCACGCCCAAGACTCGCGGGCCGTTCATTCATTCATCCATCCGCCCACTCATCCATTCACGCCTTTCATTCATTCCTTCGCGCATTCATTCAAGATTTATCGAGGCATGGGGTGGTGGTCGGGGGCGGCCGCCTGCAAGATATGGCCCCGTCCCTACCCTCAGAGAACTCATCCCCTAAGGCAGCGCCCTCCACTAGAACTTTCTGCGGTGATGCGAATACCTTGTGATTCCGAGCTGTCCAGTATGGTAGCCCCGAAGCCACACGTGGTTATTGGGAGCTTGCCCTGCGGCCAGTAGGACTGAGGAACAGAGTTTTTAAATGGTATTTCATTTTCACGAATTGAAATGTAAATAGCCACTTGCAGCGATTGGCTACTACAACCTTGCAGTTGTCCGGGGAGAAACCAATCATAGACGCATCCCAACATGGTATCAGGTCATTAGGGTTGACACATCTTCTTCATCCATTCCTCTGTCGATGGACACTTAGGTTGCTTCCACTTTTGGCTATCGTGAATAGTGCTGCTATGAACATCGGGTTGCATGTATCTTTTCAAATTAGAGTTTTCTTAGGATAGATGCCCAGGAGTGGGATTGCAGAGTCATATGTTGGCCCACCTTAATATTTTTAAAAGAAATGAAGAAGTTCTAGAAAACCAAGAGACAGACCAGTGAAAGGGTTATTCCTTTTTTAAAAAATTTAAATTGGCTTTTTGAATATGTAAGACATTCACATGGTCCTAAATTCAAAAGGTACAAAAGGGTATGTAGTGAAAAGTACCCTTGTCACCTCCTGCCCCTCAGGGCCCCTCCTCAGAGGCCGCTGGAGTATCAGTGGCTTATCCATCTTTTATATATCTTTCTGTTCTATGGCCCAGTGCTGTCCAGTGAAACTTTCTGTGATGCTAGAAATGATGTGTGTCTGCGCTGTCCAGTAGGGTAGCTGGTGTGGCTATCGAGTGCTTGAAATATGGCCAGTATGACTAAGGAACTGAATTCTTAATTTTTTATTATTTTTATTTATTTAGTCGCAATGGACGGCATGTGGGATCTTAGTTCCCCGACCAGGGATTGAACCCGCGCCCCCTGCAGCGGAAGCATGGCGTCTTAACCACTGGACCGCCGGGGAAGTCCCCTGAATTATTAATTTAACTTAATTAATGGAAATTTCGACAGTCCCATGTGGCTAGTGGCTTCTGGATGGAACGGCACAGCTCTATACACAGATACATTTGCATGTCTTTATTTTTAAGCTTATTTCCCCTTGTCCCCTCCCCCAGCAAGGTAGCACGTTACACCCACATTTTTGCATCTTGCTTTGTACACTGGGGTGTGCCAGATGGTAGCATCTTTTGTTCTTCCTCTGGGGCCGGTCAAATCCCCCTGAGAAAACTCCAACCACCTGGCTGGCTGGCAGGTTAAGGCCAGGCTGCAAGCTTCTGGGAGCCATGTTGGGGAAGAGAGCTGGGGAGCTGGCCCTCCATCAGCGAGATGCACAGAACTACCACTCCCCCCGCCCCGCCAGCAGATGGGCCCGATGTCCCCAGGGCCAGCAACCCTCTCTGTTTTACTGCTTCCACAGAATAAATCTCCAGCCAGCTGGGGGTGAGAAAAAGCTTAACAGATCTAACCGCTTCTAAAACAGCCCTCATATCTTTTGTTTTAACCTCCCCGCCACACTGCCAGGGTTTGCCAGTTCCTTTTGAGGGCTCTGCTCTTGGTCCCAACCGATGGGGTTTTTTGGAGAGGTTGCTTTTGTTTTCTTTTTTGTTGGGGGGAGCGGTGGTCAGCTTGTCCATCTGCTTTCCAACTTCTGAAGTTTGGGTCCTGTTGTCTCCTTTCCTAATGCCTCTATAACTTTAAAAAAAAATTCCTTTTCTATAGAGGTACTTGAAGGTCAGGAAGGAGTGAAATTAGCAGGATGTGTTCAGTCTGTCACCTTTACACGGACGTTTCACCTGGCTTTTTTCACTTATAAGATATAGCAAAAGAGTTCTGGGTGTTATTCTCTCTGCTTCCAGCAGTTTCCTGAAGGAGCGATTATATTTGAGAAGCTGAATGCCAGGGACCCCCTGCCTTGAGGTCGTTCACTTGGTCTTGGGAGGGGGTCAGACAAGAAGAATGTACCCCAAAGCCACAACCACCATTTGTGGGCAAGACTGAGTGGCTGCTTCAGCCAAGGAGGTGTTAAGACCTTTTATAATCTGCCCTGAGGCCGTGCTGATGGGCTGAGGAATCCAATCCCATCTCCTTTGTGGCAGGCTCCAGGGTAACCAGCAAGCCGGCTGGCTTTCTGGGTGAAGATGGGTCTTGCACAGAAACGTTGCAGCCCTCTCTCATGTGTACGCATTGGCTTCTGAGAAAGGCGAAAGTTGTTCTGAGTGTGCTGCTTTTAAGAATACTAACTGGTCAGCTGGTACAATCTCAGCAGAGGACTCTTTGTCAATATCTGTCAGAATGACCAAGCCACTCACCCTTTGACCACTCCCTCTCCCACTGCTGGGAATTTATCCTGCAGATGTAGTTGCGCAGATGCCGAATGATTTCCACGCAAGGTTAATCACTGGGGTTCGTGAAAGTAAGATTGGAAACAACCAAACCCCACCCCTGGGTAATGGTTACATAACTGGAATACTGTGTAGCTTTAAGCAAGAGTGAGAACAATTCTAGGAACTGATCTGAACAGATCTCTCAGTTACAAAAAAAAAAAAAAAAAGCAAGGAGCAAAACAATGTACATGGTATATTGTATGTATAAAATGGAGAAAATAAGAATATAAAGGTGGCTTGCTTGTATTCACATAAAGAAAATCTAGAAGAACAGCAAGAGATGTGGATGGACATAAGAATAGCGAATGGCAACAGAGTGGTTAGAAAATAGAAGTAGAAAGAGGACCCAGTGCTGGATAGCTTTCTATTATTTGACTTTGGGACCTTGTGAATTTTGACACATTTGAATAATTCATTTTAAAAGAGAAGATAAAAAATAGACAATAGTCCCAATGTACCACACTGATCTGTTTCTCTCTAGAAAAGAAAAATTCGGGATGAGCGATGAGTGTCCTAAGATGTGACAGTCAGGATGGCCTGGGTTTTTCCTTAGTAACAACCAGCCCTGGAATCTCAGTGGCTTACCTCGCTGAACTTTATTTCTTGCTCATTGGCCAAAGCAGGTCACGTGACTGTGGAGAACTTCAGGGGGGGCAGAGAGATGCAGTCCTGCCAAGTGCCCAGGACAGGAGAAACCCACCATTACTTGGCACAGGGAGAAAGACAACCACAGGCTTATAGAGCTGTTTCACTGAGCGTCTCCCAGAGCTCTATCTGAATCTGGGGCTTGTGTTTCCCCTGCTCTGTAGTTACCCTGGACTCTTGTGGCTCAGTCTCAGCCTTTCTGCCTCTTCCTGGCTCCCCAAGGGAATCTTCTCTGTGTCCAAATAGCCTATTTTTACATCAGGCCAGCCACTTTGGGGGTGATACAGTAGCAGCTAAACACTTGATTTTATTTGTACAGATATACACTAAAAACTTTATATACATTCTAGCTGTGCCATTTCCTGGCTGGGGAACATCCAGTAAGTTGTGAACAAGTTATGTAACTTCTCCAGACCTTGGTTTGTTCATCTATAGAATGGGGATAATAATAGACACTACATCATAGTTGTTACGGTTGTTGTGTTAGGGTGAGTGTGTGTGTGTGTGTGTGTGTGTGTGTGTGTGTGTGTAAGGAACAGTGCCCGGAAAGTAGGAAGCTCTATATGGTTTAGCTATTTAGCTATTATTTTTATTCCCTCATTTTTTGCGGGGGAACAGTCTAGAGAATAGTATTATTCTGTTCACATGAAAAAGGAGGCTGTGTGCCTGAATGTAGGAAGAGGTGTGGGTAGGGAGTGTTGTGTGGCATGGTTTCTGATGTCCACATTTGTGGAATCTGGTCTATGGTTAATGCATCCCTGTGCCACCGATTTGTGTGTCTAAGAGGGTACTCACGATCATTCCCATCCTCTAGTCTGCTCCTCCCTGGGCTGCTCCATCCCCGCTTGTGCCCCGCCATCCACTCTGCACCTCAACCCAGAAGCCTGTGTGTCAGGCCCGTGCGATCACTTTTGTGAAGAGTCTAGTGGTCAGCTGCACAGGCCCTGGGCCCATACTGCCTGGATTCAAATCCCAGCTCTGGTGTTTACTACCCGTGTGACCCCAGGCAAGCAACTGAACCTCTCTGTGCCTCAGTTTCCCCATCTGAAAAATGGGGATAGTGATAACAGGACCTGTTGTGCAGGATTGCTGTGGAGGTTGAAAGAGTTAATGCCTTGGAACTGGGGGGTTAGTTCTCCCCAGCACTTTACACACGTGAAATCTCCTGTTCACATTTATTCACCTTTCGTTTGCAGGCTCTCTCTTCCCACTCAGAGGTGTCTTATTGGCCCTCCTCAGTGCTTGAGCAGCACTTGGCATGTCTGATTTTCTCAGTAAATATTTGGTAGAGAAATTCATTCATTTATGAATCCCCCTCCCACCTTCATCACATGTCACCACACCCCTCCAGTGTCACCCACACATCTCCATCCACACCTTGTTTTTTCCCCCCACCACCATCCTTTATGACCTGGACTTGAATCCCAGCCCTACTGCTTGTTAGCACCATGATCTGGAGCAAGTCACTTCCCTGGTGTAGTCAGGGACCCTAAGACCACCCTCAGGTTCAATGGGGACTCACAGAACTCAGCAAAGCCATTATACTCACGGTTACAGTTTATTACAGTGAAAGGATACAGAGTACAGTCAGCAAAGGGGCGCATGGGGTGGGGTCCAGGAGAGACCAGTGGTCTCTCCCAGTGGCGGTATATGGACAGTGCTTATTTCTCCCGGCAACAGTGTGTGACAACACGCATGGAGTATCGCCCACCAGGGAAGCTCACCTGAGCCTCGAGTCCAGGGTTTTCATTGGGGTTTGGTCATGTAGATATGACTGCCTGGGTGGCTGACCTCAGTCTCCAGCCCCTCCGGAGGTCAAGCCCGAGGCCCCCACTATAAACCAGTTGTTATCAAGAGACTATTTAGAGTGGCCCAAGCCCCCCAAGTGAACAAAGACACTCTGTCGGGCAGGACATTCCAAGGGCTTAGAGGCTGTCTCCTAGGAGTCAGGAAAGAGCCAGACCTTTCTTTGGAAGTTGTGGGGTTTGGACAACCCAGACCTGCTGAGTTGATCCTTTACTGCAAACCTGGAATCTCTCAGCCTCAGTTTCCCTATCTGCAATATAAGGAAGATAATGGTCCCCTCTCAGCAATCACCCTCGCTCATTCAGAGGACCCCACACTGGGAATTCCCTGGCGGTCCAGTCGTTAAGACTCGGTGCTTTCACTGCCCCGTGGGCCTGGGTTTGATGCCTGGTCGGGGAACTAAGATCCCACAAGCAACCACACACCAACCTCTGTCCCATTAGCCTTTCTCTTTAGCATGTCCTCCACACTCAGATGATAATAATAATAATAACAGCTATCACTCAATACACACTGACCTCGTGCCAGGCACTGATCTCCATGCTTCATGCAGATTAACCCATTTAATCCTCGTAGCAACTTTATAAGGTCAATGCAGTTGCACTCCCCATCTTTGTGGATGGGAACAGCTCAGGCACAGAGAAGTTCAGACACTTTCCCTAAGTCACACAGCTGATGCATAAATTCGCACAGTTAGTAAGAGGAAGAACCTGGATTTGGATCCCTACGGTCTGGCTCCAGGGTCCAGGAACCCTTAACTATCCAGTCATTGGGCCTCTCGGCTGAAAGCAACACTAGTTGTGTTATTGTTCATGGAGACTTGGCCAGTGCAACAGGGCAGGACTTGCACTTGCCTCATTCAGTCCCTTCTCTCTCCTCAAGGCTAACACAGTGTCAAGCACACAGTAGGTGCTTAGTAAATGCCGTTTAATGAACAAATGGCTGTGCAAGAAAAGCTTATGTGCCCTCTTTAGAAAGAAAACTCAAGATCAGAAATCTAAGTTTTCTCTTTAAGAATGAAAGTCAGCTTCTAATTAGGCAAGTACTGGCCAGCTCCAGAAAAGTCTCAAGGCAAATACGTTTTGCTGTTTTTACTTTTCTCTTATTCCTTTTCCCAAGGAGAGAAAGGTAAGAACTTACCTAATGCTATAGAAACATGTAAGATTTTTTTTTAACCCATTATGCCTATTAAAACTTTCTTTTTTTTCAAATTGAAGTATAGTTGATTTACAATGTTGTGTTAATTTCTGCTGTACAGCAAAGTGTTTCTGTTATACACACATATACATTCTTTTTTATATTCTTTTCCATTATGGTTTATCATGGAATGTTGAATATAATTTCCTATGCTATACAGTAGGACCTTGTTGTTTATCCTTTTTTTTTTTTTGGAGATGTAATGGACCTATAACATTCTATTAGCTTCAGGTGTACAACATAATGATTTGATATTTGTATACACTGTGAAATGATCACCCCAGTAAGTCTGGTTAACATCCGATGACTTTTATCTTTACGTTAGTTTCTAGACCAGCACCGTCGAATAGAACTTTCTGTGGTGATGGAAATGTCCTCTATCTGCACTGCCCCATAGACACTAGCCTCACGTGGCTGTTGAGCAGTGATGTATGACGAGTGTGACTGAGCAAGTTAATTTTTATATCTTTTAAAATCTTAATTTAAATGTAAATAGCTACTGTATTGGACAGAACTGTCCTAGATGGAAACATCTGCTAAGATAAATTAAATCATCAAGTAATAGTAGGTGTAAAACTTAATGATGGTTGAAAAAAAATGATGGTGGTATTGTAACCAGTTCAGTGGTAAGCTGACTAGGCTTTTCTATAAAATTTATTGAATGCCTCTTCTATTTAAGATGCTGAACGTATAATTTTAGGGTGAGGAAAGCAATTTTCTTGCTGTTTCTGGACTCCACTGGACTTTTTTTTTTTCTTAATAGAGTTAGTTTGTTGTTGTTGGCTTTTTTGGTTTTGTTTTTGGCTTTTTTTTGGTCTTGAAAGTGGAGAACTGTGCATTGCATTTTAACTGGTTTCACAGGACGAGGTCCAATTATGGCAGAATGGTTTGTGGAGAGATCTGTGTTTAAACTGTATTGCAATCCTGGTTCTGCAGCTGTGGGCCAGCTCTGCAGGGCCTGGCTGAAACAGTCTTAGCCGTCTGCCTGGTATAGGGGACCCTAGGTCATCGCTGCTAATCTCCCTACCCCATTAAGTGGCTTTTGTGCAAAAATAATGAGGCCAGAGTGGCTGAGGCCAAGGCAGACAAGAGGGACAGAGATGAGGCCCAAGGGCCTGATCGCCCAGTGCACAGCTGTGGCCTGGACTCTGGATTTGACTTGAAGGGTGATGGGAAATTCTGGGAAAGGTTTTTAAGGAGGGGAGGGGTTGATCTGGTCAGTCTTGAAAATGCCCCCCAGCAGCGGTGTGGGGGACAGGGAGAGACAGGGAGCCCGGGCAGAAGCGGCTACAATAATCCAGGTGGCAGATGGTGATGGCTCTGACCAGTGGCCGTGGGGGTGGGGAGAAGGGGTCAGATTCTGAAGGTCGCCGCTAGGATTTGGGGATGGACTGCATGCAGAGGAGCTAAGAATCAGCCCTGAGTGCCGGGGCCTGAGTTAAAAAGTGGGTGGTGGAGCCATTGGGGAAGAGACGGCTGACCAAAGAGGGGCAGGTTGGTGGGGAGTGAGAATCAAGGGTGCCTTCGGGCCATCAGTCTCAAGGGACACGTGAGCTGTCTATAAGGGTCCATGTTGCTGCAGAGACAGGTAAGTAGGTGGGTCTGGAGCCTGGAGATACAGAACTGGGAGTTATCAGCTTAGAGATGCTAAAGGCCACGTAACTGGATGAGATCACCTTGGCTGAGCCTAGAGAGGAGAGAGGAGAGGGGAGGGCCTGGCCGAGCTTTGCAGCACAGCAACATTTAGAGGTGGAGCAGAGGAGGAGGGGCAAGCGAAGGAGACTGCAGAGGAGATGCCTGGGAAAAAGGAGGAAAGCCAGGAGTTTTTCAGGGTGACAGAAGCCAAAAGAAACCTACGTTCCAGAAAGGGGACAGGGTCACTGTACTGAATGCTGCTGAGAACTCTAGTGAGATGGTAACGATAGCTGGGATCTGATACGAGCCAGGCATCATTCCAAGCTTTGGACACGGATCATCTCTATTTAGCCTCCCCACAAGCGTTAAATAGACATATATTCCCATTTTGCATAAAAGGAAACTGAAGCTAAAATGCCAGAGGAGGGAACTCCCTAGCGGTCCAGTGGTTAGGACTCCACGCTTCAACTGGCAGGGGCCCGGGTTTGACCCCTGGTTGGGGAACTACGATCCCACAAGCCAGCTCGGTGCAGCCCAAAAAAAAATGCCAGGGAGAGTGACTCGCCGGAGGTCTCACAGCTAGGAAGAGACAAAACCAGGATTCAGACCTAGGATTCCAAGCCAGGATTCCCTGAACTTCCGCTCCAGAGACACGGCCAGTGGATAGCACCGCACATTCGCACATTCGCACATTCATTCACTCACTCATTTGGGACGTATTGAGCTGTGGCTCAGGCCAGGAGCCATTCAGAGCATCAAGGGATGCAAAAGTTAAATGAAGCGATATCCTTGTGGGGCTTACATCTTAGGGAGGGCAAACAGGCAATAAGCAAAGCAGCAGATAACGATGGAACACGCTTCAGGGTGGTAAGTACCACGGCCGGAAGCATCCAGAGAGAGCTGTGGTGTCTGCTAAGACGGGCTGGTCAGAGAAGACCTTCACGAGCACGTGGTCTTTAAGCAGGGATGATAGTTATGGTAATAAGGAACACTTCAAGATCACTTACTATTTGTTGGGTGAGTACTGTTCAATAATAGTAATATTATTTGTGCCAGGCGATGTTCCAAATGCTTTAATTCATTTCATCCGTCCAATCACACTCTCATCATCATCATTTTGCAAATGAGACAGGGGTCAGGGAAGTTGCGGAAAGCCACACAGCCAGGAAGTGGAGGCTCCAGGGTCTCAGCCCAGGCGGTCTGGCTCCAGACACTATGCTGGACCCGACACTCCATGCATGAAAGAATGACTCTTCAGTTCCCAGAAGGGGAAATTGGGAAACGAGGAGGTTAAGGAGGAAGCTGAGGCACAGAGAGCTCAAGTCACGTAGTTAAAAGCGTTGGTGAGGCCGGGACTCAAACCCAAGCAATCTGGCTCCACAGTCTATGCGTTTTACTTCTAGACCAGTGGCTCTCAAACTTGAGCGCGCGTGGGAATCCCCGGGAGGGCTTGTCAAAGCAGATTGCTGGGCCCCTCCTCGGGAATTTCTGACTCAGCAGGGCTGCGGTGGGCCTGAGAATATATGCATTTCTGTCAAGGTCCCAGCAGGCGATGCTGACGCTGCTGCTCCAGAACCTATACTTTGAGAACCACTGCCCTAGAGTGCCTCTGACCGCAGGAAGGAATGAATACCCAGTTCCTAGTAGGGGGAACTGAGGCTCAGAGAGACTGTCTAGTGGGCAAAACCACACAGCTCTTAGACGGTGGTGCCGGCATCGGAAAGCCAGGCAATCCGGAATCCGCGTTTTTAATCATTCCCCTGCACTGCCTCCTGCTGGTCGGAAATGCACGCACGTATGAAAGAACGAGTGAACGGAGTCCCGTTTCCCCAGGGGGGAAAATCGTGGGGGGGCGGCCCAGGGCACCTCCTGACCTCTTTCCCCGCCTCTCCGCCCCTGCCCGCAGGTGAAGCTGGTGTTCGTGGAGGACCAGGCGGTGGTAGAGACCGTGTTCTTCCTGACATCGCGCACCCGGGCGATGCTGCGGCGCTTCCCGCGCATGCTCCTGGTGGACCGGCTGCCGGGACTGCAGGGCTCGCTGGATCTGCTGGCGGTGCTGTGCGTGGACGGCGCGGGCCGCGCGCGTCAGGCCGCCTGCTGCGTGGCGCGGCCCGGCACTCCGAGCCTGCTGCGCTTCGCGCTGGCCTCGCTGCTGCAGAGCGCGCCCGACGTCAAGGGCCGTGTGCGCTGCCTCACGGCCGG
The DNA here is from genome assembly GCF_963455315.2 of Globicephala melas. NCBI lineage: Eukaryota > Metazoa > Chordata > Mammalia > Artiodactyla > Delphinidae > Globicephala > Globicephala melas. Next base: position 7,894,948 of record NC_083332.1, on the reverse strand, counting down.
GCCCGAAGTGGCGGCACAGCTGCCCGCCGTGCGCCAGCTGCTGCCGGGCGCGCGCGTGCAGATCTGCCGGGCGCAGGGCCTGGAGACGCTCTTCAGCAAGGCGCAGGAGCTGGGCGGCGCCGGCCGCGAGGACCCGGGCCTGTGGCCGCGCCTGTGTCGCCTGGCGGGCGCGTTGTCGCCCGCCGCCTACGCCGAGGCGCTGGCCGAGCTGCGCGCCCACGGCCCGGCCGCCTTCGTCGATTACTTCGAGAGCAACTGGGCGCCGCGCCGGGACATGTGGGTGCGTTTCCGCGCCTTCGAGGCGGCCCGCGACCTGGACGCGTGCGCCCTGGTGCGCGGCCACCGCCGGCGCCTGCTGCGCCGCCTGAGCCCCTCGCGCAGCGTGGCACAGTGCCTGCGCGACCTGGTGGCCATGCAGTGGGCCGACGCGGCTGGGGAGGCGGCGCCGGATGTGTCCGACGATGGGGGCGCTTGGCTGGAGGGTGAGCTGGGGAGGGGAGCCCAAGTGGAGAACGAGAGGATGAAGGGTGTGGAAACCGGAAACTGGGGCGGGGCGCGGAAGGAAGGAAGTTTTAGGAGAGAAGCCCAGTTAGAGAAGGAGTGGGCCAGAGGGTTGGAGACCAGAGACCGGGAAGGGGCTCAGGTAGAAGGTGAGAAGGGGAGAGGGTTGCAAATCCGAGACTGGAGAGGGGTCCACTTGGAGAACCAGAAGGTGAGAGGGCTAGAGGGGAGTGTCTGGAGAGGGTCCCAGTTGGAGAACGAGCACTTGAGAGGGCCCGCGATCAGAGACTGGAGGGGGGGCCCGCTGGAGGGTGAGAAAGACTGGGGTCTGGAAGGTTATATCTGGAGGGGGGCCCAGGTGGAGGACCAGAGGTTGAGAGTATTGGAAGAGTATACCTGGAGGCTGGCCCAGCTGGAGGATGGAAGGATTAGGCTGCTGGAGACCCCAGACGGGAGGGGGACCCTGTTTGATTATGAGAGAGCCAGCAGTCTTGACGGGAGCTCCTGGAGGGGGGCCCAGTTGCACGATGAGAGGGTAAGTGGACTGAAAACCAGAGACTGGAAGGGGCTGCATTTGGAAGCAGAGAAGGAAAGGGGGCTGGAGGTCAAAAACTGGAGGAGGGTCCATGTGGAGAAGCCCTCGGAATTGGTCCCCGAGAACGGAGACCTAAGGGGGCCCCAAGGGGGAGATGTGAGGCAGAGAGGGCCAGAGACTAGAGAAGAGCGAGCAGTGAGGTTGGGTGTCAAAAGAAGAAGGGACCTGGAGGATGTAGTTCTGGTCCAGCTGGGGGACACAAGGGTGACAGGCCTGGAGAATGGAGATGGAGGGGGAGCCCAGGCTGGGGGCCCCAAGAGCAGAGGAGGGCAGGGGATGGAGTGTGGGGACACAGCAGGGGGCCGTCTAGGGCTGGGGAATGGAGTCACGTGCAGCACTCCCGTGGGGACTGTGTTGGAGGGTGACTCAGAGTGGGCAGTGACAGGGAGGATGTACCTGGCGGCCGGAGAGAGCGCACAGGAAGGAAGCGGAGGAGAAGGCCCCAGGGAATCAAAGAGGCCTTGCTGCCCCTCGGAGGAGGAGGAAGTGGACTGGGAGCCCCTGGCCAAGTTCCGAGCGGCCTGCGGGCCGGAGCTGGCAGAGCTGGTGGCCGAAGAGCTGGCCTTCGCCCGGCAGCACGGCACCCGCGGTTTCCATTGGACAGGAGCTGGCTTTGCCCTGAAGGACGGCACCTCGGACTTCTTCCTGGACGGAGCCCTGACGCGCTGCAGCTGCTCCATCCATGCCGCCCGGCGTCTGCCCTGCCGCCACCTCTTCGCCGCGCGCCTGCTCACGGGGGCAGCCTTATTCCACATGGACCTGCTCAGGGATTGCTGGGGGAGAGCCCCCGAGCCCTGAGCCTGCTCGCGCCTGCCCGTCACCCTCCACGGTGGGGGCGGGAGGGCATCCTTCGATCCCAAAGATAATGGGGCTGAGCCCAAGGAGGCCACCCCAGCCCCCCCCGTCCACCTCCTGGGGCATCCAGCGGCTTCATCTGGGCAGTGTGCCTCTCTGGGTCCGAGGGGAAGCAGACGGTGTGGTCTCGGAGGTCCCGGAGCCGCAGCTGTGGCAGATGGTGGTGGCCAGGGTGGATTCTGAGGGCTTCCCTCCAGAGAGGAACTGTGTGGTGAGAGGGTGTAGACAGGGTCAGGTCCGGCCAGGAGAAGGAAGGGGATAAAGCTGGGGGAGGGGAGGACACCAGGTTGTGGGGAGAGCCTGGCAGGAGGAGGGAAAAACGGGGGGTAATGAAGAAGAGGGAAGGGGAGGAAAGACAAAGGGGACACAGACATGGAGGAGAGAGGACAAGAAAAGAGGCAGAAATGGAGAAGACATGGGGACAAACGGGAAGGGAGGAAAGGAGAGGGGTGGGGGAGGGGAGGAGGAGACAAGGACGGAGGAGAGGGAAGAAAAAAAGGAGATGGCAAAGGAAAGGAATGGGAGGGGGGGGAGAGAAGAAACGAGAGGGGAATGACGTGGGGATTTCTCTAAGGCCTGGAGTCTTGGATCCCCTTCACCTTCTGGTTGGTCATTCCCGGAAGAGGCAGAATAAGAGGGGGCCCTGGGAGTCTGGTGGGATGGGCTGGCGGCCCTGCAGTGGGGGAGGGGAATCCTCTGGACTTCCGTGCTTCAAGATTGGAATAAAACAGTATTTTGGTTTCTGTGCTGAGTTCTTGGCTTGTGGGGGAGGGTGGGAGGCCCAGACCCAGAGGGCAATTGAGATGGTCCAGCATTCCTTGACTTTTCTATCAACAGGCCCTACTGTTGATGGAATGCAGGGACCCGAAATGAATCCATCTTCATGGCAGCTCAGGCCTCATCCTCCCTTGCCATGGGAACAGCTTGCCAACATCCGCGGATCCTCCAATGACTAGTCCATGCCAATCTCGGCCACTATGCCAGTGATTGGTTTAAGAATGGGCGTGGGGCCTGATCCTGCCCAATGGGTCTGCTTAGGGCGGGAGGCTTCTAGTTTCTCTCAATCCTAAGGAGAAGCCCCAGAATGAGATGGTTAGGCCTAAACCTGCTTGCAAGCCTCTTGATAGAATGTGAGAATGAAGGATGTCATTGAGGATGACAGAGCTAAGAGATGAGGAAAATCTGGGGAGCCCCCTGGCGGTCCAGTGGTTAGGACTCTGCGCTCTGACTGCCAAGGGCCCAGGTTCAATCCCTAGTCGGGGAACTAAGATCCCATAAGCCGTGCTGCAAAAAAATAAAATAAAAAGAAAGAAAAAAGAAAATCTGTATCTGGTTGAGTCCCTAAAGTCTGCCCTACGGTGGGGGGGGGGGGGCGCGGCTTCCTAAGTAAGATAAAAGTTATTTTAATACTCATGGCAGTTTGAGTTGGGATTTCTGTTATCTCAACTGGTATGGCGGACCGCAGGTGATAGAAATTCAGGTGGAAATAGCTCAGCACTTCTTAAACTTTATGAACAGATGAATCTCCAGTCGGTCTGCGGTGGGGCCCAAGATTGTGGAAGGTTCTCCGATGACGTGGTTGCTGCTGGATTGTGGAGCACACTTTGAGTAGCAACGAAGGAGCTTAATGTAAAAGGTCATCCAGCCATTCACGTCGCTGGAAAATTAAAGTCTTCAAGTGCAGCTGAATCCAGAGGCTCAAATAATGTCAGGTTTCTCCCTTGTGCTTCTGCCCTTTATGTCACGGCTTCCTTCAAAGGAAGGCTATCCCCTTTGACTGAGAAAGATAGCGACTTGAAGCCATAATCTCATATCCTCAGATCTTGATCCCCAAAGACCTTTCTACCAGCATCCCAGCATCAAAGCTCAAAGAAGCTGATTGGGTTTACTAAGTGTATCAGTATCAATTGTCTATGGTTACGTCGATGCTGTGTAACAACCATGACACTTCAAAAGTATTTAGTGATAAGTATTTATTGTTTGTGCCTTTTACTGTTTCTTGTTTATGTGCTCAAACTTGAGCAGGCCTCAGGAAATGGATTACCCAGAGACCATGTTAAAACAGACATCCCTCCCACCCCGAATTTCTGATTGAGTAGGTCTGACGTAGGGCCTGAGAATTTGCATGTCTAATCAGTTCCCAAATAATGCTGATGCTTCTGCTTCAAAGACCATGCTTGGAGGGTCTGCTCTGAGCTGTCACCCTGGACATCTGCCCATTCTTGTAGCAGACTGACAGTGCAGACAGAATGTACAGGGTCACAGAGAGTGAGGAGAGGGGTTGTTAAAGAAAGTGAGGCAGGAGATAGATGGGTCCCAGGCTAAGCAGCTGCAGTTTGTCCCCTGTGGACAGATACTCCAAGATGAAGATAATAGGATAATAGGAGAGGCTGAGCCCTGCCCAGATAAAAGAGACCACACATGTCTCATTCTCAAAATCAAGGAGACCTTCCCAACAATGTAAGCACAGAAAGGCTCCTTGGAGGTCAAAAAGGGAGTGATGTCAACCTACCCATAGGCCTCTTTGCTGGAATCCATCTTGGCTAAGAGATGCGCGTGCACACAGGGGAGGACCCTGAGATAAACCAAACACAGATCCAGAACCAGGAAAAGCAAGATGATTGGCCAAAGGAAACCCAGAAGAAATGCCCCATATGAGTGATTCAAACTGCCACAAGGGCGCGACTCTCTGAGCCTGCCAGTTTGTGCCTATTCACACATACTCTTTTTCCTCTGAATAAACACTTTACTTGTTTCACTACTTTCCGTTTCTCTGTGGGAATACATTTCTACAAAGCTGACGGTCCAGGGGCCTTGTCACTGGCCACTGGTCTAGTGGCTAGGATTCAGTGCTCTCACTGCAGTGGCCTGACTTCAATCTCTGGCTGGGAACCAAAATCCTGCTTCAAGCCGCTGAAGGTGGAGGTCACCTAAGATCAAAAAGAGGCAGGAGGAATCCTGGGCAGGCAAACCCAATAGCAGTTCAGTGCAGACCGATGTCCCAAAGCTCCCCACTTGACTCTTTTATCCTTAGACTCTTGGATGTGGGTTAGGGAGAGTCCTAGGGAGGGAAAGAGCTCAAGCCATACCACAAATTGAAGAAGGGTTAGTAGAGGGGGGTCAGGGTGTGAAAAAGGGAGAGATGTTAATAGTGACCATCAGGGCCTTATAGGTACAGGAAGAGGTGAGTCTTTATCTTGGGAGCAGTGGGAAGCCATTCAAAACTTTTCAAGCAGGAGCATGGCTTGATTGGATGTACAAAAATAAAATTACCCCGGCAGCTTTATTGTGACAAATGGATCGGTTGTGAGTCCAGAGAAGGAAGAGATTTATGGTTAGCAAAACGGGACAGAGAAGTAGTTTCTTCACAGAACTGGATCTTTATTTTATTTTTTTAATTTTTTTTATTTTTTGGCTGTGCTGGGTCTTTGCTGTGGCACAGGCTTAGCTGGCCCACAGCATGTGGGATCTTAGTTCCCCGACCAGGAATCAAACCCACCTCCCCTGCACTGGAAGACGGACTCTGAACCACTGGACCACCAGGGAAGTCCCTCAGAACCGGCTCTTGAAGGACGCATGTGACAGGGAGAGAACGGGGAAGCGCATTCTCAGCAGAGGGAACAGCGTGTGTAACAGTTTGCCTTTGGGGAAGGCAAGAGAAAAATCCAAAGGTCAGTGACCCTTGGACCTCTACATGCCCCACGTGCCCAGCACAATCCCTCAGGCCTCTACTCAAATGTCACCTGCTTCTAAAAGCCATTCCTGAACAGTCCGTTTAAAGAGTCATCTCATCCCTTTTCTCTGCTTTATTCTTCACAACAATTAACACTGCCTGAAGTTATGCCACACATCTCGACAAATTTAGCACTGTAGTTAAGCTAACAGAGTATGAATCCAGATGGTCCTGGTTCACATCCCAGCTCTACTCCTTGCTATGTGCCCTTCTGTTGCTTAATCTCTGTTTGTTACAGTTTGGCGATAATAATAGTACCGGTCTCACAGGGCTTTGTGAGATAGATGAATTCGGGTGTGTACCAATGTTCTCACATGATCTGCATTTCCACTTCTCCCGAAGCATCTCAATAACCTATTAACATACCGTTTTCTCTAGCGATTTGTGTTCATCATTGTTATTGATAGTCAATCTCCCCCCATCAAATTATAAGCTCTATTTTGTTTCCCATTGTATCTCCAGTGCCTAGAACAGTGTCCGGTGCAAAGTAAGCCCTGAGCAAGAAAGATGAAAGAATAAAAATGGCAGACTGGCTACTGGGGCTGGTGCTTCATCACGCTTCATTGTTGCTATGGTGACAGTGGAGCCTGCCCAACGAGTCTCAGATTCAGTAACCTTGTTTCTATCCGGCTCACCCATTGACCACCTGTGTCTCCAGCTCTTGCAGCCAGAAAACTACAACTCCCGGCAGGCTGAGCGCCTCCAACTCGGTCCGCTAAGCGTGGGCGCCTGCGCAGTAGAATCTGCCACCCGACATTCCCCCGGAGTTTGTACCTGCTGCAGGGCGCTTTGTCGGATGGGGGCAGAAGAATTGCTCTCGCTGAGCATTGTGGGGCTCCCTAGTCTCTCCCGGCTCTCTCGGGTCCGAAGGGTCTGGGTCCCAGAACAGCCATCTCAGCGTGGGGTGGTGGCGTGGAGGAGACCTCTCCGGTTTCCATGGTGATGGGCCAGGCTAGACGCGCGTGATGGCTGCGAGTGCGTTGCCATGGTAACCCTGGAGCGGAAGGGGGCGGGGTGAGATGAAGGTGTTTAAGGACTGTCTTAGGAGGAAATAGAGTAACTGCAGAGGAACTGAGATGCTCATGGAGGAACGGAGAGTGTGATGGGGGAATCGGTGTGACATAGGCGGTGTTGGGGAGATACTAAGGGATTGGGAGTGTTTTGGTGAATTCATATGTAAAAGGAACCGAGAATTGGGTTTGTACATTTGTACAGTTGTTACAGGATTCTTATAGGGGCTAGTGGAAGCTTGTAGGGAACACTGAGATGTTTTGGGAGAGTGGGGGAATTATAAGAAGAGTTTGATGTTTTGAGGTGTAATGGGAAGTTGTATAGCTATGTTGTCCAATACCCTAGCAGGTAGCCACATGTGGCTAAAGTAAATTAATTAAAGTGAAATATAATTAAAAATTCAGTTCCACAGTCACACTCACTCCATTTCAAATACTCAGTGGCTCCACTGTATTGGACACTGAAGATCTACAACATTTCCATCATCGGAGAAAGTTCTGTTGGCCAGTGCTGATATATAGGGTGAATTGGGATGTTATGGCGAATGTGGAGTTTCCCGGTTCCTAACTGTCCAGCCATATCTCTTATCACTTGCCCTCCTGCCTCACCTACAGCGGGCTCCACCCCGTTCCCCAAACAGGACCAGCTTAATCCAATTTTTGCCCCTGCCGTTCCCTGCCTGGATTGCCCATCCAACTCTGTACCTTTCAGACTTAAATGTCACCTCCCAGAAGAGGATCCCCTGGACAGCCCTATTTAAAGTAGCCACCACCCCATTCCCACCACCATCAACTATTCCATTCCCCTTTCAGAAACTTTATCAGGATCTAAAGTTATCTTGTCCATAATTTGTCATTTAATTGTCCATCTTCCCCACTAGGGGGAGGTCTTGTGCTGTTTACCATGAAAAATTCCAGGGCCCGGAAGTGTGCCTGGCACAGAGGGGACACTCCATAAATTATGTTGATGAAATGCATAGAGGCGATTCAGAATTTGGAAGCAGTGATATTACAGGGGAGATTGGGGGTATTAGAGAAACATATTCATAGTGGAGCTGGGGGACATAGAAGAGGAATAGATACCAGGAATTTAGGTGATAAAAGAGGAACTGGGGCTCAAGGGTTACATTAGAAAACAAATGAGGGGGTGGTAGAGGAGGACTTGGGATGTTCCATGGAATACATTGTTATTTGCAGAATTATTAAACGCCCAGTGCCTCAGTCTCCTCATCTGTAAAATGTAAATAACAGTAGTATCCATCTCATAAGTTTCTTGGAGGAATAACTGAGGTAACACATGGCATGTGTTTGGAAGACTGTCATCATCAAAATTATTACTGAAGGTGAAGCAGGAGTTGGGATACACAGGGTCCTGCCTCCCTGCCCCACCCCGTCCCCCAACTTGGCCTCATGCACCTGGGAAGAACTCTGGGTTCCAAAACAATGGTTTGAAATCCAGTCTGCTGAAGCACGCCATCTCAGACTATGGGCCTGTGTTTTTGTAGCAACAATTGGCAGGAGACGGGTAGCAGTAACTCTTCTCTGTGTGGATAGTCAAGAACTCTCTTTGGGGCTCCCCTGGTGGCGCAGTGGTTGAGAGTCCGCCTGCCGATGCAGGGGACACGGGTTCGTGCCCCGGTCCGGCAAGATCCCACATGCCACGGGGCGGCTGGGCCCGTGAGCCATGGCCGCTGAGCCTGAGCGTCCGGAGCCTGTGCTCTGCAACGGGAGAGGCCACAACAGTGAGAGGCCCGCGTACCGCAAAAAAAAAAAAAAAAAGAACTCTCTTCATAGCTCCCCATATGGCCCTCTTCACTCATCAACATCCTATGCCTGCCCTCCGTGGTGATATTTAATTAGCCCTGAACGACATTGTGCCAGGTGGTTTACCTAGAGGATCACCCCAAACACCCCATTGTGCCCGTTTTCCAGCTGCGGAAATTAAATGAGAGAGGTTCAGGAACTTGCCTAAGGACACAGCAGAGAGGAGGGTAGTTTCCCGCTCAACCTCCGCCCCTGCACTTTTTCAGTGGTTCTCATTTTAGCAGAAAGAGTGCTTGGATGAAGCCATGCACAGCAGGCTCCCAATACGGCTGTCACGCATTTGTTGACGCTCCTTCTCGCTGAACCTCAGTTTCTTCATGTGGAAAATGGGGATAATAGTAACTAACCAAGGCTGTTTTGAGAACTGAAAATAATGTGCTTATACTTAGCCCATGCTAAGTACATCAGTAACTGGATGTTACTATATATCTGCCCTTCCCGTTTCTTTTTGAAAGACTGAAGCAGTGGGTTGACGTTTGAGGGGAATTTGGTGACGCTGCAGAGGGAGTGAAGACTCCCCTTTCCAACCTCCTGAGAAAAACCAGCCACGGTACCCGAAATGCACTACGCATGCGCATTCAGGTGGCCGGAAGCGCCGCTGCCCCGAGTCCTCCAGTAAATGGAGACCCCGGTGAACCGGCAATATACCCGGGCCGAACGGTGAGGCGGCGAAGTTTGGGAAGATACGGGTCGCATCTGAAAGGCACCGGGGGACCAGAGGTCTGGTCAGTCCCTAGTTGAAGGGACTCCCTTCATGCCTCTCCCCGCACACACAGACTCCGGTAATGGTCTCGCCCGATTCCCGTTCCCTTCTATCACTCCAGGACATACCAAGTTTCCAGCAGAGGGGTGGGAGGAGCGGGCCTGAGTGAGGAAGGGCCCATTTGGCGGGTGAGATCATTGTCACGGAAGTCAGGAGAAAAATGGGGGGAAGGGGGGAAAGAGGGTCCAAACAGTTGGGAGAAGAGTGGAGAGGCCTTCAGGAGACCCTTGTGTGCAGGGAGCGGGGCCTGGAAGACCTTTGCCAGGGAAAGAAGGCGGGGATCTCTGGATGGGCGAGTTCATTGGGTGGGGAGCTGAGAGGTTCTGATGACGAGTTCATTGTGTGGCCGACTGAGGGGGATGAATGGTTGGGAGAGACCATTGTTTGCATGGGGAGATTTGGGCAGTGCTTGGGAGTGACCTCTGCGTGTATGAATGCGGAGGGTCACGGTGAGTGTGTGCGCGGGTAACAGGTTTGAACTGTGCCTTGAAGCAGGAGTTAGATTCTGACAGAGGCTCTGAGATGTGGGCCAACAACAGGTGCAAACGCCCCATGATGGAAGAGTTAAGGATCCACTTGCAGAAGGAGGGTCTGCCCATTGGAATGTAAGGTCCGTGGGCAAATACATCGAGAGCGATGCTGGAGAGTATGCAGGGGACATATCAAAGGGGACTGGACTGCCAGGCTGAGGGGCCTGACGCTGTCCCACGATCCTGGGGAGCCATGGGAGGGTTGTGAGCAGGACTGGAGCAAGATAAGCTCTGGGTGTAGAAGGACCTGTCTGGGGCTGTGTGGGAGACGGACTGGATCGGGGAGGTTGGAGGTGAGAGGCCAGAGCGGAGGCTGGGGTGATGATCCCGGAGGCGAGGAGAAGACCTGAGCTGGGACTTCCCTGGCGGTCCAGTGGTTAAGACTCCGTGCTTCCACTGCAAGGGATGAGGGTTCGATCCCTGGTCAGGGAACTAAGATCCCACATGCGTGTGGCGCAGCCAAAAAACAAACAAACAAAAAAAGACCTGAGCTGTGGCAGGGGCCATGGGGAAAGAGGGCAGAATAAAAGGCAGAAAACGTGGGAAGGTTGGGAGACTGACAGATCAGGGAGGGGGTAGGAAGGAGGAGGACGGAGGAATGAGAACTCCCTGGGAACCTGACCCAGCGACTGGGTGGCACTGAGGCTGCTGGGACAGTGATGGGCACAGATGGGGACCCCAGGAGGAGGGGTGTGCTTGGAGGAGGACTCTGAGGTCTGCACAGATGTCATGAGTGTGAGGGGTCTGCAGGTCATCCAGGGGGCTTGGAAGTGAGGTTCCGGTGCTGTCAGCTGTGGTTGGCCCTGGGTACTGTGAGGCTCATTAGGCTATCTGGGGAGAGGGAAGTGAAGTGAGGAAGACAAAGGTTCAGTCCAAGAGGCCATAATGTGAAGGGCCTTGAATGCCAGGTTGAGGGGCTCAATTTTTTTTTTTTTCTTTTTTAAAGATTTATTTATTTTTGGCTGCATCTGGTCTTAGTTGCAGCGCCTGGGCTCTTCGCTGTGGTGCACGGGCTTCTCTGTAGTTGTGGTATGCGGGTTTTCTCTTCTCTAGTTGAGGCACGCGGGCTTAGTTGCCCCGCGGCATGTGGGACCTCAGTTCCCCGACCAGGGATCGAACCGGGCGTCCCCTGCTTTGTAAGGTGGATTCCTTACCACTGGACCACCAGGGAAGTCCCGAAGGGCTCATTTTTCTACTGGGGGTTCTGGGGAGCCATGGGAGGAAAGTGAGCAGGGAAGAGGCAAGAGCAGCTCTGGAGGCCAGAAAGACTCCTCTAGGGCCACGTGGGGGATGGACTGGAGAGGGGAGACTGGAGGCAAGGAGGCCTGGAGGAGGCTGGGTGAGGACACGCATGAGCTGCTTTCAGGGCTATGGGGTTGGAGAGTACAGTGTGTAGCTGTTGGTGGAGGCCATGGGAATATCTGCCGTCCCTCCGAGGAGGGTCTTGGAGAGAGAGGGCCTCCCTGGGCCCCCAGGGCAGATGAGACTTTGGAGGAGACCTCTCTCCCAACTCCAGCAGCTTAGAGAAAACCCTCACTGTCACCTCTCTTCTCTCTTCCTCAGCCCCCTTGGAGCTGACCAACGGCAGCCCCACCTCACCCTCACTTCAGCCTCCAGAGCCAGGGACTGGGTCTGGGACAGACCGCACCCAATGAAGGCGGGAGGTGGAGAAGCGGGTCCTGGAGACCCCCCAGACTTTCTGGGATTCAGTCCATCTCAACTGAGGATACACCATGAGGAGCCTGAGGTCCCAGAAGAAGAGGTGAGCCCCCCGACGCCCACCCACCCCAGGAGTCAGGTCTCAGCAGGAATAGAGATTTAGGCAGCTGTGAATTTGATTCCCAGATCTATTGCTTCCTGGCTTTGTGTCTTGGCCCATGGACACGCTGCTCTGAGCCTTAGTTTCTGCTTCTGTGAGAATGAAACCTTCCCTGTTGTGGGGATGCCAGGAGATGGTGTCCGATTCAGAGCACAATGAATGTATTCATTATTTCTGTACCTAGAACAGTGATGGATGTATGATTGTGCTGGATCTCAAACTTGAGAGCCATTGGAGAAAATGAGGGCTCCCTCGCTCCCTCCTCCGTGTACCTCTTTCAGGTCTTTGCTTCAGTGTCACCTTCTCAGCGGGCCTCCCCAGGCCATCCCCTTTAACGTGGCATTCCCATCCCACCCCAGGCATTTCCTATCCCCTTTCCCTCCTTTACTTCTCAGGCTTTCATGAAACGTTTGCCTTCAAGCTAGTCTTCATAAAAAACCCTAACTCTAGGGCTTCCCTGGTGGCGCAGTGGTTAAGAATCCGCCTGCCAATGCATGGGTCCCCATCTATCCAATGAAGGTTCATTATTACAAGGGTATGATATTGTGGGTTCAAATCCCACCTCTGCCTCTTACCAGCCCTATGATCTGATCCGGATATTTCTTAACTTCTGAGCCTCAGTTTTGTCGTCTGTCAGATGGGGATTATAAAAGTCCTCACCTCATAGAGTGAGTTCAGGGAGTTAATACACACAAATTGCTCAGAACAGTGCCTACACCCTCTAAGTATCAAATAAATATTAGCTAATAAGGTTATCTCTAACACCATCCCCAAATTCACAGATGAGTATGGGTTTGTAAGGGCTGCTTTAGTGTTACTTTCCAGATTCAAATCTTGACTCTTCCACTCCCAAGCTCTGTGACCTCGGGCAAGTGACTCACCTTCTCTGAGCTTCAGTCTCCCTGCAGAAGACTGGGTTATTGTGAGCACTCAGTCTGGTGCCTAGTATCCAGAAGGCGCTGCATAAACGCCAAATAAAAGGTGGTTTTTTTTTAGCTGTGTCCCCTCTGTGGGGTCTTGGCTGCCAATGGCATGTATTGGTTTCCCATGAAACCAATTACCACAAATCTGGTGACGTAAAACTACAGACATTTATTCACTTACAGTCTGGAGGTCAGAAGTTCAAAATGAATTTCACTGAGCCACAATCGAGGTGTCAGCAGGGCTGTGCTCCCTCGGAGACGTTAGAGGAGAAACCATTTCCTTGCCTTTTCTATCTTCTAGAGCTGCATTCCTTAGCTCCTGATCCCTTCTTCCATCTTCACAGCCAGCAGCTTAGTATTTTGGTTCAGTAGTCACATCACCTTCTTCTTCTGCATCAAATCTCCCTTTGCTTCCCTCTTATAAGGAGACTTATGATTACATTCACAGTCACCCAGATAATCCAGGATAATCTCCCCATCTGAAGATTCTGAATTTAATCACATCTGCAAAGTCCCTATTACCATTTAGGCAACACTCACAAGTTCTAGATATTTAGGACCAGGATATATTTAGAGGCCATTATTCAGCCTACCATATGACAGAAAACCCCAACTCAAACTTGCTTAAGCAACGAAAGGTAATATATTGCCTCACCTAACCAAAGAGTGGAGGAAAGGATGCTTCAGGTGAAGCTAGATCTAGGTGCTGTCTAGATCTAGGAAGCTGTCTCTCTCTTTTCTTGGGACCGTTTTCCTCTATGGATATTTCATTGCCAGGTTGACTCTTCCCACAGGGTGCAAAAGATGGACACAGGCAGTGCCAGGCTCCCATCCAAAGATAAGTGCTATGGAGAAAAGTAAAGCCAGGAAGCAGGTAGGAAGCATCGGAGGGGTAGCATGAGTTTCGATTTCAGATAGAGTGGTAAGGAGAGGCCTCAGGGAAAAGTGACATTGGACCAAAGACCTGACCAAGGTGAGGGAGGAACTGTGCGTCTGTGGAGGGGAAGAGGGTTCCAGGCACCAAGTCCATTGAGGAGGCCTTGAGTGTGGCCAGAGCCTAGTGAGCCAGAGGAGAAGGCAAGAGATGAGGTCAAGGAGGGGACACAGGCGGGTCATGCAGGGCCTCCTGGGTCGTGAGGACTTGGGCTTTTCCCTGAGTTAGAGGGGAACCAGGGGAGGCCTCTGAGCTGACTTAGGTGTTAACCGGCGCCTTCTGGCGGCTGCGTGGGGAACAGACCTGAGGGGTGGACGGCTGAGGCAGGGAACCCAGGGAAGAGACCACAGCAATAGCCCGGGAGAGAGATGATTTTGGCTCACAGGAGGGTGCTGGCTGTGGAGATGGTGCGAAGTGGCCCGATTCTGCCTGCATTTTCAAGTTAGAGCCAACAGGCTTGATGAGAGATTAGATGAAGGTGTGTGAAAAAGGGGTGTCAGGTTTTTGCCCCGAGCACTTGGAAGGAAAGAAGGAGCTGCCTTTTCCTGAAATGAAGGCGTCAGGAGGGACGGGACGGGGGGCGGGGGAGGGGGGGAGTAGAATTTCAATCTTAACCCATTTAATCCGCATTGCCGCTCCAGGAGGGCGGTCCCGTTATCTGCCCATTTTACAGATGAGGCGGCTGCAGCCCCAAATCCACAGTCATGTCTGGGCAGGGGTGGGATGAGGGGATGACCCGAGGACTAAGCCCATTCTTCTCTTCCAGGCGCGCGGAGGAGACGAGGCGGAGGCTCCGGCCCTGGTGCAGCTCATCGACGAGCACGGGACGTACTCGACTGCGCGCCTGGTTCCCGACGTTTCTGCGGAGGAGCGCTCAGGTAAGGAGGAGCCAGGCTCGCTTCGCAGCGGCTCCGAGGGCCGGGAGGGGCTGGCGCGGCCCAGGCAGTTCAGCTGCGCGGCCTGCGGGAGGGCCTTCAAGCGCGCGTGGGAGCTGCTGAGCCACGAGGTGGTGCACACGGCGGCGCGGCCCTTTCGCTGCGGCCTGTGTGCGGCCGCCTTCAAACGCCACTCGGACTGCAAGGGCCACCGGCCGGTGCACAGCGACGAGCGGCCGCACGGTTGCGATGCCTGCGGCAAGCGCTTCAAGCGAGCCAGCAACCTGCAGGTGCGGAGAGGGGGGCGGAGCCGACGAGAGGCTGGGGTACGCGAAAGGGGCAGGGGAGAGCAGTGGACCTGAGGTGGGCGGGGCCTGCTGCGAGGGGCGGGGCCTGCGGGGAAAAGGCAGGGCAAGGCAATGGACCTAAGGTAGGGCCAGGTATGAAGGGAGGGGTGGAGGTTTCTGGGACCAGGTTGAACAGGGCCTTGGACTGGGGGTGAGCGGGAGCCGGTGGGGAGAGGCAGAGCCCACCGGAAGAGGGAGAGCAGAGCTGGGCCTGAAGGGAAAGTGGGCGGGGTGACCAGGAGGCCGAGGCGGGGAGGGGTTAAATGTATGTGGAGGTGAGCTAGAAGGTAGAAGAATCCCAGGAAAGATGTGAGGGGAGAGGCTTAGAGAAAGTGGTCTTGGCACTCAGGGAGGTAGCAGCTGGGATGATCATGAGATGATGGGAAATTGGGGATGGGTTTTCGAGGAAGGTAAGAAGGAGATAGGGGTCAGATTTGGAGGAGAAGGTACTGGAAAGGGAGGCTTCCATGGCTGGGGAGGGGTGGGGAGGCGGGAGGTGTGTTGAGGGCCATGATGGGAGGAAAGGAGAGGCTGGGAGTTAGCCTGGAGGCAGCCCAGCTCTCAGAGCTACCCTGGATCTCTCCTGTTACTGGATGCTGCCGTGACCCTCTCCTGCTGCCCCTTCTTGTGTGGCCAAGGGGACAGGAGAGCCTGGGATTCCCTACCCAAGGGGCCCAAAGGCTGCTTCCAGGGCTCTCTGGATCCACCATCCCCAGGGTGCACTTTGCCCCACCTGTGTGCACAACCTCTAGGCTGGACGGGTGGAAGGGAGGCTTGGACTGGGCTGTCCTTCTGTGGGTGCGATATCCCCCGAGGCCTGGGAAACCCCCGCCAGCTCTCCTGAGCCACCAAGTTCTAGTGTGGAACTCTGAGGGTTCCAAAGAATATAAATTTGAACCTGGCCTTCCGGGTCATTGTGAAGGTCTATTTGTCAGAGGGGGGAGGAAGAACGTATTTTATTTAATAGTTTGGTTTGTAATTTTAAAAATTTTAGACAATTGGTATGTGTATCTTCATTTGGTCTCTTTCTCAGAGACCTGCAAGGAGTAGGGGTGAATCTACCTGGAGAGGCATGTCCTGCAGAGGTGAGCCACTGTTCCTCACTCCCGGTGCTGTCCTCTTCCCCAGGAGCACCGCCGCCTCCACATGGGCGAGCGCCCCTTCCCCTGCCCGTCCTGCCCGAAGCGCTTCAAGACCCCCTACAAGCTGCACCGCCACGAGCCTCTGCACACCCCTTCGCGGCCCTTCCCCTGCCGGGACTGCAGCAAGGCCTTCGCGGCCGGGCCGGCCCTGCTTCTGCACTGGCGGCAGCACTGTGAGAACAAGCCGCGCTCCTGCAGGGTGTGCAGCAAACGCTTCACCCACCGCCACAGGCTGCGGGTGCACAAGCGTGTGCATACGGGCGATCGGCCCTTCGTCTGCCCGCTGTGCACCAAGGCCTTCAAGCAGTCCAACGCGCTGGCCTCTCACCTCCGCGTGCATTCGGTCGAGCGGCCCTACCCTAGCTAGGTGGCTAGCTGCTGCCATCCTGGACAGCACAGGTCTAAGGTATGAAGGCGTGAAGGGTGCCCGGTCGTGGCTGTGACATTTGAAGAATTGCCACTGATGCCCATGTAAGCCACTTACTATACTTAATATTCTTGAGAAGGACTTTGCAGAGGGCCTTTAACAAAACCTTTTTTTTTTTTTTCCCCTGCAAAGCCAAGACGAAAGTTTATAAATCTCATTCCAGGGTAGCAAGTGCACATACCCAACCGAGCACACTGGTTATGTGGTATAAATGTACATGGTAGTAACTTTAATCAAATCAGAGCTGCTACCATGTATAACCTGTTAGGTGGCCCTGTAGCTGTGTCAGTGTTCCTCATTTACTAAAATGTCAATGTGGTAATGAGGTCATCTGGTGGTGAGGATGCCCCATTGGTGGCTTGTGGCATAAAGAATATGAGGGTAGCCACAAATGCAGGTAGGAGCTGTAGGAGCCTTTCTTGAATGTGAGCGCTTCTGGGTCCTCCTCCACCACCTGTACGTAGACCTTTGGTACTAAGGCCTTGCTGGTGACTCTTGTCAAACTTAAAGAAGTTCACAGATGGATGGATAACTGTTCACTGTGGACACCCTGGGTTATGTCCTTGCAGGCATAGCACAGCAAAACCATTGGTGCTGAGATCTTCTAGTTGGTGGTGTATGGCGTTTTAGGAGCAATCATTTTGCCAGACATGGGCGTGACCTGCACTTCAGGTGGGCGTCCCATCTCTGTTGGCTGCTTCTTGGTCCCCATCTGTCAGATCAACTTGTAATGGTTGGAGGCCTTTCCACAGCATCCACAGTGTTCCCTTCAACCCTAGCATCAGCTCCATGAGCCCTACCTTTGGATGGACGTCCACTCTCATAGACCTTGCCTTGCAGGTGGCTGGAAGTGTGATAAGATAGCTTATGGGATGGTGGCCACAGTGGTGTCCACAATATCTGAGTCGTTCCATCCCAGCTCTGAGATCAGCTCTGCAGACAGTATTTTTTTAAGCCAGTAATAGCCCAGGTATCATGCAGCTGATTCCAAAGATGTCCCTTGGGTGCTGAAGAGGTCCCCTGGGTACTGAAGGTGTCCCCTGGGTGCTAAAGATGTCCCCTGGGTGGTTTGTGGGATTTTTCAGAACATCAGTATTGCCTCCCACCCACCCACACCCTACTCTCAGCCCTTCACAGATGTGCTCTCTGAAGAGAGAGCTGAACTTACGGACAAAGTTCAGCCCAAGGAAGTATGTTGCGGTCACTGGGGCTGTGATCTTGGTGATTTGGGACATTTCCAGAGCGCCTTCAACTCTCTTCTCCCACCTCTTGGTCTGGCCTCAGCTCCATGGATTCTCACCTTCTGAATGCTGTTTCTTTCAAGTCCCCAGCTTCACCTCCATAATGTGTTAGAGGTCCGGTCCCGTCCCGTCGTACCCCCCCACCCCCCACCCCACCCCCACCCCCCCACCCCCACCCCACCCCCACCCCCGCTCTGGGAATTTATGTAAACGCTTAATAGCATTAGGGGAGGAGCTAGGGATTTGCCTGGGAGGCATCATAAGGTGGGTCCTATCCACGTGGCATCACAGTTTAAGGTCAAGTCCTTAAAGGTCTTAGTCCTCCCCGCCCTAATATGCAGCTGTGCCTTTGACAGGCTTGCATTTTAAATTTTATCAAATGTCTTATTGGCATCTATTAAGATGATTCTGATTTTTCTCATTTGACCTAATAATATGATAAACTATAGTACATTAAAAAGAGCAGAAATATCCTTATATTCCTAGAATAAATCTCACCTGCTTATAGTATCCTCTGTTTTAATGATTTCTCTTCACCAATATTTTATTTAAGCATCTAAATTCATAAGTGAGGACTTCCCTGGTGGCGCAGTGGTTAAGAATCCGCCTGCCAATGCAGGGGACATGGGTTCGAGCCCTGGTCTAGGAAGATCCCACATGCTGTGGAGCAACTAAGCCCGTGCGCTGCAACTACTGAGCCTACGCTATAGATCCTGCAAGCCACAACTACTGAAGCCCATGCGCCCAGAGCCTGTGGTCTACAACAGGAGAGGCCACCGCAATGAGAAGCCCGCGCACCGCAACAAAGACCCAATGCAGCCAAAAATAAATAAATAAATAGATAGATAGTTAGATAAATAAATAGATAAATAAATAAAATAAAAAGCAGAAACCTGTCCTGGGGGAAGATATGTGGTACATTTACAGTCATTTTATCTATAACGTCAGACTTAAAACTAAAACTTCATCAGCAGGGGTAGAAGCAGAAAATTTGATAAATAATTAGAAAAAAAAAAAACTGATGATGGAAAGAGATCAATATATTACCCAGATTGGAATGAGCAGGGAACACTTCAAATTAACTGTGGCTAAGCTGCTAAAGAAAATAGGGAAGATCAAAAAGCAGATGAAATAAGGGCACATTTCAACAGAGAATTGGAATCTAGACAAGAATCAAATCAAGATTTTGGGCAAATGCAAAATGTGAAACTAAAGTTAATTGAATAGGTTTAATTGTATACTGGGTCCTGAATAAGATGATAAGATGGGACTCATGAATACAATGACAGGTCAATAGGAAATTGCCAAATGGAAGCATGGAGAGCAATTGAAAAACAAAACAAAACAAAAAAACACACAGAAGAGAATAAATGATAAAAGATATAAGGAACGTATATATATATATGAATATAAGCCATACATACATATAACTTAAGTACCAAAATGAGAGGAGAAACACATTGAGGGAGAAGCAAAATTTGAAGTAATAATGGCTAAGAATTGTCCAAAACTGATGAAAGACATTAACTCAAAGATTCAAGAAACTCAGCAAAATCCAAACTGGAAATACACAAAGAAAACCACACCTGGGCACATCATAGTCAAACTGTTGAAAATCAAAGCAAGGACTAAATTTTTAAAGAAGCCAGAGGACATTCAGGTTTGTTTCCATGTCTCGGCTATTGTGAATAATGCTGCAATGTACATGGGAGAGCAAGTATCTCTTCAAGATTCTGATTTTAATTCCTTTGGAGAAATACCCAGAGGTGGGATTGCTGGATCATATGGTATTGGGTTGGCCAAAAGGTTCATTTGGGTTTTTCCATAAGATGTTACAGAACAATAGTTCTGTTTTTAGTTTTCTGAGAACCTTCCATACTGTTTTCCAAAATGACTGTCCCAATTTGCGTTTCCACTAATAGTGCACAAAGGTCCCTTTTTTCCATACCTGGTTTTGATTTGCATTTCCCTGATAATTAGTGATGTTGAGAATGTTTTCATATACCTGTTGGCCATTTGTATCTTCTTTGGAAAAAAATGCCTATTTAGGTTCTTTGCCCTTTTTAAATCAGTTTTTTCTTTCTTTCTTTTGCTATTGAGTTGTATGATTTCCTCTGATATTTTAGAAATTAATATGCATACATAAAATTAATCCAGCTCTTCACATACACTTGGTACAATTTAATGTATGGCTGTTACATCTCAATCAAAAGAAGGAAATGCAATGGACTTGTGCTAGCCCACTGGATAGACTAGTGACCTAACCTTTGGCCAGTCCCTTCTTTGTCGTGAATAGTATTTTCTTCAGAGAGGTGTTTTTCATAGATCAAAGAATCCTTAGGAAGTCTAACAAAATAAGTAGTTTACCTGTCCTGGAAGAGTGCCATTTGTCAAAGTTCATTAACTGTTTGTTGGTTTGTTTTAAGTTTTCTTTTTTTTTTTTTTGCGGTACGCGGGCCTCTCACTGTTGTGGCCTCTCCCGTTGCGGAGCACAGGCTCCGGACGCGCAGGTTCAGCGGCCATGGATCACGGGCCCAGCCGCTCCACGACATGTGGGATCTTCCCGGACCGGGGCACGAAACCGCGTCGCCTGCATGGGCAAGCGGACTCTCAACCACTGCGCCACCAGGGAAGCCCTGTCAAATGAGAATTTTAAACACTGGGTTTAACAGACAGAGGCCCCTTCTAAGTGCTTTACAATTATTAACTCATTTAATGCTCACGACAACCCTATGAAGTGGGTGCTATTAGTCCCGTTTTGTAGCAGGGGAAACTGAGGCACAGGGAGGCTAAGCAAGCTGCCCAAGGTCACAGCCGGCTGGGGGCGGGCGAGATTCTACCTCGTGCCGTCCTGCACCGGACTAGGTGGGTAGGCTTCCCTATACTGGTGGGGTCTTGAATTTGGGATCTTGTCCGTCCTCCCCCATCAGGATGTGAGCTCTGGCACCTCGCCTGGTGCACACAGGCATTTAATGAACATTGTGGAATCAAGAAGGGATGAGTGGATATCTTAGGATGGCCACATCCCTTCGTGACCGCCTGCGCCCTCCTGCCGTGCTCTGCTCGAGGAATTCTATTCGTGGTCAAGACGTTTAGTCCCAGTAAACTCGATCGTCGGGGCGAGGGGGGACCCCAAGGAAATCACCAGCTTGGGCTGAGTCAGGACGAAGAAGAATCCGCTCACAGCGGGGCACGGGCGCCACCTGGCGGCGGAGTTCTGCTAAGACAGAGCCGCTGGGAGACCCGGAACGTTTGCTTTGGGTGAAGTGGAATCGACATCTGAAAGGGAGTTGATATCGGGTGTTATTAGTGGGCGGTCGTCTGAAAATCAGTGTATGATGATGGGTGCCATCTACCAGTGGCTTCCAAACTTTTCTGGCCGTGACGCGCAGTAAGAAATCATTTCACATTAACATGGTTTCATCAAATACCACCCTGTACTGCATGATGTTTTTTATTCAACTGTATTCCTATTTTTAAATGTCGGTCAGATCCCCTGATCACACCTCCAGGGATTCCCCCTCTGACTTCAAGGTGAACGGAGCTCAGAGAGGTGAAGACACTTGTCCAAATCCAGACAGGTTGTATGCGACAGTGCCAGTTTCTGCCTCAGTCCTAAAGCACAGAAATCACTAAATGCTCCAAATTTCACTGCTATTGAGTACAATTTAATTTAGTCCTTTCTCCATTTTGCCAGTAAGATTGAGCTGCACTGGTCTGCTGTTTTCTTATTACTGTATAATGTAAATGAATGACATTCCCAGGCTCAGGCTTAAAAAATGCAAGTCTTCTTATGTTACAAAATGAATCTGAGACAGCAATAAAGAACCTACATTGAGGTGGCACTCGCAGCATCATTGCCAACACCACTGTCACCATCACCATCGTCACCACGGTCGTCATCATAACCATCACATCCCCTTCTCTGTCACCGTCAGCATCACATCGTGATCATCATCACTGTCACCACCTTCATTCACCATCATCATCGCCATCCCCACTACGGCCATCACCAACATCACCACTGTCACCGCCACAAAAATCACCCCCACTTGAAAGCAGGTAGCAGCCCACACTTTTTGTCTCCTAGCTACAGCCTTGGCCCAGCAAGCCTGCGTCCTCCATCCCTCTCTCCACCCTGAGCCACAGGGGATGTGACTATGACCCCGAGGGTAGTGCTGTCTTACTTGGGAACCAAGAGGATTCTGGGTTTGAGTCTCTGACTTTTCTTTAAGTGACCTCAGTTCTCTTCTGAGCTTGTTGCCACAAGGTTGACCATCCATAGATGGTGAGCCCAGCCCCTGGACCAGGGGAGGCTCTGCCCAGTGTAGCTCTAGGACCCTTGAGGTGGCTGAGACTCGGGGTGGGGTGTTTAAGGCTGAACGCCTCCTGCTATAGGGGTTTGAGACCACTTTGGGAGGGGAGACCTGAGGGTCTGGGTTCTCTGTACTCATTGTCCTGTCTTAGGAGAGAAAGAGGAAGTCCCTCTGGGATGGCAAACAGGGCCGGTCGTCATGACTCTGCCCCCCGCCAAGATGAGACTTCCCAGGTCCCAAAGGAGAAAGTGAGAATGACAGCCTAACTTCCAGAAGTCCCATCCTAGGGAGTTGCCATTTCCATCGCCTTCCTGAAATACCCGTTTTTAAATTTCTTGTTCACTGTTATATCCCCAGAGCCTAGTACCCTGTATGGCACATAGTAAGTACTCAATAAATGTTTGTCAAATCAACGGGAAAAGAGATGGAGAGTCCCCCTCCCCTGCAACTGTTAGGGAAGAGATGGGATTCTGCATCATATCGTTAATTCAAAGGATCTGATTTGATACGGTGTGAAGGGGAGAACTTTTACAAAATTATTAACTTTGTACTGTGCACTAAAGAGACTTTGAAAATTAATAATTCATTCCAACATCTCCTGTTCCTTATGAATATTTCTCAGATGTGATTTCAACAAAAATGTGTTCTACCATGCCCCAAACTGTAGGAGTTGTGGTCAGGTCCAGTGACTATTCCCTCCAGAAGAAGGCTTTCACCCTGCTGGGTTGTCTTGATCATTTGCTGCCCTGCTTTTAACATCCTGCCTGTAAACTGAATAAATACAGGTAAGCTTTCTCATTAGATCACAAGATCGATAGCCCTTTCCCTCACGATGGGAAACTAAATCCCATGACTCTGATGGATTAATTATCTTACAAACAGAACTAGTGAGCCCACGTTTGTACTAAATTAGCAAACGGTGCCAGGCCCACCGATGACAACTTCCGGGATGGCTGAGAGTAGAAGGTGGCGACCCCTGCTCGCAGCCCCGACAACACACAGGCGAGAGTCACCTCCAATTTTGTCCCATTTTTTGAATCCAATTTTGAAGATGGTTTTGTGTTCTTAAAGCATTCTTATAAAGCCTGTGTGTTGAACTGCATTTGTGAGAACAAAATGAGTTCTAGGTCCCTTATTTTTCTTTAATACTTTCTTTCTGTTGTTACTATTTATATTGTTTGTATGTCTTGATAAAAGCTAATTAATCAACGACGTGGTGGGCAATTTGGAGTTTTTTTCTTTCCTGTGCAATGTTGAGGTAGCAAGGTTGACATGCTGCTTTCAGTCCCCTCTCTTGAGATATGAAGAATTCCAAAATATAAATTAAAAAATTTTAAAGGTACACACTGAGATTCTGGGGTTGCTTCTTACTGCAGCATAACCCAGCCTATCCTGACTGATACAGTTTCTGGTTCTCAGTAGAGCCTGAAATGTGCAAGTCTCAAAAAAAAAAAAAAAAAAAAAAAGTGAGTAAATGAATGAATGGCAGGGAATAGGGACAGGGTCATACATTTTCTCCTGGGCCAAAGGTAGAGGAAACAGCCATGTCTTATGCTCACTCACTCACATATACGCTTGTAACCAGGCTGGGGTAAAAATCAGACTCTGGCCTTTATTTCCTATGGTCACAGTTCATGCTGACCCTGATGTCTTTGCCCCCATCCTTCCCCCACTGGTCAGTACTGGGGACTCTTGAGGACAAGGAATGAGGAGCTACAGAGACAAGGACATGAGATGCGAGGAGGGCCTGGGAGATGGAGGAGAGGAGAGGGAGTTAGAAATGGGGGAGCCGAAACAGGGGGTGGGGGGGATAATCAGAGAGGTCAGAGTAGAGATGGGGAGACAAACATGGAGACAGGACAGAGACACACTGAACGGGAAGCCTAGAGAACAGAAGATTAGGGAACCGAAAGGGAAGGGCAGGTTGGAAACAGAGAGGGGGACCAGGCGACAGATGACGGGGAGCTGATGGGAAGAGATGCAGAGACATAGTGAAGGGGAGATGCAGACAGGTGTGCAGGCAGGTCACCCGGAGCTGGGTGAGAAAGATGGAGAGGCATAGGGGAAATTAAGAGGCAGAGACCCAGAGAAGGCCCTGCAAGGAGCCAGAGGCCGGGTTGGGGCTGGGTGCCCCTAGTATTTGCTCCGGGAATCTTTGCTGGTGGTGGAGACCCGGCCGGTGCTAGAGGCAGGGCCAGTGCTTGAGACGTGGCCTCTGCTGGACTTGAGGCCTCCACTCAATTCTGACTCAGGGCCTTTGCTCTCCGGGCCCCCAAAGCTCTCGTGGCCTCTGCTGGACCCCAAGTATCCAGTGGACCCCGGGTAGCTGCTAGAGTTGGGGGATGTGACGATCGCTCGGCCCTCAGTCGAGCCCCGGCTGGACATAAGTCCCCCGGTGACGGGTCTGGTGGAGCCGAAGGTCGCGTGGCCTGCGCTGGAGCTGGGGTCCCTAAAGCTGACACGGCCGACATTGGAGCTGGTGGCGCGGCCTCCGCTGGACGCCAGGATGCTGCTAGCCCTGTGGCTCGTGAGGGAGCCGGGGACAGCGCTGGGGCTCTTGGGCAGCAGGGGCAGGCTGGAGCTGGCCTGGGTGCTGGAGAGGGTCACGCTCGGGGTGCTGTCCACCTTCGTGACGGCCTCAGCCTGCTGCTTCAGGTACTGACCCTTCGCCTGCTCCCGGGCCTCCAGCTGCGGGGGAGGCGAGTTAGGGCCCCAGAGGAGGAAGAGCCGCCCTGCTCCCGCGGGCACCCGTCCTCACCGACTTCACCACGTAGCTCAGCAGCTCCCCCTCGCTCAGTGGGTAGTCGTCGTTGGCCTCAAAGCCTGGGGGGTCCTCACTAAGGTGGGTGGAAGGCAGGAAGGGACTCTACTCCTCGACCTTCAGAAGGCCGATGGCGTCTCATTGCTAGGCCCTGAGACCCTCAGCCGTGCACCGGGCTCTGAGCGCCCTTTCCCCTTCGGGTCCACCCAGGGCCCCATCGAATGTCCCTGGAGCCCTTACTCCTGATTCCCCCGAAGTACCCACTTCATCTTCTACTCCCCCCGGCCCCGAGCCCCACTCACCCTCCGTCCCGGGGGCCCACCCACACCCTTCCCTTGTCTCCTCTGCCCCCCGTGGAAGCACCCTGACCCTTGCCCTCTGGCTCACAGATGGTCAGGGGGCTGAGGTGGGGCCACTTTCTTGGGAAGATCCTCGGAGCTCTGGCCCAGCACCAGGAGGGCAGCGTCAGGCAAGCTGGCAGAGAGGTTGTTCTGGAGGGTGGAGAAGCCAGTGGTCTGCTCAGGCCCGTCTCCAAGGCCCCGGCACCCTGTCCCCCCTCTGCACCGTCTGCACCCCAACCTGGGTTTCGAGGAAGGCCTGCACCGTCAGGAGCTCCACCAGCCGCTTCTCTATGAGGCCCAGGAAGAGGCCTATGTCCCGGTCTCTCATGTGGGTCTTGACCCCTAGGAGGTCATCGATGACCGTGCTGTCACACTGGGCCCTGGTGAAGAGGTGCTGGATATCTGGGGTCAGAGGGGACAAGCCATCATGGATCCGGTGCCCACGGGGTGCCACCCTCTCCTCTCCTCAAGGCCCTGCTGCCCAAGCAAGGCTCAAAGATGCGAAGGGACTTGCCCAAGTTCAGACCCACCGGGTTCCAGATGACAGAGGGCAAAAAGCGAGGGAAGTCCAAGGAAAACGTGACAAGGGCACCTCCACACGGCCAGTCCTCTGCTCACGGCTCAGAATCACCCAGCTTCCACCCAACCCAGCGAGTCCACAGCTCAGGATGTGCTTCTCCCACAGAAACACACACACGTGCTCCACGGGAGAAAGCGGAGGAAATTCACAGCAGCACCAAGGCTGTGACCCGCTCTCACAATTGGCCTGCTTGTATTTAGTTAACTGGTTATTGTGAATGAAATAAGATGCACCCATGACCTTGATAGAAATCTGCACCCAGCCTGTGGCATCCCTACCACCCTCCCCTGCCTCCCCCACCTGAGCTGCAGGCTCATATTCAGTTTCCTCCTGGGGTCCCTCTCCGAACAGTCCGCAATACCGCTCACACTGAGGTTAGGCTCACCCCCCAGAGCAGTTCCTCCTCCCAGGTTCCGCATTGCACCCTCACCGGGCCAGACCCCTGGTGCCTCAGCCCTCACACCCCTGACACCTCTGTGCTCCCTCTCTCCCTCTCCATCCTCATCCCTCTCCCTCCTATCCACCCCCCTCTCCTGCTCACAGCCCTCCCATGGCTCCCCAGCACCCTCAGGAAAAAGCCTCAGCCTGGCATCCGTCTAGGATCTGACCCTCTTCAACTCCCACCCACGCCCTCTCTGCACGAAGAACCTGCCTTCCTTGCATGCACCTCCGAGCCTTGGCCCCGCCTGCTGGGAGCATCCCCTCTCCCCAGTTGTTTGGTTAAATACTCATCCTTCAAAATCGGCCTCAAGCATCATGGCTCCCCTGTGAGCCCAGCAGAGCCAATGTCATGGGCACAGGGCCCTGTGCCGAGAAGGAGCCCACGTTTGGTTTGATGCTCTGCTCTTGTCTCTTGAAATTCTTGCCAGTTTGTAAACAAGGGGCCCCGCATTTTCATTCTGCACTGGGCCCCCCAAATCCTGGTCCTGCACTCCACTCTGAGTTAAGGCATACCCTTCCTCCTGCAGGGCCCAAGGTGTCCTCCCTCCCAGCCCCTGGGTTACGAGTATCCAGAGCCCGTGTCAGCATCTTCCCTGCCTCCCCCTGCCGGTCCTCACTACCTAGCACAGGGCTTGTCACCGCAGTCCCTACAACAGAGGGAAAGAGGGTCTGCCAATACCTGAGCTCCGACCGCGCAGCACGAGGTGGCCCTCCTGCTTGCTCCCCACCACCACTGCCACCTCCCAGTCTCTCTCCATCCCTCATCCCATCTAATTCTCATGCCGACCCTACAAACTAGGCACTGCCATTCCACTTCCGGAGGGGCTCCAACAGAGGAAACCACACACCAAAGTTCACAAGTGGTGGAGCTGGGATTCAAACCCAGGGCTGCCTGACTCTCATGGACTCCACACTGGAAGGATGAACGGATGATGGATGCAGGATGGCTGGATGAAGGATGGCTGGCTGGCTGGACGCAGAATGGATGAAGGATGAGTGAATGGATGGTCGGATGGATATGGGACAGACGACAAAGGAGTGCACAGAGTGGTCCGCGGAATGTCTCCGCGTGGCCGGCCCGGTCAGGGTTCTCCGCCTGCTCATCGCATCCTTCCAGATGAAGAAGCCGGGGCGGGTGCTCACCGGTCTTGAGCTTCTCCAGCTGCCCGCGAAAGTTCTGGAAGCGGGCCTCCAGGTTCTCGGCCTCCGTGTGCACCTCGTCCACGCGCTGCTGCAACTCGGCCAGCTGCTGCTCTTGCCTCGAGCGACGGTCCTCCTCGCTGCGGCGCCCGCTCTCCAAGGCCTCCTGCATCTACAGGGGCAGGGGCGCGACGCTGGGCCCAGCTCGGGAGGGGGCGCCAACGTGGGTGGAGGAGGGGAGGGGGAGGGGCGGGTCTCACTCACCTCCTTGATCTCCTCCTGCAGACGCTCCAGCTCTGAGTTCTGCTCATTGATGAAATTGAACTCTGCGAAGTTCCGCTCCTCCACTGGGGGCGAGTCAGGAAAGGCAGGGTCCAGAGAGACAGAGACCAGCAAACGGAGAGACACACACAGAAAGGCAGAGAAAGAGATGTTGAGAAAGGCAACAAAGACACAGAGACAAAGAGAGACAGAGACGGAGAGATATAGGCAAAGAAATAGACACAGGGGCCAACAGAGAGAACTACAGGGCAAGGCAGAGCGACAGAAAGAGAGAGCGACCGAGAGAAAGTCACAGAAATGCCGAGAAAGACACAGAGAAACAGAGAAGTGAGGGAGAGCAAACGGTAAAGGTGGGTAAAGAGAGAACATTAGACACCGGGAGAAAGACAGCAACAGGGACACGGAGATAGGCACACAGAGGCTGAGAGGAAGATTCCCAGGGTGACCCGCAGGCCCAGGAATGAGGGAGGCGGAGGAGGGAGGGAACGCGGAAGGGGGAGACGGATGGGGGAGGCGGGAAGGCAGACACGCCAGGGAAATTGGACAGAAAGAAAAAGACGGAGATACACTCAGTGAGAACAGAGAGATGCAGACGGGTGGAGACACACAGAGAAGGAAGCGGTCAGTAGCCCGAGACGTGGGTGGGAGAGAGACTGGGGAGAAGGCGGGGTAGAGAGAGGGGCGGAGGCAGGGCGGACGGGAAGAGGCGAGTAGGGCGGAGCCTGATTCCTGGTCCCTCCAGCGCAGGTGGAGGAGTCCCCAGGGCCGAAGCGGAGGCCCTCGGTGACCGAGACAGAGCACAGTCTGCACTGGATTCCGGGGGGCTGGGCGCCGTGCTCCTGCCCCCCCTCCTCCCCGCCCTTTCCATCCCCACCCCCTACCCCCAGGGACTCACACTCCAGGTACTTCTCCACCAGCAAGTCCGGGTCGCTCTCCCCGGTCAGCTGGGACAGTTTCTTCAGGGCGTCCTCGTAGCGCAGCACCAGCTTCTCCTGGGAGGTCTTCCGGAGGCCTTCGGCCACCTCCCGGGCTGGGGGGTGAGGGGGCAGTGAGGTCGGCGTCCGGGGCGGCCACCAGGGCGGAGGGGCCTGGCTGGGCACGCTGGTGGGGAGGGGGCAACAACACCGCAGCCGCACAGACCCCGCCCCTCCAGCCCCGCCCTCCGGTCGGCCCCGCCCCGCGGCGAGACCTGGAGCGAGCCGCTCCGCCCCTCCCCTGGCCCGGCCTGCTGCAGGCAGAGGTGGCGGCCCCGGCCTCACCCCGTTGCTCGCGCTTCTCCACGACGGCGGGATCCGGCTGCCGATCGCTGTTCTTGAGTTCGAGGAAGCGGTGCAGCTGCTCCAAGTGCGCGATCTGCCGCTGCAAGATCTGCACCTCCGTGTCGTTCTGGGCCACCTCCTTCTCTGCCCTCTCCCGCAGCATGCCTAACTTGGCCTTCGCCTCCTCCCTGGGAGGGGTGGGGGGTTAGACCCGGGTCAGGGAGATTGGAGGTTGGATTTGGGTTCATCCTGGGGCCCAGGGAGGGGCGGGGTCAGCCTGGGGTTGGAGGGTGAATGGGGCAGGGTCAGTCTTGAGTCACAGGGACGCGTGGGGTCATCCTGGGGTTGGGGGTGGTGGTGGATGGGGCACAGTCAGCCTGGGGTCTCAGGGATGGGACAGAATCAGGTTGCCGTTACCCAGTGGTCACAAAAGGCAGAAAACTGTCTAGTTTCCTAGGGGTGGGTCAGGATGGGTTTATGGGGCAGAGTCAGGGGGCTCACTCACTGAAACTCCCCTGGCCTGCTTGGCCGAAGGTGGAGCTTTTAAGCTTTTAAACGTAGTGCAGCCAACTGTAAACTCAGAGTGCCCCAAGCCTACTTCACAGGTCACAGGATCAAAGGTCAGAGGGTCATTAGGTTGGGAGAACAGCAGGTCAGTCGCCTCAGGTCCCTGCCCATGGACCATTCTAGCTCCCCTTTCCACACCTTTGCCAACCTTGGTTGCCTCGACTCAGGGCACTAGCTTCTTGCTCTGTTCAAATTCCTCTGAGGCTTACTCAGGTCGGTCCTCCTTGGTGGGAGTCCTCTCCTGGCACCCACCAGCCCTAGCCCCCGGCGACCCCTCTAGCAGCCCCTCAGGGATTAGGACTCACAGTTCTTTCTGTGCCTTGGGCTTCAGGTCAACAGAAAGGCCAGGAAGAGGGAACCCAACTTCCCAAGAGCCTGGCCCTGCAGGAGATGCTCCAAAGCAGCACGCCATAAGTCCCCACAGCAGCCCATGAGGTAGATACCATTATTGTTGCCATGTCACAGTAGAGGAAACTGAGGCTCAGAGGGGGGAAGTGACCTGCCCAGGTCAGCCAGCAAGGAAGCACTGGAGACAATGGCTGGTCTGACAGAAGTGTTGGTCCTGACAGCTGCCCCCTGCCTTTAACGGAAACCACCCTATCTTTGCACCCGGCTAGGCTGCCCACTGCAGTCAGCTGGAGGATTGTTGGCAGAGGCTAGATCCTGGTGATGCAAAGACAGGCCAGCAGACCATCACTTGTGGGACGTGGCAGAAAAGATGAGCCGGGCCAGTCAGATTCTCTCCTCAGAATCTGAATTGGGAAATGCTAAGAAGGGGACAGCGGGAAGCCGAAGCTAAAAGGGTGTATAGAGAGAAGCCACAAAAGGTCATGTTATGAAGGCCAAGTTAGGAAGAAGCCAGAGCTATGCGTGAACAGAAGCCATGAGTCAAGGCTCTGAAGAGGTCATGGAGGACCACAGGTAACAAATTACAGAATCAGCCATAAAAAGGCATGACGTACTGAGAGATGCTACAACGTGGGTGAACCTTGAAAGCACTGCACTGAGTGAAAGGAACCAGACACAAAAAGGACACGTTGTATGATTCCATTTGCATGAAACAGAAAAGTAAATTTACAGAAAGGCAGATGTATAGGTAAATCGTTGAGACAGGAAGGAGACTAGTGGTTGCCAGGACGTTGGGGAAGAGGGAAAGAGAGAATAACCGCTTAATGGTTACAGGTCTCCTTTGGGGGTGATGAAAACAGAAGTGATGATTGCACAACACTACCAAGGTACTAAATGCCACTGAATGGTACATTTTAAAATGGTGAATTTGGGGACTTCCCTGGTGGTGCAATGGTTAGGAATCCGCCAGCCAGTGCAGGGGATATGGGTTCAAGCCCTGGTCCAGGAAGATCCCACATGCCACGGAGCAACGAAGCCCATGCGCCACAACTACTGAGCCTGTGCTCTAGAGCCCGCGCGGCACAGCTACTGAAACCCATGCGCCTAAAGCCCGCGCTCCACAGCTAGAGAAGCAACCGCAGTGAGAAGCCCGCGCACCACAATGAAGAGCAGCCCCCGCTCGCCGCAACTAGAGAAAGCCCGCGCGCCGCAACGAAGACCCAATGCAGCCAAAAATAAATAAATAAATACATAAATTTTTAAAAGGTGAATTTTATGTGCATCGTAACTCAAAGGAAGGAAGGAAGAAGGAAAGAAAGACAGAAGAAGGGAAGGAAAGACGGAAAGAGAGAGAGGAAGAAGGAAGGAAAGAAGGAAGGAAGGGAGGGAGGGAGGAAGGACGGAAAGAAAGAAAGAAAAGAAAGGAGGAGGGCTTCCCTGGTGGCGCAGTGGTTGAGAGTCCGCCTGCCGATGCAGGGGACACGGGTTCGTGCCCCGGTCTGGGAAGATCCCACGTGCCGCGGAGCGGCTGGGCCCATGAGCCATGGCTGCTGAGCCTGTGCGTCCGGAGCCTGTGCTCCACAACGGGAGAGGCCACAACAGTGAGAGGCCCGTGTACCGCAAAAAAAAAAAGAGGAACAAAGAAAGAAAGATCACAGAAACCATAAGGTAGATTTGGACTATAACCGATGTCATGAGGACTCATGAACCATGATAAGCAGAAGTCATGTGGTAGAAACAAGACACTGAATAGAAGGTAAGAAACCACTTGGAGCAAGAGAACAGGGCTGAAGCTCAGAAAGGAGCAGAGATGGGCTAAGAGAGAGCATGAAACCCAGGAGAGCCCAGAGGCAGAGAAAGACGTCCATGAGCAGAGCAGCTGGGGCTTCTAGACTCCACACAACATGATCCTTTATCTGAAGGTGGCTTGAGAGAATCTCTGTCCCTTTCAACCAATACTGACAAATATCAATCTAATTACAGTCATTCACTGATGCTTCCTACGACCTGGCCCCCTGCTATGTGCACTTACTTAAGTCTCTCTATTTTTTTTTAATATTTGTTTATTTTTGCCAGCATTGGGCCTTAGGTGCAGCACACAGGCTTCTCTCTAGCTGTGGTGCTCGGGCTTAGTTGCCCCGAGGCATGTGGGATCTTAGTTCCTCGACCAGAGATCGAACCCGCATCCCCTGCATTGGGAGGCAGATTCTCAACTACTGGACCACCCGGGAAGTCCCTTAAGTCTCTTTATTTATTTATTTGGCCACGCCCTGTGGCTTGTGGGATCTCAGTGCCCGGACCAGGGATTGAACCTGGGCCATGACAGTGAAAGTGCGGAATCCTAACCATTGGACCGCCAGGGAATTCCCCTTAAGCCTTTCTACATCCCTATGTGCTACATGCCATTAACAGACTGGGGTTAAAGAGGTTAATTTATACACCCAAGGAGAGGGACCTTGCCCGAGAAGCTGGGAAATCAGTGGAGGTGGGAGAGAAAGGGGCACCTTATAAAAAAAAAAAAAAAAAAAAAAAAAAAAAGGATGTTCTGACAATCTATTTCTTGAGTTTGGAACCTTCCCACCACTTCCTTAAGAAAATGCATGGACTGAGTCATCTAGGATGCCTCCAGGGGCCCTACCTGATGGTGTAGGCAGAGGTGGAGGAGACCATGAGGGTCCTGACCGTGTCCCGCAGGAGCTGCAACTCCTGCCAAGAGAACAAAACAGATACCACTTCTAACACCCTCATCACTGGACGGCCCTCCTTTAAGCCCCACATTTCCCCAATAAGAAGGGAGGCTCCTGGGCCTTAGAAACTTGGACCTTCCTCATTAGCGGCAATCGGTGAAAGGGATTTTAAACAGGTACCAAGTGAAAGGAAAGCCAGATTGATGAGTAGGAAGCAACAAAGACCCAACACAGCCAAAAACAAACAAATAAATAAATAAAAAAGGAATGCAGTGAAACACCCAACCCAGAATATTCCTAAGAGTGCTGACCTAACTTTGTGGTGGGGGTCAGAAATTTGTGTGAATTTCATGATTGTGACCACGCTAATCTGTTTTCTAGTCCTATGGAAGTGTCTTTGCAGAGTTATGCGTAAAAGGGTTATTTCAGGAGAAAGACAAGAGGAAATTTTATATATATATATAGTACATATACATAATGTGTATATATGTATTAATGTATATAAACATATATACACACATACATATACATATATAATGTGTGTATATATTACTGTAATACACACATACATATATACGTATGTATAAATACATGTGCATGCGTATGTGTGCACGTGCATACACACAACACACAAACACATACACTTTTGTAACAAGAAACCTAGGATGGATAACCAGAAATTATGGGGGCTGAATGGGAACGAAGTGGAAGAGATGGTGAGGAAATGATATTTCTGTGGCTTACCTCTTGGCATAGTTTTGATTTGGGAACTCCTGTCGACGGTTTACATATTCATAACGAAAATTAAATCAACAAGGATAGGGGAGAGAACTAAAACCAAATACAAACAGAAGCAAGTGAACCTAACTGTATTTCAAACAAAGAACAGAACCACAAAGAAGACCAAAAAAATAGGAACTAATCCCAGTGACTTCTGAATACAATAATGTGAGATAGATAAATAGATAGATACCCAGGCCCTCAGAGAACAAAACAATCTGCAAACAAATCTTGAACGCTCAGGTTCAGGGGGTGTTAGTACAGCTATAGCAATTCTGAACCTCTCTCATGTGTTTTGTAGGATTGAACAAGTGAGTACGTCTATAAACGCTGTTGGGAGCCAAGGTTCCCACTGTAGGGAAGAAAAAGATAAAATAGGGAAGGTTCAGGAATAACCCAGGGGTGATGGATTGGAATGAGAGGCACCGACATGAACTCACAATTTTAAAATATGTGCGTGTGTTTCCTAGCTCCAGAGAAAGGGCCCCAAGGCAGGGACACCCCAGTAGCAGTGAGGACTCCTAGTGCCTGTAATTTGGTTTCTCAGCACCAAGAGAAGAAGAAGCAGGACTCCCCACTAGGAAGAATCAAGACTCCATGGAGAAATGCTAACTTGAGAGTTAAGGCTGATCAAGTACAAGAAAATCTGGACTATCTTCCTGTGCCAGAAAGTAAGGAAGTGTTCAAAAAAAAAAAAAAAACAGATGGGCTTGTCAGAAGGACAGAGAAGCCAGCTTGAGGGGGCTCCCACCAGTCAAATCTGAGACAATGCAAACATCATGATAAGCACTATGGATTATAACCCAGAGAATAAAGTAAGAATACATGAATGCTTCCTGATAACCCATAAATATACTTAAGAAGTTCTTCCTTAAGTAAAATGCCATCTTATAAATGAAGAAGAAAGGAGAGAGAAGGATCACCATTTGGTAGCCATTACAATAATAATTATTCAGGCAAAAGTCATTAAGGGATGCTAGAACAATTGCGTGAAAATGTATCAGGGAACAGGATATTTACATAGTCTCAAAGAACCTCCCTGGACTCAGTCATTACAAAGAGGAAAACTCTATATTGGAGAAACCTGGCTGACCAAGCAATCGAGGTCAACGTTACTAGTTATGGGACAAACTTACGTTATGTGCCTACTGATATAATGCCCGCAAATGACACAATACCACCTCTGTGATATTCCACCAAAAATGCACAACTTGAATCTAATCATGGAGAAAGAGCAGATCAATCCACATTGAGGGACGTCACACAGCACAACTGGCCTGGATGCTTCCAAAATGTCAAAGTCATGGAGACAAAGAAGGGCCGAGGGGGACTTCCCTAGTGGCGCAGTGGTTAGGAATCCGCCTGCCAATGCAGGGGACACGGGTTTGATCTCTGGTCTGGGAAGATCCCACACGCCGCGGAGCAACTAAGCCAGCAAGCCACAGCTACTGCGCCTGTGCTCTAGAGCCCACGAGCCACAACTACTGAGCCCGTGTGCCACACCTACTGAAGACTGCATGCCTAGAGCCCATACTCCACAACAAGAGAAGCCATAACAATGAGAAGCCTGCACACTGCAACGAAGACCCAACGCAGCCCAAAAAAAAAAAAGAAGGGCCGAGGGACTGTTCCAGATGAATGAGGCCAGGACAACCAAATGCAATGTGGGATCCTGGCCCAGAGCCTGTAGCAGATAATTAAATTAGCTATAAAGGACATTGTTGGAACAATCATGAACTTTAAATATGGACTGCTTAGAATTGTAACAATGTTCAGTGCCCTTGGGTAAGGGCACTTTGTTTATATAAGAAAATGGTCTTGTGCTTAGGAAATACACACTGAAGTTCTTAGGACCATAATGTCTGCATCGTACTCTCAAATAGTTCGGCAGTTGTGATAATAAATTATTTTCAGGAAAACTAATTACACACACACGGAGACAGACAGAGAGTAAATTTGGCAAATTATCAATCTTGGTGAAGGATATATAGTTCTTTGTACTATTCCTGCACCTTTTGTGCAAATTTGAAATTATTTCAAAGGAAAACTTAAAGAAAGAGAGAGGGAGAGAATAAAGGAAGGAAGGGAGGTGAAAGGAGGGAGGGAGGATTCTTCAAAGGACTTCAAAGGTTATTGAGAAACCCATGGAATGTAAATGGTCCTGCCTGCGCCTTGGTTGCCCTGGGTGATAACACTCAAAGTGACATCTCTGCTTTCTGCAAATCTCAATGAGGCTGCTTTCTTTGCTGGGGGTAGCCCGGAACATTCTCAGGTGTCCATTCCCTCCGGACTAAAGTAAACCTATGGCTCCGGGCGATTCCGTACTTGAGGCCCGAGTGTTGGAGAAAGTAGGGTGACTCTTGCATCCTCCCCTGCACTCCAGCTGGGCCAAGGGGTCCTGGGCTTCAGGGCCACTGACCTTCTGCAGCTTGTGGTCCACATTCAGATAGCGGTTCCTCTCGATCTGCAGGAGATCCAGCTCCTCCCGCAAGGTTGCATTCCGAACCAGCTGGTTGTCAAAGCGACAGGTGACCTGGAATGGGGGTGGTGGTGTGGGAGAGGATGCCAAGAGTCTGTCTGAGGCCTGGCCTGCCTCCCTCTTCCATTCTCAGCCGAGAAGGGGGCACTTGTCAGGTAGGGGGCCCATTCCCAATTTGGGGGCTCTGAGAGCATCGCCATCCCCCCCAAGACCCAAGCATCAGTCTCCTTTCCTGGGAGACCCTCCATCCCTCCAGGATCTTGTCTCCTAACCCCACTTAGGGAACCCACTATTTTAGGCCACTCTGCATCCAGGAATCTGGTCCACCGTTTCTAAAACTTGACTCCCATGCTCAGTTCTTCCCCCAAGAGTTCAGGTCGGGAGACAGCCAAGAGGCTGACCCTCACCCTGTCCAACTGGTCTTCAAGGATCTTGACCCTTCGCTGGCTCTTGACCTTCTGATCCAGGATGCATCCCGAGGCCTTGACATCCTTCCCATGGGCAAAGATCCGGCTCTCCCATTCCTGGATCTGGAAGAAAGAACATGGTGCCTATTTGTTGACTGAATGCGGGAGAGATTGAGGGAATGAGGGAGATGAGAGGGAGGGTGAGTGACTGAGCGTGATTGACATCTGCGGTCCTTGTGGCCCCAGCCGTCTGCTGTACCCCTCTTCTGAGGTGAGTACCCAACCTCCCACGTGGATCTGACTTCCAACCATAACGAGCCGCCCTGCCGGCCACATGACCCAGGTCCAAACAATCCACTTAGAGATGGACATGTGACCCAAGCTGAGCCAGCCTGACTCCTTTCCTGATATTTTGGGAGAAATGTGTGATCTGGATGGATGCGACGCCACACACAGTAGACAAAGTGGAAACAAGAGGCTGAGAATGAGACAGGCTGGGACCTGGGACCCTTTGCTGCAGTGCCTGTACCTGGACAAACGTCTCCTCGGGCAACAAAATACAAAGGAACTATAAGGGACTAAAAATAACTGCGTGCATGTGCAGTTAGGGCAAATTCTGGACAAGAATGTACAAAAAGACCAAAAAAACCCAGCTGCCACTTCTGAAGAGTCAGGAACAAAAAAAGGGGTTCGGGAGCAAAAGCAAGGTACTACGTGTGCCCCCTGCAGTACACCCCCAGAGGGGTGGGCAAAACACCTAAGCCACTCCTCTGGCCCAACCCGTGGACACACCCCTACTGTCACCCCATAGAAGGGACAAGCTCGCCCCACCTCTGGGAGCAAGCAAGGGAACCTGTTACTTGTTTTCGCTCCCTGCTGCTGCAGCAGGGGCCCCAGTAAAGGCCTGTCTGAATTTCTTGTCTGGCCTCTAACCAATTTCTTTTTTTTTATTTTATTTTTTTGCGGTACGCGGGCCTCTCGCCGTTGTGGCCTCTCCCGTTGCGGAGCACAGGCTCCGGACGCGCAGGCTCAGCGGCCATGGCTCACGGGCCCAGCCGCTCCGCGCATGTGGGATCTTCCTGGACCGGGGCACGAACCGGCGTCCCCTGCATCGGCAGGCGGACTCTCAACCACTGTGCCACCAGGGAAGCCCAATCAATTTCTATTGACTGGGGAAGGCCAAGAATCCCGGTCTATACCAAGAGGAGGGGAAGATAAGCCCTGATGCCTGAAACCAACTTCCAACCTGCCCTTCTCATTCCCGTATTCATCTTGACTTGTTTGGGGTATGCTGTCTTCCCAACTAGATTGGAAACTCCACGAGGGCGGATTTTTATCTTTTCCGTGCTTGACACAGAGTTGGCATGCAACAAAACATGCAGACTAAATGAATAAATGAATGGCTTGATACTGTGTTTCCCGATTTGTGCAGCACCATGGGTTGAACTGAGTCCCCTGTAAATCCGTATGTCGAAGTGCTGATCCCCAGAACCTCAGAATGTGACCTTATTTGGAGACAGGGTTTTTACAGAAGTAATCAAGTTAAAATGAGGTCGCTGGGTTGGGCCCTAATTCTACACGACTGGCATCTTTATAAAAAAGGGGAAATTTGCACAGACATGCCAACAGGGAGAATGCCAGATGAAGCTGAAGGCAGGTGTGGAATCTTAAAACTATAACAAACTAGTGAAAATAACAAAAAGAAGCAGACTCACAGATATAGAGAACAAACTAGTGGTCACCAGTGCAGGGGGAGAGGTAATATAGGGGTGGGGAGTGGGGGGTACAAAGGATTGGGTGTGAAATAGGCTATAAGGATGTATTGTACAACACGGGGGATATAGCCAGTATTTTGTAATAACTGCAAATTGAGTATAACCTTTAAAATTGTATTACAAAATTTT
The DNA here is from genome assembly GCF_963455315.2 of Globicephala melas. Classification (NCBI taxonomy): domain Eukaryota; kingdom Metazoa; phylum Chordata; class Mammalia; order Artiodactyla; family Delphinidae; genus Globicephala; species Globicephala melas. The sequence goes on along the minus strand of NC_083332.1, from coordinate 7,857,137 downwards.
TTAAAGGAAAAAAAAGATGAATGCAGAGATTGGAGTGATGATTCTACACACAAAGGAAGGCTAAAGATTGCTAGCAAACCACCAGAAACTAGACAAGATGCACAGAACAGATTCTCACAGCCCTTAAAAGGAACCAGCCCTGCCGACATCATGATTTTGGACTTCTGGCCTCCAGAACTGTGTGACAATAAATTTCTGTAGTATAAGCCACCCAAAGAAACGAATACATGCGCCAAGGCACCCCAGAGCATTGCAGCAAACTCAGAGGGGCAACCACGGGGATATTTTAAAATTTGAGGGAGACACATTGACATTGGTCAGACACCACATGAACCTGGAGCTCAAGGTAGTTCCCAGGTTCAACGTGAGACGGTGCTACATTCCTTTTGGTGACGTCCCATCTTTCTTTGTTGTTGTTGTTGTTTTGTTTTTTGGGGTTTTTTTTAAACCACGCCACATAGCATATGGGATTTTAGTTCCCCGACCAAGGATTGAACCAGTGCCCCTTGCAGTGGAGGCGCAGAGTTATAACCACTGGACCACCAGGGAAGTCCAATGTCACATCTTTCTTTCTTTTTTTTTTTAATATTTATTTAGGCTGCCCCGGGTCAGTTTCAGCACGCGGGATCTTCGCTGTGGCATGTTTCTAGTTGCGAGATGCGGACTCTTAGTTGCAGCATGCGTTGTGGGATCTAGTTCCCGGACCAGGGATCGAACCCAGCCCCCCCGCATTGGGAGTGCGGAGTCTTACCCACTGAACCACTAGGAAAGTCCAATGTCACATCTTTCTGAAACTGAGTTTTTAGCAGTTGCTGTAATAAAAATCAAATACCCCAAAATGGTACCATTGGGGGAAACTAAGCAAAGCGTACAAGGACTCTCTCTGCATTATTTCTTCAAACCACATGTGAATCTACAATTACCCCAGTAAAATTTTCAATTAAAAAAAAAAAGCAAGTATTGCACAGAAATCAGTGTGGAATGAGAGTGGTGAGTCCACTCTGACTCCAAGATCTGAAAAGTTGCAAAGTGGCCAATAGGCACAAACGTGCCACAGGTAATTGTGGTTTTTAAGAACGAAACACAATTTTTTTCAATTTATGTATATTATTTTTTCAAATGGTTTCTAGGTTGTTAGGATGCAAACATTTATTGGGTTGTTTGGTCCAAACTGCTATAATAGAGCTGTTAGCAGTGCAATACTGGGGCCCCCTTGGACAGCTCTTGAGAGCTGATTGTTACATTTTCAGGAATTACATGAGTTAAATTGTTGGTAGTTTGAAATTGGCCATTATATCAGTTTTCCATTTCTGCAGAAAAATTACAGTCGCCCTTCAGTATCCACAGGGGATTAGTTCCAGGACTCCCCTCAGATACCAAAATCCAAAGATGCTCAAGTCCCTTATATAAAATGGCATAGTATTTGCATATAACCTACGCACAACCTCCTGTATACTTTAAATCATGGCTAGATTACTTATAATACCTAATACAATGTAAATATTATGTAAATAGTTGTAAATACAGTGTAAGTGCTATGTAAATAGTTGCTGGACCCCAAAATTCAAGTTTAACCTTTTGGAAATTTCTGGAATTTCTTTTTTTTTTTAATATTTTCCATCCTTGGTTTGTTGAATCCACATATACAGAACCCGTAGATATGGAGGACCAACTGTACCACAAACCCTGTGGCTTAAAACAACACCTATTTATTATCTTGAAGATTCCATGGGTCAGGAACGTGACACAGCTCAGCTGGAACCTCTGCTCAGGACTCACAAAGGGGTCACCAGGGCCACGGTCTCATCCAGGACTCACCACGTGGTTGATGGCAGAATTCAGTTCCTTGTGGTTGCAGGACTGAGGCCCTCAGCTCCTAGGAGCCCCCAGAAGTTCCCTGCCATGTGGCCCTCTCCACAGCATGGCAGCTTCTTCAGTCTACTATGGTGCAGTATTAAATAGCATAACCGGGCTTCCCTGGTGGCGCAGTGGTTAAGAATCTGCCTGCCAGTGCAGGGGACACAGGTTCGAGCCTGGGTCCAGGAAGATCCCACATGCCGCGGAGCAACTAAGCCCGTGCACCACAACTACTGAGGCTGCGCTCTAGAGCCCGTGAGCCACAACTACTGAGCCCGTGTGCCTCACCTACTGAAGCCCACGCGCCTAGAGCCCGTGCTCCGCAACGAGAAGCCACTGCAGTGAGAAGCCCGCACACCGCAACAAAGAGTAGCTCCCGCTCGCCGCAACTAGAGAAAGCCCGTGTGCAGCAACGAAGACCCAACACAGCCAAAAAAATATACATAAATAAATAGCATAACCTCATCAAGGGAGGGACAACCCATCACCTGTGCCAAATTCTGCCGTCACGAGTTCTGCTGCCACTGAAGTGGAGGGGATTCTATAAGGGTGTGACTCACTGGGGGTCATGATAGGGTATGTTCACCTCAGCCTAGATGAGAACGTTGATGTTATGAAAATCAGAAAATGCTCATTGTAAATCAACTATACTCTAATATAAAATTTTTTAAAAAAGAAAATGCTACACATCAGGGTGCTTTCCCCCGCTAATTGCTGGTTTCCCAGCACACCCCTGTTAGATGTTTCTTTGGGGGCTAAAAAATTTACTAAGAAATTAAGGGCTCCAGGAACAAAGAAAGTTTAGGTGAGATAGGCTGGGACCTGGGACCCTTTACTGGAGTGCTTGTACTTGGACCTGGACAAACGTCTCCTCCAGCAACAGAATACAAAGAAACTGTAAGGGACTAAAAATAACTGCATGCACGTGCAATCAGTGGGGCAATTATGAACAATAAGACAAAAAATGGCCACAAACCAACGGCCACTTCTGAGGTGCTGGGAGCAAAAGCAGGGTACAGCTCTTGATGCCCGCACACAGCACCACCAAGGGGGTGGGCAGACCGCCTAAGCTTCGCCTCCTGCCCCACCTACCCATTCACCCTACCCTCACCCCATTTAAGGAACAAGTTCACCCCACCCTTAGGGGAGCAAGCAAGGGAACCTGTTACTTGTTTTCGCTCCCTCATCCCAGACCAGAATTCCTGGTCTGGCCTCTTATCAATTTCTATGGATTAAAGGGTCCAGTCTTGGGAATTCCCTGGCGGTCCAGTGGTTAGGACTCGGTACTTTCACTGCCGTGGCCTGGGTTCAATCTTTGGTCGGGGAACTAAGATCCCTCAAGCCGCGTGGCACGGCTTAAACAAAAAAGCAAACAGATAATATGCATTTCAAAAAATAAGTAAATAATGAAGATGCCAATATTTGGCCACTGAAAAAGCTTGTGCGGTGTTGGGGGAAAAAAAAAAGTCCAAGAATCCGAGTCAATAACATAGGTAGTTCAAGGAATTCTTCCCAAGATTAGAAAACACTCTCCTTCAATTTTTAAAAGTATTCAAATGTTGCTCTTTACATTTAAGTACCTAATCTAACTAGACTTGATGTTTTCAGATGATGTGAGGTAGGAAATTTTTTCTCAGCTTTGTTGAGGTATAAATGACACACAATAAAACTGCATATATTTAAAGCAGACAATTGGGTAAGTTTGACATAATCGAAGGAGTGAACATACCAATCACCCCCAAAGTTTCCTCTTTGCCATTCCCCCTGCCACTTCCTTCCTGCGGCCCCCCACTCCCACGCAGTAACCCAGTTAGGCCAGTTTGCATTTTCTAGAGTTTTATTTTATTTTTTTAATTTTTATTTTTTTGCAGTATGCGGGCCTCTCACTGTTGTAGCCTCTCCCGTTGCGGAGCACGGACCCCGGACGCGCAGGCTCAGCGGCCATGGCTCACGGGCCTAGCCGCTCCGCGGCATGTGGGATCTTCCCGGACCAGGGCACAAACCCGTGTCCCCTGCATCGGCAGGCGGACTCTCAACCACTGAGCCACCAGGGAAGCCCTCTAGAGTTTTAGCTTAATGGGATCACATAGTATATACTCTTTTTTTGAGGGGAGGAGTTTGGCTTCTTTCACTCATAACAATTATTTTGAGATTCATCCAAGTCTTTGGGTATATCAATAGCCCATTCCTTTGTTTTCTTTAAATTTATTTTATTTATTTATTTTTGGCTGCGTTGGGTCTCCGTCGCTGCACACGGGCTTTCTCTAGTTGTGGCGAGCAAGGGCTACTCTTTGTTGAGGTGCATGGGCTTCTCATTGGGGTGGCTTCTCTTGTTGTGGAGCACGGGCTCTAGGCGCGCGGGCTTCAGTAGTTGTGGCACGTGGGCTCAGTAGTTGTGGCTCAGGGGCTCTAGAATGCAGGCCCAGTAGTTGTGGTGCACAGGCTTAGTTGCTCCACAGTATGTGAGATCTTCCCGGACCAGGGCTCAAACCCGTGTCCCCTGCCATGGCAGGCGGATTCTTAACCACTACACCACCAGGGAAGCCCTACCCTAGCCCATTCCTTTTGACTGCTGAGTAGTATTCCACTGTATGGATGTACCACAATTTGTTTATCCATTCACCTGTTGGTGGACATTTGGGTTGTTTCTGTTTTGAATTTTACAAATAAAACTGTTATGAACATTCACATACAATTTGCTGTAGGAACATGTGCTTTCTTTTTCCTAGGGTAAATACTTAGGAGTGGAAATGGCTGAATCATACGGTAGGTGGACGTTTAGTTCTTTAAAAACTGCCAAACTATTTTCCAAAGTGGTTGTCCCATTTACATTCCCACCAGCAGGGTGTGAAAGTTCCAGTTTCTCCACATCCTCACCAACAGTTGGCAAGGTCAGTCTTTTAAATTTTAGCCATTCTAATAAGTGTGCAGAAGTAGCTTGTGATTTTAATTTGCATTCCCCTAATGACTAATATTTCAACGTGCTTGCTTCCACGTTATATATATTTGGTGAAGTGTGTGTTCAAGTCTTTTTGCCCATTTTTCCTATTAGGTCGTCTGTTTTCTTATTGAGTTTAAAACTACTTAATATATTCTGGATATAAGTTCTTTGTCAGGTACAGGCTTTGCAAATATTTTCTCCCCATGTAGGACTTGTCTTTTCATTCTCTGAACAGACCCTTTTAAGGAGGAGAAGTTTTAAAATTTTATGAAATCCAGCTTATCAATTTTTCCTTTTATGGATCATGCTTTTGGTGTTGCATCTAAGAAATCTTTGCCTAACCCAAGTTCACAAAGATTTTCTCCTACACTTCTTTCTAGAAGTTTTATAGTTTTAGGTTTTACATTTACGTCTATGATGGGTAACATCTTTTTTTCCTTAAAAAATGTTATTGTGCACAGAAAAGTGCATAGATCACGTATGTACAGTTTATTATATATTTTAAAAGTGAACATCCTTGAACCACCACCCAGGTCAAGAACTAGAATACTGACAGCACTGCAATCTAATCACTACCATCTTCCCCTCCACAGAGGTACCACTCTCCTGTCTGTGTTAGTTTCCACTGCTGCTGTAACAAAATACCACAAATTTACTGCCTTAAAACAAAACAAATTTATTATCTTACAGTTCTGGAGATCAGAAGTTGGAAATCAGTCTTACTGGGTTAAAAATCAAGGTGTCAGCTGGGCTGTATTTCTCCTGAAGGTTCCAGTGGAGAATTCATTCCTTGCCTTTTCCAGTTTCTAGAGGTTGGATTCCTTGGCTTACGGCCACTTCAACCTCTGCTTCTGTTGTTACATCTCCTCTCTCCATAATCACATCGTCTCCTCTGACCCTGACCTTCCTGTCTCTCTCTTATAAGGACCTTGTGAGTAAATTGGGCCCATTCAGATAATCCAGGATAACCTACCTAACTCAAAATCTGCAATCGTCACGGGGTCCAGAGATGATGACATGGACATCTTCGGGGAGTCATTAATCTGTTTGCCATACTTCCTTAAGTGAAATTCTTTATAGTTTTATCACCCAGGTATAAACCTCCTAAACAAAAGTTTGGCTTGGCCTGGTTTTGAATTTTATGTAAATGAAATAATGCTGTCTGTATATTTTATGCCTTGCTTCCTTCAAATGTTTGTGAGATTCATCCACAAACATTTCATTGTAATTTTTTATTGTTGTATACTATGTCATTATAAGAATATACTACATGGGACTTCCATGGTGGTCCAGTGGTAGGACTCTGGGCTCCTAATGCGGGAGCCCAGGTTTGATCCCTGGTGAGGGAACTAGATCCCGCATGCATGCCGCAACTAAGAGTCCGCATGCCACGACTAAGAGTCTGAATGCTGCAACTCAGAAGTCCGCACGCCACAACTAAAAAAAGATCCTGCATGCTGTAACTAAGACCCGGCTCCGCGAAAATAAATAAATAAATATTTTTCAAAAAGAGAATATACTACAATTTATTTATTCATTCAAATATTCATGAACATTTGGGTTATTTGCAGTTTGGAGCTAGATGATATGAATAATGCATCTATCAACATTGTTTTCATGAGTCCTGGTTCCAGGGTATAGACTCAGAAGTGGAATTGTTGGGTGGGAGGATGGGTTACTGACAAATCTAAACCATTTTCTACTGGGAAATGACTTTGGTTTACTTCCTTCTAACACTGTTTCCATGGAAACATGCTGGGCTAATGTAAATACGGAACGCCAGCTGTGTTCCCAGGCAACAATGCTGATTACAAAAATGGCCCCTGATTGGTGAACTATATCAGATTGGAAGGATTATGAGTGGACTCATAGACCCCAAAGGCCTACATGACCAGGACTGAATAGAAAACTGGTTTCTCTGTGGGGTGTTTCTTACAATGGAATACGTTCCTTGTGGGGTCTTAGAAGCTGCCCTGATGATCTGTTACAAGAGGTGGCTCATGTTGTATATAAAACTTCCCTATGCCAGGGCGAGCAACACCCACCCGTACAGTATCATCCAACTGAAGATGCTGAGAAGCAGCCCCTGGACGCTCAAGGAAGATGTACTGGATGCTGTTGTGCAAAGATGCTGTTGTTTCTTGTCCTCTTTCCTTCTACAGAGTTAAGTGAACCTGGTGCCAAGTGACAGCCTATTGGATCCTGTGAGTGTGATGGTCAGGTAAAGCCCAAGACTGCTTCTGGTGACCGTCCATGCGGAGTAGATGCAACCCCAGATCGCAGGGTATGTCTCTCTTCAAATTTAATAGATAATGGGGGAAAAATACTTTTCAGGATACTCATGACAATTTAGACTCCCACCAACTGGTGGGGTCTTAGCAACCAACACTTCATAAGAGTTCTCACCATTCCTTCTTTCCCCAGCACTTGGTATTTTTGGACACTAATTTTTGAAAATCTGGTGAGTGTGTAATGATACCTCCTTATGGCTTTCATTTGCCTTTCTCTGAATACTGATGAGTAATAATTCTTCCATTCATCGGACATCTGAATTTCTTACTTGGTGATGTGCCCACTCAAGTCCTTTGACTGGTTTTATTTCTTTAATTATTTAATTTTTAATTTTTTTAATTAATTAATTTATTTTTGGTTGCGTTGGGTCTTTGTTGCTGTACTTTCTCTAGTTGTGGTGAGCGGGGGTTACTCTTCGTTGAAGATCACGGGCTCTAGGTGGGTGGGCTTCAGTAGCTGTGGCACGCGGGCTTCAGTAGTTGTGGCTCGCGGGCTTAGTTGCTCTGCAGCATGTGGCATCTTCCTGGACCAGGGCTCAAACCCGCATCCCCTGCATTGGTAGGAGGATTCTTAACCACTGTGCCACCTAGGAAGCCTTCCTTTGACTGTTTTTAAATTGAGCTGACTCTTTAATGATTTGTAAGAGATCCTTATATGTCCTTGACGCTAGGTTCTTTGTCAGCTATGTCTTACAAATAACCTTCAGTACTGTGACTTAGTTTGCACACTCTTTATGGTTGTTTTGATGAACAGGAGTTACTAATTTTAAAGTCATGGAATGTATCAATCTTTTCCTTTAAAAGTAGAGATTTCTGTAACTTAAGAAATGTTCTGCACTTTCACACATTTAGACCTTTGATTCATCTGGAATCAGTTTTGGAGACAGTGAGAGGTAAGTGTCTGGTTTCATCTTACAGTATGGATATCCAATTTTCACAGCACCATTATTAGAATCCTCCTTTTCCCATTTCTTGAAGTCAAATATCAAGTGTCCACATATGCATAGGTCTCATCCCCGTCTCTCTGTTCTGTCCCATTATCCCACTTGATTAGCCCTGCATCAATTATAAGAGATTTATTTATTTATGTCGCATCGTGCTGCATGTGGGATCTTAGTTCCCCAACCAGGGATCGAACCCGTGCCCCCTGCATTGGGAGCATGGAGTCTTAACCACCGGACCACCAGGGAAGTCCCATAAGACCTTTATAATAAATCTTGATAACCGATAGAGCAAATCCTTCCATATTGTTCTTCTTTTAAGTAAATTTTAGTCATCTTGTTCATTGCACTTCTCTATAAACCTTAGAATCTCTTTATCAATTCCATCCATTAAAAATAAAAACTTTTAGTGTTTTGTAGGGATTACACTGATTCTATAAATCAATTTGGAGACCTGACATTTTACAACACTAACTCTTCCAATCCGTGAATATGGTATATTTCTACATTTATTAAATTCTTCTTCAATATCCCTCAATAAACTTTTACAATTTACTCTATCGAGGTCTTGCACACTTTTGTTAGATTTCTTCCTAGGTACTTCTTTTGGCTATTATAAATTTGTCTTTTCTTCTTCTATTTTCTAATAGTTATTGCTAACACAGGGAAATATTAATTTTGTATCCAGCCACATTGTTAAAATACCTTGTTAAGAATACCTTGTTAGGGCTTCCCTGGTGGTGCAGCGGTTGAGAGTCCGCCTGCCGATGCAGGGGACATGGGTTCGTGCCCTGGTCCGGGAAGATCCCACATGCCGCAGAGCGGCTGGGCCCCTGAGCCATGGCCGCTGAGCCTGCGTGTCCGGAGCCTGTGCTCCGCAACGGGAGAGGCCACAAAAGTGAGAGGGCCACGTACCGCAAAAAAAAAAAAAAAAAAAAAAAAAAAGAATACCTTGTTAAAATACCTTGTCTCTTAGTACGTTGAAGTTACAAGACACAATCTGACTTCCAATGTTTCTTTTGAGAAATCAGTTGTCAGTCTAACTGTGGCTCCTTTGAAAGTAATGCCTTTTAACAATTTTCTGGCTGCTTGTATATTTTGGAAATTTCCGTATGTCCTGCATAAGCGTGGCTTTTTTGTTCATCCTGTTTTGGACTCTAAGGCATCCTTGAATCTGTGGATTCATTCTTTCATTGGTTCTGGAAAGTTCTCAGATATTATCCTGTCACACATTACCTCTGTCCCGTTCTCTTTCTGTTCTTCTGAAACTTTTATTAGACAACTGTTAAACCTTCTCACTAGATCTGCAATTGTCTTGACCACCCTTCCACATTTCTCATCTTTTTGTCTCTCTGTGCGAGATTCTGGGTGATTTCTTTGGAACAAATTCTTTCTTCAGTTTTTTGGGGGGTTTTTGGGGGTTTTTTTGGCTGCATTGGGTCTTCGTTGCTGCGCGCGGGCTTTCTCTAGTTGTAGAGAGTGGGGGCTACTCTTCGTTGCGGTGCGCGGGCTTCTCATTGCAGTGGCCGCTCTTGCTGTGGAGCATGGGCTCTAGCATGCGGGCTTCAGTAGTTGCAGCATGCGTGCTCAGTAGTCGTGGCGCACAGACATGTGGGATCTTCCCAGACCAGGGCTTGAACCCATGTCCCCTGCATTGGCAGGCGGATTCTTAATCACTGCGCCACCAGGGAAGTCCCTTTCTTTGGCTTTTATTTGGCTTATTGTCTATCTCCCCAGTAGAATGTAAACTACATGAGAGCAGATTCCTGTCTGTTTTGTTCACTACTGTGTCTTCAACACCTAGAACAGCACCTGGCACTTAGTAGGCACTCAACAAATATTTGTTGAATGAATGACTATCACCAGACAACTACATCCTTTCTTGAGCTCATGAGGAACTTTACAGAGCTCTATTCAGAGGACCCCACCTGACCTACAATTCTCCATAATCAAGTTTCTTAGGGCAAAGGAATCCATGGAGTCAAGATAATAAGATCATCCCGGTTGGACCTGTCTCTGGTGAGTTCCCATGAAAGACTAAGGAAAGCCAGCTCCGGCAGCCAACGCACACTAAGCCACTGTACTACCATGAAACAGCCAAAATTTTGAGGTGTGTAAATCAGACAGAATTCAGCTTCCAAAAGGCAGCTCAGGGTGATATTGAGAGCTGAACAAACGGACTGATTGAAAGTCAAATGTAGTAAAACTATAGAACATGTAGTAGACAGAAAAATGCCCCTCACCCTCCTGCCCAGACGTCCACATCCAAATCCCTGGAACTTGTGAAGATGTCACTTAAAGTGGCAAAAAGGACTGTATTTGTGTGTTTATGAACTGTGTCACAATGAGTTGTGGTCCTAAAAACTGAAAAGAACACTGGCCTAGAAAAGTCACATTGTTTGCAGGGCCAAATAACAAGGTCTTGAAGCAAATAGGAAAAATATGTCTAGGGAATTCCCTGGCGGCCCAGTGGTTAGGACTCCATGCTTCCACTGCAGGGGGCAAGGGTTCAATCTCTGGTCAGGGAACTAAGGTCCCACATGCCACACGGCACGGCCAGGAAAAAAAAAAATCTGTCTAGACTCTGCTGAGTTACCCACATCCTCTTTTTGCAGATGAAGAAACTACGGCCCAGAGAGGTGAAGACTTGCCCATAGTCACATAGCGCTGATGTGCCAGGACCAGGATTCTAATGCAGGTTTCACTGACTCCAGAAGGTGAATCTTTCCCCCTTAACCACCTTTTTTGAAGGTGTGGGGCTGTGCTAAGCACTAAATACTCATATTCCTACCGGAGCCTGAACACAACTCCCCCAGGGAGATGCTTTCAATAACCCCATTTTTCAGATGAGGAAGGTAAGGCTCAAAGAGGTTATGACACATGCTCCTAAGTAAGATCCACCAGGTCTGGTCTCAGAACCCACCTGCCTGTCCAGGGCTCTGGTCTGCTCCTGCAGCTCCTTGACCTCAGCCTGCGCCCGGACCCGGCACTTGAGCAGGTGACCCATGTTTTCCAGCTTCTTGCTGTCCTGCAGCCGCGTGACGTGGCTCTGGGCAATGCTGATCTGGACCTGCAGTTTGTCCCGCACCCCCTCCAGGCGCTGGATCTCCTCACTGCCCAGGCAGGGAAGTGGAGGGGAAGCCAGAAAGGGGCAGAGCTCGGCCTCACTAAAGTCCAGACACACTGGGCCTTCCCTCCCCCGTCAGCCCCAGGAGGAGGCCAGCACCCACCTCCTCAACAGCCCCGCCCCAGCTCCAGGGCCCCAGGTGCTTGGCTCACAGTTGCTTGTTGATGCGCTGGTGGACCTCCTTGCTGTAGGCTCGCCTTTCACCCTCCATCACTTTGCATTGCCGCTGCAGTCTGCTCAGCTCCCAATCCACTGAGGTGGGACCAGGCCAGGGAGGGACTCCATAGGAATCCAGGTTCCAGCCCCTCCCTCCCCAGCACCTAGGAATTCTGGCTCCCTGAGGGTCTCACAAACTTCAACTGAACTGCAGACCCAGTTCCCAACACCACTCTAGGGCTGCACCTCAGTTCCTGTATCCCTCAAGCTTCCTCATCCCTTCACACTTCCTGTACCCCAAGCCGACCTTCGCATTTTTCCCCTAAACCCACTCCTACCCGGGGCTTGGGCACACATGTTTCCCCACTAGAGGGCACTCCTCGGAGGACTCACAGTCCTCAGGGACCAGAAGCACAGGACCTGGAACTTGGGAAAGCTGAGGACAGGTGCCAAGACCCCCGGGGCACCACTGCTGTTCCCTCCCTCCCCTTCAGCCCACTGCCCAGCCTTCCTCAGCCCCACCTCCCGCCTCCTCGCTCTCAGCCCATCCCTCTGGCTCAGGCCTCATCCTCCCCTTTCTGGACCGTCACCCCATCACCCCAGCCTCCTCCCTAACCTCCTGGCCTCCCCTCACAGCTCCAGAGGGTCTTTCTATACCTAGAGCTGTCACAGGCCTCCCTGGCGCGCCAGCATCTCCAGGACAAAGTCCCAGCTCTTCACCCTGGTGTTCAAGTGCCCACAGACCCGACCCTACCCACCTCTCCGGTCTCGTCCACTAGCTCCCCATCTCTCACGGCCCAGTGGTTCTCAACCAGGAGCAATTGTGCCCCCTTAAAGACATATGGCCATGTCTAAAGACACTTTTGATTGTATGGTGCTGGGGCAGGTTGGGGGGTGCTACAGACATGAAGTGGGTAGAGGCCAGGGATGCACTGAGCATCCTCCAACACACAGGACAGTCCCCCGGATAGCAGGGAATGATCTGACATCTGACCCCAAGGGTCAACAATGTGGAGACTGAGAAAGCTTGCTCTAGTCATATGCTGTTCTCTCTGCGGAAACACTCTTCCCTTCCTTCTCCTGTTGGTAATTCCTGAGAGAAGTTCTGGGCCCCGCTCAAACTTCTGCAGTAAGTCTTCCCGGCCGTTCCACTCCCCAGGCTTGGCCCGCCCATCTGCCCGGCTCCACCTCCATTCTGGAGCCTGTGCGTTTCCCCACTAGAGGGCGCTCCTGAAGTCCCTCCCTGTCCCCAGTGCCTTGTTGCACAGGACCTGAAACATGGGAAAACCGGGAAAAGAATGAATGAAATAAAGAATGTATGAATTACCCGTTCCCTCCAGGAAGGCCTCGCTTCCATGCTCGGAACGAGCGCTCCCAGCAGAGAGTCCTAAAGGCATCTTGGCCAAAGAGGGTGGGGCTCCTGTAGGGGTGGGACAGGACCCCTTCAGACGGCGAGCAGGAGAGGGTTATAGGAGGAGGGCGGGCGATGACAGCGAGGGGCTAGGAATTGGAAGAGAGTGACCCCAGAACTAGCTCTGGCCTTTCTTTGAGTCTCAATTTCTCCAGTGGGTTGGAGTGGGACATCTCTAGGGTCTCTTCCCATGCCTCTCCCGACCTCCCACCTCTCACATTCTCTGTCTTGCGTCGCGGCTCTGACTCTGGCGGGGGGTCTTCTAGGCTCTCGGTATCTCCGAGGCGGGGCTGTTTGCGGAGGGGGCACAGAGAAGGGGAAAATCCCCCCAACCCCGTCGGCTGAGGGGAGTGAGGCCTGGTCCCTACCTGCTGGGCTGGAGTGCCTGACATGTCCTGGATGCTCCAAGCTCACTGTTGTGGTCTGGTTACTGGGGAGATGAGGGGCCAATGAGGCCTGAGGACAGCAGCCGGGGAGGGACCAAGGCCACCGAAGAAAGCCGTGGGAGGGGAGACTGGGGAGGAGAGGCCGAGGAGGCCACGAGACCTGCGGGGAGCTCGGGTGCTATGAGCAGATGAGTTAGGGGAGCCCTGCGAGGGGCGGGGCTAGAAGGCTGCGATGGGCGCGGCTTCGGGGTCCTGCCAGGGGCGGGACCTGTGGGGGCGGGACTGTAGGCCTTGTGAGGGACAGGGTTGGGAGGGCCTGTGAGGGCGGGACTGTAGCCCTTGCGAGGGGCGGAGCTGTAGAGGACTACGAAGGGCGGGACTGAAAAGGCCTCTGAGGAGAGGGACCGGGTGGGCCTGAGGGGCGGGGCTTCAGGGGAGGGCAGAGCTGCCGGGGCCGGAGAGGGTTGGGGCTGGCGAACCGCAGCAGGGAGTCAGAAACCCGTCCAGGCCGGGGCTTCGGAGCCTTGAGAGGGGAGGGGGCAGGATACCTGTAGAGGGCGGGGCTGAGGGCATTGTGAGGGGTGGGGCTTCGAGGGCTGAAAGGGGCGTGGCTGGAAGAACACGGGAGGGGTCTGGTGGGAGGGCGCCGGAAGAGCGCGGATTCCCAAGATTTGTGGCGGGGGTGGGGGACGACTAACTCGGAGGCACTCAGGCTCAGAGATCCTGGGGAAGGAGGTCGAGATGGTCTATTTGGGGAGCACAGGGTTGTGAGGGCTGGGCTGTGTTTCCAGGAGGGAGAGGCAGTAGCTAAAAGAGCCTGTGGAGGCAGGGCTGGGAGGGAAACGTCTGAAAGGCTTTGGAACTGGGCCAAGGTCTTTCGGGACGGGGCGTGAGAGATGCGTGTCTTAAGCTGATTAAGACCACGTTATTTTGAGGATTCATCAGCAGGCACGCGGTGCCGATGCCGGAAATTGTGAGGGGGGAGGAGCGCTCACCGCCGCCTCAGGTCCTCGAAGCGGCTGACTACGCATGCGCGGCCAACGGCCTCGGGAGAGGCAGCCAAAAACCCACAGCCGCTTTAGAGGTCCGCGCACTGAGAGGCGGAAGTGGGCGGGGCCTAGGGCGCTCCGTGCCGCGCCTGCTTTCCGGCCACGCCCCCATGGCGGCGCCCCTAGCCCCGCAGGGCACGCCCTGTTGACGGCAGGCTGTTGCCCCCTTGACGACAGGCGGCTTACCCCGTGGGCCTCTACAGAGCGGGCTGGCAGTAGGCACCGCTCCCTGCAGGCTGGGTGTGCCCGATGCCTGCGGTTTCCTGTAGGAGGAAGCGGTCCGCGGGCGCTCAGCTCGTAGCTTTGGAGGCCCCGGAGGGGGAGATCCCCCCACCGCCCTCGGGTCCCCTGATTCTCCCCCTTCTATAGGGCCCTAGCATGGGGGACCCCCTGCCCCGAACACCCCCGGGGTGCCCAACTCTGGCGCTGATTCCGCTCTGGGAGCTTGATTCAGAGTCCTAGCCTCCTGTTCCCCACCTTCCCCCCTCAAATTCCATCTCCCTAGACCCTAGTCCCCAGACTCCTCCCAGGACCCAGGTCCAGTCCCCTTGCCTCCTTGAAGAGCATACGATCTCAGTCCCTCATTGTTCCCCCAGTGACCCAGGCTTTCTAACTTACCTGGGGAACTGATTTCAGACCTCCAGTCTCTTGTCCTTCTCAAAGATGTAAACTGGAACTTCTTTATTCCCACCCCCAGGGACCTTCATTTTGTACCCCCAACTTTGTAGTCTTGGGACCCAATGGACCCAAGATTTTGCCCCTTCCCCAAGTCCTAGAGACCTTGATCTTGGGTCTCCCAGTACTGAATCCACTCAGGGCCCCAGTGTCTGGTATGACAAGCACATAACAACAGTGCTTACTTGGTGCCGGGCACTCCTCTAAGAACTGCTCCATGATGTATTTACTATTATTATTTCGATTTTACAGATAAAGAAACTGTGGCATAAAGAGATTAGTAACTTGCCCCAAATCACAGCTAATGAGTAAAGCAGTTTCAATTTGAATCCAGCCAGCGTATCTCTATAGAGTCTGTGCTATTGTGATTTCCAGGTCTCCCGAGTACCCACCCAGTCACTGAACTGCCCTTCCCTCACCCCCTCAGGGAGCCCAGATGACCAGCCATTCTCCCTCCCTCTAGCTCTGGCCCAATCAGATACCCAGACATCCCATCGTTCAGTTCCCTTCCCTTGTACTGACCCAGGATTTCAGTTCTCCAGCTCTTAATTCCATATTCCAGATATCTGGTTCCCTGTCCCTCATTTTTCACCAAGCACCCAACCCTGCCAAGAGACCCAGGTACTTAGTGGTGATCACCCCCCACCGTAATTCAGTAACCCAAGAATTAAATAACAATGATAACAATAATAGTTGACATTAAGTCCCTGGTACTGCACTTCTGTTTAAAACCCTCCACTGGTTTCCAACTGCACTTAGAATAAAATCCAAACTCCTCCTCTAGGCTTCAAGGGCCCTCTTTGATTTCCCTTCCTACCACTCTCTCTCGTTCCCTATGTTCTGGCCACACTGGCCCTTCTGTCTTCTTCTCAAACAACCTGAACTTGTTCTCAAAGGCCTGTGCACGTCCTCTCCCTGCCCCGCATTCAGATGACTCCCGTCTGCAAGTCTCAGCTCAGATGTCACCTCCTCAGAGAGGCCTGGCCAGATCACCATTTTAAGTAGCCTCCCATCATTAGCAGTCTATTTTATTTCCTTCAAAGCCTTTATCACTATCTGAAATCTATCTTCTTCACGATGTTTTGTCTTTATCGTCCCTCTCCCTCAACTAGAAGGGAAACTCCATAAGAGCAGCAGGGCTCCCATCTGTTTTCTTCATTATTAACTCCTGGTTCATAATAGATGTCCAATGAATGTTTGATGAGGAAAGGAATAAACATGTTAGGTGTGTTAGTGTACTGGTATTACCTTATTCGTTTAGAATAAGTATCAGAATTATTATCAGTATTAGTATATTGTCAGTATTATGAGTAGTATTGTACCCACCTCATAGATTAGGAAACTGAGGCTCAGAGAGTTGAAATAATTGGTCAAGGTCCCCCGGGCAGGAAACAGTAGCCCTGGGTTCTTAACTTCCACCTCCTGCCCCCTTCTGGAGTTCCACACTTCCTCATATCCCATCCCCTGACCCCGACCATGGTGCCAACGCCACCAGCCCTCACCTCACTCCACGCTGCAGGAATCTGGCCTCATCCCTCAGTCTCCCATCCCTCTGAGGATTCATTCCTAAGCCCCATCAAGGAAAGCAGACATCAGTCTCAGGACCAGTCCCAGAGCAGAGGCCTGAGAATCAAATCCTCCCACCCCTGATGCTTGCCCCACCTGAGGGCCCCAGCTCTGTTCCCTTCCTGCCAAGGACACATCATCTCAACCGCAGGAGGGAGCCCCAGAAGATGCCTGTCTGGGGGCAGTGGGTGGGGGCCCAGAGAATGAGGAATCCGAGTGCCTGGGCCCTCCCTCTGGCTGCAGACCTCAGCTGGGTGTGGTGAGGGTGGGTATAAAAGGGTCAGTATATATTGAGAGGAGCAGAGAAAGAGAAACCAGGAGAGTGAGGAGAGAGAGGAGGAAGGAGGTACAGACAGTGAGGACAGGACCGAGAGAGACGAGAGGCAGAAGGAGAGAGAGAGGGAGAGAGGCAGAAGGAGAGAGAGAGGGAGAGAGGGAGACGGGGAGAGAAAGAGAGTTCCGGGATTGGAGGGGAGAAGGAGGGAGAGAGCAAGAGAGGAGAGGGAGGGAGGGAGGGAGAAAGGCGGTGAGAGGCGGGGGCCTCGACAGGGTGGAAGGAGGGAGGAGAAGGGCGGGGCACGGAGGCCCAAGCGAGGGACCAGACTCAACTCTGACTTTTTCCGCCGCGCTCGGTAAGTTTCCAATCCGTTATTCAGACTGGGATTCTTTCTTTACCTGGGTGTGCAGCAGTTTGGAAAGGAGACCCCCAGCTTGGGAGAAGCTTGGAAATCCTGGTAATTTAAGAAGTGATCTCTTTGCACTTGGGGTGGAGACTTGGGAAGGGGTGGAGCCCGGCAAAGTTTGAGGGTTCCCAACAGAGCCTCCCCACCCGAAAACTTCCTGCCGTTTTTTTCCTGTGTCTGTCCACTCCCCCCGAGGACCCTGAGGTCAGGGCTTCTCGTGAGAACAAGCAGAGTCTGGGGACCCTTCAGCCACCTCCCCTCACCCCTCTCCCGCCCTTTCTGGACACTTGAAGGGTCATGGGAAGCTGGCTCCTCCTTCTTGGGCCTCTCCCCACTCCCAACACGGATCTTGTCCACTTTCCCTACAAGGTGTCTAGTAGACACTAGTCTGGCAGCAGGGTGGGGTGCGGACATCATGGGCATAGCCAGGGGCTGGGGTTTCCCTGGTGTTTGGGAGGCAAGGGGGCGAGATGAGTCACCGACCAGATGACTCACCGGGTCCCCCTTCCTCCCCCCACCCCAGGAGAGGAGTGGGGTGACTCAAGTATGCCTGATTCTGGGGGCAGACCCCAGCTTCTGATGAATCTGAACAGGCGGCAATATGAATTTTCAGAACCTGGCCCATAGGTGCCCAGGGACAGGGCTCTGAGGAGATGGGGGCCACATTGCTAGTCTTACTCATTCCCGACCCGAGGGTCCATCCCTGGCCCCCTGCAGGCCCTGGGGAATTCAGGAGTCCGGGCCCCGGGCCCCCAGCCCCCTCTTCCTTCAGACCCAGGAGTCTGGAGCCCAGCCTCCTCCTCTCTCAGACCGGGAGTCCGGGGCTCCTAGCCCCCTTTTCCATTAGACCTGGGAGTCTGGACTCAGCCCCCTTCTCCACCAGAATTCAGACATGTCCCCCGCCCCTGTGCCAACCTCTTGACGTGATGGTCTCCTGACGTCCCCACCCAGGCTTCCAGCGCAGCCATGTCACTCCTCCTGCTGGTGGTCTCTGCCCTTCACATCCTCATTCTCATCCTGCTTTTCGTGGCCACTCTGGACAAGGTAAGCTTACTTGGAGTAGGAGCCTCCCGTTCTCCTGCAGACTCCTGCCACGCCCCTCCGCAAGTCACTCTGGCCCCGCCCCCTTTCCCTAGCACTCACCCTTCTGAGCTCTGCCTCCACCCTACGTGCCTCGCCCCGGCCCCACTTTCCTACTAAATCCATGCTTTCCCATGGCACCTTGCCCTTTTCCTAACCCTTCCTAGTCTCCCTAACTTTGTCCTTGTTCCTCTGTCCATCCCAGTCCTGGTGGGCCCTCCCCGGGAAGGAGTCCCTGAATCTCTGGTACGACTGCACATGGAACAGTGACAACAAAACGTGGGCCTGCAGTAATGTCAGCGAGAATGGTGAGGGGTGAGGGGCATTGGAAACTGGTCTGGAAAAGGGAGGGGTAACCCCAAGTATCCTCCCGGGACCAAGGATTGGGAATCCCCCAGGGTTTGAGTGGGGGGGTCTGGGTCCCCATGCTGAGTGACCGAAGCTGATGTATGATGACCCATCTATCTGGATGGTAGGGGGAAGTATGCTCATATTCTAAAGAGGATGGGCTAAAAGCCCCACTCCCTGTGATTCAGAAGGAATGGAGGCCACATGCTCTAGGTTTAAAGAAAGGGGGAAAAACTCCCAAGATCCTGAGAAGACATGATTATGTTTCCAAAGTTCTAAGGAGACAGGTGTTCTGAAGGGGTGGCTGGGACCAATCTTTCCAAGTTCCAATGGGGTGGACCACATTACGTTTCTAAAGAGGTGAGGCTGAATCCTTCTAAGGTTCTAAAGAAGTGGGGCCAGGTGCATCTGAGTTCTAAAGGGGCGGAGCTGCGTCCATAGAAATTTTGAAGTCAAGGTGAAAGATTAAATGCTTTTTGCCTAAGAGCAAGTAAGAATTTTTGCTCTCCTTCTATACAACATTGTACTGCAGGTAGCCAAAGCAACAAGGCAAGAAAAAGAAATAAAAGGCATAAAGATGGGAAAGGAAGAAGTAAAAATGTCTTGATTCCCAGTGAACATCTTTATATAGAAAATCCTAAAGAATCTGCAAACAGCTTCTAGAACTGATAAGGGAATTTAGGAAAGTTACAGGAATTGAGGTCGATATAAGTGATACTACTAAGTATCTAAGGTTATATGTCTCTAAATGGAAGAAGGGTTGGTGGGGGCAATGACGAGCAAGCAGGTGGAGCTGGAACTCTGGACCTGCTGTGACTTCCACCTCTGTCTCCTATTGCAGGCTGGCTGAAGGCGGTACAGGTCCTCATGGTGCTTTCCCTCATCCTCTGCTGTCTGTCCTTCATCCTGTTCATGTTCCAGCTCTACACCATGCGGCGAGGAGGGCTCTTCTATGCCACTGGCCTCTGCCAGCTTTGCACCAGTGAGCACTGTTCCCTGGGAATTCAAGGGAAGGGAGGAGGCCTGTGAGGATGTGGGGGGAGGGGGAGGAGCTGAGGATGGACATCTGATGAATGAAAACAATTCTCAACAACCCAAAGACCACCTGAGCTTCCTCCCTTGGCTACCTCTCTGCCCTAGGGACTTAGGGGAGTTGTAGTTTTCAGTGACTTGGTGGTTTGTGGTGTGCAGCTCTGAGTTATGGGGGAACGGGCACTTAGGGCTTCAAGGAGCCAGGGCTGGGGAAGGGGGTGTGGACAAATAATTTAGATCCCAGGGATGAAGGGGTGCCAGCAGGGATAGGTAGCTAATTAATACGCCAGGAGAGAACTCTGAATCATAATAGTAGTGGTTTTATAATGTCAGCCAGCTGCTGTTTCTTGTGGACCTACTATGTATCAGACACTTCAGGGAGTTTTATGTACTTTTCAGTTTTTTGACTTCAGGTGCAAAGGACTAAGTTAATCATAGTCATCAGTTTGGGGGAACATTATCTTTCTAGGTTCCCTCTCGTTCTATTAATTCACTATCTGTGCACTTGGCTTGTAGAAAGGTGCTCAAAAGTATTCCTTGAATGGATGGATGGATGAGTAGGTATTTTCGTCCCATTTAACGGATGAGTAAGGGGGGCCCGAAAAAATTAACTAAATTGCCCAAGGCCAGTCTGCAGTGGCCCGAGGCACGGCGCTGGGGGAGCGAACCACAACTCCCAGCAGGCAGCGATGCTGCGCACTCGCCTTCCCGCGGCTTCTTTGGCCCGTGGGTTGTTGGGAAATGCAGTCTTCTTGTGCGGGTCCTGCGTGACGCGTGATTCCCATCTCCCCACAGGCGTGGCGGTGTTTACCGGGGCGCTGATCTACGCCATTCATGCCGAGGAGATCCTGGCGGAGCGCCCATCAGGGGGCAGCTTCGGTTACTGCTTCGCCCTGGCCTGGGTGGCCTTCCCCCTCGCCCTGGCCAGCGGCATCATCTACATCCACTTGCGAAAGCGGGAGTGAGGGCCGCGCGTCCCCTCGTCTCCCCAGCCGGCTCCCGGCCCCTCCACCTCACCCCGAAGCCCCCACCCCGCCTCCAGAAAATAAAACCATTTAACCGCTCGTTCTACCTTTGCCTCCTTCCTTCCTTCCATCTTCTGGGACCCAGGCTGCTCGTGCCTGATCTTTCCTGAATGGGGACAGCCCCCATCAGCAGCAGCTTGGTCTTCAGAACGTCTAGCTCCAGGCCCCCATCTCTCTCTAACTTGGGATACAGGAGCCCGCGGTCCCAGCAGCCCTTCTTCCCCTTCCACAGACCCGAGGGCCCCGGGCCCTCCGGTCTCAAAACTCAGGATTCCTCCCAAGACTAGACCTTCAGGCACTTCTAGGTAAGAACCAGGAATCTGTGTTTCCAGTCCTCTCTCCTTGGCCAAGGGTCTCTCTCAACCAGCGAGGCTGTGTGTCTTGTTCTAGATTGCTGTTAGACAGGCTGGGACCTGGGACCCTTTGCTACCTTGCTTGCACCTGGACAAATATTTCCTCCAGCTACAAAATACAAAGAAACTATAAGGGACTAACTGCGTGCATGTGCACTTGGGGCAAATTCTGGACAACAAGATACGAAGAGACCAAAAAGCCCAACTGCCACTTCTGAAGAACCAGGAGCAAAAGCAGGGTACTGCGCGTGCCCACTGCACGCACCACCGAAGAGGTAGGCAAGCCACCTAAGCCACTCCTCTGGCCCAAACCCTGGACACACCCCTACCCTCACCCCATAGAAGGGGCCAGCTCACCCCACTTCAAGGGAAACTGTTGTTTGTTCTCTCTCCCCCCTGCTGCAGCAGGAACCCCAATAAAGCCTCGCCTGAATTTCTTATCTGGCCTCTGATCAATTTCTATTGATTACGGAGGCCAAGAACCCTGGTTGGTAACAGTTGGGTCTCTTTTTTTTCTCCCTCTGACCCTTCCTCTGAGAAGACTCTTTTCCATTTCCCTCTTGGAACCCAACCCCTCTTCTTCCCCCACCCTCTCCAAATGCCGCCTCTAATCCATATGACACCTTAGTAAAAATTAGATGACACCCCCCCTTCTCCAGGCTTACTCAACCCCACATCAAGACACACGTGGGACGGGGAGAGGCTGGCTTTTACACCAACCCATCTCCTGGCTGTGTGTCTTTGTGCAGTGAACAATCTCTCCTATCTTCTGTGTTCAGAAGACTCAGTCTTTTGGGGAACCAGGGCTCTGCTCAGGGGTCAGGTCCTCCCTAAGATCCTCTTCTGTGACCCACAGCCAGTCTATTTCACCAACTCCAAGCCCAGACTCTCTCTAGGACTACAGCTTCCTTTGCCCGGGACCCACCCAAAATGCATTCCCCCAAGACCCAGAGTCTCTTCTTTCCAGATTCCAATGCCTTCCTTCCCTCCAACCCCTGCGGCTACCCCACTCATCCAGATTTATGAAACATGATTTATTCCTTTGCGAGAGGGGACAGGGGAGAAATTGATAGACAAATAAATATTGCACAGGCCACTGGTGGAGGCAAGATCCAGGCTGAGGTAGTTTCTGTAGAAAGGCTGAGGGACCTGGGCAGGGAAGGCGCCTGAGTTTTGTTGTTGGGCCTGAGTGGACGTGAGCCTTGGGGTGAGGATAGTTTCTGGTTCCTCCTGGCCCAGCTTTCTGCCTGGCACAAGGCTCCCAACCCCTTCAGCCTGGACAAGCTGATCGACAGTTGACCAAATGGCCTGCCTTATAAGTAGCTGCAATTGATAGAAAGATCAGGTCTCCTCTAAAAATTCTGATTGGTTGCTTCCATGCAGGGACAACTGGCTGCCCTAGGTTGGTTGTGCCCAACAGCTGTCATTGGCGGTTTGCCAGAGAACCGGGCTAAAAGGCTCTCATTGGACGTGGGCTGGAGCTCCGCCTCGGTGAACACGATGGGCAGTCTGCCCGGTACAGGCTAAAAAGACAAGTGATATATAGCCTCGGGAGGGCACAGTTTAACAGCTGTGCCTGGTGGTTTGTAGCGTTGCAGAGCTGTGATTGGCTGGCACCACGTTTAAATGTTCGTGGGGCGGGAGACCAAGATGGAACAGAAGCAGGGCCTAAAAGCTTTGATTGGCTGTTCATCCGAAGAGGGGGCCTAGCAACAGCAGGCTGCTTTGATGGGCGACTTTGTTTAAGAAAACAGAGTAACGTTAAGTAGTAATGAGTAACTGGAAGTTGTGGAGTGGTGAAGCATCGTAGCCATGATTGACGGCTTGTCGAGGAGGCGGAGCTTAGTTCCCAGCCAGCTGGCTGGGCGGGGCGGGACAGAGAGGTTTCGATAAGGGGTCATCAGTGCTGGGTGGTGCGGCCTTGGGGGAAGTGATAGTAGCCAACGGGTCTAGTTTGGGAAAACCCGGGGGCGGGTACATCCCGATGCTGGGGGTCAGGGCTTGCAGGTGGGCCAGGGCCCGAGTTCCGTTGAAGGCCACGTCACAGCCTGACTGGGCTAGAAGCCAGTTCTCCACCTCCGACTGGAGCCACTGGGAGGTCTCTGCAGAGGGAGGCAGGTGTTGTGAGGAGGTCAGACAGACCTGGAAGGACTGAGAGGGGGCAGCAGGGAGGGCGCAGCACAACGAATAAGAGGGGTCTGGGTTTGGGAGAAGCCTAGGGGAGTGGGACAAAGCCTAGGAGGCTCAGCTTTGGGGCTCTCATCTGGGGACATGCCAGGGACTCTTGCTCAGGGCGCTTACACAGGTAACGGATAAGGGTGTCTTGTAGGAAGTGTTTGGGTTCACGTATAGGAAGAAGCGGACGGGGAGTGGGGAGCATGCCACAACAGGAGCCTGATCCAAGACTCCTATCGAGGTTGAGGTTAGGAGAGGGAAGTCACCCCAGGGAAGAGCAGAAGCTGGGTCAGGGGTCCCGAGTGCTGAATCGGGTTCACCAGTGCGAGCCGGGACTGGGAGGTGGGCATCGTGGGGATGGTGTCTCACTGGGGCAGGGCCACTTGGGACTAACGGTAGTCTCAACCCGGTAGGGGCAGGGTGGAGTTTGCTCCAGGTGGGGCCACCTCTGAGCCGGGCAGCATTGGGATGGGGCGGGGCCTCGCGGGGGCGGGGCTGAAAAGGGGCGGGGCAGTGTGGGGCCACCTGGCACTCGCAGTCCTACCTTCTTCCGGCTGGCCCTGAGTCCCCCGGGGCCGCCGGGCCAGGAAGCTATGCGCCAGCATCACCTCCTTGGTGTGCTCGTCCTGCGCGCGCAGGGCCAGGGCGCTGAGCAGCTCCGAGTTGTTGGACGTGCTGCGGTAGTAGAGCATGTGCGCCAGCTCCAGCGCCTGCACGTTGCGCCGCTGTCCGAACATCTGCAGGCCAGACGAGATCCGGGAGGGTCAGGGCCGTGCTGGGGCTCCACACACACACTCCCCAACCCACCCAGCACGCACCCTCACCCATATACACACCCCTGGGTCACTTACGCTGGTACAGTCCTTCCCGAGGGCTCCAGGGACCTCCCCAGACGTCTTCGGTCCAGGTCCCCAGGACTGGGGCCTGGGTATTTGGATGTTTAACCCACATGCTCTCGCCCCTGGTTTGCTCATTTGAGCCACGTGTTAATGAATGTGTTCGAGGATTTCCGGACCACAGGAGTTTTAGTGTCGGCACTTTTTGTTACAATGATTTTTTTTTTTTTTAATCCTTATCGTCTAGACACATACTGAAGTGTTCCCAGATGACGCGTGCAGGATCTGCTTCAAAATAATCCAATGGTCGGGGAGGCGGTCTTTAGGTGAAACCTGATTGACCGTTGCTACCTGTTGACGCTGGTGCTGGCTACAAGGAAGCTTATTATACTATTCTATTTCTGCATCTGTTTGCACTTTTCCATAATTAAAAAAAAAAGGTTTTAAATGTTAAATTGTCAAAGAGAAGTGTTAACAGACAACAAATACTTGATGAGCCGTTTTCAGAGAAGAAGGGAGGGAGCGCCAGGTCTGGGGCCCAGCTGTCTATTGGCTGCCCCCCTTCCCCACCAGGAACAGCACATGCAAAGGGAGAGAAGAAAAGAGAAGCGGGGGGGAGGAGCTACAAGTATATTTTGGTAGAGCTGAAGCTTAGAATTGTGTCAGATGAGGCTGGGGAAGCAAGGTCTCCGATGCCAAGTTGTGAGCAAGGGAGAAGCAGGGCCAGCCCCGGGGCCAATGGGGATGGGCCGGAGGGGACCAACGGGGGGGCTAGGAAGAGGGTCTGAGCTGGAGCCAGGATAGAGGAAAGGAGATGGGCACAGAGACTTGGAGAGGGGGGGCAGGAAGGATGGGCTGAGGACTGACGGGTTGGGGGGCAGGACCAGGGCGACTTCCAGGGGTCTAACCAGTGACTGGGGGACAACGGGGTCAACCACAGATGGAGAACCAGGAGGAAGAGCAGGTGTGGGAGAGATGCTGCCCTCCACCTGGCCAACTTGGCTGCTTCAGGCTGAGCACAGAGCACCCCGATCTAGGAGATGATGGGGAGCTGCTTGTGGAAACCACGGAAGTGGACGAGATCGCTCGTGGGTGTAGGGGTGGAAGGAGAAAGAGGGACGTGTATCCTGCAGCAAAATCAGCCTCCCAGGTGTTTGATCTGAGCATCTGTCCCAAGACGGGGAACTCGGGAGGACAAGGGGGTTTAGGGGAAGATGGATGCTGTGCGGGCAGCTGGACAGAGGCCAGGGAGACCCACATTTAAGGCATGGAGGGAGTTCCCTGGTGGGCTAGTGGCTGGGATTCAGTGCTTTCGGCGCCATGGCCCGGACTGAATCCCTGGTTGAGGAACTGAGATCCCACAAGCCAAATTAATAAATAAATAAATGATAAAGTTAAGGCATGGGGGCTCAGCCTGGGGCATGGGAAACTGTCTAAGGGATGCAGTAAATTAACTAGTGAACTGGGTTTAAAACCGGGTGCTTCAGAGCCCAAGAGGCTCAGGACCCTCCATCCCCACGGGCCACTGAGAGGTAGCACGGATGGTCCTCCCTGGGCTAGAACTGTGTATGTCCTCCCCAGAGCAGCTCGGCACCCTCCCCTCTGTTGTCCGTGGTTGCCACACACCCTCTATGCTTACAGCCCTTCCATAGCCCCCTGCCCTGAGGATGAAGTCCAGGGCCACTGCCTTGGCATTCAAGGCCCTCGCCACTCCCTCTGGGGCCTCGCTTCACCACGCTGCACCCCAGACTCCATCACTGTGAGATCCCCCCAAGCTGTGCTCACCCAGCCCCCTGAAAGGCTCAATCCCCGCCTTTCAGAGCTTCCCTCCAATCCCACTGGACCCTTGGTTCTAGGTAGGAAGTGCTCCCCCCACCCCTGCAACCCTCTCAGCCAGCGCAGGCTGGTTATTATCTGTGGGATTTATTAACCAACCAGGCTTCCTACGAGCCCATTGGGATGGCTGAAAACAGCCTGAAAACCAAGGAGCCAGCAAGTAAGTGATCGGGCACAACAGCAACTTCATGCCAGTCCACGTTCCTGGGGCCAATGCCACCCCTGGGGAGAATCAGTAAAAGGCGGCCCCTTGAGGCCACCTCAGCCTCGAGACAGAGCTCGCGGCTCAGCAAGCAAAGCACAAGCTGGAGTCCAACCCCCAGCTGTCCCTTCGGCCACGCATCCTTGGATGGTGAACAACCTGCACAACTGGATGAGGCGGCCCTGCACTCACATGTAGCGGAATCAGGAAGGGAGCTTGTTAATAATACAGGCCCTGTTCCCAGAGTTTCCAATTCAGTCCATATGGGCTAGAACACAGGAGGCTGCATTTATAAAATAGCTCCCCTGGTGATAGTGACACCTGGCCAGGATGGGGAAGCCCAGACTCAGGAGACAAGAGCACAGTCAGTAATAACAGTAATAATGGTAATGGCGAACTCTCATATAATGCCTCTGTACTATGTGCCAGGCTCTGTTTTCCGCACTGTAGTATGCGCATCAATTCATTTACTCCTCACAACAACCCCCACTGTCATCTCCACTTTAAAGAGGCACAGAGAGGTTAAGCAGCTTGTTCAAGGTCACACAGCTAGGGACTTCCCTGGAGGTTCAGTGGTTAGGACTCCACGCTTCCACTACAGGGGAATGGGTTCGATATCTGGTCGGGGAACTAAGATCCCACATGCCATGCGGTGTGGCCACCAAAAAAAAAAAAAAAAGCTAAAAAAAAAAGGTCACACAGCTAGAACACGGTAGAACTAGATTCAAACCCAGGCAGTCTGGTTCTAAAACACACACCCCTCCCACGTCACTAAGCATGCAGTGAGTGGCCGTGAACACTTGTATCCCACTAGCCACATGCCAGCCCTGTATCCAGTGTTCCTCACAGATTCACTCATTTCCTCCTCACAACAGCCCTACCAGGCAGGTCTTGCTATTATACCCATTTTCCAGATGAGGAAATCGAGGCACAGAGAGATCAAGAAACCTGCCCAAGGTTGTGTTGAGTAAATAAGGAAAGGAAAGGAAGCACAGCACGAAGCAGGAATAATCCACAAAAAGAGAAATAAAACGATAGGGTGGCCTGACCTGGCTGAACACCAAGGAGCAGGCTTGGTGGGGTGGGCCGCTTACCTTGGAGGCCCGCAGGCCCATGAAGGCAGTGAAGAGCAGCAGCAGCAGGGAGGTGGCCATCTTGAGGTCGGAGAGCACCACCATGCCCACATTGACGAAGAACACCACACCCGAGACGACCAACGTGAAATTGAGCAGGGCCCGCTGTAGGGTGGGCGTGCGCACCTTCAGCTCGGGCAGCAGCTGCTCCAGGCCCTCCAACGGTATGTCCTTGAAGCTCTTCAGCACCAAGTGCCCCCGCTTCGCTCGGGCTGCTAGCACCACCCGCTTAAAGTATCTCCTGATGGCCAGAGATGGAGGGGCAACGATGGTCAGGACCACCCCAGGGCGCCCCACTCCAACCCTAGGACACTCTCTCTGGCTCTGTAGTCACATCATCATTTTAAAAGCTAATTAACAATGGTGGGAGGAAAGTCAGACATAAGTGTCCAACAATAAGGGGTCAGTGACATGATACAATCCCTTATTATTGGACACATAGGTTGCTTCTGATTTTAAGAACTTGAAAAATGAGAGCTAAGATTCTTTAGTTAATTATCTTTTTTATTATTTGTTAATTGAAGTATAGTTGATTTACAATATTGTGTTAGTTTCCTGTGTACAGCGAAGTGATTTAGTTGTACAGGGAGTTTATTACTTTAGTTAATTTTCAAATTCAAATTCTATACATATTTCAGAGTATCTGCTAGGTGCCAGGGAGTGCTATTTAGCTCTGGAGAGACAACACTGAATTTGTGGAGCTGCCTTTGTTGAGCTTATGGTCCAGCATGAGAGACAGATAATTAAACACAGAGTCTGCGCGTATAAGTATGTCCTTGGAATAGATTCCTGGAAGTGGAACTACTGGTTTAAGGGATATAAGAGACTTTTTGTCTTTGTTTTTTTTTTTTGTTTTTTTTTGTTTTTTTGCAGTACGCAGGCCTCTCACTGTTGCGGCCTCTCCCATTGCGGAGCACAGGCTCCGGACGCGCAGGCTCAGCGGCCATGGCTCACGGGCCCAGCCGCTCCGCAGCATGTGGGATCTTCCCGGACCGGGGCATGAACCCGTGTCCCCTGCATCGGCAGGCAGACTCTCAACCACTGTGCCATCAGGGAAGCCCTTGTCTCTGGTTTTTGTTGTGTTTTGTTTTTGGATTCGTAACTGTATTTGATACACTGATTTCCAGAAGGATTGGGTGACTGACAGGTCCATTGGCTGACTGTGAGAAGGTCTGGCTCTCCTGACCCTACTCTGTATTTGAATATCTATTAAAAACATAATGTTCATCAGAATCCTGGCGGTACCACTTTTTCAGAATTTGGTCTTCCCTCTCTGAGCCTCAGTTTTCCTCATTTGGAAAATGGAGAAAAATGTCCTTACCCTTTCTCTTCCCCTGGGAATTGTAGTTCTTACTTCTCCTTAGAAAGAAAAGGCAGTATTTGATTCACCTCTCCCCCTTTCTTGGCTTCCCACCCGGGTCCCAGACACCCAAATCCAGACACTGACCTGTCAGTCCCCTCTCGACTCTAACCTTGCTCCCTCTCGCTGTAGCTGGGGAACCAAAGGCCGCCTCACCTCTCTGCAGGGGGCGACTTGAAGAAGCCATGCTTGAAGCCCACGCTGGACTTACGGGGCATCTGCCCGACTCGCTGGCCCAGGGCCCAGAACTGCATGTAGATATACTGGTCCAAATTTATCGTCACCTGCCAAGGGGGAAGAAGGAAACAGGGGGAGCTGAGCATAAGCTAGGGTGTGAGTGTGGAATACTCGAATTAGATGCCCCTGCCCCCAATGATCCCCTGCCCCACTTCCCAGGCTTATCATCACCCAGTGTGTAGGCAGAACAGCCATGTATGGTTGTTCATGTTGTATACTGCACAAGGGCACACCACCCAAGATGGTGCCATTCACATCACAGTCATCTTTATTACCGTATTTCCTAGAATCTAAGATGCCACTGATTTTAAGATACTCTATAATTTATTATTTTATGAAGCAACTAAAAGGGAAAATATATTGCCAATTAAACTATTTCACACTACCCCCCCCCTTGTAAGTCACATCCCAATTTCAGAGACAGTAAAGTATGACTTCAGAAAAAAAGCACATCTTAAAAATCACTAAAATGTGGAAATCTGGAAGATTTTAGTATTTTTATTATAATTTTGTTGACTTTTTTCTTTTGGCCGCACCCCATGGCTTATGGCATCTTCTTAGTTTCCTGACCAGGGGTGGAACCTGCACCCCAGAAGTGAAACCGCTGACTCCTAACCACTGGACTGCCAGGGAATTCCCTAATTTTGTTGACTTTAATGGTATTTTGTACTGATATTATTTATTATAGTCAGCCCTCCATATCCGTGAGTTTCACATCATTGATTCAACCAAGTACGGCATGGAGAAAAAAATTTTTTAATTCCAGAAAGTTCCAGAAAGCAAAACTGGAATTTTCTGTGTACCACCAACTACTTTACATAGCATTTACACTGTATTAGGTATTATAAGTAATCAGAGATGACAAAGTATGCAGGAGGATGTGCATATATATAGGCAAATACTATGCCATTTCACATAAGAGACTTGAGCATCCGGGGATTTTTATATCTACAGGGGTCCTGGAACCAATCCCCCCCATACCAAAGGACAGCTGTATTGGTTTTCTGGCAAATGGTGATAAAGTCTCTAGTCCTAAAAAGACCTGTATCTTATGATACTTTTCCAACAGATGGCAGTGAAGTGACCTGAGAAAGAGGCACCTTTTTCTAATTCACCAAAGGTGCCACAAGTGCTGGTGCCCTGTGTTCAGGACTACAACTCCCAGCAGGCTCTGCTTCCCAAAGACTCCACCCCTACCCCAAGGCATCCTGGGAGTTTTGGTTCTCCTCTGGAAGACAAGCACCTGGACCACATCCTGAGGGTGATGGACCACCAGAGCATAGGCCAGGGTGTCCTCTGAGAGCGGGGAGAAGTTGGCCTGGGCCAGCAGGGGCTCCAGAGCCCGAAGAACCTCCTGTTCATTGGACAGACGCTGGGGGTCTGTAAGTGAAGTCTGCTCAAGGGTCTCCCTGTCAGGGTTGATGGGGTCATACAAGGCCTGAGGAGAGAGTCAGAGAGAAGAAAAATGAGCTAGGTCACTGCATGAGGGATTGTGGGTACACATAAGGATGTTCCTGGCCCCATCCTTTAAATGATGGGGTACCCCATGGCTTGATTCTAGGCCCTCTTCCCTTCTCTTCCCTCAAGCTCACTCTAAGTCCCCTCGCCATCCCCTTGCCCTTAAACACCACCTCTGCGCAGATAACTACCTAACCCACATCTCCATTTCGGACCTCTCCTCCAAGTTCCAGACCTAATACCCATTTCCAGTGCATGAGGTCTGTCCTCCCCTTCTGCCACAGTAATAGAGGTGAAGGTGGCCATGGGGCTGCCCAGATAGACTACATTTCCCATCTTCCTCTGAGAGGCTAGGTGTGGCTAGGAGAATTCATCAATAGAATGTGAGCAGAAGTGACAGGTACACCTTCTCCCTCACTTCTTGCCCCCCCTGCACTTTACACTATTTCCTTGTTCTACCAGCTTAGAATGCTCTTCTGCCTACAACCCAGTTCTGAGCCCACAGAGATGAAGACTGTGCCCTAAGGGGATGGCAGAACAACAAGATGGAAGGAACTTGGATCCCGGCATCATCTCATGTGGAACAGAGCTGCCTATCCACCTTGGCCCATTTACCACAAGGCTGTTAAGTGGGAGAGAAAGAATCCTCCACCTCCTTTAAACTATTGCCTTATGGGGTCTGCTTGTTATAGCAGCTAAGCCTTTATAGGAACTAATACAAACTCTCCACTTGACATTTCTTTAGGGATGTCACAGTTGCCTCAAATCCAACATCAAGCCCACAAAATAACATCCTCTAATCCCTATCTTCCAACAAAATAACAATTCGAGGTGTCCCCTCCCAAAGGTATCAGACCTAAATTGTACCACTGTAGATGCTGCAGACCTAGACATTTATCATCTTTTCATAAGGAAATAAAGGGTATAGAACAGCACCATCCAATAGAACTTCCTGCAATGATGGAAACATCTCCATGTGCACTATCCAATAGGCTGCAGCTGGCCACAGATGGCCACTGGGCACTTGAAACGTGATGGATGTAATTGAGGAATGGGATTTTAAATTGTTATTTAATTTCAATTATTTCAAATTTACACAGCCACGTGTAGATAGTGACTATCATATTAGACAGCCCCAGGCTAGGGTAAGGGGTGCTTTCTTCTAATTTGCACATAGACCCTGGTACAGACATCAAGGTCAGTGTGGACATCCACTCACACAGACCCTCGCCTTCACAGCCTGAATTCATCCCTGCACAGGGGGGGAGAGTGTCTGACTCATGAGCGTCCCCACCACCCCGCTCTCAGGCCCTCTATGTCCCACACTGGGGTCCTGAAACTCCTCCCCAATCCCCTCCCCCACTCCACCCCACGGTGCCCCCCATCTTCTCCATCTCAGAAGAGGCCAAGCCCATCCTTCCAGGTGCTCAGGCCCAAAGCCTTGGGTCACCCTGGACTCCTCTCTTTCTCCAGCCCATCAGCAAATCCCGATGGCACCACACTCAGAATATTGATAGATCCAGAATCTGAGCACTTCTCACCCCCTGGACTGCTGTGGTGGCCTCAGTGCAGGACTCCCAGCTCCTAGCTCCCATCTCCCATCCTCACCCCCGTCTGTTCCCGGTACGGCCACCAGAGGGCGCGTGTCGTCATCTAAATCTGCTCACGCCTATTTTCGGCACAGAGCCCTCCCCTGGCTTCCACCTCACCTAGAGTCAAAGCAAAGTCCTCGCTGTGTCCCACAAGGCCCTGCAGGATCTGGCCCCGGGTCCCCTCTTTGACTTCATCTTCAGCCCTGTCCCCCTTGGGCACTCAGCTCTAGCCCCACCAGCCACCTTGCTGTTCCTCCTTACACACCATGCACACCCCTGCCACAGGGCCTTTGCACTTACTATTCCCACAGATCTCCATATGGCTCACTCTGGCCTCCTTTAGGTCTCTGCTCAAATGTCACCCCCTCACTGAGGCCTTCCCTGACTACCCTACCTAAAATTGCAAAAATACCTCTGATTTCTTTTTCTTCTTAATTAGGGTTACCAGATTTAGCCAAAAAGAAATAAAATGCAGGACATCAAGTTAAATTGGATTTTCAGATCAACAACAAATAATTTTTTAGTTTAAGTATGTCCTATGCAATATATAAGGATTATATTACATGGACATAATTATACTTAAAAAAAAAAAACTATTCATAGCTTATCTGAAATTCAAATTTAACTGGGTATAGAAGGTTGAATAGTGTCCCCTAAATATTGATGTCCCCTTGGAACCTCAGAATATGACCTCGGGCTTCCCTGGTGGCACAGTGCTTGAGAATCTGCCTGCCAGTGCAGGGGACACGGGTTTGAGCCCTGGCCTGGGAAGATCCCACATGCCGTGGAGCAACTAATCCCGTGTGTCACAACTACTGAGCCTGTGCTCCAGAGCCCACGAGCCACAACAACTGAGCCCACACGCCACAACTACTGAAGCCCACATGCCTAGAGCC
The DNA here is from genome assembly GCF_963455315.2 of Globicephala melas. Taxonomy (NCBI): domain Eukaryota; kingdom Metazoa; phylum Chordata; class Mammalia; order Artiodactyla; family Delphinidae; genus Globicephala; species Globicephala melas. The sequence continues at coordinate 7,824,491 of NC_083332.1, read as the reverse complement.
CGTGCTCCGTAACAAGGGAAGCCACAGCAATGAGAAGCCCACGCACCGCAATGAAGAGTAGCCCCTGCTCGCCACAGCTAGAGATAGCCCGCGTGCGGCAACAAAGACCAAATGCAGCCAAAAATAATAAAAATAAAATAAATTAAAAAAAAAAAAGAATACGACCTCATTTGGAAATAGGGTCTTTGCAGGTATAATTAAGGTAAGGATCAAAGTGAGATCATACTGGATTAGGGTGGGCCCTAAATCCAATGAGAGTGTCCTTATAAGAGACAGAAAAGGACACACAGAGAAGAAGGCAATGTGAAGATGGAGACAGAGATTGGAGTGATGTGTCCACAAGCCAAGGATTGCCGGCACCCACCAGAAGCTGGGAGAGAAGCGTAGGATGGTTCCCTTCCTCCGAGCCTCCAGAAGAAACCAACCCTGCCAACAACGTGATTTTGGACTTCCAGCCTCCTGAGCTCTGAGAGAATAAATCTCTTGTTTTACGCCACCCAGTTGATGGTAATTTGCTATGGCAGCAGTAGGAAATGAGTAAACTGGGTGTTCTGTACTTTATCTGGCACCCCTATCCATGGTACTTAGCACCTCTTAACATATTTTACTTCTTTACCTTGTCAAGGGTCTGTCTCCCTCACTAGAACATGACGCCATGAGGCAGATACACACATCTCAGGCTCACCGCTGTGTCCTGGGGGCTGGAACCATTCGGGGGACACAGTAGGTGCTCAGTAAATATCTAGTGAGTGAATTCAATGAATAAATGCGTAGGAGAAAGGAGGAGCAGAGAGAGGTCACCTACAAAGGTCACCCGCACGCCTAGTGAACGACAAAGCTGGCGCCTGAACTGGGCTCTTGTTCTTTGCCTGGTTCCTCAATGGACTTAGGTCACCAGCAAATGGTCACCCGGTGCGTCTCACTCACCTTTGGTGCTTCTACCCAACCCTCTCAGTGTCTCCATTTAAAATCTGCTGCCTCAGTGAGAATGTCTGTCTTCACTGTATATTCCTTCTGTTTCAATATATTTAAGTGTTTACATAATAATATATTTTTAAATAACTTTTTTAAAAAGTGCCCCGGGGCTTCCCTGGTGGCGCAGTGGTTGAGAGTCCGCCTGCCGATGCAGGGGATACGGGTTCGTGCCCCCGTCCGGGGGGATCCCATATGCCGCGGAGCGGCTGGGCCCGTGAGCCATGGCCGCTGAGCCTGTGCGTCTGGAGCCTGTGCTCCGCAGCGGGAGAGGCCGCGGCAGTGAGAGGCCCGCATACCGCAAAAAAAAAAAAAAAAAGTGCCCCGAAGAAGAGCTTGGAGGCCAGGAGACAGGGGTGCAAATCCGAGCTCTGCCACTTGGGACCTGTGTGATCTTGGGCACATCTGGGCCCTCTTGGAGCTTCAGTTTCTGCTTCTGCAAATGGGGCTGATGGCAGCTGCTCCTCGGTTCTGCAGGAAGGAGTTGATGAGCCTGACACAGAGGGGCCGATGTTGCCCCTCATCGAAGCAAAGAGGAGAGCTATAGGGGGGCAGGAGTGGTAAAGGGTTAACTCGGCAGGCCTGGGTTGTCCAAACCCTGCACATTCCAAAGAACTGGTGGGCTCCTGGGAGGGAACCTCTAAGCCCTTGGACTATCCTGCCTGATGGGAGTAGCTTGGTTTACCAGGGGCTTGGGCCACACCTGATAGTCTGTGCTAACAATGTGATTCACGGTGGGGCCATGAAGTAGCAGTGTGACCTCTGGAGGGGCCGGAAACTAAGTAACTAAGATCAGCCACGTAGGCAGTCAGCCACGCCTGCCTGACCAACCGCCATTAAAAACCCTGGACACCAAGGCTCAGGTGAGCTTCCCTGGTGGGTGATACCCTGTGTGTTGTCATGCACCACTGATGAGAGAATGAAGCACTGTTCCTGTGACTCTGCTGGGAGAGGACAACCGGAAGCTCTCACCTGGTCTCTCCCGGACCCCGTCTCCTTGCCTTTTTCCTTTGTGATTTTGTCTGTTCTCCTTTTGCTGTAATAAACTAGTACTGGAAGCATAACAGCTTTACTGAGCTCTGTGAGCCCCTCGTGAAAATCAGTGAATCTGAGGGTTGTCCTGGAGATGCCCAACACAAGATCCTAGAGCAGGAGGAGGATGCTGGGAATTTGGCTTCCACCGTTTCCTGGAATTCGGCTTCTCTCTGACTTCTCCTTGTCCAGCCCCCTCACTGCTTCCAGTTCCCCTTCCCGACCTCCGGACTGGCACTCACTCCTCAGGACTAATCCCCCTGGTGGTTGCATGCAGTACCATCTAGATACTTCCAGGGTTATTTCTTAGCCCAGCCCCTTCCCTTGACCTCCAGCCTGTGGGCATTCAAGTCCCTCTCTCTACCGGGCTGTCCAATAGGCAGCTCAAATTTCTGAGTCCAAAACTGAGCTCTCAATCTTCCCCACAGACCTGTCTCCTGCCCCCGACTCTGTCTTCCACGTCTCAGTAAGTGGCAGCTGCATCCTTCGGGAGGAGCAGACCTGAACCGCTGGAGGCCCCCTTGACTCCTCTCTCTCTCAAGGCCCCACCCACACAGCTGAATGCTGATGCCTTCGGACCATTAGCAACGTCTGACCACTTTTCACCACTTCCACTGCTATTACCCTTGTGGGAGCTGCCATTATCTCTCACTTGGACAAACATAATAGACTCTTTAATAGATCTCCCTGCCTCTGACCGTCTTTTCCCTACATGGCAGCCAGAAGGATCCTATTGACACCCAAATCAGCTCATGACCCTCCTCTGCTCAGAGCCCACCTGCGGCGGCTCCCAGCTCACTTAGCATAAAAGCCAAGTCCTCTGCGTGGCCCACAAGGCCAGGCACAATTTTCCCCCACTCCTTCTCTGCTCTCACCTCTTGCCCTCTCTCCCTCCAGCCAGTGGTCCCATTGCCATTCCCCCAACACTCCAGGCCCTCTCTCACCTCAGGGCCTTTGCACTTGCTTTTCGCTCTGCCTGGAATGTCCTTCCCCAGACACCCATGAGGCTCGCTGCATCGCTTCACTCAGGTCTTAACTCACCTGTCACCTCCTCAGAGAAGGCTTCCTTGACCACCCTGTCTAAAACAGGTGCCCTTCTCGTCCCTTTCTATTCCACCTTCAATAGCACTTAAAACTCCTGGGTATCATATTTTACAATTATTGATTTATCATCTCCCCAGTTGGAATGTCACTTCCACAAGGGCATGGCTTCATCTCTTCTGCTTACTGCTGCATTGCCAGTGCTTAGAACAGGGCCAGGCTCCAAGTAAGCCCTCAGAGAATTTTTGCTTAATGAATGGATAAGCAAACAAGGATGACAGGGCCAGAGGGGCCCTGTCCTCACCTGCAGCTGGGCCAGGATGTGATGGTAGTGGAACAAGGTGCAAAAGTTCACGTGGGCCACGAACTCCTCCAAAGCCGCCTTCTCCGCAGGACTGGAATGGAACTCCTGTTACCTCGGGAAGCAAAACTTCTCTTTAGGCCTCTCCCTACTTCCTCATGGGGAGGAATTCTTTCCTGGGCAACCCAGACAGAAAATCAGAGCTCTGGGCTCTTTAAGATTTGGGCGTGTTTTAGAAGGGACAAGGGTTGATCAATTTCACTGGCCAAGTAACTGAGGTAGCTCCAGAGAGTGAAAAACAGATGACTTGAAGAGCTAGATGTTCAGGTTCCCGCTTTGACACTTACTGGCCAGGAGTCACTCCTTATTTGTGTGCCAGGCGCTGTTTGCTGGCATGATATCATCCTCTAGAGGATGCAAGGAGGTTGATGGAATTATAACCCTCATTATTCAGAGGGGACACTTAGATTCAGAGAAGTCACTTGCTGAGGGCTACACTGTCTGTATAAAGAAAAGCTGAGACTACGATCCAGGCCTATCTGACTCCGGAGCACACATACTTAACCACTTTTTTATGCTTCCTATCTCGGTGCCCGGGGTGAATGTCATCACTTCTCTGAGCCTGTTTCCTTATCGGCAACAGAGGATCATACCCTCTTTCTCAAAAAAGCAATGGTGAGAATGTGATGTGATTATGTGTGTCTGTATATATACACGTGTGTTTATGTGTGTGTACATATACTTTTGTGTATGGATAAAGCCCAGCACAGGACTTAGTCCATACAGGTGTTTAATCAATAATTAAATGAATGAATGAAAATACAGAATAATCACAAGTATGATGGCAATAGTGGGGTAAGCTGTTAGGGTCGAGCAAGTGCCTACTTGCCTCACCCTTGTCCCCGCCCTGCTGTGGAGTCAGATCTGGGCCACTAGTCATGACCTTGGGTGAGTCACTGACCTTTTCCTGATTCAGTTACCTCATTTGTAAAATGAGAATGATGGTGGTACCTCTCTTATTGGGTTGTTCAATAATTCAATAATATGTGGGAAATGTTTAGCACAGTGCCATATAATAAGAGCTCTGTGTGATATCATTATAATTATAGCTTCGTGGGTATAATAATTATTATTAGGCAGTAGTAATAGTAATGATGAGGATGATTATTATACCCATTTTGTAGAGGGAAAAACCATGCCCCAGTGAGTGCTTGTTCCAGCCCCCAGAACAAGCTGGAGTCCGGAACTGCTGCGGCACCTATCTGCATCTCAAAGGTCAGTCCCCTGCATTCCAACTCACTCCACGCCCACCTGGGCCTATAAAGGGAATAGGAACTACAACTCCCAGGGGGCTCCAAGGCAGCCCTCTATAGCATGAAGGGCTGTACCGCCGCGAGGCCTGCCGGGATTCGTAGTTCCAAGGCTCTTGGACCCGGGGCGGGCTGTACCTTTATCAGGAGGCGGAGCAGCTGCTCTTTGGAGAACGGGATGAACCGCTCGCGGTACTGCTGGGACCAGTTGCGGGGTTCCGTGGGGTTCCACATCTTGCGGTACTCCCCCATCTTGGCCGCCAGCGATGACAGGGCCCGGGGGTGGTCGAGGAGCGCGGGCAACAGGGGCCATACTCGGACCCTGGATCCCCAGAACCCTCGGGTCACATGCAGCATGGCCAGACCCTTTCCCCGCAGCCTAAACGAGGGAAATGGGCATAAGTCAATGGTCATCTGGGGGTAAAGGCGCCCTCTCCACCTCCGTGTCCCAACTTCCAGGGGCCGTTTCTACCCCAGGAAGGGCGCAGAGCCCATCCGCCCGCCTCGGTTTTCTTCTCTCAAAAATGGGGCTCCACAGCACCCCCTTTGCAGGGTTGTTTCTTCCCATGAGAGTTAATAAGTGTTAATAAGAGTTAATAAGCGGTTTTCATCCGCCCGCGTCCCCTCCCACAGTGCTCAGTTGGCCTGAGTCCTAGGCAGGGGTCAGAGGTCTTCAAGTCCTGGAGCGTATTGCGGTCCCAGAAGCCCTGTGGTGGCACAACTAGTCTCTGCGGGGTCTAGGCGGCAGGTGGATCTTAAGCGCATAGGATATGCTCGGAAGGCTACATAGGGGTGCAGGGCCGCCCACCCCCGGCTAGGCAATCCTTCACCCCTTCCCTCACCTTAGCCAACGTTCAACTGTCATTGAGCCTCCTGCGCATGTGCAGAAAAGCGTCCTGGTCCTTCGAGGTTCGGCTTCAGTCCGCAGTAAGACGCATGCGCAATGCCTAGGTCATTGAGAGAGGTCCATTTCCTTCTTCTAACGCCCTGTGTCGACTGCGCACGCGCAATCTGCCTGCCTCGCTCCACAACTCGCTTTCCTTGGACTCGGCGCATGCGCTGCAGAAGTATCTCCTTGTCCAAGAGCTTCAAAGGGAAAGGGGCGGGGCGGGCGCCAGACTCCCGGGACTTCCGGGACCGTGTAGGGCTTCCGCGCGCAGCCTGCCAACGGCGGGCGGCCCAACGTCCGCTGAGGCCACGCCCCTGCTTCTGTCAGCTCCAGAGTAGGCGGGGAAAGAGAGGGGGCGGGGCTTTGGCTCAGCCAATCAGCTCCAGCAGAGAAGGAGCGAAAAGGCGGGAAAAAGAGGAACCAAAAGAAGGCTGAGGTGGTGCCAGGACCAGGAGGGGAAGGTGGGCGGAAGGAAGAGCGGTCCTCCAGGTGACGTTGACCCGGCCTCCAGAGTAGGGGTGACCCTTTGTCAGGCAGCATCACCCCCAAGTGTCACCACCCCCATTCCACGTCCTTAAAGGGAAGACCCCGATTCTCTGAAGGTAGCTTAGTGCCGGGGGCACGGCCTCCTCATTCTGAGGGGGCAGCTGAGTTCCGAGCCCATGTTCCCTACACATCTGAGGTCCAGACCCCCGACTTGAGGAAACGCACTTTTATGAAGATGGACCTGAACTCTAAGGGGAGGCCCTGATTCTAAGGCAATCACCCGCAATCACGAGGACAGCCTAAAATCTACCCTGAGCTGCTTGGGGTCTACACTACGGGTGCTGTCACCCCAAAGCCTGAAAGGGATCCCCCTGTTTCAGACGTCCCCGGGGTTCTGTTCGTCATTCCAGCACCCCTAGTCCCTCGAAAATCCCATTAACACAGTCCTTAAAATGGGCCCTCTGGCTCCTGTGTCAGGGCATCACCCCAGTATCCTGCCTTCTCCCCTCTCCTCCCTAGCCTGGCAGGCATCTCCCCACTCTGCACCTCCACCTCTGGGGCCCTCCTCAGCCTGCATTCCTGACTCCTGGGACCCCAGCAGCTCCCTCACCCTGTGCCCCTACCTCTGGAATTCTCAGAAGCCCCCTCCCCCGGCACCCCAATTCATGGGACCCTCTCATCCTGTGCCCCGATCTCTAGGACCCCTACCCCAGCATCTCCTTCACCCATGCACCGACTCCTAAGAACCCTCACCCTATATAACCCCATCCTGGGACTACAAGGACCCTCCCATCCCCTGCCCCCTACCCCTGGGACCCCTGGCAGCCCCTTTACCCCGCACCTTGGACTCTAACCATCCCCCCTCCATCCCTCTTGTCTTGCAGCAGCTGAGCCCCGGGGTGGGCCTAGAGCCTCTGGACGGTAGTGTCCAGCAGGCAGCGCCCAGCATTACTGCTCCGGCCTCCCAGGGCCTGGGCAGCAGAACAGCAGGCATGCACATCCCAGAAAGCCTCCAGGACCTGGCCAACAGTGAAGCCGTGCAGTTTCTCAAGAGGCCAAAGACGATCGCACGGAGCTTGGCAGGGGTGAGGCCCTCCTGTAGCCCAGCTGCCCCGTGGGTGACAGGAAGCAGGTGTCTCACCTCCCAGACCCGGTGCAGAGAGAGTGGGGGGGGGGGAGAAGGGGTTAGATGGGGAAAATGAAGCCAAAGGGAGCTCATAACGGAAGTCACCCTTTACTGATCATCTAACTGTAGGCCCTGCGCTATTCTGAGCACTTATTAACTCTCATGGGAAGAAACAACCCTGCAAAGGGGGTGCTGTGGAGCCCCATTTTTGAGAGAAGAAAACTGAGGATCAGAGAAAGTTAAATAATTTTTTTAAGGCTGTGCTGTCCAATTTGGTAACCACAAGCCACATGTGGCTATTCTAATCTAAACTAAATAAAATAAAATATTCAGGGAATTCCCTGGCAGTCCAGTGGTTAGGATTCCGCACTTCCACTGCAGGCGGCCCAGGTTCGATCCCTGGTGGAGAAACTAAGATCCCACAAGCTGCATGGTACGTCCAAAAAAAAAAGAAAGAAAGAAATCATTCCTCAGTCACAGTGGCCACATTTCAGCCTGGCGGCTCTCATATTGGACAGTAAGGATCTAGAACATTTCCATCATGGTGGAAGGTTCCATTGGACAGCGTTGGCTAAGGTCACACAGTAAGAGGCAGGGAATCAGACTGGGGTCTGTGAGATGCCAGAGCCCATTCATTTCCACCTCTCAGACAAGGGACCAGGAGAGGAGCAGGGGCTGGGGCCTCTGGGGGGAAAGATACACAGAGGTAGGAAGAGGATAAGAATATGTAATGTAGACCCAAGATGCCAGAGGGTAGGTGGTCACTATGGCCAGGCACAGTGCCAAGCAAGGGATTTACCTGCATTCGTTTCACCATTACCACATTCGCGAAGAGTCAAGACACCTGGGCTCAGATCCTCATTCAGCCCCCGACTTTGCTGTGTGACATTGAGCTGATCACTGCTCCTCTCTGGACCTCAGTGCTTGAGGAGTTAAAGCTGTGACTGTGGGCTTTACGCTGTGCAGCCTCCACGGCACTCCTCTGACAGAGTTGGGAACCGAGGCCCAGGGAGATGATGAGATTTGATCGGGGTCAGGAGAGTAGGTGGGATGCCCGGGATTGAATGCAGGGTCCTATTCCAGAAGGATCGATCCGGCCTGACCGAGAATCCTGGTTCGACCACATGGTCTCCATGTAGAGCGACATCCTGCCCTGCTTGCCTGGGTTGGTCCTGGCATAATTATCAGCAGCACCTCCTTTGATTCTCAAAAGTGCCCCGTTTTATTTGATAACTTCCCCGGTGACCCCAGGTCTGTGTGACCTTGAGCAAGTGACTTGATTTGTCTGAACCTCCACACCCTCCTATGTATAGTCCTTCCCGCTCACCAGGAAAGACTGTGTGTGAAAATGAAATCAAGGCCCCTAAACTGATTAGTGTGCGCCTGGCAAGTAGCCATCTTTCCTTCGATAGCGATTATTATTGGGACCAACTTGTGATCGAGGAGAGAAGGATGGGTTTGGGGGCCATAGGGTGGTGGGGACTCGTGTCCATCGTCGTTCTCACCCAAAGGAAGAGGTGAAAAACGCATTCCACATCCCAGTTCCAAGTCCCTCGCTGGCCTCGCTCTTCGGCTCCTCACCACGACCCTATGGCGTGAGCATCATTACACCTGTTGGACCCAAGGGGAAACTGAGGCTCACAGAGGTTGAGCGACTTGCCCAAGGACGTCACCCAGCTGGAGAGCGAGTCAGAAGGATGCACGGACTTGGCTTCCGACGCTTCAGAAGGAGGGGCGGGTGGCGAGGGAGAAGGGGGTGGGGAAGGGCTGGGGGGAAGGGCCTCCGACTGTGCCAGACGTTTCAGTCACGGACTTTGCCTGCCACCTCCCTCCTCCCTCCCGCCCGCCCTCTCCTCCTTCCCCCTTGGCCCAGTTCCTCGGCAGGGAGTCTCCGGGCAGCTGGTCCTCCCATCCTTGTCCTTCTCACGGCTGCCTGCCAGCTGGTGCTATAACTAATGAATCTTTGCTCCCTCCCTGGGGACAGGCCAGGAGGGGTGTGGAAGGAGGTCTGCCTCGGGCTTCAGAGGCTTAGGGTCCCTCTGGTCCAGCCAAGCCCCCTTCTTGCTTGTCCAAGGTTTTTTGGGTCAGTGGACAGACAGCCCACGGGCCTGGAAGTCAGGGGGGCTGGATTCCAACCCCCTCCCCCCATGACTAACCTTGAGAGGACGCTTCCCCTCTCTGGCCAGTCATGAGAACTGCCATCAGGGCCAGGCGTCCGCGTCTTTGCAGCACAGAGACAGACTGGGAAACTGAGGCTCCAAGAGGTGAGCAATTTGCCCAAGGCCAGCCACACAGCTGTCGGAGTCAGACGCGGCTGGCTCTTTCCACTGCACAGTCACGGCTTTCGATTTATCACCTGTGAAAGGGCAATGGCTTAGTAACCGCGACCACGCGGGGCCCCCGGGGCTGCAGGGAGGGGGCGAAGGTAAAATGAATCCGGGCTCAAAAATGATCAATGGGCCTTCCCGTCCTTGACCTGTCTCTGCCTCGGACCAGCAGGGCAAGACGCTCCCCTTCTGCAGACTCAGTGCTGCAGCCCTGAAATGGAACGGATGTGAATACCCTCCCTTAATGCTAAAGTGCTGGACAAAAAGAGGGACTAGTCATTATTATTATTATTATCTGTTCTTTTTATTCAGAGAAGGCAATTAAGGCAAAGGAGAGAGGAGAATGGGCAGAGGCTGTAGAGTTTAGGGGTCCATCCTCTGCCTCTCCCGTCCCCACTCTGAAGGGCAGCGCAGGAGGAAAAAAGAAGGTCCAAAGTCATTCACTCTTTCAACACATTTGCAGAGGTCCAGTCTGGTGCTGGGTGCTGGTTGTAGAGAGAAGGGGCCCACATGCACCCTGTCCAGGAGGAATTCAAATTCTAATGAATTACCTTCCCCTTGTCTCCTCCCCTCCCTCCTGTCCCCAACACTACCACATCCAATCAATCACCAAGTCCACTGTTGCGTCCTAAATATCACTGGCTTCCCCAGAGCCCTGGCCTCAGCCTTTCTGCCTGGGCCCTCCCATCCATCATGACCAGGGAGATTTTCTCGAACTCCCTGTCTGACGCTGGCCATCCTCTGCTCAGAGCCCTTCCATGCATAAAATTAAGTCCAAGCTAGAAAATTAATTTTTGCCAGGCTCCCAAGTCCAGGCCCCTCGGTGTGGTGTTCAAGGCCTCAGAGGGTCTGGTCCCTGTGTTTCCAGCCTCACCTCGTACCAGACCCCTCAGATGAGATTTGTCTCCAGCCCCTGCAGGAGCTTCCCTCTGCAGCATCTGGCATTCGCACACATGGTTTGGCCTGCCTGGAATGCCCTTCCTCCTGTCTGCCTGCAAAACTCCTCATTCTTTTTTTTTTTTAAGTTTTATTGGAGTATAATTGATTATAGTTGATGTTGTCTTAGTTTCAGGTGTACAGCAAAATGAATCAGTTATACCTGTACATATATCCACTCTTTTTTAGATTCTTTTCCCATATAGGCCATTACAGTCTATTGAGTAGAGTTCCCTGTGCTATACAATAGGTCCTTATTATCTATTTGATATATAGTAGTGTGTATATGCCAATCCCAAACTCCCAATTTATCACTCCCCAAAACTCCCCATTCTTTAAGGTGCAGTTCAGGTCTCACCTGACTTCTTCCTAAATCCGGCCCCCTGACTTCAGTTCCTGCTCAAACCTTGACTCTCTCCCTGAGCGTAGGCCCCAGCCTCCTCCCCAGACTCCCAGCCTCCAGTCTCACTCACTCCAGTCCACCTCTGCATGGCCCCACAGGGCTCTTCATACACCCGGAGCTGACCCTGCCCCTCCCCTGCTCTCAGCCATTCCATGGCTCCCTACTGACCCCCAGACAAGATCCCACTCCATAGCCTTTCTCACCCTGCAGCATTCCTTACAGGCCTGACCGCATCCAGGAAGCCCTCCTGGACCAGCTCCCACCCCCATCACATACACACACCAGTTCCTTCCATATCCGGTGTGGCCCCTGCCACGCTGCATTGTGACCATCTGGGACAAATCGCTGGGGCTTCAGATCGTCACCGAATCTCATTGATGGGAACCTCTGCCCTCGGGGCTTCTGGTCCAGCCGGTGGCAGCATATACAGCAGGGGTTAAAGCAGACTCAGGAGCCAGACAACTTGGGTTCAAATCCAGGCACTGCCTGTCACTAGCTGACTGACTTTGGGCCACTCTTCACCCTCTGTGTGCCTCAGCTCCATTAGCTAAAAAAACGAGGGTGTTAATAGTGCCCGCATCCTAGGGTGGTTGTAAGGATGACACAGGCTAGCGCTTGTGGAGTACATCGGTGGTTTCATAAATGAACAGGGGTATGTGGACAGTGGTACCCCCATGTGCTATGTGCAGTGTGTGCACAGACGACAGGGCTAGCATATCGGTGAGGCTGCATTTGCTTTTTTTTTTTTTAATTTTATTTATTTATTTTTGGCTGTGTTGGGTCTTCGTTGCTGTGTGCGAATACCTAGCTTCTCTAGTTGTGGAGAGCAGGGGCTACTCTTCATTGCAGTCGCAGGCTTCTCATTGCAACATCTTCTCTTGTTGCGGAGCCTGGGCTCTAGGCGCACAGGCTTCAGTCAGTAGTTGTGGCACACGGGCTCAGTAGTTGTGGCGCACAGGCTTAGTTACTCCACGGCATGTGGGATCTTCCCGGACCAGGGCTCGAACCCGTGTCCCCTGCATTGGCAGGCGGATTCTTAACCACTGTGCCACCAGGGAAGCCCCGCATTTGCTTTTTTTTTTTTTTTTTTTTGGGCTGCGCCGTGTGGCATGTGGGATCCTAGTTCCCCAACCAGGGATCAAACCCGTGCCCCCTGCAGTGGAAGTGCGGAGTCACCACTGGACTGCCAAGGAAGTCCCAGGCTGTATTTGCTTTAAAAATAAAAAAGCCTTGGGAGTTCCCTGGTGGCCTAGTGGTTAGAATTCAGCTCTTTCACTGCCGTGGCCCAGGTTTGATCCCTGGTTGGGGAACTGAGATCCCACAAGCTGTGTGGCGTGGCCAAAACAAAATATATTAAAAAAAAAAAAAAAGCCTTGAAGCAAAAGGTGAATGTTCATTAGGTACTGAATGTTTATTACACTTCTCTCTGTACGTTTGGAATATTTCACAAATTCCTTTTTTAAAATGGAGAGGAATTAATGGAGCTGGGAGAGAGGAGGAAGAAGTGGCTGCCCGAGGGAAAGACTTGAAGGCAGAGAGACTTATTGCCCTCTCTTCCCGGATCCCGGGCACGGTGCATTTCATATTGGTACTTGGGTTTGGGGGCAGAAGGTGAGCGTGAGCGAGGCAGGGGTGAGTGGGGGGGAGATGAGGGGCTGGGACTCTGTCCTGGGGGTGCTGGGGAGTCATGGGGGTGTGGGGCTGGGAGCTGGGAGGGGCAGGGTGTGGAAAGAGCCCCTGTGGGGCCGTGTGGGGAGACTTGGAGGCAGGGAGGCCGGGGAAGAGGCTGGGGCAAGGGCCCAGTGGGGAGGATGAGGCCTGAGCTGGGATGGAGGAGAGGGGCCGAGGGGCAGCGGGAGGATGGCTCTGGGAAGCTCTGAGGATGTGACCGGGAGGGAGGGGTCAGAACCACCGGGAGGGTGCACGGCAGGGCCCCCACGCCCAGTGATGGGGACCCGCCCGGGAGGATGAGCCGGTCTGGGGAGACGCTGAGCTCTGCTCCGGCCCCTGGGGACCCCCATCCCGCACCCACAGGTCTTCTCCCTCATCGTCTTCTCCTCCGTGCTGACTGACGGCTACCAGAACAAGACCAACTCTTCGCAGCTCCACTGCGTCCTCAACAGCAACAACGCGGGCTGCAGCTTCGCTGTGGGAGCTGGCCTCCTGGCCTTCCTCAGCTGCCTGGCCTTCCTCGCCCTGGACGCCCATGAGGGCCGCACCACCACCAGCCGCTTCAAGACGGCCTTCCAGCTCCTGGACTTCGTCCTGGCCGGTGAGCCCCCCGGGCACTGCCCTTGACCACCCAGCTGGCCCCGACCGTCCTCCTCACGTGAGCCAAAGCTTTGCCCCTCACTTCTCAAAGCTCTTCTGCGCCCGCTGTTTCCTCCCGGGGAATCATTGCCCATCCCTTAGACTCAGGGTAAGGGTCATCTCTTCTGACCCCCAGACTAATTCTAGAAGCCTCTCTCCTGCCCAGCTTTTTCCTCGCATTCACCTCCCTTCTTCACAACCTTTGTTGAAAAGCCACCAGTGGCAGTGGCCAGCGGTTGGGTGCAGAGCGCAGAGTCAGACAGACCCAGGTTTGAAATCTCACCTCTGGTGCCTCCTCAGTGTGTGGGTTTTCTCCCCTCTCTGAGCTTCTGTAGAAGCTGGGATGAAAACTCCCACCTTCAGGGTTTTTCTGAGGATGAAGCTCGAGAAAGGACTCCTGCAGTGATGTTGATATTTACCAGGCATATCCCCTGTGTCAGGCACCGCTTCAAGAGCTCCCCGTGGCTCTCTCATTTCTTCCTCAGAACCACCCAAGGAGGGAAGTCCTGTTCAGATTCCTATTTCACAGAGGAGGAAACTGAGGCTTGAGGAGGTTGTGTAATGGCTGCCGAGTGGCAGACCCAGGCTTCCAAGCCAGGCCTGGCCTCCTCACCAATGCCGAGCACCCTAGATAGAGCCCGGCACACAGTAAGTGCCAAATAAATGCTCGTTCCTTTTCCTCAGGCCCCAGGCTCCTTCCTCTCCTTTTCTGCACCTGCCCAGTTCCAGCAACTTAGGGCTGGGAGGGCCCCTAAAGGTCACCGAGTCCAGCGCTGTCCAAGAGAAGGTTCTGTGAGGACAGGAATGTTCTGTGCCTGGACTCCCCAACACGGGAGCCACGGGCCACGTGTGGCCGCCGAGCACTTGAAGTGTGGCCAGTGCCACCAAGGGGCGGAATTTTTTTAAATTCTATTTTAATCGATTGGAGTTTTTGATCGAGTGAAACATAAAAAGCTGCAAGTGGCTGGCGAGCCCCGTAGTGGACGGCACACCCCACTCCAGGGGTTGTTTTGCGGCCGGCTGGGAGGGGGAGGCCACGGCAAGACCCGAGGCCCCAGCCACCCTTCCTGAGCGCTCTCTCCCCAACTCACGCCCCTCCCACCCCACCCCGCCCCTCTTCTCTCCCTCGACCCCCCAGCCCTCTGGGCAGGCATTTGGTTCGTGGGATTCTGCTTCCTGGCCAACCAGTGGCAGCATTCGCCGCCCAGACAGTTCCTCCTGGGGAGCAGCAGTGTCAAGGCTGCCATCACCTTCGCTTTCTTCTCCATCCTCGTCTGGGTGAGGAGCCTCCTCCCTGCAGGGCGGGGTGGTGTGAGTTAAGAGGGCTAGAACCTTCCACCCAGCTCCCCAGAACCTCCGCAAGCCCCTTTTGTGACTTTGGGCAAAGAGGGAAGAAGGCGCCCCTTCCTCCCAGCAGACTCAGCCCAGTGTGGGCATCATCCAGTGAGCTGTGGCACAGCTCCCACCTGGGCCGACCCCACCCAAGCCAGCCTCCAGCTCGCCCTCCTCTGCCCACAGATACTCCAGGCCTACCTGGCCCTCCAGGACCTCCGAAATGATGCTCCAGTCCCCTACAAGCGCTCCCTGGACGACGGCGGCGTGGTGGTGACCTCTCTCTCCCCGCTGTCCGCCACCAGCCCCGTCAACACGCCCACCACCGGTCCCCACAGCCTGAGCTACACCAGCTCCGCCCTGTCCCCCCATCTGACCACTCCGAAGGCCCCCCGCCTCACTATGATGCCCGACACCTAGACAGCCTCATCCACACCAGTAAAGAGAGACTCCTCCCTCCAGAAGGGTTTCTGAAAACTGCCCTCTGTCCTTCTCATATCTGTTTCTCTCCGGTCCCTCGAGTGCCATGGGGAGGGGGGAAATCCTATGGGGTCTCCTCAGGGGTTTCTGTAGCGGGTCCCACTTCCAATCCACCTCCTGGACTCTCCCTCTGGGCGCCACCTTGATAGCTAGGGGCGGCGACGGGAGGGAAACTCTTTTTTCAGGCCTGTGACACAGCGAGCCCTTTACTCCTTGCACTGGCCACGGGAGGGAGGCACGAGGTGCCCCACTGTACAGCTGAGGAAGCTCAAGTTCAGAGACAAGATGCTTCCGCCCGTGGAGAGGGCTCTAAGGAGAACGAGGGCCAACACTGGGACTGGCCCTGTCTCCAGGGCCCACATCCTTTAACTCACCCCAGCTGACAAGGGACCCACTCAGACCCATGCGGTGGGAGGAGTGGTTAAAGGAACAGGGGATGGCAAGTCCATGACTGAGGTCAGGGGAGATCCTTGTCTTCAAATATTTGAATGCTTGTCTTAGGGAGCCCCGAAACTAATCGGAGACTCGTGCTTGGGCCACAAAACGCTCCTGCCTGCAGGGACCCAGCAGGTCACTCCAGTGGGTGAAGTACCCATGAAGCAAGTGGGGGGGCAGGGGCCGAGCCTGGGAAGGGGCAGCCTTCACTCAGCACCCAGCGTTCAGTACCACAGCCCGGGGGTGTCCAGAGCAGCGCTGTCCAGGACTTTCCTAGTGGTCTGGCGGTTAGGACTCCACGCTTCCACTGCAGGGGGCACAGGTTCGATCCCTGGTTGGGGAACTAAGATCCCACATGCCACGATGCAGCCAAAAAAAAAAAAAAAATTATAGAGCAGCGCTGTCCAATGGAAACAAAGTGTGAGCCATGGGGGGCAGCATTTAAACTTACCAGCTGGCCACGTGAAGAAAAGTAGAATGAAACAAGTGAAATGAATTTTCATATATTTTATTTAACCCAGTATATCCAAAATATGATCATTTCAACATGTCATCAGTATAAAAAATTACTAGCCAGGTAGCTTACATCCTACTGCACTAAGTTTTTGAAATCCTTCGCCTGTTTTACAAGGACAGCACATCTCAATTTGGGGTCACCGCATCTCAAGTGCTAATGGTCACTGTATTGGATAGTGCCGCGCTAGAACCTTCTAGTTTTTCTAGAACAACCAGACATCCGTTTCTTTTTATGTGGAATTAGTTGGCAAGGAATACAAAAAAAAAAAAAGCTTAATGTTAGGCTGGCCAAACCAAACACACCCACACAGGGGCCACAGTGGCTGCAGAGCGTTCATTTACAAACTGGGAAAAGCAGTGTGAGTTGTGGGGAGGCAAATGTGGGCTCCGTGGTCCCCTTTTTGGGTTTCCTGTGTGGCAGTGCTCAGGGTGCAGAAAGAAGTAGGCCGTGGTCCCTGTGGGCACTGGAGGAAACGGCAGCCATGCGGTGGAGTGGGCAGGGTTCCGGCATGGCAAACGGGAGGACCCAAAGCTCTGGTCCTCGCTCTGTCACTAGCTGGATCACCTGGAACGTGTCACTGAATCTCTCTGGTCCTGAGCGGGGCTGGCTGTCAAACTGGAGACTTGGACCAGATTTAGATTGATGGTTTGAGGGCTGCGTTCAAAGAGGTGCCCCCTCCCGACCCTGAAATCAACCCAGGCAGCCCTGCTCCTGCATTTTCCATATGAGGCTTCTGGACAAATTCCTCTAAACAGAAGGTCCGTTGGCTTAGCTTACAAGAAAGAAAGAAAAAAAACCTTTGAAAAACCCCACAGCAGTGGGTAAACATACAGGATCCAGCAGCAGAAAGCCAGGGTACCAACCCCACCCCTGTGGCTCACCCGGCTAAGCCTCGACTTCCTCCGCAACAAAGTGAGGGTGCTCTGAGGGTCCCACGAGCTCACCCGTGTAACGCACATTGCCTGGCGCTTATGAGACGCTCGGAAACGCCAGCTACCTGCCTCCTGAAGCTTCCAGAGCCATCCTACGGCAGAACTGGAGGCGGCTAAGGAAAGTCTCAGCAGACATCTAGGGCATTTGGCGAAATCAGGGCGCAAAACTCCAAAAGGTTACAAGGGCCAAGCAAGTAAACCAAGTGAAGGAAACAGGCCAGGTGTGAAGCCAATCTGGAGGGAAACATGGAAAAGATTTGACTTTCCTTTGAACTTCACAAAACCACAGAACAACAGCGTCAGCCCAGTAAGAGATGGTATCAAGCCCTCAGCCAAGTCCTGGGGACTTGGTGATGGAGGGAGGGAAGTTCACGTCCCAGCCATTCACTCCAGCCATCTGCTCCCACCCAGACACGAGGACCTGGCGTTGTCAGACTCATGGGGTTCTTTTCAAGAGAAGCCAGAAATCCCGATTTTAATGTGAAAATCTGGTTTTTAAAGGCTCTCTAGGGAGAACTGTCAGGGAAGTTCTGTGCCAAGATAAGAAGAATCTTCGAGACCTTTTTCCTCCACAACCTCTTCCCTGGTGGAGTCATGAGGAGTCAGGGTGCAGCTCAGAGTTTCAGGAAGCCCAGTTTCTCATCTCCCTGCTCCTCTCAGGCCTGGATCGCCTGCGGATGGCAGACGGGATAAAGCAGAGGCAGAGAGAGGGGCCAGGGTGCTGGGCGGACCCCACAAACGCCAGAGAGAGGGCAAGGAGTAGCCAAAGAGAGGCATCGTTTTCCTCAGTTTATTTCAAGAGAACAAAGAATCAACCATCAATTCTGTACAAAAACATGGCCATAGAGCCACGGTGACCCTTGGGCCAACCCCCTTCCCATGCGCCCCTAAATTGCCAAAAAACAAGGACGTGACCAAAAAACCCAAACTCTGGAAAAAATTATTATGAAAAATCAGGGGAGAACTTCCCTCCCCTCTTCCCTCTCCCCAATGCAGAAGTTTGGGGGGGGGATGGGAGGTTGTGTCCTTGACAACGGTGGGAGGTCTGGCAGGCGGCTGTCGGCAGATTTAGTGTTTGGCAACCAGTGGGGCTGATGGGTTAGGATCCAGAAGGAAGCCAGGGGGCTCGGGGGAGGGAAAAGATCTCCAACCCTGCCGTGCCCCACAGGACACTCGAAAACAGTTTATAAAAATTGGGGCCAGAGAGTAGAAAAGAAAGGAGTCATCAGAATCAAAACCTAAATAGTGGAAAGATTTTTTTTTTTTCTCTAAAAGGCAAAAAAACTACAAACAGCCCAGGTCCTGAGCTGCCCCAAGACTTGGGTCCTCCACTGCCCCCTGAAACCTGGCAGGAGCAGGGCTGGGGAGTACCGAGAGGTGGGTTCTTAAAAAAGTTCCCCTGGATGGGAAGGCTCTTCGTCTTTCGTCGCCTTCCTCTGCCTCTCGCAGCTGCCCCGGAGAGGGATGGCGAGGACCAGGGCTACGCCGGCAAACTCAGCTTCTTCCCCTTGAGGACTGGGGGGAGAGAAAGGGGGGTGGGCGTGACCAAGGGGTCCCTCGTGGAGGGGACAGCCTCCCACGCCCACAGCAGGGGCTTGGATGCTGGGCTGGGCAGAGATGCAGGAGGGGCAGCCCCAGGACTCGGATTATCAGCTGTGGGTGGGGCCGGGGACCAGGCTCCCGGCCTAGGGGCTGAGCCATGGAGCCCCGGAGGAGGCCCTATTTCCCCTAATGCTGGCTGCTCCCCTTCCATCCTGGAAGGGCTGGAGGCCTTGGCTCTCGGGGGGCGCTGGGGTCAGAGGGCCTGGCAGGGCTGGCTGGGCGAGACCACCCGCTTCTGCCCTCCCAGCCTTAATCCTCAGGGGGCGTGGCTGCCTTCAGGCCTCTGTCCTCCTGTCTCCTCTTCCCTTCACACTGACTAACTGAACTTCCAAGGTCTTTGCTTTAATCATCGTCTCTAAAAGGCCTCACCCCGACCACACCCTCTCCAAGTAAAGTAACCCCCTCACCCTCCACCATTGTTCACCAACACATCCCTGGTTCCTTTCTGTCACTGCCCTTCTCACTGTCAGCAATCATCTCTCTTGTTTATTCACCACCTCCCCCGACTACAATACAAAGGGAGGGGAGGGCCTTGTCCATCTTTTCTCCTAAGCTCGTATCCCCAGAGCCTAGCCCCGGCCAGGGACATAGACAGTGCTCCATAAATTTGTTGGTTGAATGAATGAATGAATCTTGGTGGGCCTGAGTCCCTGAGGGTAAGGACAGAGGTCCATGAGCAGAGAGGAGGCCCTCCCTTCTCTGAACGCTGCTGGGGCCTGGGAGACGGGAATTCTGGATCTGTTACGGGTGTGAGACTGAAAGACTTTGGATATGGAACCTTGGGGCAGGAGGAGGGCTTAGGACACATTCCAAGAGAGGAAAAGTCAGAGGCCACCCCTGCCTGCCCCTCTCTTTGTCCTGTCTCCCCTCGAGGGATACAGGGCTGGGGAGATGAAGCTGGGGCCCCAGGGAGGGGGGGAGCTGGGGAAGGAGCAGGCTCCCTACCGGCCGTCCCCCCACGCTGGCTACCTTTGGTGATGTAGAGGTAGAAGAAATCACAGTAGAGGACCGTCTGGACCAGGCCTGCCACGATGGCGATGAGGTCGAAGAAGCCTTCGAAGTGGTAGCGCCAGATCCAGTTGAAGAGATAGAGCGTGCGGTAGACCCCCAGCGCAAACAAGTAGTGGCTGGTGATGGTCTCCGCCTCGCCCGTCTTGCTCACCATGAACAGCTGCGGCAGGATGGCCACGGACTCCAGGTAGATGGAGAAGGTCCAGAGGATCTGCGGGGAGGCCGGGGCGTGGGAGCAGAGGGCAGGACGAGGCGGGAGGGGACAGGGCAGAAGAGAAGGGTGAGGATGGTGGACCTTGTGGCTACAGGTGCAGTGATGTTGGAGAGTGGGCGACAGGTACCACAACGCCTGCCGGGCACTCACTGTGTGCCAGACACCGCTTTCCTGCCCCACCTGTATTCTCTCGTTTAATCCCCACGATGACCCCATGAGGGAGGTACTATTATCAGCATCCCCTTCTTTTTTGTTGTTTTGTTTTTCGGTTGTGCCGCAAGGCTTGAGGGATCTTAGTTCCCCGACCCGGGAGGGAACCTGGACCCCGGCAGTGAAAACACCAAGTCCTAACCACTGGACCACCAGGGAATTCCCAGCATCCCCTTCTACTGATGAGGAAACCGAGGCCCAGAGAGGGTAAGAGGCTTGCCCAGGACGTAGCTAGGAAGCGGCAGAGCTGGGATTTGAACCAAGTGTTCTGAGCCGGTGTTTGTGAGCACTTTTAATTTACACCCCTCCCAAGGGCAGCGCAGGTTGGGATCTTGGCTGTGAGATGTCCCTTCTGTGAGATCTTGGGCAAGAGACCCAGATTCTCGGAGCCTCTGCTTCCTCACCTCTAAAATGGGGATGATTCTGGGAATTCCTTGGCGGTCCGGTGGTGAGGGCTCCGTCTTTTCACTGCTGAGGGCCCAGGTTCAATCCCTGTTTGGGGAACTAAGATCCCACAAACCACATGGCACAGCCCTGCCCCCCACAAAAAAAGGGGATAATTTTCCTGCCTTGGTAGGGGCGACATTCAATGTGCAATCTTTAGAGACATAAATCAGACTGTGTCACTCCCTGGCTTAAAACCCTCTTGTAGCTACTTCTTATCACATCCAGAATAAAACCCAAGTTCCTAACCTTGGCCTTCAAGGCCCTCCTCAATCCAGCTTCATCTTCTACTCCCTCCCCTCGCCCTCCAGGGTACAACTACCTGGGCCTTCCATCTGGTCCTCCAACACACCAAGCTCCTTCCTGCCCCAGGGCCTTTGCACTTGCTGTTCCTTCAGCTCTTCCCCCAGACAGTCACATTCTGCCTCTTCCACCTCCTTCCAATCTCAGCTCATCAGTCACCTCCTGAGAGAGGTCCTCCCTGACCATCCTTCCCCCTGGATGGTCACATCCCCTGTCTTATCTTCCTCCTGGCAGCTCTGACCAGACTGTGAGCTCCGTGAGGTCCAGGAGCCTACATCTTGGGCACCCTGTGGGCCCAGCACCTGGCACAGTGCCTGGCACATATTCGATGCCTGGATGAATGCATGAGCGATTGGAAGCAAGGTCCCCAAGTGCTTGTCACAGGCCATCATTTAGGGAGCAGTGACAAGCATCATTTGTAAGCAGGACAGGGCATCCCAGGAGGGAGAGACGAAGAGATGGCAGGCAGCTGTCGGCCCCTTTTCAGTCCTCAGCTCCCTGAAAGTCCCACCTGGGGTGAGTTGTGATCTGCAGACCCACCGAAACCTCCGCTCAGACAACAAAGCCAGCTGGCAGGTGTGGTTCCTCCTGGGTTGTTTTGGTTTGTGGGAAGGAAGTGGGGACCTTCAGGATGTATTCCTAAGAACTGACGTTTATATAGCACTTACTACATCCAAGGCACTGTTCTATGCACCTTATGGGTATTAACTGGCTTATGCCTTAACCCTATGAGGTAAGTCCTATTGTTATCCCCCTTATACAGATGAGGAGACTGAGGCCCACGGGATCAGTAACTCGTCCAAGGCCACACAGCTAAGATGTGGGTGGAAACAGATTCCTACCCAGGCAGCTAGACTTCAGGGCTTGTTCCCATAATTACTCAGAATCCACCAGCGAGGTTCTTAGTATATCAGGTTAGTTGAGGCTCTCGGGAAACATACCCATTAAATTGATACATACCGATTGTTAGCCTTGGGGAGTGGAATCATGACCTAAGAGGAGAGAGAAGGTCTATTGCATTTTACTTTATCTATTTGTGACATCTGAATTTTTAAAGAATTGTTTCCTTCTATGATTAAAAAATAATTTTTCAGCATGCACCTATTGATAGCATGGGCTTTGAAAGCAGGCAGACCTGGGTTCAAATTCTGTGAGGTCTCCCCTCTGAGCCTCACCTCAGTCCTCCAAGAAATAGGGATGAGTATGCCCACTTCCCCAAGAGGCCGACGGATCAGACGGGATGATGACGGATTTGGAATGGCCAGCTCAGAGCAGGACACACAATTGGTGCCAATACTTTGCACAAGTGACCTCCCCACCTCTGAATGAGGGAACCACACAAGCTGGAGTCAAGAATCCTGGGTCCTGGTCCGGCCTCCTCCACCTGGAGCAAGCCCCACTGCCTTCCCCCAGCCTCAGTCTCCCCATCTGCAAAATGGGCCCAGCTCAGCGGGTGCTCCATGCAAGGTGATGCTGATGATACAGTTGCAAAGTCCAGGCCCCGCAGCCAAGCTTGGGGTTCCTGCCACAGTGCAGTGCCGCCTCCCTCTGACATTTCTGGGACCCCTGGGTCAAAGTCACCCCCAGTCACCCTCAGTCAGATTTGTCTAGCCTGCAGGGTGCTTTTAGAAATAGATCTGGAATCTGTAGCCAAAACTGTAAAGTTTTCCCTCAGGAAAACTCCTGAATTGTGGCTTGTTTTGAAAACATCATCACATCTGGCTGCTCAGTGGTGGCTTGCAGAATCTTAGTTCCCCGACCAGGGATCGAACCCGTGCCCCCTGCCTTGGACGTGTGTAGTTTTAATCACTGGACTGCCAGGGAAGTCCCAGGGCCAGCTTCTTACAAGGCAGGAGTGAGTGGTCCTTGGGGAGGAAAGACTGCTCTGAATTTGATTCCTGCCAGCCCCAGGAGGCCTTAACCTTCCAGATTTAGCAAAGGCCCTCTCGAAATTCCTCCCAGGATTTAGCAAAGGCCCTCTCGAAATTCCTCCCAGGAATTTGTACAGGTCCCACCAAAATGCCATGCAATAAAAACCATGACAGCTAACATTTAGGAGTAAAAGGATCCACATGGTCCTAAACACTGCAAGCACTGAACAAACATGGACCGCACTTCCTACCTACTGCCAGACACTGTGCTTTACCAATATTAACCCCTCATCAAAGCCTATGAAGTAGGAACTGATTATCCCCATTTCACAGACAAGAAAACTGAGGCACAGAGAAATTACATGACTTGCCCAAAATCTCACAGCTGCTAAGTGGGCTTCAAATCCCAGTTCTCTGGTTCTAGAGTCTCTGTGTCTAACCACTACGTGATGCTGTCTAATCTCAGTAAATCCTCACAATGACCTGATCTCGACTTTACAAATAGGGAAACTGAGGCACAGAAAGGTCAAGTTCCATGCCCAAGGTCATGCTAATAGAAAGTAACAGATCCAAATCCAAGTAGCCTGGCCCCTAAGAGCCCCGTTTCCAACTCCTGAACTATTCATTAGGCCAATGACTTTGGAAGAGTCATTTCAACTCCCTAAGCCTCAGTTTTCTCATCTATAAAATGGGGCTGCTATGAAAAGTAATGAGTTAATGTATGTGAAATGCTGAGAGCAGCGTCTGGCACATAGTGAGTGCTGCTGCTGTTACATTACTATCATCTGACTCCAGAGCCCCTGTTTTGAACTTTATGTCCTAAAAGAAGGAAGTCTGAGCAAACCCTACAGAAGGAAGCCTCTGAGTGGGTCCACTGTCAACTGCTCTTCTCCCACAGCCCACCCCACCACTACAGACCCTGCAGGTGGCCTACCTCTAGAGGAGTAAAGTCATGGTTGACCAAGAACGCCAGGATGGCCGTGGGGACAACAAGGAATTCCACTCGGAACGTGTCGTGGTTCCCATCGTAAGTGGCTTTGAACTTGCTGTAAATCATCCAGACCGTGGTGAAAGAACAGGCGATGTAGACCACCTGTCGAAGGGGAGGATGTGGAGGGTGCTTCAGCTCCAAGCACAGGGTCCGAGCCCCCAGTAGACTTAGACCCAGCCCCAGGAGTCCAGGCCCCCAGCCTCTCCTCCCTCAGGCTTAGCAGTCTGGACCCCTAGCCCCATCCTCCCTCAGACCCAAAAGTCTGGGACCCATGTTCCCTCCTCCCTCGGACCCTCCCCGGCTCCCCCCTCAGGAGGGCTCGGCAGGTTAGGAAAAGCCTTTACCTTCATGCACGTGTTGTAGAGTGAGATGTAGTTGGTGAAGAGGTCCAGGTAGCGGGCAGTGAACACCACAGCAAACAGGGCCTGGCTCTTCCCCGAAATCCCTGTGGTCCAGAGAAATGGGGATGGGGGAGGCTGAAGGTGGGCTGCACGGCCAATAAACCGAGGCCCAGGGCCCCGGGCGAGCCAGAGGGGTTCTGGAGTGCAGCTGTCCCTGGAGGCCTCCCCAGCTCCCCCGGCCTAAGCAGGGCCTTTTCCCACGGCCCACAGCCAGGGGGCAGCCCGGCCCCAAAGCTACTCCAGCCCGAGGCTCTGTCCCAGGCTAGGCCTCGTGGCCACCTCCGGCCCCCTCAGGGTCCTCCCACAGTCCAGATCCAAGGTGGAGCCTTGGGAGGACCCCACTTGACCTCAGCCTTCCGGAACAGGTCGCCTACCTCCCGCTCCCTTTCTGGCGGCCACAGTCCACGTCACCAACTCTCAGCCGCCTCCCTGCCTGCCACAGCTCCCTGTTCCCAGCCCTGGGAACCCTAAGGCCACCCAGATAGGGGCCGGGGGAGGCTGAACTGGGTTCCTGGAGCCACCCCCACCAAAATGGATGCATCTCCAGTTTGGGGAAAGGAGCTGACCCCTGGTGACCCCGGACCTGGAAGGGGGATCCTCAGCAAGCAGTGGCGGGGAGGAACCCGTCCCCCTATGCCTCCAAACCCTTCCCCGAGTCCTGGACTGTCTCCCGCATTCTCCCCCCTTCTCCGGCCCCGGTGGGCGTCTCACCGGCACACGAGCGGGACTTCCAGATTTTGAGCAGCAGCAAGATGATGGCTAGGAGGTGGGAGAGGTCTCCCAGGAATCGGAAGAGATTCATGGCTGAGGGGATCTGGCAGGGCTGGGCTGGAGGGAGTCAGGCTGAAGGGGGGCTGCCCCCCGGGGCTGCTGTTCTGGCCGGGCGGCTGGGCTGGGGGGCGGGAGAGGTGCCCTCGGGTGGGCTCCGCTCCGGGGAGGGGGCTCTGGGCGGGGTCGCCGAGGCCGGAGCTGGTGGCCGAGCCAGAGCTAGGAAGAGGGAGGCCGGCGGGAGGGAGGGGGAGGAGTCCGGGCGGGAGGCTCCGCCCCCGAGGGCGGAGTCCCGGCTCTCCAGCGCCCTCTACCTCGCACACCCCCCCACCCCCACCCCCGCTTGCAGAGTTGGCGCCGAATTTACCCCCCTAAGGCCGCCTCCCAGGAACTTGCGGGGTCGCTGGGATCCGAAACTCGCAAATCCGGCACCAGTTCCCCCAGGCAGTCCGTGCCTCTCTGTAAAGGTTGCAGCCCAGCCGCACAGATTCTGCTCTTGACATCGATTCGGGAGGCAGATCTCTGAGATTTAAAAATCTTAGACAGGGACCCAGAGGCTGGCTTTTCAGGGGCCTCCAGCTACAATGCACTCAAAAGACAAGAGAGCAGTCCCCAGTCCCCCTCTCAGACTCAGAAGTCTGGGTCCCCAGCACCTTCATCCCCCAGGAGCCAGGAGTCCAGGACCTCAACCCCCTCCTCCCCCAGGACCCAGGAGTCCAGGACCCCAGCCCCTCCTCCCTCAGACCCAAGAGTCTAGCCCCCCTTCCTTGGGGCTTAGGGTCCCACCCAACAATCTTGTGTCTCAAGCATCCTAGACCCAGGAATCTAGATGCACAATGCCTTCCTCCCTCTGGGACCCACAAATTCAGGTGCCCAGTCTCTTCTTTTTCAGAAATGTAAGGCTTCACTCCTGCTCTCCCAGACCCTGGAGTCAGCAGCCCACAGCTCTGGCTCCAGCCCCTCCTCCAGAGCTGCCCCCTCACAGGCACACATACACACCCTCAGGAGCCCAGGTGTCCTGCGCCACACTCCACCACAGCACTTTATAGAAGCGCTGGGCTTAGCCTCTCTAGCAGGAAGGGCAGGAGCTGGACAGCTGGCCTTGAGGGCCAGGAACAGGCTGTGTCTAGGAGGGGACACACATTGCCTTCCTCCTGGATGTCTGAGTACCCACGGGTGATGGATGTCAGGGTCCGTCAGTAAAAGAAGGGGTACAGAGGTAGTAGTTTCCTCAGATTGCTGGATGGATTGGGTGCCTGAGGGTGACATCCATCAGTCTTGGATTTTGGGCCGCTGAGGGTGGTTTGTGTTAAGGGGTCAGTTTGTCTGAGTGCCTAAAAGGGACTCAGGCCTGGAGGAGGGGGCCCAGATTACTGGGTAGCAGTGGAGAAGGGAGCTAGGGGCTTGGACTCCCGGGTCTGAGGGAGGAGGGGGCTGGGGGCCTGGACTCCTGGCTTCACGATGGAGACCTAGTTTGCAGGCCTGGCCTTCCGGGGCAATAGAAGCCAAAAGATGGGTCCTAGCATGGTGGAGAACCAAGTCTGGGAATGGCCTCCTGCTTCACAAGCATCAAAGTGGGGAGGGGGCAGAGGGCGGCAGCCCCTGGGCTCTGGAGTCCAAGTCCCAATCTGATGCCTCAGTGCCGGGGCCTGAGTCCCTGCCTGTTCTCCACCCCTTCCTCCCCGTTTTATTTGCAGCCCCTCACTCTCTTGTCCCAGGAGGAAGGCAGAAGCTGGGAGCTGGGGAGGGGGGTGGCCCCCTCCCCCAGCCCTGGCAGGAGGAGGGGTCCCCAGGGAGGCCAAGAGGGGGGGCTGTGGGTCTCCCGGCAGGGGCGGACGGGGACTGAATGTTAATCACATCCCGAGCGAGTGTGTGTGTGTGAGAACAGAGCGAGTGTGCGAATCCCTCCCGCTCCAGCTCCTCCAAGCTGTGGCCGCCGCCCTCCGCCCACAGCCTCCCACGGCCACCGGTGCCCAGCTGAGGGGGTGTCGGCCCGGGTGGGTCCGCCCGGCCCCCAGGGATCTCTCATGCGTCTGCCATCTGCCCGGTGAGGATCTGTGTGTCCGGGTGTCTGGGGCTGGGCTGATGGGGGGGGGTGTGTCTGTAAGGGCTGCGGCGGCTGAGGGAGGGAGGGAGGGTTCTGTCTGTCCGTCTCGACCCTGAGCCACCTGCCTGGGTGTCGCGGGCCCCCCAGTTTCCTCCCTCCGAGCCCCCCCCCCAAACCCGGATGGATGGTGTGTACCTGGGCTCTGTGCCTCCTGCCTTCGTCCGGCCGGGCTTCTGGCGTCCCCGGCTGCCTGTGTCCTCCTGTCTGTCCGAACAGCCCCTGACGGCAGTGGCAGCCCGGCCCCATCAGACCCGTGTGTGTGTGTGTGTGTGTGTGTGTGTGTGTGTGTGTGTGTGTCGCTCCTCAAGCTCCGGGGGTGTTGAGGGGAATCCCAGGGAAGTGAGGTGGTGCGTGTGTGTATGGTGTGTGTTTCTGCCTGTATTTAAGAGTGGGGGAACGAGGGGGGTCGTCTGGAGGTGGCCAAGCGAGGAAGGGGCGAGCAGTCCCCCCGACAGGCGGTCTTCCGCCCCTCAGGCACACACACACACACACACACACACACACACACACACACGCCACCGGCTTCAGAGGTGACCCAGACAGACAGACAGACAGACACAGAAGCGGGAGGGGGGGAGCGCTAAGGGCACAAAGGGGGGGGGATGCGAATGAGCCAGGGAGAGGCGGGACCGGACACATGGACGGGGGGGAGGAGCCGGGGCTGAAGCGGCAGAGGGGGGCACCCCGGGTGGGCGGAGGGGGGATCCCCATGGGGTCGGGGCAGCGAGAGGACACCCCGACAGCCTCCGCAATGTCCGGGGCCCAACTTCCAGCGCAACATGTGTAGCAGCGTCCTCGCCTAGTCTGAGTGGCCGCAACCTTGGGGGACAGACAGGGCAGGACGGACCGAAGAAGAGGAGGGAGAGCTGGAGCCAGGGACGGGCAGGAGGTCCCCGCCACCGCCGCCGCCCCAGGGCCTGCCCCCCCACCCCCTCCGCGGCTCCCTGAGCCCTCCGCGGAATCTTCGGGTCGCTGGACTCCGGTTCCGTTCCTGGCACCCTCGCAATACCCCCCACAGAACAGGGTCATGAAAAGGTAAGGCTGGGGTAGGGGATGCAGGGGTGGGGGTGGGAACGCGGATCCCCAAATCTAGGACAGGGAAAGTTGGCCAGGGGCCTTCGGGAAGGACGGGAATTGAATGGGGAATAGGGGTCTCTGGGGGCCTCTTTGCCCCCTATCTCCTTCTACCTCTCTGACCCCTTTTTCCCAGGTCTCTACACCTCAGGTCTCCTAACCCCCCATTTCTGACACTTTGATCCCTCTCCCCAGCCCCATACACCTGACGCCCCATCTCCCTCTCTATCCCCCATCTCTCCATCTCACCTTCCCTCTGCCCCACCCCACCCCCTGACCGCATCAGTCTCCCCCCCACCTCGCCTGTCCTCCTCCCTCTCTCCTCTCCATCTCCCCTCCCTCCTCAGCTGTGAGTCTGCTATTAATACCTCTACCAAGGACCTTGAGAGCATCCAGGCCCTGGCACCCCTCGCCCCAAGCTACCGTCCCTTCCTCAAGGTTCTGGAATACCCTTCTAGCCTCTTCCAAGCACCAGGATTAGGGTGGGGAGAGAACAGGGCTGGAGGGGGGGAACGGGACGCCGTCTGCAGCACGACGCGAAGGTGGGGGGGCGGGCTGTTGATCGAAGTGGCCTCTCCTCTCTTCTGTGATGGATGGGGGGGAGTGATGGAGACAGGCACACACCAGGAATCTCTGCACCCTCCTCCTCCTCAGCTGAGGGACAGGCTGTACTGTGCATAGGACCTGAGTGGGGTGACTCGGGGCGACTGGAGCTGGGGGGTGCCCAGGATGATGGGACGAATGGGGCTTGAGACAAAAAGGGGTCCTTTAAGGGAGGAGAGGGCTATGGGCCTGGATTCCTGGGTCCTGGGCATAAAGGAGGCTGGGCAGCTGGATTCCTGAGTAGGGAGCAGGAGTGAGCCGGGACTCCTGGATCCTGGGAAAGGATGGAACTGAGCACCAGGACTCCTGGGTCCTGGGGAAGGAGGGGGCCCAACAGCCAGGACTGCCGAGTCTGTGGGAGAAGTTGGAGGATAGGGCTTCTGTGTCTGAGGGAGAAGGGGGCTGGGGGCTCAGTATCCCGAGCCCCTGATGGGGAGGGGATGGTGGTCTGGACTCTTTGGCCCCCTGGGGATGGAAGTGGGGACAGAAACTCATGAGGAGGTGGAGATTGGAGGCCTGGACAATGTGATCCCTGGGGGTGTAGGTTTGGGGGGTTGGAACGCCAGAGTCCCTCAGTGGCTGGGGATACTGCTTCTCTATCTGTCCCTGGAGGGGTGGGAGACTGGCGGGAACTTGGCATCCAGCCTCCTGAGAAGGGTGGGGCTGGGGCTGCCTTCTTGGGCTTCAGCAGGAAGTAGGACCCCGGGGTCCCCAAAGCCAGAGGCCAGGCAGGGGTGAGTCTGAGAGAGGCAGAGGGGCTGAAGGGGTGAGCAGCCACCAGGAAGGGTGGGGAGAACGTGTGTTATCCTGGGGTGGGGGTGGGGGCGCCAGGCCACAGCTGTGGGTTATTTTGGGGCAGAGGGGGGCTATTCTGAGCACTGATTGAGCCAGCTGCTTGGGGAAGGGCAGCAGAGAGGAGGGGCGAGGGGGAGCCAGGATTTGGGCATGCTGGGAGCCCCTGCCCCCATCCCTAGGGAGACAGTGGCCCAGGGTCCCTGGGAAGGCTGGAAGGGTGTGGGGGGTGAGGCCTCTAGGCAGCGGAAGGGGTGTGGGCCTTTCCCCTACCCTAGCTGTCTGTGGGGTGGATAGAGGCCTGCGCTACCATGGCAACCGGACAGGAGCCTGATTGACAGTAAAGAGTGAACCCTTCCTTGTCTGGACCCTCACCCCTTCGAGAAGCCCCTTCTGTAGGCTCTAAATCCTGAGAACCAGGAGTTCAGGCCCCCAGTGCCCTGCTCCCTCAGATCCAGGAGCCAGGAGTCTGGGCTCCCAGCCTGACCACCCCAAGCAGCTAGTATTCAACAGGGACACAGGAAGAGACGCTGTATTGCCTCTCATTTACTAAATTGCTCTGGGCTGGGAGCCAGGGACCCCCGCTCCCCCCAGCTCTCCACAGCTGTGCCCCCCAACCCCGCGGCTCAGACTGGGCCATGACTCTTTCTAGCTGTCATTGAGAATGGGGGGACAGGGACAGGAATAAGGGGCCAAAAGTGGGTTGGGGGTTGTGCTCAAATGGAGGGGTAAGGTCGTGGGGGGCATATTCTCTCCGCAGGATGCCCCACTAATTTCTTTTTCTCTCTCTCTCCCCCCACACACCTGACCCCTTTTCCCTTTCTCTTTTTTTGTTCCCCTTCACTTTTTCTTCCTTTTATTTTTGATCCCTCCTGCCACTCGCCTTCCTGGCCTTCCTTTCATGTCTGTGCTGGGCACCTCCCTGGCGGGGGTCTTGCTCTTTGCCTCGCTATTTCTGTCTTCCTGTGTTTTCTGTCTGTTCTGCCTGCCTTCTCGCGCAATCTCTGATTTTGCCTGTTTCTCCATCTCTTGTGTGCGTGTCTCTTGGTGGCTGTGGGGTCTCTGTCTCCGTCTTCCTGGGTTTCTTTCCATCTTCCTCTCTCTGTCCAACTTTCTCGTTCCTCTTATGTCTCCCACCTTCCTTCATCTATCTCTGCATCACTCCTGCCTCTCATTCCCTCCCTGTACCTGTCACTCCGCCTTATCTCTCTCTGCCTCTGTTACTCTGAGCCTCTCTATCCCTGTCTGTTTCTCCTTCCATCTCCCTCCTTCTCCCCATCACTCTCTCTCCCTGACCATCTCTCTGTGACTGTTTTCATCTCTTCCTATCTTCCTGGGTCTCTCTCTGCTCCTGTTCTGATCCCATCTCTGTGGGTCTGTTTCCCATCTGTCCTGTCTCATTGTCCTCCCCCTTCCTACCTTGTCTCTGTCTTCTCCCTACCACTATATCTTCTCTGTCCCCATTACCCACCTCCACTCTCTTTGCCTCTGTATCTCTCCCTCGGTCTCTGTCTCTCCTTTGCTTCTATATCTCTCCCTTTGCCTCGTATCTCTCTGTCCGTGTCTCTCCCTCTATCACCCCAACCTTTCTCACTTCTACCTGAGTCCCTGTCTCCTTGTATCTCCCCTTCTCCCTGTATCTCTTCCTATACCTTGTCTCCCTGTCTGTCTTTCCATCTCTGTGTCTCTCATTCGTATCTCTCTCTGCTCCCCGTGTCTCCCCGTCTCTGCGTCCCACCCTCCTCCGTGTCCCTCCCCGCGTGCCTGCGTGCTTAGAGGCCGCCCGGCAGGGCCCGCAGGCGATGCGCGGCGCTGGTGGCCCCCGCGGCCCTCGGGGCCCCGCTAAGATGCTGCTGCTGCTGGCGCTGGCGTGCGCCAGCCCGTTCCCGGAGGAGGTGCCGGGGCCGGGCGGGGCCGGCGGGCCTGGCGGGGGCCCCGGCGGGGCGCGACCTCTCAACGTGGCGCTCGTGTTCTCGGGGCCTGCCTACGCGACCGAGGCGGCGCGACTGGGCCCGGCCGTGGCGGCAGCCGTGCGCAGCCCGGGCCTGGACGTGCGGCCGGTGGCGCTGGTGCTCAACGGCTCGGACCCACGCAGCCTCGTGCTGCAGCTCTGCGACCTGCTGTCGGGGCTGAGGGTGCACGGCGTCGTCTTCGAGGACGACTCGCGCGCGCCCGCCGTCGCGCCCATCCTTGACTTCCTGTCGGCGCAGACTTCGCTGCCCATCGTGGCCGTGCACGGCGGCGCCGCGCTCGTGCTCACGCCCAAGGTGCGCGCAACCCGCGGGCGGGGCGGGGGCCAGAGGCTGAGGGGCGGAGCCGGGGCCCGTCGTGGGTGGGCGGAGTTGTAAGGGGGCGGGGCCAGCCCTGAGGGCCCCCATCGGGGATGCGGTGGGGACACGTGTAAGTGTCAGGTCTAAGTAAGAGGCGGGGCTGACTTGGAGGGGCGTGGTCTATAGGCGGAACGGAGTGTGCCGGGGAATCATCTAGAAGCAGGGTCTGGGGTGATCAGGCTACGGGAAGAGTTGAGAGGCTGCAAGAGAGGTGAATCAGGGGAGGGGGTGGGATCTGGGGAAGAGGCGGGGCCGGCCAGTGAGGGGCGGGGACTGGGAACGAGAAGGGACACGCCTGAGATGGCAAGGTCGGAGTGAGGGGTGGGCTCTGGGATCAGCGAGGGGGAGTCAGTTGAAAAGGAATGGGGTTCAGAAATGGGTGAGGTCTAGAGAGGAGGCGGGAGCCAGGAAGGCAGGAACAGGGACCAGGAAAGAGGAGTATCAGGTACTGAGGGAAAGGGAGGTCCCCGGCCAGCTGGGCATGGGGTCTAAAGGTCAACGAAGGAGGACAGAACCATCTGGTGAAAGGACGAGTATGAGAAAGAGAGGTGTCCTAAGTGAGAGGGCGAGGGAGGGGTAGAACCCTGCAGCTAGGAAGTGGGGAGAGGCCAGTCAAGGAAGGGGTGAGTCAGGGAAGGGGCGGGGCTAGCCGGTGAGAGGGGAGGCCAGGGAGGACAGGACCCCTGCTCTGTACTAAAGGGGCGGAGTCTAGAGAGGAAGACGGTCTGGGAGTGGGCTCACCCAACTGTAAGTCTTGGAAAGCAAGAATCCAGGGGGTGGTCCTGGAAAGATGAAGGCCCCCCAAAGAGGTAGCCTCAGCCAATGAGAGGTCAAAACCAGGAGCCTACAGGGAAGGCGGGGGCAGAGGCTGGAGCTGGCTGTGGCCTGGAGAGAGGCCTGCCTCCCGAGGGCACAGGAGGGGCCAGCTGGAGTGGACTTCTGGTAGGGAAAGGCAGAATTTGAACAAGCCTTGTGTGCGGACTAAGAAGTGGTCAGCTAAGAGGAGGTGCCTGAGAAGGGGCGGGGCCTATTCAGAGGTGGAGCCAGTGTAACTGAGAAGTGGGACTCGCCTGAGGATGGGGCCACCTGAGTGGGTGGAGCCTAAGTCTCCACCAATTCCCTGCTGTGGGGGCCGGCGGCTTTGTGACTAGATCACTATTGGAGGCTGGGACTCGTAGTTCTCTCGTGTCCAGGGCACTCTGGGAAAGATCTCTGTCCAACTTTCTTCTTCTCTTTGGCATGGGGTTGTCCAAAGATTTGAAGGCAGATCATCTGAGAGATGAACTTATTACTTCCTGGCTGCCACCTCCTTGGCATACGGAGAGACGTGGTCCCTTGTACCTCCATTGCTGCTTAGAAATGTGTGCCCCTCTGTTTCACTGTCTGCTAGGTGCACACACATTGCCTTCTGGGAAATATAGTCCCTTTAGTGTTTCTGAATGGAAGAGTGGTCCTCACAGCTGCATCTGTGCCCCCATTGAATACTGGGAATGTGGTCCCCTGAGCACACCTCCACCTGCCAAGGGTGAGGGCCCCTCAGTGCTCTCATGGCATTCTGGGAGGCCTCATCCCCTCAGGACAACAGCCCTAACCGGTACACATTTAACCGCAGGCCCATGTCTAGGGAGAAAGTACACTTGCTTGTCTTATCGCATTACTGGAAGATTTATCGGCTGATTCTGTGCCAGGGCTGTTTTAGGTTCTGGGGAACACAGTTATGAAAGGTTAAAAAAAAAAAAAAGACAAGGTCCCTGCTTTTACAGAGCTTGTATTTCTAATGGGGAGACAGAAAAAACAAATAACAGAGAGTTGAAATCGGTCCTGAAGGAGAGGTAATGACCGAGGACATGGCTTCAATAGATGGTGGTCAGGGGAGGCCTCCCCAAGGAGTTAAAACTGAGCTGGACCTGAGGACGGAGGAGGGGAGGAGCTGGGGGGAAAAGTGTCCCCGAGAAAGGTGACAGTGAAGGGCAAAGCCCCTGAGGCCAGAAGGAACTTGAGGTGTCTGAGGAAGAGCAAAGAGGTTGGGGTGATGGGAGATGAGGTCAGAGAGGCGACGGGGACGAGGTCATGCGGGGCCTTGTGGGCCACAGCGAGGACTTTGGCTTTGATTCTGATGTAGAATTATTGGAAGGTTTTCAACCAAGAAGGGAGGCAATCCAATTACTATTTTGAAAAGATCACTCTGGCTGCTGTCTGGAGAATGGAAGTTGCGAGAAAGGAAGTCGAGATGGGTTAGGAAGCTGTTGTCGTCTAGGCAAGAGAGTGGTAACCATGAGGGCCGTGACAGGGCCCGTAGTGAGGATTGAACAGCTGGAGTCATGTTTTGAACAGAGCCGAGAAGTCTTGGAGATGGTCTGGATATGGGCCCGAGGGCTGTCCAATAGAATTCTCTGCAATGATGAAGGTGGTCTTCATCTGCTCTGTCACCTATGATAGCCACAGCCATGTGTAGCTGTTGAGCACTTGACGTGTGGTTAGTGCAACCAGGGAACTAAGCTTTATTTAACTTTAATTGATTTTAATGTGAATAGTCATGGGTGGCTAGTAGCTACCATATTGGAGAGCACAGGAGACAGTGTTTAAACCCATGGATTTGGATGAGATCACCAGGGAGAGAGGACAGAAGAGGAAACAAGGGCACCCCTATGTTTAGAATTCTGACTGAGGAAGAGAGTCCAGCAAAGGAAACAGAAAAGGAGGGGACAGGAAGGTAGGAAAAAAAGCAGAGAAGGGCAAGTCTACTCAGCAAAGCTTCCTCCAGTTGGCAGAGACTACCTTCAGCACCCTCATGGCCTGCTGGGAGATGCAGTCCCTCTCAGTGGATGCTGGGAACTGTAGTTCCCTCCCAGGATGCTGAGTGTGTCCACTACAGTAATGTTAGCTGCTGTAACAGATAAACCCCGACTTCTCAGTGGCTTAACCCAATAGAAGGTTGTTTCTCACTCATATAAAATCCAAACAGGTGTTCTTGTTCCAAACAGTCTCGCCTCCAAGCCGCGACTCAGGGACTCAGGTTCCTCCGTGTTGTGGCTCTGTAACCCCTTAGGTTTCTCCTCTGGGGCCTCTGCATCTGCCCTCAGACAGGGAAGAGTAAGGTGCATGGGGGGAGAGGTTTTCATGGATGAGCCTAGAACTCAGTCTTGTGGTTAAACATAACCCAGGTCTAGCTCTGTGCCCCAGCAAGGAAAGGAGATGTGTTTGCCGAACGGCTAGTCAGCCTGCCATGTTGAGAGCTGTGAGCTGCCTTTGGCCGTTGGGAGCTGTGATGCCCTTATCAGTTGCTGGGAGATGAGGTCCCCTTTGGACCCCTGGGAGCTGTGAACCCTTCACTGGTCGCTGAAGGTCCCTTATTGACTGCTGGGAGCTGAGGTCTCCACGTGGGGTGGCCTGACATCTTCCTCCTCCTCCCCTGCAGGAGAAGGGTTCCACCTTCCTGCAGCTGGGCTCGTCCACAGAGCAGCAGCTTCAGGTCATCTTCGAGGTGCTGGAGGAATACGACTGGACGTCTTTTGTAGCTGTGACCACGCGTGCCCCCGGCCACCGGGCCTTCCTGTCCTACATTGAGGTGCTGACTGATGGCAGCCTGGTGGGCTGGGAGCACCGCGGGGCATTGACGCTGGACCCTGGGGCTGGCGAGGCCGTGCTGGGCGCCCAGCTCCGTAGTGTCAGTGCGCAGATCCGCCTGCTCTTCTGTGCCCGTGAGGAGGCTGAGCCGGTGTTCCGGGCAGCCGAGGA
The DNA here is from genome assembly GCF_963455315.2 of Globicephala melas. Lineage (NCBI taxonomy): Eukaryota > Metazoa > Chordata > Mammalia > Artiodactyla > Delphinidae > Globicephala > Globicephala melas. The sequence continues at coordinate 7,789,203 of NC_083332.1, read as the reverse complement.
GGCTGGCCTCACTGGGCCTGGCTACGTCTGGTTCATGGTGGGGCCCCAGCTGGCTGGAGGCGGGGGCTCGGGCACCCCTGGGGAGCCCCTTCTTCTGCCAGGAGGCGCCCCACTGCCTGCCGGGCTGTTTGCAGTGCGCTCGGCAGGCTGGAGGGATGATCTGGCCCGGCGTGTGGCAGCTGGCGTGGCCGTAGTGGCCAGAGGTGCCCAGGCCCTGCTGCGTGACTATGGCTTCCTGCCTGAACTTGGCCATGACTGTCGCGCCCAAAACCGCACCCACCGAGGGGAGAGTCTACACAGGTGAGTGGGGCTGGGCTGGGAGGGCTGTGGGAAGATTCCTGAGCCTGAATACCTGGGGTACTTGTGCCTGAGTGGCCTCAAATGGGTCACGTCCCCTCTCAGAACTTCAGTCTCTCTTTTCTGTAAAACGAGCGTAATTGGGTCTCCTTTCTGGGGTTAAATCAGGTGATTTGGAAAAAAGCACCTGAGATACGGTGAGTGTATTACTATATTTCATGATTCTAGGATGCGCGTTTTTGCATAGTTTAATGTCTTTGAAACCAAGACATGTCTTACAATTGATAGCCTACCAAGGTTTCATGGGCAGTGCATTTTTTTCCTTTGTGGTAGGTGAAAACTGTGACACGTCTTCTAGTTGATAGCATCTTAGATTTGGTGAAATACCCTAGTTAGACTAGGAGTTGAACTTCAGTAACAAAAAGACCCGACAATCCAATGTCCCAAACAAGGTAGAAGTTTGTTCCTCTCTCACTTAATAATCCAGAGGTGCACGATTCAGGCTATCAGGAGACTCCATCGCTCCATGTGGTCATTCAGGGACTCAGGACCCTCCCACCTTGTTGCTCTGCCATCTCCTTTCCGCACAGTCGAAGCTGGGTTGTAGGCCATGTCTGAATTCTAGTGCGTGAAAAGGGGGAAAGTGAGGAGGTGAACAAGCCATTTCCTTTATGGCCAGTGAGGTGGAAGGGACGAGTCTTACATCCCATCGGTGAGAACGTAGTCACTGGGCCAGGACTGACTTATTGGTTGTGTACTGCCACATCCATGCAGATTGGCTAGACATCGATTCTGATTGGGTAGTGCCTGTGCTGCACTGATTGTTAGAGTTTGAATATCACCTGCCCATGCCCTGGGCTAGCTGCAAGGAATTTCGGGGAATGTGGGAAATGTCAATTCTAGCTGGGCAGGTGTGTGCCCAGCTGACACATGATTGTTTTAGAAGAGGAGACCAGGATTTGGTGGGAAACAGCATCTCCACCCCAGGAAGCTTTGGGAGTGAGAACTTGATGAGTTTGGTGACAGACAGTGGAAGGAGAGGACTTTAATGCTGAAATGAGGATGGACTGAGTTTGGGAAGGGGCGATGGGTGGGGAAGAAAGCCTAAGGGAGGAGAATTGAGAATTGGGGAGGTGGGGAGTTGGGAATCGGGATCCAGGGGCAAGAGGATGAGAAAAGCATCCCTTGTTCATAAATACTTACTGAGCGCCCGCTAGGAACTAGGGCTCATGCTGGGCACTGGGAACGCAGAGATGAATAAGACCATGGACTTCTCTTGAAAGAACACAGGGTCCTGTAGGGGTAGCAGACAGGGATGGGATAATGACAACACAGCATGTTATTTGCAATAATGGAGGTTGCACGGACTTTGTGGGAGCACTGGGGAGAGTACTGAAAAGCCAGGACATTTTTGGTTGCAGGAAGCAGAGTCTCATTCAAGTTTCCTCGGGGAAAGAGGGGTTTATTGGAAAGACAAACATGCACAGAAACCCAGACATCAGGAATTGAGGCCAATTCCTCAATTCCAGCTACTCTTTCAATTCATTCTGATTCTCTCTTTCTGATCTTCTCTGCTTCTGTGTGTGTGTGTGTGTGTGTGTGTGTGTGTGTGTGTGTGTGTGTGTATCTATCTTTCTCCCTCCCCTTCTCCATCACCATCACCATCTCCATCTTCATCACCATCTTCATCTCCATCTCTTGTCTCAGGCTTGTCACTCCCAGGGGCTGTCCAGTTCTTCTGCTTACCCAGAATTTCTGTTCCTTCATGATACTCATCATTTCAGCCCATCCTGTCCATCACCCATGCCTCCAAATCTCACAGCTAACTTCCTCCCAGGAGAGGAATTGTGTTGGTCCCAGTTAACCTTCCAAACTAGGCTATACAAGTCATGGGTCAGGCTACGGAGTCAGGGAGGTTTCCAGGAGGAGGTGGTTTCTAAGCTGAGACCTGAAGAATAAACTGCTCTTTCATTCATCCACTCATTCATTGAAAAGCCCTTTGTCAAGAGTCTGTGGTGTGCCAAGCCCTGCTTTATGAACAGGGTATAATGTTGAACAAGGCCTCTGCTCTCACAGAGCTTACAGTCTCATAGGTGAGACAATCAGTGCACAGACAAGAAAAGAAAGGAAAAAAACATCAGCAGGTAATAAGTTCTGAGATGATAATAAAGCAGGTAGAATGTATAACAAACGTCTATGGTGCTAGGTCAGGTGACGTCGTCAGGAAAGGCCTTTTCAAGTAGGTGAAATTTGGAGGTTAAAAAAAAAAAGAGAGCTTCCCTGGTGGCGCAGTGGTTGAGAGTCCACCTGCCGATGCAGGGGACGTGGGTTCGTGCCCCGGTCCGGGAAGATCCCACATGCCGCGGAGCGGCTAGGCCTGTGAGCCATGGCCGCTGAGCCTGCGCGTCCCGAGCCTGTGCTCTGCAGCGGGAGAGGCCACAGCAGTGAGAGGCCCGCGTACCGCGGGAAAAAAAAAAAAAAAAGGATAAAGAGAAAGATCCAAGGGAATTCCCTGGAGGTCCAGTGATTAGGACTTGATGCTCTCACTGCCGAGGACCCAGGTTCCAATCCCTGGTTGGGGAACTAAAATCCCACAAGCCGCGCAGCACAGCCAGAGAAAAGAGAGAGAGAGAGAGAGAGAGAGAGCGCCAACTATCTGAAGATCTGAGTAAAGAGAGGGCGGGGAAACAGCAGGTACAAAGGCCCTGAGGCTGGAATTGCCTGAAATAAAGCCAGTGTGCCTGGAGCACAGTGGGCAAGTGGGCAGCGTATGGTGGAGTAACAGGGGGCCCAGCTCAGGTAGGGCATTTAGGCCACGTTAGGGGTTTAGATTTGATTGCAAGGGCAGTTGGGAGTCCACCAGAAATAGATAATCCAGGCAGGGGGAAGAGCATTGGGCAAAAGACCAGAGGGGAGAAAAACCTGGGCAGGTTGATGAGACCACAATAGCTCAGGGTGGAGAATTAGGGGTTGGGAATGATGAGGCTGGTTAGGTGGAGAGGCCCAGGCCGCGAGGGCCTTGAATGCCAGGTTGAGAGGCTTGGACTTTGTTCTGGGGCACTGGGGAGCCATGGGTGGGCTATGAGCAGGGGAGAGGTGGAGTCAGTTTGGGGTATAGAAAGACCTCTCCGGTGTGGGGTGGGGACAGACTGGAGGAGAAAGATTGGAGGCTGGAGGCCAAGTTGGAGGCTGGGGTAGGGGTCCAGGAGGGCTGTGGGGACAGAGAGGAGGGGATGGGGCAGAGATATCCCAGGGGCAGGAAGGACGGGGCTTGGGGACTGGTGGCCTGGGTTGGGGGAAGCGAGGAGGCAAGGATGGCAGCTGAGGGTCTGGTCCAGTGACCCGGGTGATGTGACAAGCATTCAGTGCACAGGGTGCCATTGTATAATAGAGATACCTGGGAGTCCAGAGACCTCCCGGGGCTTCTGTCCAGAAGAAGGGACACGTGAGCTGAGTCTTGAACACCTAAGAACTAGTCAGGATGAGGAGGGAGAGAATAAGGGTTTTTTTCTTTTTCTTGGGCCGTGCTGCACGGCATGTGGAACTTCCCCGTCCAGGGATCGAACCCGTACCCACTGCAGTGCAAGCGCAGAGTCTTAACCACTGGACCACCAGGGAAGTCCAAGGGTTTTTTTCTAGGCAGAGAGAAAAGCACCTACAAAAGCCTAGAGATAGAAAACCACTTGATATTTTGGGGGACACCCTGCATTCAGTATTTGTGGGGCAGAAAAAGGGTTTGGGCGGAGAGAGTTTGACGGTGGGCAGTGATCAGAGATCGGGCTGCAGAGGCAGGTGGGTCCCCTAGAGCCTCAAACCCAGGCTGAGGGTCTGGGACCTGGTCCTGGAGGCACCGAGCTGCCAAGGGAGAGTGCCTAGCAGAGGAGAGGCGCATTTGGGTTTTCCAGAACTTAGAGGAGAGATTCACACTGGGCGCTGGGGTTGGTCAGTAGACAGGGGACTTTCTCGGCCTTCAGCTGCCAAGGTGCAGTTCAGGCCCCCACGTGTCCCCTCCCTTCCTGCTGGGCAGGTACTTCATGAACATTACCTGGGATAACCGGGATTACTCCTTCAATGAGGATGGCTTCCTGGTGAACCCCTCCCTGGTGGTCATCTCCCTCACCCGAGACAGGACGTGGGAGGTGGTGAGTCCTGGCGCTGACCTCAGGCACGGGAGAGGGCCTGGATTCCTGGGTCCTGGGGAAGAAGCAATGAGGACCTAGACTCCTGGCAGAGGTGGGGGCTGAGGCCCTGCATTCCGGCCTCTGACGGAGGAAGGGGCTGGGAGCCTGGACTTCTAGGTCCTAAGGGGAAGGACTGGGAATCCAGACCCCTGGATTCTGGTAGAAGAAAGCCCAGACTCGTGGGTCTGAAGGAGGAAAGGGTTCCTGGGTCCAAGGGACAGGTGGGGGAGGACGCCCAGACTCCTGGATCTGAGGGAGAAGGAGCTGGGAGCTCGCGGCTACGAGGAAGGCAGGCCATGGAGGCCAGAACATTCTAGAAAGTCCCCCTCAGGAAGCCTGAATCCCCTGCTCTTGGCCAAGGTGGGCAGCTGGGAGCAGCAGACTCTCCGCCTCAAGTACCCGCTGTGGTCCCGCTATGGCCGCTTCCTGCAGCCAGTTGATGACACGCAGCACCTCACCGTGGCCACGCTGGAAGAGAGGCCTTTCGTCATTGTGGAGCCCGCCGACCCCATCAGTGGCACTTGCATCCGAGACTCCGTCCCCTGCCGGAGCCAGCTCAACCGCACCCACAGGTGACAGCCCCGGATCCAGAAGTTCCAGCTTCACAATTCTCTCTTGAAGCCTAGTAGTCCTAGCCCCAGCCCCCTCCTCCCTTGGGACCCAGAAAGCCGTCCAGCTTGGTGACCTTGGACAAGTCATGTAATTCCTTTGAGCCTCAGTTTCCCCAGAAAGCGATGCCCACCATAGTTTTAGCGGCTGCTCGTCCCTCCCTCCATAAGGCGCGGGGGGGGGGGCGCAGGGATCCCCAACATCCCCAAGCCTGCTCGCTCCCCGCAGCCCTCCGCCGGACGCCCCCCGCCCAGAAAAGCGGTGCTGCAAGGGCTTCTGCATCGACATTCTGAAGCGGCTGGCGCACACCATCGGCTTCAGCTATGACCTCTACCTGGTCACCAACGGCAAGCACGGCAAAAAGATTGATGGTGTCTGGAACGGCATGATCGGGGAGGTGAGGTGGGCGGGGACAGGGTGGGGGCGGGACAAGACTGGTGGGGGGCGGAGTCGGGACCAGGTCAGGGCCGAGAAGCGGCTGGGTCAGGCTTCTGAGGGGGCGGGACTATGAAGGGGCGTGGCCGAAGGTGAGAAGCCTGGATTTGAAGGGGCGGGGCCACGAGGAGGACCCACCTTGACGGAGGGGCCGGGCCAGGAGGAAGGACACTTGGGGCGGAGGAGGCGGGGCTCGGAGGGTGGAACTATTAGGAAAAGGGGGCGGGGCCTGGAGGATGGAGCCCAAAACTTTCAGAGGTTTGCTGGGGGAGGAGGATACAGCAGGAGGCCACTTCTTCCCACTCTTGTTCTCGACACTCACCTCCACCTTTCCTGCCCCATTCTGCCTGCGTCCCCCTCATCCACCCCGCCACCCTCCTAGCCCTTTCTATCATCCTGTCACTGGTCTCCTCCTGGGACCCGTCTTTGTCCTGAGCCAGCCGTGTTCCCTCACTCCCTCCCTGTCCTCACTCCCAGGTGTTCTACCAGCGCGCGGACATGGCCATTGGCTCTCTCACCATCAACGAGGAGCGGTCCGAGATAGTGGATTTCTCCGTCCCCTTCGTGGAGACAGGCATCAGCGTTATGGTGGCGCGTAGCAATGGCACTGTGTCCCCCTCGGCCTTTCTCGGTGAGCCCAGGTCCTGGAATGGCAAGGGGTGGGGTTTGGGGGCAGCTGTGTGTCCATTTCCCATCCTGCTATTGCTTGTACCAGCAGGGTGACTCTGGTGAACTGAGGGCCTCAGTTCCCTAACCTGTAAAATGGGAGAATTTCCCCCACCAGAAGCAATTTTACAATGAAGCTAAGAAAGTCTGAGCTTCAGAAGCCTTCTCCTGCACAACCCCTTCAAGGCCCTGTACCTGGTCTTGTATTCATAATTTTATTTTCTTGTTTCTTAAAGAGAACCCTCCAAATTGTATAAGCGGCAGGCCCCACAAAAACCATCTTCCCCTGTACATAAGTATGAGATGAGGAAAAGAGATGAGCATGGGCCCCATCAAACAATGTTTACTGAGCACCTACTATGTGCAAGGCTCTGGGCTGCACAGGAAACCTTGCCCTTTAAGAGCTCTCCCAGGGCCTCATGGGGGAGACAGAAAACAATCTCTTAAAGATATACATGGGCAAGATCATTTCATATGGTGGTGAATACTACGAGAAATTAAGCCGACGGAAGAAACAGAGAAGAATAGGATCGGTGTTGCTGTGGGTGGACAGGCGGGTCCCTCTGAGCAGGTGACCCGGTCCTGCATAGATCTGGCTGGAAAAGTGTCCCAAGCAGATTAACATTAAGGGCAAAGGCCCCAAGGTGGGAATGTTCGTGAACTATCGAGAGGCCTGTGTGACCAGGGGAGGGGGAAGTGAGTGATCATGGGAGAGGTAGGAGGTGAGGGCTGAGAGGGAATCAGGTGGTGGATCGAGCAGGACCTTGGTTGCTATGGTAGGAAGGTTGGGTTTTACTTTTATTGCAATGGCAAGGCTTTTAACTGCAGGCGGTGGTGTGAGGATATACGATCAGATTTAGGCTTTTAAGATATCCCACTAGTGGGTCTGCGGATGCAGGAGGCCCATGAGGAGGCTACTGCAGAGGTCCGTGCAGAGTGAGTTTGGGGTGCAGGATAGGAAGATGGCCGAGAGGGTGAGACAAGTAAACAGGCTTAGGATGCGGTTAGAAAGCTGGCACACAATGGGTTGGTGGCTTTGAGGTAGATTGGGTAGAGATCTCATTTACTGAGCTTGGAGAAGACAAAAGGGAAAGCGTACATCAAGCCAAGGGCAGCAGTTCACATCCGTTCCCTCCTGCTCTCCAAAGTCTGAGCAAAGCTCCTGGGAAGGGGAAGGGCTGGGAGGAGAAGGGACAACCCTTCTCTGGTGTTTTGTTTTCTGTCTATTTCCCCAACGGTGTCTCTTGTGGCCTCCTCTTTGCACCAAGGTCTCTGCAGGGCACCCTGACAGGCACCACGTGGGGCCCCTGCTTTCAGAAAGGGAGTGACAAGGTCATGTTTATGCCCCATCACGTGGCCCAGTGGAGGCGACAGGCGTGTCCCCAGATACTGCTGTGACAATCCAGGCTGTGACCCTACTGTGACAGGGGCAGTCCTGGCCGCTTACACTTGGCCCAGGAAGGTCAAATCCCGGGTACTGATCTCAAGAAAGAGTGATTTGGGTTTGTTGTCAGTGAACTCCCGGAAGCAGTGTGAGGAGGGGATGCAGGAACTCAGGTTTGGCTGATGGACAGGTCAGGGTGGTGCCTCTGGTAGGGGAGCTATTGAAAAAGAGGCAGAGAGGATGTAGCTTGTTTGGGGAACTGTGAGTTCTGGGTGGTTAAAGCAATGGGTTCTTGAAAAAATGATCAGTCCAGAGACGAGAGTGGAAACAAGTCTGAGAGGCAGGGACTTTGTCCTGGGGGCACTGGGGAGCCACAGAAGTCTGTGAGCTGGGGAGAGGCCAGGTCATCTCTGGGTGTAGAAAGAGCTTCTAGGGCCGTGGTGGGGGGAAGGGCTGGAGAGGACAGGATGAGGAGATGGTCCAGGGGACAGGATGTGGCCTGAGCAGTGTTGGCAGAGGGAATGGAGAGGAAAGGCCGAGGTGGGGGTGGGTGGGGGCAGGACAGGAGGATAGGGCTGGGGACTGACAGGATGCTGGTGAGGGGGAGGGAAGGAGGGAGTGAGGGTGGCAAATGCGGGAGGGAGGGTCTGGGCGGTGACTGGATGGACAGGGAACTCCCAGGGTGGGGAGGCTGGGAGTCGGTGCTGGGCTCCGTGTGGGACATGAATGGCCTGGAGGGATTGCCAGGGGGAGGTGGAGAAACAGGTCTGGGGCTCAGGAAACATAATTAGGAGATAGTTTCTATATGGTGGTTGAAATCACAGAAATGATTGAGATGATTTTCTTTGGGAGAGACTGCCCCGCCACCCCTGCCAGGGGTCTGGGTGGGCAATGAGTCTGTCCCCAAGAAGGGGGCAGAGTAGGACGGGGTCAGATCTGGGCTGTACCCTGTTCACATGTCTGTGGGCACCCAAGCCTTGGCTTAGCTGAGTCATGGCCACACACCCCCTTGCCCTTAGAGCCATACAGCCCTGCCGTGTGGGTGATGATGTTCGTCATGTGCCTCACTGTGGTCGCTGTCACCGTTTTCATCTTTGAGTACCTCAGTCCCGTCGGCTACAACCGCAGCCTGGCCACGGGCAAACGTGAGTCCCCTTCCTCCATCACCCTACCTCGGAGTGCCTGGACCACAGATAGAACTACGTTTCCCAACAGCCCCTGGGATAGAGTTATGGTCTCCTGAGGCAACAGGGGCCTCAGGGGCCACTGGGAATTGTAGTTCTTTCTGCTCCCTCATTGAGCATAAGGGATTTGGGGTCCATGTCCCCCTCCTGGCCCCCTGCAGGCCCTGGCGGCTCAACTTTCACCATTGGGAAATCCATCTGGCTGCTCTGGGCCCTGGTGTTCAATAACTCGGTGCCTGTGGAGAACCCCCGGGGGACTACCAGCAAAATCATGGTGCTGGTGTGGGCTTTCTTCGCCGTCATCTTCCTCGCCAGCTACACAGCCAACCTGGCCGCCTTCATGATCCAGGAGGAGTATGTGGATACCGTGTCTGGGCTCAGTGACCGAAAGGTATGTGTGTTTGGGGAGGGAGGGAATTGGCTGAGGTTGTAGGTGGCAGATGGCGGGGGAAGGGGGGGGGATTCGTGGGGGGTCTGTTCCTCGAAAGAGTCCCAGAATGGTAGAATGGAATACTCTGGAGGAAAATGGTTATGTTTCACAAAGAACTATTTAAATATTCCAAGGAGAAGAGAGTATCCCCAAATATTCTAGGGGCAGGAGTGCCAAATGGAATATTCTAGATCAGTGCTTCTCAAACTGTGATGAAGGGCTAATTTTTGACATTTCTAATCCAGTGGAGACCAGTGCTTTTATAAAATATGATAGAAAGGAATTACTGGAAAAGTAAAATAAAATTTAAAACCAAGACGTGCAAAATTCCAACCCACATCTTTATTAGGTTCAACAGACGTAAAATTATTCTGTCAAATAGCTTGACTCTCTCAGTTTCTGTACTTACCTCATCACGGATCACAGTTCGTTCATGGACTGGTGGTCTGCACAGCACATTTTGAGATTAACGTGGTTAACTGGGTGTCATGACCTATTAGAAGGTTAAGGAACCAATTCAATGGATTACAACAGACATTTTTTTTTTAATGGAATGGATTAGAATAGCATAAAAAATATGTTTGACTGCATTTTAGGTAATCAGGGTGAGTATGGTTGTATGAAACTTTTGTTTTAGTCATGTAGACACCCGACATTAGGCCAGCACACACCTATCTGGCTGGGTCTGTTGTTAAAATAGTGAACTATTTCTGAACAGATTGGGAACTGTTAGCAACTGCCCCCAGCCGATGCCATGCCAGCCCCTGCCCCGGGGACCTCTCATGATCCAGCAAGTTAAGGGTTAATGCCTGGCCCATCAGGGGCCTCTGGGACCTGTCTGGAGATTTGTTGCCTGTGTCTTTTCTGATTGGACCATGATCAGCCCATACTGGGGATTAAATATTTCAATATTACTCCTAACTGTGTGTGCGCATGTGTATGTATACATATCTGCATACATACGTACAGATAACTGCGGATGTATGTGATGGGTGAAGAGTAGTGTTTCCATGGGTCATGGCGAGCAAGTGTGAGAAACACTTCTGGACTGGGGTGTCTGCCAGTGTCCCCCAGAATGGAGCAGCTGGTTGAGGACATCTTGACCCAAATGCCCCCTGGGGGGGTGCCCTAATGACTCCCCATTCTGCCCCAGTTCCAGCGGCCCCAGGAGCAGTACCCGCCCCTGAAGTTTGGGACGGTGCCCAACGGGTCCACAGAGAAGAACATCCGCAGCAACTACCCCGACATGCACAGTTACATGGTGCGCTACAACCAGCCCCGCGTAGAGGAAGCGCTCACTCAACTCAAGGCAGGGTCAGCGCAGACTGGGGGCCGGGAGGTGGGGGGTAGGGAGTGGGGCTGCTGGGGCCCCTGAGGAGGCTTGGAGATGGCAAGGGGTCAGGGGTTGTTCATCAGCCTCAGAGGTTAGCCCGGGGTGGGTCAGCTTGGAGGGCAGAGGTCATTGAGGGTGGGAATGAACTCCCCCTTCTGGGAGTAGGAGCCTTAGGATATTTTCAGAGAGCCAGTAGTTACGAATTATGGAGCCAGACTACCAGGGTTCAGATCCTGGCTTTGTCCCTTCTTGGCTGTGTGACCTTGGGCAAGTTACTCAACCTCTCTGAGCCTCAGTTTCCTCCTTTGTAAAATGGGGATGACAAGAGAACCCACCTCATAAGTTTTTTATAAGAATTGTTATAGTTATTATTATTAGTTAATATATTATTATAGTCATTATTATTATATTATTATAGTTATTATTATTAGTTAATCCATGCAAAACACTTAGAACAGTGCCTGGCACACTGTAGGTATTTGCTGTTATTATTATTATTACTACCATCATCATCATCCTTAGATCTGAACTCACTGGAATCAATACTTGTAGATATATATATATATATATATATATTTAACATCAGTTTCCCAAATCATGGGGAAAAGTTCAGTTCTGGCCCCAAAGTGCAGTCCAAGGTTACAACAAAGCTAAGCACAATGACTGCCTCTCCCCGTCCCTCATTGATTTAGTCATTCAGCATGCATTTATTTTCTTAGCCTCAGCTCCATGCCAGGCAATGAACAAACAGATCACAATTCCTGCCCACAGCAAGCTTAAGACCTAGAGGTAGGAAATTAACAAGAAACATGCAAACAGAAAAATCAGCATGACCATTTCAGAAAGTGATTGTGAGCTAGAGTGTGACTGAGCTGGGGTGTATTCACCAGGGTGTTGAGGGCAGGCCTCTGGGGGAGGTAACTGGAACAGAGCCCAGAAGGAGGTGAGGGACTCCTCCTTAGCTAGGTGGACTTGCCTAGCCTTGCAGGCAAAGGGTCTGAGCCCCGAGCGGTCTTGGCTTCTTAGAGGAACAGCAAGAAGCCATCATGGCTGAAGGGTGGTGAGCTCAGTTAGAGCTCAGTTTGGAGGGTAGATGAGAGTAGAACACAGGGTGTGACCCCTGAGGCCAAGGTCAGCGCTGGGTTTTATTTGAAGGGCAGTGAGAAGCCATGGGAAAGGGGGCCATTAAGTAGGGGAGCGATGTGATCAGATTTGTTTGTAAATGCCCCCTCTGGCCTGCACGTGGAGAATGAATGGAGGGGGACATCAGAGGGACCAGTTAGTCAGAAGCTGTGTTGCCCTCCTGACACCTTTCCCCCAGGCCCACTCTCTGCTGACCCCTGCAGGTGCCAGTTGTAACTGGATCTTTTTTACCCCTCAGTCTTGATTAGAATTGTTGGGACATGTCACGTGGTTCCCTGCTCCACACAGGTTCTCAAAGATGCCCGGGAACCTGTGGGGAACAAAGCCTCAAGCTTGTTTCCAGAACACCCTTCCTCCTGTCTTTCCTTCAGCTGTGAAGCCCGATGGACCCCCTCAGCCCCCTTCCCAGGGCTCCCCTGCCTGAGGACACCCCCTTTCTCTGCCTGGCACCCTTTGCCTTCACATTCCCAATCTTCATGAACGAGGTTTCCCCTTCCCAAATCTCTTTCCCCCTTCTCTTCAAAGGTTTTATTTACCCAACACACTTGTTAAAAATAATAAGGTAAAAAGTGAAGATCTCTCCTCTCCCCCTCCTTATTCATATTTCCAGGCATTTCCTCCACCTTTTTTCTGGAGCAGAGCTGGGGAGCCACATATGTAATATTTTTCTTTTTTTGGGGGGTGGATGAGTGATTTTATTTTTTTCATTTATGAAATATTTTTAAATTGTATTTATTTTTAAAAACAGGCACATATACAGAATGGGTTTTTGTTGCGGCATACGGGATCCTAGTTCCCCAACTGGGGACCGAACCAGTGCGCCCTCAGAGTGGAAGCGCGGAGTCCCAATCACTGGACCACCAGGGCAATCCCATGAAACATTTTTTTTTAATTGAAGTATAGTTGATTTGCAATGTGTCAGACGTACAGCAAAGCGATTCAGTTGTATACACATAACAGAAATATATATATATACTTTTTCAGATTCTTTTCCATTATAGGTTATGATATCGAATATAGTTCCCTGGGCTATACAGTAGGTCCACATATGTAATGTAAATGTATCCAGGAGCCACACTAAAAAAAACAGGTGATATTAATTCGAATGGTACATTGTATTTAACCCAGTAGCTCCAATATATTATCATTTCAATATGCAATATCAAAATTAATGATGGGGAATTCCCTGGCAGTCCAGTGGTTAGGACCCCACGCTCTCACTGCTGAGGGCCCAGGTTCAGTCCCTGGTCAGGGAACTAAAATCCCACAAGCCGTGTGCCACGGCCAAAAAAAAAAAAAAAAAAAAAAAGAATGAGATGTTTCACTGTTTTGGCAGGGGGCAGGGTGGGTACTTCAAATGTTACAATCACAGCTCATTTCAATTCACACATGGTCCAGTCTGGCTAGTGGCTGTCATATGGAGTTCTAGAACTCTTGTCTTTTTACCTCTTTTGTTGTTGTTTCCTTCTTTTCCTCTCTTTTTCTTTTTTCTTCTTTCCTCCTCCTCTTCTTTCCTCGTCCTTCTTCCACTTCTTAATCCCTTCCTGTACTTGCCCCGACCCCCAGATGTCATCTGGAGTTTCCCACCCCTTAGCATCTAGATACCTTTAGCCCCGTAACCCCTTTCCTAAAAACTGTGCAAATTCCTGGGCTTCTCAGGGTCACCCTGGCTTCAAGCTCCCCTTTGCCAGATTGAATTCACTTTCTGGACCATCTCACAGGCCCATGTCTTCCAGCTCTGGAGCCTATTAACTAAAATTGGAGCCCATCTCTCCCTTAATCCCCACAGAAGCCCAGACCTCAAGCCTATGTGTGCTGGATTGAAGATTGGAAACGTGAAGGGCGTCAGTTTGCCTGCACTGTCCAGCAGAAAGGAAATGCAAGCTACTGTGTAATTCTAAATTGTTAGTAGTCACGTTAAAAGACACAAAAAGAAACAGGTGAAATTTGGTTTAATGATGTATTTTACTTAGCCTAGTATATTCAAAATATTATTGCAACACATAATCAGTATAAAAATGGTTGCGACCTTTTACATAATCCACTCCCTACCCCCACCAACACACACACCTTTTGAAATCCAGTGTGCGTTTTATACTCACCACACATCTCAGTTCAAACTTGCCACCTTTCAAGCGCTGAAACCAGCCACAGGGACGTGTGTAGATACCAAATTGGGCGGCCCGGGTCTACGTCATCTAAATGCCAAAAGTTTCATAGTGAAGGTCATGAACATGAAACATAAAAGGGCTCTGAAAAAAAAAAAAAAAGGGCTCTGGCCACCTCCCCACCCCCCTGGGAATTTTCACTTCCTTACTCACCCCCAGAGTATCCTCCCCAGCCAGCCAGCTGACTCATCCCCGCCCCCCCTACTTCACAAGTATCAATCGCCTTCCTCGGGAGGCAGGGGAATTGCCTTCCTCTTTTTTTTTTTTTTTTACTTCTACAGGGAACCCTCACATTCCCAGTCTATCTCATCCTTACATTTGGAGAGTAAGAATTCCAAGACCTGGGTAAGGGTAGGACCCTCATGTCCCACATCTACTTGGTTCCTGAATTTTGGAGAGCAGTGAGAGTGTGACCAGCAAGGGAGACCAGCCCCATCTCAAAAAAATGAATCCAAATCTATTCCACCCCTGAGTTAAAATAAGGAGGGATACCTGTATTCTTTTCATCCAAATGTCAGCCACAATCCCAGCCCTTCATAAGAATAGCTTGAGGCTTCATCCCGTGTCTTTTTATATTGCCTCTTTTTTTTAAATTGAGCTGTAACATACACAGATCTTTTTCTCTTTTTATTGGAGTATAATTGATTTATTTTTTTTAATTTTTTTTGTCGGTGAATAAAGTTTTATTGGAACACAGCAGAGGCCGTTTCAAGGGGTCCCCAACACACATTCTGAGCACAGAGGAGCCATAGATGCAGGAACTGTAAAAAAAAAAAAAAAAAAAAAGCCTCTCTGCTAAGCCACATATTTCCTTGTAACATGGGGGTCGGTCTCATGTTAAAGTGGCCACCATTTCCTCCAAGGGAAATTTGATGTGGTCTCTCTATGTATTACGTATGTACATAAATATGTATATATACCAGTATAGTTGATTTATAATGTGTTAGTTTCAGGGTACGGCAAAGTGATTCATATATATATATATGATTTTTTCAGATTCTTTTCCATTATAGGTTATTACAAGATATGAATATAATTCCTGTGCTATACAGTAGGCCCTTGTCGATCTCTTTTATATATAGTAGTGTGTATCTGCTGATCCCAAACTCCTAATTTATCCCTCCCCTGCTTTCCCCTTTGGTAACCATAAGTTTATTTTCTATGTCTGTGAGTCTATTTCTATTTTGTAAATAAGTTCATTTGTATTTTTTTTAAAGTTTTTTTGATGTGGACCATTTTTAAAGTCTTTATTGAATTTGTTACAATATTGCTTCCGTTTTATGTTTTGGTTTTTTGGCCTCAAGGCATGTGGGATCTTAGCTTCCCAACCAGGGATTGAACCCGCACCCCCTGCATTGGAAGGCAAAGTCTTAACTACTGGACCGTCAGGGAAGTCCCCTGTATTTTTTTAGTTTCCACATATAAGTGATATCATACGATATTTACCTTTCTCTGTCTGACTTACTTCACTTAGTATGATAATCTCTAGGTCCATCCAAGTTGCTGCAAATGGCATCATTTCATTCTTTTTTATAGCCGAATAATATTCCATTGTGTGTGTGTGTGTGTGTGTGTGTACACACACATACATACCACATCTTTATCCATTCATCTGTCGATGAGCATTTAGGTTGCTTCCATGTCTTGGCTATTGTAAATAGTGCTGTTGTGAACACTGGAATGCATGTGTCTTTTCAAATTCGAATTTTTGTCTTTTCCGGATATGTGCACAGGAGTGGGACTGCTGGATCATATGGTAGCTCTTTTTTCATATTTTTAGCTTTTCAAGGAAACTCCATACTGTTCTCTATAGTGGCTGCACCAATTTACATCCCACCATATACAGATCTTAAGTGTGAGATTCATTGATCAGCTATACATTCATGTGACCATACCCAGGTTAAGGTATGGAAAATTTCTAGTTCCCCTCTGCCCTTCTAGTCACCATAGATTATCACTGTAAATTAGTTTTGCCTGGTTCATTGAACATTACATAAACAGAATCAAACAGTGTATATATAACAGTGTATATGATAGTTTTTGTGTCTAGCTTGCTTCATCCAGCGCTACTACCAAGTTTGTTCACTGCAGTATTCCATTGAGTATACCAATAGAGGAATATATCAGAATTCTTCCACTCTCCTGATTGGTGAACATTTGGGTTGTTTCCGGTGTTTGGCCATTGTGAATATTCTACTATGAAGATTCTTGTACAAGTGTTTGGAGGACATATACATTCATTTTTCTCGGGTAAATTCCCACGGGTGGACCTGCTAGGTCATAGGGAGGTGTCTGCTTAGCTTCAAAAGATACTGCCAGACATTTTCCAAAGTGGTTGTACCAGTTTACACTCTCATCGGCAGTGCAGGAAAGTTCCATTTGTTCCACATGCTTGCCAAGGCTTGGTATCATTCCCATACCTTTTTAATTTACCATAGTGTTTATTATACATCAAGTTCTGTTCTCATTTAAGTTCATTATTGGTTTGCTAGGGCTACCATAACAAAAATTTATTGTCTCACGGTTCTGGAGGCTAGAAGTCCTCCTTGGTTCCCTCTGAGGGCTGTGAAGGAAGGATCTGTCCCAGGCCTCTCTCCTTGGCTTTATAGATGGCCATCTTCTTCCTGTGTCTTTTCACATCATCTTCCCTTTGTGCATGTCTCTGTATCTAAATTCTCCCTTTTTATAAGAACACCATTCATACTGGATCAGGGTCCACTTTAAGGACCTCATTTTAACTTGATCACCACTGTAAAGACCCTTTCTCTGACTAAGAGCACATCCAGAGGCACTGGGATAGGACTTCAGTGTATAAATGCTGGGGAACACAATTCAACCCACAACTCTTTATAGGTGAATATTATTATTCCTATTTTATAGATGAGAAGACAAACGCAGAGCAAGACCCTATAGCTGGTGAGGGGCAGAGCTGGGATCTGAACCCTGGCAGTCTAATTCTCAGTCCAGCCTCTCAACCACTGTACTACATAACCTCACTCGCCCAGCGAGAAACCCAGAATCACCCTCCTTGTGCCCCTCATCCAGAAGCTTTGTAGGTTCACAAAGGATACCTGTGTTTCTCACTGTCACCTCTTGCCCTGATTTCCTGCTTCTGCTGAATTTTTTTTCTCCCTGGTATTCCTTTTTACATTTTTTTCTAATTTTTCATCCAATTTTTATCAGTTATACATCCACATAGTTTGAAAAATCAAATATAAGATTTTTCTAGAAAATGAAAACCACCAGTGGTCCCCCATCTCTTTACCCTCCATTTCTCCCACCTCAGATGAACCTGCTTTCATCTCATTTATTGTCTCATTTTGCTACTTACCTCCCTGTCTCAAAATACCATGTCTCTATGGCTACCTCTTGATTTTTCAATCTTAGGCATTTTGCATTCACTTCTCACTATGGAAGACACATACTCATACTGTTATTTAAGTTGTCCAAGCTCCCACACTGCGATTCTGGTTAGATGAATATTCGTTGTTTACTTGTTGACTGTAAATGCTCCCATAGATGCCACACATAGTAAACCATGATTCCTTTCCTCTTCTACACAATTCTTTGTTTTTCCTGGCATTGATATTGTCTTTTTTTTTTTTTCAATTGCCTAGTGGCTGAGTTTTCCTTGTGCTTCACTAATTCAAATCCAAATTCTCCACTAACTATATGAAACTCTTCTTCATGTGTTCAGATGCATCAGGTACTCCATTAATCTCATCTTATTAAAGAAGTTTCTCACGTGGCCTTCTGACCTGCTCCAGTCTGGAACATAGCTGCCATCTTGAGCCCATCACCTCCCTCCTGGTTCAGATCCTGTTGTATCCCATTTCTTACTCTTCCTGTGTTTTGCTCCCTTGTTCTTTTGAGCTTCCTGACAAAAGGCACATGGGAGATACATTTTGGAGACATCGCATACATGAAAACATCTTTACTCTCGATGGGCCATCTGGCTTGGTATAAAATTCTGGGCTGGAGATCACTTTCCTCCAGAATTTTGAAGGCATCACTCCACTGTCTTCTAATTTCCAGTGTTATTGTTGAAAAATCCAGTTATTTGGATTCCTAAGCCCTGTATGTGACCTGTTTTTCTTTTCCCTGTCCTCAGTGTGCTGACAGTTCTCAGCAATGTGTCTTCATCTATTTTCATCCCTGGACCTTTCAGTCATATCCTGAGGTCATTCATTCTGGGAAATTTTCTTGAATTCTTTCAATTACAGTTCGCCTCTTCCTTCCATTTCTGTTTTTACTTTCTAGAACTCTTGTTAACTTGATATTGGGCTTCTTGGACTATCCATTTCTTTTATTCTCTCTCTTATTTTTCTAACTCTTTCTGCTGTACTCCCTGGGAGATATTCTTTTTTTTTTTGCTGTACGTGGGCCTCTCACTGTTGTGGCCTCTCCCGCCGCGGAGCACAGGCTCCGGACGCGCAGGCTCAGCGGCCATGGCTCACGGGCCCAGCCGCTCCGTGGCATGTGGGGTCCTCCCAGACTGGAGCACGAACCTGTGTCCCCTGCGTCGGCAGGCGGACTCCCAACCACTGCGCCACCAGGGAAGCCCCTCCCTGGGAGAGATTCTTAATATTATCTCCCACTCTTGTATTAAGCTTTTTCACTTCTGCTAGTATATTTTTAATTTCTAAGAACTCTTTTTTGATCTCTGAATTTTTATGGTATTTTGTAAATTTTATAGCAGCATTCTGTAGTCTCCTACTTTATAATATCCTATTCATGGTTCAAAGCTGCAGTATCTTGTCCTGTTTCTCTGATGATATTAATGATAGTTGTTGGGTTTTTCTTTTTTACATCTTCTACTCTCTGCGTGTCTGCATGTTTCCTCCAAGTCCCCCCTCCCTCCTATTTGTTTTGTTTCTATCTTTCTTTCTTTCTTTTTTTTTTTTTGGCCATGCCACACGGCTTGCAGGATCTTAGTTCCCCAACCAGGGATTGAACCTGGGCCATTCCTTGTTTCTACCTTTCTTGTTAGAGGCTTTATCTGATGTCTAGTAATCCTTAATAGTCAGTTCATATTTGGGAGCGGGCATCCAAAATTCTGGAAGTGGTGGGCCTGTGAGCACATAAGCAGGGTTGTTGACTGTGAACTTCACTGTAGGGTGAGCTGTCTGGACCATTTTTGTTGGGGAATCCCCAATGTCAGTATTTTTTGGTCTCTTTTCCTGGGTTAGTCATATATATATATATATATATACATACATACATATAGATGTATATATTTGTATATGTAGACATACTATATATATGTTTTTAAAATAGAGAGGACCAAAGAAGAAAACAAATAATGAATCATGATCTCCCTGGCAAGATACCCCTAACCATATGCAAGTTAAAAGGCACTCACTCATTCATTCATTCATGCATCCAATAAATGTTTATGAAGGTCTTCTTGCACCAGACACTGGGCTAGGCACTGAGGGTATAGCAGTGAACAAATCAAAGTCTCTGTTCTCCTAGCGCTTCCATTCTAGTCTAGAAGACAGACACATGTGTGTCTAGAGCAGCGCTCTCCTACAGCCCCTTCTGCGATGATGGAAATATTTGAGATCTGAGCAGTCCAATATGGTAGCCAACAGCTCTCGATCACTGGACATGAGGTTCGTGTAACTACAGAATTGAATTTTAAATTTTAATTAAAATTGGAATTCAAATAGCCACCTGTGGCTAGTGGCTACCACCTTGGACAACACTAGAAAATTCCATCCTTACAGAGAGGTACAAGGGATTGGCAGCCTCATGGCTTTGGCTAGCTCACATTCCAAATGTGGGCTTACCCTACGGCTGAGGGCAAGCAACCTCACAGGAAGAGAAAGGAAATGCATCTCTTAAAAAGAAATAAAGAAACACAGCTTCTCCCAGCCAGTTCTGGAAGCCCATTCCATGAGAGAGGTTCATTTTCTCACTCACTTACGAGGGCCGAAAAGGAAACATCAAGTCCCCTTTCCCTAAAGGAAGCACTATTTTTCAGATCAATTCAACCATATATACACACACATCTTTATACATCCCTCACTGAAAGTACACACTGTTCTCTCGCATTTTCCGTGGAGGAAAGCCTCTTGGCATTTTCCCCTATTAATGAAATCTTACCTCTCAGCACCGGTGATTGGCACACAGAATGCTGGTCTCAAACCAGCCTGAATTCATTCATTCAACCCCTCTTTATTAAGCACGTGTTGTATGCCAGGTGCTGTTCTAGACCCTGTGGATACAGCAGTGAGCCCGGCAAACAACGTCTGCTCCTTCACGGAACTTAAATTCCAGTGGGGGGGAGGGGGGGCGGTGGGGAGATGAATGATAAAGCTAATAACTAAAGACATTTTATAGTTACAAGGAGGTAAGTGCTATGGACAAAAATACGGCAGGGTGAGAGAGTTTGGGAGACCCAGGAAGGAGGCTACAGGTTGCAGTATTAAACAGTGTACCAGGGAAGGTGCCTTTGGAGCAAACACTTGAAGGAGGTGAGGGGGCCAGCCAGGCAGCTATCTGGGAGAAGGATATTATTCCAGCAGAGAGAATGGCCAGTGCAAAGGCCCTGAGGCAGGAGCAGACTGGAGCAATCCAGGAACTGCACAAAGCCCAGGGTGGCTGGAGCAGACTTAGTGAGGGAGGCGTGCATGGGAGACAAGGCAGAGGGGTAAGGAGGGGTGTGGGGGTGTTTGCTGACAAAGAGCCTGGCGGGGAGTGAAGTGGGGAGACCGCGAAGAGCAGTGAACTGAGGACGGACGGGAGTCAAGGAGGGACGGGAGCTGACTCAAATGTCAAGATCCCTCTGGCAACAGGGTGGGAATTTTTATTTTTCCCAAAAAAAGGCTGGTGGACATGGCTGAGTTGTACTAGAGGTTTAGGATCAATGCGGGGGGGGGGGGTAGGGCGTAAGGAGGTGGGGAAAGAGGCAGGCATTATATCTCAGAATAACTGAGCAAACGATTAAATTCAAAGCAGATTCTCAGCTCCCCTCTTCCTGAAAGCCCTGCTCACCTTCCCACCATTGGAAGTCTTGATTGTTGACTCTAAAATACTTCTCCATTCTTTCCTCCCACACCTCTCCCTTGTATGTGTCCCCCTCCCAGGACCCCTGAAGACCCTCCTTCCATCTAGTCCCCAGCGCCTCCATCTCTCCTCTTTGGCCTGACTCAGGAAACTCCGAGTTCTTCCCACTTAAACACCTTAAACAATTCACCTTTCGCCCCCAAGGGCATTTTCCTAAACAAAGAGACACCTCGAGAGCAATTACAGTTTGCCTACAAGGCAGCAGTGCCCGCAGGTAGTGCAGTATTTTTCTCACCTATGTACTGTGTATGTTTCCAGATGTCAGCTGGGCTCTCCCTGCCCGTCAGGATCTGTATAAGATGAATTCAAACCCCATTCTCCAACTACGGGGTGGCGAATGCCCTCCCCACGTTCCAGAGCTTTGAATTCCTTGCCCCACCCCAAGTTGTTGCTTCAGCTGGATTCTGGGGAATCCTCTCTCTGTCTCCCCCTTTGGGGTGCAAGGACTAAGTCTGTCCTTTTCCTTAATTTCTATGCAACCAACCATGCACACAAGGCATTTATATGCATTTATGTGAGTGTGTGGACGGGGCTTCACTGAAAGTTTGGGGACACAGAGGTATTTACATCAACAGATAGACAAACAACTCAAGACTCCAGGTGATGTATTCACATCAGGAAGACCCTTCGCCTTCTCCTCACCAAGCATCCAGCCACATGCCTTGATGTCTCTTGTTTTCCCCAGACCTGAGCTGTCCAAGACTATTTAAATTTAAATTAGGGACTTCCCTGGAGGTCCAGTGGTTGGGACCCGTGCTTCCAATGCAGGGGGCAAGGGTTCAATTTCTGGTCGGAGAACTAAGATCCCACATGCCTTGGTGTGGCAAAAATAATAATAATAATTTAATTAATTAAAATTAAATACAATTTAAAGTTACATCCCTTTGTCGTACTGATCACATTTCATGTGCTCCAGAGCCATGGGTGGCTGGTGGCTGCCATGTTGGGCTGCGCTGATGCAACATTTCCATCACCCCAGAATGTTTTTTTGGACAATGTTGGACTAGAAAGGACAGATACCTCCCTCTAAGAACTAGTCTGGTGTCTACTTAAGATGACCAAAACTTCACTCCACAAAATAACTATGGAGCTATATTCTATCTAGGATTCCAGGACTAGTGGGTTTTTTTTTTTTTTTCATTAATACGCCCTGGACATCTTCACAGGTCAGATCATGAGTACTTATCTTATGTCATAGGATAGTTACACAGTGTGGAATCCACAGAAGTGTGGATTCCTTTATCCATTCATTCATTTACTCCACAAATATTTACGACCACCTTGTATGTGTCAGGAACTGCTGGGTCACAGCCTAGAACGTGACAGTGTTGGATCGTGCCCTAGAGGGGCTTGCATTCTGGTAGGAGAGGCTGAGATTAATCAAGTCCTCACAGAGATAACTGTAAAGTGGCAACAGTTGGGAAGGAAGTGACATGTGGCAAGTGCCACAATGTATGCACCAGTGAGAACTACTAATTCTGTATCCGTACTTATCTTCCCACCAAACTGTAGAGATTAGGGCCTAGAGAGAGAACCCAAGCAAATTAAGATGCATGTCTGAGCCTGCGCTTCCCCAGTCTGAAAAATGGAGATAATAGTTTCTATCTCATCGGAGTGTTGAGAGAATGGAGTTATTACAGTAGATAGAACAGTGCCTGGAACAACAGAAGTCATCATTAACACTATGATTATTTGTATGATTCTCTTTTCTGAGCTTCAGTCCTCCTCTTTAAAATGGAGGAGTATATGGGACCTTCTCCGGAAGATTCCAGTAAGGACTGAACCAGTAGTTATTTCACTAACAGTCACAGCTAACCTTCTCTGGCACTTCCTTTGCTCCGGGGGCTATCCGTGCAACAACGCTGGAAGGGAGGTATTGCCGCTGTCCCCATTTGACAGATGTGTAAACAGAGGCACAAAAAGGTGCAGTTCACCACTAGTTAGAATCTGGAGCAGTTGGAGGTTAGGAGGTAGAGGGATTCTGGGTTGCCCATTCGGGCATCTGCGTGGAACTGACCCTGCCCTTCATGCCCCTGCCGGCAGGAAGCTGGATGCCTTCATCTACGACGCGGCTGTGCTCAACTACATGGCCCGCAAAGATGAGGGCTGCAAGCTCGTCACCATCGGCTCGGGCAAGGTCTTTGCCACCACAGGCTACGGCATCGCCCTGCACAAGGGTTCCCGCTGGAAGCGGCCCATCGACCTGGCACTGCTGCAGTTCCTGGGGGATGGTGCGGCTGCACGCAGAGATGCCTACAGGGGATGGGGAAGGGAGGGGAGGCAAAGACCCCTGGGTACTGGGGAAGGAGGGAATGAGGACCTAGACTCCTGTATCAGGGAGGAGGGTCCTCAGAGGGTGCCCACGGAAGGTGACCTCCCACCTTCCTGTCCCCAGATGAGATCGAGATGCTGGAGCGGCTGTGGCTCTCTGGGATCTGCCACAATGACAAAATCGAGGTGATGAGCAGCAAGCTGGACATCGACAACATGGCGGGCGTCTTCTACATGCTCCTGGTGGCCATGGGCCTCTCCCTGCTGGTCTTCGCCTGGGAGCACCTGGTGTACTGGCGCCTGCGGCATTGCCTGGGGCCCACCCATCGCATGGATTTCCTGCTGGCCTTCTCCAGGGTATGGGGGAGAGAGGGAGGCGGAGGGAAAGAGATGGGAGGAAACAGGCTGGGACGCCTAGAAATGGAAGGGAGCTGAATCGAGGTGCTGGAGAGGAGGGAGGGACGGAGGGAAGGTAGGTGGTCCGTAGCATCCAGCGCTGACCGGGATTATGCCGCGACCCCCGCAGGGCATGTACAGCTGCTGCAGCGCGGAGGCTGCCCCGCCGCCCGCCAAGCCCCCGCCGCCGCCGCAGCCGCTGCCCAGCCCGGTGTACCCGGCGGCGAGGCCCGCTCCCGGTCCCGCGCCCTTCATACCCCGCGAGCGCGCCACTGTGGACCGCTGGCGCCGCGCCAAAGGTGCAGGGCCGCCGGGGGGCGCGAGCTTGGCCGACGGCTTCCACCGCTACTACGGCCCCATCGAGCCGCAGGGCCTGGGCGTCGGCGAGGCGCGCGCCGCGCCCCGGGGCGCAACTGGGCGCCCGCTATCTCCGCCGGCTACGCAGCCCCCGCAGAAGCCGCCGCCCTCCTACTTCGCCATCGTGCGCGACAAAGAGCCGGCCGAGACCCCCGCCGGCGCCTTCCCTGGCTTCCCGTCGCCGCCCGCGCCCCCGGCCGCCGCGGCCACAGCCGTCGGGCCGCCGCTCTGCCGCCTGGCCTTCGAGGACGAGAGCCCGCCGGCGCCCACGCGCTGGCCGCGCTCGGACCCCGAGAGCCAGCCCCTATTGGGCCCCGGCGCGGGGGGCGCGGGCGGTGCGGTGGGCGCGGGCGGCGGAGCCCAGGCCGCGCCACCCCCGTGCCGCGCCGCGCCGCCCCCCTGTCCTTACCTTGACCTAGAGCCGTCGCCGTCGGACTCGGAGGACTCGGAGAGCCTGGGCGGCGCGTCGCTGGGCGGCCTGGAGCCCTGGTGGTTCGCCGACTTCCCCTACCCGTACGCCGAGCGCCTCGGGCCGCCGCCTGGCCGCTACTGGTCGGTCGACAAGCTCGGGGGCTGGCGCGCCGGCAGCTGGGACTACCTGCCCCCGCGCAGTGGCCCCGCCGCCTGGCACTGTCGCCACTGTGCTAGCCTGGAGCTGCTGCCGCCGCCGCGCCATCTCAGCTGCTCACACGACGGCCTGGACGGCGGCTGGTGGGCGCCGCCGCCCCCGCCCTGGGCCGCGGGGCCCCCGCCCCGGCGCCGGGCCCGCTGCGGGTGCCCGCGGTCGCATCCTCACCGCCCGCGGGCCTCGCACCGCGCGCCCGCAGCTGCCGCGCCGCACCACCACCGGCACCGGCGCGCCGCAGGGGGCTGGGACCTCCCGCCGCCCGCGCCCACGTCGCGATCGCTCGAGGACCTCAGCTCGTGTCCCCGCGCCGCCCCCGCGCGCAGGCTCACCGGGCCCTCCCGCCACGCGCGCAGGTGCCCGCACGCCGCGCACTGGGGGCCGCCGCTGCCCGCCGCGCCCCACCGGAGACACCGGGGCGGGGACCTGAGTACCCGCCGGGGCTCGGCGCACTTTTCCAGCCTCGAGTCCGAGGTATGACGCGGCCTGGGGGGCCCCGCCGCCCCCTCGGTCAGCGCAGGCCACAGCCCGAGGGAGCACGCGGGGTGGACAGGACCCGCACGGGTTGGGAAGGAAGGAAATGGAACTGGCCGGACCCCGCCTGGAGCAGCGTCCTGCGCCCCTCGCTATGGGGGCACCTCGAGCCGGGGGGGATTTGGTCCCTCAAATCTCACCCAGCCTGGGAACAAGGGGATAGGGGTCTTGGAGCCCACTGGACTTTTTTTTAAACCCGACAAGGGCTTTTTAACGTCACCAGATGGGGCAGGAGGTGGTGGGGTCACGCCACGCCCGCGTCACTCCCCCACGCCTGGGGCCGTGGCCCCCACATCACTGTGCAGCTCCCCGGCCCCAGCCACGCCTCCGGGGAAGCCCGTTTTTAACCTTTCATCCATCGGGACTCAAAACTGTGAGACGCGTTCGCCAAACTGTGACCCCAGACCTTGGCCCCCGCCACACAGAAACCCCTGACCCCAGACTGTGACTTCCGACCCCTAAAAATGGTCATCCGACCCCAGACTGTGACCCCTGACCCCAAACTGTGACCCGAGCCCCAGACCGTTCCCCGACCAGACTCTGTCCCTCGACGTCAAACCGTGACTCCCCCTCCTCCTTTTCCACCCGCGGTAGCTTTCCCCTCTTTCGACCTAGCACACGCCCCCAACGGAAGCCCCGCCTCCACTGCCCCAGCGTTGATCCCAACCTCCATCAGGCCAAAACTTCCCACCCTGTCGCACCTCACTACCAGCCCCAGGTGCCACGAATCACATGCTCTCCAAAGCCAACCCTTATTTGTGACCTTTCAGTGAAGACCCAGCAGACCCTCAAAAGCCTCCTCTTCCCAGATCTCCAGCCGGGTCTGGAGCTGGGTTGTGGAAGAGAGGGGTCTGGGAGTCCACACTTATCACCAACCTCCCTTCCCACTCTCCTGTCCCATATTGCAGTGTTTGGAATAAACCATGTTTTTATGCCTCCTCAAGCCCAATGTGAGCTCCGTGTCTGTCTCTTAGTCCCCCTCAAGCTTCTCTGGAGGAAATAAAAACAGAAGAGTCCCACAGAGGAAGAGGGGGCAGAAAGAGAATTCCGGCAAGAACAGAGACCCTGGAGGGATGTGGGAGGTAAAGACTCAAAGAGGCGGTGAGAAAAGACCCTAAGAAGAGAAGGGCTGGGAAGGGGTTGGGGTGGAAGGAGAAGTGGGACAGAGAACTCAAGAAAGATCTGGGATCAAAACTTTTTTAGGATCAAGTCTAGGGTCCCATTCCTATGGCAACAGGTAATGAGGCTTGCTAGGTTCTTAATATCCTGTTCATGCAAGTGAGGAGCGTGTCTATTATACCCCAGCCAATCCACATATCTTGAATTCCGTTAATCTCACCAATGAGAACCTATTTCTAACATGTCATTATGCCAATTAGCCAAACCTCTGGTGCTGATGGGCAATAAAAAGAGCGGAAGCACTTGTAATAGCTGCCTCCAGAGGGTGGACTTTCTGATTAAGTGCTTGCTGACCAGAGCTGCAAGGTGAACGCCTGGGGAGGCAACTGACTGCCCCTAGAGGGTAGATTCAACCAGCTGATTTACACATATCATCCTGTCTACACTTAACCATTTTGAAGTAAATTAAAGCCTTCATAACAAGGAGGGGAGAAGAAACCGCCTTTATGGGTCCTCAGGAAGCAGAAACCTAGTCTCCTTGCCAGTAAGGGCTCTTATTTGCATACACGAATAATTAATTAAGTGGAAAGAAGGGGCTGGGAGTCAAAGGTGGAGGAGAGAGTCGGGGCTTGGAGCTCCTCTAGTTGATGAGGAAAACAGGCCTCCTGCAGAACTACAACTCCCAGGAGGCCTTGCCGCTGCTCTGCGGCAGAGCGCCCCAAAGTCATGGGGAGGGTATAGTTTCCCCGGATCTGCAGGCCTCGCTATCCAGGCCAGGACGCAGTTACCTTAGCTCTCCTTCACCCCTCTCCCCATTGCCCTCTCTAATTGGTGAACGAGGAGGTTTCCAAGGTAACCGCGCAGTAGGGAGGATCCTCACAAGAAGGCAAGAGAGACCCGGAAGTGACGCTCTTACCTCGCGCCGGCGGCGGGAGGTTCCAAAGATGGCTGCGCGCAAGGGTCGGCGGCGCACGTGTGAAACCGGGGAGCCTATGGACGCCGAGTCCCACGACGCAGAGTCCAAGGGCCCGGCCCAGGTCTACCTACCCGGCCGGGGACCCCCGCTGCGCGAAGGAGAGGAGCTGGTCATGGACGAGGAGGCCTACGTGCTGTACCACCGAGCACAGACTGGTAGGCCTGGGCACCCGCAATCCTGGGTCCTGAGGAAGGAGGGGACTGGAATCCTGGGTCCTGAGGGGGCAGTTGGTCCTGAGCCTTTAACTTAAGAGGCACTCTGAAAGAGAAGATTGGGGTGTAAGAGGGTTGACATCACACTCAAGAGGACTGAGATCCCTCTGTCCCATCCTAATTTTCCAACTTCTCCTTCCATCCCCAGGCGCCCCCTGTCTCAGCTTCGACATAGTCCGGGATCAGCTGGGAGACAGCCGGACCGAGCTTCCTCTTACACTTTATCTGTGTGCTGGGACCCAGGCCGAGAGCGCCCAAAGCAACAGGTGAGTAAGAACTGACGCTTTCCCAGGACCAGGGACCTGAGCCTCCAGCTCCCTCTTCCTCAGGACCTAGAAATCGGGGTTTCCAGCCTCCTCCCACCCTCCTTACTAAGGATCCTGGCACCTGGTGCCGCATTCATGCCACACCTCCCCCAGATTGATGATGCTTCGGATGCACAATCTGCATGGGACAAAGCCCCCGCCATCTGAGAGCAGTGACGACGAGGAGGAGGACGATGAAGAGGATGAAGAAGAGCGGAAGCCTCAGTTGGAGCTGGCGATGGTGCCCCATTATGGCGGCATCAACAGAGTTCGGGTAAATACAGCACCAGCAGCCTGCCCTGCGTTCTCTGGAGCACACCCCCGCGTACCCACGCCCTTCAGCCCTTAGAAAAGCACCTGGCACATAGTTTTTTTGTTTTTGTTTTTTTGCGGTACGCGGGCCTCTCACTGTTGTGGCCTCTCTCGTTGCGGAGCACAGGCTCCGGATGCACAGGCTCAGTGGCCATGGCTCACGGGCCCAGCCACTCCACGGCATGTGGGATCCACCCGGAACGGGGCACGAACACGTGTCCCCTGCATCGGCAGGCAGACTCTCGACCACTGCACCACCAGGGAAGCCCTGGCACATAGTTTTATATATTATAGTAATTGTCATTATGTGCTAGATGCTATAAGATGTTTTTTTTCAGCAAACATCATTTGTACTGAATTTATTATTTATTTACTTATTTATTTGGCTGTGTTGGGTCTTAGTTGCGGCACACGGGATCCTTCATTGTGGCGCGGGCTGTAGAGCACGCGGGCTCAGTAGTTGCAGCAGGCAGGCTCTCCAGTTGAGGCGCGTGGGCTCTGTAGAGCAAGCGTGGGGGCTTAGTTGCCCCGTGGCACGGGGACCTTAGTTCCCCGACCAGGGATCGAACCTGTGTCCCCTGCATTGGAAGGCGGATTCTTAATAGAGGGGTATTTTTTAATGTTCTTTTCTCTTCTGTAAAACGGTGAGAGTCACAAAGCTTACGTGATGGGGCCGGTGTGCGGATAAACTGAAATGACATAAAGCGTTATTTCAATAACTGAAAGTTATTCAGGTGTCTAGAAACAGCACTTGGCTATAACTTGAGATATATGTTTTCTGTTATTGCTCAGGGACTCTTGTGGGCTTGGGGGTTACTTTTGTGCTTCTGAGTTACAACCCCTTCTAATCAGGTTGATGTGAGAATTAAATGAGATGCTGTGTGTACAGTACTTGGAGCAGTGCTGGGCTCATAGTTCTTGAGAAGTATTTCCATTAAAGTATTACCGTGTCTCGGGTACTGTTTTAGACCGTGGGGAGTTAACGGGGTGCAAAAGGTCTCTGGCTCCTTGAAACTTACATACCAGTGGGAAAGGGAACAAGAAGAAACTAAGCATATGTGTATATGTCCAAAGATGCTAAGTGTTGTGGAAAAAATGAAACAAGGTAAGGGAGTTAGGGTCTTCTGGAGTGGGGTTGCCTCTTTAAATAGTGTGGTCAAGGAAGCATTCACTGATAAGGTGCCATTTGAACAGAGACCCGCAGGAAATGAGGGAGTGAGGCAAGGATATCTGTGGGAAGAGGTTTGCGGGCAAGGAAATAAGTGCAAAGGCCCTGGGGCGTACTGAGGAGTTTTGAGGGAAGCTGGGGAGAACAGTGCTGAATGGATGAGGGGGAGAGTGACAGGGTTTGGCAGGTGGGCACAGAGGAGACATTGTTTAGGGCCTTGTAGGCCAGTGTAAGGACTTGGCTTTTACTTGGGGAGAAATTGGGAACCGTTGGAGGGTTTAGAGTGAAGGATGGCAGGGATCTGACTTGTGTTTTAAAGGGATCCCTCTTACTGCTGTATTGAGAATAGACTGCAGGGAGGCAAGGGCAGAAGGACAGTCCTGTGAGGAGGCCAGTACAGGAATGCAGGGAAGGGTGACTTTGGTAGTAACACGAGTGACAGCAGCAGAGGTACTGAGAAAGGATTGGAAGTGTGGCATTTTGGGTGGAGCCAGCATAGGTGGTGGGTGTGAGGAAGGAGAGACAAGTGGGGAATGAGTCCTGCCGTTTGGGGCCCAAGGTGGGACCTCCAGGGAGGAGTAGGTGGCAGTGGGCGTTTAGGAACTTGGCTTTGGCCTTGTGATGTCTAAACAGTCAGTTCGATGTGAGCCTGGAGTTGAGGAGAGAGGTCAGGGCTAGGGGCTACTGGAAGCCTTGAGGCTGAACAGGATCTCCTAGTGAGCAAAGGTAAACAGGCAGAGAGATCCGGAGACAGGCCTGTGAGCAGCCTACGTTTAGACAGTTACAGAGACCAGGAGCCTGAACACACTTCTGGGGGCTAGTGGAATAACAGCCTCGATTCCTGGGAGTCCAGAAGGAGTTTTGTCCTCCCCGCACCATCATCTCTACCGCAGGGTGGGGAGTTGTCCCGGGTACCAAACTGCTCTTGCAGGCCCTGATTCCATTCCCGCAGAGGTTTCTGGGAGTTGTAATCCCAGCCCTGGGTGGGGGGCGGGTCTGAGGAGCTGCAGTTCTGGTTCTGGGGGATGTTAGGGGCTGTGCTTGCCACCTGGAGCCTCCTGTCCCTCTCACCTCCGCTCCCCTTCTCCCTCCCCTCCAGGTGTCGTGGCTGGGTGAGGAGCCAGTGGCTGGGGTGTGGTCAGAGAAGGGCCAGGTGGAGGTGTTTGCACTGCGGCGGCTTCTGCAGGTGGTGGATGACCACCAGGCCCTAGCGACCTTCCTCCGGGACGAGCAGGCCCGCGTGAAGCCCATCTTCGCCTTCTCTGGCCACATGGGTGAGGGCTTTGCACTCGACTGGTCCCCTCGTGTGCCTGGTGAGTCCCTGGGGTGTGTAGTTAGCCCTGAGGGCTGGGTAGGAGCAGGGTCTACAGCAGGGGTGGGTGCTAAGGTGGGAGTGAGCTGTGGCCAGGCGGGACAGGGTCGTGTCCTGACTCCCCTTCGCAGGGCGCCTGCTGACCGGTGACTGTCAGAAGAACATCCACCTCTGGACGCCTACGGACGGCGGTTCTTGGCATGTGGACCAGCGGCCATTCGTGGGCCACACACGCTCCGTGGAGGACCTGCAGTGGTCTCCAACCGAGGACACGGTGAGGGAGGGCCGGGGGTCTGGACTCCTGTCGTGGGGAGGGGGGCAGGTCCTAATGAGGGGGTCACTAAAAGAGAGGGTAGCCCACCACTGGACCCCGGTCTCCAGAGTGGGGCGGGGGTGCACCAGCTTGCCTCCGACTCTGCCTGGTCCAGGTATTTGCCTCTTGCTCAGCCGATGCCTCCGTCCGCATCTGGGACATCCGGGCAGCCCCCAGCAAGGCCTGCATGCTCACCACCGCCACCGCCCACGATGGGGATGTCAACGTCATCAGCTGGAGCCGCCGGGAGCCCTTCCTGCTCAGCGGTGGGGATGACGGAGCCCTCAAGGTCTGGGACCTGCGGCAGTTCAAGGTACTGTCCCAGCTGGACACCTGGGGCGGGAGAAGCCCCTGCTACCGGAGGCCACTAGGATTTGTGGGTTTTCCCTCCTGAGATGGTTTATACACGAGAGCTGGGAAGGCTCTCTGAATTGGGGTCCAGATGAGGAAACAGGCTCAGCGAGAGGAAGGCTTGGGGCTGCTGTGGAGTCGCTCCCTCTACCATCTGGAGATCTGACACGAGGGAAGGGGCTGGGTGGCGGAGACTACGGTTCTCATCTGCCCGCAGGGAGCCATGCGCCGGCCGTGCTGCCCAGGGACTCAAGGGCTTCAGAAGACGGTCATTTTTCTTTCCGTGATTTTATAGCTGAGAGCAGAGCCCAGCTCACTCATTTTGGGAGGGGGAACTGAGGTCCAGAAAGGACAGGAGCAGGTAGGATGTGACCACCCAGCTAAGCTTTGAGTCTGCAGAGCTGAGAGGGTCTCCAGGCAGGAGAAGTTGCAGCTCCTGGCCTCCCTCCGGACAAAGCTGTGACTTCATACACCTCTGGGCCTTCCCGGGATTGTCTTTTAACTCCCCCCAGTGTAATGAGTTCTACAGAATCAGCCCTGGGGAAGTTTCTAGAAATGGATTCCAGCCCCCCAGGCAGGTGCATGGCCAGGTCACAGGGCCAAAGTGGATTGGCCACTGGAACATTGGAACCATTTCTCCAAATGAGAGAGACACCAATCCCCACCAGCACCTTCTCTTTAGTAAAAGTGTCGTTCTTTGCCTCGGCTCTCTCTGGAGCCTGGGAGTCATGCTGCTGCCCCCTTTAAGGCCTTCTAGAACCAGCGGGCAGAGAGCACTTGCAGAACCACGCCTGCCTTTTATAGGGAAGGAAACTGAGGCAGGCCCAGGGAGGAGCAAGGGTTGGGGTTTTGTGGCCTGGAGCTGGGAGGGGCTTCTTTGCAGGTGAAACCAAACTCCCAGCAGCCCCTGGGACATCACAGCTTTATTACCAGCTGTACTTTGCACTCTGTCCCTTTCAGAGAACCTGGGTTTGTGGGGGGCACAAGGGGTGGAGCCCTGGTTGAACCCTAAGGCTGGAGAGGGGTGGGAGTCTCTGCCTGGGTCACCCCAGGCATCAGGCTGAGGGGCTCAGAGGCCCTGACTCCCATCTTCCCGTAGTCTGGCTCCCCGGTGGCCACCTTCAAGCAGCATGTGGCCCCCGTGACCTCAGTCGAGTGGCACCCCCAGGACAGTGGGGTCTTCGCGGCCTCGGGTGCAGACGACCAGATCACACAGTGGGACCTGGCGGTGGAGCGGGACCCCGAGGCCGGCGACACGGAGACTGACCCTGCGCTGGCAGACCTTCCCCAGCAGCTGTTGTTCGTGCACCAGGGCGAGACGGCTCTGAAGGAGCTGCACTGGCACCCGCAGTGCCCTGGGCTCCTGGTCAGCACCGCCCTGTCAGGCTTCACCGTCTTCCGCACCATCAGCGTCTGAGGCCAGCCAGGCCGCATCTATCTGGCCCTCCACTTGGGGACTGAAGTTGAAGTTCATTCCCCTGGAAAGGACTCGTTCAGATCCATTGGCCAGCGCTTCTCCAGCAGGACTTAGTTTGGCCCATCGGCTGCCGTGATGGATTCTGTCTGACTTACTGTTCTTTGAAAGGACTCAGTTTGGTCCGGTGCCCCCCTTGCCAAAGGATATGGTTTGATCCGTGGCTCTAAAACTAGGGCTTGGTTTGCTCCCACGATTCCTCCAACCAAAGGACTGGGTTTGACCCATGGCCCTATAAGACCAGTGGGCTTGACTCTGGTGACCCCTCTTGCCCCAAACCTTGGTTTAGCCCAGTGACCCCCTCCCCCCCGACCTGTCAGAAGAATCCGTTGGCTTTTTCCCTGACGGGCCTGGCGTGGCCTGTGCTGCTGTGGACACTTAGTCAGCTGCAGCACTTGGCGTGACCCTTTGACCTCTCTGCCACTGGCCTCCCCCAGGGAACTCAGCTGCTTTACAGTGGCTGGACCGAATTCAAGGAGTGGGTTCCTCCAGCAGAAGTTGGCCCTTGGCTTCCTGCCAACTGGGTTTGGCCACGACTTCCCAGGGAGAGGCCGCGTGGGGCCTTCTCCCCTCCTCCCAAAGGCAGGCACCGTGCAGCGGGGAAGAGATGGGGGCTCCTGAGGGGCAATAAAGGACCAGAATGAGGCCTGGAGTGTGTGAGACTCGTCCTTCTGCCCGCTGCCTCATGAGGAGGAGGGAGGACCTGGCCCCCGGCTGTCCCTAGGCCACTGGGTCCGACCCCCAGCCCATTGGGTGCTATAAGGTCCTGCCTTCCCGATGTCTTATTCCGTCTGGAACTCACTCTAGGTCTCTGGGGGGGGGATCTCAGGTGTGCCTCCCAACTTTTTAAGGCTTCACCTCAGGCGGAACGCCCCCCGTGTCTCTTGTCTTTCCACCACTGCCCTCATGATCGCTTTCTCACCATCTCTTTGTTCCCTCATCTGTGTCCCCATCTTCCCGCATCTCCTGGCCCCCAAGCTCTGTCTCCATGCCCCCTCCCGCTGTGTCTTTCCTCTGCCACCGCCTCCTCTCCAGCCTGCTTGGGCCGAGGCCCAGCCGCCCTGCCTGGCCGTCCTCCCTGGCTCCCCCTCTGCAGCTCGGAGCTGGCCCCACCCCCTCCCCCCCCTCGGGCCAGGCCTCTGATCCTCCTGTGGACACGGAGGTCGGCACCCGGCACAAGGCCCCTGGGGCCGAGGACGGGCCGCAGCACCTCAGCACCCACAGAGGCTCGCGTCGGCCCGAACAGAAGAGCCCCCGGCAGAGGGCATGGGGGTGGGCTGCCCCATCAGGTACGTGTCTCCGCACAGAGCCCCAGGGCCGGGGTCCTGGCTCGGAGAGCCGTCCCCGCCCCCAGCTTCCTTGCTCGGGGGTCTGCCCCGGCACCTGCAGCCCGTCCTCACCGTTCCCCACTCAGTGACACGTTCCAGCCCCAGAGCGATCTCCCCCGCCCAGCTTCACTCCCCCCAGCTCTGAGCCCACCTCCGTTTTCTGCCTGTTTTCACTGTCTCCCCCGTCCCCCCCATCCTGCGTCTCGTCTTGTCCCATCTCTCCCCCATCTGGCTCTGTCACCACAGCTCCTGTGTCTCCACTTCTCTTTGCTCGGTTGCTCCTAGGCTGCCTGCCTCTTTTCTGTCCCCCTCTCTCTCCGGGCCTCTGTCCCCTCTGGGTTCCTGTGACCCCCTGGGGGGAGTCTCCGTCCTTCCCTCCATCTCAGGGCTGCCCCTTCACACTCGCCCTCCCTGCCCATCTCTGAGCCTCTGTACCCTCGTCTGTCTTCAGTCTCCACACCACATCCCCTCCTGTCCATCTCTTCCCTCCAACCTGCTGCCCAGACCCCACTAGTGAGCGGGGGGTGGGGGGCTTGTGGGGGGACAGCCAGGGTCTCAGGGAGCGTGTGAAAGTGCTTCTGGGCGGAGGGGGGATGGCACCTGGGGCGGGGCTTCTCAGCCCCAGATTAGACAGTGACTTTGACGTGAAGTTGATGCATCTTAAGCCCCGTGTCGCCTTTATATGGAAACATTAAGCTGCTCTCCCAGGTCAGGGGGAGGTGGGGGGGAGGACTTCAGGCTCTGGGTCCTCTTCTCTGGGGTCCTGCCGTTGCTGGTGGGAGGTGTGTGTGCCCTGAGGCCGAGTCCCATGTGCTGCCTGTGAACTGGGCCGCGTTGGATGCAGACAGGACCCCCCCAGAGGTGAAGGCCCCTCCTGTCTGCTTTATGAAATGGACGAGATCACATCTGCCTCACGGGGCTGAGGGTGGCACAGGAGGATTTAGGAAAGCAGAGTCCTGGGTTGGAAAGGCTCAGGACCAAAGCAGCAGCCCACCCCTGGCACTTTGTGGGTCTGGCCAGGTCTCTGAGCCCACTCCCCAGCCTGTGAACCGGAGTGATGATCCTGACCTCCCAGAATCCTGAGCAGCCAAGGTGAGCGGCGGGGTCTGGTGGAGTGCAGCGGGCGGGCTGCAGATACCTGGTGAGCTTGGCAAGGCCTGGGACATCGGTGCTCAGGAAATAGGAGTGTGCGATCGGGTAGTCTGCGGTCCGGTCTGTCACTCAGGCTTTGGCACCGAGAAGGCTGGATGGGAGTTCAGGGTTTGCTGTTCCTTGGCTGAGGGACCTGGCACAAGGGATGGACCTCAGCACCTCAGTTTGCTTTACTGTGAGAAGCAAAGCCCCTGCATCCAAGGGTCCCTGCATCAGAGATGGGTGACTGCGTGTGAGGAGGCCCCTCCGGTCCCCCGCGGCCCCTCTCCCATCATGTCATCAGGTGGCCCCTGAGAGGAGACTAGTGCATAGTGGGGACTTCCAGGCAGGAGAGGGCTGCAAATGTCGAGGTCAGAGCCTGGATTCTGACCTCAGACCTGCCCCCTTCAGCGACGAGCCTCAGTTTCCCATTTCTGGAAGAACGATCTCTAATGCCCAGAATAGTTGAGGCTGAAAAAAAGAGAGTTGGGGCACATCATGGGCGCTGAACACAGCCAGGCGCGGTCCACTCTGACGTGAGCCTCAGCTTTGCCTCTGCAGTATGGGCCTAAGAAAATCCCACGTGGTGGAGCTGTCTGGGTGGTCAAGGACAGCAAGTGCAGAGCTCTGGGCGGGGGAGTGGGTACCTGTCGATGTTGAACTTGACATCAACTAACAACTCGCTTTCCTTGGAGTGAGTGCCCCCAGCCCTGCTAAGAAGCCCATGAGGATCCCCAGAGCCTGGCACAGGGGGCTTATAGCACCTAGGTGCTTGGTAGGTATTGATGGAACTGATGTGCAAAACATTTAACCCCTAGCCCAGACAGGTCCCGGAAGTCCCTCCACCACAGGGCCAGATGTTAACCCTGCAGCTGCTGGAGGGCAGTGAGGTCTGCAGGTCCATGCCTGGCCCCTCCCCTCTTCCTCTCCCTTCTCCTAGTTCAGCTGCTAAGATTCCCTCCATTTCTCAGATGAGGCGACTGAGGCTCAGAAAGGGATGTGACTTGCCACCAGTCATATAGCTAGTAAGTGCCCGAGCTGGGATTCAACCTACAACTGCCTGATTCAAAAGCCCAAGTTCTTTCTTCTGGATTCCTCTTCCTTTCAAGGTTTTTTTTTGTTTTTTGTTTTTTAAATCCCCATTCCACAGATGAGCAAACTGAGGCTCCAGAAAATGAAGCCAGTGGTCCCAAGGCACACAGTGGGTCAGCAACTGAGTCAAGGTTGAGCCCTGGGTCTATATGACTGAAAGACCGTTCCTGACCTTGATGAAATCCAATTTCCCCGTTTTACAGCTGAGGAAACAGGTTTAGAAAGGTTTCCCCACGATTTGAGAGCCAGGGCCAAGCCTGGGTTTTACTGTATGTTTTTGTTTTTTTGTAACAGCTTCATTGAAATATAACCCACATACCATACAATTCACACATTAAAGTGTGCAATTCAGTGTTTTTTTGGTATATTCAGAGTTGTGCAACCATCGCCACAATCAATTTTAGAACATTTTCATCACCCCACTAAGAAACCCCATTTCTCTGGCTATCGCTCCCCATCCCCCCATCTCCCCAGTCCTGGGCACCACTAGGCTTATTTCTCAGTTTACAGATTTGCCCATTTCGGATATTTCATATAAATGGTACTACACAATATATGGTCTTTAGTGATTGGCTTCTTTCACTTCGCATGGTGTTTTCAAGGTTCATCCATGTTGTAGCATCTATCATGCCATTTTTAAAAAAATTACTGGGTAGTATTCCGCTGTGTGGACAGACCACATTTTATTCATTCATTCATCAACTGATGGATGTTTGGGTGTTTCCATCTTTTGGCTATTGTGAATAATACTGTTATGAATATCTGTGAAGTGTTTGTGTGGACACTTTGTTGTGTTTTGGTTTTTATTCTTAATTTTTGGCTGCACTGCATGGCATGCGGGATCCTAGTTCCCTGACCAGGGATCGAACTTGAGCCCCCTGCAGTGGAAGCACAGTCCCAACCACTGGACCGCCAGGGAAGTCCCCTGGACACTTATTTTTAATTCTCTTGGGTAGATACTTAGGCGTGGAATTGGTAACTCTATGTTTAACCATTTAAGGAACTGCCAGACTATTTTCCACACCAGCTGTGTAATTTTACATTCCACCAGTAGCATAGGAAGGTGCCCATTTCTCCACATCTTTGTTAATGCTTTTCTGGTTTTGTTTTTTCTAATTTTTATAGCCATCCTAAGTGGGTATGAAGTGGTATCTCACTGTGGTTTTGATTTGCATTTCCCTGATGGCATAATGTTGTCAATTATCTTTTCCTATACTTATTGACTATTTGTACAGTTGACCCTTGAAAAACATGGAGGTTAGGGGTGCTGACCCTCTGCACAGTAGAAAATATGAGTATAACTTTAGAGTGGGTCCTCTGTATCCATGGTTCTGAATCCAAGGATTCAACAAACTGCAGACCATGTAGTACTATTGTAGTATTTATTGAAAAAAATCTGTGTATAAGTGGACCCTTGCAGTTCAAACCCATGTTGTTCAAGGGTCAACTGTATATCTTTTTGGAAAAATGCCTATTCAGATCCTTTGCCCATTTTAAAATTGGGCTTTTTCTTATTGAGTTATAAGGGCTCTTTATATGTTTTAGATAAAAATTTCTTAGATACGATTTGCAACTATTTTTTCCCATTAGTGGGTTGTCTTTTCACTTTCATCTTAGTGTCCTTGGAAGCACAAGAGTTTTTAATTTTGATGAAGTTCAAGGTATCTTTTTTTTTCCCTTCTGTTGCTTGTGCCTTCTGAGCTTTTGAGCTATAGGTGACCTCAGAGCCCGGTCTCATCTCTCCAAGCTGGAGTCACAGCAGCAGTTACCACTTAGTCTTTTTTTATTTTATTTTATTTTTTTTGCGGTACGCGGGCCTCTCACTGCTGTGGCCTCTCCCATTGTGGAGCACAGGCCCCGGACGCACAGGCTCAGCGGCCATGGCCCACGGGCCCAGCCGCTCCACGGCATGTGGTATCCTCCCGGACCGGGGCACAAACCCACGTCCCCTGCATCGGCCATCGGACTCCCAACCACTGCGCCACCAGGGAAGCCCTTTTTTTTTTTAATTTTTAAAATTTTTATTGCAGTATAGTTGATTTACAATATTGTATTAGTTTCAGATGTACAGCCGTGATTCAGTTATATATGTATAGTTTTTCAGATTCTTTTCCATTATAGGTTATTATAAGATATTGAATATAGTTCCCTGTGCTATATAGTAGGTCCTTGTTGTTTATCTCTTTTATATATAGTAGTGTGTATCTGTTAATCCCAAACTCCTATTTTATCCACCACCCCCACCCGCCCCTTTCCCCTTTGGTAACCGTAAGTTTGTTTTCTTTGTGACCGCTTAGTCTTTATTTTATGAGCATGGACTCCAGAGCTGGACTGCTAGCACTCAAATCCCAGCTTATTTCTGTACCTCTGTTTCCTCATCTGTAAAATGGGGGTGATAACGTCTACATTGTTGAGGTTCAAATATCTAAATTTATGTAAAGTGCTCACAACAGTGTCTGGTGCTGTATAAATGTCCGCTCTAGTTACTGTAGTGCTTGCTGTAACACAGTATTGCTATGGCTATAGTTGTGTTCCTGTTGTTGCTACACAACCATCTCCTATAGTATTACCATCAGTGTTTTTGTTTGTTTGCTTTGGCCGCGCTGTGCGGCCTGCGGGATCTTAGTTCCTCGACCAGGGATGGAACCTGCGCCCTTGGCAGTGAAGGCGCACGGTCCTAACCACTGGACTGCCAGGGAATTCCCCCACCAGTGTTGATGCTGTACTGTTCTGATTTTCCACCCATTTGCCAGATGAGGCCACTAAGGCCCAGGGAGCATGATGGCCAATGAGCTCCCCCATTTCCGGCAGCCCTGACGTGGCTGCCCGTTTCTTGTCCCCGCAGGTTCGGGGCGCCCGCCCCCCGCTAGGCCAAGTGGAGGGGGTGTCCCCGCCCAATGGGCCTGGCCAGGGCCCTGCGCCGCCTGAGCGGCGCCCTGGAGTCGGCGAACAATCGGGCGGGAGATGAGGAGCAGGCCGGGCCCGACTTGTGCCGCAACGGGTGGGCGCCAGCGCAGTCGCAAGTGGGGCGGCGCCGCGGGCGCTTCGTCAAGAAGGACGGGCACTGCAACGTGCGCTTCGTGAACCTGGGCGGCCAGGGCGCGCGCTACCTGAGCGACCTGTTCACCACGTGCGTGGACGTGCGCTGGCGCTGGATGTGCCTGCTCTTCTCCTGCTCCTTCCTCGCCTCCTGGCTGCTCTTCGGCCTGGCCTTCTGGCTCATCGCCTCCCTGCACGGCGACCTGGCTGCCCCACCGCCAACCGCCCCCTGCTTCTCGCAGGTGGCTAGCTTCTTGGCCGCCTTCCTCTTCGCGCTGGAGACGCAGACGTCCATTGGCTACGGCGTGCGCAGCGTCACCGAGGAGTGTCCGGCCGCCGTGGCCGCTGTGGTGCTGCAGTGCATCGCCGGTTGCGTGCTGGACGCCTTTGTCGTGGGCGCCGTCATGGCCAAGATGGCCAAGCCCAAGAAGCGGAACGAGACACTGATCTTCAGCGAGAACGCCGTCGTGGCGCTGCGCGACCGCCGCCTCTGCCTCATGTGGCGCGTCGGCAACCTGCGCCGCAGCCACCTCGTCGAGGCCCACGTGCGGGCCCAGCTGCTGCAGGTGCGAGACAGTCCCGGCGGGAGACCACGCCCCCTGGTGGGCGGGCCCTTTCACGAGTTCGGGGGGCAGGTGTCCTGGGGGATGGTGGGAGTTGTAGGTCTAAGGGACAGGTTGCGTGGAGCCTAGAGGGGATCTGGACTACAATTCCCAGCAGCCTCCTGGGGGCAGGGCCCCTTCCGCCCCACCTTGTGGGCTGAGGATGGCTCCCCGAGATGTTGTAGATGTAAACCCAAGGGAAAGATCTCTGATCATTTCTTCCTGGAGGCCTAGACTTCAGACAGATTTTGAGACTTATGGAGCTCCCTGTGGATTGAGGATGGGCCCTCTATCGAATTGTGGGAAATCCAGACCTGCGAGGTCCACGCCTGGACGGTAAAGGCTCTGAACTACAATTCCCAGAAGCTTCTGGGGGCAGGGAAATTGCCCACCTGGGGTGGTCTGAGGAGGCGTTGTAGTTTTGTGGGTGGTGTAAACCACGGCTCAGGTTTACGATTCTCAGCAGATATTGTGGTACAGAGAGAGACCTGACTGAGGCCAGACCCCTCTGGGCTTGTGGGAGATGTAGGCCCGAGGACGGGGTGCAACTCAACTCACACCTGCAGAGTCAGGGAACACAATTCTCCATGGCCTCTGGGCATCATTTGTGAGAGACTTCATTCCCCACCTCAGGGGCCCAGACTCTCCCACCAGCCTCCTGCTCAGAGAAGTACAGGGCAGTGTTTGGGAAACTCTTGAATTTTAGCGTCTCACCAAACAAACAAAAACAAACCCAAAACAAACAAAAAACTACAATTCCCATTGGTCCCTGGGGCAGCGACTCCTTCCAGCGCCCTGATGAAGGTGCCTTAGAATTGTGTTTCTAGAATTGTGGTCAAACTGCCTAAGCAAATTCTGGGGCAGCAGCTGCCCTTGCCTTGCAAGTAAAGACACTTAAGAACTCTGGTCTGGGGCTGGACTGGGGTGAGAGGGAGGACGGGGTTGTGGTGGGAACTACAACTCCCAGCAGCCTCTGGGGGCTCTCGGAGACAGTGGCAAGAGAATGAGTCCCCAGCCCCCCCACCTCTGTCTCCTGCTTGACTGAAACACCAGGATTCACGACCAGGAGGGACACTGTCTCTCCCAGAAGTCTTTGGGGTGCTGACATGGCCTGGGAAGTGGGTATGGAACCAGTGGGTAGATGGGGTGAAACTGCCAACACCTGGCCTGGGCTTAGGCCCCCACCCCACACAAATACACAGACACACAAGGGGATGGAGGCAGTTGGTTTGGGGGTGTGGGTAGATAGCCCAGAGCCCAGCCTGAGGCAGTGGTGAAACATAGGCTGTTGGACCTAGATTGCCATCCTGGTTTATCTTTCTCTGGCCATATATTGAAAGCCATTTCTCTATCCCTCTCCTTCTCCAATTGCTGGATGTCATTGGTTGGATGTCATTTTATCTTCTGTTGTCTCTTTAACTCCGTTTCTGTCTTGCTGATTTCTGTGGGTCTGTGTGAATGTCATTCTGTCCCTCTCTTTTTCTCTCCCCTGTCTTTCTCGGATTTCTTTCCTCAATCCCTGTCTGAGTCTCTGGGCCTCCGTCCTCTCCTCCCTGGACCTCCATCTCCCTCTCTCTGGGTCTCTGTCCTTCTCTCTTTCTGGCTTACCATCCCCCTCTCTCTGGGTTCATGTTCTCCCCACACCCCAACACCTACTGGTCTCTGCCCTCCTCTTTCTCTGCTTCTCTCTCCCCTCCTCTCGCTGTCTCTGTCTCCATTTATCTCTCTGCTCCCTAATGTCTGTCTTTGGCCACTCGCCTTTTGCTACAGCCTCGCGTGACCCCGGAGGGTGAGTACATACCGCTGGACCACCAGGATGTGGACGTGGGCTTTGATGGTGGTACCGATCGCATCTTCCTTGTGTCTCCCATCACCATCGTGCATGAGATCGACTCCGCCAGTCCTCTGTATGAACTAGGGCGCGCCGAGCTGGCCCGGGCTGACTTTGAGCTGGTGGTCATTCTCGAGGGCATGGTCGAGGCCACAGCTATGACCACACAGTGTCGCTCTTCCTACCTCCCTGGTGAGCTGCTCTGGGGACATCGTTTTGAGCCGGTCCTCTTCCAGCGTGGCTCCCAGTACGAGGTTGACTATCGCCACTTCCATCGCACTTACGAGGTCCCAGGGACACCCATCTGCAGCGCCAAGGAGCTGGACGAACGGGCAGAGCGTGCTTCCCACAGCCCCAAGTCTGGCTTCCCCGGCTCTCTGGCAGCATTTTGCTATGAGAATGAACTTGCTCTGAGTTGCTGCCACGAGGAAGAGGAGGAAGAGGAGGGGGATGCGGCAGAGGCAGAAGACAGGGCTGCCAGCCCCCGAGTACTCACACCAACCCTGGCGCTGACCTTGCCCCCATGATACAAGCTGGTACCCCCCTATTCGTACCCCTTTCCCAGAGGTAGCAAGATGGAGAGATTGGGCCCTCTCCTGGGATGAGGGCAGGTGTTTCCTAAGACCAACAGGCCTGCTGGGTAAATTATTAGCTGGTGATATTCTGCCACATCTAGTGGACCTACCAATGAACATACTGGACCTTAATTCCTCTGAATTCTGTGCTCCCTCCTGAGACCCCTTTGTCAGCCCAATTCCTGAGTCTCCCCAGAGATAAGGGATCCAGAATTCTAGACCACCGAAGAGGCAAGGACTGGTATTTCTAGATTCCTCTAGGTGGCTGGTTTGGTTTGTCAAGCAGGATCATGAAATGATCGTACAGCCCACCTCCAGGGGAAGAAGTCATCTGTTCTCAAGCAGCAGCAGAGATGAAGAATTTGTTGGTCTGAATTGACCTAAGATTCAAGGGACTGTTTCTTCTCGACTCAGCCAACCACATAGCAAGTCATTTTTTCTAGACGACCTAAGGAGGGAAAGTTATGGAATGCCCCAAGAATTCAAGACTATATTGATTGACCAATGACAAGGAATGTTGACTGCAAGTCAGGAAAAGACTTTGCGGTTGCAGAAAACCCCAGTGTTGAGATTCTGTGAATACAGATTGACCACAGAGGCAAGCACTGGGGATTCTAGAACAGCTGTGACCAGAGATTGGACTACTCCAGAAACTAAAGAGTTATGTTTCTAGAATGCACAAAACAGTTGGAGAGTCTGTGGGTCTAGAAGGACTAAAGTGACAGATTGGGAGTTCTTGATAGGCGATAACTCCAGACCACTGGCTCTAGAACATCGAACCGAGGGGGAGAATCAACGCTCTACATGATCCACAGGCTTTGTGTCTTTTTTAAGTGCCATTCTAGAATGTCCAGAGGAATCAAGATTCTGTGGCTCTAGATTGATCACAGAGTCAGGGAAGGATTGGCAATTCTGATGTCTGAGGTGTGCTGGTTGCAGTTTGCCCAGTGGAGTGGAAACTCTCAATGAGGATAGATGACTGCTTTGTGGTTCTGTAATGCCAAAAGGAATCAAGGCTCCAGGGATCCAGAGTTGTCCGTTATCAAAACCCGGAAGTTCTAATCAGCTCCTAGAACTTGGCAGTTTGAGGAGGTGGACTCGGGACTTGACGGGCAGCATTGCTGGGCTGACCTAGAAGGTGAGGGCTCGGGTGAGACCCTGTGGGTGACAGGGCTAGTTATTGGGCAAGGGAAGGGAGAGGCCCAAGGCTGGTGAGTCTGCAGTGCTCTGGAATCTTCCACCTAGTGATGTGTGTCTATTTCTTAAAGATGTTATACATATGTGTATTATATATATATAATATAAATAAAGATATCTATCTATTTTTTCCTGTGTTCCTACAGTAGGGTTAGAAATTGAGCTTGAGTTAGTGGAATGGAGCGCTTTACAAAGATCCAGGAAGCTTTGCTCTAGACCCCAGCTCTG
Organism: Globicephala melas; assembly: GCF_963455315.2. NCBI lineage: Eukaryota > Metazoa > Chordata > Mammalia > Artiodactyla > Delphinidae > Globicephala > Globicephala melas. The sequence continues at coordinate 7,745,554 of NC_083332.1, read as the reverse complement.
CCTCAACTAACTGTGTGACTTTGAGCAAATCACGCCCTTCTCCTCATCTCAGTTTCCCCAACTGTAAAAACGAGGTATTGGAACTTGAAGTTCTCCAAGGCCCTTTCCCCGAGGATGATTCCTCACTTCACTGAGCGTTGGATGGGGGCGAGGGTCCTAGAGATACCCTAGCTCTCCCTGGTGCTGGAATGCCTGGTCTTCTGGGGGCAACAGGGATGGGAGATGCTCTCAGAGGCCAGGTCTGAACCTGGATGTCTGAATGACAGGGCAGGCAAGGGGGAGGGAGGGTTGTGGCTCAGGGCCAGAATCACCTCCTCTCTGGTCCAGCTTGGGGGCAGGGGAAGGAGGAGGTACCTCTGAATGTCAGGGGAATGTATGTGTTTAGGGGGAGACTTGTCCCCCAGATTAGATCATTGGGAGCCCTGTGATGGAATGGTGTGTCTGGGAGTGTGCTTCTGGGGTACATACAGGTCCTTGGATCTGGCCCCTGCCCATGCTGCTATCTACCTAAGTGCCCAGCAGGCTAGAAGCCAGCCGCAGAAGGAGCCAGTGCCAGGGAGGACACGTTCCCACCCCTGTGTCCCAGGATTGAGGGCAGGCACTGTCATTACCCATCAGCCTGCCCCAGTGCTGCATCAACCCAGGTCCCCCTTCTGGTTTCCCCACCTCCCTTTATCCTGAAGAATCCCCACATAATAACCGGATGGGATTAATTAGCTGGCTGCTACCCCAGCTCAGGGTGGCTGGGGTAGGTATCGGGGGCAAAGGAAACCCAGGCATGAAGAAGGGTATTAAGTTGGGGGTGAAGGGACAGGAAAAGGGTTCTGTTTGGAAGGAGACAGAGTGGGGTCAGGGCTGGTGCAACCTGGGTTCCTGCTAGGGAGGGCAGAGCTTGAGCCACTCATAAAGGTCACTGAGGGGATTAGGAGGCTCCGTGGCTAATCTGTCAGCTTAACCAGGTCCTGGCCCGGAATGTGTCCCCACCTGCCTAGCTCAGGGAAGGCGAGTGAGGACCAGGCCCAGACACCACCTCAGACCTGATAAGGGACCTGCCCGTTTCGGGGGTGCCCAATATCTCCTTCCGAGCCAGACCCCTGCACGCGCTTTGCCTGCAAGGAATGGGAATGAAAGGTGGGGGAGGGGAAATGTCCTCAGATGCGAGAGAACTTGGAGAGGAGGGAGGATTTTAAGAAGAGCAAGAGTATGAGAGGAGGGGGAAGCGAGTCACAGAAGACAGAAAGGACTCTGAGAAGAGGGATGGAATCAGAGGTGGGAGGATGCTGAGGAAAGGGGAATTGTAGCGGAGAAGGATGCTAAAATAAGGGGAGGACTTTTGGGGAGAGAGAGAGGAGACTGAGAGGCAGCCTGAGGCAGGAAGGCGGAGCCTGTGCTTTCACTGTATTTGGCCTTCCTCTGTTGTCCCGTTCTCCACGACTGAGACTAAAAAGCGCAGCATTTGGAAGAAAAAAATAAAGTCTTTTGTTTCACCACTCCTTGACTCTGAAGAGGCTGAGGTGGATAGGGAGGTCAAGGGAGAGGGTAAGAAATGGGTCTGGAGATCGGAGGAGCCAGTACCCGGAGGAAGGAAGCCAAAAGAAAGCTGAGCCAAAGCTACTCCCGGTTGCGTGGCAACCGCTGCAGTCAAAAGCCAGCTGGGCCGGCTAGGAGGTGTGGCTCACGGAAATAACCGAGGGTCGTGGCCCCGCCCCCTGGCAACAAGCCCAACAAAGGACCGCCCCCTAGCAACGTATTGCTAGAGGCGGGGCTCGGTTGACCTGGTATCCTAGGGCCCAGAGCCCTTGCGCAGGCGTAGTTCTCTCTGCTTCTGCTTAGTCCCACCTCCGCGCAACTCCTTTCCGAGGCTTCTCATTGGTGAGCAAGCCAGCCAAGAGCCTTCTTTAGTTTCGGAGGCGGGGCCCGGCCCCTGCTCGCACTTCGATTGGCTCCACAGACCGTCTACCTCCAGCCGGACATTGCTACGTCTACTCCTTGCGCGTCTATTGGCCCTGGAGCACGATTCTTCGGTATCGGAGGCGGAGCAGACGAGAGGGCCCGCCGTGGATTTGGCGGTGTCAAAACGAGGGGCGGTCCCTACTGGCGGGGCGGTTGGGAGGCGAAGGGAGAGTCTTTTCAGCGCTGAGGACTGGCGCTGAGGAGGCGGCGGTGGCTCCCGGGGCGTTTGAGCGGGCTCACCCGAGCCCGCGGGCCAACGCGGATCCAGGCCCGACCGGCGGGACCGCCCCGGACTCCCCGCGGGCCTTCCTAGCCGCCATGGAGGACGGTGTCTATGGTAAGTCGGGGAGGGGCGGGGCCGTCTGGGAGCGGATGGAGCGTTTCGGCCCCAGCCTTCTGCCGCGAGCGTTCTTCCCGGCGCGCGCCCTGCGAAGCTGTTCGGCTCCGTCGTCACTTCGCTTTTGTGGGGCACGGGACGGGCTTCCGGCGGGGCAGGAGAGTGGGGCGTTCCAGGCCATTGTTTGGGCCGAGCCTGTTTCCGGTGGCAGCGGGAGGGGGTGGGAGCGGCGGAGGCGAGGCCAGGGAGGAACCATTCCCTCTGGAGGGGCCGGGCGAGCCCAGTGCCTGCTGGGAGAGGGGAGGGGGCTTTTGGGGACGCTGGGGTGAGGAGAGATCTTGGGGGCTACAGATTCCGCTAAGGCGGGGACGGGGGCCTTCGATGCCCCGCCCCCTTCCTCAACTCTTGCAAGCTGTCATCAGCTTCGCCTGCCATAGTTACTTTCCATGGACCCAGGAGTCCGGACACCCAGATCCACAGCTACCTCGCCAAGAATGGAGGCAGAAAACCAAGGCCTCAGTCTCCTTTCAAGTAATGGACCGAAGTTCAAGCTTCCAGTCCTTTTTTCCCCACAGACCTAAGAGTTCAGGCTCCCAGTCCCCTTCTCCCCTAGGACTAAAGAGTCTAGGTTCCTAGCCCTTCGTCCCCTGGACTGAGGAGTCCAGGCTGTACCCCGTCTTCCAGTAGACAGGAGGCTGGACTCTCATTCTCCTCCTGCCCCCGAACCTAGGAGCCCTGTCCTCCCCCAGATTTCAGAAGTCCACGCTCCCAGTCCCCAGAACTGACCTCCTACCCCTGATCCCCTCCTCCAGAACCCCCGGACCTGACTCCGGAGGAGCGGATGGAGCTGGAGAACATCCGGCGGCGGAAGCAGGAGCTGCTGGTGGAGATCCAGCGCCTGCGCGAGGAGCTCAGCGAAGCCATGAGCGAGGTGGAGGGTCTGGAGGCCAATGAGGGCAGGTGAGGGCTGGGGCAGGGAACCTGGGGGTCACGAGGCCAGGCCAGGGCCAAGGATGCCCAGGCATTGATCCTCCATCCTCCGTTCTCTGTCCCTGCAGCAAGACCTTGCAACGGAACCGGAAGATGGCAATGGGCAGGAAGAAGTTCAATATGGACCCCAAAAAGGTGCTTGGGGCCACAGGGCTGGGATCAGCCAGGCAGACATCCAGACGGGGGATTCTGGCATCTCTGTTCAGAAGTATGGTGGTTAAAGGTCTACCTTAGGTGCACGGACGTGGTCCTGATCCCTGGATTCAGATATTGGCTGCATTTGTTCCTGGGCTGGAACTTCCGCCCCGGGGGGTCTTCTTCCCCTTTTTGCTCATATTCTAGGGCCCACTTCTGTTGTCACCTGGAGTCCCCAGGGGGAGCTCGATTGAGTCTGGTAGGGAATATGGACAGAGATGTGTACAGAAGAGTGTTGACGAGTGCCATGACAGAGAGAGAGAGAGGTACCAGGGCTGTGGACACTCAGGGCAGCAAGCCTGGTGGCATCAAGGAGGGCTTCCCTGAGGAGGGTATATTCGGGTCAAGTTTGAAGGATGAGTTAGTATTCACCAGGTGGAGGAAAGATGTTTGTTCGTTCATTCAGTCATTCATTTTACACCCATTTCCTGAGGCCTCCCTCGGGCCTGCCCCTCTGCTAGGCAATGCTGAGGACCCAGAGAAGAGTTTGACCCTGCCTTGCCCTCAGGGAGCCCCTAGACATGGATACCATGATCCAGAGTGAGATAGCCACAGTGGTGGTCCTCGTGGCATCAGGAGAGCCTGAGAAAGCCTTAGTCCAGCCTGAGGCTTGGCCCTCACAGCCCTTGGTGGACTGCTGTCTACTACCAGTTTCCAACTTTATTCTTCTTGTCCAAAGCAATGGTAGTTTGTTCAGTCATTCAGCAAACATTCATGGAGCTGCTGTTCCTTGCCAGACCCTGCTTCCGGGGGGGGGGGGCCTGGAATTAACCAGGCAAAGGCAGAGGGAACAGTAGATGCAAAGGCTAAGACGTGGGACGGATGGTATTTAAGGACCTGGGAAAAGCCTGAAAGTAAAACTCGGCCCCACTCCGTTGAGGGTGGGGGTGGCTTTGGAGGCTCTGGTTTCTGAGGATGTGGGGGGAGGGGCGTGGCTTTCTGAGTACCCAGCCCTGAGACCCAGCTCCCACCCCCCAGGGGATCCAGTTCCTGGTGGAGAATGAACTTCTGCAGAACACACCCGAGGAGATCGCCCGCTTCCTGTACAAGGGCGAAGGCCTGAACAAGACGGCCATCGGGGACTACCTGGGGGAGAGGTGAGACCTGCCCCCTTCCCCCCCCGCCCCCCCCACCTCCTGCTTGGCTTCTCACCTCGGCCCCATGCACCCAACTCCTCCCGAGAAGAGGCCCTGATAGATCAGCCTTATGACTGGATTTTGACAAAATGGGCTGACAGGAGTCTGGGGGAGCCTGGGACCTTCTGGGGAACCTGGGGACCATCTGTGAGCGTCTGGGGGGTGTGGGACCTTTGTGGACATCTGGGCAATGTGGAGACCTTCCATTTAGGTCTGGGGACAGTGGAGAAATCTGTGGGTGGCGTGGGAGCGTGAGAATGGTGTGTAGACAACTGGTGTGCATGGGAATGATGTGGACCGCTAGGAAGTGGGGCACGGGACGGGCTGGGATGCTTAGGGATTGTGTGGACATCTAGGGTGTGTGGAACTTTCTGGATATCTGCAGTACAGAGACCGTCTGTGGACATCTGGGGTGCATAGGGACTGTTTGGGGAGTCTGGGGGTCACCTCTAGATTTCTGGGGATTGTCTGTGGACATCTGGACTGCATGGAGATGGTCCGGGTATCTGGCATTGTGGGGATCGTTTTGTGGACATCTGTAGTGCACTGGGATTGTCCATGGACCTATGGGGGATGGGGGACCATCTCCACAGGGCATCTGTGGAACCTGGGGCTCATCGGAGAGAGGTGATGGCCAGCAGAGCACGTGTTTGCTGCATTTCTCCCCACTGAATAGAGGTCCAGCCACACCAGGGTTCTCGAGGCAGACAGTCCTCCCAAGAGCCTTCTGAGTATCCCTGCCCTGGTGCCAGGCCTGTGATGGGGGCTTGGCCAAAACTTTCACCGGCTACAGGGGTAGCCTCTGTGCAGAAGAGGGGGCGCAGCCTCCCCACTCCTTCGCCTCCTGTCCACGCCCACCTCCCCACGCCCCTTCCTGCACGTGACTTTGTCCCTGTCCTCCCAGGGAAGAGCTGAACCTGGCAGTGCTGCACGCCTTCGTGGATCTGCATGAGTTCACCGACCTCAATCTGGTGCAGGCCCTCAGGTGAGAGGGACGAGGCTGGGAGGGCAGGAAGGTACCTGTCAGGGCTTTCTTTCCAAGTGATGATCCCTACTCAAAACAAAACAGCAACAAAAATTAGGGAATGGATTGCCTTTACATGACACCAAAGTCCACGGTGGGGCTTCCTCCCGGCATACCTGTATCCAGGTGCTCAAATGCTGTCAGAAGGACAACTTTCTCTTTCTCTTGATTGTGCTCCCCATGGTGTGGGCATTGCTCGCCACAGACCCTCCTCCCACATGATAGCAGAAGGCCCTAGCAACCATCAGACCCGTTCAGCAACCTTAGTAGAAAGAAGGAGGGTGTTTCCATATAAATCCACCAAAAGTCTCATGGCCGATGCTCAGTGGTCAGATTGGCCACAAGCGTGGAGCTCTCATTGGCCAGTTCCTATCACGGGGACTGAGAGTGGGGAGCGGGTCCTGCCAGTCCTGGCATCGACACCCGGCCCCTCTCTGACGCAGGCAGTTCCTCTGGAGCTTCCGCCTCCCTGGAGAAGCCCAGAAGATTGATCGGATGATGGAAGCCTTTGCCCAGCGCTACTGCCTGTGCAACCCGGGGGTTTTCCAGTCCACAGGTGGGGGCGCAGGCTGCTGGGTCCTGGGGAAGGAGGGAGCTGGGGGCTTGACCTCTCGGGTCCTGGGGGCCCATATGCCCCAGTCATCACCCCCTGACTGTCCAATGCAGACACGTGCTACGTGCTGTCCTTCGCCGTGATCATGCTGAACACCAGCCTTCACAACCCCAACGTCCGGGACAAGCCGGGCCTGGAGCGCTTTGTGGCCATGAACCGGGGCATCAATGAGGGCGGGGACCTGCCTGAGGAGCTGCTCAGGGTCAGGCCCCCCCTCCCCCTCCCCCAGCGCCCTCAGCCCTGTCCCTCTTCCTGCCGCAGACCCTCCTCCCTGCGGGTCTCCTAGTGCCTGAGCTCCCCACCCGGGATCATCGTCTCGCCCGTGGACAGCGTGGTCATGCCAGCATGTCCATTTCTTTCCTCTTTCTCTCTCTCTGGCTGGCTGTCTTGTCTCTCTCTTTCTCTTTTCTGTCTCTCTCTGGCTCTGTGACTCTTTCAGGGTCTTGGTGTGTCCCATTCTCCACCTGCCTGTCGGTCTCTCTCAGAACCTAGCAGCTCTTCCTATGTCTGTGTTTCCACATATTTTTTTAATCTTTCCTCCTCTTTCTCCTCCCTGGGGCTCCCTCCACTCTTCTGCCTTCTGCTTCCCTTTTCTCCCGGCCTCCTCCCTCCCTGCACCATCCCATCTGCCGTCCCACCCATGGTCTCATTGGCTCCCTGGTTGCTGGAGCCCCCTCCCCACTGCCAGGTAGCCCTGGGAGGGTCCCAGGAGCCTGGGATTGCTGACCATGCCTTCGCCCCTCAGAACCTCTACGACAGCATCCGAAATGAGCCCTTCAAGATTCCTGAGGATGATGGGAATGATCTGACCCACACCTTCTTCAACCCGGACCGGGAGGGCTGGCTCCTTAAGCTGGGTACGTCCCTTGCTGACTCTGCTGGCTGCCTCTGCAGGGGGGAGGTTAGTGGGTCCCAGGCTGTGGACTCAGCTTCTCACATACCCGCTATGTGACCTTAGGCCAGCGATTCTACCTCTCTGAACCTCAGTTTCCACATCTGAAAAATGGGCCGAAAATGAGTTCAGCCCTGTGTGCCGGGCCCAAGCCCAGGGCCGGGCTTGTATTCAGCGCTCCCTAACCCCTTGTGTTCACCCATGCATGTTTACGGAACCCCTTCTTTGTGCCAGGCTCTGGTTTAGGCACTGAGGACACAGCCGAGAACCAGATCGCCCAGTCCCCATCTGGGGGGAGAGTGTTCACTCGGGATGCTCTCAGCTGTAGTGAACAGAAAATAGCCCAAGGGGTTGGGATGCCTGGGAGCCTGTTACCTCACTTGGAGGGAACTCCTGGGGGTCCGAGGCAGACCGACTATGACACTCTTGCATTTATCCCCATGGTATGTTACCTCCTTATCAGCCCAGTAGCGTAGTGGCTGTTCTAGGGGCGTCGTACCTCCCCAGAACATCTCCCTTAGTCAGAAAAGAGCCTGCAGAAATGAGGAAAAGGGTCTCAGAGTACCCCGGTGGACTTCTCAGCTGGTTGGATTGGTTCCTGGTGGGGGGCGGGGCCGCACCCAGGCTGGCTTAGGTGAATCGGGAGCCCCTGGCCCCGATGGGGTGGATGGGGCAGGGGCCAGCGACCCTTGGAACACGTGGCACCGGCAAATTCAGGGTTAGTTAGCGGAGGTCTGACAGGTACAGCTGGCTGAGGACTGGAGTGGTTCTCAACCCTGGCTGCCCAGAGATTCACCCGAAAACCGCAATGGCCAGTCCACAGACTTGTGACTGCTGGGGGCAGGATAGGCCATCAGTCATGTTGAAAGCTCTCCAGGTGGTTCCAGTGCATGGCCCAGGTTGAGAGCCATTGGCTCGGAGCTGGGCCTGGTTGTAGTAGGTGCCCTGGGAGGGTCAGCGGTGGCTTTTTTTTTTTTTAATTTGGCTGCGCCAGGCGAGCTCCTTAGTTGCGACATGCATGTGGGATCTAGTTCCCTGACCAGGGATGGAACCCGGGCCCCTTGCATTGGGAGCGCGGAGTCTTATCCACTGCACCACCAGGGAAGTCCCAGCGGTGGCTTTTTAATGGAGGAGCAGTGAGTGACTACCCCAGGGAGACAGAGAATCTGGTGAGGAATTATAGTCCGGCGTCGACTGAAGGCAGCCCAGACAGTGGGAGGGCCCAGAGGAAGCTTCCAGCCTGGCACAGGGTCAGGGCAGGACTTTGCTCCGTTCACATCTCATCATCCACACTGCCTCCCCCGCCGCATGGAATTCTGCTCCTAAATGGAGGAATCGCTTCTCCAGCCACAGTAGCAGGTCCCTGGTGCATAAAAAATGCGAACCACTCCTTCCAGACAACTTGCTGGGGTGGAAGGATTCCTGAATCAGCTCCGAAGGAGGTCTGCGGAGTCTGGGAGGAATTTAGATTCTTCAAGGAAGGCCAAATGGTGCCCCTGGCAGTGAGTGGGTGGGAAGGAAAAGCAGGAGGGGCAGCTTGCTGAGGAACTGGTTCTCTTCCAAACCGCGCCCAGCAGTAGGAATCCTGCCCATTTCTTGGATGAGGAGATTGAGGCTCGGTCACTGTCCAGCAGCCACTGGGCAGAGGTGGCCTTGGACCCAGATCTCTGACCAGAGCACGTCACAAGGTCATTAGAAGAAGGCACCTCTTAAACACTGAAATACAGGAAAGGGAATCTGTGGTGGTTATATTCACAAAGGTGGTTAATAGAAGTCATTATTACTGCAGTTTAATCCTTGCGGGATCATAGGGAGCCCAGAAGCGGGTCACTTGGAAGCAGGAAGGTGTGGGCTGGAGTGGGTCTCTAGACTGGAGTCCACAGAGGGCAAGTGGTTGTCCTAAGGTCACACGGCCAGTTTGTACTGGTGCTGACATGAGTCCCCAAGCCCACCTTGGCCCACCGACTGGGGGTTTTGTCTTCTGCCTCGTGGGGATGACTTCCCTACAGAGACATCTTCACCGTGGCAGTGGAAGGCCCTCCTGGCCTGGGATACACGCTAGGGGGTGGGCCGGAGCTGGGCACTGGCGCAGGAGGTGCTCTTGGCCGCCTCAGTGTGGTTCAGCATCCTCAGCCTTCCGGGGTGGGAGAGGGTCAGGCCATTCCTCCCTCATGTGGATGTAACTGGTTTTCTTCCCTCTCTCTCCCTCCCTCCCTCCTTCTCTGCGTGTTTCTCTCTGCTGTTTCTGTCAATCTCTGTGCCACCCCCTGCGCATCCCTTCCCTCCCCAACCCTGCGGCTCTCGGGGGCACCCCATTCTTCCGCCTTCCCTTCTCGCCTGGTCCTGCCTGCTTTCTCGCTGTCTGCCCCAGGAGGTAGGTACAAGGCCGGCCCGTCCTTGCTCCCCGACATGACACAAGGGGAGGGGGCTGCCCTGGCCTCGGGCCTATAGCTGGGGGGCTGAGGGCCCTGACCCGAGTTGACAGACAGGCTTAGAGAGTGTAGAGCCGCAGGCTGGGGGTGGACCGGTTCCCGGGGCCCCGACATCACGCCTTGTCCTGCTCGTCTTCCCACGCATCGCTCTGTCCGAGGCCCTGACAGCCCCACCTTCCTTGTGCTCGCTCTGTCTCTCACCCCCCACCCGCCCTCCCAGAGGTCCCATCCCCCTGTTGAGCCCAGGCCCCCTACCCCCCTTCCCTTCCAGGGGGCCGGGTGAAGACGTGGAAGCGGCGCTGGTTTATCCTTACGGACAACTGCCTCTACTATTTTGAGTACACGACGGTGAGGGTGGGGCCAAGGGGCAGGGGGCCGGACTCCTGAGTCTGCGGGAGGCAGGGGCTGGGGGGTTGGGGGGAGACTGGAAGTCTGAATCCGGTCCAACTCGTTGTCTCAGGACAAGGAGCCCCGAGGAATCATCCCCTTGGAGAATCTGAGCATCCGCGAGGTGGACGACCCCCGGAAACCAGTAAGACCCTCCCTGTACCCCGTCCTGCCGTGTCGGGGGGTCTCCCCTGTCCCCAGGGCTGGCTCTTCCCAGCTGCCCATCGTCTCGTGTCTACCCAGAACTGCTTCGAGCTCTACATCCGCAACAACAAGGGGCAGCTCATCAAAGCCTGCAAGACAGAGGCAGATGGCCGGGTGGTTGAGGGGAACCACATGGTGTACCGGATCTCGGCCCCCACGCAGGAGGAGAAGGACGAGTGGATCAAGTCCATCCAGTGAGCCTGCGCCCCGGAGTCCTTGGGGAGGGGGTGGCCGGGGGCCCAGGCCCCTCGGCCCTCACCCTGGGATCCCGCCCCTTCTGCAGGGCTGCCGTGAGCGTGGACCCGTTCTATGAGATGTTGGCTGCGAGGAAGAAGCGGATTTCCGTCAAGAAGAAGCAGGAGCAGCCCTGACCCCCTGCCCCCAACTCTATTATTTATTACGGAGCTGCCCTGCCCGGGTGGCCGGACCCCCGGGCCCTGGGGCTGCGGATCCCGGTTCCCCGTTTGGAAAACTCGTCTCCTCTAGCTCCTCTTTCATTATTTGTAATTAATACGCTGTTGGTAATCTTATGAATTATTTAACCATTCGCGGCCTGCGGACCCCTCATCTCTTGGGGTTGGTGGAGCTGGCCTGGTAACGCGTGAAGAAAGGGTGCTGTCCGTGCAGCCGAACGAGCCGGGCGTCTCCTGGATGGCTCAGTTCTGGTTTCACCCATAGCTCGCGGGGGTGGGGGTGGAGTAAAGGAAGAAGTTTAACTGGGTTGGCGTGAGCGTTGCATTAGAACTGAAGGGTGCTGAGAATGCAGGTATGCAGAGCTTCCGGGACGAGGTCTGCCATTCATTCTAGACATTACTTGACAGCCAGGCGCCGGGCAGACACTCATCCCACCTTTGCTCTCATGGGCTTGTGGTCTTTGAGGGGCAACAGATAATATCTGATCGGCTGGGCTAGAGGTCAGTGGTGTCGGGAATAGGTTGGGACCAGTGTAGGTGGGGCGGGGCTTTGGGGCCAAGAGGGTGGGACTCTGGGCCAATGGAACCGGGTTTCTCAGCCACTAGAGGATCATCCTTTGGAAGACATTTTACACCACGCAGGGGTAGTGCTGAGAACCGGCATTTTTATAACATCTCCTTTCCCGGGAATCTGACCGCTTACAGAAGTGTAAGGACCGCATTCTTTGAGGGTGAAACCTTGGGGGGTGGGGTACCCTTGAGCCCCAGGTCCAGGCTTGTCCCCCTTTGCCTTCCAGCTTGGGGTGTGCGTGGTGTCCCCAAGGAACAAAAGCATGTGGATCCCGAGAAGGGTGTCGGGAGACCCCGTCTCTCTCCTACGTCCAGATCTGCAGCTGAGGAGGATTTAGTACGAGAAACCACAACTCCAGACAGGCCCAGGACCAAGCCCCTGCTGCAAGGGAAGCCTGTCGTCCCAGGGCGTGCCTGAACTGCAGTTATCCTCCGTGTCCCCAAGGGATCTAACTCCTAATTGTTGAGTGCTGCCAGTGGGGTGTGGAAGATCCCGGGTCTCGGGCGTTGACCCGGCCCCGCCCTTGGCCACAGACATCAGCGGGTGTGAAAGCTCCTAATCGCTGTAACAACTCCAAGGCGGTGCACCCAGCCCTCCCGGGAGACTGCCAGACTACAATTCCCAGCAAGCTATGCGGCGCTGGCCGCCCCACTGTCGGGAGAGCCATTCTGGAGGTCTCCTGGGAAATGTAGTTTCTTAAGACTCCCATGTTGGGTTTCCCTTCGGCTGATCCCCTGCCCCCCACTTCCTCAGGTTGGGAAACAAGGCCCTGCCTGACCGCTTCCACCCCAGGGGCTGATGGGGAATGAAGTTCCCAAATGAGGAAATGGAATTCCCAACTCCTCAAAAATTCCACAGAAATGGAGTCATTGACCCAAGAAAGTCATGGGAAATGAGGTCCTGGGTCGATGGAGGGTCCCACCACTGTCTCCCCCTGTGTTGCTCTGCTCCATGGAATGAACCCATAGGTACCGAGTGCCTGTTGTGGGTAAGTAGCTGGCTCAGTGGAGATGCCCCAGAAGAGCATTCCAGGCAAAGGCAACAGCATGTGCCAGGGCAGGGAAAGGCACATTGTGTCGGAGTAGCTGACAGCATGTTGGTGTGCCTGTACGGTGCTGGTGGAGTGGGGCTGGGGTGATGGGAAATGGAGGAGATGCTTGGGCCCAATCATTTGGGGCCTGGACAGCCATGTTAGGACTTTGAATGTCCTCTTAGCTGATGGGAAGCCATCCAAGGTCATGACACAGGAGAGTGATGTATTTGGGTTGATGTTGCAGGAGGGGGCCTTTGGCTGTTGCAGGAGAGTAACTTGGAGGTGAGCAGGGGCAGTAGCAGGGAGGTAAGTTAGGAGGCTGTGCTGTCATTCTGGTGTAAGAGGGTGTGGCCATAGACTTGGAGAGACCCGGACCCGCAAGAGTCCTCTTGGAAGAGGAGCCAGCAAGACTTGCTGAGGGCTGGGTCAACTCTGGGATTCTAGCTTGAGCAGCTGGTGAATGGCAATGTCATTTACTGAGATGGCTAAAGAGGGGATTTATGGGGGGAGAAATCAGTGGTTCTGTTTTAGCCAAATTAAGCTGGAGATGCCTGTGGAACATTAAAATCAGACTCCAGTCTCCTCAGAATTGTCCTTCAGTTTTGCCCCCAATCCGTCTTCTCCCCAAGGATGGAGAATTCTGGCTTTCAGCTCCCTCCTCTCCCAGGACCTCATACTCCCAACCCCCTTGTTACGGGTTGAACCGTGTCCCCCACAAATCCATATATTGAAGTCCTAACTCCCAAAACCTCAAAATGTGATCTTATTCCAAAATAGAAGCATTGCAGATACAATTAATTAAGATGAGGTCATTAGTGTGGGCCCTAATCCAACTTGACTGGTGTCCTTATACAAAGGGACATTTTGGACGCAGAGACACACATGCAAGGAGAGAAGGCCATGTGATGACGAAGGCAGAGATTGGGGTGATGCTTCTGCAAGCCAAGGAACACCAAAGATTGCCAGACAGCCACTGGAAGCTAGGAGACAGGCCTGGAACAGATTCTCCCTTAGAAGGAACCAACTCTGCCGACACCTTGATCTTGGACATCTAGCCTCCAGAACTGACACAATAAAGTCTGGTTTAAGCCACTCAATTTGTGGAACTTTGTTACAGCAGCCCTAGTGAGCTAATACACCCCTTCACCCTCAGACCCAGGAAGTCCAGGCCCCCAGCCCCCTCCTCCCTCAGACCCAGGAGCCTAGGCTCTCGCTGCCTAACCTGGCTGGGTTCCATGCAGCACCCACCCTGGGCAGACATGTTACAACATCAGTTCAAGAACCACCAGATCTATCAGAAGTGGCAGTAGGGGACAGAGGCAAAACCTAATCCTCTCATTCGCTCTTTCTCCATCGCCCACAACTTACATGTGACCCTAATGCTCTCATCATCTTAATTCCTAAGCCAGGAGTCCACACAGCATCCCAGCTGGGTCCCCACTCCTGACCCCTCCCTCGTCCCTCATCCAAACTGCTTCCTTCATATACACAAATGAATCTGGTACCAAGGTGACGGCGGGTGGGGGTGGGAGGAAGACAGGTTGAAGCCAGGAGATCAAAGATGCAATGACAGACCCAGTCAGAAGAGAAAAAGACAAAGATGGAGACAGAATCAGTCAAGAGACCAGGACAAATTGAGAAAAAAGAAATCGAGACAAAAACCCGTGGCAGAAAGACATAATAGAGACAGGAAGGTGACGGGGACACGCAGACAAGGAGAAAGAAGTAGAGATTGGGTGATACTCAGACGAAGAAATAGATAAGAAAGAGGCTGAAGACATGGGATGGGAAAACAAAGACAGAACTGGGACCGGGTGAAATAGGGAGATAAAGGGACAAAAAACAGAGAAATTTGAATGGAGAGGTTCAATTAGGGGGAAGGCAAGAGAATGTCAGACAGGTGGGTGGTCACATGAAGAAACAGGTAAACTGAGGCACAGTTACCATGGGCAGGGAGATAGATTCTGACCCTCGAGGCAGAGGGTCTGTGCCTCGAGGCACAGGCAGTGCCGTTCTGAGGTGTGTGGGATGTGGCCATGATCCAGTGTGGGTGCTGGCAGGTCATTTCTGAGCATTTTCCTCACCAGCACCGGCCCTGGGACAGCTTCTGGCCACCTTGCAGAAACCCAGCTCTGACCATAACCTGCCACCTTCCCGAACCCTCGCCGGCTCCTCGTCACCTACTGAACTGTAAGTTGAGGCTGCAGCAGAAGTTGGTGATGCCGACACCAGACTGAGATCCAGAGAAGCGGAGAAGCCGGGGGTCTCGCTGCCACACAGGCATTTCTGCCTTTCTGAGCCTCGGTGTTCCTGTCAGATGGGGCTGTGAGGATGGCCATATCTCCTGGACAGCACCCGGTCCCTGCAGCCTCCCTTCTTCATCTCCCGAAACACACACATGCCCCACGTTCCTCCAAAAAGTTGTTTTTTGTCTTTTTTAAATAATGTGAAAATGCCACGCGAAGGTTTGAACCAGAGGCCCCTCCAGGGGCCAGGCTGGGGTGGGAAAGGGGAGACGCGAGATGGGGGGGTCCAGGTCCCTGAAGCCTTCGGCCCCTGTCTGGGGCTGGGAGTGGGTGAGGAGGGGCCTCCACTGTGCAGAGGGGCTCCAGGCCCTAAAGAGTTCAGTTCAGTTCCGAGAAAGGCGGCTCTCCAGGGAGGGGTGAGGGGCTTCCTGCCTCATTTGGCACCGAGGGGGTCAAGGGGCTCAGGGGAGCCGTCCGGGGGGCTGGGGGGCGGAGGGCCAGGGCCTCCTGTTTGGCACATGGTGGGGGAGGGGGAGGGCCCGGTCTCGGGGGCCTCCCCGGAGGCGGCGTCTGTGGTGGTGGCAGTGGCTCCATCGTCCACAGAGGATTCTACTCTCAACCCCTCTTCTGGGGGTGCAGGGGGGTCAAGTCTTCGGGGAGTCAGTTCTCCACGGGGCCTGAGGATGGAGGGAGAGGAGAGAGAAATGGAATTACTGGGCAGAAAGGCTCATGGCTTCTGGCTTGCCGATCGGAGTGAAAACCAAGCCCTCACCATGGGGAGCGCCCCACCTGATCTGCTCTGTCCTTTTTCTGTCATTTACTCCCGCCCCCGACTCACTCTGCTCCAGCCACCGTGCTCTGCTTCCTTGCTGTTCCTCCAAGCACAGTCCTACCCCAGGGCCTTTGCACTGGCTGTTCCAACTGCCTAGCATGCCCTTAGCCCTTCCCATAGAACTCAGGCCTCCGTCGCCATGCCCCCTCTTCAGGGGTCTTCTCCGGGCCATTCTCAGTCAAGCAGTCGTCCCCCTCACCCCCAAGGTCATTCTATCTCACTGCACTATAGTGGGGGGAGGGGTTGTTTGTTTTTTTTGGTGGCGCCGCATGGCTTGTGGGATCTTAGTTCCCCGACCAGGGATTTCACCTCGGCCGTGAAAGCACTGAGTCCTAACCACTGGACTGCCAGGGAATTCCCTTCCACTATAGTTATTTTCTTTCACATTTCTCCTCTGGGATAATCTCAGTCATTGTCTGCTTGCCCCTCTAGACTGGAAGATCAGAGAGGATGGGACTGCATTTGGTCACTGCTGCATCCCCAGCACCCAGTAGAGGCCCTGCAGAAAGTGCCGTCCCACCAGACTTTCCCACCATGATCCCTTCTCTCCCGGCAGAAGGAGAGCCTCCCACCCATACAACACATCCAGAAAACCAAGGTCTGTGGGGTGGAGACTCTCAACCAGGGCTACCCACCGGGCACCCTCCCACTCCACCTCCCACTTCTCACCTGAGTGGCCTGGGTCAAGTCATTGCCCTCACTTCCAGTCCCTGAGCCTCAGTTTCCCTCCCTTTAAATGGGGAGCATGACCCTCGTGTCCTTTTCAAAGGAGTAGGGAAACTCTGAGATTCCTGGCATCACTCAGCACCCAGGGAACGTGTGTGAAGTGGGCAGAGCCACCCCCCAGCCGTGGTCTTGAAACCAGCTCAGCAGCTTCCCAGCCCAGCTGCGGAATAGCTAAGGACTGAGTAAAGGGATTTGCGATTTTGTGTGATCGGGCCCTCCCTCTCCTCTCCAGGTGAACAAAGGTGAAGTCATCCTGGATTGCTGGCCCTATGGGCCTCAGCCCTGACTCAACACTTGGCTGGTGTCCCCACGCCCTGGAACCCACCTCACCCTGTCCTCTGGGGGGCCTCTGAGAAGACCTCTGGGAGGAAGTGACATTTGGGGGTGAAATCTGAGGATGTTGCCAAGTGAAGGGTCAACCCTCAGCCCATCCCTCCTGCCCTTGACTCTGTATGTCCTCTCCTCTCCCCCCTGGAGGCTTGCCTGGCCTCCTCCGCAGCCTCCCTGCCTCCACTGGCCCCCACAAGGCCCAGGAGAAGTCTTCCTACACCCGGGGCTGATGCTGCCCCTCCCCAGCTCACACTCCTCCCGTGGCTCCCTAGTGCCCCCAGGACAAAGTCCCCACCCCTCAGCTTACCCTCAAGCCCTGTGGGGTCTGTCCTGCTCTCTCTCACTTCCCACACCCACCCCCCTCCACCCAACTCTGCAAGTAACCTCCAGACACACCCGCTTCCCTTCTGTTCCATGAATCAGCCAAGCTCTCTCCTGCCTCAGGCCCTCTGCAAGCTGTCCTGTCTGCTAGCACGCTGTCCCCTTCCCCTTCACCTAGTTAACGACAACCAACCCTTCAAGTCCCCGGTTAAAGGACCCTTCCATCACCGAGGACACAAAGCCCTTTCCTCTTGTCATCTGCTTTCTCAGCAACCCTGAGTTGGCACTTATTCACTTACTGTGGGACTGTGGGGCAGTGCTGTGGGTAGGGCGGAGGGGGGGCTCATTGATCTTGCCCAGCATGGAATCCCATGAGCCCAGTACAGCCGATGCAAGCATCTACTTCATTAAACGCAGTAACAGCTACCAGTTAAAGACCACTGCAGCTTGCAAGGGGACGATTAAGCCATTCAATCCCCTTAACAAACTTAGGAGTTAGATCCTGTTATCCTCCTCGTTCTACAGAAACTGAGGTACTACAGAGAGGGAAAGCGACTTGCCCTAGGTCACCCAGCCAAGAAGTGGCAGGGCCAACACCTGAACTCGGGCACAGTGTAGGGGAGCAGGTATGGAGTCCCCCCTGAAAAGAGCCAGTTGCACCTTCCCTCTACTTAGTTCTGTCCTCTGGGAACACCTCCACCCGCCTGGCCCAGTGCAAGCCCTGTATGCAGGGATGTTCTCCTAAGGTGGTGGTGAGGATTAGCATTATGGCGTAAGTGAAACGCAAGAAGGGTACCTGACAAATGCTGACTACTGGAGTGGACACAGACTCAGAGGCCAGGCAGCCAGGGTTTGTGCCCCGGCTCCTCATGCCTCTCTGTGCCTCAGTTTTCTCTTCTGTAAAATGGAGATGAGACTAGAATACACCCCATGGAATCATAGGGAGGATTAAATGGGGTAAGATGTTGCAAGCACATTCTAGGGTCTGTGAGAGTGCTTGCTGTTATTGCTATGGTGCTCCCTGGCCATGTCCTCTCTGCTCTGGTTCATGCTAACCAGCTTTGAGCCCCCTGGTTTCCTCTGGCTTCTTGTCTGCCTCTGATCAACCTATGCCCCCCAAAGGAGATGGGCTCAAGATCCACCAGGTACCAGACAGGAATCTTAGCACAAAGATGGGGCAAAGATCGGAAAGAAAAAGAAAGTAAGAGGGGGAGGGAGGGAGGGAGGCAGGGAGGGAGGCAGGGAGAGAGAGAGGGAGAAAGAAAGACAGAAAAGAAAAGAAAAGAAAAGAAAGAAAGAAAGAAAAGAAAGAAAGAAAAGAAAAGAAAGAAAGAAATGATTTGGGGCTTCCCTGGCGGTCCAGTGGTTAAGGGGGCGCGGGTTCCATCCCTGGTCGGTGAACTAAGATCCCACATGCCAAGGGATGTGGCCAAAAAAAAAAAAAAAAAAAGATGGGCAAGACTCAGAGGGGATCCTTACAGAAGGGAAACTGAGGCTCAGGGAAGGGCGTGATTGCCCAAGCCCATCTGATGGACACCTCTTGGTCTGAGGGGGTTCCAGAGGTGGGTGGGGTTTCACTGGTGAGCAGCCAGACTGAGAGAGGGGAAGGAAGAAACTGGGAGAGAGGCAAAGAAATTCAGAGAGATGGGGACAAGAAAGTGGGAGAGACAGATGGGGAGAGATTGGCAGACGTGGGGCAGGACCAAGGGTCTGAAGCACGATACCTGCGGGCCGGGCGTCGGGGGCCCGGGCGGGGGGCCCCGGGGTCTCCAGCGCAGGCGAGACGGAGAAGCGGGAGAAGCACAGGGGGGGGCCTGGAGGGGGGAGGAGGGGGAAATCCTCCGCCCACTCGAAACTGCCTCCTAGCATTGGGGGCGGGGGGGGTGAGGAGGGAGAGGAGAGGAGAGGACGCGGTCAGACCCTCAATCACTTCTTCAGCCCTCCGACCCCGCCCCTCAGCAGGCCCCGCCCGACGCTGCCCTTCCCATAGACCCCGCCCCCAACTCTGCCCCGCCCCGGCCCTCACCAAAGCCGCTGTCGTTGCTGGGAAACCCATCTCCGGGGGTGGCGGAGTGGGGAAGCGTCGGGGGCGCTGGGGGCGTTGACGGGTCCGTGTCCCCCTCGGGGGGGCCCTGGACACTCAGCTCGTTGGTTGGCGTCTCCTATGAAGGCATATTAGGGGAGGCAAGAGGGGGCGAACCGTCACATCGCACTCACTACATCCCAACAAGCAACAAACCCCGCTAACATTTCTGGGCTTCAGGCATCCCAATTTACAATCGCTCTCTCTGAAGATCCCCTAATCTGCCTTCGAAGCCTCAGGCCAGCTTTAACCTCCCCCGGCTTGAAGTTCCTCCCCCGACCACGGAGTCCCGCCCACAGCTAAGCAGTCCACTGCAGGAATTCTCTCCCGGCTCCTTAACGCGCTGCCTCCACGGAAGCCCCTAACCCAGGACTGTCTCCGTAAGTCCCGTCCCGTCTCCATGACCCTTACTCACGTCCTAGATCTCGGCCACAGGCGTCCAAGTGCGGGCCCCACAACTACCTGCTCCTATGGTCCTCCAAACCCTTAACCCATTTTGAGCATCTCCGGACCCTCCCGCGAGCCCCTAAGCCCCGCCCTCTGAAGAGGCCCCGCTCCAGTTTGTTTCAGTGCCCTAGGCCTCAGCTCTTGACCCTGTTCTCACACATCTCAGAACCTTAGTATGCCCCGCCCCAGGTTCATCTAGACACGGCCCCAGTCCACAAGCACTACACCGCCCTGTTTTTCTCTTCAACACTAACCTCTCAGGCTAGTTACTTTTAACACAATCCCCAACCCATCTCTCTTAGCCCCGCCCCAGTTTATTAGCTGTGTCCTATCCCTGAACCCACTACTGCACTTAGTATCTTAACACTACAAGCAGCATCTCTTTAAGCCCTACCTGCAGCTTCTCCATGGCCCACCCCTAGTGGATAAGATCCCCTCCATCCTGAGCCGGCCCCTCGGCCTCCACAACATTAGAGCGCTGGTGCAGAAACCCCATCCCGAACTTCACTAGGCTCCGCCCCCACCATACAGACCACGCCCTAATCCTCTCACTTTCTCCTTAGCCTCTGACCACCAGGTACCGCGCTTTCCTTCCGGATCCGTTCTCATCTCCAGGCCTCTCCCTAGCCCTCCAGCACCTTCCCCCACCCCAGGCCCCACCTCTGCTCTGGACTCGGCCCTTCCCCTGGCCCCGCCCCATCCCCAGGCCCCGCCCTCACACTCAAGGACTCATCCTGCCCTATTTCCCTAGCCAGTCTCTCCCCAGGCTCCGCCCTCACCCTGCAGGCCCCGCCCCTACTTGAGGCGCGGCCTTCCTCCAGGCCCAGCCCCATTCCCTGGCCCCGCCCTTACACTCAAGGCCTCATCTGGTCCTTCAAGTCCCGCCCCATTCCCTGGCCCGCCCTCACCCTGCACACCCCGCCCCCAATATGGGCGTGGTCTTCATCCAGGCCCCGCCCCTCCCTAGACCCAGCCCCGGGGTCCTGCGCGGGGGCAGCCCACCTGGTCGAAGAGGTAGACGGTCACGTCCCCGTGGAAGGAGACCATCTTGCGCTTCCTCTCCAGCTCGCTGTCCTCGGGTTCGTCGGCCCCGCGTGGAGACTTGAGCAGCCCCCGCAACGGGCGGGCCGCGTCCGTGTCGGCGCTGCTCACCACGACGGGCACCGGGGCTGCCCGCGCTCTCCCGGGGCCCCGCGGCCCCGCCAGCGCGCCCGCCGCTGCTGCCTCCTCGTCCTCCTCCTCGTCCTCGTCCTCGTCCTCCCCGTCCTCCTCCGACGGCCCCGACGCCCCCGCCCCGCCGGCCTCCCCGCCAGCTGCCCCGGCGTCCACGCCCTCCCACGGGGGTCGCCGCGGGCCCGGCCCCGGGAACGGCGTGAGCGTGAGCGGCGGCAGCGCCAGCGAGAGCCGCGAGAGCTTGGCTGCGAGGGGAGACACCCGGTGAGCTCCTGTTCCTGGGGAAACTGAGGCATGCCCTCCCGCCTAACTCTGTGTCCTTAGGTAATCTCAGCCACAGTCTGGGCCTGTTTCCACCCTTGTGAACCAAAAGGCTGCACTGTTTCCACCCTTGTGAACCAAAAGGCTGCACTGGGGGTCTCCAAGCAGAAGGGTAGCGGTCTTCCCCCTACTCCAGTGCTTAACCTTCCCCGTGGCTCCCCAGTTCCCACAGCACAAAGCCCCAGTTTCTCCCGGGGCCACCAGGCCCGAGTGCCCTGGCTGTGCTGACCTCTCCTGGTTCTGTCCCCACCTCATTCTGGCTTGACCTCCATCCAACCATATGGGCCACATCCCCATTCCTCCCACCTCTGAGCCTTTGCATAGGCTGTTCCCTCTGCCTGGAACTTCCTTATCTAACTCAAGTCCTATTCATCGTCCAGCTCTGTCTGGACTTTCAAAGCCTTTGGAGATCTACCAAGAGGTCAGGCCAGGCAACCCGCTCTGCACCCCATAGTACCAAGCACCTCGCCTTCCTAGCGGTTGATCTCAGTATAGAACTGTAATTCTGTGGCAGTGTGATTAATGTTTGCCTTGCCACAGAACAGAGACTGAGTTGGGCTCATTCTGGCTGTGTCCCCAAACCCCAAGCACATAGAAGTACTCAGTCAATATTTGTGAATAAATGTTCCCTGCTACACAATGTTGACCAAGGTACTTTCTTTCCCTTTTTGGCACTCAATTGCCAGAAAATTGGGGTGTCTAGCCATCTCCAGGTCCTTTCCCTGCCCTAAGACTCCTTGATCTCAGCCTGCTGGGGGGGAAGGACTTCAGGTCCCTGGAGGAGGAAACCTCACTTCAAATCCCAAGCCTACCCTGCTCTCTTGCTGTGTGTCCCTGGGCAAGCAGATCCACCTCTCTGAGCCTCTGTTTCCTCACTGGTAAATGGAGGGGCCACTCATTCCTCCATTACTGCATAAGTGAGCTGTGTGCCAGGCCCTGTGGGGGGCGATGGTGGGGATGAGAAGAGGGTCAGGGCAGGGCAAGGAGAAAGATGTATGTGGACCGAGTCACTCTCCACCCCTCATTCACTCAACTCCAGCTTCACCAGCCTTTTGCTATTCCATGAACATGCCAAGTTAATGCCCATCTCAGTGTCCTCTACCTGAAACATCCTTCTCCCAGATGTCAACCTGGCTCACTTCCTTCATGTCTGCTCAGAAGTCACCTCCTCATTGAGGCCTTCCCTGACCACCCATCTCAAGGTGATGGGGTGGAGTGGGGCTTTATAGAGGAAGCTATCAAGGGCTGTGGATACCCAGAGGAAGGACAGGGTGACAGTCTTTCGAAATCAGGAAGGCTTCCCAGGGAAGGGGGAATTTGAGTGGGGTCATGAAGGATGAGTAGGAGTTCACTGGATTTAAAAAAAAAAAAAAAGAAAAGCATGCTATTCCCAGTCTCTTCGCACCCAACAACACCGACCCACCCCACCCCCGCTTCAGATCCTCTGAGGCATCTTAGTTGCTCATCCCCTGTCATTTTCATGCTGCCCAGGGTCTTTCCTGACACAGCTGGTTGCAAACTCCCCACAACAACCTTGAGGAAGTGGTAGTGTTCTAATGCCATGGGTTTGAGGAAGGAAGGTTCTGTGCTCAGTCCCCTTCCTGACCTTTCCCTCTTGAGCGTCAGGCTCCTCTGGCAAACAGAGATAATAACCCTTCCCTCAAGTGTGGCTGTGAGGTTGCCAATATAAAACAGGCCCAGTCATTTATAACTTTCATACCAGTATTTAAGGAAATCAGGCCTCTGGATGATTCCAGTGGAACCACAGTCCCTATGTCCACATCTAAGCAGGGGCTGTGTATTTTACTCTCCATTTATCTTCTCTTAAATTGTCCCCTCTCTATGACAAACTATTTCCTGTGTTCCTATCAAAACTCAGTTTCCAGAAAAGGCCTTTCTACTAGGCTTTCAAGCCACCAGTACTGGGGTGGGCAGGGCAGGGTCTGAGGCTCCCTGGGTCTCAGCCCTGGACAGCTCAGGGCCTGGTGCACAGGAGGCCTGGCACAATAAATAGATGCCTCAGCTTGTTGGAAAGTTTAAACCAGAGATCACGCACTGGCAGCCCAGCCCACAGAAAGGCTTCTTTTGAGTGGTTTCAACCATTAATACACCCAGAACTCTGGCTTAAAGGGGGAAAGCAGCAGATTTGGCAACACCAGGTGGGCATTCCTGAATGGAGCTGAGAAGTAGCTGCATTTCCTCCCCAACTCCTACCCCACGTCTCCCAGCTCTCATTCATTCATTCATTCCCACCCGTCATTCATTCCCTTATACTGTCTGACCCCTGTGGGCATCTGAGTTTGCATCCCCTAGTTGACGTGAATTGTGATGTAACAGCAGGTGCTTAGAAGTGCCAGGCGTTGGGCCAAAGGCTTTGGAAGTCCTAACTCATTTAACCCTCACAGTCCTATTAGGTAGGCGCTATCCTTGTCATCCGTTTTTGGCAGATGGGGAAACTGAGGCACAGAGAAGGTCATCTGTCCAAGATCACAGCTAGGAAGGGGCAAAGCCAGGATTTGAGCCCAGGGAGTGTGGCTCTAGGGTCTGCACTTGTCACCATCAGGCTGACCTGTCTGGTACCTGGGAGCCTGAGCTTCTCAACTGCACCCTACATCTTGGAAGGAGCTGGGCCTCGGCCCCCAACCGCGCTCCCGTGCTCCCAGCAGCCTGCTCACCTTTGATCTGCTCGCTGTTCCCCTGAGGGGGTCCCAAGTCCAAGAACAGTCGTGGCATCTCGGGGCCCTTCCTCTCGGGCTTGGGGGGGTCCCCGTCTTCGTTGGGTGCTGTGTCTCCGCCGGCTCTGCTGTCTGGGACCCCGGGCTCTCCCTCGGAGGCTGCCTCCGGCCTGGCTCTCTGGGGCGCTGGCTCCGGCCTCGTCGGCTGTGCTTCCAGTGGTGGTGGAGGCGGCTGTGGCCTCGTGCTGTCGACCCATCCGGCCTTTGCGTCCACGCCGCTTCCGAGGCCGCCGCCGGGGGCCATCCCCATGCCCACTGGGGCTCGGACCCCACTCCCGAGGTCCAGCCTCCCAGCCCCGGGGGCTCTCGGTGCCCCCCCAGTCTCGGGGGCTCTCCTCTCGGTCCCGGGTTCCAGCACCCCGCTCCTGAGGGCTGGGCCAGTGGGGCCAGGGGCTGTCTCCCCGCCGTTCAGGGCCAAGACCACTGCGCCAGGTGCCAGGGCTCTCTCCAGCGAGATCTCTGGGGCTGGCTCCCCGTTCATGGGGGCTGGAGCCCCACTCTCGGGCATCTTCTCCCAGGGCCCTGGGGCTCTCCAAGGCCCAGTCTCTGGCAGCCTCTCCGGGTTCCTGGGGAGTCTCAGGCCCCCATTCTCTGACACCTCCTCGATCTTTGGGGGTGTCAGGCCCCCATTCACCAGCACTTGCTCTTCTCTCGCCGGGGACCCCAGGCCCCCATTCTCCAGCACTTTCTCCTCCCTCCTTGGGGGTGGCAGCTCCCCATTCGCCAGCACTTGCTCTTCTCTCTCTGGGGACCCCGGGCTCCCATTCTCCGCCACCTTCTCCTCGACGCCCAGGGCTCTCTGTTCCCCGTTCTCCAGCACTGTCACCCCGTTCACGGGGAGGCTCGGGCCCTCTTGCGGGCTTGGGGCTTGCTTCCCGCTGTCCAGGACTGTGGGGCCCCTGCTTGGGCCCGGGGCTTTCTCTCGGTTCCCGGGGCCTCTCGCTGCCCTCCTGGGCCCTGTCTCGCGGGCGGCTGCCCCCTTCTCCCCCAGGAGCTTCCTTGTCACGTCCTCCCGCAGGGACATCAGCAACTGCTCGGTGCTCACTTGAACTACGAAGGTCGGCTTCTCCCGGGCCCCCGGGAGCGGGAGGGGACCCGGGTCTGGGGGTGGCCGGGGCGCTCCCGGGTCGGGGGGCTCGGGGGGAGCCCGTGGTCGAGGGACCCCTTCCTCCTCTGCTGCCCCCCCACCGGGGAAGGCTCCCTCGGGGGAAAAAGGGGTCTCGGTCTCGTAGCCGCTGTCGCCCGGTTTGGGGCCCGGAGACGACAGGCCTGAGCCGGGACTGGCCACGGCCGAGGGGGGGTCGGGGGACACGGCCGGGTCCGCGGGGGCCCGAGGAGGTGGCGGCGGCGGGGGGGGAGCGGGAGGTGGCCCCCGCCCGGGGTACTGGGGCGCCGCCGCCCCCATGAGGGGGTCCAGAAACTCGGGGGGGGCCGAGGCGGGGGGGTTCAGGGGCAGGTCGGCCAGGGAGCCCCGCTCCGCCCGCAGGGACGAGTCGTCCTCGGGGGGATGGGGGCAGCCAAGAGCAGGGTGGCCGCCCCAGCCGGCGACGGCATCCCCCCGCTCCAGGGGCAGGCAGGAGCAGGCCCCCTCGCGGCTGCACAGGGGACAGGGTAGGGGGCCCCGGCGGCTGGGGCCCCCCCCAAGGCTGCTGCTGTCTTCCCCCGGGGAGCTGCCTTCCTCCTCCTCCTCCTCCTCTTCGGCCCACGGGGTGGCCCCCCGCTCCCCCAGCACCTCGGCGGGGTCTCCTGCCAGGGTCTCCCCGGCGCCCCGGCCCTCGGGGTCCCAGCCGCTCAGGAGGAAGCTGCCGGAGGCTGAGGACTGGGCCGGGAAGGGCCGGGCCGCCGGGAAGAGGGGGGAGGCCCAGGTCTCGGACACCAGCTGGGGGACCTCGGGGGGGGCCTGGGGGGCCTGGGGGGCAGGCACTCCTGGGTCCAGGGGGTCCCAGTCATTGGGGAAGAGGGGCTCTGGCGGGGAGCCATGCTCCTCGAGGCGGATGTAGTATTCACTGCTCACGGAGGGGCTGCGGGCGCTGATGACCGGCAGCACGCTGGGCGTGGACAGCGCCTCGTAGAAGGGGTTGGAGGGGTTGGCGTGGGGGGCCGGGGGTGCGGACGCCGGCTGCCAGGTGGGTGCCCCCCCGCCCCGACCGGCCCCCCGCCGTGCCTTCTCCCACAGGCACTCAAGGTTGAGGCCACGGCTACTCTCGGTGACCGTGAGCACGTCGTCCGGGTCAGCCCCAGGGAAGCCATCCAGAAGGGGGAACGGAGAGGACAGGGTCCCCGGGCGGGGCACGCTGTGCTGCGGGGGCCAGGGCCAGGGGAAGGGACCATCTCGGGGGGGCGGCGGCGGCGGCGGGGGCCTTGGGGGCCGCTCGGAGAGCAGGTAGGTGAGCTGCAGTTGCAGATCAGAGGCCGAGGGGCGCTGGGCAGGCGGCCGCCAGCAGGACTGCAGGATGTCGTACCTGGGGGAGGGGGAGGAGGCAAGAGTGAGTAGGGCAGAGTCCTGGGGGGCGGGGGGGGGTCACTGGGGGTGGGCAGAGACCAGGAGAAAGTGGGGGGCAGAGACCCAGGGAGAAGAGGACCAAGACCCAGAGAGAGGGGGGAACAGAAACCAGAGAGAGGGAGACAGAGACCTAGAAGAAGAGAGGACAGCAAGGCACATGTGCAGAAATGAGGGTTAAGGTGGCCTTCGCGTTTGGGTTACAAGTTGTGGAATCAGAGACAAGCAAGCAGCAGGGGTCTTCTAGGGTTGGAGAAACTAGGTTCAAACACCAGCTGTCACTCCATGCCTCAGTTTCCCCATTCCAAGTAGCGGATGCTGGCGGAAGGGGTGGGGACGTCCCCACTCCATTCTAGGGCTGGCAGCAAGTGGTGCAATTGTGGATGGGGGAGAGTGTGAAATGACGCGGGGGATTCTGGGATCATCCTGGGGTGGGAGGTGGAAGGTCAGGGGTCCGGGGTCAGGCCCCGCCCTCACCAGTAGTCCCCGTAGGGCAGCTTGAGCCTCGGCCTGGCTAGCTTGACGTGCTGCTGACGGACGACGAAGGCGAGGACCTCCTCGTCTGATAGGTGGCGGTAGGGCTGTGCCCCAAACTCAAACAGCTCCCATAGGGTCACCCCTAGGGACCTGCGGGGAGCAAAGGGCAGAGGAAGGTCAGAGCCCTGCCCTGACGGGCCAGGGGGCCTCCCCTCCAGGCCTCAGTTGCCCCATCCGTAGAACCTGTGACCCTTCTGCCTTCCTTGCCCTCCTCGGCCGCCCCCCGGCCCGGGCCCCTCACCAGATGTTGCTCTCGCGGCTCTGGTCCACCACCATGAAGGTCCCGTGCAGCTCCCCGAGGAGCTCGGGCGCTGCCCAGCGCAGCGGGATCCACAGGCGTTCGGGGGTCAGGTAGTAGTCCTCCTGGGTGTGGGCGGCACAGGGCGCGGTCAAGCAGGCCGGGACGCCCCCCGCCCCCTCCCAGCTCTGATGGAGGCCAGCCCTCACCTTGTAGTTGCTGTGCGCCAGCCCGTAGTCTCCGATGCGCACGGTGAGGTCGGAGGTCAGCAGGCAGTTGCGCAGGGCCAGGTCGCTGGGGGCGGGCGAGGGGGGCGAGGTAAGAAGGGGGTAGCTTGGGGAAGCCCGCCCCCCCTTCCTAGACCCCGCCCACTTTCCCGCACTGCTCCCCTTCCCTCTTCTTTTCCTCCCTCCTCCTCTCCTACCTTGACTCCTCCCCCTCCCCTGACTCCTCCCTCTCTTCTGTGACCCCTCCTCCCTTCCTGACTCCTCCTCTACTCTCCTGACTCCACCTCTTCCCCCTGACCCTCCTGGGCTTTCCCCCCTTTTTGTGTCTCCCACTCAGGCCTCCTTCCATCCTTAAACCCCTCCCCTGTGGCCTCACCATCCACCCCCGTAGCCTGGCCTCTTTCCCCTAAGTAGTCCCCTCCCCCCCCATTCCTCCCGGTGGCTCCCGGGCTGCCACCTGTGCACATAGTTGTGGGAGTGGAGATGTGCCAGCCCGCGGGCGATCTCCAGGCCCATTCTCTGCAGTGTCCGCAGGTCTCGAGGGGGCAGCTCAGGGGACAGGCCCTCGGGGGGCCGCTGGGCCCGGAGGTAACGCTTCAGGTCCCCCTGGGAGAGAGGGCAGGGAGGGGTCAGCACCACCGCCCCCTCCCAGGCACCCACACCAGGCAATCCGAGGCGAGGATGGGATGACCTCTGCCCTCAGTGGGCAGCCCCCTCTGAGCCTCAGTTTCCCCTGCTGCTTAGAAGCGCACAGGAACAGCACCCACCCACCTCATGCGCTAGTTCAGGGTGCACCACCTGGGGAGTGAGTACTCATCTACAGAGATGGCAGTGCTTGTCACAGGTGTGGCTATGATGATGATGATGATGTCATTGCTGCAGATCCCTAGGAACTGCCCTGAGCCCTCACCCCGCCCAGCTCCCGGCTCTGCCTCCCCTGCCCCAGACCCTCACCAGTTGACAGAACTCCATAATCAGCAGAAAGGGCAGTGTCTCCACGCAGACGCCCAGGCACTGAAGGACGTTGGGGTGCTGCAGGCTCCTGCGAGGGGAAGGGGGTTGCCTGGGTCAGGAAACAGCCCCTTCCATCCCACCCCAGCTCTCTGTCCCACCCCAGCCTCCCAGCAAAACCAAACTGTTGCTTCAACCTCTTTGGTCTCAGTTTCCTTACTCCTTTCCCACATCCCCACCTCAGGACCACCCCACTGTCTCCCAGTCCCTGAGCCAGACCCCCAGGCACCTCCTTGCCCCTCCTTCTGGCTCACCACCCCCTCAGCCTTTCTTCCTGACCCCTGACTCTTCCCCCTCCCCTGCCCTCCCTACAGCCCCAGCTCAAGCCTCCTCACCTCCTGGACTCTCTTCTCAGCCTCCTGCCGGCCTCCCTGCCTCCAGTCTCTCCCTTCCAGTGTGTCCCTGACCTGATGCCCACCTGCTTACGACCCTCCATGGCTCCCTGGTACCCTGGGACAGAGCCTGGCTCACTCCTCGGTCTTTCCGGCCCCTCTGCCTTCCCCAGTGTCATTCTTCACGCCTGTGTACCTCTCTCCAAACGCACAGGTGCCTGCTTAGGCTCCAAGCCTTTTGCATGTACGCTTCCCTCTGTGGAGAACACTCTCCTCTCATCAAAGTCCTCCTCATCCCTTAGTTTCAACATCATTTCCTCAAGAATTGTCACTGTCCCCTCCAACACTGGGGGATACCCCTCTTTTATCCTCACATTGTGGGTAAGAGTCAGGCTTGGGGGTCTGAATCCGGTCTCCTTCTTTCCCAAGTGTGTAAGCTCACAGAAGTCATTTCACCTCTAGATCTGATCTAACACGGGAGCCACCGGCCATATGTGACAACTGAGCTCTCGAAATGTGACAGAGGTAGCTGAGGGAAGACATTTTGAACTTGGTTACATTTTACTTAAGACGAGTTTAAATAGCCATAGGTGGCTAGTGCCTGCCAGCACGGGCCTAGAGAGAGACAAGCAAGGAAGCATTAAAAGGATGAAGTAATGACAAACTAGGATGCGTGTTATGCAGAAATACACAGGTTGATGTGACGGAGCATTCCAGGGTCCTCCTTAGGTGGGGGAGGGAGAGAGGGAGTGTGTGTGTGTGTGAGCGTGTATGTGTAAGGGAAGGCCTTTCTGTTCTGAGACCCAGGAAGGGCAAGCGTTCCCACCATCTGAAACCGGGGCTGGGTGAGGCAGGAGGGATGTTCTAGACAGAGGGAACAGCAGGACGGCAGTCCTGTGGCAGGAAAGAAGCTGGCATGTGGGAGGGTCAGTGGGGAGACCGCGTGGCAGGGGGTGAGAGGGCTGGTGGCAGGAAGGGAACAGGGCTTGTGGGCTGTAGGGACCAGTGGGATTTTGTCCTGCAGGCCGCAGAAAACCATGGGAGGTTTCAGAGGAAGGGGCTAAGAAAATCTCTGGGCAAAGCTCACTTTTACAACCTTCTGATAAGAGGTCCCCGTGTATGCGCCCTTTCCATGACAGGGCACTCACTACCCCACAGGGCATTCATGTAACAAATGTTTATTTAATTCTTGTCTAGAAGCCCTTAGAGTGGAGGGGAGACCAGGCAAGGGAGGGACAGGGTCCTGCCTTCCCAGACCTCCCAGTCAAATGGGGGCAGAGGTGGGAGGACCCTGGTCTGTGATTCTGATTCTGTCCTTCCTCACGCACAAGCAGGGGCCTGAGGAAGGGAACCACCATGAGGTACCCAGTGCCTAACACAGGGTCATCTCGCATCCTCTCAGCTGCCCTCTACATGAGGCTGCTCAGCCTTCCTGGACTCACTTTCCAGATGAAAATACTGAGGTTCAGAGTGGAGAGGGGCAGGTCTCCAGCTCAGCTTCTGTGCTGTCCCCTCGCCTTCATCACACTGCCTTCATTTCCCCGGCTCTGTCCCAAGGAAGAACCTGAGGCTCAGGGAGGGAAACTCTCTGGACTGAGTGGCACAGCCAGGAAAAGGTAGATGGACGATTCGAATCCAGATCTGACCCCACACTGCACTCCTCCCACTTCCCAACGTTACCTTCCTGAGGCACAAACTCAGATATTTGGGCCTTCCGAGCCCCACATCCAGCGAGAAGTACCCATACCTGTACGGCTGTGCTTCTGAGATGAACTTGCGCTGCTCCAGGGGCCCTGCGCTGGCTCGGAGCTCCTTTACCACCACCTGGGCTGGGGTGTAGTCCGAGAAAATCTCTCCCAGGATCACCTGATCAAGGGGGACCCAGGAGGCAGGGCCTGTGGTTTCCCCAGCCCCATCCCAGGGACCACCCTCCACCCCACCGTATGGCTCCCATCTTCCCCCTCTTTCCAGCCTCTTCCTTCAAATCCCACCACCCTCGTACTCCCACCAGACGCGGGGTTAGAGACTCACAGGCCCAGAGTCCGATGGACGCAGGGACGGGTGGAAGGATGGACAGACGGACGCGTGGAGAGCCGGATGGCGAGGCGGAGTGGTCAATGGAGTGAGGAGGGAGGCGCTGACCGACAGGTGGCGGGGGGATGGAGTGGACGGGAGTGGGTGAGAGGTGAACAGAGGGGAGGGCAATGGGTGGGCTGAGGGGGGCAGGGGGACGAGGCAGGGGGCAGATGAGTAGTGGTGGGAGCAGGGGGGATGACACAGAACAGGAGCATCGCCCTGGATCGTATGCACCCTCCGCCGCCCACCCCCAGCCCCACTTAATTACCTTCCCGAACCAGCCACTCCCAATCTCTTGCAGGTAGCTGAGGTGCTGGCGGCTAAGGCCCAGGGGGGTGGTCATGTCTGGTGGGGGGCAAAAGGGAGAGGCACCTGAGCCTCTCTCCCCTCCCAAGTGCCAACAACACCCCTCAATTCAGTGGGGACTGGGGTCAAAGCAGACACAACAAATCTGTTTTCATTGGCTGCCCCAACATTCCACGATGGGATCTCTGCCTCCTCATTGGCTGCCCACAAGGTTCCAACGTCCAATCTGTCCTTCCCTTTGGCATCCCAAGCTCCTATGACATGACTTCAGCCTGCCATCGGCTACCTCTGACATTAAGATCTAGGCTGACCTTACCATTGATTGCCCCACAAGAATCCCCAAATCTGGTTGTGGATGAAGCAATGGCTTCTACCAAGATGTTCTCTGACTTCCTTCAGGCTGCTTCCAAGATTCCGGGGCTCCCACCTCTGCCTTTCCCCTTGGCTGCCTTGGGCCTCTGCTCCCTGTTCCCTGAGGGAAAACTCTCAGGGCCTTCCACCCTGTCCCGTGGGGCCATGAGGCCCTAGTCAGGGTGCGGGGCAGTACCTGAGTGTGATGGCTGCGGGGCAGGCATCGGCAGGGAGACCTCGGCCAGAGGGAGAATGTAGACATCAGGCAGCGACTGTGAAGAGGAGGTCTCTTCGGCGGGGGGAGTGTACTCTCCGGAGCAATCCTCCCCTTCTGGGTTCTCAAACTCCTGGGGCCGGGAGGGGGGAGGGGGGGAGAACACAGGGCTGAGACATGCCATGGTCCTTCTCATCAATACTATCCCCATCTTTCTCATAACTGTCCCCCGATCCCAGTCCAATTCCCATCCCAAGGCTCTGGACCTTGCCATAACTTCAGGCCTGAAGGGCTCTCAGACTCGCTACGCCGCTCCCCCTCCTACCACCTGGATTGAGGGGGAAAGGACTTGCTGGCGTCTTCCTCCCGACCTTGAATCCCCTCATGCACCTCACCTTGAAGCCGACATCGCCCCGTTTGCAGCACAGACAGGTGAGGAGGAGGAAGATGAAGGCCAGCAGGCCAGAGCAGGAAATGAGGACCACGGCATAGGGAGGAGCCAGAGGGGCCCGGCCCAGGGCGAATCCATCTGTGGGCACAGGACTGGGCTGGGGTCCCGGCTTCAAGGCCCTGGTTCCCGGATTCCGTGCCCCTCCTCATCTAGCTAGTCTTCACTACAACTCCCATGATGCTCTGCAACCAGGGCCCCTTGGCAGAGGAGCCGGATGGCCCAGGGCATTGTGGGAGTTGTAGTTTGGGGCCTTCTCAAGTGGTTGGGTTGGGGGTGGGGTCCCTCCTCTCGCCCCAACCTGGGACTCCCCCCCATCACCTCACCCCCAGGCTTGGATGAATTTCAGTGAGGACTGAGGGAAGGAGGAGTAATAGTGGAGCCTGGAGCTCTCAGAATTTAAAATACGCTCCCACAACAGCCTTCTTACCCCCTGTTTGGGGAAGAGGATGAGCCCCCAACTGCAGGCTGGGAGAAGATTCTTGCCCCATGCCGGAACCTCCTAGTTACGGGGGTTGAGGCTTGTTTCTTTTAGGGACGCTTGGAGCACACACATGTCCTCTGTTCCCAACCCAAACCCCTGAGAAGGCAGCTCCGCAAGCCTTGGGTCTCCCCCAAAGCTAGAGACAGCCTCCAATGCTGTGTCCCCCTTAGAAACAGTATTCCTGCCCTCTGTCCCCAATTCTCCCAGAGGCCCTGTCCTTCCCCGGCTCCCCGCACACACCTGCACACATGCGTGTGCACACACACATGTTGCCCGAACGGACCCCCTCCCCACCCAGCCCCCAGCCTTCCTCCCACAGGCCCTGCTAACACAGGCACCGTCCCCGCGGCTCCCCAGGCCCTGGCTCGCTGCGGGAAGACGCCACACAGGTGATGGGGCCAGAGCCCCGCAGACGGACCTCCAGGGCAGGCCGGGGTGGGGGTGGGGGCCGCTGGACAGCCGGATGGCCGGACAGACTTACCTGGGTGGGCCGGGGACGCCAGGCAGCCGGCGGTGGAGACGGCCGCGAGGAGGATGAGGGCGCCGGGGGCAGGCATCTTGTCGAGGATGGAAGGGAGGTGGAGGTGGTGGCGGCTGGGGAGGAGGGGGGGGCGGGCCCTCAGCCCCCAGCCATGGGGACCCGCGCGACCCTGGCCTCCCCCCAGCCCAGGAGAGGGGCAGGAGACTCAGGACAGGGGGAGGGAGGGGCTGCTTACTGGCTCAGGTACCCCCCTCCCCCTCTTTGAAGGGACAGACAGATGAAGGGATGGAGAGGCGGACAGAGGAGAGGAGCTGGGGAGCCGGGGTTGCTGGGGGGGAGAGGGTAGGATGGGGGGGAGAATGAGGGCCCCGCCCCCGAGGGCAGCCGGGATTGGGGGAGCAGAGAGCCTGTCAGAGGAAGGGTGGGAGGAGGGAGGATGGAGGGAGGATGGAGCGTCGTCATGGCAACTGGCTCCCCAGTAGCATTGGCTGCCAGGAGGGAGGGGAGGGGGAGGGACAGACAGGGACCAGCAGACCCTTGTGTGGGGGGGACACAGGGCCCACAGTGCCTGGCCTGGACACTGCTGTGACATGCTACCAGCAGGGACACGTGTGCTCCGCGCCACGATGCAGATGTCAGGCAGGCACACACAGCCCATACGCGGCTGACACACGTCGCAGAGACCCTCATAGACAAGCACATCACATACAAAGGTGGACAGCTATCGGCAGACGGGGACACGTACACGTCACACACAAAGACGCAGGGATGATAGGCTGCACTAAGAACGCACAGGCAGGCCGGCCCCCTGCACAGATGTACCCGGCCACGCAGGAACGTCAAATGCATCACAAAGACCCACACATGCCACAGACAAAGTAAAGCCCCAAATCCACAGACACACACGCCACAGACAAAGATCCACACAGACACCACGGTGACGTGTCAAGGTACAAAGTCACGAACACAGACATTCCACAGACAAATGGGCAACAAAGAAGACCCACAGACACACGCATCACATACACAGATAAACACACACACATGCACATCATACAAATACGCAGACATCACTTGCACGGAGACATACACGTGACACACACTAACACAGACACAAGTATACCATGCACGAATATACACAGACACACAGCAGATACATGGAGAGACCCGCACATCACATATGCAACTACACACACACAACACACACACATATATAGATACAGATACATCAAAGACACACACGTCTCACACAGACCCATTTCACTCACATGAATACACAGAGACACATGTCACACACCCAGATACACATGTACAAGCACAACTCACACATGGATATAGACGCACAGCACATTCAAAGACTATACAAAGCTACAAAAGTCACCTACAAAAATACACATAAATATATTACACTGATACATACATATTACATACACATATACACAGTGACACACATTTTACATACAAGAAACACGCAGAAGCACACACATTGAACACACAGATACACAC
Organism: Globicephala melas; assembly: GCF_963455315.2. Classification (NCBI taxonomy): domain Eukaryota; kingdom Metazoa; phylum Chordata; class Mammalia; order Artiodactyla; family Delphinidae; genus Globicephala; species Globicephala melas. The sequence goes on along the minus strand of NC_083332.1, from coordinate 7,711,449 downwards.
ATTGCGTACCTCAACATACCTGGGCACACACATCACAGATGTACACAAATTTCACACAAGGTTACAAAGACACAGTACCCCACCGTGGTCACATATCACATACACACAGGCATACAGAACACATACAAAGATACACACAGACACACGCATCACAAATACCCACATTTCCTATGAGGTTACATAGCCATTACACAACATAGGCACTTGCCTCATACAAAAGATACATGATCATAGTTTATTTATTTATTTTATGAGCATTTACTGCACGCCAGGCATTGTTCTCAGCGCTTTACACATATTACTTTTAAATCCTGACATCTGCCTCCGAGACAGGTTCTTTTATCATTCCCATCGTACAGATGAGGAAACAGGCACAGCGAGGAGCAGACATCTGCCCCAAGGCAGCCGGGAAGTGGCAGATTGGGGACTGGAACTCGGTCCGTCAGGGACACAGACAAAACAGACAAGGACGCACACATCACGTGCCAGGCCGCCGCCGTCTCGGGGTCACCCTCCCCCACCCCCGCCCCCGCACAGCACCCCGAGCTGCAGACACACCGGAAGCACGGACGCCCACCCTGCGCGCGGACGTCTCTGTAGTCAGTGAGCCCCTGCGATGCGTCCCTCCCGGCTGAGGCTGGGCGGGAGCTGCGCATCTCAGGCGCAGTCTCACTACACACAGCGGAGGCGACCCAGACACCCCATCCCCAGAAGGCCCACCCCCGCCCCCCGCCCCCAGTAGGGGTCGAGGACCCACCGGGTCCAAAACGCGCAGCCGGCGCGCTCAGAACAGGCGACCCGAGGGGAGGGGGAGGGAGAGAGGTTCAGTGAGGCTCATTGGAGAAACTGAGGCAGGTTCATCAAACCAGGAGGGGTGGTAGGGAGGGGGTGCCGGGACCAGGGCTGCAGGGTGGACTGACCATATGCAGGTAAAGAGTACGGAAGTGGGGGCTGGGGGATAAGGAAAGATGCAATTATCTGCCAGGGTGGCTGAAGGGCACAGACCCTGGAGAAAGCAGAGGCTCATGGGAAATGTAGTCCCAGCCCTGAGACTTGTGGGAAATGGAGTTCTGGTTCATCCAGAAGGGAGGCTCGGGTTAATCGTCACCTTCACCCGCCCGCGCCCCACCCAGAGGAAGCAGCGGGTAGGTGAAGGTAGCAGGAGGCGGGTCACAGCTGCCTGAGTCTTTGGAAATGACGTGGGCAGAACTCTTGAGTCCTAGGGAACGGCACAGGTGGGGTTGAAGTCCTAACTCTGTCCCTGGTTTGCTGTTAGTTCATTTATTCACTCAACAGACGTTCATTAAACCCACTGTGCTCAGCCAGACCCTATGCCAGAATTTGGGGGTGCAGCACGGAAGAAGTCAACCCCTTCCCTGCGTTGACTTTGGGTGTGGGTAGGTGCATGTCACAGGGACTTGTGGAAAGTCCTCTAGAGTTTTTCAAACTAAGAACAGTAAGCCATTACCGAGGGCTGGCATCAAGCTTTTGGGTTGTGACCAAAGTTTTTTGAAAAATAAGATAGAATAATCTAGAACATCTAGAGGAAATATATATATATATATATTCCTCCTGCCCCCCCTCCCCCTGCTCCTCCATTGGTCACAGGAAAAGAAACAAGAGAGTACACGATAATAGCTGAAATACCATCTGAGAGAAAGTGACATGAAACTGAGGCCCGTGGGAATGAGCCTGAGAAAAGGAGAGGGAACAGTGTGTTTGGGCAGAGGGAACTGCAAGTGCAAAGAGGAAGGTAGGAGGTGGCTATTGGGGAGGGGGAGGAATGAGCACAAATATTTAGTTTGTTCTCATCGCAGGCCAGGCACTGATGCACACCCGCCCTCACCGGCCCCTTCCTAAGATGGAGGCAGACCCAAACACACCAGCCTCCTATTCACCTCTTGAGGCCTGAAGGGCTGTCCAGCCTCAGAGCCACCCCCAGTGCTATTCCCTCTGCCCTAGTACTCTTTTTTTTTTTTTTTTTTTTTTTGCCCTAGTACTCTTTGCCTTGCTCTCCTCCTACCTCTTTCCTTCCCCTCACAGATCTGGGCTTTGCTGTCACCTTTCAAGGAAAGCCTCCCCTGACTCCTCCCCCAACCTAAATTACATCCCTCCCATCCTCTTTCTTATTGCATTTAGCACTGTTAGAAGTTGCATGTCTGTGTTCCAGTTCCAGGGAAGTCCAAGAACTGTACAATTTAAATGGGTGAATTGCATGGGATGTGAATTTTGTCTCAATAAAGCTGTTGAAAATTGCTTCGGAGGGCTTCCCTGGTGGCGCAGTGGTTGAGAATCTGCCTGCTAATGCAGGGGACACGGGTTCGAGCCCTGGTCTGGGAAGATCCCACATGCCGCGGAGCAACTAGGCCCGTGAGCCACAACTACTGAGCCTGCGTGTCTGGAGCCTGTGCTCCTCAACAAGAGAGGCCGCGATAGTGAGAGGCCCGCGCACCGCGATGAAGAGTGGCCCCCGCTTGCCACAACTAGAGAAAGCCCTCGCACAGAAACGAAGACCCAACACAGCAAACATTCTTGGGGGCCGTCTTGGAGGCTGCCTGCTGCAATCTGGGACCAATATCACATGGGGTGCAAATGACTGAAAATTATCCAGCCCTGTTTGTCTGTGACACTCAGCTTTCAGACCTATGGCTGAAATGTTCCCAGTGGCCAGTGACACTCCTGACAACCCCCGGGGGACCTGCTCTTTTCCCGTGACCTTGATGCCCTTTCTACATCCATCTGGCTGTCCCCATGTCATCTGGCTTTGAGCTTGTGTGTTTTCACGTCTGCTATTAATTTAAATGAGGCAGAGTCTACCCTCTGAATGCAGAGAATGAAAAGTTGTGGGTTTTGGGCTTCCCTGGTGGCGCAGTGGTTGAGAGTCCGCCTGCCGATGCAGGGGACACGGGTTCGTGCCCCGGTCCGGGAAGATCCCACATGCCGCGGAGCGGCTGGGCCCGTGAGCCATGGCCGCTGAGCCTGCGCGTTCGGAGCCTGTGTTCCAAAATGGAAGAGGCCACAACAGTGAGAGGCCCGCGAACCGCAAAAAAAAAAAAAAAAAAAAAAAAAGTGTGGGTTTTATGTACCTTTAGTATAAAGGGAAAAGAGTGCCTGCCTACAATGCTCCATTGGTTTGACAAAGGCACCTCGTCAAGTATGCCTTTCAGGAATTCAGAGCTGGCAGTCAAAACATGATTAGCAGCAGATAGGAGAATTCAGGGGCATGATTACATTGCTGGGTGGGGCTGCAGGGCAAAAGGGCCCCGGTTTTGTTTTGTTCTGTTTAAATCTGGTGCTGGATAATTGGTGTGTGTACTTAGAATTAATTCATGAAACTGTTCACTTCTGAAATGTGTTCTGTTACATATGTACTTGGTAGTCCAAACTTTATAAAAAACTTTATTGCCAGGGAAGCAACTTATCAAATAAGATAACTCATTAGTGTCTCAAGTTTTTTAGAAACAGAAGTGCCTGGTGGTTATGTGAGGCAATTATACTCCAATAAAGATTTTTTTTTTTTTAAAAAAAGAAGGGCCTGGTGGTTAAGAGCCTGGGCTGTCTGCTTTTGAATCCCTGCTGTGCCACCAAGGCTGTGTGGCTTTAGGTAAGTTACTTAACCTCTCTGACCCTTAATTTGTATATCTATAAAATGAAGGTAATGCCTTTCGGGCAAAATTGCCTGAGATAAAGAGAGGAAAGCATTTAGTAGAATAGCTGTCACAGAGCAGATGTTGAATGCACGATACCACTGTTTTGTTTATCATAGTTGTGATAAATGGGTAAAGAGATGGAAAATGCAGAACCACTATGCCAATAAAAAATGGTCAAAGGACATGCATGGAAAAGTCACAAGGCAGAAATACAGTGGATTACAAGGCTGTGGAAAAGCATCTACCCTCAGTATTAATTGTCTTAATGGTACGTATTGCTTTCTGAAATGCCCTATCCACTTAGTTATTTACTTATTTACTGTTCATTCATCTCCCCTCCCTTCATCCACTAGAATGAGTCTGTTTTGTTCATTGCTGCCTCTCCAATGCCCAGAACTGTGCCAGCCTTGTAGCAAGTGGTCAATAAATATTTACTGACTCAATGAATGAATATAGAAATGAAAGCAAGACTGAACTTTCTCTGACCAATAGTCAAGCTCTAATAAAATTATAACATTCAATAGGGAAGATGTGGTGACGCAAACTCTGCCTTACTGTGCTTATTGTAAACAAGTGGAAATTATTTTAATCTTTCTAGAAACTGAGTTGGCACTCGTACCCAGTAATTCCATTTCTGGGACTCTGCGGGAAGGAAATAATGTAAGATCTGCACAAGAGTTTGTGCACAAAGATTTTCTCTGTTGCATTATTTGTATCAGTAAAAAAAAATAGGTACAAAAGATATTTATAATACATTTATATATTTATAATAATATGCTTTAGAGGAAAGGCTCTGTAAATCATGGAATAGCAATGTTATGGAATATTATGCAATCATTTTAAATGAAAGGGAAACATGTTTTTGCGATATATTAAGTAAAAATAAGCAGAAAGTGGAAGTGCTGTGTAATGTATTCTCAACAAGAAATGGAAGAAAACGTTTCAATTTTAAATTATTGGAAGTCCCCATAGCCAATAATGGGGTCAGAATCACCAGTGGTTTTGCTTTTCCATCTTTTGCTTATCTGTAGTTTCCAAATTTTCTACACAAACATGGATGCGATGTTTTTGGTAACCACAAAGAAAGAAAATCATTTTCAGAGGGAAGTCTTTACTTCCTCTGACCAGTCAGGGATTCAGTTCTGGTGATGGTGGAAGGAATCCAAAATGCAGAAACAGCGCTGGGCACAAACATAATTATCCCAGAGAAAACCTGGCAATGAACCAAATGTCCAACTAGAGGGAATTGAGGAAGTAAATCATAGTCCACCCAGAGAAACCTAGGGAGGCATTAAAAGTTATGTTTATGAAGAACCTGAAGCAGCATGGCAAATATTTGTGTTGAAAACCGTGTGTAAAACAGCAAGATATAAAATGACACGTGCAAAAAAGAAAAAAGAAAAAAATGACGTATGTAGTATCATCCCCTCTGTGTGTTTGTATATACACTTATGTGTGTGTGTGTATATATATATATATATATATATATACACATACCCACACACACGTATACATACATAGTGTTTTTTATATACATACACACATACATAACATAGAGGCACAGAGGGGATTTTATATACACACATACAGAGGGGAATGAACATATATATATAATGTATATATATATAATGTAAACATAAATGTATATACATTTTTATATTATAAATTTATATTATATTATTATTATACAAATTTATATTATAAATTTATATTAAATGTTTGTAGATTTATATTAAAAATTATATTATAAATTTTATATTTATATAAAATATTCATATGTATATATGAAATTAGGAGACAAAAACATGATGTTAACAATATAATTTTACAAAGATAAAAGCTTTAAAAATAAATATGTCAGAAAATGACTCCTGGTTATTTTTTGGTGGAGGACCCCTGGGGGTTAATCTTGCCTCTTCAACTTTATAGAGAAAGTCCCTTGGCCACTCCACGTCTTTCCTGGGGGACCAACTCTTTTTTTTTTTAAATAAATTTATTTATTTTTGGCTGCGTTGGGTCTTCGTTGCTGCCCCCGGGCTTTCTCTAGTTGCGGAGAGCGGGGGCTACTCTCCACTGTGGTGTGCGGGCTTCTCATTGCGGCGGCTTCTCATTGCGGCGGCTTCTCATTGCGGCGGCTTCTCTCGTCGCGGAGCATGGGCTCTAGGCGCACAAGCTTCAGTAGTTGTGGCGCACAGGCTTGGTTGCTCCGCGGCACGTGGGATCTTCCCGGACCAGGGCTTGGACCCGTGTCCTCTGCATTGGCAGGCGGATTCTTAACCCCTGCGCCACCAGGGAAGTCCCTCCAGGGGGACTTATTCTTGTCTGTAAGATCAACCGTCTCCTCACGGTTTTTTTTCCCCTAGGTATTTCCCACATATTTAAATCTTCATAAATATACATTTTTGTAGGGTTTTTTCCACCTAAACATTGTATGGCGTCCTGGATGAATTGTCCTGCAACTTGCTTAGTAAGCAAGCAAGGCTTAATAAGCCTCAGAGAACTTAATCTATCACCAGCACCATCTTGCGATTTTAACCTGCCGCATCGCATTTCATAGAAGGGCGAGTATCAGTTTATTTGATTATTCCCTTATTGGCAGCACCTAGGTGGTTTCAAATGCTTTTGCTGTGACCAGCAACAGCGCAGTTAACATACTTGCACATCCTGCCGTGGGTTAATGTTCAAGTACGTCTCTAGGGAGATTCCAAGAAATGAAAATGCAGGTTGGAGGGGCATGAAACATGAAAAGGTTCAGGGGCCATACCAGCGGCCCTCCAGGAACACTGCCCTTTCCTCTTCCTCCTTTTTTGTAATTGTCCGATTTTCCATTTTAAGCCTGTGTTTTCATGAAAACAAAAATAAGGTGTGATTTGGAAGAATGCAATTTGCACTCCATTTTCTGGGAACAAGTCGAGGCTATCCCTAGACTGATGGACAAAGTTCCTCTATCCCCCTCTGGTGACTCCCCAGTGTGTTGAGTGTGATCTGGTCCTGTCTCAGGTCTGAGGAGGGGGATTCAGGTCCCAGACACATTGCCCCAACTCCACCCACAGAGAGGCTCAGAGCAGAGTCTCAGGAAACGGAGATGCGGCTGAGGCTGTGTCTCTCCTTAGGTTCCAGGACTGGAATCCCTCAACCACATTGCAGAGGGGCAGTAGGTGAGAGGGCAGGACCCTTGATTCCAGAGTCTGGGAATATCATAATTAAGCTTGGTCTCCCCAACCCATCGCTGGTTCCCTGCTTCTCACTCAATCTTGAAAAAGACCAGCTGTATTAGTTTCCTATTCCTGTTGTAACAAATCGTCTCACACTAAGTGACTTAAAACAACACACATCTATTCTCTTAAGAGTTCTGGAGGCCAGAACCTGAGGAGAGGGTCGTGGGAACCCCCGATTTATAGCTGGCTGGTTGGAAGTACAGGTGACCTGTGACTGGTGTCTGAAGTCAGGCCAGTCTTCTGGGACTGAGCCCTTAACCTGTGGGGTCTGTACTGACTCTGGGTAGCTGGTGTCAGAATTTAATTGAATTGTTGAACACCCAGTTGGTGTCTGTAGAATTGGTTGGTGTGGGGGTGGGGGTAGGAATATATATTTGGTTCAGAAGTATGAGTAGAGAACGTTTTCCTTTACCCCTTTTTTACTCACATTAATATAAAATATTTCAAACTCAGAAAAATCAAAAGGATTATACACTGAACATTCCATACCCACCCTTTATATTCATTGTAGAATTTTCACTCCATTTGCTTTATGGCTTATCTTTCCACCCACCTTTTTTTTTTTTAATTTATTTTTGGCTGCATTGGGTTCTTCGTTGCTGTGCGCGGGCTTTCTCTAGTTGCAGAGAGCGGGGGCTACTCTTTGCTGCAGTGCATGGGCTTCTCATTGTGGTGGCTTCTCTTGTTGTGGAGCATGGGCTCTAGGCACGTGGGCTTCAGTAGCTGTGGCTCACGGGCTCAGGAGTTGTAGCTCTTGGGCTCTAGAGCTCAGGCTCAGTAGTTGTGGAGCATGGGCTTTGTTGCTCTGTAGCATGTGGGACCTTCCCAGACCAGGGCTCGAAACTGTGTCTACTGCATTGGCAGGAGGATTCTTAACCACTACACCACCAGGAAAGTCCCTCCATCCACTTTTTAAAAAATTAATTAGTTTGTTTATTTATTTATTTTTGGCTGTGTTGGGTTGTTCATTGCTGTGCGCGGGCTTTCTCTAGTTGTGGCGAGCGGGGGCTACTCTTGGTTGTGGTACACCGGCTTCTCATTGTCATGGCTTCTCTTGTTGCGGAACACGGGCTCTAGGCATGCAGGCTTCAGGTTGTGGCACGCAGGCTCACTAGTTGTGGCTTGCGGGCTCTAGAGCTCAGGCTCAGTAGCTGTGGTGCACGGGCTTAGTTGCTCCGTGGCATGTGGGATCTTCCCAGGCCAGGGCTCGAGCCCATGTCCCCTGCATTGGCAGGCGGATTCTTTTTTTTTTTTTGCGGTATGCGGGCCTCTCACTGTTGTGGCCTCTCCCGTTGCAGAGCACAGGCTCCGGACGCGCAGGCTCAGTGGCCATGGCTCACGGGCCTAGCCACTCCGCGGCATGTGGGATCTTCCTGGACTGGGACACAAACCCATGTCCCCTGCATCGGCAGGCGGATTCTTAACCACCGTGCCACCAGGGAAGCCCCCTCCATCCACTTTTTAAACTGAGATATAATTGACATATAACATTGTGTAAGTTAAGGTGTACAATATGATGATTTGATACATTTCTGTGTTGCAATATGATTACCACTGTATCGCTAACTAACATCTCTATCATGTCACTTGATTATCATTTCTTTTTTGTGGTGGGAACAATTAAAATCCAGTCCCTTAGCAGCTTGGAAGCTGATAATCCAGTATCTTGTCTGTAATCACTCTGCTCTACGTTAGAGCTCCAGGACTTATTTATCTACTAGTTGCAATCATTTGTTTCAAGTCAGATTTATTGAGGTATAATTTACGTAAAAATCATACAATTCCATACAATAAAACACACCCTCTTAAATTACATGGTTAAACATTTAAAGTATACAGTTGAATGAGTTTGTTTCCATTTATTTACTTACAGCTTAATTGATGTATAATTAACATACAATAAACTGCCCATATTTGAAAGTGCACAATTTGGTAAGTTTTGACATATGTGTACCCCTGCGTAGCCATCACCACAGGCAAGATAGTGAACACATCATCACCCCAAAAGTTTCCTGTGCCCCTTTGTAATTCCTCCTTCCTACCCAACTCCCCCATCCCCAGGCACCCATTGACCCGCTTCCTGTCACTCTAAATTAGTCTGCGTTTTCTAGACTTCTATATAAATGGAATCATACAGAATGTTCTATTTTTTGTCTGTCTTTTTTCACTCAGCAGAATTATGTTGAGGTCTGTCCACGTTTTTGTGTGCTTCAGAGGTTCATTCCTTTTTATTGTTGAGCAGCGTTCCACCGTCTGGCTCTGCTACGCTTTGCTCGTTCATTTGCCTGTTGATGAACATTTGGATAGCTTCTCGTATTCGCTTATAATAAATAAAGCTGCTATGACCATTCACGTCTGGGTCTTCCTATGGACGTGTGCTTTTATTTCTCTTGGGTAAAGACCTAGGAGTGTAATTGCTGGGTCATATGATAAATGTAAATGTAACTTAATAAGAGTAGGGAGGAAAAACATTTCCTCCATCCTAGGTTCTTTTGGCTGGTCCAATCGTTAAATTCAATGAACACAAATCAACAGGAGAAAAACCAGTTTAATTCTGTGTGTACGGGAGCCTTACATAGACGTGACGGGCTCAAAGGCAGTCAGGCAATTAAGGCTTATGTGCCATCCTGAGCTAAGGAGAAGCGGGTAGGGGCCGGAGGCTTCAAAGGGAAGGAAGGTAATTCACGGGAAGATGGGAGATGTTTGGTTAACATGTTTGGAAAGACAATGGGATACAGAAAGGAATTTGAACAAACAGGCCCTGGCCGGCTCCCCCCAGCTTCCACACTTACTCTTACCCTTTGTAGTTATCTCTGGTGATAGCTTTCTTCCTGGACCAGGCTCCCTATCTGAATTCTTTTAGACAGTTAAGGAAGAGGTAAAAAGCATTTCTTGGGTCTGTTGGGCCTCGATTTTCTTCAGCTTAAAATAATCTACATACCAAAGTGGCACATTCTGGGGCAGCCTGCCCTGAAACTTCCTTGGAAATTTCACATACAAAAAGCTGAACGGGTAGAACATTCCATTATTTCATTGAATGAATCTTTTAGTCTTGAAAATAGGTCAGTTTGGTTAAACAGTTGTATCTCGTTTTTAGGAGGTGGTGGTACAGCTGGGCTCCCAAAGTTAGGCCTCTACTGCATGAGAAATTGGGTATTTAATAAGGCGTTTCTATGGAAACAAAAGAAAAACCATGGTTAATGATTGGAGAAGATTATAATCCCTGTTTCTGAGTTCTGAAGTCAGACAATTGAGAAGATTTCTACTTGTTGGGCTCAAAGCATCTTCAGATGGAGTGGGGACAGGCCGTGGCAATCTGACAGGTTTTCTGGTTTGTAGCTTGAATGTCTCTGGTGATCTTTCTGTGTGGTCACATTGCTACAGGCCTGAAGAGTGTCCATATGTGAGCTGTTGTGGTTTTTATATTAAGTTGTCCAACTTTAGTTGGCATGGCTTTGGGAAAAGGACAGTTTTAGTCTTCAGTGATTCCAAGTCAGAAGGGTAGGAAGAAAATTGGAAATGTTAGTGTGGAGAGTAGTCAAATATTGGAGGAAACTAGATGAGTTCAGGCTCTAGTTCAGTGTACAGGTAGAAAACAAAATATCAAAGACAATTAATAGAACTAGAATCTAATATCCACACTTGTGTATTATAGTGTCTACTGAAATATAATTTTTCTCTCTACAATCACTCTCATTTCTATCAAAGATAACCATAGTGAGGGCTTCCCTGGTGGTCCAATGGCTAAGAATCCATGCTCCCAATGCAGGGGACCCAGGTTCAATCCCTGGTCAGGGAATTAGATCCGACCTGCTGCAACTAAGAGTTTGCATGCCACAACTAAATGATCCCTCACGCAGCAACTAAAGATCCCGTATGCCGCAACTAAGACCCAGTGCAGCCAAATAAATAAATAAATAAACAAACAAATAAATATTTACAAAAAAAGATAACCATAGTGAGACAAATTAAGTCTAGTTTAAAAAAACTTGGATTATTTACATAAGTGCAGCAGGAACAGCGATTGACCATATAGAATCTTTTAATCTGCTTTGCTTGAACTTTTTATAAGGAATCTCATATTGGACTTTTTTTATTTTATTATTTTATTTAATTAATTAATTTATTTTTTTTTGCGGTACGCGGGCCTCTCACTGTTGGGACCTCTCCCGTTGCGGAGCACAGGCTCCGGACGCCCGGACGCACAGGCTCAGCGGCCATGGCTCACGGGCCCAGCCGCTCTGCGGCATGTGGGATCTTCCCGGACTGGGGCACGAACCTGTGTCCCCTGCATCGGCAGGCGGACTCTCAACCACTGCGCCACCAGGGAAGCCTTCATATTGGACTTTTAAAAGCCTCTCAAGGCTAGGAAGTCAAGCCAAAGACTTACCATCAGACTTTGCCTGCCAAACTTATAGATTTGGGTCAATTCCTCTCTTCTCAGGGTCCCCAGAATAGCCTGAGGTTCCTGCCCTGGCCAGGAAGTGACCTTCCTTACTCAAGGCAATACCAACTAGAGGTAGAAAATACCACACTTCTGCAACACATATATATAGACACACATGACCATGCAGACAGATGCAGAGACCTCATAGCTTCTATTTTAAACTTTCAATCATGAGATGGGTATTTGTGGAGAAGATATTTAAGGTTTTGTTACCAAACCAGGTTTGTTTGCCTGACACAGAGCAAGACAAAATGTTGAGATGCTGAGGTTTCCCTCAGAGAAAGAATTTATTCAGGAGGCAGCCAAGCGAGGAGACAGGCGAACAAGTCTCAGACCCACCTCCCCAAAGGTGAGGGGCTTGAGATATTTATGGAATAAAGGAGCAGGGTGGTCTTGGGAGTGGGGAAGTTTACTGGAGATAGAGAAAAGTGAGATAACTGGTGTTCCGTGCAGGCATATCTGAGTCACATGCTTCTTCATGGGATGTATGTTAAAAAATGGAAGTGCTTAGCATGATGTGAGGGTGGAGTTTTTGGCTTGCTGATGTCAAAAAGTCATTCATCAGACACCTGCATAGGCCCAGTTTTAGGGTCAATGGTCCCAACCAGCCGGCTCCAGGTTGAACTAGACACAGCTGACTCCAAGTTCCTGGAAAACAGCTCCAACAAACATCTTATTGTTTAAGCTATGTGAAGCTTAGAGGGTATGTAATTTATAACAAAATAATTAAGGCAAGCTTGCTCAGTGAAGGTGGGCTACAAGCAAAGGGGTTTTTAGCAAGCTGTAAGAAAGTCTCAGGAATGTCTGCTAACACCTAACTGTGTTAGCACACATGTTCAGGATGGATTATTTAACTCTATGGGGCATGGGTTTAGTTTGTTTTTTTGTTTGCTTGTTTTTGTTTTGAATTCTAGATAAAAATTCCTGGAGAAGTCTAGGTAAAACATTTACATCTCAAAGGCACAGAGGAAGAATGCAAGCACTTCCTAGAAGGGCTCTTGTTCCCTTAAGGCCAGAATTTTTACAATATTTATAAGCCTATTGAGATAAATGGGGAGACTTGGGGAGTGATAAAATGGGTAAGTGCTCTTTGAGTTGTGTTTGGAGCCTCACCTCTGATACCGTAAAGACTAGATTTGTAAAACATGGACAGTTTTTTAAAATCCCTTGAAGAATTCTGTTGCTGCCAAAATGACATCAAAGAACTGATAAACCCATTCACCTATGTTGGAATGTTTTTCTTTCTCTCTGGAAACATTTAGCTTAGGGGAAATGGCCAAAAAGATTCTATCAGTTTCTGAATGTCAGCTTCCAATTTGGCCAAATTTCTGATCATAGAGTTATGAAATCCTCGTCAGGTTTCATCTGGGACAAACAGTAAATATTTGTGGCAGTATTTTTTTTTAATTTATTTATTTAATTTATTTATTTTTGTCTGCACTGGGTCTTTGTTGCTGTGCGCGGGCTTTCTGTAGTTGCGGTGAGTGGGGGCTGCTCTTCGCTGCGGTGCGCGGGCTTCTCATTGCAGTGGCTTCTCATTGCAGTGGCTTCTCTTGTTGCAGAGCTTGGGTTCTAGGCACAGGCTCAGGAGTTGTGGGGCATGGGGCTAGGTGCTCCGCGGCACGTGGGATCTTTCCGGACCGGGGCTCAAACCCATGTCCCCTGCATTGGCAGGCGGATTCTTAACCACTGTGGCAAAGGGGCCAAGGAAGCCCCTTTGTGGCAGTATTGAAACTGTGCAACTCAGGTGGGACTTGAACCCACGGTCCGCGACTCGAATCCAGCCAAAACCCAGATTAGGACTTGAACCCATGGTTTTCTTAATTGAAGTCACACACCTGGTCTCAAGACTTAAAAGGAAGCTCAGGTTCTTGATGTCTCCTTGTGGAAAGAATTCAGTGAGAGACAAAGTGATAGGTAAGAAGTGGATTTATTTAAAGAGAAACACATTTCATAGACAGAATGTGGTCCATCTCTAAAGGCGAGAGGCCCCGGAATATGGCGTGGTTAGTTTTTACGTGCTGGGTGATTTCACAGGCTAATGAGTGGCAGGATTATTTCAGCTATTTCAGGGAAGGGGTGGGTCGCCACCCATTTTTTGGCCTTTTATGATTGACCTCTGAACTGTCTTGGTGCTGGTGGGTGTGTCATTTAGCATATGCTAATGTATTACAATGAGCATAGAATGAGGCTCAAGGTCTACTGGAAGTTGAATCTTCCGCCATCTTGGACCTAGTTGGTTCTAACCAGTTTACGGCATGTCCTATGGCTACGTCATTCATTTAAAGGTTGTGCCCTGCCCCCTTCCCTCCTGTTTCAGTATTAAACAACCCATGGACTCAAGAGGCATCCTCAGAGTATGTACAAGATGATACCTTCACAAGTTCTAGAGTCAATCCCAAAGATAGCCAAGAGGAGAACTGACAATGTGTATGTTCCAGGCGGGCAGAAAGCCAAGCTAATTTCCTAGGACACAAAACAAGACAAACAAGAAGGCAGTAAATATCCCTGGGAGAGAAAAGAACAGTAACCCATGGGTCCGGATTTGGAAAGAAAGTGGCAATATGAAATTTTATTTTCCTCTCTTGACTGGGCACTACAAGTAGAGATTCAGGATGATCTTGGGTGGCCTCAGCCTGCAGTGGTTGGAAGCAGGAGTTTAGTTCCCTGGCCAGAGACTGAAGTCAGGCCCTGGCAGTGAGAGTGCTGAATCCTAGCTACTAGACGACAAGGGCCAACAGCCAGTGACAAGGCTCTGGCCCATCAGCTTTGTAGAAACGAATTTCCACAAAGAGATGGAAATTAGTGAAACAAGTAAAGTGTTTATTAGGAGGAAAAAGAGTACAGTATGTGTGAATAGGCACACACCAGCGGGCTCAGAGAGAAAGTCGAGCCCTCGTGGTAGTTTGAATCATTTATATGGGGCATTTCTTCTGGGTTTCCTTTGGGCAATCATCTTGCTTTGTCTGGCTCTGAGTCTGTATTTGGTGTATCTCAGGGTCCTCCCATGTGTGTGTGTACATCTCAGCCAAGATGGATTCTAGCAAAGAGGCCTATGGGTAGGTTGACAGCACCTACTATGGGAAGGCGCCCCCTCCCTTTTCGACCTCTGAGGAGCCTTTCTGTGCATGTGTAGTTGGGAAGGTCTCCTTGACCTTGAGAATGAAAAATATGTGGTCTCCTTGTCTCTTATCTGGGCAGCGCTCAGCTCGTCTCTCCTGCTATTGTCTTCATCTTGGAGTATCTGTCCACAGAGGATAAATTCCAGCGGCTCAGCCTGCAGCCCGTCTATCTCCTGCCTCAAGGAGAACTAACTCTGGGAATTCCCTGGTGGTCCAGTGGTTATGGGAATTCCCTGGTGGTCCAGTGGTTAAAGACTCAGGCTTTCACTGCCATGGACCAGGTTTCTATCCCTGGTCGGGAAACTAAGATCCCACAAGCCATGTGGTGCAGCTAATAATAATAATAATAATAATAATAATAATAATAAAAAGCAAGTAAGGAGAGCTAACTCTGGTAAGAATTCTAAACCTTAGTTGTCTTCTGCTAGTTTTCCCAGAATCCCATCTGCAGGCTCCAGTAAGCTACCAGAAGTTGGCAAGGTTTTGTTAGGAGAACCACTGACAGAAACTGCCTGCCCTGGACAGCCATGATAATAATCACTTGCATGGGTTATCTTAAAACAGGAGGTCCTGGTAAGGAACGTGGAACTAACAAGCTACCACCAAGTGGAAGAATTCAGGAAAGGTCAGAACGAGAGAGGAGACGCCCGTCCCTATGTCCTACCAGCCTCCCAGAATCCTTTTCGCCGGAATCCATCTTGGCTGAGCGCAATGCACGCGCCACCAGGAAGGACCCTGAGTCGGAATGATTGGCCAGAGACAACCGGGAAACTAACCCCATTGCTGAAACTGTGCACCTCAGATTGAGACTTGAACCCACGTGGCTGGGACTCGAACCCGGCCAAAACCCTGACTGGGACTCAGAACCACAAGGCCAGGACTCGAACCTGGCCAAAACTCAGATTGGGACTCGAACCCACGTGGCCGGGACCTGGCCCAAACCCACGGTCTTCCAACTGAGATCACACACCTGGTTTCAGGACTTAACGAAGCTCAGGTTCTCAACCTCTCATCGCAGAAAGAATTCAGTGAGAGACAAAGTGATAGGCAAGAAGTGGATTTATTTAGAGAGAAACACACTCTACAGACAGAGCCTGGGCCATCTCAGAAGGTGAGCAAGGCACCAGGGTACGGGGGTTGTCCGTTTTTATAGGCTAATTAGTGGGCGGAGTATTCCAGCTATTTCAGGAAGGGGTGGGGATATCCAGTAATTGGGCTACCGCCCACTTTTTGATCCTTCTGGTTGGACTTGGAACTGTCATGGCACCTGAGGTGTGTCATTTAGCTTGCTGATGTGTTACAGTGAGCATATACTGAGGCTCAAGGTCTAGTGGAAGTCGACTTGTCTGCCAGGTTGGACCCATTTGGTTCTAATCACTTTATGTCATGTCCTCCGGCTATGTCATTCTTTCAAATGTTGTGCCCTGCCCCCTTCCCTCCTGTTTCATAACCTTAAAACCTGAGACTGTGATCCACGTGGCGGAGCCGTTCTCCTGGGTTCCCTTACTATGCTGCTGTCTGGCCAGGAACCCCTTTCCAATAAAGTCTCTTGCTTTGTCAGCAAAGAGACTTTGTGTGTCCTTGGACAATTCATTTCTGAGTGTTAGACAAGAGCCCACTCTCAGGCGCTGGAAGGGGGTCCCCCTTCCTGCAACAGTTTTCCATTAATTTTAATTTTAGTCTCCCCTTGGCTGTTTAAGGGAATAGCAGAGTAGTTCACCAGAAAATACCTCAGAGTCCCATCAACTCTGGGAGGCGCCCATACGGGGACCGTCTTTTGAGGGTAGATACGGGAGCATCTGTAAGGCAACGAGCTTGACAGACTTTTGTTTAGCGTCTTGTAGTCTCTTTAGAGTGGACAGACAATTCAGACAGAGGATTAGTAGAAATGAAACCGAGCAGAGCTCTGAGGGGCCCTCCTGGGTACAAAAGTCCCTCTGTGTCCCCCAGTCCTTGTTTGTAAAAAGAAAAAAAAAAAAAAAGCGGGCTTTAGACTCCTAGGCCTTCCCTTTGTTCCAATGAGCAGACCAGCAGTTACTGATTAGGGAAGTGACGGAATGCAGAAACAAAGGAAAAACAGTCAAGAAACAATAGTTCAGTGATAAAACAGAGCCCTAGTTCCTCCTCAAGGGATATACATAACAATCTGATACGTATCTTTGGGTCCTGCAGGAAGTAAGGTCCCCACCCAGGTAGAGGATGGTAAGTATTGAGACCCCAGACTGGTTGGAACCAGAAGGTTGATGACAGTAATGCAATGAGTCTTCTGCCCCACTAACAGAGCAATGAAGGTTGAGATGACAAAAACCCCTTATGCACTGGGACCCCTTATGATAAATCCCCCAAGAGCCAGCATAACCAAACAAAGAGCGTGCTGCTTGTGACTTTGTGTCTCAGAACCCCAGTATATTTGACTAGCCACCAAGATGCTTGCCATACATGCACTTTCCGGGTGGTGGACACCAGAGAGAATATTCTCACTGGTCACAAAGCTAAGTACTCAAGACGTAGAACGAGACAAAAGGAAAACCTCATCGGATTTTCTTTTTTTTAAATTAATTATTTATTTATTTGGTTGTGCCGGGTCTTCAATGCGGCAGGTGGGCTCCTTAGTTGCAGCACATGGGCTCCATAGTTGCGGTATGCGGTCTCCTTAGTTGTGGCATGTGAACTCTTAGTCGCGGCATGGATGTGGGATCTAGTTCCCTGACCAGGGATCGAACCTGGGCCCCCTGCACTGGGAGTGTGGAGTCTTAACACTGCACCACCAGGGAAGTCCCTGATTTTCTTATATGTACATAAACAGGTTTAGCTAAACCTTGGGTTTAATACCTGAGAGGGATGTGCCACTGGGCTGGGGATTGTGTGGCATTTTAAGGTCGGATCTTAACAAAGGGCGAGGTTCACTGGTCCGAGAGAAAGGGGCCAGAGAAGTCGTGCCCCGGGTGAGGGTTGGGCAAGATTTTATAGGGGAAGAAGGGAAAGGGGTGTGGTGAATCTGGGAGGGCGCAGGGTATTCCTTATTTGGTGGTCTTTTCGGGTATCCTGGGGGACCGTTAGTCCTGCCCCTAGAAAGGCGGCAAGGCTGGGCTGGTTTCAAAGTCCCCAGGTCAGTTCCTGGAACTGGGTGGTCCGGAATGTCTCCAGGGCAGTTTCTGGAACTGGGTGGTCTGGAATGTCGCCAGGGCAGTTTCTGGAACTGGGTGGTCCGGAGAATTTCGTTCTGATGCACCCTGTGAATCTGATTGTGTTCCCCTGCCTCGGGCCAGTTGGCCTTATACTTAGCTCACTGCACGGAAATTTTCTTGAGGTTGATGGGTGACCTAGTGTTAATCTAACCCATTCTGTGACCAACTTACCCTAACACAGGAGTCTTTGAGTTAGGTGGCGAGTATTCTAGTAGCTTTTTTTTGGCTGCGTTGGGTCTTTGTTGTTGCACGTGGGCTTTCTCTAGTTGCAGTGAGCGGAGGCTACTCTTCCTTGCAGTGCACAGGCTTCTCATTGCCGTGGCTTCTCTTGTTGGGGAGCATGGGCTCTAGGCGCATGGGCTTCAGTAGTTGTGGCTCACGGGCTCAGTAGTTGTGGCTCGTGGGCTCTAGAGCGCAGGCCCAGTAGCCGTGGTGCACGGGCTTAGTTGCTCCACGGCATGTGGGATATTCCCAGACCAGGGCTCGAACCCGTGTCCCCTGCACTGGCAGGCGGATTCTTAACCGCTGCGCCACCAGGGAAGCCCTCTAGTAGCTTTTAAGTGCTCAACCCATACCCACCAATTTCACGGCTTTAGCTTGCAAGATGTTCCTTAGCAACAGCCTTTATCTCATGTGTGCATTAACCCAGAACTAAGTTTGCCTAAAGAGACACTGGTCTGGTGAGAAATGTGACCTCACCAGTCTGTGAGGCTGGCTCAAACGGCGGGCTTATCGGGCTTATGCCCAGGTTTTCCTCCTTATGACAAATGACACAACAGACAGAGGCAAAGAAAAACAGTGACTGTGGTGCTCCAAGGACATGGTGCTTCAAGGACAACCCTGCCTGAAAATGTTACACCCACTACCGGACTCTTAATCGCCCTCTCCATCATGTTGTAAAGGCTACGAGATTCCTGAGCCCACTTGGGCGATGCCCACCTGGGCAACGGGACCTATCCCCAATAAGGAAAGGCATCTGGCCTGTCCCACTCTCAACCTATAGAAGGAAGGTATATGTGCCTCGAGCAATCAGTAAACAAAATTTTCACCTCGGACCATTCTTTTGTTTTCTGGCTATAAAACCTGATCAATAGCACACGTTTGTGCTCGACTCTCCCAGGTTCCTAGAAAGTAGGCCCGCTGTTCTGGCAGCGACCCTTCCCTCTAATAAAGTCTATCTCCTTTACATTCGGCCTGGTGTCTGGAAATTTTTTTCCAACCCGCATTCGGACCATGACAGTGACCGTTTCTGGGAGGAAAAGGATAAATAAAAACCAAGAGTAAGTGTAACAAATCTTCACCAGTCTCTATACCCAAGAAACTAGTTCCACAAATATTTTCTCCTGCTAATCTAAATTTAGAAATTAAAAAAAAGGAAAAAAAAAAGATCCTCACTGGACCTTCAGGCAGAGATCTGGGAGACTGACATGGTAAGAATTCTTACCTTCTGCCGGATTTCTTTCATTCTTTCTTTCTTTCTTTCTTTCTCTTTTTCTTTCTCTCTCTCTCTCTCTTTCTTTCTTTCTTTCTTTTTTAATATTTATTTATTTAGGCTGCTCTGGGTCTCCAGGTTTTAGTTGTGGCGTGCGGAATCTTTTAGCTGTGCCATGTGGGCTTCTTTGTTGCGGCACGTACGCAGGATCTAGTTACCCGACCAGGGATTGTGAGTGTGGGGTCTTACCCACTGGACCACCAGGGAAGTCCCTTTTTTATTTTATATATATATATATATCCACTAGTTTGTTGTGTTTTTTAGATTTCACATATAAGAGATATCATAAAGTATTTGTCTTTCTCTGTCTGACTTACTTCACTTAGCGTAATGCCCTCCAAGTCTACCCATGTTGCTGCAAATGGCAAAATTGCATCGCTTTTATGGCTGAGTAGTATTCCATAAACCACATCTTCTTTATCCATTCACCTGTCGATGGACACTTCAGTTGCTTCCATGTCTTGGCTATCGTAAGTAATACCCTTCTGCCAGCTTTCTGTGCAAGGTCCCAGGACCTCTCAGCTATAGGAGCCTCAGAGCAAGCAGGAGCCAGTCAGTGAGGTTTGTCCCTTCATGATCACCAATTATAGGGAAGGAAAAAAATCTCTTCTACCCTTCTGGGTTCTTTTGGCTGGTCCAATAATTTAATTGAATTAAGATAGATCAACAGGAGAAAAACAAATTTAATTTTGTGTGTACGGGGGCCTCGCATAGACAAGAGAGGCTCAAAGACGGGCAATTGAGGCTTAGATGCCATCCTGAGCTAAGGAGAAGGGGGTAGGAACCTGGGGCTTCAAAGGGAAGGAAGATAATTCACAGAAAGATGGGAGATGTTTGGTTCACAAAAGTTTGCCATGCCACGGAAAGCCAGTGGGACACAGAGGAATTTGAACAAACAGACCCAAGCTAGTTCCCCCCAGCTTCCATACCTACCCATACTCTGGTCATAGTTCTTTTCCTGGACCAGGCTCCCTATCTGAATTCTTTTTTTTTTTTTTTTCTTTAATTTTCAAGTACTTGGGCCTCTCACTGTTGTGGCCTCTCCCGTTGCGGAGCACAGGCTCCGGACGCGCAGGCTCAGCGGCCATGGCTCACGGGCCCAGCCGCTCCGCGGCATGTGGGATCTTCCCAGACCGGGGCACGAACCCGTTGTCCCCTGCATCGGCAGGCAGACTCTCAACCACTGCGCCACCAGGGAAGCCCTAGTTACATTTTTTTATAATAAACTAGTGATCTAGTCAGTAAAATGTTTCTCTGAGTTCTGTGAGCTGCTCTAGCAAATTAATCGAACCCAAGGAAGGGTCACTGGAACCTCTGATCAGCTAGTTGAAGCACAGGTGGCAGTCTAGGCTTTCAACTGGTGTCTGAAGTGGGCATGGGGGGTGATCTTGTCCGGGAAGATCCCACATGCCGCGGAGCGGCTGGGCCCGTGAGCCATGGCCACTGAGCCTGCGCGTCCGGAGCCTGTGCTCCGCAATGGGAGAGGCCACGACAGTGAGAGGCCCGCGTACCGCAAAAAAAAAAAAAGAATGTAACTCAGGAAGAGCCACATGGAAGAGATGTATAAGGCAAGGTATGGGAAAAGGGCATGACGCTTCCAAACTCTCTGTGAGTACATCACTCTTCACAAACTTCCATGTATTCACCAACCCGGAAGTTCTCCAAAGCCCATCCTTTTGGGTTTTTATGGAGGCTTCTTTACATAGGGGTGATGGATTCAACCGTTGGCCACTGGTCATTGAACTCAACCTCCAGCCGCTGTCTCCTCCCACAAGGTCAGGGCTTGGATGAAAGTTCCAACCTTTCAATCACATGATTGGTTGCCCTGGCAACCAGCCTCCATCCTTAAGTGCTTTCCAAAAGTCACCTTATTAACATAAACTCTGGTGTGGTAGAAAGAGGTTTATTATGAGTATTAAGACAACTTTATCATTCTTATCACTTAGGAGATTCCAAGGGTTTTAGGAGCTCAGTGCTGGGAACAGGGACAAAGTGCATATTTCTTATTATAAATCACAATATCAAGGTATATGATCATTCTTTGATGCATTTCAGAGTTGCAGAAAAGAGTACACTCACATCTAACCCTTCAACAAGTATATCATTAACTAGGGCTCAGTGTTCACAGTTGTATTTGTCAGAACAGGGTGAAATTTACATGATGTGAAATGCACAAAACTTAACTGGAGTTTCAAGAAAAATCTGACTTGTGTGACTCTTCCCTTTTGCTGTTCCCCATCTGAGGCACTGAAGAGCCTGGCATATTGTCCTGTTTGGGACGTCCCACTTCCCGGAGTTATCTCTCTCCTTGTAGATTTCTTTAGCTTGGACCCTCCCACTACCGCCACCAGTTTTGGGGGGAAACTGGAAGTTGTGTCTGGAGTAGGGCTTCTCACCCTTCCCCAGTTGTGACAACTAAAAATATCTCCAGACGTTGCCAAACGTTGCCAAGCACCGCCGGGCTCAACATTTGTGTTGTGAATTCTTCCTAGTTTGTTCTGAGAAGAGCTGTGGGTTCCTGGTGGTGAGGGCGGTGGACAGGATCCCTCCTGCAGGGACCACCAACCAACCAACAGGAGAGACAGACAGTTACACTAGGATTCTGGATCTTCTGACTTAGCCTGGGGAGTGGCTTTTAAAAAGTGTCCAGAGGATTTTGATGGGCAGCCAGGAGGAGAACTGGTGACCCCGAGCTACTATTGATTAAGCGTTGATTGTGGGCCAGGAAATGTGCAAAAACGTTTTTCTCCTCCAGCCCCGTTCACGCCTTAAGGTAACAGCACGGGCTGCCAGATTCGAATCCAAGCTGGACAAGTGATGTTAGCCCTCTGTGTCTCGGTTTCCTCATCTGTAAAATGGGCTTAATAATAGTGCCGGCCGGGGGACTTCCCTGGTGGTCCAGTGGGTAAGACTCTGCACTCCCAATGCAGGGGACCCAGGTTCGATCCCTGGTCAGGTAACTAGATCCCACATGCATGCCACAACTAAGGGTCCACATGCTGCAACGAAGATCCTGCATGCTGCAACTAAGACCCCGTACAGCCTAAACAAATAAGTAAATAAAGAAATATTGCCTTGGCCAAAACCTTTGTTCGGGTTTTTCTGTAACGTCTTATGGAAAAACCCAAACAAGTGTTTTGGCCAACCCAATAAATAAAAGTGCCGGCCACCTAAAGTCATCACAAGGATCAAACGAGGATCTGTGTAGATCTCCTGGCTCTACCCCAGGCACTAAGTGCTACATAAGGGTTTGACAGATACATTAAAACTATGATTGTGTATCTTGGTATCACAAAAGGGTGTCCTTGTGCCTTGGCAAGGCGTGTCGGTTTCCCTGAGCTGGGAGAGAACCTGCCACACCACAGGGGACCCAGCTCCCTCCATCTCTCCATTCTGCTTGAGAGGCACTGTCCCACCTCCGAAGCTTTGCCCTTGCTGTCCTCTTCGTCGTTTCTTCCCTTTTCTCTTCTAAGTGCTTGCTCAGATGTCACCATTTGGGTTTGAAATTGCAATTCAACTCAATTCCCAACCCACGGTCTCCTAGTCCCCCCCACCCCCGCTTTCGTTTCTTCCATAGCACTCTACTGACATGTTTATTGGACAGCTCTCCTTGCAGGGCAACCACATACCGTTATTAAGACTGTTCAGTAATATATTAATATTTAAAAAAATTCATTTGAGAAAGGGAGATGTGTCTTTTTCTAATTGACACAAATAGATACTAGATGCAGGGGACACAGGTTCGAGCCCTGGTCCGGGCAAATCCCACATGCCGCAGAGCAACTAAGCCCGTGTGCCACAACTACTGAGCCTGTGCTCTAGAGCCCGTGAGCCACAACTACTGAGCCCGCGCGCCACAACTATTGAAGCCGGCACGCCTCGAGCCCGTGCTCCGCAACAAGAGAAGCCATCGCAATGAGAAGCCCGCGCACTGCAACGAAGAGTAGCCCCGCTCGCCACAACTAGAGAAAGCTCCCACGCAGCAACGAAGACCCAACACAGCCAAAAATAAATAATAAATGTATTTTTAAAAATGGGTCTTCCTAAGCTAAAATCAAGGTTGTTTTTTTCTGGAGGTCCTAGAGGAGAATACGTTCCTTTGCCTTTTCCAAATTCCAGAGGCCGCCTGCATTGCTTGGCTTGTGGCCCCTTCCTCCATCTCCAAAGCCAGAAGCATAGTGACTTCAGTCTTTCTCTAACTCTGACCCTCCTGCCTCCCTCTGTCACTTGTAAAGACCCTGGTGATTACACTGGGCCCACGCAAATTACCCAGGGTCGTCTCCCCATCTCAAGACCCTTAACTTGATCACACCTGCAAGTGCCTTTTGCTGTCTGAGGTCACATATTTTGGGTTTTGTTTTGTTTTGTTGTGTTTTGTTTTGGCCATGCTGGGTGGCTTGGGCTTGTGGGATCTTAGTTCCCTGACCAGGGATGGAACCCAGGCCCCCAGCAGTGAAACCGTCGAGTCCTAACCACGGGACCACCAGGGAATTCCCGACATATTCTGGGATTAGGAGGTAGGGTCACTGTTCCGTTTTTGTTCCCACTGTATCCCCAGTGCCTGGAACAGCACGTGGCACAGAATAGGCCCTCTGTAGGAACTGCTGAATGAATGAACGGGACAGAAAGAGCAGGAGGGGCAGGATGGATGTTTGGTGGAGCGGGTTGTGTGAGGACTGAGGGTCAAGGAGGAAGTGCTAACCTCAGAAGAGAGTAGGGGCAGTGCCTGTTGCCCAGGGCAGGATGAGGGAAGGAGCAGGGATGAGCTGGACAAGCAGGGCAGGCAGGGCAGGAAGGAGGCGGAGAAATGAAGCAGCCGTTGGGGCGTCTTGTTCTCCAGGACGTGAGCCTGCCTTCCATCCACCTACTCACCATCCTCTCCCTGGAGCTGGGCCCAGGCCTCCCTGGGGCCGTCTTAGGGAAGGGAGAGAATGTGGGGAGTAGGTCACGGGGATGCCCAACTGGCACAGCTGGTTTGGCCGGTCCTGGCATCTCAGCAGAAGAGAGCCCTGGGGACAGGGGAGGATGCTGCTAGGAGCTCCACCAAAAGTCGCGGGGGAGGGGCCGCTCCTTTGTTCTTCGATCCATCCCTGTGGACCCCAGACTCCCATACCTAACACCCCCACCCCGGGAGGCTCACTTGGCACTGTCCGTCCCAGCCTCAGGAACCAGGAACCTAACCTCTCCATCCCTAACCTCCTCCCCACTCAGACCCAGGATCCAGGCCCCAGGCCCCTCCTCCCTCAGACCCAGGATCCAGAGCCCCGGCCCCTCCCCCCTCAGACCCAGGATCCAGACCCCCGGCCCCTCCCCCCCTCAGACCCAGGATCCAGGCCCCCGGCCCCTCCCCCCTCAGACCCAGGATCCAGGCCCTCGGTCCCTCCCCCCTCAGACCCAGGATCCAGGCCCCCGGCCCCTCCCCCCTCAGACCCAGGATCCAGACCCCCGGCCCCTCCCCCCTCAGACCCAGGAGTCCAGACCCCAGCCCGAGCATCCCTCCCCAGTCTCTGTCCACCTCCAGGACCCCAGAGTCAGGGTCCCCAACCGTCCACTCCCCGGAGGAGCCGAGGTGTGGCTCCGCCCCCGCCAGTCCGGGCTCCAGGAGCAGGGTGGGCGGGGCGCCTGCGTGCGTGCGTGGGGTGGAGCTGGGTCTACGGTATCTGCCCTGGGGCAGGCTCCTCCATGGGGATGGAGTAATCGGGGTGCGGAGCAGAGAAGGAGGTTTCTGCAACGCTGCACACCCCGAGATGGACCCACTGATTAGAGGGCTGGGGGGAGGGAGCCGTGCCGGCTTGAGGTGTCAGCTGCCCTCTTCCCACCCCACCCAGCATGATTCTTCGTTTCCTTCCCAGAGAGGCCCTTGGTAGCCCTGGGGACAAGGGCACCCTCCGCCATCCATGACCCACCCCTTCCCCAGGTCCAGATGTCTAGGTGTCCCAGTTTCCTCTCCGTCTGGGTCACAGGAATCCCAGCCCCCATCCCTTCCTCCTCCAGGACCCAGGAGTCCAGGCCCTCAGCCCCTGTACTGTCTTCCTTCCTCATCCCATTCAAAGTCCTTGTTCCCAGCTCCAGGATTTGGGAGCCCTACCTCCAGCCTCTGCCCTCTGGGGAACCCAGCCTATAAGCGCCCTCGCTGGCTTTTCAAGGAAAGGTCGGGCTCTGGAGGTGACAATGGCCCCGACTCTGTGGAAACATGACCTCGTGACCCAGTGACCTTGCTTTGCCCATGTCTGAGCTCCAGGAGCAAAACGACACATCTTGGGGCTTCCTGGAGCCCAAGTGGGGAGCCTGGGGGGGAGGCCAGGGAATTGGCATGGGGGGCCCAGGACTGGGGTGGTGGTGGCACACTTGAGAGCTCCCCATCTCTGCCCTCGGCCCTCAGCCCCAGCGGGGGGAGACCAGTTTCTGCTACCCTTTCACATTCAGTCCCTGAGGCTGCGGCAGAAGGGGGCACTACGTGTTCAGTGACACATGCGGATGACGTGTTCATCTTCCTGGGGGCTCCCAGGAGCGGAGGGCATGTCCTGACCAGCCCAGCCCAGCCCTACCTGGCGTTGCTCCCTGCGCCCTTAAGCCCCCAGGGATGGGTGTGAGTTCCCACCCATGGACCCAGGAATGCGCCCTATCCCCGGATGTCCCCTCTTTGGACTAGAAGGAATACCTCCCATCTGTCTGCCCAGCCTCTATGCCTTTGCCCCACCAGGCTCTCCATCTGGATGCTTTCTTCACTCAGGTCACTCACCTGGTGTGTTCCCCTACTGGGGCAGCCTTGCCCCTGGCAAACCATCCTCTTCCTCCCCAAGAGACCCGTATCTACCGGCAGGTTACCAAGCAGACAATGTCTCCCAGGCCAGCAGAATCAATTCAACTATTATGCTAGCCACGTGTGTCATTTTAAACTTTCTAGTAACCTCATTTAAAAAAAAAAAGTGAGATTAATTTTAGAAATGTGTTTCATTCGATCCAATATATCCAAAATATCATCATTTCAACGTCATCAATACAGAGATTACCTGCGAGATATCTTACATGCTTCTTCTCAATTCCGATGCTCCGTTTCCCAGGGTTAAGTGAAATACAGTCTTTCCAAAGCATTCATGTTGTATTTAAGAGGAATTACATTGCTTCTGTTTTTAAAGTTAAATTTAAGTTGATTAAAATGAAATGAGGGCTTCCCTGGTGGCGCAGTGGTTGAGAGTCCGCCTGCCGATGCAGGGGACATGGGTTCATGTCCCGGTCCGGGAAGATCCCACATGCCGTGGAGCGGCTGGGCCTATCAGCCATGGCCGCTGAGCCTGGGCGTCTGGAGCCTGTGCTCCGCAACGGGAGAGGCCACAACAGTGAGAGGCCCGCGTACCGCAAAAAAAAAAAAAGAAAAAAAAGAAATGAAATTGGAAATGTTCATTTCCTCGGTTACAGGTGTCACATTTCTAGTGCTCAATGGTACATGTGGCCAGTGGCTTCTGTGTTGGACAGCACAGCTCTATAAGCTGTTTCTACATACCTGTCTCATTTGTGGATGCAGTGCCAGGTCCTGATCTAGAGGAGGCTTCCCCAGATATTAGTCAGAGGGGTGGATGGATGGATGTTTGGAGGACAGACAGACAAATGGATGCTGAATGGAGGGAGAGATGGATGGAAGGAAGGACAGCTGGATGAATGGATAGATGGAGGGATGATGAATGGATAGAGGGTGGATGGTCAGATGGATGGATGGATGGACAGTTGGATGGATGGATGGGTGGATGAGTGGATTGATAGGTGGACAGCTGGATAGATGGATGGATAGATAGACAGAGGAATGGATGATTATACAATCCCTGCTCCTCCCAGAACCTACCCACCCCCGTGGCGGCTGGCACTGGGTTTCCCACTCTCTCCTTCCCAACCCTTCCAATTCTCTTCCCTGTCCCCAGATGCCTAGGTTCCCCCCGCCAGATCCGTTTCTGTGGGGTTAGTGGTCTCCATTACTGTCCCTCCCCTCCTGTCTCTGGGTAAGATGGTAAGATGCTCCTCTGGTACCTTCTGGTTCCTCTTGCCACCTCCTTAGGAGTCTGGGCCCCTCTCCATCTATAATCAGGCTTTTCATCTCCCCATGCCCACGCCCATGTTCCGAAGAGACTCAGCCAACTGCTCCATCACCGATGCAACCCGTCACTCATTCCCCATCACCTGTGACAATTCACGCATTCCGTCAGCAGTGTTTATGGAACATCTGCCACATTCCAGGAGCTCCCCCAGGCACTTCCCTTGGGATACAATGGGAGACAAACAGATAACAAGCCCTGTCTTCATGGGGTTGACAGTCTGATGAGGAGACAGTCAACAAGACCAAAGATTAAAACATTGAGAATGTCAGATGTTGATGTGCGCTCCTGGAAAAAACAAAACAGGAAAGGTGGGAGGAGAGGTTGGTGGGCAAGCTCGGAGGAGGTGAGACAGGGCAGACTTGGATAAAGGGAGACAGTGAAGCTCGCAGGTGTCTGGGGAACAGCATGTCAGACAGGGGAGCAGCAACTGCAAAGGCCCTGGGGCGGGAGCATTGTGTATCTGGGCCCCCTTATTTTCTGGTCCCTTGCCCACTCTGGCACAGCCTCCAGGCCTGCCTTCTCCCTTAAACATCTTCCTTGAAATTCTCATTGGGTCTCCCTGGATCTCCTTGTTCCCCAGGGCTGCGCCCCCAAGTTCCCCCCGCCCAGTCTCCCTCAAGGATCTAGGCATTCTGTACCCCCTAGACTCTCCCTCTCCTCTGGAACTTGAGACTTCTGGCTGGCACACATGCTCTTCCCTTCTGGTTCTGTGGGGCCCCTGGAGACGGGGTTCAGGAGAGGTTCCCACAGGAGGGACAGGGCAAGGTTGTCACCGCCTCAGAGCTAGGAACAAAGGATCACTGAAGGCAGAACAAAGGTCAGGCAGTCCAGGACGGAAGGCCAGGTGGGATGTCTCGCTCAAACTCCCACAACCCCAACGTGGGAAACCCACTCAGCCCCAGACAGAGAGAGCTGGCACTCTTGATTTTCCCCTCTCCCTGTGAGGGAGACCTTTTCACAGATGGGAACATCGAGGCTAATTCTGTAAGTGGCTGAGGCATGGGAACTCCCTGGCGGTCCAGCGGTTAGGACTCTGCGCTTTCACTGCCAAGGGCACGGGTTCCGTACCTGGTGGAGAACTAGGATCGCACAAGTCATGCAGTGTGGCTTGCCCCCAACCCCGCCAAAAAAAGTGGACAAGGCAGAATTCGAACTCAGTTGTGGTGGTGTGAGGTAGGGGGAGGCTCCTCCTATCACAACATCCTAGAGACGGGCCTTTGGGCAGATAAACTGAGGGGGCGTGACGCCCCAGGACATTTGTCTTCTGCCTGTTTTTGGAGTGAGGGTGGGCAATGCTCTGTGACCTTGGGCAAGTCACTCTACGTCTCTGAGCCCCCTTCTACATTGATTACATGAGTCTGACATGCCCCACCCCCCTCACCTGCACAACTTGGCAAACTGTTAATTGGTCAGTAAATAAGAGTTGTTTTTTTTTCTTTTTAAACAAACTTTTAATTTTAGAGTAGTTTTGTTTGTTTGTTTGTTTTTCTTTAAGCCCATTTATATGAAGATCAAAAGCCGGCAAAACTAATTTGTGGTTATAAAGGTCAGGATAGTATTAGCTTTGGGGAAATATTGATTAGAAGGGCATAACGGAACCTCCTAAATAGAGGTGTTTTTTTAAATTTTATTTTATTTATTGTTTATACAGCAGGTTCTTATTAGCTATCTATTTTATACATATTAGTGTACACATGTCAATCCCAATCTCCCAATTCACACCACCACCACCCCCCCCCCGCCACTTCCCCTCCCTTTTGGTGTCCATACGTTTGTCCTCTACATCTGTGTCTCTACTAAATAGAGTTTTAAATGATGATATTTTTGTATTTATTTATCCAACTGAAATTTCTCTGGCACATAGTAGAAAGGTGAGAAGTTTCTAGAAAGAGTCTGTCAAAACGTTGTTTATCTCTGTGGGTAGAAGGTGGGTCCCAGGTATGCTTATTTTCTTTCTGGACTTATCGGCTCAGATAATTTTTTTTTTTAAAACAAGGTACCCACATTCTTTGTCCTATAAAAAGCAGTCATGGTTGAGAGTGGTTGAGAGTCTGCCTAACGATGCAGGGGACGCGGGTTCGTGCCCCAGTCCGGGAAGATCCCACATGCCGCAGAGCGGCTGGGCCCATGAGCCGTGGCCGCTGAGCCTGCGCGTCCAGAGCCTGTGCTCCGCAACGGGAGAGGCCAGAACAGTGAGAGGCCCGCGTACCGCAAAAAAAAAAAAAAGCAGTCATTTCTGGTGAGATTAGGTTTGGGGCCCAGATGCCAAGTGTCTGAAGGGTCAGGAGACCAGCAGGTGGAGAGGAGCTGGGTTTGGGTGGGGGACAGAGCAGAAGGGGACGTGGGCTTTGCGGAGCCTCCTGTGTGTCAGATTCTCGGCAAAGCATCTGAGAAACGTCTCATCCGGTCCTCACAACAGCCCGATGACGTGGGTACCATTTACGGGAGGAACTGAGGCCCGGGGGCTGATGGGACTAGTTTCAGGCCGCACAGCTGGGAGGCGCTGGAGCTGGGACTCAGACCAGGCACTGTGAGTTTCAAAGTCCCACACCAACCAGCTCTGGTCCTTATCTGTTGCATCTCTGTATCTCTTTGTGTCTCTCAATGTCTCTCACTATCTCTGACCCTCAGTGTTTCTCGCATTCCCTCAGCTTCTCCCTGTCTCTGTCGCTCTGCCTGTTTCTCTGTCTCTTCCTCGTTCTCTCTGTGTCTCTTGCTGTCTCTGACCCTCTCTCAGTGGCCCCCTCTCTCCTGTTTGTGCCCCTGTGATCCTGGCTGTGTCTGTCCCCGTCTTTCAATCTGTTTTGACATGTGCCCCTTACAAGTGTCAGCCCGCCAGGGCAGTTTCTGTCGGTCTGGTTCCCAGCAGTGTTCCAACCCTTAGAACAGCGCCTGGCAGACAGGAGGCGCTCAATCAGTATTTCTTGAATGGATAAAGGCATGAATGAATGAATGAACTCTCTGAGATGAGACTAGCTCTTTGATCAGATGAGCAAACTGAGGCTCCAGATGGGCACAGACATGCCCACAGCCACCAGCACGGAATGTTCCGGCATGGGATTGTCTCTGACCCCCTGGACTCTGTCCCCAGCCACTGGCAAGATGCCCAGGAGGTGCCCATCACCCCTCCTCTACACCCTCAGAGAAGGGTGGCTCCCTCCTGGCCTCTCCCACTGTCGGAGGCGTGGGTAGCAGCTGGGAGAACCGGCTGGATGCTGCCCCTCCCCTTGGGCGTGGAGGTAGGCACCTGGCGGGCTCCCTGCGTGGTAGACGCCACCGCCACACACACCTGCTCCCTGTGCCATCTGCTCCCAGCGCGTCCTCCTCTCCCCACCCTCGCCCTCCTGCCATGGAAGAGCCTGCCGAGCCCGGGAACCAGGCTGCGTGGGACCCCTATGAGAAAAACCTCTCGGAGATCAGGTGAGGCCCAGACCTGGGCACGTGCCGGCAGCGCCCCTGGAGGAGGTGGCCTGGGGGAAGAGCCAGGGGCCTCTGCAAAGGTGGACCCCGGCCTCCTGGAGCCTCAGAAGCGTCTGGGCTGGGCTGGCTCGTCCACCCTGGAGTGCGGATCCTTCCTGCGAAGGGATTCGAGGACCCGGGCTGTGCTGAGTCACCAGTTGGGATTCTTGGGGTGTCTTGTCCGTCTCAGGGCCTTAGTCTCTCTGTCTGTCAAAGGGGTCCAGAAGCAGTTTGTCTGCCTGAGGTAGGACTGGATGAGAGAAGGGGCTTGGTGCGTGGCAGTTGCCCGGGAAACAGGAGGGCATTTTGTACACGCTTTCCTCACAGACACGACCAAAAGCCCTTCAGATGGGGGTGCTTGCCCTCAAGGGGCTTCTGTTCTGTTTGGGGGGGGAGGATGGGAGAACAGAGGTGGACTGGGTTTGGGATACAGCTGAGTCTCAGAGTCAGAGTCTGTGGCCCTGGAGGACTTGGGGACCCAAAGGATGGGTCTCCAAGACAGAGCTTTCCCTACCTCAGAAGTGTGACTCCTTTGTTCCTAGGAATGAGTCAGACACTTTTATTGTACCCATTTTCCAGATGGGGAAACTGAGGCTGAGAGGGAAAGTGATGGGACCATGATTACACAGCCAGAAGCAAATCTGAACCCTGTCCACCTGACCCCAAAGTCTGTGTTTTCCCCGCTCTTCAACAGCCTCAGTGATACCCCCTCCCCACGGCTCCATTTCTCAGAGGAGAAAGTGGAGGCTCAGAGAGGGCAGGTAGCCTGCCCAAGGTCACACAGTGAGCTGTTTAGATGATCCCAGCCCTCCATATCTTGCATTCTGCCAGGCAAGTCTCTCCTGGCCTCCTGAGCTCCTCCAGCCTCCCCTGACTGTACCGTTCCAGGCTCGCCACTCCCCTCCCTCACCCTCATGCCCCAGACTCCAGAGACGAGCAGTTAAATTCTGAGTGTTGTGTGACCTAGACAAGCCTCCTGGGTCTCTGGGCCTCTCAGAATGAGAGTGGCTACCAGGCTGGTCCCAGCTCTGTTTGAAGAAACTCCCAGCATTCTCTCTTCAGCATTCTTTTCTTTGGGCCTTTGGGTTCTGCCATTTCTCCCTCCTGAGATAAACTGGTTCCCTTCCTGGGTTCCCACATCTAGGAAGCCTTTTCTTCCCACCAGGCCCTGGGAGCCTCCCTCTTCTCTGCTCCTGCACAGTCAGTTGGCCATAAAATCCCCAGCCCTTGCTCAGTGTGTGACCTTGATTCAGTCATTTGGCCTCTCCCAGCCTCAGTTTCCTCATCTGAAAAATGGGAGTAAGTAACCCTCACCTATAAGACACTTCTGGACCGAAATTCTGCAGCCCCCTGGGAGGTGGCTTAAAATCTTCTTTTCCATGAGCTTCTGGAATCCCCTGGACCCAGAAGGATGCCTCTCATGAGGGCCCTTATCATCCCTTTTGGACTCTCTGCTGCAGGCCCCTCAGACACATAACGTCCCCAGCATTGTGTGGGAACTCAGTGGCTCCCCAGAATTATTCCTCCTCCCAGGTTGCCATCTCAGGGATGGCCCCATCGGTCACCAGGTCAGAACCGCCCCCCCCCCAACTGTCTTTGTCCCTTCCTTCCTCTCCCTCCCACGGCCTGTCACTCCCCAACCCCACTCTCCTGACCCCTGACTCTCTCCATTCTCATGGTCTCTGCTCAGGCTTCATCTTTGCCCTTGGAGCCTCTCCCTGGCCTCCACGCCTCCAGTCTTTCCCAGAGCTGCCCCTCCTCTCCTCCCAGTCCAGAGGCCCTCCAGGCCCTGGCACCCTGGCTTCTCCAGGTCAATCCCCTCCCTCACCTGCATTCCATCTACCCCAGCACTTCAAATTCCCTGGTTATACCTCACTATTCCCTGCCCCAGTGCCTTTGCATACATGGTTTCCTCTGAAGGGATTCCCAGAGAAGTCTTTTCTAAATCTTTAAATCTATCCTTGGCCACCCCCCTGATCAAGTCCCTTCCATGGCTCCACAGCGATGGTTTCCAAAACCTTTTTAAGATACAGTTCCTTTGTCCAGGAGAAATCTTACATCCAAACAGAAATACATAATAGAGATCAAAACAGAGCTGCTCTGGCTTAAAATGGGGGAGTGGGGCTAGGGTCCTGCTGCTGGCCTTTCTCCCTCTGTGGGAGCGCCTCTCTGCCCCCCAAGCCCCCTCCCCACCTTCCTTGCTCCATGGGCCCCACCTGGCTGCTTCCGCATCCCCTCCAGCCCAGATCTCACACCTTGAAGCCTTTGCACCTGGAATGACCTCTCTCCTTCACCTGGCGAACTCCTTCTCACATGATTTAAGATTCTTGGCCACCACAGGTAGGTCCCTGATCACACTTCTGGCTTCAAACCTGTGCCGTGGTACCAAAAGGCGGAACCTTTCACAGACAGGGACAGAGTCGGGACCACCTCTGCAGTCCTCTGCTCGGGGACCCTGTGAAGGCTCTGAGAATGATGTCAAGGAATGAATGGAGGAGAGATTAGGCAAGCTTTGAGCTGGAACTTGCAGGATGAGTCAGGGCTGGAAGACAAGTGAGGAGGGGCAGGGCATGCAGAGGAGGAGACAATAGAGGAAAAGGACAGCGGCTGCTGGAAGTGACATGAATGAGTCCTAATGTCAAGGGCAAGAAGCTATTCCCAGGACACTAACTGCAGCCCGACTCCATTTTTAAGCTCCCTGCCTCCCCCAAAACAAGAAAAGCTAAGCAATATATCATTTTTAAAATACGAGCATAGGGACCTCCCTGGCAGTCCAGTGGTTAAGACTTCGCCTTCCAATGCAGGGGGTGCAGGTGAGCTAAGATCCCACACGCCTCAGGGCCAAAAAAACAAAAAAAAAAATGCAATGTTGTAACAAGTTCAATAAAGACTTTAAAAATGGTCCACATCAAAAAAAAAATCTTTTAAAAAATTAATAAAAAAACAAACTGTCTTTTAAAAAAACAAGTGACCGACAGGGATTTAATTCGGATGGTGGGGAGGGGGAGAGGCCAGTGGGACAAGAAGGAGCTCAGAGGCACCTGAGAGACATATCACTTGGAACGTTCTAGTTCATTAGTTCATAATTTGTTACAAATTATGGTTTCGATATGTTAACTGTGTTCCATGGAGACGTGTATGTATCCAAAGGACTAAAAAGGGATCTTAAGGGCAAAACCAAAAATTTAAGAGGAAAAAGTTAGAAGCAGGAGGTAAGCAGGACCCAGGCAGTTATACTAAGTTTCAGGAGGCAGAGGTGACACAGAGACAAACCCAGAAGATGTTAATCCCTAGAGAATCTTTTTAATGCTCACCTTGCTTAGTGTCTTCCACCTATTACCTCATTTAATCCTCACAACAACTGTTCGAGATTAAGCCACGAGAATGATTAACTATTATCATTCTATTTATGACGAAAGCCACTGAGGCCCAGAGAGGTTGAGTGACTTGTCCAAAGTCACACAGCTGTCAAGTGAGCTGTAGTCAGGATGTGAACCAGGACAGCCTGACTCTATCACAGCCTGGAAAGGGTGGGCAGATGTGGAAGGAATTTGGGGATAAGCAAGATGAGGGGGTAGGAGGGTCGGGAGGGAACCCTGCGCAGACAGGAGGCTTAGTAGGTATCTTGTGCTCTGCTGCATTTCCTGGAATACCCCGTACACTGGGCTGCACCTTGACCAGCCCTTTCTGGAGAAGGTCAAGGCCAGGAGAAGCCGAGCCAGCATTTGGACCTGTGGTTGCTGCTCCTCCCCTACCTCTGATCTTGGAGAACCCCAAACAAGGTCTTTTCAAATCTCACCGTTTTTCTGGCTGAAGTCACCAACACTGGCTTTACAGCCCTGGCTCCTCCTTCCCTGGGGAGGCCAAGCTACTTGGATGATTTTATGGCTATAGTCCTTCCAGTCACAGAGCTGCTTTTCCCAAGGGGAAGGATGTCGCTAATAAAAAGGCAATAAACAAATAATTCCACCTGCGTAGAATTTGGGCAGGCAGAGAGGAAGTGGGGTTCTGGACCTCCACTAATAAATCAGGCGCCCTGGAGAGGATTAGAAAAAGATGCTCACAGCCCCACCTTCCCTTCTCCCCACCACTGGTCTCCCTGCAAGGGACCCAGGCTTGGAGAGTGAAGGGAAGGATGTGTTTCGGTTCCCTTGCTCTCTAGAGGCCGGGGAGAGGGCGGTAGGATGTGCGCCCACATCCCACTTATGCCTGCGGTCCTGCATAGGGATCAGGAAGTGGGAATATCCAGGACACACTTGGAAAGAACCAGAGCAGCCCAGTTTGCCGAAGGCAGGCTCTGGGGGATGCAGAGCGGGACCCAGTGGGCCATCAGTGGCATCGAATGCTGAGGCAAGAAGGGAGACTGGGAGGCCTGGTCTCACTGGGAGGCCTGAATCAGACACCCCAAGAGTGGCGTGGCCGGCTACTCACAGGGGGACCTGGACCAGGGACCCCGAGGTCTCTGCCACTGCAGACAAGAATGCCCGCGTCACGAGTCAAGCTACCCACAGGAAGTCAACCCTGTGTTCAAATCCCGTCCATGTCACCTGCCGGCTGGGACCCGCCGGGCAGACAGGGTCCGGCAGATAGCTGTGCATCAGTGAAATGGGTGTGGTGGGTGATGCCCCGGGACATGTCAGACTTGCCATTCTCTGCTGAGTCAGGGATCACACGGTTTTCCTTCCTCCTTCTCTAATTCCCATTCCTGAGCCAGGAACCCAGGTGCCAGGAAGGGTGGGGACAGGGTGAAAGATGGTAATAATTACAACTTTCCTGAGCGTTGGCCACACACCAGGCTTGTGCTCAGAACTTTGTGTGGCTGAACCCCTTCCGTTTCCACAACAGTCCTGTGAGGG
Organism: Globicephala melas; assembly: GCF_963455315.2. Classification (NCBI taxonomy): domain Eukaryota; kingdom Metazoa; phylum Chordata; class Mammalia; order Artiodactyla; family Delphinidae; genus Globicephala; species Globicephala melas. The sequence goes on along the minus strand of NC_083332.1, from coordinate 7,675,927 downwards.
TGATGATGTTAGGATTCCCATTTTACAGATGGGAAAGCTGAGGCCCAGAGAGGACTCGTACATCTGGGATTTGCTCCGGAGACCCCTCTCTTTACCTCCATGCTAGAGAAAGGGATCAGACAGGGGCCTGGAACTACAGGGAGGGGCTGCCCCTCTGTGGCCCCGTCACCTTCACGGGGTGGGGGTGGACGCTGGCCACCCCAGATGGGATCAATGAGTCTGTGGTCTGTCCACCCTCCAGACCAACACTGCCCCATAGATACATAACCCGAGCCCCCTAGGTAAACATTTTCTTAGTCCCATTAAACAAAAAGTAAAAGAAACGTTGAAATTAATTTTAATTAGAAGTTTTATTTAACCTGTTATATCTGAAATATTCTTTCAACCTATAATCGATAGAAAAAAATATGAATAAGATACTTTAGTCTTTTCATAGTAAGCCTCTGAACACAGTGTGCACTTTCTCAAATCAGGTGCTAACCTTACGTCAGAAAGATCTGATTTGCATTCAGTTCTCATCACCATTACAGCTGACAAAAGTCGATTCTCAGGCCTGAGCTTTTCCAAACCTGCATAAAAAAGTATTCTAATAATTGGGCTTCCCTGGTGGCGTAGTGGTTGAGAGTCTGCCTGCCGATGCAGGGGACGCGGGTTCGTGACCCTGTCCGGGAGGATCCCACATGCCGCGGAGCGGCTGGGCCCGTGAGCCATGGCCGCTGAGGCTGCGCGTCCGGAGTCTGTGCGCCGCAACGGGAGAGGCCACAACAGTGAGAGGCCCACGTGCCACACAACACACACACACAAAAGTATTCTAATAATTGAATTGAGTGTCAGTGTTTCAGTTGAAATCAATAATAATTCAATAAAATTAAAAGTTGTGCCCCCCTCCGGGTTGCATGGGCCACATTTCAAGGGCTCAGTAGCTACACGAGGCCAGCGGCTGCCATGGTACAGAACAGTACGTTTCCATCGTCAGAGGAAGTTCTATTGGATGGCATGGCTCCAGGCTGCAAAGGCCTCAAGGGTGGGAGAGGTACATAGTAGGGGCTTAATAAATATACGTTGGAAGGGAGAGAGAGAGAGAGAGCATAAGGGAAGAGAGAAAAGTCGAGAAGAGCCTTCAGGCTAAAGGCACAGCACATGCAGAGTTCCAACGGTGTGGTGGAGCATGGCGTATGCAGGGAACAAGTTGAACTTGACAGTGGGAACAGAACAACACTGGCTGTGCTAGCGTGGGGATCGAGGGGAGGTGGGGCAGTGCAAGCTACCGGGCCCACAAAGAATCTGCTGGGCTTTGAGGGACAGAGCCAGGGATGCAGGACAAAGAACCCTGAGAATTTGAAGAAAGTGATTCATTTCTTTAGCTACATTGTTCTCTATCACCATCATCATCATCAAAGTAATAAATCAAAAAATCATTTAAAAGTGTGTATAGATTTTAAATGTGCAGGAATAGCCAGGGAAGAAAAAAAAAAAAGAATGGGGAGGGAGAATTGACCCTATCAGAACTTAAAATCTATAAAGTTACTCTAATCCAAACAGTATGACATCCCACCCTATGACCCTGCAATTCCAATGCTACTTATTTGCCCGAGAGAAATGAGCATGTAGTTTCCACACGAAGACAAGTATGGTCACAGGGGGTTTATGCATATTAACGGCACCCGGAAACAGCCATGAACAGGAGAATGGGTCAGCACACCGTAATCTATTGATACAGTCGAACTCTACTCAGCCATGAAAAGGAACAAACTCTATAATGCACACACAAACATGGGTGCATGTCAAGAGTATTATGCTAAGCAAACGAAGCCAGATGCCAAGAGTACTTTCTATAAGTTGACAGCCCTAGAAGGCCCGAGACCAGCCAAGTCAATTTATGTGGAAAAACTCAGAAGAGTGGTAGCCTCAGGGTGGAGGTGTGAGCTAATTGGGAAGAAGCACCAGGAAGTGTTCTGGGGTGATCGACTATTTTATATTATGAGAGGGGTTTGGATTGCATGGAGGGATTATGCATTGGTCAAAATTCACTTAAAAGTAGGAGGCTTTGCGAGACAAAGTTCTAGCTGGCTGTCCACCCATCTCTACATCATGGTCATTTCTATGTGGGGGAATTGCAGGCGATATTCATTTTCTTCTCTATTATTTTTTGTATCTTCCAAATGTTCTATATGTAATTTTCATAAGCAGAAAAATAATGATTCCAAAACTTTAGGTGATAATAATTTCCATCTGTTATTAAAATAATTGAAAACACGAAAAAAAAAAAATAGGACGTTTCCTCAACAGGAAAGTAATGTTCAAGATGGAAATGGGATATCTCGCAGCTATTAAAAACATTTTTTTAATTGAATGAAAGATTCTTTAAATTCTATAGTGCTTTAAAATTTTCAAAAGTTTCACACACATGATTTCATATAATCCCATAATAATAACCCTTTTTAAAAAATCCCCTACCCCTATGTTGTTCCTCCCCCCTTCCCTCTCCCCCATGGTAACCACTGGTTTGTTCTCTATATCTGTGAGTCTGCTTCGTTTTTGTTTTATTCACTAGTTTGTTGTGTTTTGGGGATTACACATATAAGAGATATCATGCAGTATTGGTCTTTCTCTGTCTGACTTATTTCACTTAGCATAATGCCCTCCAAGTCCATCCATGTTGCTGCAAATGGAAAAATTTCCTTCCTTTTTATGACTGAGTAATATTATATTATATATATATGTATATACATATCACTTTTTTTTTTTTTAAGTTGCGGCATGCGGGATCTTTTAGTTGCAGCATGCGGACTTCTTAGTTGCGGCATGCAGGCGGGATCTAGTTCCCCGAGCAGGGATCAAACCCCAGCCCCCTGCATTGCGAGTGCAGAGTTTTACCCGCTGGACCACCACGGAAGTCCTTATCACATCTCCTTTAGCCATTCATCTGTTAATGGACACTTAGGTTTCTTCCATACCACGGCAATTGTCAATAATGCTCTGGAAGCTATTTTTAAAAACAAGGATTGTAGATCAGCTATACCCCAATAAAAATTAATTTAAAAAATAAATAAGATAAAAACAAGGAGATAGCTGCGGAGAGATAGCTGCAGATTTGAAAAGACTGCCATAGTAGAGTAACTAAAAAATAAGCAAGATGCAGAGTAAGGTCTGATATCAATATTGCTTAGAAGGAGGACGGGGACTTCCCTGGTGGTCCAGTGGGTAAGACTCCCTGCTCCCAATGCAGGGGGCCCGGGCTCCATTCCTGGTCGGGGAACTAGATCCCACATGCCTGTCACAACTAACCTGGAGCAGCCTAAATAAATAAATAATTAATAATTTAAAAAAAAAAAAGTCGGACAAGCAGGAACAGAGAAGGAAGCTGAGTGTCCACACTGTGCTCGCATGTACTTCTACAAGTGCGGTTAAGGTACGCACAAAGCTGGTGGTATGGGCATCTCCAGAGGCTGGTATGGCCGTGCTGGGGGAGACCATTAACTTGTTAACAAGCCCAGATGATAATAAATACATATAACTTATTAATAAACCCAGATGATCAATAGATACAGAGAGACAATCCAATAATTTGTGATTTTCCCTTTTTTTTTTTTTTTTAATTTTTTTTTTTTGGTCCTGCCGTGCAGCTTGTGGGATCTTAGTTCCCCAACCAGGGATTGAACCCGGGCCACGGCAGTGAAAGCACTGAGTCCTAACCACTGGACCTCCAGGGAATTCCTGTTATTTTCCTAATTAGATCTTCTAAAAAGAAGGAAAGGTACACATGTGCCGTATTAAGGCAGTCTAGCAGGTGTTAAAAACATCCCCCCACTTCTGGATCTTAAGTCGGTAGAAGTTCATTTCAAACTCACATCCCAGCCCCACGTGGGCTCTCCTGGTGATGTGATGCCAGGCTCGGCTCTGCCATCCTCCACCCGTGACTCCCAAGTCCCCGGAGAAACCTCTCTGGTCCCACCAGCAACGGAGGCAGAGGGCTAGCACGTGGCAGTCACTGCCACTGTGTTCACCATTCAGAATTCAAGATGTGCAGAAGGGCATAAAATGGAAAATTCTGGTTCTCACAAACACCCCAGACCCATCCCCAGAGTAACCACTTCTAAGGCTTGCCTGCCAGAAAATTTTTCTCTATGTGTGTATCTTGTTTTTACTTGCTTTTTTGTTTGTTTGTTTTTGTTTTTGTTTCTTGCGGTACACGGGTCTCTCACTGTTGTGGCCTACTCCCGTTGCAGAGCACAGGCTCCGGACGCGCAGGCTCAGCGGCCATGGCCCATAGGCCCAGCCGCTCCACGGCATGTGGGATCTTCCCGGACCGGGGCACGAACCCGTGTCCCCTGCATCGGCAGGCGGACTCTCAACCGCTGCGCCGCCAGGGAAGCCCTACTTACTTATTTTTTAAACATAAGTAAGATATTACTTTATATCTGGCTCTGCCCCTTGTCTTTTCACTCTCTGTAATATCTCAGACATCTTCCCAAATAAATGCTACCTCCTTACCCCTCCGATCTTTTGGAATTTTCATAATGAAAATTCCAAGACATAGAAAAACGTTGGAGGAATTATTCAGCACGCACCCTCTCTATACCCACTACTCCTAAAATTTTATTATACTTGTTTTATCATATATCTGTACATCTTTCTATCCATCCAGCAATCCGTACTGGTGATGCATTTCAAAGGAGTGATTTGCAACCATCAGAACATTCCACCTTAAACATTCCAGGCTGCATATTATGAAATAGACTTCAATACTTGTTTATGGGCTTTTTTTTTTAACAGATGATGTTTATGTACAGGGCACTGCACAAACTTATGAAGTGTGCCATTTTGAGAAATACATGTGTAACCCCAATCCCTATCAAAACATAAATGCCTCCTTTTGAATGGCTGGATTCCAAGGTTTGCAGGCGGTGATTTATTCATCCAGTCCTGATTTATTTATCCAGTTCTCTGTTGTTCAGGTCCCTCTTACAATGTTGCAATTAGCTTGGTGGTCCATATATCACCGGGCACTTCCTCAAGGTCACCCATCCCATAAATTTCTGGAGGTCACGTTCATTTGTGCATCCAACAGATATAATGGAGCGCTGCCTGCCTGTCTGATGCTGGTTCTTGGAGGTGGGACATGGGAGAAGCAGAATTTCTGTTCCCTTGTAGCTACTACTAGTGGGGAAGATTGATTTCAAGAAGTCAATAGACAAAGAAAATAGTTACTAAGTATTAAAAGGGCTATGAAAGAAAAGAACAGAGTGCTGAGAGGGGTAAAAATGCGCATGGACCGGGTGTGCTCTGCTTGAGTGGAGGTGGCCTGTATAACTTAAAATGTTGCCAAGTGATCTCCCAAAGAGGTTATTCTAATGTCTCCTCAGCGGCCGCAGATGAGAGCAGGAGAGTGAAAGAGCCCGGTTCTCTGCGCTCTGGCCAAGGCGTGAGTCACTCCACTGAGGTGGAGGTGGCCAGAGGAGATGGGGACGCTTGAGGAGATGGGGACGCTCGCCCAGATGGGCTCCAGGCAGCGGAATTTCGGGGGGTGAGGGAAGGCACTCCTGCAGGCGAGAGCAGCTCAGGCAAAGGAGGGCGGCTGCCACTGCACAAGGTGCCCTGGGAATAAGGCGCACTGAACCCAGCTCAGGCTTGAGGAGCCTTGAAAACGCTCTCCCGAGAAAGGCAGGCCAGTTGACCACAGGCACCTGCTGTGAGTCAGCAGGACAGCGGGGCTGCGGAAAACCTCCTCATGCGGCCGGATCGCATGCATGGACGGGCGGGGCCCTCTCAGAGGAGTGGGGGTCAGTTTCAGTCCCACAAGACCCCTGAATGCCAGCAGCCTGCCCTCTCCCCGCCTTTGTACACACTATTCCCTCTGGTACACACACTCACAGCTCTTCCCTCACCTCCTTCGGGTCTGCTCAAATGTCACCTCCTCGGAGGGCCCTCCCCTGATTCCATCGATCTCACATTGCAAACCCTCCCAACCCCAGACGCTTCCTGTCCCCCACCAGCTTCATTTTTTCCATCACCATCCGATACACTACATTTTGAACATTCTGTGTTCATTTTATTGTTCATTCAAACATAAACTGCAATAGGGATTCTTGTTATGTTCTGATGTTTTTTGGTTTTGTTGTGTGTTTTGTCAGTTGTACTCACTTTCCTATCCCCCGGGGCCTGGCACATAGTAGGTGCTCAATAAATATCTGTGGGCCAAATGAATGAATTTGCCCCATCTCAGGCAAGATGGCCTAAAGCTCCTGGAATGGGGAGCTCTCTTTGAACATCAGACTGGGAGGTCCCTGGAAAAGAGGTCCCTGGTCCCTGCCCACCCGTCACTGCTCGTTCATCAAATGAGACCAGAGAGGTTTTGAGAGTGACCTCGGGTTACACGGCAAATCGAAGGCAGGTCTGTAATACAGGCAAGGGTTGCTTCTCTGCACAACCCTGGGTAGCCAAGAGGGACGCTGGCCAACGGGATGTCTTGTTATAATAATGGTTAATGGGCGTTAAGTATTGACATTTATATGAACGAGGTTTTTTTTTAAAAAAATCAATCAGTAAAATTGATTTGTGTGTGGGGGTGTGTGTATAGCTTTATGAATTCTAACACATGTATAGATTTGTGTAACCATCACCACAATCAGAATACAAAACTGCACCATCAGCCCTTTGAGTCACACCCTCCCCCATCCCTAGCTGCCCTCTCCCCTCCCACCCCTCATCCCCACAGCTACTGATCTATTCCCCGTCCATATACTTTTGTCTTTTGTCAGAAATGACATATTAGTTTCCTATTGCTGCTGCAGTAAATGACCACAAATGCAATACAAATCTATGCTCATACATTTCTGGAGGCCAGAAGTCTGAAATCAGCGTTGCTGGGCTAAAATCAAAGTGTTATCAGGGTGGCGCTCCTCCCGTTCCCTTCTGTGCCTTTTCCAGCTCCTAGAGGCCCTGCATCCTTTGGCCCGTGGCCCCTTCCTCTGCCTCTTCAAAGCCAGCTGCGTAGCCTCTTCCGATCTCTCTCCTCTCTGACGTCTGCTTCCATTATTATATCTTCTCTCTCTGATTCTAACCCTCCTGTCTCCCTTTTACAAGGACCCTTGTGATTACATTTAGGGCCCACTGAATTCTCTCCCCATCTCAAAACCTGAACCTAATCACAGCAGCAAAATCCCTTTCCTGGTGCAATGGATCATGTTCGCAGTTTCTGGAGACTGAGACGTGGACCTCTTTGGGGGGTGGTCATCATTCCACCCACCACAGACATTAAATGGAATTGTACAGACGGCGATCTCCTGAGTCTGTTTTCCTTCACTCCACCCAATGCCTTTGGGACCCATCTGTGCGGTGGTGAGTATCAAAGGTTTGCTTCTTGTCCTTGCTGAGTAGTACTGTGTGGTGTACGTGTACCACTGTTTATCCACTCACCTGCTGACGGACGTTTGCGCCGCTCCCAGTTTCTGGCGATTATGAATAGGGCAGCTATAAACATGCGAGTACAGACGTTGGTGTGAAAAAGAGTTTTTGTTTCTCTTGGGTGAACTCCCAGGAGAAGGAGAAACTCTGCTTTAAAATCTGTGCTTATCTTAAGAGATTTCATTGAGGGCTATTGATATACAATATCGAATATAATACAATATAATGATAATAATTATAACATACACCTAGGAGTTAAATATTCCTGTGACCAAGGGGAAGGAGGTGGACACTGAGACTCAGAGAGGTCATGTAAGCTGCCTGAGGTCAAACCTAGGTCTTCCTGACCGCCCCCCACCCCCAAGACCCCAGAGCCCCTGCCCAGAATGAGCACACCTGAGGACAACTGTATGACGATTGGCGAGGCGCTACCCCATGGCACTGGGTGGGTTCAAAGCCCAGCTCTGCCGTCTGCCGCTGTGTGATGTTAGCCAAGTTACTTTGCCTCTCTGTGCCTCTACTTCCTCATTTGTAACGCGGGGATAGAAATACTATAGCGGGTAGCCTCCTAGAGTTGTTGAGGAAATAAACGAACTAAGGCACATAATGTAGTGAGGAGTGTCGGGCCAGGGGGCACTGTGAGTGTTATTTGTATTTCTTCATAAATATTGAGGGAGGCCCTCCGTGTTTTGATATGTTGGCAATCCAGACAGAACGGCCCCCCGCCCAGGCTACGGAGGGCCTTGAGCTCTGGGCCACGTGGGGAATGAACAGGAAGGAGAAACTGGAGGCCAAGAGACTCTGGAGGAGGCTGCGTTGAGGGTCCAGGGGGGCGAGGAGGAGACCTGAGCTGGACAGGGGTAGTGGGGACAGAGAAGAAGAGCTAAGGCCTGGTGGACTGGGGGGCGGGGGGATGGGAGGAAGGAGGATCGCCAGGTTGGGCCATTCTTAGCGTTTCATGTCCTGGGGTCTCCCTAGCAGAGCAGGCCAGGCCCCTTCGAGGAGGCTAAGTACGTCCTTGGCCCATTGCCCGTCATGTGGGCTGTAGCTCTGTCCGCTGTTCCTCCTGCGGCTGGTCTCTGCCCCAGCCCAGCTGTCACCTTCATTCCTCGGCTCCAGCCAAGCAATAGCTGCATGCCAGGCCCTGGACCTGGCATGGGAAAAGAATGGGCTCGGAGCCCAAGGAGAGGAAAGGTCACCCCAGGGCCAGATTTAATTTACAAGGTGGGGAGAGAAGACACACAGCACCTGTTTGGGGACACACCGTAAGATTCAGCCCAGCAGGAATGCAGGTGGGGTCCCCCCTCTCCAGCCTCCTGGCAGGAGGAACAGCTGATGCAAGGCCAGAGGCTGGAATAGTGCTCGGTGCACTGGGGGGCTTTGACTGGAGTAGGGGGATGTGGGGAAGGAGGGCCTGGAACAGAACTGTCTACGGGGCTGAGGTTCAAATCTCAGCTCTGCTCGGTACTTGCCGCATGGCCTTGGCCAAATCGCTTCCCCTCCCTCAACCTCCGTTTTCTCACCTGTCACCTCAGAACATGCAGGGAGATCCCAGCTCTCCCCCAGTCATGTCTCGATTATTTATTAAACGTTGATGCTCAGTCATTTACTGAGCAATAGTTGTTCTCGGCCCAGAGGGCGCATGGTAAGGTCTGGACACTGTTGACCTGGAATGAGGCCAGGCTTTGGAAGTTTCTAAAATCCCCAGAGGGGATTCTAAAATGCCCAGGGCTGAGAACCACAGAGGCAGGTGTTAGGAGGTAACAAGCGCTCTTTGAGTTTCCTTAACTTTTTTCCTGGTAACCCCCTTCATTCATTCACCCATTTATTCATTCAAACGTTCATTCATCACACATTCATTTATTCACACATTCGTTCAATCACACATTCATTCATTCGCACATTCATTCAACCACACATTCATTCATTCACACGTTCATTCATTCAGTCAAATACTGGTTGGACACCAACAATGTGCCGGCACTGTGGATTCCACCCTGGCCTCCACCCTGGCCCCGCAATTTGGAGATTGTAAGTGCTGAGGAGGATGGCGGGACACCCTCATATTTATTCATGTATGCATTCAGTGACTATGTCAAGGACTCCTGAAGGGCACAGTATCTTTTCCTGGTTGGCAACCCCATTTTCCTCTCCGGTAAGCTGGGGAGAACACTTCTCCTTCAAGGAGCTGTTGGTGAGATCAAAGACAAAAATAGCGCTGCACGCTAAAGGGCGCTTCAGTGTCCTGAGCATTTATTAGGAGCCAGGGGCTTAATGTATATTATCCCTTTTAATCTTTAGGTAGGATTAAAACCTTGAGGTTGAGATTACTGTTATCTTCATGTGTCAGAAGAGGAAACTGAGGCTCAAAGAGGTGAGATCTGCTGCCCAGGGCACAGAGAGAGCACATGTGACCCACCAGAGCCAAGACCCAGGCACTTAGCAGCTAATCTGCCTAGTGACGGATGGCCTCACAGCCCCGCCCACTGGCCTAAATCCGCCTGGCAACTAGTGACATCACTAATTCTGCTGCCTGCGCTCAACCTATGACATCACTGAACCATAAAGTAATTACAATAAGCTGAGGGCCTACTGTGTGCCAAAGGCGGTGCCAAGCAGCCCCTCCTCTGGGCTCACACGATGCCCGGTGTTGCCTCTATTACTAAGTATAATCATAACGATAATTTTAGCCTGGATTTATCGAATGCAGACCACAAGCCAGGCTCTATTTTAATCATTTTTATTTCTTTGGGTGCATTAAACCCTCCCACTATCTCTATTTTTTAAAAATTAATAAACATTTATATAGTGTATATTCCTATGTCAGGCCCCGTTCTAAGCACTTTTTACATGCTCACGACCATCCTATGAGGTAATGTTTACTTATTATCCCCATTTTATGGATGGAAGGACTGAAGCGCAGAGAGGATGAATGACTTGCCCACAGCCACATAACTGGAGAGAGGTAGGATTCAGACTCAGGTATTCCGGCTCCAGGGTTTATGCCGTTAACCAAGACACCATGCTACTTCTCCTATCTCCTATTTTACAGTTGAGGAAACTGAGGCCTAGAGAGATTAAGCCCCAGGCCTCAGCTCTGCTAGAGAGTGCCAAAGCCAGACTCTGAGCCTGCAATGTCCAGCTCCAGAAACACAATATTTCTCACATCTGTCTTACTTAGGTTACTTAGAAACAGGGCCTGCAAAGCCCCTGCCACCGCCCCTCTGAGGTGACCAGCGCTTCCTTCCTGGTCCCCTGGGGAACATCCCCCAGCCAAGAACAAAGCCTTTTCCAACAGACCCTAGACCACATGCCAGCTTCCTCCGTAGCCTCCCCACGGCCCCGCCTTGGGACACTGCCCTTTGGAAACCCTGGCTGGGCTGAGCCTTACCTGGGCTCCCCAGAGCCCTCCTTTGACCCCAGGCAGAGGAAACAATTCTCTAGCTTTTGTCCTTCTCCTGCAAGCCTGAGCCTGGTGCCAAGCCTTGGAGAAATTCCCCATCCCTCAAATCTCTGAAGCTGGTGGAGGCCTTCAGGAAAGACACTGGGAGATCCCTGGGCAAGTCACAGCCTTCAATGGGCCTCAGTTTCCTCATCTGTCAACTGGGCGCACAAGGGAAAACTAACAGAAAAGGCCTGTGCAAGACAGCTGGGGTTTCACCTTCACTGGGCCCAGCACCTCGTCTCCATTTTTTTTTTCCCTTGCCTCATTTTTATGAAAAACAGTTGTTTTAGTGGGAAGCATAATTTTTTCCCTTTAATGTTTTATTCATTCATTGCAAGTTTTTTTTTTAACATCTTTCCTGGAGTATAATTGCTTTACAATGGTGTTTTAGTTTATGCTTTATAACAAAGTGAATCAGCTATACATATACATATATCCCCATATCTCTTCCCTCTTGCGTCTCTCTCCCTCCCACCCTCCCTATCCCACCCCTCTAGGTGGTCACAAAGCACTGAGCCGATCTCCCTGTGCTTCCCACTAGCTATCTATTTTACGTTTGGTAGTGTATATATGTCCATGCCACTCTCTCACTTTGTCCCAGCTTACCCTTCCCCCTCCCTGTAACCTCAAGTCCATTCTCTAGTAGGTCTGCGTCTTTATTCCCTTCCTGCCCCTAGGTTCTTCATGACCTTTTTTTTTTTTTTTTTTTTTAGATTCCATATATATGTGTTAGCATACAGTATTTGTTTTTCTCTTTCTGACTTACTTCACTCTGTCTGACAGACTCTAGGTCCATCCACCTCACTACAAATAACTCAATTTCGTTTCTTTTTATGGCTGAGTAATATTCCATTGTATATATGTGCCACATCTTCTTTATCCATTCATCTGTCGATGGACACTTAGGTTGTTTCCATGTCCTGGCTATTGTAAATAGAGCTGCAGTGAACACTGTGGTACATGACTCTTTTTGAATTATGGTTTTCTCAGGGTGTATGCCCAGTAGTGGGATTGCTGGGACCTATGGTAGTTCTATTTTTAGTTTTTTAAGGAACCTCCATACTGTTCTCCATAGTGGCTGTATCAATTTACATTCCCACCAACAGTGCAAGAGTGTTCCCTTTTCTCCACACCCTCTCCAGCATTTATTGTTTGTAGATTTTTTGATGATGGCCATTCTGACTGGTGTGAGATGATATCTCATTGTAGTTTTGATTTGCATTTCTCTAACGATTAATGATGTTGAGCATCCTTTCATGTGTTTGTTGGCAATCTGTATATCTTCTCTGGAGAAATGTCTATTTAGGTCTTCTGCCCATCTTTGGATTGGGTTGTTTGTTTTTCTGATATTAAGCTGCATGAGCTGCTTGTAAATTTTGGAGATTAATCCTTCGTCAGTTGCTTCATTTGCAAATATTTTCTCCCATTCTGAGGGCTGTCTTTTCGTCTTGTTTCTGGTTTCCTTTGCTGTGCAAAAGCTTTGAAGTTTCATTAGGTCCCATTTGTTTATTTTTGTTTTTATTTCCATTCCTCTAGGAGGAGGGTCAAAAAGAATCTCGCTGTGATTTATGTCATAGAGTGTTCTTCCTATGTTTTCCTCTAAGAGTTTTATAGTGTCCAGTCTTACATTTAGGTCTCTAATCCATTTAGAGTTTATTTTTGTGTATGGTGTTAGGGAGTGTTCTAATTTCATTCTTTTACGTGTAGCTAGCTGTCCAGTTTTCCCAGCAAGACTTATTGAAGAGGCTGTCTTTTCTCCATTGTATATTCTTGCCTCCTTTGTCAAAGATAAGGTGACCATAGGTGCATTGCAAGTTTTATTAGAGTAAAACACAAGTGCTGTGAACAGAGCTTCAGTCAATTGCCCAAGGAATTTTGCAGAGGGCGCACCTTGTAACCAGCTCCACCCCCATCTGCCCCCACTTCCCAGGGGTAAGCATCTTCCTGCCTTCTAACATCTTAGGTGATTTGTCCCTGTGTTTGAACTTCCCCTAATTCGAATCATATCATCTAGACTCTCTTGTGTCCTTCATCCCCCGTTCAACATTTTGTTTCTGAGTTTTACCTGTGTGGTCGGACCCTAGCCCTCTTTATAGATCCTCACAATATCTATAAATCCTCTTCACTACCCCGAAATGAAATCCACAGACAGTATAATCCACTTACACGCGTAATTTTTCCCCCAGTTCGATGTATTGTCCTAAGTGTACCAGAAAGGACCGCAAATGGAAATTAGCACCGAGTAACGGCTAAGAATGGGCAAATCCGTGTTTCATGGGGCCTGAAGCTTATACTGTTTTGAGGGGATTCCCCTTAAGAAAAAGAATCAGGGGCATTCCTTGGCGGTCCAGTGGTTAGGACTCTGCGCTTCCACTGCAGGGGGCCCGTGTTCAATCCCTGGTCTGGGAAATAGGATTCCACAAGCCACCTGGCGCGGCCAGAAAAATAAATAAATAATTTTTTTAAAAAAAGAAAGAAAGAATCAGTACGTGTGACTGCAACATTAGGAAGAAGGAATGTTTGTTTAGAACGAGCAAAGAAATTACAGTGACTTGTCTCATTCTGAAAGCTGGCAAACACTCCAAATATTCCAGAAAAATAACACACCGGCTTCTGGCTTCAAACCTGAGTCTCCTCCTCCACCCCATACTTTTGGTGCCAAGCGCCCCTGGGCATGTGATAGCGTGATCCGACTTCCGTGTCCCCAGCCTTCCTGTCATTACTTGCGCCCAACTAGTGTCCCGGAAGCAAATCCTGCACCCAGCCAGCTCGCCATCCCATAACTACACACAGACATGACCGCAAACCTTGTAAATATCCCAGGAAAGTCCAATGAAATGTATCTCCAACTCAGCTTTACCTTAGCCAGGTCCCCAAAACACCTATCGCTCTCCCACGCCAGGGTCAGGAGATCTCGAGGGAGGCTGCAAAGGCAAGAGTGATCGAATTAAACGGATTGTTCTCAATACATCTCACTTTGGAAAACTGTACTTCCTTGTATGGTTATATGAACACATTGCAGGGTTTTGGGAAAAGCAGCTTGAGTGAGGGGTTTGACGCTTAAGACTGCCCCAGCTTCCCAGGGACTCCACATCTGGTTTTCGCAGGTGGCCCTGCCGCTCTGTGGCCGCTTAGGAATGGGCAGGGCACCTGACTCTTTGGCCTATGTTTGTAAAATGGGGGGTGCTGCCTTTCTGGAGGGTTGGGGTGAAGAGTAAACATGTGGAAAGCGCTTAGTCCCACTTTGCAGAGGTGAAGCGCTGCTTGTCCCGCCAGCTGTGTGGCTTTGGGCAAGTCACTCAACCTCTCTGTGCCTCGCTTCCTTCATCCAGAAAATGGGGATAATAATCATTGTCACCTCATAGGATTGTTATGGGGTGTTAGTAAACCATCCTCACTTTGCAGATGAGGAAAAGGGCGCAGAGAAAATTCCTTGCCAGTGTTCCACCAGCGAGCGGGGTGCACCTCGCCCATCTCCTTGCTTGCCCTTCGTCACCTGCCCCGAGATCCCTCCGCCACTTTCTGCCGCCATCTGTCCTGGAGGCCTCAGCTGTAAAGCTGGACCCTTGTGTAGGCTCCTGGGACCTCGAAGGACACTCAAATGCAGGCCCCGTGGGACTTCCCTGGCGGTCCAGTGGTTAAGGCTCCGCGCTTCCACTGCAGGAGGCACGGGATCGATCCCTGGTCGGAGAACTAAGATCCCGCCTGCAGCCGACCTTAAAAAAAAAAAAAAAGCAGGCCCCTGGCCCCCCACTCTCCCAGGGGTGACACCTGTCCTCACCTCCTTCCCGGTCCTTACGGTGTCTCTCCCCCACCCTCCTACAGCCAGAATTTGTCAGGCGAATACTTCAGGTATAAAGGCATCCTCTTCCCCGTCGGCATCTACTCACCTGAGAGCATCAGCATCGCAGAGAACTCGGAAGTGCAGGACGATGACATCTTCATCATCACCTACCCCAAGTCAGGTACCCGCTGGGCCGGGGCAGGGGTGCTACGGAGAGTGCTGTGGGTGATGAGAAGGGTACACTAAGGAGAATGGAAGAGGAAAGAGGGAGGGGGTGGGGCGGATGGGGGACGCCTTGGTCCGTTCAGAACCGAGGTGAGCTTGGCCTTTGCACTGGCAGGTCCCTCCGCCAGGGGGCACCCTTCCCACCAGATCCCTGTGTGCCTCGCTCCCTCCCTTCCACCGGGCTGGCTCTCACACCCACTGGGAGGCCTTCCCGGACCTCCCTGGCTAAAATAGCGTCCCCATCCTGTCCCTCTCTATCCCTTAACGCCCCTCATATTTTTCTTCACTGACGGCCACTATATCGTATTTTCATTTGTTGATTTAGTCTGGCTTCCTCACTAGAACATGGCTCAGTGAGTACAGATATTCCGGTTTGTCTTGATCGCGGCTGTGTTCTTTGAACCTAAAACAGTGCCTGGAACTTATTCAATAAATATTTCAGGAAGGAAGGAAGGAAGGAGGGAAGGAAGGAAGGAAAGATCTTAATTTTCTCCATTCGGTTACTGAAATGCTACTTACTGTTTGTCTACCACGTGCAGAGACACAGCTCTGAACAAAGGAGACATTTGTTGGGAGATACAGGCTTCATTGAAACATGCAGTCGCCTATATTACTATCTAATTAGGGTTAGGGTGGGTCCCCTCCCCCCCAAGGAAAGGTGAAGAGAGCATTAAGTGTAGGTAATAAGAAGGTCTGCGGGATAAGGGCAGGCTTCCTGGGGAGAAGATGTTCATGCAGAGAGTTGGAATCTGCAGAGCAGTTTGAGTGGGAAAGGGTATCCTAGACAGAGGGACAGCATGTGCAAAGGCCCTGAGGTGGGAGGTGGCTCGGTGAGTTTGAGGAAGCAAGAGAAGGTCAGTGGGACTGCGGTGGAGGGAGTGACAGGAGAGGCCCCGTGGCAGGGGGTGGGGGAGTTCTTCTCTAAAATGTTGGAGCTGCCTTCTTAATGTTTTTCAAAATATTTTTGAAATTTTTCAAAATATTATATTCACCCTTTCCAGCATAGAGTTCGATGAGGCTTTTTTTGCTTTTTGGTAACATTAAAAAAAATAATTAACATACCATACAATTCACCCATTTGAAAGTATAAAAATCTATGGCTATAGTATATTCACCAAGTTGTGCAACCATCACTACAGTCAACTTTAGAACATTTTCATCACCCCTAACAAGAAACTCCGTACCCATTAGCCATCACCTCCCAATCCCCACATCCACATCCCTAAGCCTTAGGTATCTGCTTTCTCACTATACGGATCTGCCCGTTCTGGACGTTTCAGGTAAATGGAATGATACAATATACGGTCTTCTGTGTCTGGTATCTTTCACTTAGAGTAATGTTTTTGAGGTTCTTCCAAGTTGTTGTCAGTGCTTCCTTCCTTTTTATGGCTGAATAATATTCCATGATATGGTTATACTCTATCCTGCTTATTCATTTATCAGTTGATAAACAATCAGTTGGTTTGTATTCACTCTTTGACTCTTAAGAATAATGCTTGTGGGAACATTGATATACAAATCTGTCTGTGGATGCGTTTTCATTCCTCTTGGAGTTCTATGAGTTTTGAGAGACATATACAAGATACACCACAATCAAGACATAGAGCAGTTCAGGGACTTCCCTGGCGGTCCAGTGGTTAGGACTTGGCACTTCCACTTCAGGAGGCCTGGGTTCAATCCCTGGTGGGGGAACTAGGATCCTCCAAGCCATGTGGCATGGCCAAAAAAAAAGATATAGAACATTTCCATCACCCACCTAAAACAAACAAAAAAACCCTTCACACCCTTTCGTGGTCAGCTCCTTCCTCAACCCAGCCCCGGGCAACCATTGATCTGTTTGCGGCCCCAATAGTTTTGGCTTTTCCAAAATGTCATATACATGGAATCGTACCCTATGTAGCTTTTGAGACTGACTTCTTTCACTCAGCATAATGCATTTTAGATCCATCGAAGTTGTATTTTTTGTTGCTGAGGAGTATTCCATCAGCTGGATGGACCACGGTGGGTTTATCTATTCATCTGTTGAAGGACACTTGGGTATTTTTCCAGTTTGGGATGAGTATGAATACAGCTGCTCTGAAGCTTTGTGTACAAGTCTCTGCATGGAAATACGTTTTCGTTTATCTTGGGTAAATACTTAGAAGTGGGATTGCTGAGTTTATGGGAATTGTGTACGCTTAACTTTATGAGAAACTGTCAACTGCACTTTTTGGCAAGCTGGTTTACCATCTTGCATTCTCTCCAGCAACATAGGTGGGCTCCAGATGCTCTGCTTCCTTGTCAGCACTTGATATTGTCAAGTTTTTAAAAAAGTCATTCTAACAGATGTGTTCTAGTATCTCATTGTGGTTCGAATTTGCATGTCTCTAGTGGCTAATGATGTTGAGCATCTTTTCAGGGGCATACTAACCATCATTATCTTTCTTGGTAATGTGTCTGTTCCACTTTTTTTTTTTTTTTTTTTTTTTTGCTCTTTTTAACTGGGTTGTTCGTTTTCTAATTATTGAGTTTTGAGAGTTCTTTATATAATCTGAGTACACATCCTTTATCAGATATGCCTTTTGCAAATATTTTCTCTGAGTCTGTGGCTTGTCTTTTCATTTTCTTTTCAGTGTCTTCTCAGAGCAGAAGTTTAAATTTTGATGAGCTCCAACTGTCAATTTTTTCTTTAATGGATCAGACTTTTGATGTCACAGCTATGAAATCTTTTCCTAAACCAAAGGCATAAAGGTGGCCTTTATATTTTCTTCTAGAAGCTTTACAGTTTTAGATTTTACACTAAAGTCTATGATCTATTTTAAGATAATTTTTATGTGTGGTATGAGGTATAGATCAAGGTTCTTTGTTTGCATATGGTTGTCCAGTTATTCTAGCTATTTTTTAAAGTTTAAAATATCTTAAATTTCTCTCTTAGAAAGTAATGCATTCATAGTTCAAAATTCAAGAGGTACAAAAAGGTTTACACTGTAATATCTCTCTTCTCCCACAGTCACCAGTAGTCTCTGTGTATCTTTCCAGAATTTGCATGTACAAAAAAAAGTGTACATAATTTTTTTTAACTTTTTTCCCACAAAAGTTAACACGATACACGCCATTTTGCCTCATGTTTTTGTTTTGTTTTGTTTTGTTTTATGGTTGTGCCTTCTTTTTCCTTGTATTTTGATATCATCCTATCTTAGAACCGTAAACAAAGAGCTTCCTGGTTTTTGTTTTTTCTTAAAGTTCCATAGTATTGCATAACATTAGATGTACAAGAATTCTTGTTTAATTAGTTCCTTACTGATTAGCTTTTCCTGGTTTCCAATCTTTTGCATTTATTTATTTTTTTAAATTTATTTATTTATTTTTGGCTGCGTTGGGGTCTTCCTTGCTGCAGGTGGGCTGGGCTTTCTGTAGTTGGGGTGAGCGGGGGCTACTCTTCACTGCAGTGCACGTGCTTCTCATTGTGGTGGCTTCTCTTGTTGCAGATCAGGGGCTCTAGGCACACGGGCTTCAGTAGCTGTGGGGGCTTAGTCGCTCCGCGGCATGTGGGATCTTCCCGGACCAGGGCTCGAACTCATGTCCCCTGCATTGGCACGCGGATTCTTAACCACTGCACTACCAGGGAAGTCCCCAGTCTTTTGCATTTATACACCATATAAACTTTACACACAATGCCACATCTTGTGCAAGTGTCATTTGCACACGTATGCGTTTATCTGTAGAACAAATTCCTAGATATGGATTGCTTGGTCAGAGCCTCTGTGCGTTTGCAATTTTGATGAATATAGCCAAATTTCCCTCCACAGAAGTTGTGGAAATCTGTTCCCCAAACAGCAGGCTTTGTTTGAAATAGCTTTGGTGATAGACGGTAGTAGTGATGTTTGCACAACAATGTGAATGTACTTAATGCCTCAGAACCGTACTCTTAAAAATGGTTAAATTGGTAAATTTCATGTTAGGTATCTTTTGCCACATACCCACAAAAAAAGAATTATTAAGTGGTAACAGGGGATTAAAACACCAAGGGGTAAAGAGAACCCTAAACAATACAGGAAGAGCCAATACGGGGCGAAGCCCCTCCCTCTAGGACTGAAGCAGAGAGCACCCAAGGAAATTTGCTTTGGGATGCGGGGCGGGGTGAGGGGGAGTAAGTGTCACTGGGGTCTACTGCACTGCTGGCCGCTGTCCATCACAAGAGCTGGCTGGGAGAAGCCCAGGAGAACCAGGAGGAGAAATCCCATCCTTCTGCAGGGTTCCTCTGCGCCCTCTACTGACACAGCTTCACATTGCGCTAGGTGGCAAAGGAGATCCGTTTACACAGCTCCAATGGCACAAAGCAGGGCAACCAAGAGTGGATTTGGAGCTGAGAGGCGATACACTGGGAACTGGCACGGGGTAGTTCTTAGAATCCAGGACAATATAATACTAATGCCAGGTGATTGTTCACATTACGATGATTTCTCATCCGACCTACCTGTAATCTCCTGGAATCCAGACCTGTGAACTGGGTCATGGATGAGATCCCTTCCTACTATGTGACGTTTATGGCTCCCTCAAGAAATCAAGGGCTTACCCCCATGAAAGGGCAGTGAAAAGAGCTGAGATTTCAAGTCCAGCCACCTGAATTCAGTTCCAGCTTCCTCTATGTATTAATGGAGTGCTTCAGAATCTCAGAAGCTGGACCCAATAGCAATTTATTTCTTGGGAATTCCCTGGCAGTCCAGTGGTTAGGACTCCATGCTTTCACTGCCGAGGGCCCGGGCTCAATACCTGGTCGGGGAATTAAGATCCCACAAGCTGCGTGGCGCCGCCAAAAAAAAAAAAAGAAATTTATTTCTCATTCCTGTAAATTCCAGCTAGTGCTGGATAGATGGGGGGAAGTGGGGGGAAAATCCATGCAGTCTCCAGCATCCTGGCTCCTTCCATCTTCTGGCTCTGCCATCCCCAGGAGCCCCAGTTTCCACTGGCATCTCTGCACTCAGCCAGCAGGGGGCGGGGGTGGGGGTGGGGGTGGAGAGGAGGGGTCACGTGGCCGGTGTTTATGGGCCGAGTCTGGAAATGGCTGCACATGGCTGCCACTGCACTTCCTTGGCCAGAACTCAGTCCCACGGTCCCACATGTAGCTTCAGGGGAGGCTGGAAAAATGTCGTCCTGTTATATTCCCGGTAGAGAAACGAAATGGGGTTGGGTGGACAGTTGCCACTTCCAAGCTTTGCCGCCTTAGTTAGCAACTTTGTTTCTTTGAGCCTCAATTTCCTGCTTTGGAAATAAAGATAACCAATCCTAAGTGGGAAGAGGGAGGGATAAATTAGGAGTTTGGGATTAACAGATACACACTACTATATATAAAAGAGATAAACAACAAGGACCTACTATATAGCACAGGGAACTATATTCAATATCTTGTAATAACCTACAATGGAAAATAATCTGAAAAAGATATATATATATATATATATATATAAAATATCTGAATCACTTTGTTGTACACCTGAAACTAACACAAGATTGTAAATCAACTATACTTCAATTTTAAAAAAACATAACCAATCCTAACTTCTGTGCTGTGTGAGGAATCCATGCATTAAACATATGTAGCAAATTGTACAATAATGCAGCCATTATGAATTTGATTGTATCCCCCCTTCACCCCTCCCCACCTCTGATTAATTTGCCCAATTCTTCCAACAGGCACAAACTGGATGATTGAGATCCTCAGCTTAATCCTAAAGGACGGGGACCCCTCCTGGATCCGCTCAGTGCCCATTTGGAAGCGGTCGCCCTGGTGTGAGGCCATCATGGGTGCCTTCAGCCTCCCCGACCAGCCCAGCCCTCGCCTCATGAGTTCTCACCTCCCCATCCAGCTCTTCACCAAGGCCTTCTTCAACTCCAAGGCCAAGGTGTGGGAGGATGGAGGGGAGTGTGTGTTGGTGGGGCAAAGTATAACTAACTGATGAACTCAACACCTATTTATTGAGGACCTACTGTGTGCCCGGCCCTGATCTAGAACAGCAGCAAATACACACACAAGGAACACCTGCCTTATGAGCCCACATTCTAAAGGGGACAGACAAAGAATAGATGGAGTAAATAAGGAAAAGATTGAATACATCCAAGGTGATCAGTTCACATCGAGAAGGAGGGGAACATGGGGGTTAGAGTTAGGGGTACGGGTTGCAATTATAAATAGGGTGGTCAAAGGAGGCCTCAGTAAGAAGGCGTGGTTTGAGTAAAGACCTGGGAGGTGAGGGAAGGAAGCCAAAGGGGGTGTCTGGGGGAAGAACATTCCCGGCAGAGGCACGAACAGGTGCAAAGGCCCTGGGGTCTATGTGGCATGCCTGAGGTCCAGCAAGGAGGACTGTGTGGTTGCATCTAAGTGAGCAAGGGAGAGAGGAAGAGAGATGAGGTCAGAGAGGTGACAGGGACCAAAATGTGCAGGGCTGTGTGGACTTCGGTGGGGAGTTTTCTTGTCGCTGATTGAGACAGGAGCCAGGGGAGGGCTCAGAGCCAAGGAGAAACAGGATCCAACTTAGGTTTTCACAGGCGCCCTCTGGCTGCAAGTCAGGGAACAGACCATCAGGGTGAGGGCAGAAGCCAGGTGCCAGGGAGGAGGTGACAATGGAGGCAAACAGGATGGTGGCCACAGGGGGGTGAAGAAAAGGGGCTGGGTTTGGAGTGTATTTGGAAGATGGAACCAGGAAGAGTGGCTGGCAGGTTGGATGTGGGTGTGAGAGAAACAGATGAGTCAAGGGTGACTGCAGGGGGTTTGGTTTAAGCAACTGGGAGGATGGAGCTGCCATGAACTGAGACAGAGAGGTTGTGGAGGAGAGGTTTGGGAGGAAGATGGTTCTGCTGTGACCCATCGACACCCAGGTGGAGGATGCCAATGGGCAGTGAGATAGACAAATCTGGATTTGACAGGAGAGATGTGGGCTGGACACATCTATTTGCAACCTACTGAGATGTGTATATATATATATGGAGAGAGACAGAGACAGAGAGAAACAGAGACAGACAGAGAGACAGAGACAGAGAAATTAAAGCCAGGAGACTGGTGGGATCACCAAGGAAGGAAGTGAGTATAGACAGAGAAGAGATCAGATTGCAATCTAGGGGTCCCCAAGACCACCTTCAGTCTCAGTGATTCACTAGAAGGACTCCAGAACTCAGCAAAGCTGTTATACTCACGATTATAGCTTATCACGGAGGAAGGATAGAGATTAAGGTCAATGAAAGGAAGAGGTGGGAATTCCCTGGCGGTCCAGTGGTTAGGACTTTGTGCTCACACTGCCGAGGGCCCGGGTTCAATCCCCAGTCCGGGAACTAAAGTCCCACAAGCCGTGTGGCGAGGCAAAAAAAAAAAAAAAAAGATGAAGGGAAGAGGTGCCTGGGGGAGGGTGAGACCAGCCACCAGCTTCAAGTTATCTCTCTCCCAGTGGAGCTGCATGGACAGTGCTCAGTCCTCCAGCAATGACATGTGACAACATACACGGAGTATCACCAAGGAAGCTCACCCGAACCTCGGCATGCAGGGTTTTTGTTGGAGGTTGGCCACATAGCCATGGCTGACCACCTGGGTGGCTGACCTTGGTCCTGGGGAAGGACAGATCTGATGCGGCTGGAGTGGGGTTAGTTGTGGACTATCAAGCCGGTAAACAGATTGGAACCAGGTGATCAGGGCCTTGAATGCCAGACCCAGGGTCTGGGACTCCACTCTGGGGCGCTGGAGAGCCGAGGAGGGCACGGTCAGCTCTGGGTACAGAAAGACCTTCTGGGGCTGTGTGGAGGCTGGGAGGCAGGGGAGGAGGCTGGGGCCTCCTCTGCAGGAATGGGAAGGAAGGGTGGCTGTCCTTCTCTTGGTCAACACCCCTCACCATGATCTCCCCTACCCTGAACCCCAGGTCTTCCTCTTCCACTCTTTATTTCCTGAAGCCAAATTGTCCCTCCACCTGGTCTTGAAACAGTCCCTCTCTTTTCCTAGAATGTGGTTGGAGGGAGCTCTCCCCTCCTGTGGATTGAGGTGAACTGATCTGAACTCCCATTAGCTAGGAAGTCCCTGGAGAAGTCTACCCTGAGTCCGTCCTGCTGCAGGATCAGAAGAGAGAGGTCTCGAGGGCACGAAACCTCGGGGTCTGACATCTTCTCCCCTCTTCCCAACACCCACACACAGGTGATCTACATGGGCCGGAACCCCCGGGACGTGGTGGTCTCGCTCTATCACTACTCCAAGATTGCCAGGCAGTTGAAGGACCCTGGCACGCCTGACCAGTTCCTGAAGAACTTCCTCAAAGGCGAAGGTGAGGACTGGGGCAGAGTGAGGTGGGGGGAACCCCTAGTGGACAGAGGAGGGATAAGAAGGAGCTGGGGAGAGGCAGGGATGGGGAGCTTGGAGGGAGGCCTCCAGCTCTAAGGGGCCAAAGCCTGGGGCCATGTGGGGCTAGTTGGGCCCCTCTGAGCCCCAGCGGGGGGTGGCCCAGCTGCCCATCCCTCACCCTGCTTGTCTCTCTGCCCTCAGTGCAGTTCGGCTCCTGGTTCGACCACATTAAGGGCTGGATTCGGATGCAGGGCAAAAAGAACTTCTTGTTTATCACCTACGAGGAGCTGCAGCAGGTGATTCCCCCTCCCACACCTCTACCCAGTGCCCCCTCACTCCTCCCTTCTTCACGCCCTCCAGCTCCCCTTCCCAGATGGCAGAGAGCTAAGGAGAAAAGGCAAGTGGGGAAGGAGGATTCGGAATGTGTGTGGGCACGATTTTCAGAACGGTGGTCAGGGGAGAGCCATGGAGCTATCTGGGGGAAAATGTTTCGGGCAGAGGGAAGAGCCAGTGCAAAGGCCCTGAGGTGAGAGTGTGATTGATGTGTTCCAAGGAGAGCAAAGAGGCTGGAGTGGCCAGAGCTGAGAGGGGGTAGGGTGGGAAATGAAGGCACAGAGGGGATGGGACCCACAGTGAGGATTTTGGCTTTTCTCTGAGTAGGTGGGAGCTACAGGTGGCCTCTGAGCAGGGGACGTGATAGGTTAAATGAGACGATACAAAACTGTGACCCATGGGAAGTGATGATGGTTTCACTATGGTTGTGACCTGAAAGGCAGAGGGAAGCAGTGGAAGGAGACAGCTTTTGGAGGCAGACGGGGAGCCTGTCTGGACCCCGTCAAACATCCCTGGGGCAGGCACCTGGGAGAGAGAGAGGCCTTCTGGCTGGGGCAATCAGGAAGGGCTGCCTGGAAGAAGGGACCATGCAGAATGACTACGACTTTGCCCGGCTGTAAGGAGGACGCTGGGCTTCCAGATGGACCAATCCACAGTGCACGTGTCCAACTCTTCTGTGTTCTTAACAAAGATCTGTTCTGAGAGGCTGGGAATCTAAGCGGTTCCCAATACAGGTTCCTTCACCAACGGCCCCAGACACGTTCTCTTCCTGTGTGTGCGTTTCATGTATTTTTCGTATCCTCCTTTTTGTTGGTACTTTGTGTAGCAGAAAGAGCCTGGATTTTGGTGTTCAAACAGCCGTTAAAACCCTCTTTAAAATCTCAGAGCCTCAGAGGTCTCATCCTTAAAATGGGTGGAAAATGCTGGCTCAGAGGGTTGTTAAGGACCACAGTACCTGGCTTTGGCATATTGTAACCGTCTGACAAGGTACAGCGAAGTGTAGTGTGTACACTGTGTGTGTAGTGTGTACACTGTGTGTATAGTGTGCCAAAGTAAGAGTAATTAGGTTCTGAGCAAGGGCCTATCTGATTAATAATAACCATAATAGCCAATGTTTCTGCCTCTCAAACTGCAAAATATGGTAATTTTCAAATGGTTCACCCCAATATTATTATCGCCCCCATTTTATAGAGGAGGAAAGTGGGGGCTTATAACCTCGAGAGAGTTGAGAAGCTGCCTGAGGCGCACAGCTCTTCACTGCAGACCCCATGGGTTTGGTTTTTTTTTTTTTTCCACCCTGGTAAATCTCTTTTGATGGAAAGATCTAGAAAAGATTTCGGCATCACCCCTCCCCTCTGTTTTCCATCAAGCTTTGTTCTCTGAACCAAAAACTGGGCCACGCAGCCTGACCGAGCTTCTGGGCTGCCCCTGAGTGTGAGGAGCTGCCAACATGTTAGAATTTCTGGGACACGTCAGTGGTTCAAGAGGATAAAGGGATGGAGGCTTATGAAACCAAGAATGACCTGGAAAATCTGGGCCGTGGGGTCGGTGGAACTGACCAGAAGGCTGACTGTGCCGGGCGCTGCGTATCAGGGAAGTCAGGGAGATAGAAGAGAGGATTGTGGGCTTTGGAGACTCAAATCTGAGCTCCTCCTTGGCTGTGTGACCCTGGAAAGTGTCTTCCCCTCTCTGGGCCTCCAGTTACTGATGGGGGTAATGACAGCCCTCTGCCAGGCTATTGGGAGGATTGGCAAAATACACATGAGGGGCTTGGACTAGAGATCGGTACACAGTAGGTGCTTAATCCACAGTGACTGGAACCATCAGTCATGAGGGAGGTGATACTTGAGCTGCATCTGGATGGGTAAGTTCGTCAGGTGGAGAAGGGTGGTGCAGGGCATTCCTGGCAGCCCCATGCCAAGGCCTGCAGGGAGGAAAGCACAGGGAAGGAGAGGAAAGACCAGGCCATGCCTGTCCTTAAAAGCGAGGCCTGGGGACTGGGGCCCTGGGAAGCCACAGGAGGGCTGGGAACAGGGGAGGGGCAGGGTGAGCTCTGGGTGTGAGGGACTGGAGGCAGGGAGGCCGGGGAGGAGGGTGAGGCAAGGGTCCAGAGGGAGAGGACAAGGCCTGGCCAGTGCTAGGGGCTGTGGGGACACAGAGCAGGGGATATGGCAGAGAGCTGAAGCAGGAGAGACCGGGCTGTTGACTGACAGGGGCAAGAGGGGGAGGGGGCAAGGGGAGGTGAGGCCGGGCCAGGAGTCTGGCTCTGGGTGAATGACGGGCTGTTCTGGGATGGGGACCTGGGGTGGGGGGCAGTTTGGGGCACAGACCAGTTGACACCCGTTTCAAACCTGAAAGAGGGTGACTCTCCATAAGATGCTGGACTGACCTCTGCCCCCTGCTGTGACCTCTGACCCAGGCCCACCCCTTCCCTCCCACCCACAGAACCCTCCAAAACCCCACACTGTCAAAAACCTTCAGAGGCCATAGCCCAACCCTTCGGCTTGGAGGTGAGGAAACTGAGGCAAAGAGGCAGAATCACCCAGATTCCAGGTCTGGGTTGGGAGTCAGGCAAATGAACTCTGGGACTGATGCTCCTTCCTGGTCTGGGCTCCCCTCACCTCCGCTGACTCATCCCCTGACCCCTCTCTCCTGCCCCCAGGATCTCCACAGTTCCGTGCAGCGCATCTGTCAGTTCCTGGGCCGGCCGCTGGGCGAGGAAGCGCTGGAGTCCGTCGTGGCGCACTCGGCCTTCAAAGCCATGAAAGCCAACACCATGTCCAACTTCTCCCTGCTGCCCCCCAGCCTGCTGGACCAGAGCCACGGTGCCTTCCTCCGGAAAGGTGAGGGGACTCTGGGGTTCCAAGCCCCATTAGGCCACTGCCCGGCTGTGTGTCTTGGGCCAGTTATTTAACCTCTCTGGGCCTGTTTCCCCAGCTGTTACATGGGGATGCTCCAACAGGGCTGCCTTCATGGGGTCACTGTGGACCCATGAATCCACACAGAGGGCTTAGCACGGGGCCTGGCACACAGCTGGTGCTGCGGATGTGCCTGCCGTCTCAGACCCACCACTCCCAGAGAGCTCCCCGTGGGAAGAAGACGCATCAGGGCGTTGCCATAGCCAGCTCTGAACGCTGTGAGGCTATCTGGAGTCCTTGGGAATCCTTCTTAGCGTTAAAGTTCCCCCCAGAAATATTCAAGTGTTGGATTACAGGCTGAGGGTGGGAGTGTATTAGTTTTCTATTCCTGCTGGAACCAAATACCACAAACTTTGTGCCTTAAAAAACCACACACGGGGGCTTCCCTGGTGGCGCAGTGGTTGAGAGTCTGCCTGCCGATGCAGGGGACATGGGTTCGTGCCCCGGTCCGGGAGGATCCCACATGCCGCGGAGCGGCCGGGCCTGTAAGCCATGGCCGCTGAGCCTGCGCGTTTGGAGCCTGTGCTCCGCAACGGGAGAGGCCACAACAGTGAGAGGCCCGCATACCGCAAAAAAAAAAAACAAAAAAAACAAAAAAAAACAAAAAAAACACACACATTCAGGGCATTTCCTGGCAGTCCAGTGGTTAGGACTCACTGCCGTGGCCCCGGGGTTGGGGAACTAAGATCTCGCACGGTGCAGCCAAAAAAAGAAAAAAAGAAAAGAAAAGATTAAAAAGAAAACCACACACACACACACACATTCACTCCCTTACCATTCTGGATGTCAGAGGTCCAAAATCAGCCTCACTGGGCTAAAATTAAAGTGTCAGTACCGTGTTCTTTCTGGAGACTCTAGGGGAGAATTGGTTCCCGGCCTTTACAGTTTCCAG
This sequence comes from Globicephala melas, assembly GCF_963455315.2. Classification (NCBI taxonomy): domain Eukaryota; kingdom Metazoa; phylum Chordata; class Mammalia; order Artiodactyla; family Delphinidae; genus Globicephala; species Globicephala melas. Next base: position 7,648,627 of record NC_083332.1, on the reverse strand, counting down.
ACCCGCCTGCATCCCTTGGCTCGTGGCCCCTTCCTCCACCTTCAGAAACATCTTCTACTCTCTGACGCTGACCCTCCTGCATCCTCTTATAAGGATGTTTGCCATTAAGCGTCAAGATCTTTAACTTAATCACATCTGCGAAGTCCCTTTTGCCGTGTCAGGTCACATATTCATAGGTTCTAAGGGTTAGGTCGTGGACATCTTGGTGGGAGCTCATTATTCAGCCCACCACAGGGAGCCCCCCAGACCTCACTAGGGGTGTCATGTAATGTGGTATATTTGTTAAAATTCAAAATACTGTGATCCACAGGGAGGGGGAAGGGTAAGCTGGGATGAAGTGAGAGAGTGGCATGGACATATATACACTACCAAATGTAAAATAGCTAGTGGGAAGCAGCTGCGTCGCACAGGGAGATCAGTTCCCTGCTTAGTGACCACCTAGAGGGGTGGGATAGGGAGGGTGAGAGGGAGGGGATATGGGGATACATGTATACATATAGGTGATTCACTTTGTTATACAGCAGAAACCAACACAACATTGTAAAGCATTTATACTCCAATAAAGATGTTAAAAAAAAAAATACTGTGATCCAAATGACTTTGGCCCCAGGATTCCAGGTAAAGGCTAGTGGCCCTGGTTATCCCATGTGATGAGAAACTTGAGGGATCTGAGTGCTCACCTCGGGGCACAGAGAACTAGCAAAGTCATGCCCCTTACCTTCTCGGTTGCTGTGAGGGGCTAAGGAGTGAATCCTGGCAAAGGGTCGGCATGCACTTTCCCCACTAAGTGCAGGGAAAGCACTGGTTCCCAGTGTCAGAGCAATACTGAAGGTAGTGGAGGCGTTGGAACACTGGAGCGAGGAAGCCCTGTTCTAGCAAGGGAGGTGAGGGACAGGGCACAGGGGAGGTGATACAGGGGCTGGGAAGGATGTGCAGGAATGCTAGGTGAGGAGGCGGATGTTCTGGGTAGAGATTTAAGAGGTCGGTGGAGGAAGGTAGGAGGTCTGCTGGAGGGAGGAGTAGGGCAGGAGGAAGCTGAGGGAGGGAGGGGGCAAGAATGGCGCCCAGGGGTCTGGCCAGGCGACTGGTTGCCAGTGTAAGTAAGTGTCAGCCATCGTCGCAGGAGGGAAAGGGGCAAACATGGAGATGGAGGGGGCCGGGGGAAGGCCAGCGCTTCTTGCAAAGGGAACGCCATAGGCAAAGGCCAGGAGGTGGGAAAGAAGGTGCTGGGATCTTGGGGGCGGGGGACGATGCTCTGGATACCCCTCACCTCGGCCGTCCCTCCCTTCCCTCCAGGGATCTGCGGTGACTGGAAGAACCACTTCACGGTGGCGCAGAGCGAAGCCTTCGACCGAGTCTACCGCGAGCGGATGCGGGGGCTGCCGACCTTCCCCTGGGACGTGGACCCCGAGGACGCCGGTCCGGACCCCGACCCCAGTCCCGACCCGAGTCCCAGCCCAGACCAGGCCTCCGAGCCACCCCACCCGTGACCCTGAGAATAAACGCATCGCTACTGCCCCGGCTCCTCGATGCGCCTTGGAGGTGGCGTGCCGCAGGCGGGCGGCAGGGAGCGCGCGAGGGCGGACGGGGCGCCTCTGCCGGCCACCGAGGCCGGGGTGGGGACCCGAGCAGGGCACCCAAGGCCTGGGGAGGGCGAGGTCCGCTAACCCACCTGGCACGCCAGTGGGGTCGGTGATTCAGAAGCCTCTCCCAGAGGCAAAGGTGGGGGAAGGGAGGCCAGCACTGGGCACCTGACCCCCCTAGGGTCAGGGTGCTGCAGCCCAGACCCCTGGATCCTTGGGAAGCAGAGTGATGCCGACCAGGGCCCCTGGCTCCTTGGGGAGGAGGGTGTTGGGGCCCCGGACTCCTGGGTCTGAGGGAGTAGGGGGGTCAGGTCTGGACTCCTGGGTCTCCCATGAGACTGTGGAAATGCAAGTTTCTGGCACGAAGCAGCTTTATTCTGAGCAGGGGTAAAAGGCAGCCCTAACAGCTCCCCCCTTAGCGCCCACAAAACAGTTCCAGCACCTGCTGGGTCCCTCTCCATGGCCCTGACCTGTTCCCCAACAGGCATGTCCTCACCAATTTCCGGTCCCTCATGATTCAGCTCGGCTCCCCTGGTCGGGTTCTCTCCTCTCCTCGGCCAAGCTCAGTTTACCCACAGCTCCCGAGCATGGCAGGCGCAGGAAGCCCCCCCTCAGCCCCAGGGACGCCCCATCTTCACTCCACACAATTCCAGCATGGGGGCCACTCAGCCAGGCCTCTCCTCAGAGAAGTTCTGACCCGGCCGGAACACGATGTGTGCTGTTCTAGGATGCCAGCTAGTGGAGACCTTATGCCCATTTTCTAGGCTGTGACAATGAGGTCTAGAGTGAGCACCGGGCTTGCCCAAGTTCTAGAACAAGTGAAAAGAAAAGAAAAGAAAAGAAAATCCCTTCCACTTCCCAGACACTGAGGTCAGAAGCCTTGTTCAAGGTACAACAGTGAGGCAGGGGGGCTTTGAGCAACAGTTGTCCGACTGTCCTGGGACGGGGCCAGCCCCATTTGGCTTCGGCTCCTGTCAGCGCCGCCCCCTGAGTCCTGGCTGGGCGGCCCGGTCTGGCTGCCGGATGCCTCTGGGTTCTGGGAGTTTGGAGGCAGCATCTTCACCAAACCGCCTTCGGGTCGGGGACGGATAGTGGAGGCGGCGGGCAGGGATGAGAGGCAAGGGGCCACCCCAGGGCTGGGACGGGGCCAGGGGACCGGAGTCCGCCTCACCACCGGGGGCCCCTCCAGCGCCCCGCTGCCTCATCAGAGCCTTGGCTGGGGTGTCCTTGGAGCCCCAGAACTTCTTGAGCTGTGGAGGGAAAGAGAGGGAGGTGAGGGCTTCCCTGGTGGCGCAGTGGTTGAGAGTCCGCCTGCCGATGCAGGGGACACGGGTTCGTGCCCTGTTCCGGGAAGATCCCACATGCTGCGGAGCGGCTGGGCCCGTGAGCCATGGCCGCTGGGCCTGTGCGTCCGGAGCCTGTGCTCCGCAACGGGAGAGGCCACAACAGTGAGAGGCCCGTGTATCGCAAAAAAAAAAAAAAAAAAAAAAAAAAGAGAGGGAGGTGAGAGGAGGCACTTGGGGGCCCAGAGGAGGAAGGAGGTGAGACCGGAGGGAGGTGATGACGGAGGGGAGGGTGTGAAACTCCGAGGGGTCTCCAGAACCAGGAAGGAAGTGAGTGGGGAGGCCAGGGACGCCCAGACCTACAGAAGGGGCAAGGAGCTGCATCCCCACGCGCAGCTTTGCAGTGGGGAGGAACAGGAAGCAGCCGGCAGCTTCATGGGGGGAGCAAATATTTGCCAAGGGAGTTGATGCTGGGTGAGGGCGGCTCAGGACGGGGGAGAAGTGAGGACCTGGCCCTTGCCCATCCCTCTTCTCCCCTTGACCCGGGCGGAGGGAGATGATTCCTGGGACTTTCTCCCTCACTCTCCAGAGAGTCCTTGAGCTCCCACTTAGCAGATGGGGAAACTGAGGCTCAGAGGGGGCACAGCTCACAGAGGAACTGACTCCAGGTCTGTCTGGATCCAAGGAGAATCCACCGGTTTCTCCCACGTGGCTCTGCTCTTACCCTCTCCATAGCCCACTTCACAGCTGAGGACACTGAGGGCCTGCCCAGGGTTCCCCAGAGAACTGGGGCAGGCTCTGCCGGAACCCCAGTGTCTAAGCAGCTGGGGGAAGGGAGGGGAGACCCCCCTGACCTTCCCTAATCCCCTCCCCAATACCCCTAGCACACTCGAATCTAGGAAGCCAGCAAGCAGAGCATTTAAAAGTCTTGCCTGGGAGGCAACCAGGGCTAAGGTCCAATTCCTCCCTGGTGCCTCAGTTTCCCCATCTGTGAAATGGGTGGGTGGAGAGCTGTAATCACATCCACCTCATAGGGTTACATTTAACCACCTCTGCGAAAGCGCTTGGCACGGGGCCTGGCACGTGGCAAGGTGCCCGCAAAAGATCGTTGCTTTGACTTGGGCAAGTTAAACACAACCTCTCTGAGCCTCAGCTTTCCCATCCATAAAAGTGAGTGTAATAAGAGTATCGCTTCATTGCCCTGGGAAGATATCAGGAAATCAAAATAAATTCCACTTTGGGAATTTATTGTAATGATGGTGATTATTCTATTTCTTTCGATTTCATTGACTCCTCCTCCCAAGCAAACTGAGGATGGGGACACTAGCTCAGCCCATTTCCTTGATGAGAACACTGAGGTTCAGAGAAGGCATTTCTTCCCCTCCCACGCCCGGAGCTCTCACAGTTGGTGTACCTTGCCAGGTTTCACACCCAGGGCTCTCGGGGTCTCTGCCCAGTGTTACCAGGCACTCCCCTGCCCAGCACACAGTAGGGATACAGGAAGTGGACGATGCGATTATGAACGCAGGGGAGCAGTTTTGTTTTTCCCCGCCCCACCCCACCCCCGGGGCCAGGCACATCGCAGGCGCTCACATGCCTCTATCCTCTTCCAGCTATTCTCTCTCAGGCCAGCCACCAGGTCTCACCTCATTGTCACCGTCACTAGAGCCTGACAGCTGGGACAGGCGGCTCAGGTCCCATAAGGAGCGGCTGTGCTGGGCCAGGGGGCCACTGGGGGTCCGGGCTCGCTGTACACTCCTCAGGATGTCGCTAAGAGCTGGCCCTGGCTTGGCCAGGGTCTCCTGCCTGTCCCCCTCGAAGACTCGGCAGGCGGCCAGGCGTTGGGCCAGCGAGCCATCAGGCAGTGGTGGCGGCGACAGGGGGGCCACGGAGCAGCGGCGGACCACGTGATGCGGGCTGTAGGCCAGCTGCAACCCCCCCAGGGCTCTGACAAAGGGACCTGGGGTGGGCGCGGGCGGGAGCGGCCAGGAGGCCGCATAGAGTGTCCGGAACTCTCGGCTGAAGGCATCGGCGATCTCACCGGTCAGCAGGGTCACCAGACCACGGTGCAGGCGTGAGTCACTCCATGTGAAGCTGGGGGGCACAGAGGTGGGGGTCAGGATCTCCAAGCATCCCCAGAAGCCTGGTCTGGCCCCCATCACCAGGCCCCAACCTGGTCCCAGGGCGGGCTCTGTGACCTCCCCCAAGTCCTGCCATCCCTCTGGCCTCAACATGCACCTCTGTAGAATGGGAACAATGAAGTACCTACCCCAGAGGGTTGATGTGAAGACAACATCAGTTAACATACTTAAATGATCATCTGGAATCAGACTCGAGTTTAAACCTGGCCTCTGCCTTGTCCCCATGGAGGGATGCCTCAGTTTCCCCCTCTGGAGAGAGATGGGATTCTGACACCCTCAGGGACTGAAGACTCAGCTGCTTCCTACAGTGATTGCCATTTATTAAGTGCTTGCTGTGTGCCAGGCTCTAGGTGTGCCTGCTCCCTGCCTCAGTTTGTTCATCTGTAATATGGAGCTAAAACGTAGGAAGATTAGAATCAGAGAGCATGGGTCAGGCCTCCGGCCCGGGGCCTGGTAGGTGCCCAGCATTAAAAGCCTGCGAGCCGTGGTGAGCTGTGCCCTTACTATCGCTGTGACCACAGTGGCTGTGATTTAAAGCATTGAGCACAGGGCTTGGTACACAGCAGGTGCTCAGTAAATGCTCTCTTGAATTAAGTGAACCTGGACTCTTGTCCTGGCTCAGGGGACCTTGGACGTATCAGTTTTCCTTCCTGAGCTTCATTGGTTTGCCCATCGGAAAAACAGGCTCGCCCCGGGCTGTGTATCTTGCACGTGGTGGGACAGCACCCAGCGCCCAGCAGAGCGGATGAGTTCGCAGCCGAGATGATGAAAGTTGGTCTGAGCTCCCTTACCTAGGTGGAGCGGCAGTGTCCTTGCTCCCGGGCAGGTCGGCCGGCCAGCCTGCCCCTCAGATTGTGACACCCCTCCCCCACCTATGACCTCACCCCCAGAGCAGTCAGTGGGAACCCTGGGTGGGGTCTGTGAGGTCACCCCATTCCGCTGCACAAAGTCTCTTGTCAGGCAGCAGCCACTGGCTCATCTCCATCCCGGTGGAGTTTCTGAGACCCAAGGACCGGAGAGCCGTGGTCACAACAGAGCTTCCGAGAGGGATGCGGAGCATTGGGAACCGAGGACACGCCAGGTGCTGATCCTGGGAGACCAGAACCAGGGGTACAAGCCTTGCGGGCGTGAGGAGTGCCATTCAGCAGTTCCGGGAGGCCCAGGAAGCCTACTGCCTGGCTTGGGCACCGTCACCGCCGCCAGGCCACCATGGTCCTCGGCTGGCTGCTGCTTCTGGTGATGGCTCTGCCCCCAGGCACGATGGGCACCAAGGACTGCGTCTTCTGTGAGCTGACCGACTCCACGATCTGTCCTGGCATGCACATGCGCTGTGGCGATGACGAGGACTGCTTCACGGGCCATGGGGTGGCCCCCGGCGTCAGCCCCATCACCAACAAAGGCTGCGTGCCAGCCACCTCGTGTGGCCGCGAGGAGCCCGTCAGCTACATGGGCGTCACCTACAGCCTCACCACCAACTGCTGCACCGGCCACCTGTGTAACGGGGCCCCCCACCCCACAGGCGGCCGGATGGCAGGGGCCACCACCAGCCTGGCGCTGGGCGCGCTGCAATTGCTCCGACATTTGCTGTGACCAACCTGGAGAGCAGGGCCCAGGACTGGTCTCCCGCCTGCGCTGCCCCCCCCATGCCCCCTGCCTCCATCCCCTTCCCCTGTCAAATGGCCAGAGACCCTGGACAACCCCTTGTGGCCCTGGCCTCATCGTTCTAGGGCTGTCACCAGAGCCCAGCGCCCGACGAAGCATCAGGCCTGATTTAGTGGTGGGGAACCAGGCCTTATGGGTTTGACTGTGCTGTTGTATTTCATTGGTTCTAAGACGCATATCATTTCACATTCTGATCAGGATGTTTCTTTGCTTTGGTGGTACCTTACAGTCTATGAAATATGGTAAAAAATAAATAATAAACGACAGCTGACGTTTATGGAGCACTTCTTATGTTCCGTGCCAGGCATCGTTATCTCATTGAATCCCCAAGTGAAGCTGGGAACGTGGGTTCTCTTCAAAACCTCCCAGTCTCGGGAATTCCCTGGCGGTCCAGCGGTTGAGGCTCTGCGCTTTCATTGCCAAGGGCCCGGGGTTCAATCCCTGGTTGGGGAACTAAGATCCCGCAAGCTGCGTGTTGCAGACAAAAAAAAAGAAAAAAAGGGCTTCCCTGGTGGCGCACTGGTTGAGAATCTGCCTGCTAATGCAGGGGACACGGGTTCGAGCCCTGGTCTGGGAAGATCCCACATGCCGCGGAGCAACTAGGCCCGTGAGCCACAACTACTGAGCCTGCGCGTCTGGAGCCTGTGCTCCGCAACAAGAGAGGCCGCGATGAAGAGGGGCCCCCACTCGCCGCAACTAGAGAAAGCCCTCGCACAGCAACGAAGACCCAACACAGCCAAAAATAAATAAATAAATAGATAGATAGATAGATAAAAGAGCCAAGCATTTGAAGCCCTTTAAAAAAAAAAAAAAAACAACCCCCCAGTCTCGATGCTAGCGGTTCTCAAAGTGTGGTCCCTGGACTAGCAGCATCAGTATCATCGACCGGGAACTTGCTAGAAATGCCAATTCTCGGGCCCCATCCCAGCCCGGCTGAAAAGGAGCAGGGCTCAGAAATCTGTTTGCTTTTTTTTTTAACAAGTCGTCCAGGTGATTCTGATGCCTGCTCAAGGTTCAAAGCCAGCAGCCTAGAGCAAAGGTCATCAAGTGGGCACTTCTGCCCCTCAGGGGGCACCGGGCAAAGTCTGGAGACGGTTTGCGTAGTTGTACTTGGGGAAGGGGGAACGCTACCAGCATCTCCTGGGTAGAGGGCAGTTCAGCCCAGGAAAGCCCCCCCACAGCACAGAGTCCTCCGGTTCCGAATGTGAGTAGTGCCTCCGTTGAGAAACCTTGCTGTAGACGCACTCACTGAACCATCCCATTGTCTAGAGGGCGAAACTGGGGCACAAAGAGCGGAAGTCAGTTATGCAAAGTCACACAGCCAGTAACTGTCCGAGCTAGGATTTGACCCCAGGCCATCTGACCCGGAGTCCACGTGCCCCCTGACATGCTGTTCCCAGGAAGTAAATGCTGCTATTTTCACACTTTCCAGATGGGAAAACTGAGGTTCAGAGTGGGGAAGGCCCAATGTCACAGAACTAAGAAGTCACGGAGCCAGGTTCCAGGGTCAATCAGACCCCAAAGGGAGCAGAGGAGGGACATGAGATGGTCTGACGGCTGGGCCATTTGCATACCAGCTCTGATTTTTTTTTTTTTTTTTGAGGTACGCGGGCCTCTCACTGTCGTGGCCTCTCCCGTCGCGGAGCACAGGCTCCGGACGCGCAGGCTCAGCGGCCATGGCTCACGGGCCCAGCCGCTCCGCGGCATGTGGGATCTTCCCGGACCGGGGCACAAACCTGTGTCCCCTGCATTGGCAGGCGGACGCTCAACCACTGCGCCACCAGGGAAGCCCCAGCTCTGATTTTTGTACAGATGCTCAGAGAGGTGGAGTTACTCACCCAAGGCAGAGCTCAGACTTCAATCCAGGTCCCCCTGGCTTGGAAACTCCCACACACCAAGTGAGAGCCCAGTTTTCCAGATGAGGAAACACAGGGGTCACAGAGATGAAGACTTACCCCCAAGCCACTAAACAGCCCAGCAGCAGGGCCAGTGCCAGCCTATTCTGCTACAGGACGCCTCCTCTCCCGAGCAGGGGGTTACACCCATTTTACAGATGAGGAAAGAGAGTCTGGGAAAGGGGCTGCCAACTGCTGTCTGAAACCACTGAGGGACAGTTGGGGACAGGAGACCGGGCAGTGTGGTGGTGGTGGGGGTAGCCGCACCTGTAGGATCCTGAGATGACCCTCTCGCCGTCCAGCAGCACAAACTTTTCCCGGACGTTGCCGCTCACCTGCCGACACCAACGGCTCTGGAAACTGCAGCCCCGCACGACTCGGATGTCCAGGTTCTGGGGTGGGGGAGGCACGCCTTTGCTCAGGCTGACCCCCCAGACCTCCACCCAGTGCCGAGGGCTCAGGATCCCTACAGGCTGGTCTTAGCTAAGTGGCCCATGACTCTCTGGAAGGTTCTGTCCCAGCTTCCCCAGGGCCTCAGGGGTCTGTTGCAGATATTCCTGACTCAGAGGGACCCCATGAGAAGGCTGACCCCAGTTTCACCCCTGTCATGGGCATCACATCTCAGGGGACCCTCTCAGCTGGCATCCACCTCGATGACCCAGGGTCCCATGGAAGGGTCTTCGTCTGATGCTCCCAGTGCCAGGGCACTGGGGACTCAGGGGTCCCTCCTGCCAGGCCCCTACCTCAGTGGTCCAGGGGTTCACCCCCAGTTGCTGGGCCAGAATCAGGAAGGCAGGCAGCTGCTGGTGGTCTAGGAGCAGGTAGACGGGCACCCAGCGGCGTGTGGCAGCATCCACCAGGTCCGAAAGCAGGTCTGGGTCAGTGAAGACATCCATGACCACGGCCACCAGCTGAGGGTGGGGAGAGGGGCTGTGGGTGGAGCCTAGGGCTTAGGGGGACATGCAGAGGGTGACGTGCTCTGGAGGGTTTAAGGGCCCAGTCTCCATGGGATGTTCAGGGAGCCTGAGGGGGAGGCCCCCCAGACATGCACTATGTTCATGCAGTGCCTACGTGTGAATGAGAAGAAAACAGCCCTTCCTCGAGACCCACACCTCTAACTGCTTGAAAACTGTTATCATAAATCACACGTCTGCAACCGTATCCCTTGAGCTGTGACACTAATACATGGCTGCCCTGCTCCAGAGGTCAGTGGGCTGGAGGCCCTCGCAGGGCACTGTGGGCAGCTGCCCACCTGGGTCCTCGGGAGGGATGACCTGCCAGGCCACCACGGCGAGCTCTGGGGACTGGGGGGTGCTGAAGGCCTGGATCTTGCAGGCGGAAAAAGGTAGTGGTGATGAACCCTGACTCACGGGCCAGACAGCCTTGGTTCAGATCCCCACTCGGCCACGTACAGGCAAGAGACAATCTGCCGTGCCTCAGTTTCCCTATCTCCTCAATGGGCACATTAAGTCTCAACCTCACAGGGTCCTCCTGAGGATTAGGCAGGTTAACTCATATAAAGCACTTAGCATGGGAGCAGTAACAGGAAAATTGTTAAAGAATCGGGGGGACTTCCCTGGTGGCGCAGTGGTTAAGAATCGCCTGCCAATGCAGGGGACATGGGTTCGAGCCCCGGTCTGGGAAGAGCCCACATGCCGCAGAACAACTAAGCCCGTGCACCACAACTACTGAGCCTGTGCTCTAGAGCCCGCGAGCCACAACTGCTGAGCTCACGTGCCGCAACTACTGAAGCCCACGCGCCTAGAGCCCGTGCGCCACAACAAGAGAAGCCACCGCAATGAGAAGCCCGCGCACCACAACAAAGAGAAGCCCCTGCTCACCGCAACTAGAGAAAGCCCGCGCGCAGCAACGAAGACCCAACGCAGTTGAAAATAAAATTAAATAAATAAATAAAATATGTAACTAAATAAACTGTTAAAAAAAAAAGTGCTGTCCAGGGGGTGCTGCAGGGGAGACATCTGGGCCCTCCCCGAAAGGAGGATGGAGACCTCCACCCTGGTGGTGGAAGTGGTAGAGGAGATGACTGAGACCAGGGGGGTCATAAGTAGGTCCAAGGGCCATGGATGCCTAAGGCACCCAGGTCCTGGGGAGAAGATGGGACCCCCCCCATATGTAAGAGGGAGAGGATGAGATCTGGGGGGTGTGGATGCCCAAGTCCTGGGGGCTGGGAGGTGTGGATTCCTGGGTTCCAGGGATGTGGACACACAAGTTCCAGGAGGGCACAGCTCAGAATGCCTGGCTCCCAAGTGATGTGTACTCACTCCCACATCTGGGGGCTGGCATGTGAGGATGACCGGGTCTGAGGAAGGGACACTAGGCCCTTGAGGCCCCCACCTTGTGGGCGGCCTGGATTTCCTGGTGCACCAGCTCCTTGAGGGACGGTTGGCCCTCGCCAGGTGGCTGCGTGTACAGCTGTGCCCGGGTGATACCCTTCCAGGCTGAGTCCTCCGGCCAGCCCAGCCGCAGCATGGGCACCGGCTCCTCTGACTGTCCAGGCCAGTAGGTCAGGCTGCCCAAGTCCCCATCGGTGGCGGTGGCTCCCTCTGCTGCCCTGCTAGGCTCCTGCTTCGCTGCCGTCCAGTCCTCAGCCGTCGCCACCAGGCCCCGGAGCTCATCTCCACTCAGGAAGGGCCGCAGCCCCTCGCGCTGCACACAGGCCTCAAACGCCTCCGCACCCTGGCTCAGCAGAGCCTCCAGCGCCAGCCTCTGGCCCTCGGAATACAGGAAGCTGGGAGTGGCCTCGGTCAGGGGCAGCTGCCCGGCCCCTGACTCTATTCCTCCCAGTGCTGCCAGCTGGGAGGCTGCCATCAGGCTGTTCAGGTGGGAGGACGGAGAGGCTGGATGTCCAAGGGCTTGGCCGTCTCTGGGCACTGAGCATCTGGGGGTCTCCCGACAGGGTCTGTGTGGCCGTGCAAGGCAGGACAGCCCTAAGTCCAAATGGCTCCCTGCACTGTCCCTGGCTTGCCGTCCTGATAATCAGACTGCCCAAGCGACTAACCACCGGGTGCGTGGCTCTGCTCAGACCAACAGCCCACCGGCCATCTGAGCTTCCTGCCAGCCTCTGATGGTCTGGCTGAGCCTATGACTGGCCCTGCGTGTTGGTCAGGCTGACCACCTGACACTGTCTCCAACTGTGCGATCCATCAGCTGCCCATCTCTGCTCCGCGACACACCAGCCACCTCCAGCCCGCTGGCTACATGATGCCCCAACTGACCCTTCGGCTGGCTCAGGCTGACTTCCCCATCTTCAGGCAACAGGCTGTCTGCCCGTCTCTGAGCACCCAAATGTCCCTAACTAAAGGCAGGGCGAGATGCCTGTTTCTCCCTGGCAGTCAGCACATCTAACCGACACTCTCTGGCTGTCTCTTTGTCTGGAAGACACCGATTGCTTCCAACTGACACTCTCAGTATCTGACCGCCGAGTGGGGCACCCAGCTGGCTCCGTTAGAACCGGTTTCTCCCGACAACCAGCTGGCTGGCTCACCAGCGCTCACGGGCTGACCATCCCGGAAGACTTCTCTTTGAATCTCCCCTCTCAGCCTCGGAAGAATGCACTGCAGCCCTAAACCTCGGTATCACCTTCCCCAGCTGGGGAACTAGGTCTGTCTCCTCTGCCGGTTGAGGACTCTGCTCCCTGAGCGTTCACACCCACTCAGGCTGCTGCAGTGGCGGATGCCCTCTACAGGGGGTTTGATTATCATGGAACCAGCCCATCTAGATTGAGGGGCCGACTAACTAGCCACAGTTCCTCAGACGGCTGCCCCTGCCTGTCTCCTGGGCCACTGGGTTGTTTCTGGCTGTCCTCTAATCAATGCTGACTCCAGCCTGGATTTCTGCCTTAATCCCACTATCTCCTGCTATCGGACCATCCACTTATTCCTAAACAAGGAACACCCTGCGTCTCTCCCTCCCAAGACGCCCCTTTGAGGATCCTGACCCTGCCTCTGGTGGGTGGACCCCTGATCCCTGCCAACAAGCAGCCCTCCTTCCAATCCCAGCACCCAGTCTGCTCCCTTCCTCCAGACCGCAGCGACCAGCCCTGCAAAGAGAAGGAAGGGGAATAAAGCCAGGCCACTCCCTCTCCCTCCTGCCCTCCCCAGACGCCCCCATTGCGTCCAGGTCTCCAACCCCTACCCCTCCTTCTCTTGCCTTTTCAGAGAACAGTCCGATCAAGGGCCTGGAGACCTCCTTTCATTTCTGCGGCTCTTCCGGCCGCCTCGCCTTATTCAGCGGGTTTCTTCCCGGAATCCGGGGACCACGGCCCCTTGTGCAAACACAGGGGTAGGGCTGACACAGGCCCCTGGAGACAGAGGACAGTAAGATCCCAGCTCCAGGAACACACTCAACAGGCTTCGCCCAGAGACTGACGGCCCGCCTGACTCAAGCTTCGGGGGAGGGGGAGCGCATCACCTATTCTTACGTGCCCCCTCCGCCACGGCGGCCCGCCCCATTTATACTTCCTGGTCCAAGCCCCGCCAGCCATCCCAAGCAGAGATCCGGGAGGGGAGTGCGGTTCCTTTAAGAGTAGGCGCGGCTAACTGGAGAAAACAGCAGGTGCTTCACCACACACCTGGGAAAGAGGTGGGGCTTCGGCCTTAGATGGCTGCCAGGTCCCAACGGTGCAGCGAGGTCCAAGGGAGCCAACAGGCTTAGGGCAGTGACCACACACACCTGGGACGGTAGGCTCCGTCCCCCAGCACAGCGGAAGGGGTTCACCCCAAAGGCTGGTCTCCCCAGAAAGGGGCGTGGCAACCATTCCCCCAAACAAAGGCGTTCTCACCGCCGGTTCTGATCCTCTCCCTCCCCCAACCCCGTTCCCCAATAATACACAAAAGGCCATTAGCATCCAAAATCTTTTTAATAACAAGGTAGGATCTGGGGTTAGTTCTTGTAGCCACGGCTGGCCCGTCGGCCTCTGGCGCGCTCGAACTTCCGGCCCTTGGAGCGTACATAGGGTCTGCAGAGAGAGAAGGGAGGGTGAGAAGAGGCACACGTTACAGACAAGTGAGGGACGCCCCCGCCACCTGTCTGGCTGGGAGCTCAGAAGAGAGCTGCTTGCTCTAACAGAGAAGCACAGGGACACCAGAAGGGGGCTTCGCTCAACCCAAGCAGCGTCAGTGGTGACACCAAGTCCGCTGCTGGAAGAGCCTGGCAGCGCAGGAAGCAAAACTGGCAGAAGTGGCTGCTGAAGCGCCTGCACTAGGCCCTGGGGCCATCCACCTGGGCGCCCCAGCGCTGGACAGAATGCAGGCCCCACCACAAAGACGGGGACAGGCCCTGGGAAGCCTGCATCTGTGATGCTGGCTGTGCAGGGAGCTCAACACCCGAGGAACAGAACTTTAGGCAGTCTTGAAGGAAAAGCGGGTAAGAGGGTGGGGGAATTCTAGAGAGACCTGAGGCTGGACTAGTGGGAGAAACAGAAGCAGCTGGAAGCATGGCAACGCCTAGACCTGCAGGCTGGGGTCCAGGGCTAGGTATACTCACTTGGTGTGGCTATGCGGGGTTCCTGGGGCTTTGCCGAAATGCCGGTACACCTCTCGGCCCTTGCGAGGACCTGGGGAAGGGAAGGAAGCGGTGGCTCAGGCTGATCTGGGGGGGGTGGGAGTGTCACTGACCGCCCAGGCCTGGCAAGGTAAAGGCTGCTAGCAGTCCCACAGCTCTTTACAGACCCCCTCAAGCCACTAAGCAGCACTCACCAGACAGGAGGACAGTGCCACAGCCCTTGGGCGAGTCCAGCGCCAACTGGTCGAAGGTGAGGATCTTGCCCCCCGCCTTGAGGATGCGGCTCCGGGCGCGGCTGCTCACTCGAAGAGCACACACCTGGGGACACAGAGGACAGGTGTGGCCAGAGCCCCCTGGAGGGTGACCCAGGGGCTGCTGGGACTTCCTGTCCACTGCCCAGGCCCAGCAGGAGTCCCAGCTGCTTCCTCGGCCCAATCACCACACCACCAACTACTGGAGGCAGCTTCCTGAGCTCACGACAGCCATTCTTACCACTTTACTCCTAGAAACCCCTTTAACACCGCAACCTGAAGCTATTATGTATAAGGAAACTGAGGCACAAAGAAATCCAGGACTTTGTCCAGAGATTACAAAGTGGCAGAGAAATCCAGGTCTGAACTCTGGCTGTCTGGGTCCAGAGCGAGTACCATCAGCTGGGCCCCAGAAGGGGCTTGTCCAGGGATACCTGCTATCAACAATGTGAGGGACAACCCCCGCCCCACCCTTCAACCCAGGCACGACGCCTGCCTTACCCAGAGGTGAGATGAGCCTGCCGGCGGCACGAGAAATTGAGCCGGGTCCACGGGAGCTCACCGTGACCCACCCAACACGCTCCTGAGCCCCCTCCCCGCTCACCTTCAGTTTGGGCACCTCCTGGACACGCACGTCGTCCGTTATAGTCCCCACCACCACAGCCGTTTTGCCTTCCCGGCCAGGAAGCTTCATCTTCCGAATCTGGGGCGGTGGGGATGAAATGCACATTAAACAAGTCCCTTGTGGTGGTTAAATCCAACCCCACCCATTCAGGCATCCCAAGGACCAACAGTTGTGTCCCGTTTGGGCTAAACCTACCCATGCCACACCTCTCAAGCTAGCACAAGCCTAATCTCAGGTCCAGTCTGGGAAAATCTCCAAAGAAAATACAAACAGATTCCTCCACGGTTCTCTCCTACAGAAAGCTTCTGACTTGAAACTCTATAACTTGAAACCTCAGGAAGATCTCATAAAGCCACTGTAACCCACCCCCAGACACACACAATGAGAAGGAAAATGAGACCAAGAGGCCAAGCCAGTCCCATGCCCCCACTATTCAGCTACAATCAGAGGGTCAGAGCTCTGCACCCACCACTGGATGAGGTTAAGCCAGCTGATAGCCAAGCCGCTACCAGAGAGCTCCAAGCCCGCCCTTCCACCCGAAGTCCAGCTCCAGACACGATCCAGTCGCTCCCCAGGCTGGCTATGCCCTCCGCCTCAGCCCCTCACCATCCGGGAAAGGGACAGAGGTGGCCGGTTGCTGCGACTCATGAACAACCTCTTCAGCACAACTTGATTGAAGGTGGAGTTGGTTCGCCTGGCCAGAAACCTGTACAGCTGGAGGAGAAGGAAAACGAGCATTAAACCCGGGGCAGCCCACCCGCCCCCCTCCCTCCCTCTCAGCTTTCTAACGAAGGGGCAAAGAAGTGACTTAGGGCTTTGCCCCATCCCGTTAAGCCCACGGGAAAGAGCTGGCCTAGGTCCCTCCTGGCCAGGGACCCAGAAAATCCCCCTCCCCACTGGTAAACCAGCCCAGAGGCTGAAAACACTGGAATCTCCAAAAGCTAAGGGAAAGCAGCAGAGACCTGAGCCTGCCCTGAAGGCCCCTGCAAGGAGCCCGGGACCAATACCAGCACGGAGGCTCTAGAACTTGTATTGGTATCTCCAGGGTGGCCTTGCCTAGAGGGCTTAGGCCCCAACCTCACCTTGACCAACAGCCTCAAGTAGATGTCCTGGCTCTTGGGCTCCTTGCGTCGAACCTTTCGGTCCTTGTTGTGGCGGATGTCAACTCCCTGCAGGGGTGAAGGGAAGACCATGAACCCAACTCTGATCCAGCAGATTCCTCACCCCATCAACAGTTATTCCTCACCTCTAAGAAACAGCTAAAGCCCCAGTCTCTGGAGACAACAAATCCCAGATCACCACTGGGAGCCCTCTGGGAAAATACTTAAAACTCCCGGGCCTCAAGTGACTTTGTTTAAAAAAAAAAGGAGGGGGACGCCTAATTCTACACAAAAAGCCTTCAACACACGGCACACAGCACCGTGAAAGACCTTAACACAGCAGCCGCGTTAACCAAGTTTTCACTTCTTTAGAAACTATATTTTTCAACAATGTAAGTATTATTTAAGCTCCCAAACCTTGCTCCCATGCGTGGAGCGTTATCAAAAACATTTAAACCAAGGGCAGACTCCAAGTTCTTATAAAGGAAACGACCCTTTTTTCTAGAACTTACTCTGCATAGATCAACCCTAGAACGACCTCCTTGTGAAGTATCGTTTCCCACAGTAGTGCTTAAACTGAAGGGAGCCCACGATTTCCACTACACCCCCTGCCTGCTTTCCTCCAAGTTTTTCAGGCTGTGTCATGAGTTATAAAGAACTACCTAATCATTAATTGTTCTCATTTATCCAGCACTTAATGTATGCAGGGACCCGTGGTGAGCACTTCCTTTGACTTATTTCTTCTCAAACTCACATCTTTGAGGCATAATTATTGGGTCTCCAATTAACAGATGCTTTCTGCGCACAGGAATGATGATACGGTGGGTAGGGAACTGAGACTCGAACGGAAGCCTGCCTGGCCCCCACACTAGGGCACCGGACGCTTGACACCCCCCCACCCCGCCCCAGAACCCAGCTTTTCAGGCTGGGGAGTGACGGATCCAGGGACAGCACAGGCAAGAGTGGCTGTGGGAGCAGCGCCTGGGTCCGAATCCTGGCTCCGCCACTTACTGGCACTGTGACCCCGATCATATTACTTAACCTCCTTGCCCCTCGATTTGATCATCTATTCGATAGGACTTATAATACAGAATTATGGGAGGGGCGGGAGGTTGAGAACGCCCATTCCTGGTCTTCGGGCTCCCAAAATAGCTCCCCACAGCGGGAGTCGCCTCCTTCGAACACTCCGGAACCCCTGCCTCACTCTGGAACGTCCCCAACGCGAGACCGCGGCGGATGGCAGCGGATGATCAAGCCCCGAACGCCGCAAAACGCGCTCACCATGATGGCGCCTCCTCCTTAGCCAGGTCCGGAAAGAGAGAACAGAACTAGGATGGGCGGGGAAAGCCTTCAGCGAGTGGCGCCTACGTGACGTCACACGGGCGCGACGCGGCGCTCTACCTTGACTCATGTCTCTCTATGGTGAATCGGAGGACCAGCTAGATGGGCGATTCCGGAATTGGGTGGAGGAACATCTAAAGGGGAACAAGCGCTACGCCAAGGAGGGAAGGGCCAGCACGTCGGAGGCCTCTCTGGCCCTATCCAGTCCCTGTTCTTGATAGTCTTCCGGCAGAAGGGGATCTCGGAGCCAGAGAGATGTCGCGCGGAGCTAGGAAGACGTGTCGTGCGGTGACGCTCTGGCCCGACGCCGAAGGCCTCTCTGTGGCTCCCGGAGGACCTAGAGGGCCGAGTATTGGAGGTGAGGAGGCGGGGCTGGCGGGGCTAGTCGGGACCTCGGGAAACCTCTGACCTCAGGCTTTGGGCGTTTCCTTATCAGGCTCACATCTGCCTTATCTCGTGCTGCGCTTCCCAGCTTCGGCCGCAGCTCTGGAAGTCTTACTTGAGGTCTAATCCGAGATCTTCTTGCTGCAGCCCAGTCTATGGCATTCTGTATTTCCACCTTTTAGGTTCAGCTTCTCCCTCTGCCCCCAGATGGCCCTTCCCTGAACCCTACTCAGCCCCTGCTACCTGGAGGCTGCTTTTCCCAGCCGAGAGATTCAAGTGGCCCAGCGGGTTCGGTTTGAGGGACGTGCAAGGTACTGGAGCACAGAGGAGGCAAACTGAGGCCCCCGGGGCTTGGGGGATGGGGTGGAGAGAGGGATGAGTAAAAAACTCCTGAAAGAGAGGGGAGGAGAGACTCAGAGGGAGACAGAGATTCAAAGAGGAGGAGGAATGGAGACCCAGAAGGGGAGTGGAAAGAGACCAAGGGTGGCGAAATGGTGACCCGGGGAGTTAGAAGACCTAGAAAGAGAGGGAAGGTAGAGATCCAAGGAGGAGAAGAGACAGAAAGATGGTGATACCATCTGTAACCGAATTCAATTCTTGGCTTTGCTACTTACTAATGGTGTGACCTTGGGCAACCTCTCTGTGATTTGGGGCAAGTCGTGTAACTTCTCTGTGCCTTACTTTCCTTATCTGCAAAAAGGGGCGTCTATTGCTGTTATTAGCCTTTACTGGATGGGACCAGATGGACTGGTTGGGGCAGTGATGAAGCTGACTTGTCCACTTGTTCTCGTGGAAGCCCTGCAGCACTGCTAGCTTGGCCTCCTTTCCTCTGCCCTTCATGCTCCTACAGCCCAGGCCTGCACCATGAGGCCTGACTCCTTGTCCATACCACCTTCCCATGGCCTCCGACCCAGGGCCAGGGTCTTACTGATGTGATAACACAGCAGAGGGCCTGCAGATGAATGGACACCTTGAAGCAGAGGAGCAGCAGGACCAGGTAAGTGTCCATCTGAAAGTCCAGATCACCATACGATGGAACACAGTTTCCTTCTCTCCTCCTTGACCCTGTTCCTTGGTCTTTGAGTCCCGGCCTCTTTGATTACTGTATCTGTCTTTCTTTCCCCTGGAGCCCTAAGCACACGCACTGTGTTTCCCTGTCTCTCCATCTTTCTGGATTTCTGTCCCTCTCTCCGGGTTACTTTTTGGCACATGTTATCTGGTGCTGTTGTTGTTCTCAGTTGCACACTAGGTACATTGATTGGTCACCTGATATTCTTGCCATGATTTCTTTCAATTTCATCGTGTCTTTGCCTCTCTGTATCTCTGTCAACATCTTTGCTTTCTGTCTCTTGGCTTCAGTTCCTCTCAGCCTCTAATATTCTCTCTGTCCTTCACCCCTGACCTAGAGGTCTCTCTCAGATACTCCCAGTCTCTCTCCTGAGTCTCCGTCTTACCGTGTAACTGGGTCATTCACTGGGCAGATATTTATGTCATGCTGCCCCCACGCTAGCTTGTGCCCAAGGTAAATAGTTTGTGAATTAATGAGCCTCTCCTCCCTGGTTTTCATTCTGAAAGTGTCTGTCCCCATGTCTCGCTGTGTCCATCATTTTCTGGGTTTTCTTATGTCCTTACCTTGCACATTTTTTAAAATCTATTATTTATTTTATTTATTATTTTTGGCTGCGTTGGGTCTTCGTTCCGTGGGCTTTCTCTAGTTGCCGCGAGGCATGTAGAACCCATGGCTCGAACCCATGTCCCCTGCATTGGCAGGCGGATTCTTAACCACTGCGCCACCAGGGAAGCCCACCTTGCACATTCTTAATTCCATTGTCTTTGTCTCTTTGTATCTCTGCTTTTCTTTATGTCCATCTCTCTGACTCTCTGTAACTGTCTGAAAAAGAGACAACACTCTCTCTTCAAGTCTCTTATTGCCTCTGACTCTGGTTCACTGTTCCCTTTTACTGTTTTTGCATATCTCTGGGTCTTTGTTAACTGTGTTAGGGTCATTCTCTTTCTGCAGTTAAAGACCTTCTCCCCCTTGCCCCTTCTCTTTATAAAGTCAAAGGATGGGAGAGGCCCACTTGCCCTCAACAAAGATGGCGACAGGGGCTCTGGCCATGCTTCCGTGAAGCCGCCTCTGCTGCGCGTATGCCCTCACCTACAATGGCGGCTGATCTCGCGAAGCGCGCTACCCCGCCCAGTTCTCCCGCTCTCCCGCGGCAGGCCCCTGCGCCAAGCTCGCGAGTCTGCTGGCCCCGCCCCCGCACGCTCTTATTGGTGCAACTTAGGCCGGCCGCGCGGCCATTGGCTGAGCGGATGCACACCCTCCCCCCCACCCCTGGGTCTGATGGGGGGCAGTTGGTGCTGACTTGAGTGGCCGCCTGGAGGAGGATCCGGCGTGTGAGGAGGGTCTGGGGTGTCGGGACAGGGACCCGAGTCAGGACGACTGAGGGAGCAAGAGGAACAGATACGCAGGCCCGGGACTTGGGTACTAGGGGTGTGGGATGGAGATGGAGAGCCAGAACCAGGACTGAGGGATCCAGGAATGAAAACCCAGGTCTGGAACTGGGGTGGGGATGGAGGGCCGGGACCCGGGGAACCGGAGACAGAGACTCAGGCTTATGGATTGGGGGGACCTATGGATGGAGACCCAGGCCCTGGTCTGGGGTACATGGAGGGTGGAGAGAATGGAGACCAGGCCAGAGACCTGGGGACCTAGCGACCAAGGCGCAGGCCCCAGAACTGGGGGAGATCTAGGGCTCTAAGTGGGGGGGGGGAGTCAATGCAAGTTTAGGGGTGGGGCTTGAAGAGCTGCCCAGGGTAGGGGGCAGAGGTGGCTCCTGAGAGTGAGTCCACAGATGGGGGTGTGTCTGGGGCAGTTCTGCGCCTGGGGAAGGTGAGGGGCAGAACTGATAGGTGACTGGGTGGGCGGGGCAGTGGGGAACAAAGGTGAGCTGGAAGGAGGAGGCAGAAACTGGGCAGAGGGCAGGGGGAGGGGACCTCAGGCCCAGCTCCCACTCTCTCCCTGGAGAGCAGGCGGCCAGACACCCAGGTCAGTGCTTGAGGTCCAGCTCTTGGCTCCTGTCCCTTGCAGGTGCCTGCGTGTGGCTCCTCTACCTCTCTGACCCCTTAGTTGCTCCATGTCACACCCCTTTCTCAGTTTCTCCAGCTACTACATCCCCTACCTCTTGCCTCTCCTGTCTGCTCTTTCTCTCCTAACTCTGTTGTCTGACTCTCAGAGGGCCTCTGGAGCCCCTAAACTCTCACTCTGCTCCCTAAGTATCTTTCATTATATTAGGTTTCATCTCACTGAAGCTGTTTGTCTCCTCTCAGTGTTTCTCTGGCTCTCAGATCTTTTTCTTTGTGTCTCAGTGCCTCTTCCTTGTTACTTTCTCCATCTGGAGTTGACTGTGTGTAGGTGTGTGGGGGTGTTTGTGTGTGTGTGTGTTCTGTTGTGTTTTTCTCTACCTTTGTATGTCTATTTATATGTCTCCACCATCCTGATCTCTCTCCTTTGCATTATTTTTCTCCAAAGTCCTTAATTGTCATCCAACACGATATGTATTTTATGTCTATCTTGTTTTCCTGTCTTCCGATTGGAATATAAACTCCACGAAGGCAGGGATTTTTGTCTGTTTTATTCCCTGCTGTGTTTGCTGGGCCTGGCACCATGATTGGCACATACTACTGAATAAATATTTGGGGAATAAAGGAATGAATATTTGCATGCCTGGGTGTGGACCCTCCAGGATGCTGGCCTTCCTGGCCAGCTGACCTCTGCCCTGCGTCCTCAGTCTTCCCACACTTTGTCTGGGCCTGTCTGGTGCTCCCATCTTGCCTGTCAGCACCCCTCATTGTCTCCTCTTATCCACAGGCCCTGCCCCTGCTTCCCTCTGCCCACCATGGGGGTCCTGGACTCTGACTCCTACCCTCCTTCCTCCCCACAGAGGCCAGAGCAGGAGCTGACCTGGAGCTGGGGCCACAGGCCTAGGAGCGCCCTGGACAGGGTCAAGGCCATGGCCCCCCCACCGCCACTGCCATTGACCCCCAGCACCCCACTCCTGCATGGCGAGTTTGGCTCCTACCCAGCCCGAGGCCCACGCTTCGCCCTCACTCTCACACCACAAGCCCTGCACATACAACGGCTGCGGCCAAAGCCTGAAGCCCGGCCCCGGGGTGGCCTGGTCCTGCTGGCTGAGGTCTCAGGCTGCTGCACCCTGCGGAGCCGAAGCCCCTCGGACTCAGCAGCCTACTTCTGCATCTACACCTACCCGAGGGGCCGGCGGGGGGGCCGGCGCAGAGCTGCACGCACCTTCCGGGCCGACGGGGCGGCCACCTACGAGGAGAACCGTGCTGAGGCCCAGCGCTGGGCCACTGCCCTCACGTGTCTGCTCCGCGGACTGCCACTACCTGGGGACGGGGGTGAGGCACTGGGCGGCCTCTCTGTCCTAAGGCCACCTTGGTGTCTCCGCAGATCTCCCTCTGCGGCATCTCTGTGGGCATCTCTGTCTCTACTTTTCTGTGTGTCTGTCTGTGTGATGTGTCTCTCTGGGTTCATACTGAAAGAGTGATGCACAGACAGGGATGGGCACAGAAGGCAAAATCCCAGGCAGAGAAGGATTTGGGTCTGCTGCTCTCATGAGATTTCTGTCTCTGTCCCCTCCCCCCTTTCATGGGTCCTGACCACAGATGAGTCAGAGGCTCCCGGGCTGGTGAGAGCAGCCAAGTGAGATATGCTCAGTCACCACCCTGGATGACAGGCACTCGCAGAGGTCCCCTGGGGCGTCTCAGGAGCCCAGAGGTGGCATCTAATCCAGCTGTGGGGATTCAGAGGAGGCTTTCAGGCAGAGGCCCCCACCTAGGGTACTCAGTTGGCACAGGAAGGTAAAGGTTCCAGGGTCCCCAGCCGGCGGGCCTTCCTTGGTCCTGGCTGGCTGGGGGTGAGGCCCTCACAGTGGAGTAACCTGTTCCTGGGTTCCAGGTGTTTGGGGGTGTGGAAGGTGGAAACCACAGCTCCCCCCCCCACCCCCCCCCCGTGAGTCCAAAGGGCTCTGGGATTAGACACCGGATCCCTGCCTTTGTCTCAGCACCTGGGAGGGGGGCGGGCTGTACACCTGGGCCTGAGCTGGTGAGGCCGGGGAGAAAATAACTTTCAACTCCCAGCAGGTTTTGATGCCAGCCCTCCACCACCTCCACTGGAGGCTATTTGCAGTTACTGGTTCTGAGGTGAGGGGCTTGGTGCCCTGACCTCTGTAGACTCCTTCTCCTCTCTCTGCAGAAATCACCCCCGACCTTCTGCCAAGGCCTCCCCGATTGCTCCTATTGGTCAATCCCTTTGGGGGGCGGGGCCTGGCCTGGCAGTGGTGTAAGAACCATGTGCTGCCCATGATCTCTGAAGCGGGGCTGTCCTTCAACCTCATCCAGACAGGTAAGGGCAGTGTCATGATAGAGGCGGGAGCTGGGGGCTAGGACTCCTGAGTCCTGGGGAGTGGTGGTTGGTCAGGGGTGGAACAACCTGCCTCACTTCCTGGTTCCCCACCTTAGAACGACATAACCATGCCCGGGAGCTGGTCCAGGGGTTGAGCCTGAGCGAGTGGGATGGCATCGTCACCGTCTCCGGAGATGGGCTGCTGTATGAGGTAGGGTAGGACCACCCTGCCCCAAGCCTGAGCCCTGCGGGACTGCGGAGGCCAGGGCCAACACGCAGGTGTCTGGTCTCCCACCCTCCAGGTACTGAATGGACTCCTAGAACGCCCCGACTGGGAAGAGGCCGTGAAGACCCCCGTGGGCATCCTCCCCTGTGGCTCGGGCAACGCACTGGCAGGAGCCGTGAACCAGCATGGGGGGTAGGTGGGAGGAGCCCTCCTGGGATAACAGGGACCTGGTACATCTGCACCACATCTTCCCCTCAGCCAGGTCAGTCTGGCTGAGGGATGCTCCCCACACCCCCCAGACATTTTTGCCTGTCTTGTTCTTAGCTGTCTCCCTAGTGCCTAGAACTGTGCCTGGCACACAGGAGGCACTCAGTGAATGCTTATGGAATGAAAGAACTGACAGGGAACCTGGCTCAGTAAGAAGAGTCCGTCTGGAGGTGGCCAAATGGCTGCGGGCAGGCCCCAGGACATGCCCGGCCTCCTCTCCCCATTGTCTGCTGCCCCACCCGTCTGTGTGTTTCTCCTCCCCGCCTGGCACTGTGTATCTCACCCAGCCTGTTTGCTCTTTCCCACCGTATCCGTCCATGTCTGACTGTGAAGGTTTGAGCCGGCCCTGGGCATTGACCTGCTGCTCAACTGCTCCTTGCTGCTCTGCCGGGGTGGCAGCCACCCGCTGGACCTGCTCTCCGTCACTCTGGCCTCCGGCTCCCGCTGTTTCTCCTTCCTGTCTGTGGCCTGGGGCTTTGTGTCAGATGTGGACATCCAGAGCGAGCGTTTCAGGGCCCTGGGCAGTGCTCGCTTCACGCTGGGCACAGTCCTGGGCCTCGCCACACTGCACACCTACCGCGGCCGCCTTTCCTACCTCCCTGCCACGGTGGAGCCCGCCTCACCCGCCCCTGCCCATGGCCTGCCACGTGCCAAGTCAGAGCTGACCCTAGCCCCCGGCCCAGCTCCACCCGTGGCCCACTCACCCCTGCACCGCTCAGTGTCTGACCTGCCCCTGCCCCTGCCTCTGCCTCAGCCTGCCCTGACCTCCCCTGGCTCACCTGAACCCCTGCCCATCCTGTCCCTCAACGGTGGGGGCCCAGAGCTGGCTGGGGACTGGGGTGGGGCCGGGGATGCTCCACTGTCCCCAGACCCACTGCTGCCCTCGCCGCCTGGCTCCCCCAAGGCAGCTCAACTCTCACCCATCACCGAGGGGGCCTCAGAAATGCCAGCATCCTCTGGGCTCCCACCTCCCACCCCTGATGCCCGGGTAGCCATCTCTGCTGGGGGCCCACCTGACCACCTGCTCCCTCCTCTAGGCGCTCCACTACCCCCAGGCTGGGTGACAATGGAGGGGGACTTTGTGCTTATTTTGGCCATCTCACCCAGTCACCTGGGGGCTGACCTAGTGGCAGCGCCCCACGCGCGCTTTGACGACGGCCTGGTGCACCTGTGCTGGGTGCGCGGTGGCATCTCACGTGCGGCGCTCCTGCGCCTGTTTCTGGCCATGGAGCGCGGTAGCCACTTCAGCCTGGGCTGTCCGCAGCTGGGCTACGCTGCGGCTCGTGCCTTCCGCCTTGAGCCGCTCACGCCCCGCGGCGTGCTCACGGTGGACGGGGAGCAGGTGGAGTATGGGCCATTGCAGGCGCAGGTGCATCCCGGCCTCGGTACTCTGCTCACGGGTCCTTCAGGCTGCCCTGGGCGGGAGCCTTAACTCCAACCAAGCTTGGAACTCGCCCGGAGCGGGGCTTACATTCCTGAGGGGGCGGAGCCTGAGCTAGGGGTCGTGGTGTGGCTGCTAGAGTCAGGGCGGAGGCTACAGTGGTCCTGCCTGGTCTCAGGATTGCGCCCTACCCTAGGGGACCAGAGGTGATGCTGGAGGATGTCCCGAATTCCGGGGGTTGGGGTCCTGACGGTCACGGAGAAATGGGCTCGCCCCAAGGGTAGTGCCTGATCAACGAGGGCGGGTTCTCCAGACCCTCGAGAACGGCTCGTAGAAAGCCAGGTCGGCTGAGGGCGGAGCCTGTCTTAACGCGTAGTCCAGTGACGTGACCTGGAATGTACGGGCTGGGGAGGCCTTAGATAACCGGCCCCGTCTACTCCGGTGTCTCCACCAAGCTGGCCAATCAGCCCAGGAGGGGCAAGTTCCCCGGGCGGCGCTCCGATTTGCACTAATGTCCCTCCCCCCGTGGGTGGGGGCGGGGAAGTTCGTTTCCTCCGTCTTCTGTGCGTCCCCCAGCCCCAATCTTCAAAGCAATTGAAAAGGTCTATGCAATAAAGGTAGTGGCTTCATTCCTCTCAGGCCCTCGCCCCTTCCTCCATCCAGCAACCCGTGGGAGGGAACAGACTCTAGGCACTTCCAGCAGCTCCTGCCTTTTATGGACCGAAGCCCAGACCTGCCCATGGACTGCGGCCAGCGTGACCCGCTGGCCTTGAACTGGGGCCAGGGAGCTGCCTCCTCCCCCACGACAGCTGGCTCTGGGGTTCTCAAGATTTATTCAGGATCGTGTTAACGGAGGCGGTGGGAGGATGGGGTCCCCGACGTGCCGGGGGGCACACACTGAGGACCTTCCCCGCCCCCGCGAGGGAGCGGGGAGGCTCACTTTTTCTTAAAAATATAAATGTATTTATCTGCATCATCACATCCCTGGGGCACCCAGCTGGCCGGCCCGTGGGCCACAGGGCGGGGAGGGAAGAGGGCGTCAGGGCGCAAGTCTGAGTGAGGCGGAGGAGAGCTCCACCTGTTGGGGTGGGGGCGGCCTCACAGGGCTCCGTGCTGGGCCTGGTAGCGGGACAGCACGGCGCGGTAGTGGGACAGCTCCTGGCGCACGGCCACCACCTCCTGCCGTAGCAGGGCGTTCTCCTTCTCCAGGAAGGCCGCCCGCACCGATATCTGGTTCTCCTTGAGCCTCCGGGCGTCGCGGGACCGCTTGGCTGCCTCGTTATTCTTGTACCGCCGGCTCCAATACTTCTCATCCTGGATGGGTGGGAAAGCACTGAGGTCCAGAGGGGCCCCGGCCCAGCGAGAGAAGGGAGGAGCTGCTTTGCTTCTGACTTCAAGGACCAGAGTGCACCTAAGAAACCTACCCCCCACCCCCACCCTGGGCTGCTGCTCACCCAGCAGTGGGGCCTAGAGGATACCCGATCTCCCCTGAATGGGTACCCAAGATCTGGCCTTCTAGGGCCCCGGCTGCTATGGACAGCAGGCCCCTAGCAACAGCTAAGGCGTGAGATAGCCTCCCACCCCAAGCAACTGAGCTTCAAGTCTCCACTGTGCAGAGGAGGCCCAGCTCTTCTCACTTGACAAAAGGCCTGCAGTTAGCTCCTGGTTTGCTAAGGATTCTTGTTCCCTAGCAATAAGACCTTCAGGGTCTGAAGACTTCTCCCATTGAAAAGCACTGCCCTATACATCACCTTTCCAGATCCTGGTTGCTAAGGAAAGCCTAGGTTCCCTAGTGATGGGGTTTGGTGTCCCATAAAATCCTCTCAGAGCTGGGCCCTTCTGACCTTGCTGCCAAGGCAACCTCACCCCTCATTAGCAAACAAAAGTGAGGTGTAAGTGGTCCCAGTGACCACAGCCAGTCTCTGACCCACTGGCTTTGAATAGAGGCCAGGGAGCCGCCTCCTCCCCAACAGTCCCTGGTTGCAAATGGGCCTATCCTGAGACCTCCCCACACCATTATGTTTAGAGTTCTCCAGTCCTGGAATTGGGCTGTGGAGGAGGACCACTCCTTAGTACAAGGACGACCCAGAGCTCTGAAAGATGCCCCTCCATCCCCATTTCATTAAAGCCTAGTCCCTGCTAGCTAGGGTAAACCCACTCCCTAGCAACAAGGCCTCATGGCAAGAGAAACCACTGGTCTAGATTTGGTTTACAGGCCAGTACTCACTGCTTCAAGTAGTTGTGTCTTACACAAGGACACGCCAAAGTCTGTGAGACAAGCCCAAGTACTTCTTGTTAGGGAAGAACCCAGGACTGACAAAGACAGAATGCTAGAGAGATGCAGTCACTGCCCAAAGCACCCCAAATCAGAATGTGGCCCTGGCCGCTAATGAGAACCTGAGACCTCTTAACAGTGAGTCCAGAAAACAAGGCCTAGAGGGGCTGGCAAAGCTTCATCCTAGGCAGATGCAGTTGCCCTGAAGGATGCCCCAGCTCAGAGATTCAAGGACCAACCCCTGCCTAGCTGGCTGCTCAGAAGAAACAAGCTGATATCACATTCCTAAAGGATGCTATCCTTAGCAACTGGGCCTGGTAAAGCCCGAAGCCTGCCCCAATGAGGGTGTTGGGTCCAACCGACAGGAGAAGCTCCAAGCCTGTAAAACTGTCCCAGCAGTGCTGGCTGAGTCCGAATCCCACAACGATACGGTTTGCACAAATCTCAAGCCCAAACCTCTGTCCCTGTGCAGCCCCTGGCCAAGGAGGACTGGTCCTTAGCTGTAGGTTAGGAGAATGTGAGCTAATCCCAAGTGAGAAACCCAGGTCTGACTAAAGAAAGGGCCACCGCTGGCTCTGGAGCCAGCACCCACGAAGCCTGCGTCCTACACCCAGCAATGCTCACCTTCTGCTCCTCTGGCACCTGGATCTTCCGTGCCTTCTTCATGATTGGCTGGGGCTTAAGTTCCTCCTCTGAGAAGCGATGTCTCCGAGGGTCAAAGGTCTCATGGCCGGGAATACTTGACAGGGCTAAATCAGCTGGGTCAGGTTCAAAGGTCATCAGCACCTCCACCGTGTCTGGGTCCACAGGGCTGGGTGTGTCCCGAGAGGTCAGGCCTTGGGGAAATAGAATGTGCCACCTGAGTGTGTATTTATTTTGGGGAGGGGGTTCCCAGAGGCTACCCCCTGCTCAGGTATCATATCCACCACAAGGAAGGCCCTTATGGGGTTTAACATAAAGCCTGCCAGGGATCAACCTCCCTAATATAAAATATGAAGGTTCCTTAAGCCACAAAGATGCTTAGAAATCATGAAACCAGCTCCACTTTTACACACAGGAACACTGAGGCCCAATCATATGTGACTTGCCCTAAGTAACACAGGAACCTCAATTATTGCTTCTAAAACCTCAGGACTTCAGAGTTACAGCGTTAGCTTCCTTCCCTATAGTCCTACCCTTCTTAACTGAATCCCCAAACAAAGCCTAGACCCCCCACTGTTCAGAGAAAAGGAATTTAATGCACCGAAAAGACCTCAGGTTAGCTCTTTAAAGAGCTGCTAAGTCCAAAGAGTTAGGGACAAGAAGCATAAAGGGCTCTGAGGTTCCAGGTTGGTTCAAGCGTAAGAGAGGCCTGTACCTTTAAGAGAGAGCCAGCTGGGGCCAACCGAGGACACAGGTTCAGGGCCGAGTCACGTGCTGGCGCCTGCTTTCCCGCCCCGCCCCCCTGCCGCCACGGGCGCCCTCCTGTTCCCCAGTCCCGCCCCCTCCCGCGTGACCGCGCGTGCGCGAAGCACGAAGCACGGAGGAGGGAGGAGAGGACTCACGTGGCGCGGGAATGTGCGACTGGGAAGGGGAGGGCCCTGGTCCTGCCCGGAGGTCGGACCAGGAGCAGGTGTGTCCAGGAATCCCCAACCTGCAGTCCGCCCCTGGCTACCCCAAGGTGCCAGATGGAGCACACCTTTCCTCTTGCTCCCTGGGGTCTCCCAGCTCGAACCTTTCAACCGCCAAGGATCCAGACCCCTCTGCTCTCTAGGGAACACTCGAGAACCGACCCCCTCGATATTCTCAGGCCCCAAACGTCCTCGCCACTAGGATATACACGATTCTGGGACCCCAAGCCCCTACCCCAGGAATATAGAAAGCTCGGTCCTTGCCCCAATGGAAGACCCAGGATGAAGGTCCCTTCTGAAGGACTCCGGGACCCGGGGCGCCAGCCCCTCTCCACTGGGATGGGGGGGCCGAGGAGGCAGGGCTGTCAGTCCCTTTTGTCCTGGGGAAACAGAAGTCTGTGTCCGGCCCTCGTCTTCCTCCCTCGTAGAGGCCTAGGATTTCCGGTCCTACCCCAGTTCCACCGCTTCCGGGTCCAGATTCTGGGGTGCAGTCCATTCCCCAGTAAATAACTCCACTGTCCTGGGACCCCAATCCCTACTCCTCGAGTATCCAGAGCCTTTGTCCTCATGTCCCACGTAAAATTCACACGACCTCACCACTGGGCAGGCTTCCTGGAACTTGGGGTCCCAAGTCCCTCATCTCCTATAGGTCCAGGATACGCAGTTCCTGATCCATTAGGGGACACAGAATCCGGACTCCTCTCCCGACATCTCCCAATTAGGGGACCCGGAATTCGGGCATGCAGCCCCAGTCCCACCTTCCTGACCCCCAGATTCTCACACCCCCGCCCTCTGGAGTCCAAGCCCCGCCCAACCAGGGCCCTGCCCCGCCCTAGCCGTCGCACCTGCGCGGTGGCCGCCGGCGGCCCCGAGGGCAGCCCGGGCGGGGGCGTGCCCGGGCGAGGAGCGAGGGGAAGCCGAGCCGCAGGAGCCGGGCCCTGGGGAGGGTGCAGGTGTGCGCACGGGGGAGGGCGCTGGCGACGGGCCGCCGGGGGGCGGCGGGCTGGGAGGGAGCCCATGCTCCAGCAGGAAGGCGTCCAGGTCCACGTACTCCACGTCGCCGAACGGCAGCGTCCGCTCCCACAGTAGCGGCGCCAACAGACCCGGGCCGGGCGCAGCCCCAGGGCGTCCCCGTGGGGACCCGCCGCCCACTACCGCCCCAGCTGAGGCATCCGCAGGTCCCGCTGGCTCCAGGCCCGGCCCGGGGACCGTGGCTGCCGGCGGGGCCGCCTTGCGCTCCTTTTCCTTCAGCAGACCTGCGGGCCAGGGAAAGCGGGCAGGGTGGGGAGGAGGAGAAAGACGGAGATGAAGAAGCGACTCCGAGAGGAGAGAGACACGAGGAACGAGGAGATGGAGCCCCACACCGCAGAGATCCAGAGAGAGGGGGGGCAGGAGGGAAGTGGGGGAGAGACCCGGGAGGGAGGGCAAAGACCCAGAGAGAGGAGGGGACAGAGGCTCAGAGAGGGAGAGAGACCCAGAGAGAAAAGACAAGAGACGGGGGTGGCGGACCGAGAAAGGGATAGAGAGGAAGGGAGACTCAAAAAGAGGGGAGGACAGGGACGCAAAGAGAGAGATGGGGACAGAGACCCAGGAAGGGATAGACACACAGAAGGGGGATGGAAGTTCAGACAGAGGTAGGTGGAGGGTTGGGCAGGAGAGATATTAAAAATGACAGCTCTGTTAATTCCTCTGTAATCTACAACCCCCCCACTCTCTGCGCACTGTACCCCCTCTTCCCTGCCCCCACACTCTAAGGGGCAGGAAGGGGCTCTATTCCTGGGGCACATTCCTCATCCCTAGACTCCATGTGACCCCAGGAGGCCCCGCCCAAGCCCGTGTAACAACCGTGTGAGCATCCGACACACCCCCCTCCCTTCTCCCTGGACCCCAGGGGTCCAGACTCTCGGAACCAAAAGGAAGAGAGGGCTGGGGCCTAGAGTCTTGAATCCTGGGAGTGGACAGGCATGAGAACCGGTACTTTTGGGTCCTGGGTGCTGAGGGATCTAGGGGCCTAAACACCTAAGTATAATATTTGGGTAGATAAAGGTTGGGAGGATGGACTCTTGGCACGTAGGAGGTAGCTGTGGACCCTCCCAGCACTAAGGGAGTAGGGTGTCTGAGTTGGGCGAGATGGGGGCTAGAACTCACAGCTGGCTGGCTCTTTGGGCTTGCTGGTCCCCTGCAGAAGGCTCCGCAGCCCAAGCAGCGCTCCCCCGCCAGGGGGGGCCCCGGTCGGGCTGCCCAGCAGCAGGGGGGCCGGAGTCCTGTCGCTCACGGGCCGCGCCATCGCCCGGCACCTGCCCGCAGGCTCACGGGTTCATGGAGAGGCGAACAGCTGGCTTGCCAGTCAGCAGCACACTCCTGTGGTTCGGGCGAGTGTCTGCCCAGGGGCGGGCGAGCGTAGCTTGCAAGCCTCCAGTATCCAGAACACTGCAAATCCTAGGAGCGACGGGGATTTGCAGTCCTCGGTGCAGAAACGTGCAACTCAAGAGGGTCCCAGGAGACCATACAGTCTGGGTGAGGGGCTGATCAAATCAGGCGGCCGGCTCTTTGCAACCGAGGGTTCAAGGGGACACAAGGCGCTCCTTCTACAAGGTGGGTGAGCCTGGCTCTTGCAAAATCTGCAGCCCTCTCCTAGGAAGGAGGTTTGCAATCTGCACCAAGAGGTGTGCGCGGAGGGCCGGGGAGAGGGCAGGAGGAGGCGGCTGCCTTGAGGCGTGGCCAAAGCAAACTTCTTTCGCGGAAAAAAAAAAAAAAAAAGCCAAACCAAAACACCCGACGCCACAGAGCGAACCCCTCCTCTCGGCCCCCGCCAGACTCCGGCCTTGCACCCCAGCCGCGTGCCTCCCTCCGGCTGAAAGCGCGGGCCAATGGCGTCTTGACCCCTCTAGACGCACAGCCAATGGGACCCCTGGATCCGCCAAGTCCTGGGAGTGCGAGAGAGGGTCTCAGTGCGTGAAGTTACCTTGCCTTTTGGAGGGAGGCGGGACCCTGACCTATATTCACCCAATGGGAGACGGCGTTGGGGGCGGGACCGTGACCCAGTTTGGGCCAATGAGGCAGACGGGAGGGGGAAGCACATGGCTTTGCGCGTGCTGCCTGACGGGGAGGGTGGGTAAAGGGGTGGGAGGGGAGAAGAGCCGCTTAAAGGAGCCGCGAATCCAAATGACGGGAAACGGGAAGCCAAAAAACCGAGTAGTGGGGTTTAGGAAGACGGAGATTGGTTTCTAGAAGAAGGCTGCTATTCTTTAATACCCAAATATTTCCCCGCCGCCCCTAGAATCAGACCACTGAGATACAGGAAGTATTCTGTCCCTTTAATAGCTTTGTTTTGGGGGTGACTCCCCCCCTTGTGGGGAGGCTTGGGAAAGGCAGGCGCAATCCTCGATGGGGAGTCTCAGCGACCATGGGGGGTACCATCCACTGTAAGATGACACGGGTGGGGGGCGTTAGTTTAGGGCACGATAGGATGGACCCTGAAGGGAGCATGCAGGGGGCGGGGATGGGGGTGGGTGGGTGGGCCGCCCGGGGCTCTACCACAGGGAGGGCTGCGAAGGGGGAACCGGAATGTACCAGGTTGAGAAGCTGGGGGAAATGGTTATACTGCACTGGGCTGAACCATAGGGAGGCAGCAGGAGGGTGGAATAGGGACATCCGGTTTCAGCATTAGTGGAACTACGTGAAGGTATTCATGGGTGGGGGGTATGGGCTGTACCATGTTGAGAAGCCAGAGAGGTAGACGTTAGATCACTGGGCTGAACCACGAGGAAGCAGTGGGGGGGGAAGGGGATTGTACCATGCTGTTTCTCAGTAAGGGAGGTGGGTTGTACCACATGAAAACAGGGAAAAGGATTCGGGCTGTACCATTTCGGAAAGCCATAGTAATAGGCACCACGGACCAGTACTTGATCGTACCATAAGGAAACCAGGGGGCTCGGGTTATACACCAAGTTGCAAGCAGCGAAGAAGACAAATCATGGACCAGCAATGGTCTATGACCGGGAGGTGGGTTGTACCACTTTGACACAAAGGGGGAAGGGAGAAAGAGCGAGTGAGAGCTCAAGAGGCTGGATCATACAGAGCAGCAGAGGGGGGTAGGACTGTATCATATTGAGACACCAAGGGGAGACACATAGGCGGGTTAGACCAAGACGTGGAGGGGGTGCAGACTGGATCATACCATGCAGACGGTAGTTGGGGCCTCGGCAGCGCCTCTCGGGGTGCCGGGGGTCCCTGTTGCCCCTCAAGGCCCTGTGGGCCAAGGGCTGCAGGGGCCGGCCGTTACCGCTGAGGCTCTGGAAGATCTGGGACGGAGGATTCTGGCTCAGGAGTCTCAGGGAGTGCATCTGCCGTGGAAGCGGGTTGGGAAACTGGGAGTGAATAATGAATGGTTCTGGTGACGTCACGCAGGAAGCCCTGCCCCCGAGAGCGGGTGGGCGGGGTCTTGCGCAGCCCCCACCAGATGCTCCAGGGTTGTCAGACTCTCGAATCCCCTCCAGTTCCCTCTCAACCGGGGGTAGGAGGGTAGGTGAGGCAAGGGGACACCCAGGCCAAGGAACGGGTTGGGGGTGGCAGGGAGGGCGCAATGGGCTGCCAGGGTCACCTGGAGGGAGGTGATATTTAGGGCCCTGTCAATGAGGATCCAGGTAACAGTCTCCGAGCAGGGTGGGGTGCTGAGAGAGCCCTGATAGGTGATGAAGCCAAAGGATTCGGGGAACAGGAGCTCCAGGCTCAGGTCTTGAAGAAAGTAGGCATCATCTGCGGGAATATCAGGTCAGAGTGAAGAGGGGTGCCCCTGCTGAACTCCCCTTTGTGCACACCCCAGCCCCACCCTCTCCACCCTCCAATGCCCAGGGACTTACTCTTGTAGGAGATGCGGGTGATGGTGTCCCGGTTAAGGAGGCGGCTAAGGAATGGGTTTGAGCTACCAGCCACCTGTGGGGAAGTATGAGGTGAGGAGATAGGAACCCGGAAGTCCAAGCCCCCAACTCCTTCCTCCCCTAGGACCCCGGAGTCTGGGGCCTTCCAGCCTCCCTCTTCTCAGACCCCAGGTTCCAGCCCCTCCCTCCCGAATCTTGCCTGGGCTTACATTGACAAAGAGGCTGAGAATGGCCAGGCCATTGGGGCCCCGGGAGGCGGCGCTGAGGTTCCCGTAGAGTTCTTGGTTGAAGTGGATGAGCTGCACCTGCGAGGGGAGCACAGAGAGTGGGGTCCCCTGGCAGACAGGGGGGACAGAATGGGCAATGGGTGCAGCTCTGGGCCTTTGGGGTCCCAAGTCAGGTTAAGGATTAGTGTTCAGGGTTGCGGGGGTAGTTCTGTGGAGGAGGATGGGATGAGGCATTAAGAGGAGGGTGAGGTGGGAGGAATTGGGTCGACTCAGGGTGAAGGTCGAGGGTCAGAGGTTATCAGGCATCACCTCAGCAGAGAAACCCTGGTGGTTGATCTGGTGTTCAGAGCCAGCTCCATCACGCGCTCCAAATAGCAGCCGCAGTTCACTGAGTCGGTGGCTATAAAGGAGGGGCCCCCCAGACACATTGACCACAGGCCGGGGTGCAGGCAGGAAGGAGACATGGCGACCGGTGTTGTACAGGGTTCCCCGGAGCTGTGGGAGAGGTGGAGGCCTTCACAGGGATGCAGAGAGAAGACCTTTTCCCTACTGTTTTCCATTCGTACATTTCCCTCTGCCAACAAACATTTAATCATTCAGCATAGTCTGAACACTAATGTCTTTCCAGACTCTGGGCTGGTCCATGGTAGGTGCTCAATACTGGTGAATTTAATTAACAAATATTTATTGAGCTGCTACTATGTGCCATGGATGCCAGGAAGAGAGCAATGAGCAAGTAGA
The DNA here is from genome assembly GCF_963455315.2 of Globicephala melas. Lineage (NCBI taxonomy): Eukaryota > Metazoa > Chordata > Mammalia > Artiodactyla > Delphinidae > Globicephala > Globicephala melas. The sequence goes on along the minus strand of NC_083332.1, from coordinate 7,613,804 downwards.
CAAAAATTCTGGGCCTCATGGAGCTTCTGCTCCAGTGGAGGAGAGACAGACAATAAATTCTGAATCATATAAGTAAATGCTTAGTTAATTACATCCTATGCTCACACTGGGGAGAACTGGGAGTTCTGATAAAGTATAATAGGACACCCAGGGAATTCCTTGGCAGTCTAGTGGTTAGGACTCTGCGCTTTCACTGCCAGGGTTTGGGTTCAATCCCTGCTTGGGGAACTGAGATCCTGTAAGCAGCACAGCCAAAAAAAGGGGGGGACGACCCATAGATTGGGATGGGGGTGGGGTGTCAAGAAAGGCTTCCATGAGGAAGTGACATTGGAATGGAGACCTGAAGGATAAGGAGGGGTTAGTTGCAAGGAGCAGGGAGAAGGGCATTCCAGAAGGGAGAACAGTCAGTGCAAAGCCCTGAGATGGCCTATTTTAGTGACAGTGAAGAAGCCAGTGGGACCAGAGCCCAGTGAGCAAAGGAGAGAGTGGTGATGGGAGCCAGATGGTGCACAGCCTTGTGGGCAATGATGGGGTATTTTGTATTTTTATTTAAATAATTGAATGTATGTAACACACTTGGCACAGTGCCAGGCACGTGCTAAGTACTATGTAAGTGTGTGCTGTTATTACTTGTCCTAATAGAAGGATTTTGAGTAGGAGAGAGTGGTATGATCTGGTTTGTGTTTTTAAACATCTCTCTAGCTGTGGGATGGAGAATGGATTGCAGGAGGCAGAGAAGCAGGCCAGCAAGGAGGCAATGGCACCAGTCCAGGTGCAAGATGATGGTGGGAGCAGTGGAGGGACAAGAAGTGAAATGCTGTTTAGCAAGAAGTCTAGAAAGGACATGGATGGGAAATGGGAGTGAGGGAGGAAATGAGATGGGGAATAGCTCTGAGACTTTTGGCTGAGTGAACGGTAGTGCCACCTCTTATGAGAAATGGTATTGCGGGACTTCCCTGGTGGTCCAGTGGTTAAGACTCTGCGCTTCCAGTGCAGGGGGTGCAGGTTCGATCCCTGGTGGGGGAAGCAAGATCCCACATGCCGCGGGGCGCGGCCAAAAAAAAAACCCACAAATGGTATTGCAAAGCGGGCAAACGCATGGATTCTGGGACCACACTGCCTAGCTTTGAATCCCAGCCCGGGCACTCTCTAGGTGTTTGACCTTGGGTAAGTAACTTAACCTCTCTATGCCTCAGTTTCTGCATCCATAAAATAAGGATAATAATTGTACCTATTTCATGGGGTTGTTGTGAAAATTAGAGGATTTATCAAGTTTGAAAACAGCGCCTGGCACACTGAGTCTGTTTTACCACTGATTCTAAGAGATGGGAAGACTAGGAGCCATGTTTGAGGAGGGAACAATTGGTGGTCCGCTGTGGAGTGTAAGTAGCCTCCTCTCCACCCCTTGTGTTGTAGGCCTCCTTCCCCAAGGCTAGCCTCCCAACTGAAAGCCCTGCCCCCCCACCTCCACTCAGGCCCAGCCCCAGTGGATTCGGTAACCCCGCCCTCCAGGCCCCTTACCTTCTCTCCCCCTGTGCTGAGTCTCAGCGGGGGCAGAAAGGGGTCATAAAGGACCCTCTTCAGCTCCACATCCACGGGGCTCTGTCGCTTCCCCACAGCACACAGACTCCAGGCTGCGTTCACCAGGCCCCAGAAGGGAGGCCCTGGGAGCAGGTGTGGGGCAGGGAGGAAAGGGAGTCAGAAATATGGACTGGATCCCAAGGCTGGGATCTGCTGGGAAGGCTGTGGTCTGGACTCCTTGGATCCCAGGAGACGAAGGGCTGGGAATCTGGACTCCTGGCTTTGAGGGAGGAGGGGGCTGGGATCCAGAATCCTAGGTCCTAGAAGAATCTTGGAGGAGTTTCCTAAGGACCGCCCCGCCCCCCCCAACACCTCCAAGTCTCTTTGATCAAACCTATCTTAAATTGTCATTGGGGAAGGAACTACAACTCCCAGCAGCCCCTAGACTGCCAGCCTACCCATCCAGTGCCTGCCTGCCCCAGAGCCCATGGGAGTTGTAGTTCTTTTCATCTCACTTGTACCACAGCCGGATAATGGATGTAGTGGGGAGAAGGAATTGCAAGAGAGGGCTGGACGAGGTGGGCAACGGGGCCACTGAACCTCTGGTTCTCAGTAGGAGCCAGGACCTACCTGCCTCTTTCCCAGGAAACACACACACACTTTTCCAGCCCCACACTCCCTTACCTTCCACTCCCTCCCACTCACTACTTGAAATGCTAATGTATAATGTCCCATGCTGAGCCCCTCGGGTTCAGAAGCTGGGCCTCCTGAGGGAGGAAGGAAGGGGATGGGACTCCTGCGTCCTGCGGGGGTCGGGGGCGGGAAGGAGAGAACTCCTGGGTCTCAGGAAGAAAGCGCCCGGCAGCCCAGACTCCTGGGTCCCCGCCCTGGCTGCACCTGGCACGAAGTTTCCCTGGAGATTATCCTTGTAGCTCCACCAGTCCTCGGGGTCAGGTGCGGGTCCGATGTGAGCTGGGGAGAGAGCAGCCTGAACCCCTCTCCTTGGCACCCTTCCCCCACCCCAGTCAGGGGCTCCTGCCCCAACCCCCAGGCCTTACCTGCCGCCCCCAGTGCGGCCCAGAGTAGCAGCGCTCGAGGGGCGTTCAGACGAGCTGCACCCCCCATCCCCGGGAGGCCTCGGGGCGACCCCTTCCCAATGCCCTGGCCCGCCCTCTCTCAGCTTCTTCCTCTCTTTGTGGAACCCCGACCCCTCCGGACTTCCAGCCTTCCTCTCCTACCCACAGGGAGTCCCAGTTCCCCAGTTACTGAGGCAGCCGGGGACTGAGACGCCCCCACGCCCCTACTCCTCTCTCCTCTCCTCCCTCTCTATGCCTCCCCTTCCTCTCCTCTTTTCCCGAACCCTCCTTCTCCCTCTACCTCCCGATCTTCCTACTCTCTCTGCCTTATGCTTCTCCCTCGGGTTACCTCTGGGTCTCTAATCCACACCCCCCTCTTCGTTCTCTTTTCATTACGCTCTCGCAAGCCACCTAACTCCATACCTCCATCCCGCTTCTCTCCCCTTCTCCTCCTCCTCCCTCGCTCCCGCTCGGCCTCCAGCTCCTCTCCCTCTCCCCACCTCCTCCTCTCCTGCCTCCTCGGTTTCTCCGTCTCTCTCTTCTCTCTCCTCCCTTCCTCCCTCCTCCCCCTCCCTCTCTTTTCTCTCTTGCTGTTATTTAATTTTTCTATCGTTGTTTCGGGGTGGGGGGAGCTCTCACAGCAGAAAACCCTCCTCCTTGGGCTGGCGTGGGTGTGTGTGTGGGATGCCCCAGGGGCAGGATGGAGGGGTCGTTGGGGGGATGGTCCCCAGCTCCCAGCCGCGCTGGGGCCATGGGGGCGGGGGTGGCCCGGACACCTGGGGCCCAAGAGCTGGCAGTTTCCATCCTCCGCAGAAGGGGGAAGGGGGGCGCTTAAGGTGGAGCTGGAAGAGTCCTCGGATGTCTTCCCTCTCAGGGCCGCTGGCCCCGGAGGATCCGGCGTCTTCCAGCTCGCGGGGACCCAGGTTGGAGCCTGCATCAGTGCCTGCAGCCCCCCGCCCAATGCATCACTCGGGCCTCCGCCAGGGGCTCCCTTAACCCGGCGGCGGGATCCCCTGGGAGACTGGCGCGCGATGTGGGCGGCTGACCAGGAGGGGGAGGCAGAGACTTGGAGAGGGAGAGAGAGAGGCTGGAGGAGCCGGGAAGGCAGAGAAGAGAGAGCAGAGGTGAGGTCAGGGAACAGTGGAGGCTTGGGAAGGGAAGGGGAGCCTGAGGTGGATACGGAGAGCCGTGGTGGAGGGAGATGCAGGGTAGAGATGAGAGGGCAGGCTGGGGCGGTTGGGGGGCTGCTGGGGGAGGTGGTGGCGGCAGGAGAGAGACAGAGAGACTTACATACATTGAATGAAGGAGATACAGAAACAAATACACGCCGAGAAGAGAGAGAGATACAGAGAGAGGGAGACCCCCAGAATGACAGGGAAAAAATACAAAAGGAGACAGATGCAGATGGAGGCAGAGAAAGAGATACAGAGACCCACAGAGACACAGATGTAGACACACAAACTTGGAGATAGAAGCAGAGAGACCTAGACAGAGAGAGAGAGAGGAGAGAGAGAGTCCCACATACCAGGTTAAAGATGGAAGAGCAAGATGCCAGGCAGGAGGTGTGTGGGGAGAGACAGAAACAGAAAAAGAGATCTAAAGACAGAGCGACAGAGAAACACTCACCCAGAGCAAGGGGCAGAGAGAGGAGGAGACAGAGACCGAGGCGAACACACGTGCACATCTATAAAGAGACGCACTCATGCAGAGAAAGAGGTATGAACAGAGACCAACAGATGGACAGAGACAGAGAGACCCAGATAGGGGGAGAGAGTCCCAGAAACAGGTCAGCTGACATGAAGGATGAGACTAAAGAGAATTCAGAAACACAGAGTCATTCAGGGATAGAGAATTGGAGATGGACTTCAAGGACCTGTGATGGAGGGAGATGGAGACACCCAGGAGAGTCAGAAATCGAGAGACAGAGAAAACACGAGAAAGAAAGGTATATTCATTATCCCTTGTCACATAACAAATTATCTTAAAACTCAGTGGCTTAAAGCTACAAATATTTATTATGTCATGGTTTCTGAGGGGTGGGAAGTTTGGAGCAGTTTAGTTGGGTGGCTCTGGCTCAGATAACAACAGAGAACTCAGAGTCTCTCATGAAGGTGCAGTAAGCTGTTGGCCAGGGCTGCAGTCATCTGAAGGCTTGACTGGGGCTGGAAGGTTACTTCCAAGCTCACCTACATGGTGCTTGGCAAGAGGCCTCAGCTGCTCACTAGGTGAGCCCCTCCATAGGGCTGCTTGAGTGTCCTCACAACATGGCCGCTGACTTCCCCCTCAGAGCGAGTGATTGGAGAGAGAGAGAGAGGGAGGGGGAGAGAGAGAGAGAGAGAGAGAGAGAGAGAGAGAGAGAGAGCAAGCAGTGTCTTATATGACCTATGTCCAAAGTAACACATCATCCCTTTTTTTTTTTTGGCTGCATTGCATAGCCTGCAGGATCCCAATTCCCTGACCAGGGATTGAACCCAGGCCCCAGCAGAAAGCGCCGAGTCCTAACCACTGGACCGCCAGGGAATTCCTGACACCACCACTTCTTTATTCTATTCATTGGAGGTGAAACAGTAAGTCTAGCCCACATTCAAAGGGAAAGAGATTAAGCTCCTCCTCTTGAACAGAGGGGTATCAAAGAATGTGGGCTTATTTTAAAACCATCACAGGTGGGGAGAGGAAGAGAGAGAGGAATGGAGAGAGACAGACTCTTAAAGGCCCGTGAGGCTTAGAGGTTGGTGAGACACTTATTCAGAAAGGCAGGAATGTGTCAAGAGAGACTCTTGAAGACAGAGGGAGCTGCGGAGACAGGGAAAAGAGTCAAGGCAAAGGAAACCAAAGCAGCAGTAGTAATAATAATAATTACAGTAATAGCAGCCAGCACATAAAGTACCTACTACATACCAGGCAAAGTTCTGAGCACTTTCTATGAACTGACTCATGTAATCATCACAGCCTCTCTATGAAAGAGAAGATGTTGTTATCCCATTTTACAGATGAGTAAGCCAAGTCTCAAAGGGCTTGCCCAGAGTTATACAGGAAGGAAGCAAAGAAGGATGGAGAAAATATGATGGAGACATATGTGCAGAGACTACGGGGAAGTGGCAGGAAAAGACTGGCAGAAGAACCCAGCTCTGACAGACACATAAATCAATAAGAAATGGAAGCCAGGGACTTCCCTGGTGGTGCAGTGGTTAAGACTCGCGCTCCCAATACAGGGGGCCTGGGTTCAATCCCTGGTCAGGGAACTAGATACACATGCATGCCACAACTAAAGAGCCTGCGAGCTGCAACTAAGGAGCCTGCCTGCCGCAACTAAGACCCGGCGCAACCAAATAAATAAATGGAAGCCACTCTGATTGAGAGTTTTCTAGACACTGGGGCTGTACCACGCACTCTTTAGGTTTTGTTAACCCTCAAAGTTGCCCCATCAGGTGGGGGTTAGTATTAGCCCCATTATACAGATAGAACCCCGAAGCTCAGAGAAGGAAGTAACTCACCCAACATGTCATGGGTTGACTGATGCCTCCCTCCCCCCAAAAAGAGACATGCCCACTCAGAACCTGTGAATAGGACCTTATTTGGCAAAAGGGTCTTTGGAGATGTAATTAAGATAATGATCTTGACATCAGATCATCCCACATTGTCTGGGTGAACCCTAAATCCAGTGATAAGTTCTTATAAAATAAAGGCATAGATAAACAACGGGGATTTACTGTATAGCACAGGGAACTACATTCAATATCTTCTAATAAACTATAATGGAAAAGAATCAGGAGAAAAGAATATAGATATATCTATACATATGTATATATATCACCGAATCATTTTGTGCACACCTAAAACTAACAGAATATTGTAAATCAACTATACTTCAACTTAAAAAAAAGAAAAAGGGAAAAGAAAGGCAGGGGGAGATTTAAGACACAGGAGAAGGTGATGTGAAGACAGAGCAGAGATTGGGGTGATGCAACCACAAGCCAAGGAACACGAGGAGCCACCAGAAGCTGGAAGAGGCAAGGATGGATCCTCCCCTAGAGCCTTCGGAGGGACTGTGGCCCTGCCCACACCTTGATGTCAGACTTCTGGCCTCCAGAACTGTGGGATAAATTTCTGTTATTTTTAGCCGTGCAGTTTGTGGTAATTTTTTATAGCCGCCTACCCCAGGGATTGGGAGACATCATGAGAAAGACATGGAACTCATCACAGGGAGAGCCAATGAAGGAACCAGAGATACACGGAGGGAGAGAAGACAGACTGACATGACAGGAAGAGTAGGCTCTTCCCACACTTTGACTCTCCTCCTCCAGGAAGCCCTCCCTGACCTTCAGGCTAGGTCTGTGTCTTCTGTGGACCTTCTCAATGTCCTGGGTACCTCCATTAGAGCACAGATCTCATTAGGAGAGGGACTGTGTTCCTGTGTGCCCTTCCTCCAGGGCCCAGGCCCGACCCATCTCTGGGTCCCCGGCATCACCCTACATAAAGGACATGGGCGTCCTCAGGAGAGAAGTCGGGCGTGATTGAATGAGACGATGCTCCTGATGTCTCTCCCTAGAGATTCTCACCCCTCCCATCAGCCTGGGAGACACTTGGGTTTCCTTCAAGGCCCAGGGAGGGCCTCACCTCCTCCAAGAAGTCTTCCCTGACCTCTCAGCCTGGGCCCTGTGCTGCCCCCATTATTACACATCACACCAATGTGACTGTACCCAGGTCTCTCTCCTACCTCACCCTCCCAGACTGGGAGCTCCTCCAGGGCAAATCCGGGGACTGACTCAGGTCTTAGTCCCAGCATTTCCCAGGGAGAACTTGGGAGAATATGTTGAATGAATGAATAAGTGAGTGAATGAAGTGAAATATAGGGACTGTGGCATTGCATTTAGAAATGGCTAAGAAAAAGATTTTCTTACATGGGGGTAAGAGGAAGTCTTCCAGTGTAGGTAACATTTTCCTGACCCTCTTTCTGTCCCCATAACATCCCAGCCCTGGCTCAGAACTCATCTTCTCCCACCAGGATCCTCCCTCCAGCCCCTCCCCCACCGCAGTCTCCCTCCCCCTCCAGTCTACCCTCCAGGGACCCCGGAGGGGTCTTCTACATTCAGAGTTGACCTCACTTCTCCCCTAGTTATAGCCTTCCCATAGCTCCCCAGCACCTCTGGACAAAGTCCCCACCTCTCCACCTTTCTTGTCATGTCCAAATCCTTCCTCTGTCCTTCAAGACCTACCTCAGACGTCACATCCTCTGAGAGAAGTTTCCTGACTTGCAGGCTGTATTCAAGGCCTTCTTGGGGCTGGCCCAGTGAACGGAGCCACCTCTGTGATGGTCCATATCACATTTGTTTCTCATACAGGGCTGATCCTCTGGTCATAGACCACCTAGGGTTCCCCAGAGGCACTGGGGAAAAACTCAGGCCCTCAGCCTGGTCTTAGAGGCCCCACATGCCCTGACTACCCCCTATCCCCAGCCTCATTTCTCCTCTCTTACCACACCGGGCCCTCTGGCCTCTGGACCTTTGCACAAATTGTAACTTCTAACTTGGCCTTTCTTTCTGCCTCCTCTGCTGGGCAAATTCGTGCTCAGCTCATATGCATTTCAGGAGTCTGCTCTTTCAGGAAGCCATCAGTGATGCTGCGGTGGGCAGGGGCCTCTTCTGAATTCTGGAAGCCACCTGTGCTGCTTCCATTATAGCAGCAAGACAGACTGGGCTCAATGCCCAGAGGCGGGAGGGAATGGCCAGGCCGGAGGTGGGTCCCAGATGTGAATTTCACGCCTATTCGTCTCAGGCACTGGGAACAAAGTTTGGGTCAAAAAGAACATATGCGGCTTGCCCCGCTCCTCACTTTTGTCTCCTACGTCCCCAACCCCTGCGTAGGAGGGAGCAAGGCCAGGACTCTCCGGGCCCGGGTGGTTCCCACAGCCCCTCTTGGCCTCCTCGCCCCTCCTTCCCTGCTCTTAACTCTCTGGGGGAGCCTGGGAAAAATCCTCCCGATCTGTGTTCTCACCTCCTGGGTTCGCCTCTCCTGGGGGATGTGTGGCCACCAGTGTTTAAATAATAAAAACAAACTCCAATGGCTCTTACTCTGGCCAGACACTGTTCTAAGCCCATTACCTACACATGTTAATTCATTTAATCCTCATAATATGCCCTGTGGGTTACTTCCTATTATCATCATCATCACCACCCCCATTTCACAGATGGGAAAACTGAGGAATAGAGAGGGATTTGAACCCAGGCGGTCTGGCTCCAGAGGCCACACACTTCATGAAAATCGTCTCTAGAGCAGTGCCGTCCAATAGAAGTTTCTGCGATGATGGAAATATTCTTTATCTGCTCTGTCGGATATGTTATCCACCCACCACCAATGTGGCAGTGGCTACTGATTGGATAGCTCAGCTCTGGAGAACTAAGTTTGAAGGCCGGCTACTTGCCAGCTACTTGTGTGATGGATGCTAAGTCTCCTTGCCTCTATCATTGCTTCTTTCTTTCTTTCTTTCTTTCTTTTTTAAGATTTAGATTTGTGGGCTTCCCTGGTGGCGCAGTGGTTGAGAGTCCGCCTGCCGATGCAGGGGACACAGGTTCGTGCCCCAGTCCGGAAAGATCCCACGTGCCGAGGAGCGGCTGGGCCCGTGAGCCATGGCCGCTGAGCCTGCGTGTCCGGAGCCTGTGCTCCGCAGCAGGAGAGGCCACAACAGTGAGAGGCCCGCGTACCGCAAAACAATAAAAAATAAAAAAAGAGAGGAAAAAGAAGGAGGAAGAGGAGGAGGAGAAAGAGAAGAAAAGGCAGGAGAAATCTTAAGTGTGAAAGGGACTCGACTTACCATTATTGGCTTTGAAGATAGAGGAAGGGGCCATGAGCCAACGAATGCAGGTGGCATCTAGGCGCAGGGAATGGAAAGGAAACATTCTTCCCTAGAGGTTCCAGAAGGAATGCAGCTTTGTTGACACCTTGATTTCAGCCCAGTAAAATCCATGTTGGGCTTTGGACCTCTAGAACTGTCAGAGAATAACTCTGTGTTGTTTTAGCAGCTGAATTTGTGTTACTTTGTTATGGCATCAATAGAAAACTAATACACTGGTTCTTCTCTCTTTCTGGGCACATAGGAGAATTCTGCTTTCCTGCCTTTGTGCAACTGTAATCCTGACTAATGAGCTGTGAGTAGAAGGGCTAGAGTCGTTCCTGGGCTAAAGCATCTATTTCTTTTTAATTTTTTTAATTAATTAATTTATTTATTTTTGGCTGTGTTGGGTCTTCGTTTCTGTGCGAGGGCTTTCTCTAGTTGCGGCGAGCGGGGGCCACTCTTCATCACGGTGCGCGGGCCTCTCACTGTTGCGGCCTCTCTTGTTGCGGAGCACAGGCTCCAGACGCGCAGGCTCAGTAATTGTGGCTCACGGGCCCAGTTGCTCCACGGCATGTGGGATCTTCCCAGACCAGGGCTCGAACCCGTGTCCCCCACACTGGCAGGCAGATTCTCAACCACTGTGCTACCAGGGAAGCCCAAAAGCATCTATTTCTTGTGTGGGACCATTCAATACCCTCTGTCTGTCTGTCTGTCTCTCTCGCCCCCCTCCTCAGTGATCAAGGATACCATGGGTTGCAGCTGATGCAGTGACAAGACGGTGGATGCCTCTCAGCCTGGGTGCTTCAATGATTGTGTGGAAAATCGCCCCTTGCTGACTTGCATGGGACAGGTACATGAGAAAGAAATCAACTCTCGTTGTGTCAAGCCAACAGGGCTAGCCTAACCTGACTAATGGAAGTCCTTAATGAAGTACGGGAACTAGCTTGCTGCTATACAAGGCAGTGTGTTCCAGGAAGAGAGAAGGGCAAGTGCAAAGGCCCTGAAGCAGAGTGTTCTTGGTTTTTAAAGGAACAGGAAGGAGACCAGTGTAGCTGCAGAGGGGTGAGTGAGGGAAAGTTGTAAGAGGTGAGGTCAGGTATGGGGTGGGAGTGGACCAAGTAAGGTTTTGTAGAGCAGGGCAAGGACTTTGGATCTTATTCTGAGAAAGATGGGAAGACAAGAGTTTTGAGCATAGTAACAGCACGGTCCACTGGCGCCTAGGTCAGGGGTCTGACTTAGGTTTTAAATCATTATCCTAGCTTCTGTGTGAAGAAGACTCTAAGAGGGTAGTGGGGAGACCAGTATGGGGACTACCTGTAATCCAGGCAAAGAGTGGTGATGGCTTGGATCAAGGTGGTAGCAGTGGACATGGTAAAAAAAAAGAAAAAAGGCTGAATTATGAACATATTTACTATGTGTAACTGAAGAAACCTCAGGTAGAGTTGGAGTTGGGACAGGCCTGTAGGGGGCGCTCTCAGATCCCATCAGGAGACCTCAATTAACAGGAGAGAAGTAAACCTACATCTGTGATAGGAAGGTACCTCTAGGTTACTATCAGAAGGAAGAAGAAAACTTCTCTCCATCCAGGGCAGCTCAGCCAGTCAGGCTGTAGCAGGCCAACCAATGTGAAGCCTCCATACTTTGGACTCCCAGTTTCCTCCAATGGACTCTTTGGTTATTGCAGCCCCTCCCAACTCTCCTCTTTTCCCTATAAAAGCATGTTCCCCTTGCTTGTTCTCTGTATTTGCTTATGGTCACCCATTTTTGCGTATCGCTGATTGTGATTTCTCTGCTAGTCCCTAATAAACTCAGTTTTGTTGGTAAAATAGCTGGCCAATATATTTTTTAAATTTTATTTATTTATTTTTGGCAGCATTGGGTCTTCATCGTGTGCAGGCTTTCTCTAGTTGCAGCGAGAGGGGGCTACTCTTCGTTGCGGTGCGTGTGCTTCTCATTGCGTTGGCTTCTCTTGTTGCAGAGCACAGGCTCTGGGCACGCGTGGGCTTCAGTAGTTGTGGCACGAGGGCTCAGTAGTTGTGGCTCACGGGCTCTAGAGCACAGGCTCAGTAGTTGTGGCGCACGGGCTCTGCGGCATGTGGGATCTTCCCGGACCAGGGCTCGAACCCTTGTCCCCTGCATTGGCAGGCGAATTCTTAACCACTGCACCACCAGGGAAGTCCCTGGCCAATATATTATTAAAGTTGTAAGTAGATGTGAGGGTTAAGTAGTGGGGTAGGTGCCCGACTGAACTGATTTTGAGAAAGGATGGAAAGAGCAAGATAAAGAAATCTAGAACTTTTCTGAAACACAGAACTCTTCTTAGAAAAACCCTTAAAGACTCCTAACTCCTGCTTCAGATATGCCCGCACCCAGGGCCCAGTTGGAAGCCAAAGGCAAGCCTCCCTATATATAGGATAGTATTGGTAGCTTGGGGGTCAGCCACCTCCTGAAGGCTATTTCCTGCCTTTCTTAGTCTCCTCAGGAGCATACCCAGAACATTGGCGGGAGGGTCTGTTCTCTCTGCCTAGCACCCAATGACATCATGGCCCAGCCTGACTCCCCATTGGCTAAGAGGCCTGCTTTTCTCTCAGGGAAAGAATAGGTTGCTCTCTAGGCACCAGTGGACCTTAAGTCATATCACTTTGTCTGAGATTCCTTCAAAGTACTAGCTCACTTTCTCTCCTACCAAGGTCACCCAAATTTGAAATTTTTTGTTGATTGTGGGGGCAGAGGCCAGGGTGACAAGAAAGATCATAGGCCCTGACGGCCTTCCATTCCATAGTACTTAAGCTTCCTGCCTTTTTAACCCCATCCCTCTGGCCTGTAGGTACCCAGCTGTTGGGTGGAATCGAATTCTGCTTAGCACCAAGTGACGTCACACCACTCTGTGGCTCCCAATTGGCTATTCCCTCAGGAAAGGGTTTAGGCTGTGCTTCAAGACCAGGTGAACCCATGAGAACCCTCTTCAGATAGTCACTCAAAGTTCCATTATTCTTTTCTCAGAGACCATCCTGGGGCCATCAGAAACCAAGTGTTTCACAATCTGGAACTTTCTGGAAATCTGACACTGCTGTGCTTTCCTCAGGTGTATTTCCCGCCTTTTCTAGCCACCCTCCCCTCCCACCAGCTTTAACTAATCGTCAGGCAATATAAATCTGACTAGCACCCAGTGACGTCATACCAGCTTTTTCATTGGATTGGCTATTCTGTCAGAGAGCTGTAGCCATATTCGGCTCCACGGATTTCCTCGTGGCCTTCTTCATTTGCCCCTCAGATACCCTCCCAGCACAGGTCAGGGGTCTGTAGCCGACTTTCCCCAAGAGTTGAGACTTTATTGAGGGGACTAGCTGCGTAGGTCACAGGTCGAGTGTCCTAGCCAGAGACCAAGAGGTTTGCCACCTTTATTTAAAAGTCCCTCATGCCTCCTCGGTGCTGGCACATGCAAGTGACGTCAGGGGCTCTGCGGCGTCTGATTGGCTTGCTGGGGGACGCACCGTCGAGGTAGAAGACTCCTCTGGCGGTTGCTTCCAGTCCCTCCCTTGGAGTTTGAGGCCGCCTGGCTCCGGCTCTAGATCCTGGGTTCGGGGCTCGGGGTCGAAGGCCGCAGGCCGTGGCAACCCCTAGCGTGCTCCTCCTGCTGCAGCCGCCGCAGCGGCCGGGCCCAGCGCGGCCTCCAGGGCAGCGCGAGGCCATGGCGGTCGAGGACGAGGCGCGCGGGGTCGGGGCCGGCGGCCGCGCTGCCCAGCAGCAGGTAGTGGGTGGCGGGCCGCAGGCGCAAGCAGCCACAGGCCAGGTCGGCGCGGGGCACCCAGGCGTCCTGGCCGCCGCGGCGCACAGGCCACGCCGGCTGCTTGTATACAGCCAGGACGCGCACGGCCAGCCGCTGCCACGCCGGGCCCGCCGCCTCGGACGCCAGCACCTGCGCACGGAGCACTGCGGGGAGGGGAGATGTCAGGCCTGGGCGGTGGGGAGGCTCCGGGTCCCGTGGGGTCAGTCCTGGTGGGGAGGGGCCCGGGGCCCGGGACCCGAGAGTGGGCTTCCGGGATCGCATCAGTAGGGAGAGACCTTGAACCTTTGAGAGTGAGAGGTCTGGGGGTCTGGCTGTGTGCTGTGAGGAGTGAGATCTTTCTGGGGAGATGGGTCAAAGCAAGGAGAGTGGGGCTTATGGAGCGATAGGTTGGGTCACAGGATTGTGATTGGGAAGGCGGGGGAGGTGGGGGTTACTCTGGAGAGGGAGGCCAGACAGGGCGAGGAACCCAGGGGCCTACCAGGAATATGCCAGATGGGGTGCTTTGGGGGGTCATATTAGAAGCAGTGGGTACAGGGATTACTTAAAGGGTTAGAGGTCCCAGGAGGACCCTGCAGTGGGTGGGGCTGGGAACAAGGCCCAAGAGGCAAGTCCAGATCTCTAATGCCAAGGGGTCAGAAGGTATTAGGAGCAGACAGAGCCCTTGGAAAACAGGGGTATTGCCATGGGAGGGATCTGCATTTAGGATTAATTTGGGGGCCAGAAGGAGATCAGTCCTTGGAAGCTGAGGGTGGAGGTCATACTAGTGGTGATTCAGAGACGTGTCCTCTCTGAGGGGGTGAGGTGAGACGTGTTGGGAGCAGGACTCTGGCAGACAAGCTGGGTCTTTGGGGCAGAAGATCCCTGTGGGAGGTGGGGGGAGAAGCCTCCACCTTTGAAGTTCAAGGACACTAGTGGGCAGATGCTGAGCCTCAGGGAGGAGAGGTCTGGGATCCTATACCATTGAGGGAAGTAACTGGGACTGGGCTGAACTCATTGTCCAAGAGAGCCTGCAGCCACAGGCCCTGGGGTCGGGGGCTGGTGTGGACTGGTGGATTAGGGAACTGTGGGGTGAGTCTGTGGGAGTGGGGCTCCGATATCTCAGACCCTGATAGGAGGCAGGGGGTCTGAGACAGACAAGACGGTGCAAGGATCCCTTCCATTCAACCAGTTGCCCTTTCTCCTTCCATCCTCAGGAGGCCACCTCCCTCCCTCAGAGACGTCAGGCTGAAGGAGATCGTGAAACTCTGCAAGGCCAATAACATGGGGAGAGAGGAGACCTAGGACGGTAGGGAGCGCCCCTCCCCACCGCCCCTTCTGCCCATTGTCTGCTGTCCTGTTAGGTTCTAGATCAGGAAGGGCCCTGTAGAGTCCAACACCCCTTCCCATTTAAGCTGAGGAAACTGAAGGCCAGAGAAGGGGGCGGCTTGCAGCAGATCAGAGCCCCTGCTGGCCCTTTTCCTCCCCAGCACTCACCGTACTCCTGCTGGCAGTACCTCCGAAGGCTCATGTGTACCCTGGTGTCCGAGATATTGCAGTAGTTTTGACACTGAGGGTCTGGGGAGGGTCAGGCTGCAGTGGGCTCCTGAGGCCTGGACTACAGCGTTCTGCCCCTGCCCATCCCCTGCATTTCATCTTGACGGACAGCTGGGGTGCCTGAACCCTTGGGGACTGGGCTCGGTGGAACACCCCTGGATCCCCACCTGGAGGCCCAGTCAGCCCATCCCTGATCCCTCTTGCTGCCAGGGGTTTCTAGGCCAGCCAGTCTTACCCGAGCTGTAAGCATGAGGGGTTGTAGCAAGGGTGGTGGTTGCCTCTGGAATTCCTGTGAAAGAGCAGAGGAGAGACAGGGCCTTAGTGCCTCCCATGCGCAGCCCGCTCCCCCCGAGGAAGCAGGCTTCCAGACCCCAAATGTCTATTCCCCTGAGGCCCAAGAGTGGAAGCACACTTCGCCTTTCTCCCCCAGGACCTGGAGTCCTGGTCCCTGGCCACTTTCTTAAGACTCAGAAGCCCAGGTCCCCAGCCCCTTCCTCCCTCAGACCCAGGTATCCAGGCTCCCACCCTCTTCGTCCCCAAGATGGAGGAGACTGGACTTTCAGTCTTCACCTCCCTAAGGACTCAGAGTCCGGCCTCCACTCTCTAGCTTCCGTCTCCTACGGAGCAGGTCCTCACAACACCTGCCCCCTGGAGATCTGGGATGTCTCCTTCCCACCCCCCTTCAGACTTGGGCCCTGTCCCTCAGGACTCACGCTGGCAGGGCATCCTTGGGGAGCGGCTCTGCTGGTAGCCAGGACCGCAGCGGCTGCATGTCAGGCCAGTGACCCCTAACTTGCAGGAGCACTGCCCACTGGTCTGGTTGCAGGTACCACCTGTCGCCCCGATAGGATGGCACTGGCAGGCTACATGAGGAGAGGAGCTGGGGATGTGCAGTGCAGGCTCCCAGCCTCTTCCTCCCCAAGGACTGAGGAGACTGGAATTCCCTGGCCACTCCTCCTCAGACCCAGGATCCAGGCCCCCAGCCCCTCCCCCCTCAGACCCAGGATCCATGCCCCCGGCCCCTCCCCCCTCAGACCCAGGATCCAGGCCCCCGGCCCCTCCCCCCTCAGACCTGCCTGCCTCCTTTCCCTCTAGGCTGGGCTTCAGGCTGCACTCACCCCTGCAGGCCTTGCGGCTGTTGATAGGCTGGCTAGGGTCCCTCCAGAACCCCGGCTGGCAGTAGTGGCAGTGCCGCCCGGCTGTGTGGTGGCGGCACCGCTCACAAACACCCCCACTCCGGCCGCCCGACAGCCTGAACAGCTCAGAGTTGAACCTACAGCGTCGGGCGTGCTGGTTGCAGGAACAGGCTAGGAACAGGATGGAGTAAGGGCACATCAGGCCCGGCTCTCTGTTCCCCTTTCCCAGCTTTCTCCCCACTGCCCTCAGGAAAGAGACTGCCTGGGGGTCCCTAGGTAAGTGTGGGTCCTAGATGCTCTTCGTTGTCATCCTTAAAATGGGTGCACTGGACTGGAGCTGCATGAGCCCGAGAGGAGTGGTGAATGTGCTGGATGTCTGTGTAAAACCAGGGGGTGTAAAGAAGAGTGGCGGCTCTGGGCCTAGGCTGTGGAATCAGACCCCCGCGTGTAAGTGTCTCACTGTTTCCGTGGGCAAGTGACGACTCCTTTCTGTAGCTCAGTCTCCTTTGCTGTAAAATGGCATTTATAGTGTCTACTTCATGATCTTGAAATGCAACCACCTACGTAAACGGTGCTTACTTAACTCCGTACCCGACACAGAGCATGCCCTTGCCCGTTTAGCACATCCACGTGCCAGGCGCCATGTGCTGAGTGCTTGGCATGTTTCCTTCTCACAGCAGCTCTGTGAGACTGGGGCTGTCATCATCCCTATTTTATGGATGTGAGCACTGAGGCAGAGAGGCGAGGTCATCTGCCCAAAGAAACTCAGCTGAGGGGTGGTCAGAGGCAGGATTGCAACCCAGGCGCCCTCCAGTGCTTCTCATACAGCTCACATGAGGCCCACTTACCATGTACATCTTGCTGGGGAGTGTTGATCGGATTTTCAAAAGCAGTGGCTCTCAAACCTTACCGCTTATCCAGATTACGGGGGAAATGTTTCAAAAGAGCAACACAGATGCCAGGGCCCATCCCAGGGCTTCTGTGGGTCCAGGGGCCTGTATGTCTAGCAAGCATCCCAAAGTGAGATGCCGATGCAGGGAGTTCATGGACCACTCTTTGGAGAGATGAAAGGAGTTTTTGACTCCAAGAGGTTTGAGAGGCCTGTGAGATGCCGATGCGGGGAGTTCATGGACCACTCTTTGGAGATATGTAAGGAGTTTTTGACCCCAAGAGGTTTGAGAGGCCTGGACTGGCAGGGCCCCAAGGAGTAGCGGGAAGGTCAGGGAGCTGGGACAGCTGTGTGTTCTTGGGAAAATGACTCCCCCTCTCTGAGCCTCAGTGTCCTCCCATCCAGTGGGGATCTCAGTTCCTCTCTCAAGGGATTTTGTAGGCATTAGGGATGGCAGCACTCTTGAGATTATCAATCAGTAGAGTTGGGCTTTGGATTCTATAAAGCCCACAGCTCCGCCACAGGAGTTAGTCTCATCCTGTCTGCCCAGACCCTTCTCCATCACAACACTGTTGGTCTGTTACCCAGGTTCGGAGGGTCGGCTGCCCAGCTCAGCCTGAGGGGATGTGGTGATCCACAGAGGGACAGCCTCCCCAGCTCCCAGGCCCTGTCCTCCCCCAGGATGGACCCCACCCCACCCTTAGGCCACGTGATTCTCCCCTCCCTCACTCCCCTGTAGGGGCATCAGATCTTACTGGTAGGAATGGGCCAACTGGACAGAGGCCTGGGATGATGAGAACAGCGGGTCAAAGGGGACCCAAGTGTGATGAGAACAGAGTGGGGAGCAGAGGACAGCTGGGATGGTCTGTAAGTTAGTCCACTCGACATTGCAGGAAGACGTAGAGGGGGAGAGGGGCAAAGGATGTGTGAGGTGGAGAGAGAGGGAGGTCCAGGAGCGAGAGAATGGAGGGGTGTGTGTGTGTGTGTGTGTGTGTGTGTGTGTGTGTGTGTGTGTGTGTGTGTGTGTGTGTGTGTGTGTGTGTGTGTGTGTGTGTGTGTGTGTGTGTGTGTGTGTGTGTGTGTGTGGTGTGTATCTATCCATGGAGTGGAGTTAGCAAGGCCATGTAACACACTCAGACTCTAGCAAGGCTGCAGGCTGGAGGTGGGATGAGGAGGGCTGTCTCTGAGGAGAGCCGCTGGAGGGATGGGGAAGGGCCCAGACTCAGGCCCAGTCTGGAAGCCCTGAGGATGGGGGAGGGCATTGAGTGGGGCCTGGGGAGCTCTGGTCCAGCTGGAAGGCTGGTGGATGGCCCAGCCTCTCGGAAGCCTTCTCTGAGTCCAGTCCCAGCACTGCCCCTTGCTGACAGTGAGACGTAGAGCAAGTGACACGTCCCCTTGGGCCTCACCCTCCTCGTCTGGGCAATGGTAACATTGGCGGAATCAGATAACTCTTCCTCCGTGCCAGGTCCTGTATCAGGCTTTATTCTAAGGACTTTATTTTAATGTATTGAATTTTCACTACAGCCTGTAAAGGAAGGGCTGTTACTATCCTCACATTACAGGTGAGCCAATGGAGGCAAAGAGAGGTTTGGTCATTTGTTGGGGGTCACACAGCCAGGAAGCAGAGAAGCTGGGATTTGAGCCCAGGCAGTCTGGCTGGCTGCTGAGGCCATGCCCGTGTCTGCTGCCCGAGAACATCTAGTGTGACAGCACATAAAGGTGGCTGGCAAGGACAAGCTAAGACCCTTGGGCTTCTGCTCCTGAGCTCAGATCCCAGCCATGTCATTGCGCAAGGGACTTCCCAGCTCTAGCCTCAGTCTCCTCATCTGTAAAATGGGCCTGATGCAATACCTGCCCTGCACATAGTAGTTGCTGGATAAATATGTGTCTAATGAATAAATCCTTACCCCTGTGGTTGATTTGATGATTCCGAAAATGTCCAGTTGCCCTGTTTTCCTACAGCCACTCAGTAAATACCACCTGAGCACCTGCGCCAAGCCAGGCCCTGGGCTGGGAGCTCAGGAAATGTTATCCATATCACCATCACCGTGATCAAGTGTCGGGGAGACGCTGGAGCCCCCTAATGGGCATGTAAACAGCTGGAAGTCTGGGGACAGCACAGGTGGTGGGGAGGGAGTGGGCGGAAGCGAAGAGGGGGACTGGCTGGAGGACAGTATGGGGAGAAGCAAGGGGCATGCAGCTCTGGGGAGGGGGAGAACATCCTGCCCCTCAGGGAGAAGGGCCCAGCTGCTGGAGCCCTGTGGCCAGCTGGCGGGTCAGGGTGGGCCCAGGACTCACGCAGGCAAGGGTGAGGGTGCCGGGGCGTGGCAGGCCGCCAGGGCCAGTCGCGGTGGGATGGGCGGCAGCTCTCACACCCTGGGCCGGTGGTGTGGTGGCGGCAGCGGCAGCGGGGCGGCCGGTCACGGGCAGCACAGCGGGCTGCGTGGCCATGGCACTGGCAGCGGCCTCTCACTCCTGCTGCTGCCAGCCCTGCCTGGCCCCCGAGCTCCACACGGAGGTGACTGGCCACCACCCTGGCCTTAGGGCCCAGTGGGGCTCTGAAGGTCACCGTCTCGGGGCCTCCCAAGGCCCCCGGCCAGGCGGGTCTGCGCCACAGTGATCTCCAGGGCCCTCCGGTGGCCCAGGCGGCAGACAGGACCAGGGCTGGGGGTCCTGGGGTGCAGAAGCGCAGGCTGACGGACGTCAGGAGGAAGGGGCCACCCAAAGCCAGGGTCAGACTGCCATTGCAGGTGGCCCGGGGGCCGAGATCCGCCCCCGGGGAGGGGATGCAAGCCTGGGGACAGGAGGCAGCCATGCTGGCCAGCTGGGTCACTGGTGGGAGACAGAAGCGGGGGCGGCCCCCTGGATGGTAGCATGGGTCTGCGCTGGCCTGGCTCAGGAGGAGCAAGAGGGCAAAGGTCACTGGCATGGTTCTGGCGGAGGCAAGTACCTGGAGAGGAGACGAGTGTCTGGGCAGGGGGCCTCAGGCCGCCCTCGGGGGTCAGCCTCCAGCCCGCTCCCCAGGCTCCCTGAGGAACCCCAGCATTCCACCCCCAGCCCTGCCCCAGACCCCTCCCGGCTGCTTCTGAGCGAGGAAAATAGTTCCATCTGGGGAGAATTACTGTTTACATAACCCAAAGGGGAAAGAACGCAAGCAAAATCGAGAATTTTGCCTGAACTAATCCGTAGCTTAACACCCCAGAGCTATCCGTCAGTGTCGAGGGGCAGGGGGCCCTGGGGAGAGGGCAGGGAGCGGGGACAGATGGGGAAACCCAAAGAGGGGGCAAGGGGGAGAAAGGAAGAGCCGGGTGGGCAGGGGAGGGGGAGTTAGAGAAAGATGAAGACTTAGTGGCAAAGAAATGGAGAAAGGGGCCGACAGAGGCACAGACGGCAAAGACAGAGTCGCGGGGGCAGAGGTGAGTGAAGGGCAAGGGCCAGGCAGGGAGAAGGAACTGCGAGGAGAGAGGACGGACACAAGGGGAGACCAGGAGGCAACCAGAGTCCACAGGGTGGGGGGCAACGGGTCCCAGGGAGCCTGGGGGCTGAGACAGACAGGTGGGCAGGGGGCTCAGAGACACCTGTGAAGCAGGAGGAGCACAGGCAGGCCCGCA
Source organism: Globicephala melas (assembly GCF_963455315.2). Classification (NCBI taxonomy): domain Eukaryota; kingdom Metazoa; phylum Chordata; class Mammalia; order Artiodactyla; family Delphinidae; genus Globicephala; species Globicephala melas. The sequence goes on along the minus strand of NC_083332.1, from coordinate 7,593,416 downwards.
GGCCTGACCGGGGAGGCGGAAGGGGGCGGGGAGCAGAAGCAGGAGGCCAGGCCCATGGGGATTGGGATCAGAGTGGAGGCCCTTTCCCACGTGGGGCCCTAACCGTGTTCTCCACGCCCAGGGCACGGAGGGGGATTATCACCAAACAACCCAAACAACCAGGCCTCCCTGCCACCCAGCCCTAGCCTCCACCCGCTCTTAACCCTTTCTCACCCAGGTTCAAAGCCCCAAGAGCTGTGCTGAGGGACCCGATGGGGACGGGGATGCCTGGGGGCTGGAAGCCTGGGCTGGGAGGGCAGACCCCTGGTTTCCCCTTGGGGCTCGCGATGGGAGGACCCTGTGCTTGCATTTCTGATAACCTCTGCCCTTCCCACCCTCCACTGCCATCCTAGGCCTCAGGGTCCGGCAATCAGAGCCCCCGCATTCCCCTCCAGTCCTAAGGTCCCCAGAGCAGAAGGGGGAACAGATGTCGGGGGTGGCGGGTACTAAAGGAGGAGAGGAGACAGGGCAGGGCCAGATGCTAGGGCGTCCGCAGGGACCAGCAGTCCAGAGCCGGGGGTGGCAGGATCGAGGATGGACCCGGAGCGGAAATGCGCGCCCACCCACCCCACCGCCCCCCGCCCCGGGCTGGCAGCCCCTGATGAGGAGCCCACTCGGGTCTGGGGGCCTTGGAGCCCTTCTGGGCCCCACTGTCCAGGCCCCTGGCTCTGAATCTGGACCCGGGTTTGTGCCCCAGCTGGGAGTCGAAGAGGTAGCAGTGGGTGCGGGTGGGTCCCGTTCTCCCAGCCTGATTTCACAGCCCGCAGCGTTCCCACCGCAGTCGCCTGGTGCGGAGGCCGCCTCCCCCGCCCCAGACGACGGGCGTGGCCCTCCGCACCTCCCGAGGAGGAGCCTGGCGCCATTTCGAGCTCTTGTGGCGGGCATTTGCCCCCGATCCCCGGCACCGGCCTTGTTAAGGGGCTCGCCCCATCCCCCACCTCCTCTCTTGCCTGGGCGGTTCACGGGGTACCGCTTTCTGGCCCCTAGTACCCCGGGCAACCGGCTGCGTCCCACGGTGTTCCTGGGGGATCCAGACGCCACCGCCTGCCACTGGGGAGCCCAGATGTCCGGCCCCCAGTCCCTGCCCCTCTGGAGACTGTAGCCCACCCTGGCCCCCACTTTAAGGGGCAGAATCTAGCCGTGTACCCACCAGGTCCAGGGTCAGGCCTCTTGCTTGGGCAGTGTGGGGTTCCACCTGGGACCCAGGCCCTTTCCCCGGCTTCTTTTGCACACACCCCACCCTTCACCCCTGTCGTTGTCCAAACCTGTGCCCTGGAAGAGACTGTCCTCTGCAGTCAGCCGCTCACGGCCCTTCCCTCCCGCAGGAGCTTGGCGGCCAGCGTGGGCTCTCGGGAGTGAGTGCAGAGTGGCTGTTCTCAGCCCCCGGGCTAGTAGGGGTTCTGGGCGGGAGCTCAGAGCAGAGCCTAAGAATCCAACACCACCCCGCCCCAGTCCCCTCGCCAAGGCAGCCACGCTCTCCCCGCAGGGACCCCGGGCAGCCACGCCACCCAGCGCTGTGTGGGACATGAGCGCCGTTGTCCCCCAGAGGCCCGCAGCTGGACAGCCCCGAGCAGGCTGGCCCAGAGGGCTCAAGGCAGGTAGGAGGGGACGGCGGCCAGACGGCCTTCCGGGGCCTGGGGTGCGTGCTCCCCGCACACCCCGCCCCTGCCCCGCGGCTCCTGACTCCTCGGTGCAGGCAGGCTCGGGCTCAGCCCCAGCACGTGGCGGCTGTGATCAGGAAGGGGCTGGCCTGCCGCGGAGCGCGCCGCCGTCAGGGCCGCTGACGCTGAGGCGGGACGTGGGCCTCTGGCTCTGTGACCCCAAGCCAGCCCCTCCTGCCCTCTGGAACCTTCTGTCCGCTGTGGGTCAACTGAGCATGAAGGTCAGTCGCTTTCAAGCCTTAAAAAGTCAGTGCTCTTTGAAGGGTCGCACCACTCACCTGGAAACCCAAAGACTTGGGCTGCTTTCTAAGGTGGTGGGGAAGGAGGAGGGGGAGATATGAATGCCTGGGACCTTGGTGGTTCTAGCGGCTGGAGGGAGAAGTCAGGGACCCCCGGGGGGGACTGAGCTCAAAGCGGATCCCTCCATGGCCAGTTTACTGTGAGGCCTCAACACTTCACTCATGACCCTTTCATGCAAATGTTGCCCTCAAGTCCATTACATATCCGAATGGTGTTTTTTTTTTTTTTTTATCCGAATGGTTTTGACTAGAAAAATAACATTTTTCTTCACTTCCCCCTGAGGAAAGCAAGGGCCTCAGGAGGATGGGGCGCCACATTAGCTGCTGTGGCCTAGAGTGCATTGATTGTGGCATAGCGTGGGCCCGACCCCGACAGGGATTTGGGGACCCAGTGTCTGGGGCGGGAGGGCACAGCCAAGGCTCCCCTTGATTCTGGTTCTGGGTGACCCTCACAGCCGGCAGTGGAGAGGCAGCCCCGGGGGCAGGAGGCAGGGTGGGGACATGGGTAAGCCTCGGCGAGGAGGAGGAGTTAGCTGCAGGAGAAGGAGACGCCACCAAGTCAGAGGGGGACATGTGAGATCGCGGGCGGGCGGCCTGATGGACAGAGTAACTAGTGCAGTACTCGCCGCGCTGATCCATTCAGCTGGTGCTCACTGACTTCCTACTGTGTGTCTGACGCTCTGCTGACCGCACGAACACGCGCAGCAGCCCGTCCTTGCCAGACTCACAGTCCAGAAAGCAAGATTGCGACAAAAAAGTAGGAAGTCGTTATGTTCTAGAGAAAGATGGAAGGTGACAAATGCTTTGGAGCAAAAGCAAGTAGGGAAGTAGTTTGGGGGGCGGGGGTCAGGGGGACATTTGGGCTGAGACCTGGAGGAGGTGAGGGTAAGATGCCCACGTGGGCATCAGGGCAGGAGGACCCAGGCACAGGGAGTGGCCAGTGCAAAGGCTAATCTTGCTGTCAGAGAAAACTCAGGAAGCAGGTTTAGGTCTCACTTTATCCACCACCATCCCCTCCCCCCGCCCCAGGGACTAGAAGTTTCTTAAGCTAATATTCCCTGGAGGGAAGCTTGCTGTCTCACTTTTGCTTTTAATAGTCTGAGCTGCCTGAGGCGATTATCACCCCTGAAGGGGCCTGGGGTGGGGGGTAGAAGCAGAGAGCAGAGAGGAAACAACTCCCCGAGTTGGGGAGGAGACTTTGGGGGGAAGGGGCAGTTCCTCAAGTATGGGGCACCTTTACCCTCACAGCGCCCCAGAGGCAGAACCTCCCAGGGCCACAGCTCTGAGGTGGGCTCAGCAGGGCGGGACCCACACCTCTGGGCTTCCAGAGACATCTTTCATCCCTGTCTCGGTGACGGTGACGCAGCAATCACAGAGGCCCCAGGAGGCAGGGCATGTCAGAGCCCCTGAATAACTGCACTGGGAGTGTGCAGCTGAGTATCCCTTCCTCAGGACATAGTGGAAAAATCCAGGATCGTAATTATGAGCACAGATTCCCGAACCACACCGGTTTCAAATCCAGACTCCACGTCTTTCCTAGCTGCGTGACCCAAACCAAGTTTCTTAACCTGTCTGTGTCATAGTTTCCTCTTCTGTTAAATTGGCATAAAAAAGTACCTTCCTCATGGGAGATCACAAAGACCAAATGAGTGAAGATAGGCCTACAGTCTAATATCTGAAACTCTGTGGACCAGACATGCCGCAGAACCGGTGTTTTGACACCATCATGGGGCGCACAGGTTACATTTTATATTTTACAACTCCCCCGGCGGGGTCTGGGCAGCATCCCATAATCAAACATTATTGTTTCTGCAAGCAGAACACATGGGTGTTTGCTCCAAAATAAATGAAGTCTATGAATAGCGGCACGTCGGTTCAGATTTTGTCCCCGAGTGAATTCAACTCAGGTTGGGGTTTGCCAGCAATCTTCATGAAAATGGTCAGTAAGGAATCGTGGACCAGGATATAAGCGCTGAAACCAGTGCCTGGCTTGAGTCGGGAACCACAGAAGCACCAGCTTTGGTTCATTACTTCCTGTGGCTTTTCAGTTGTGTAGGCTCATGAGAGGCCAGGAGAGGGAGCTCTTGAGGCTGGAGGACAGAGGTGGCAGCCAGACTGGGCTACCTGATGTGCAGAGCCCAGTGCAAAATGAAAACCCGGGCTGCGTTGCTCTCGCTTATGGAGACTTTCTAGACGGCTAGAGCAGAGCAGGGACCCTGTGCAACTGCACGAGTCGCACACCGTGGAGGTGACCCTGGGTGGGTACCTCTGTCCTCAGCTGGTTTCTCCTCCCCAGTAGCCCTGGCTCCAATCCCTGCTCAGCTTGCCTGCGGGCTTTGAGAGCGGCCTGGGGCTCTGGCTGAGCTGACCAGAGGCGGAAGCTTGAGTCCTCCTCTGCGCCGGACCCCAGGCAGGGCCTGAGCTGGACAGGCTGTGTGATAAGGATTGGCTCAGAGTTGTCACCAGCCCAGCGAGAAGAGGGGCTCAGGGGCAGATTTAGTTTGCTTTTTAGAGACTAAAGCAGCGAGCAAGGCATTTCTTGTACATCTCAGGGGAGGGAGCGTAGTATATGCTTCATGTGGTAAGAGTCAGCTGACCTCACTGGGAACCCACGTTGAATGTGAGGCCTTTGAGGAGGGCCCAAGAGTGTTCAGATTTCCCACAGGGGTCAGATTAATAAAGTGAGGAGCCCTGGAACATAGGAGGAAGAGGAGGCGGAGAGTGGAGGTGAGGCCCACAGAGCCCTGACATTTAACGGGGCCAGTGGAGGGAGAGATGGGGAGCCTGAGGGGGTGAGATGGAAGCCAGATGAGGAAGAGCGGGGGCCACACAATCCAGGGCTTCTGTAGGGGCCTTGGGGGTCTCCTGAGCTGCAGGCATTGGGACAGCCACAGGGAAACCACAGCTGCCTGGTCAGGGGAACAGAGGAGGGGAGAGGACACAGCGGGTCAGGACACACTGGAGACCCAGCGTGAAAAGACCATTTCTGGGAGCCCAGGGGAGAGCTGGAGGAGAGATGGACTGAAAAAGAAGCAACCCCTGAAGAAGGGATTCTCCACCCCATTACAAGGATGGGGAAACTGAGGTTCATGGAGCCCAGGCAGAGGCGGGAGCTGGAGGGAGTCTGGGTAGGTTCAAAAGTGTAGGCTTCACTGAGCTAGCATGGCACGCCCAGTGCGATCAACAAGACAGACAGTAGTGAGTGTTGGCGAGGATGTGGAGAAATCAGAGCCCTCATACGCTGCTGGTGGGAATGGAAAATGAGGCAGCTGCTTGGAAGCCAGTCTGCAGTTCCTGAAAGTGTTAAACACAGTTAGTTATCACATGACGCAGCGATTCCACTCCTAGGTAAGTACCAGAAGGAAATGAAAACTTAGGTCCACACAGGGATTTGGACATGCGTGTTCACAGCAGCATGATTCATAATTCCCCAAAGTGGAAACAACCCAAATGTCTAACAACTGATGAACTGATAAATAAAACGAGGGCTATCCCTGCCGTGGAATATTAGTCGGCGGTAAAAAGAAATCAGTGACGTACTAACACACGCTGCAACGTGGATGAGCCTTGAAGATATGACACTGAGTGAAAGAAGCCAGTCACAAAGCTACTTACTATGTGATTCATTTATATGCAGCACGCAGAGTAGGTAAATCCACTGAGACAGAAAGTAGGTTAGCTGGAGGGAGGTGGCGGGGAGGATGGGAAGACTGGGGGTGGGGATGGCTAAGGGGCGCAGGGTTTCTTCTGGGGGTGATAAAACTTTTCTAAAATTAATTGTGATGGTTGCCCAACTCTGTGAATATACGAAAAGCTGTCGTACACTTTAAATGGGAGAATTGTATGCTATTTGAATATTATCTCAATAAAGTGGTTACCAACAAGAAAGAAGAAGAAGGGCTCATCGGAGACCTAACTATAAAAAAAGCTAAATCTAGGCAGCTAGAGGTGGCAACTCAGAGAGCATGTTACAGAGGCAGGAGGTGGGAACTGGCGGACCCTTAAGTCCTGGTCCGGGAAATGGCACAGTGTCACTTCTGCCATATGTGATTGGCCAAGGCAGTCACAGGCCCACCCAGAGTCAGGGAAGGAGCGTCAAAGACTCTGCAGCAGCTTGAATCCACCACATCCACTGACGGTAGCGGGAGGCACTTAGCGCTTGCCATGGCAGGGGGCCTTCCGGGAGCCCGGCATGCAGGGGCTATGGTTAGCCCCATTTTCTGGAGAAGACTGAGCCCCAGGGAGTTAACTAACGTGCTCCGGGTTGGCCAGCAGGAGGCAGAGTCTGCACGTGAACCTGGGCTTGTCTAGCCTCACAGTCTAGGTTCTGAACCTGTGTATATGCAGCCTTAATAGATTCGTGAGCTCCCAGGGATGCGTGTAGTAAACACTCTAGAAGTCTTTATTTTCCAAGGCTTACACAGAGTGCCTCCTGTATGCTAGGCACTGTTCTAAAAATGTTACAGATGAGCTAGTTCTGTTAGGTTGGACCATATGAAACGGCTGTTTGTGTAGGAAAAAATATGGTTGAATATTGGCACTCTCAAATGGTTCAACTCTGTCATCGCTTTTTTTTTTTTTTTGCGGTACGCGGGCCTCTCACTGTTGTGGCCTCTCCCGTTGCAGAGCACAGGCTCCGGACGTGCAGGCTCAGTGGCTATGGCTCACCGGCCCAGCTGCTCTACAGCATATGGGATCTTCCCGGACCGGGGCACGAACCCGTGTCCCCTGCATCGGCAGGAGGACTCTCAACCACTGCGCCACCAGGGAAGCCCTCAGTCATTGTTTTTTAATGGGCAAGGAAACTGCGATTCAGGAGTAACTTGACTAAAGTCACACAGCTGGTAAGGGGTGGAGCTGGGATTTAAACCCGGGCCAGAGGGGTCCAGGGTCTGTGCTCTAAGACCTCCACGGTGGAGGCCATTAGACACGCCTGGATGGGCTGAGTGAGCCAATGAACAAGTGGCTTGGGGTGGGGTGAGCGAATGAACTCACGCCCCATCCCTCCTGAATCAAGTCGTCTCTCCTCCCCGCAGCCACCGTGAGATTCTGGGCTACTTGCCCTTCCTTGTCCACCATCTACTTCCTCTTTGTCATCTTTGCCGGGTCCACCATTTTCCACTGCCTCCAGCGCCTGGCCCGGGTGCCCGCCCCCAGGCCTTACCGGGGTCACGTGGTCCTGTTCCCCAGACACCTGCCCTGGGGGGCCATGTCCACCATCAACTCCAAAGGCCGTCTGGGGAACCAGATGGGGGAGTACGCTACCCTATTTGCCCTGGCCAAGATGAATGGGCGGCCGGCCTTCATCCCGCCCCAGATGCACAGCACGCTGGCCCCCATCTTCAGAATCACCCTCCCCGTCCTGCACGACACCACGGCCAGCAGGATCCCCTGGCAGAACTACCCCCTGAACGACTGGATGGAAGAGCGGTACCGACACATCCCGGGAGAGTACGTGCGCCTCACCGGCTACCCCTGCTCGTGGACCTTCTACCACCACCTCCGCGCCGAGATCCTCCAGGAGTTCACCCTGCACGACCACGTGCGTGAGGAGGCCCAGAATTTTCTGCGGGGTCTGCAGGTGAATGGGAGCCGGCCGAGCACCTACGTAGGGGTCCACGTGCGCTGGGGGGACTACGTCCACGTTATGCCCAACGTGTGGAAGGGCGTGGTGGCCAACCGGGGCTACCTGCAGCAGGCCCTGGACTGGTTCTGGGCTCGCTACCGCAGCCCACTCTTCGTGGGCACCTCTGGGCTCTGGGCCACCTGCCTCACGGGTGGGAACACCGTCTACCTGCCCAACTCCCCCTTCCACGTGGTCTTTAAGCGCCAGGTGGCCTTCCTGCCGAAGTGGGTAGGTACCGCAGCCAACCTGGGGCAGGCTAGAGAGAATGGCCCCTAGCCCTGCTGTCCCTGCCTCACCCTTGGGCCCAACAGCAGTGTGTGGGGTGCAGCGCATGGGCTTTCACGCCTGAGTTTAAATCCAGGCTGCTCTGCTTCCTAGCTGGGTGACTTTGGATAAGTGACTTAACCTCTCTGTGCCTTAGTGTGCCACCTGAAAAAACGGACATAATGCAGCTCCTCGTGAGAATGCAACGAATTCATGTAGTGTCTTGGAAACAGGTGGTAAGTGTGGACCACTAACATTTATGTGGTTGGCATGCCCTGGACATTTGGACTGCTTTGAAATGGAAACGTATTTTTGCCCTCTGCTTCTTTATAGATCCGGGAGCACGGAGTCCAAATACTTGCCTCCTTGGAGGGTTTGGCGATGAAACTCTTCCTGCCTTCAAGTAAAGAGGAGCTGGGTATTTTTGGCAGCTAAGAATTCAGGCTTGGGTTTCCCTGGTGGCGCAGTGGTTGAGAGTCCGCCTGCCGATGCAGGGGACACGGGTTCGTGCCCCGGTCCGGGAGGATCCCACGTGCCGCGGAGCAGCTGGGCCCGTGAGTCATGGCCGCTGAGCCTGTGCTCCGCAACGGGAGAGGCCACAGCAGTGAGAGGCCCGCGTACCGCAAAAACAACAACAACAACAAAAAAGAATTCAGGCTTTGGGTTTAATGGGGCCTTATCATGAAAGAATGTGAGGGAAAAGAGGATTTGAGAGCATGAATCTCAGGGAGATACTTTGGCGGGGAGGGGGCGTCCCCAGAACTGAGGATGGGGCATGGGAGGGCCTCACAGTGAGGGCAGGACTCAGCACCGGGCCTTGGTCCGCAGCAGCAAAGATGCCCAGAGCCCACATGTCATCGAAGCAGCAGGCTGACCACAGAGGGGCAGGGGCCTCAGAGACCGTGCCGTGGCCATGTCAGCAGTCACGCGTGTGGACAGGTGCCCTCAGGACCCAATGCCGCTGTGAGAAACCCCAATATGGAGAAAAGATTAAGTGATTACAATACTCGTTTTCTTGTGTTTGGTATATTTTAAAGTATGGAGGTAACCAATATTTTTATTGACATACTACTCCTTTTTGTAAATTAAAAAAATTTTTAACACACAATTATTTATGTTCATTTAAATTTTACACCAAACATAGGTGCACTGGTTTAGAAAACATTTCAGTCACATCTCTTTCCTGTTTGCAAACCCTCTCCAAGTATCTTGTTTATTTGAATTCCCATTTCTTGGCATACTTGTGAGGTTGAACACCTTTCCTTTCACGTATTAGTAATATTGTACCTCCCCGGAGCCATTTTGGGCCCCAGTTTACTTCTTAAGTCCTTGATGGTGTCATCATGGTGTGGGGTTAAGGGTAGGGGGATGTTAAAGCAGGAGATTGGGACTTCCTTGGTGGTCCAGTGGTTAAGACTCCGCACTCCCAATGCAGGGGGCCCGGGGCCGATCCCCGGTCAGGGAACTAGATCCCACATGCATGCCGCAACTAAGAGTTCACATGCCACAACTAAAAGATCCTGCATGCCACAACGAAGATCCCGCACACAGCAACGAAGATCCTGTGTGCCACAGCTAAGACCTGGTGCAGCCAGATAAAATAAATATAAATAAATAATAAAATAAATAAAATAAATATTATAATAAAATAATAAATTATAAAATATTATAATTAAATAAATATAAATAAATATTAGAAAAATAAAATAGAATGAAAAAACAAAGAAACCAAGCAGGAGCAGGGTCTGAAGGGGAGGGGAGCTGGGGAGGGAGGTTCTGTGTTAGCTGTCTATTGCTGTGAAACAAATTACCCCAAAACTTATTAGCTTAAAGCAACAACAGGAATTTATCATCACGTAGAGTTTCTGTGGGTTAGGAATTCAGGAGTGGCTTACCTGAGTGGTTCTGTTTGGGATATCCAGTGAGGTTGCTGTCAGGTGTCGGGTGAGGCCACAGTCGTCTGAAAGCTTTACTAGGGCTGGGGAGCCACTTCCACGGCTGGCAAATTGTTGCTGGCTCTTGGCTCTTGGTCACATCCTCTTGATGTGGATCTCTTTGGGGCTGCTTGAGTGTCCTTACAGCATGGCGGCTGGACTCCTCCAGAGAGAGAAACCCAAGAGACCAAGGTAGAAACTGCAATGCCCTTTACAACGGAGCCTTACCTTGTCACACAATGTCGCTTCTGTCATATCCTGTCCATCACACAGAGCAGCTTGATTGAATGTGGGAGGGGACTACACAAGGGTATGATACCAGGAGGTGAAGATTATTTCAGGCCGTGTTGGAAGCTGCCGTATTAGTTTGCTAGAGCTGCTGTAGCAAAGTGCCACAGATGGGGTGGCTTAAACCACAGACATTTATTATCTCATAGTTCTAGAGGCTTGAAGTTTGAGATCAAGGTGTCGGCAGGGCTGGTTCCTTCTGAGTACTCTTAGGGGATGATCTGCTCCGAGCCTCTCTCCTTGGCTTGCAGATGACCACTTCTCTCTATGACTTTACGTCCTCCCTCTGTACGTGTATGTGTCCAGAATTCCTCTTCTTGTAAGGACACGAGTCATAATGAATTAGGGCCCACCTAATGATCTCATTTTAATTTAATTACATCTGTAAACATCCTGTCTCCAAATACAATCACATTCTGAGGTTCTGGGGGTTAGGACCTCAACATAGGAATTTTTGTGGAGACACAGTTCAGCCCATAACAGCTCCCAGCCTCCATTCCCAGCCCTACCCCCTAGAGTCAGACAGGTTTTACTCCCTTTCCCTTTTTTCCTCCATTCTCTCAGGACCAGCCCCTTCTCAGGATAATTTACCTTAGCCAAGATCTTTTCGCAAATTAACTCTTTGGGAGAGATTCAAGCCAGAAGGGATAGAGGAACCTCAGACCTGACCCCTGGCTGTCTGTCGAGTGTAACAACACCATCCGGGACTTCCTTGGCGGTCCAGTGGTTAAGACTCTGCGCTTCCAATGCAGCAGGTGCATTGGAACCAGGTTCAATCCCTGGTTGGGGAACTAAGATACCACATGCCACAGAGCATGGCCAAAAAAAAAAAAAAAGAAAAAGTGTAACAACATCAGAGTATAGAAGTGGATGGCAACTGTATCTCACATTTCAATAAAATACTCATGTGCTAGGTCTCTTCCTGTTGCCCCTCCAAATCTCATCTCCAATGTTCTCCCCCTGTTCTGTGCCCTGGGAGGCTGTCTGATGTTATCTGCTGTGGCCTGAATATTTGTGTCCCCCACAAATTCATATGTTGAAGCCTTAATCTTCAATGTGTTGGTATTTGGAGGTGGGGCCTTTGGGAGGGATTAGGTTGTAACAGTGGGGCCTTAGTAAATGGGATTGGTGCCCTTATAAGAGACATGAAAGAGATGTCTTCTCTCTGCCAACGTTTTATTTTTACAAAGGCAAATGTGCAAGTTGACCAGCCACCAAAATAAATTGCACTAATTCATTTAACAAATATTTATTGATCTGCAAACCAGGAAGTGGGTTCTCATCAGGAACTGAATCAGCAGGTCTTGGGCTTCTCAGCCTTCAGAACTGGGAGGAAGAAATTTCTGTTGTTTAAGCCACCCAGGTGGGGGTATTTTTGTTACGGCAGCCACTCTGACCAACACAGTATCTGTGAGCTCCCCTGCCCTATGCCTTCCTGTTGGCTTGGGTCAGTGGGATCACAGACCAGAAATCGGAAGAGGAAGGAGAGTGAAGCTGGGACATTTATTGTCCCAGATCCATCCCGGCTGATCTAGAGGTGGTAACAGCTCCCCACAGTTGCTAGCCCCTGGGAGCTGTATTGTCTCTCATTGTTTTCCCTACACCCTACCCACATCTTGGTAAATTATCCTATTTAACTCCTCTCATGTCACCTCTTGTGAGTGTTCCATCTCCTGCTGGGAGTCTGAGTGAGTCCAGGATTTTGGTACTACACACAGAAATTCCCACGCTGAATCTGAAATGTCCACATTGCTCTGACGTTGAAACCACTAGCTGAATTTCTGGCCAGCTTAGTGGAATGAGGACTTGTTCTCAGTCAAAATCAAACTGACTCACAGAAAATAAGGAAGAGAGGTGACATTTCTCACAGACCTGACTTGGAGGATGAAGATGAAATCCGTGGAGCTGTCACAGCACCCACGGGTGGGAAGCTGGGCGCTAGTTTCTTGCACATCTTTTCGTGCACATCCTGGGGACCTTTAGGAGCTGGGGGAAGATTCAGAAGACCCGTGCTCACAGCCACCCTCTCTTGTTACCTCCCAGGAGGTCTGCACCCAGAAAGGGCCCTGCCGGTGGGCAGAACAGGCGCCAGCTGCCTCCAGGAGCTGAATGGAGTAGCTCAATATACCCTATTGAGCTCTGTTTAATCTAGAAGCTTGGGTGACCCAGCTCTGTTCCCTGTGTTTGAAGAGCCTTGGTGGACAAGGAAGTTTATATCTTTTATTTTATCAGGGCCAAAGCAGGAACTGGCCAGCCACCAACAATAAATTACACTAATTCATTCAAGAAATATTTACTAAGCTCCTTCCTGGATTTGCAAGCCCAAACCAGAAGGTAGCAAGCCCTTCGACACCTTCCCCTTGTTCCTCACCAGAGGGGATATAAGGACGCCCAGAAGGACAGGGACTACGTAGGGTCTCTGAAGACAGAGCTCTCATGGCCCAGCGCTCCAGAGAGCATCAGCACATCGTGTGCGTTTGTTATGAGTTGAATTGTGAATTGTGTCCCCCTAAAAGAGATGTTGAAATCCTAATTCCCAGTACCTCAGGATGTGACATCTGGGAAAAGGGTCTTTACAGATGTAATTAGTTAAGATGAGGTCGCACTGGAATAGGGTGGGCCCTACTCCAGCACGACAGGTGGCACACAGAACGCCCATGATGACTGAGGCAGAGATTGGCGTTGGGCCTCCAGGAAGGTGAGAGAATAATCTCCTATTGTTTGAAGCCACCCAGTTTGCGGTACGCGGTTATAGCAGCCCCACAAAACGAATACAGCGTTTAATGTGTACTTACTCAACGGACTGAACAATCTCCGGGTCAGTGCTTCTGGCTTAGCACGCAAACAGGTTACAGCCAGCGTGGGCACAGATGCCTTGGCCCAGGATTTGTGTTCCTGGTCCGAGCCTGGAACCCAGGGGCCATTAAGAGGACAGTGGGGCTGAGTCAAGCAGGGTGGGGCCTGGTTGAACCTGGGAAGCTGGCAGAAGCTACACAGATTTGGCACAGGAGTGACCTTACAGCGACATCCTTGCTTTGAATTTATAAGTCCCTGAAATGCTCAGAGCCCATTAAGATCGCATGAGCGTAATCTTTCCAGAAGAGACTCAGGCTTGTCCAACTATACGCCTGGACTGAACCAACCCAGATGGGGCTGGGTCCCTTGGGTCGCCTCCATGTGTTTATTTCAGCCCAGCCAGAAATAGACGCCTGGATGGGACAACCCTCTCGGGCCGGGGAGGCTGGGTTTGCTAAGTAAGGTTCATTTCGCAGCTCAGCTAGAGCGCAGGAGATCCACAGTTTTATTGCTCACAGGCTCCAGATAAGGCCCCTTCCTCATGGCCACTGAAAGAAAAGCCTCCGCATTCCCTCTTAAGTGCCGCAGCCCTTGGCAACCGCCAATCTGCTTTCTGTCTCTATGGACTTGCCTTTTCTGGACATTTCCTACAATATGTGGTTCTCTGGCCAGGCGTTGTTTTAACCCTCAGAGAGGTGAAGTCACTTGCCCAGGATCACACAGCTACTGAGTGTGGGAAGCTGACATCAGCAGCCCGTGGCCAGAGGGTGTGTGCACTTACCCACAGAGTCATGTGTCCTCTGAGTCAGCGCGTGAAGTACATTCCACCCAGGGCTGAGTGAATGGAGACCTTCCTTGCAGTGATCGCTTAACTGGGTGATGAACATGTTCTAAAATGAAAGTAGGGATGGGTGCAGAGCTCTGAATCCATTCCGATTTGGAAGTCACTGATCTCCAAGCCATTCAAAACCATTGAGCTGTGTACTTGATTTATTTTTCTTCCAGTTTTATTGGGAGATAATTGACCTACAGCCCTGTATAAATTGTAGATGTACACCAGAGTGATTGGATTTACATATATCATGAAGTGATTGTCACGATAAGCTTAGTGAACATCCAGCATCTCATAGGGATACAAAATTAAAGAAATAGAAAAAAAAATTTCTTTTTCCTATGATGAGAACTCTTAGGATTTACTCTCTTTGAACTGTATACTTTAAATGGGTGAATTTTATAGGATGCGAATTATAGCTCAGTAAAGCTGTTTTTAAAAAACCTAGCTCCTGGCACACATACACATGTAGTGAGTATTAGCCATCATCACACACAAAGCAAAAGGTGCTGGGAATTCCCTGGCGGTCCAGTGGTTAGCACTCTGAGCTTCCACTGCAGGGGACACGGGTTCAATCCCTGGTCGGGGAACTAAGATCCTGCGTGCCACGTGGTGTGTCCAAAAAAAAAAAAAAAAACCCAAAGCAAAGGGTGCTGTTATGTGTGGGCTCTGGGGCACAGACCAGTGGATTTTCACTTTTACATGAGGGTGTGTTGGTCGTGGTTCAAAGAAAAAACACAGCTTGAAGACTCTCCAGGAAATTATAATTTAGGCTGGGTATTATGTGATATTCAGAGATTACTGTTAATATTTAGATCTAGTAACAGCATGGGGTTTGTTATATATTTTTAAATATTCTCACCGGTCGGAGGAGCACCATGAAATGTTTACAGATTGAATGAGGAAGCCTGGGTGAGGTATAGATGCCCAAGACTGGTAGAGCATTGAAAACAACAATGGGTATGTGGGCCTTTATTGTACTAATCTGTCTACTTTTCTGCATGTTGTTAAATTTAAATTCCATAATACAGTTTTTAAAAATTTACCAAGGCTCCTTTTTTTGTGCCAGGGGACCAGCTTAAGAGTGGCCCAGCCTCAGTCCCCACCCCATAGGGCTCTCAGTCTGATGGCAGAGGCCACAGGTAACCTTGGTGATAGAGGCTGGAAGGATGTTGGAAGTGGTCCTTTAGTTTACGCTGAGTATCTCCTGCCCAATGCAGAGCCCGTGGATGGCGGGGCGTCCAGGGAGCTTCCAGCATTTCACCCTCAGCTCTGGATACCCATGCACCTTCCCTGTGGTCACAAGGGAGCATCCTGTCCACATACCAATAGGAAGCCTTGGGCTCCACGTGCAACCTCCAACTCCACGGTTAATAAGCAAAACGTGTCCTGGGCTCAGCTACCTATAAACAAGTTTTACAGCTACGTGCGTGTCTGGCAAAATGTTCAAAAGTCATGGGGCTGCGGGACAATCCTCCATCAAGAAACTTCTGGCATCCCAGGCCCTGGTTATGTAATGAGATAGTAGTATCTACAGGCAGACCTCGTTTTATTGTGCTTTGCTTTCTTGCGCTTCAGCAGATACTGCGATTTTTGCACGTGTGGCAACTCTGCATCCAGCAAGTCCATCAGTGCCATTTTTCCAATCGCCTTTGCTCGCTTCATGTCTCTGTGTCACATTTTGGTAGTTCGCGCCACATTTCAAACTTTTTCATTATTATTATGTTTGTTATGGTGATCTGTGATCGCTGATCTTTGATGTTATTATTACAAAAAGATTATAACTCGCTGAACGCTCAGATGATGGTTAACATCGTTTAGCGCTAACGTTTTTTCTTTCTTAATATTTATTTTATTTATTTATTTTGACTGCGCCAGGTCTCAGTTGCGGCACGCGGGATCTTCTCTGCGGCATGCGGGACCTTTTTTAGCTGCAGCATATGGATTTCTTAGTTGCAGCATGTGGACTCTTAGTTGCGGCATGCATGCGGGATCTAGTTCCCTGACCACAGATCAAACCTGGGCCCCCTGCATTAGGAGCATGGAGTCTTGCCCACTGGACCACCAGGAAAGCCCCAGCACTAAAGTATTTTTAATTGAGCTAGGTACATTTTTTAAGACATAATGCTATTGCACACTTAATAAATAGACTATACTATAGTATAGTGTAAACACGATTTTACATGCACTTGGAAACCAAAAAACTTGTGTCGCTCGACTTATTGCAATATTCGCTTTACTTCAGTGGTCTCGAACCAAACCCTCCATATTTCCAAGGGGTGTCTGTATACATATGTACAGCCGCCACCTAAACACACGCTATAGATACATACATAGAGGCTGGTGGGTAGTTGCTGGCTTCCCTTACATTTCATGGACATCAGTCCAGCTCCTTTCCTTCCTCCCTCCCTCCCTCCCTTCCTTCAACAAATGTGTGTAGGGCACCTACTATCTACCAAGAAATGTCCTTGGCAGTGAGGACACAGTAGGGGGCAAAACAGACATGCTTCCACCTCTCAGGGAACTGCCACCTTAATGCTGTGTAACAAACCACCCTGAAACAGAATGGCTTCAACTGCAGAATGTATTGTTTCTAAGTTATGGGGATTGACTGGGTGGTCCTTCTCTCCATGAGAGGTCATCTGAGGTCTCTCATGCAGCTGCCTTCAATGGGGAGCTTGGTTGGGACACTTGGGTCCCCTCCCTGTGGCCTCTCTCCTGAAGGATAGGTGGGCTTCCTCACAGCATGGCAGGTGCATTTCAAGAGAACACGGATCAGTGTTTGAGGAAGTGCAGAAGGTGTCTGTGCAGGACCCTCTTTAGGGTCAGTACCATTGCAGAGGGGGTTAGACTCACAGTCACTGCTTACTAGTAATGGTCCACCCGCTGTAACCTCTCCCATGGGGCCTCACTGCTTATCCACAACAATCTTCTGAAGCAGGTGCCAAGCTATTTTACAGGCCAGGGAAAGTTCGTCTCTCACCCAGAGTCCCCGAGCTTACATGTGGCACAGTCAGGATTCCAACCTGGGCCCGTGACACCCAATGTGCCCCTCTTCTGTACTGCTTCCCACTTCTGTGCAGCTAGCCCCACGCAGGTGACGGCCACTTTCAGGTTTGTTAAGTAGGGGTTGGGCTGAAGGATGGCAAGGAGCCAGGGTCCCCGAACATCACGTCCTGGGTTCCAATCCCCCTCTGCCCACCTCAGCTGTGGGCTCCCAGGAAGGGCATGAATTCTCTACCTCGGTTTCTCCATCTCTAAGGGCAAGAGGTTCACAAGAGTACTTGCTGTGTAGGCGTTGGGCACCCCTGTATTTATTCAACACAAACTTTGTTTTTTGAGTTTTATTTTATTTTATTTTTTCACATCTTTATTGGAGTATAATTGCTTTACAATGTTGTGTTAGTTTCTACTGTATAACAAAGTGAATCAGCTATACATAAACATATATCCCCAGCAATAGGGCTCCTGCGTTCAGGGGCCTACAGCCACTGTAGATATTATGATTCCATTATTATTGTTTCATTATCATTCAAGGTGCAGTATGAATATAAAACAGAGGGTTATGGAGGTTCTTGGTGGCTCAAGAAGTCAGACTAAGCATTTTTTTAAAAATTTTATTTATTTTTGGCTGTGTTCAGTCTTCTTTGCTGTGCACAGGCTTTCTCTAGTTGTAGCGAGCAGGGGCTACTCTTCGTTGTGGTGCGCGATGAGAACATCGCAGTGGCTTCTCTTGCTGCGGAGCATGGGCTCTAGCGTGCGGGCTTCAGTAGTTGCAGCACACGGGCTCAGTAGTCGTGGCGCACTGACTTAGTTGCTCCGCGGCATGTGGGATCTTCCCGGAGCAGGGCTGGAACCCGTGTCCCCTGCATTGGCAGGCGGATTCTTAACCACTGCGCCACCAGGGAAGTCCCTTTTGTGGCTTTTATTTGGCTTATTGTCTATCTCCCCAGTAGAATGTAAACCACATGAGAGCAGACCCTTGTCTGTTTTGTTCACTAATGTGTCTTCAACACCTAGAACAGCACCTGGCACTTAGTAGACACTCAACAAATACTTGTTGAATGAATGACTATCACCAGACAACTACATCCTTTCTTGAGCTCATGAGGAACTTTACAGAGCTCTATTCACAGGACCCACCTGACCTACAATTCTCCATAATCAAGTTTCTTAGGGCAAAGGAATCCATGGAGTCAAGATAATAAGATCATCCCGGTTGGACCTGTCTCTGGTGAGTTCCCATGAAAGACTAAGGAAAGCCAGCTCCGGCAGCCAACGCACACTAAGCCACTGTACTACCATGAAACAGCCAAAATTTTGAGGTGTGTAAATCAGACAGAATTCAGCTTCCAAAAGGCAGCTCAGGGTGATATTGAGAGCTGAACAAACGGACTGATTGAAAGTCAAATGTAATAAAACTATAGAACATGTAGTAAACAGAAAAATGCCCCTCACCCTCCTGCCCAGATGTCCACATCCAAATCCCTGGAACTTGTGAATATGTCACTTGAAGTGGCAAAAAAAACTCTATCTGTGTTTTTATGAATGGTGTCACAATGAGTCGTGGTCCTAAAAACTGAAAAGAACACAGGCCTAAAGTCACATTGTTGAGGTGTGTGGGCTTTTTTTTTTTAAATAAATTTATTTATTTTATTTATTTTTGGCTGCATTGGGTCTTCGTTGCTGCACGCGGGCTTTCTCTAGATGCAGAGAGCGGGGTCTCCTCTTGTTGTGGAGCATGGGCTCTAAGCGCACGGGCTTCAGTAGTTGTGGCACGCAGGCTCAGTAGTTGTGGCTCGCGGGCGCTAGAGCGCAGGCTCAGTAGTTGTAGTGCACGGACTTAGTTGCTCTGCGGCATATGGGATCTTCCCAGACCTGGGCTCGAACCCGTGTCCCCTGCATTGGCAGGCAGATTCTCAACCACTGCACCACCAGGGAAGCCCCAAGAAGTCAGACTAACCTTGATACCCAAATTGCAAAGGCACTGGCCAGGCAAGGGCAAGAGAGGATTTGGGTATGAGTGACTTGGATTGAAACCTGCCTCTGTGTCACCTTCTCTGTGTGACCTTGGGCTTTCTCCTTGGCATTCTGAGCTGGGGTGTCTGAAAAGAGCAAAGCAGAAGTCGAAGCAAGACACCTGGCTGCTGAGGCTTGGGGAAGTGTGCGAGGAACTTACATCGAGGCCAGGCTGGGCAGAGGAGGGTTAGGGCCAGTGAGATTGATGCCGAAAACTCAACTTCTGTGCATGGAATCGAATCAAATCTCAGAGACAGAGTTTCGGGTGAAGTATTAGAAAAGAATAGCTTTACTGCTTTGCCAGGCAAAGGGGGACACAGTGGGCTTGTGCATCTCAAAACGGTGTGTCCCAACCCGGGGGATTCGGGTGAGCAGTTTTCTAGCAATGGTTCAAGGGCAGCGTTGTTGAGAAGGATTAGGGTGTGTGAAGGGCCTGCACTCCTTTGATCTGGTCTCAGGTGGTCTTCTCTGGAATGAAGAATGCTAACATCTTCCATTTTGGGTGGGTTTTAGTTCTGTAAACAGCTCAAAGATATTGTTATGTGTATCCCTTGAGGGGGAACCAGGACCCTACCCCAAGGCTGCACTATTGTTTCTAGACTATTCCTCCCTTGTCTCTGCATCCCCTCCCTTCCCTGATTAGCATCTGTTTGAACCTGCCCTTTGGAACGGCAGGGAAGGGAACACAGAAAGGCTTTTGTGCCCAGGAGCCCCACAGGGTCCTGCTTGGTTTCAACATCACAACTGGTAATGGCCATAATCAATTTGCCACTTTAAAGTATATGATACAGTGATTTTTAGCACACTCATAGTCTTGTACAAGCATCAGCACTATCAAATTCCAGAACATTCCCATTCCCTCAAAAAGAAACCGGTGGGCTTCCCTGGTGGCGCAGTGGTGGAGAGTCCGCCTGCCGAAGCAGGGGACGCGGGTTCGTGCCCCGGTCCGGGAAGATTCCACATGCCGCGGAGCGGCTGGGCCCGTGAGCCATGGCCGCTGAGCCTGCGCGTCCGGAGCCGCAGTCATTCCCTATTCCCTGCCTTCCCCAGCCCCTGACAACCACTGACCTACTTTCTATCCCTCCTGATTTGCCCATTCTGGACATTTCATATAGATATTCATACACTATGAAGCCATTGGTCATGGTGGGAGCTGTTACACTGCGGAAATTGACAGTTGCTACCAAGAAGGGTTTTCTTCTGCAGAGAGCTGGTGCTGCTAAGACAGGAGAGCAGAAGGGTTAAAGACAACAGTTCTCAAATGAGGAGTACTGTCCCCCAGGGGGAATTTTGGGAATCCATGGGGACATTTTTTAGTTGTTACAATGGTTTTCCGACACTAGCACAGCACTTAGTGACTGAGGGCCAGGACTACTGAAAGTTACAAGGGGAAGAATCAACCTGCGTCCCCATGACTTTTGAACAACTGTTAGACATTCGTACAGCTGAAAAATCCGTTTATACGTTTCTGAGCCCTGAATCCGCTTTGCATGTATTATAGGTAATTCCACCCACCCCTGCTTCTTTTTTCCACGTCACTGAATCGTTGGGGAAACCGGGTCATTTGTCTTGTAGACTGTGTCCCACTTTCTGGACTTGGTCAATTCCATCCTCGTGGTGTTGATTCACTGGCAACTTTATCCTCCTTCCTCCCATTTTCTGAAAACTGGCCATTACAGTGAGAGGCTTGATAGGATTCAGGTTTTGTTTTGTTTTGGCAAGGGAAGGCTGAGGGGGGCATTTGTAGATGGTGCAGGGACCTCCTGTCACTTCACGGGGTAGAGGTGCTGCTTGTTCCTCTTTCAGTGTTAGGACTGCTGGGGGCTCTGCTGATGCCTGCCTCACCCCTCCCCAGTAAAATTCTTCATCCGTCTTGCGCCTGAGTGTGGCAGAAGCATTGCCTGGACCCGTGATACACCATTAATGTTATCGAGTGAATCGGGTCCTGCTGCTCGCCACTTACAAAATCAATACAAACGTTGACAGCAAAGGAAAGGTGCCTTTAATCAGAGTGCTGGCAATCGGGGGAGATGGTGGACTCAGTGTCCCCCCGAAAACCACCTCTGAAGATTCTGCCATGAAACTTGTAAGGGAAAGAGGGAAATAGTCCCAGTTAATCATTGAGATGGGGGTCAGAGTCATCACCATCATCCAGCTGTGTGCAGGCTTGTGGACTCTCGTAATCTTCCTCTAGATGTTATCTTGTTCACACAGTTTGGTCACACAGTTTGTTCAGGAGATTCCTGAAGGGGAAGCTAGGGGAGAGATCTGGTCATCTGTTAATTCTTCATTTCTACTTCTTTGATCCACGGAAAGAACCAACAAGTTAGGCAGAGTATTATGCGATTAAAAGATGTGAAAGGTGTACTTGGGCTGGAGGTGAGTTGAGCATGAGGATGCCTGAGTTTAAAAATTAATTATAATATAGCTTTGCTAAAGTGACAGGGAAGGGCTTCGCTGGTGGCGCAGTGGTTAAGAATCCGCCTGCCAATGCAGGGGTCATGGGTTCGAGCCCTGGCCCGGGAAGATCCCACATGCCGCGGGGCTACTAAGCCCGTGTGCCACAACTACTGAGACTGTGCTCTAGAACCCGCGAGCCACAACTACTGAAGCCCGTGCGCCACAATTAGTGAAGCCCGCGCGCCTAGAGCTGGTGCTCTGCAACAAGGGAAGCCACCACAATGAGAAGCCTTCGCACCGCAACGAAGAGTAGCCCCCTGCTCGCTGCAAATAGAGAAAGCCCGCGCACAGCAACGAAGACCCAACACCACCAAAAATAAATAAATAAAATAGATAAATTAAAATAAATAAGTAAAGTGAGAGGGAAAGGGGCTGAGGGTAGTTTCCTGCAAAATGCTTGCTCACACCTGGACCCATAACATACCATTAAGAGATGCAAAACGGTCATTTCCTAAGGGAATCTTTGTTGAAATAAGGGAAACTGAGAAGCGTTGCTACTTGCCAAGTGTTTTCCAAGATTCCGTCCTGCCTGGTTTCATATTCCAGCGTCTCCAACTCTCTAGCCATGTGGCCTTGCGCAAGTTACTTCGCCTCTCTGTGTCTCGGTTTTCCTCTCTGTACCATGAGAGGGTGCCCCTCTCAAGGAATTGTGAAGATGGGATGAGTTTGGTTGGCCAGGTAAGTGCTAACAGCTGTTGGCCAAGCTAAATAAATGTAGGACGCTGAGACGACTGAGCTGGGAAGAGCCGGGCCCAGCAGAACTCTGTTTCCCCTCCTCCAGGCAGCCTTCTGGGCCAGCGTCCTGGCAGCGCCCAGGGAAGAGGGAGGGGCTCCGGGCTCACCTGGCTCCAGCTCCCGCCTCCCTCGGACTCTGGGTAGATCCTGGGCGGGTTTCGGCCACAGGTGCTGGGAGGTTCGGGAGATTCTGATTGAGAAGTCAACCCGAGGGAACAGAATGCACTGAGCTGCTCGCGGAGCCACTTTGTCGTCCAGCCAGAACCAGGTGAGAGATGGCGACTGGGAGTTCTCCCTGCACCTGCAGCACACTTGTGTTTACACACACACGCACACGCGCGCACACACACACACACACACACACACACACACACACACACACACACCACAGAGAGCTGAGAAGAGACTTGATCCCAGGGATTCAGCGGCAAGTGGAGACTCAGTTCGCCGGGGCGTCTCCGGAAGCAGACGGTCCATCCCTCCCAGCCCAGGCGCCCACCGCCTCTGCCCCCCAGCACACTGGCCACCTGACCTCTCCGTCAGCCCCCAAGCCAGCCGCCCTCCTCGGCTCCCATCACCTTCCTTCCTGGCAAATCTATTACTTGACCTCACCCCCATCCCCTCTGTCACCACCCCTCTCCCCTGCCCCACCGAAGGCCACCAGCTCCCTCCCTCCCTCCCGTCACCCGGTTCCCCGGAACCGAGGCAAACTGAGAACGAAAGGCCAGGATGGGGCCCGCAGTAACTGGAATGTGCTGGTCCCACACGGTAGGCTGCTCGCCGACCCCCGAGAGACGGACGGCAGGACCCTGGTCAGAGAGTCCGGGCTGCAGGCTCCAGCCCCAGGCAAGCCCCCCGCCGGGGAGGTGAGCGGATCCCTGACTCCCTGGATTCTATCCTAAGTCACCGTTTCCATTCTAGGCCGAGCAGAACGCTGGGGATTTCAAAGTGGTAGCCTCACGTTGTTGTCTTAAGCTCTTCCTCAGCGTTGTGATTATAGGGCGAATTTCGGTGACAGGGATGGACAGGGCAAAGCTGCCTGTGCCCGGCGGCGTGGGTGTGGAGGGGATCCTGCAGCTGGGCAGGGACTGAGCTCAAGGAATCGGACACGCAAATTACAGGGTGTGATGGGACTGGGTTTCAGGTTGGGGAGAGTCGGGGTTTTGAGCAGAGGAGCCGGTAGGGTGAGCTCTCACGTGGGGACAGATGGCGGGGGGAGGGGAGGCACGGAGGCTCCGGCCAGACTCCAAGAGGGGAGGGGATGAGGCCAGGCCTGGGACAGAGGGAAGTGGACGAGAACGAGAAAGTCTAAAAGAAGCTATCAGCAGATTTGGGTGGCCCCACTTTTCTGAGGGACTTGGAGGCAGAATCCCCCTGCCAAGTTAGGGCAACCCCTCACGCGATGACTCCCAGGGGACCGGGGCGGGGGAAGGGGGGAGCGAGGGACCTTGACTCCTCCTCTCACCCCTCCCTGAAGGGTGTGATGCAGCTGGAAGGACTGAGGGCAGGTAAGGAGATGGACTTCCTGACCTCAGAGGACTGAAGGGAAAGGCAGACTCCTCCCCTTTGTCAGAAGCTGTGCAGCCTTAAATTCTGACTGCAGCTGTCGGCTTTCCCCAAGAGCTCACCTCCAATGACCCCGACGATGTCAGGAGGTGCCGATTTCCAGGTCTCCTCCCCCCCCACCCCCCGCAGCCCTGGCGTTTCCCCAAGCCTGCCACTCACCCGCTCTCTGACCGGTCTCTGAGCCCCAGTTTCCTTAGCTTTTAAATTGGTGTGTTTATGATCGCAAGATTGTTGTTAAAATTCAGCAAGATAACTGAACTAGGAGGAAGGGGAGTACGACGACAGCAGACAGGACGTTTGGTTCGAGCCCGACATAAATGTGAGTTTGGGGTATTAACCCCGCTCCAGATGAAAGGAACAGCCCGTGTGGTCCAGCATTCACTCCACAGCCCTGCAGAGAGGTGCTGTTATTATATTATATTATCCCCACTTTTTGGATGATGACACTGAGAGGCCCTTGGTCAAGGTCACACAGCTAATCAGAGACTCTTGCCACACCCCACAGAGCTTCTCTCCAAACCTAAATCTTTCAAAACCTCGCAGCGTGGCCCCCTACTCCCAGACACTGGGTTTCACCCTGTGAGGCTCTCCCCACCTCTTCCTCCTCTCCCCGAAGCCTCAGTCAAGGTCATGGGGTCGAGTTCTGGAGGCCAGTGAGGCTCCTCAGCAGTGGCCAATCCCCCTTCCTGGGTGGGGAGGGGAGAAGCAACCAGGTAGACTGAGAGACATTGTTCTAGAACATTCTGCATTTCCTTTTACCTGGTCTTTCTGTCTGCTGTAAACAAATTTTGAAGGAACATTCAGGGGCACCCGCTGCCGGTCCAGAATTGAAGAGGTTTGATTGTGAAGGTCTGTGCTTTTAATATTCATTTTTTTTAACCTACTAGGTGCTGGGAAACGGAGACCAAAAAAAAACAAGGGGGGGGGGGATATAGGAAAATGAATGAGGCAGGGAGATGCTGCCAGAGACTCACTGAGGAGGGAGAAAAAAAAAAATGGGGCCAGACAGGGACTGCATTCATACCGCGTGTATTTCCTGAGCTCCTGCTATGAGCTGAGCCCAGCTTCCAAGGGCTGTAGGGGACACACAGGGGACAAGATGGACACTGTCCCTTCCTTCACAGGAGGAAGTGTGTAATAAAGACACTGAGACTGAGAGATCTCAAAAGGGACTGACCTAGAGAGAGAGAGAGAGTTGGGGCAGAGCAGGGGCTGGAGGTGGGACCCCGTCGAGGAAGATCCATCCTGCCCGGTGGCCTTTTTCTCTCTCCCTCTCTGCCTCTCCCTCTGTCTCTTCTGTTGTCATTCTATTCCTGTCTCTGTTTCTTTCTGTGTTTCTCTTTCCCTGCCTCCATCTTTCTCTGTCTCAGTCTCTTTTTGTCTCTCTTTGTCTCTCTCTCTCTGTCCCTGTCTTTTTCTCCATTTCTTTCTACTTCCCTTTCTCTTTTCCTGTCTTTTCCCATCTCTCTCTCTCCCTTCCTTCCTTCTCTCTCTCCCTTCCTTCCCTCCATCCTTCTGCCTTCCTACAAGCATCCCCCTTGGCCCCCGTTGTTCCATGTCCCGAGCTCGGCAAATCTGGAGCCAGACAGAGGCTCCAAGTCTTCTCCTCGCCCTTCAAGCTGGAGGAAGGAAGAGAAAACCGTGGTGGGGAGAAGGCAGAGGCCACTCCACAAGGAGCTTTCCTCCTCCTCCCTCGATGCTCTCTCTTCCTTCCTCCAGCTTTCCGGTCCTCAGAGGGTTCCTCTCCCCCGTCAGGGGCAGAGTCTGAGGAATCCTGTGGGGATCTGGACCCGCATGAAAGTGCTGTCCTCTCCAAGTCCCCGAGTCAAGTACATTCCGTGCAGGGCTGAGTGAGTGGAGGCTTCACTTTCAGTGGCCTTGAGAAAGCGGCCTTACCTGGAGCTTGTGCTCAATAAGGCTGAGACTTTCGTGAGCCAAAACCGAGCTTTGAAATAAACCTTATTCACCAAACCCAGCCTCCCTGGCTCCTTCCTTTCAATGCGGAAGGGGCTAGAGGAGGTTGGACCACCCGGAAGTCTATTTCTGGTTGTGTCCAACACCTGGGGGCACCCAAAGGTCCCACACCCCCAGCTGAGTTGGTTCAATTCCAATCCAGGCATCTAGTTGTCAAGGCTGAGTCTCTTCTGGAAAGAGAACCCTCCTGTGATCTTAATGGACTCGGAGGGTTTCGGAGGCGCATAGATCAGAAGCAGGGATGTTGCTACCTTAGGTCTCGTGCTAACTTTTCTCAACCATAATGAACCCTAAAGGACCACACCGGCATAGCTTCTGGAAGCTTCCCAGCTTCAATCAGGTCACAGCTAGCTGGATGTAGCCCCAGGGTTCCCTTCTTAATGGCCATTTGGTTCAACAGTTTGACCAGGAACACGAGCTCTAGACCAAACCAAACAGAAACCTTTATCTCTAACCTACTTTGGTGCAGAGCTTCCAGGATATGCTGCGATTAAAGCCTGCTCAGGAGGAAGGGATTTTTTTTTAACCTGGGTGGGAACCTCATATTCACAGAGAAGGAGGAGGGAAGTCTTTGGAAGAGCTGAGAGAACAGAAAGCCATCTTTCCTGGGACTCCTCCCAGATATCGGCATTCCCATTCACTCAGAGTCCAAGCTTGCTGAGTCAGTGGCCAGACCTGGACTCTCCCTGCGGCGACATGTGTCGGTCCAGCCTAGACTGCAGAAGGACAAAGCCCCTCAATCATTTCTAGATGGGGTCTTGGCAACAGTAAGGTGTTAACTGTGATGACGTTAAGTAAGGATTCTTCTGCTTTTCCTTGCTGCCTTCTAGCCACGTAATGGGGAGTCAGAACCAATTCATTTCCTGCTTTTCGTTACTTGTGCTCTGCAACCTCATCCTTTCGGGGCCTTTGATTTGTTCTAAGCAATCTCAGCCAATAGCTTAATTAACTGCTTCACTCTACAAACCACCGCGTCAAGATTTATGACCCAAGATGGGGAATCCTCAATGCCCTGGACCTTCTATAATTATGTCGCAGGAGAATGTGGTGTGAGAGGACTGTCATGTCCCAGGTCTCGGGTGAGTCTCTGGGACGGGCCACCAAGTGAGGGTCCTTGGCCTTGCACAGGAAAGAATTCAAGAGCAGGCCATAGTAAAGTGAAAGCAAGTTTATTTAGAGAGATACACATTCCATAGGCAGGATGCAGACCATCTCAGAAGGTGAGAGTGGCCCCAAGATATGGGGTGGTTAGTTTTTATGGGCTGGGAAATTTCACAGGCTAAGAAGTGGGAGGATTATTCCACCTATTTTGGAGAAGGGACAGAGATTTCTAGGAACTGGACCATCGCCCTTTTTGGGCTTTTATGGTCAGCCTCGGAACTGTCGTGGCCCCTGTGGGTGTGTCATTTAGCATATGCTAATGTATTACAATGAGCATAGAATGAGGCTCAGGGTCTACTGGAAGTTGAATCTTCCGCCATCTTGGACCTAACTGGTTCTAACCAGTTTTTTTTTTTGTTTTTTTTTGCCGTACGCGGGCCTCTCACTGCTGTGGCCTCTCCCGTTGCGGAGCACAGGTTCCAGACGCACAGGCTCAGCGATCACAGCTCACGGGCCCAGCCACTCCGCAGCATGTGGGATCTTCCCGGACCGGGGCACGAACCCGTGTCCCCTGCATCGGCAGGCGGACTCTCAACCACTGCGCCACCAGGGAAGCCCCTAACCAGTTTTTGTCACACCCTGTTTTTCTCAATGGCTGTGTCATTCTTTAA
Source organism: Globicephala melas (assembly GCF_963455315.2). Classification (NCBI taxonomy): domain Eukaryota; kingdom Metazoa; phylum Chordata; class Mammalia; order Artiodactyla; family Delphinidae; genus Globicephala; species Globicephala melas. The sequence continues at coordinate 7,566,151 of NC_083332.1, read as the reverse complement.
GGGTGTGCCCTGCCCCCTTCCCTCCTGTCTCAATACCATAGTGAGTCCCCTGTGTTTTCAGGAGGCCTGTTCTATGCAACCACCCTAACTCCTGGAACTAGCTTCTGTTGTAACCAGAGTTGAAAGGAACAGGTTGTATTGTCCAAATATAAGCAGATTTTCTGGGACTTCTTGATCAGTAGTTGAAGTTCCTTTGAGGTGTCTGCACATCTCTTCAGGTATCTTCTGGTTACTGGCTTCTTGTGCTTCAGCCTGCACTGATATGTCCCAGCCACACCTACCCCTACTCTCCCTTTCAAGATTACCTGCTGTGGTGTCACAGAATGATCTTTGGTCTTTGTCCCCAGTTCCTGGCACATAACACCTAATATCCTTGGCATGTTCTCATTGATAAGTGATAGGACTTGATGAGGCAACTGTTGCCAGGCCTCTAGATGGCTTCAGGATGGCAGCTGGTCAGCAGAAAGACCAAGCCTTCATTAGAGGATTGGCCCTTTTCAGCTCTGAGGAGGGGAGACGGACCAGAGATTGAGCAAATCACCAGTGGCCAAATGATTTAATCAATCGCACCTACATAATGATACCTCCACAAAACCCCTAAACAGTGGGTTTCAGGAAGCCTCTGAGTTAGCAAACGTGAGCTAGGAGGGTGTTCTACCCCAAATCCAAGGGGACAGAAGCCCTGTGCTCAGACCCTCTGGACCTCCTGTGGGCCTCTTCTGACTACTCATTTGTCTCCCTTATAATTAACTAGTAAACATAAGTAAAGTGTCTTCCTGAGTTCTGTGAGCCATTCTAGCAAATTATCAAGCCCGGTAGTTTCCTGGTCATGGGAATCCCCGATCTATGACTGGTCAGTCAGAGTATGAATGGCCCTGGACTTGTGACTGGTGTCTGAGGTTGGAGGCAGTCTTCTGGAGCTGAACTGTTTCACTTGTGGGATCTGATACCAAAGTCCAGGAAGACAGTGTCAGATTTGACTTGAATTGTTGGACACCCGAATGGCCTCAGGAGGAAAAAACTCTCACCTACCAACTGCCTTCTGAGCCTTTTAATAAAAGAGTGAATTGGCCAACTCGTCTTTTAGAGCCAGCCTACACTTGTCAAGACCTTAACCAAGGAAAGGAGAAGCCACTGTGGAGCCAGGCATCTATCTCAAGTTCAGTCATCTCTGGCCGGGAGGGTGGACAGGTCAAGCTCTTGATGAGCAGGGCAATTTCCCATCAAAGGGGATATAGATAGGCAGGGCATGCAGAGATGGACATCTCTAGAAACTGGATCCCGGGCTTCCCTGGTGGCGCAGTGGTGGAGAATCCGCCTGCCAATGCAGGGGACACGGGTTCAATCCCTGGTCTGGGAAGAGCCCACATGCCACAGAGCAACTAAGCCGGAGCGCCACAACTACTGAGCCCGTGTGCCACAACTACTGAAGCCCGCGAGCCTAGAGCCCGTGCTCCACAACAAGAGAAGCCACCGCAATGAGAAGCCCGCGCACCGCAAAGAGTAGCCCCCGCTCGCTGCAACTAGGGAAAGCCTGTGCACGGCAACGAAGACCCAACACAGCCAAAAAAATAAAAACAAATAAATAAATTTATAAAAAAAAAAGAAACTGGATCCCCAGTAAATAGTAGGTTCGTACACTTGAACTCATTATATATAGACAGCCACACATGTATACTTACAGTCTATAAACACCCACATTTCAACATACAATGTGTATACACGTAATGTATGCATAGCGTCACGTATACACACATGCTATCTGTGCACCGTCACCTGCACGCCATATATGTAGTACACACCCCTATATGTACACAATACAATTATCACTCAGAGATATTTTGAGTTTGGTTTCAGACCACCACAATACAGCGAATATTACAACAAAGTCACACAATTTTTTTTGGTTTCCCAGTGCATATAAAAGTTGTGTTTACCCTGTACTGTAGTCTATTAAATGTGCAATAGCTTTATATCTAAAAAAATCCAATGTACATACCTTAATTAAAAACACCTGATTAAAAAAAAAAAGACCTGGTGAATGAAAAATAAATACTGTATTAGAGTTAAAAAAACAAAAACAACAAAAAATACCTGGATGCAGGACTTCCCTGATGGTCCAGTGGTTAAGACTGTGCTGCCACTGCAGGGGGCGCAGGTTCCATCCCTGGTGGGGGAAGTAAGATCCCACATGCCATGCGCTGTGGCCAAAAGAGAAAAAAAAAAAAAAGAAGAAAAAAACTTCATCAGTCTAGACACTTAAGATCTGCATACTTTATGTGTGAAATAAAAATTTTAAAAAACGCCTGATTGCTAAAAAATGCTAACCATCATCTGAAAATGCAGGCTTCCCACAAACCTTCAATTTGTAAAGAATGCACTATCTGCGAAGTGCAATAGAATCAGGTGTGCCTGTATATACACAACCGTGCAATACAATGTACACATGTCCATTCACCTGCACACAATTCCACACTCACATACTACACAGCATATAAATACCCATATCTACTCATACAATGCACATGCCATGGGTGTCTATATACACATGTAAACATGCACATATGAGTCCAGTGGAGACACAGCCACATAACACACACTCCAGAGCTGTACCTGCATACATGTAACCCGAGTATTCACACTCATTTCCATGCACATGCAAAGCAGACCCACACGTACATACGTCCACGCAATGTCTGCCCGGACAACTGCGCCGCCAGCTTCATGCACTAGCCCAGGGCCTCCGTCCCCTGAGCTAACCGTTTCCTGCTCTCCCTCTCCTAACAGCCATGCTCAGCACACAGGCACCTTTCTTCTTCCCCACGGCCCCCTTCATCCTCTTTGTCTTCACGGCTTCCACCGTATTTCACCTTCAGCAGAGGCTAGTGAAGATTCAGCCCACATGGGAGTTACAGACGCTGGAGCCAGCAACCGAGGAATCTCCCTCGAGCCCCCAGCGGAGCCCCCGGCCAAAGGGCATGTGGACGATCAATGCCATAGGCCGCCTGGGGAACCAGATGGGGGAGTACGCCACCCTGTACGCCCTGGCCAAGATGAATGGGCGGCCGGCCTTCATCCCGCCCCAGATGCACAGCACGCTGGCCCCCATCTTCAGAATCACCCTCCCCGTCCTGCACGACACCACGGCCAGCAGGATCCCCTGGCAGAACTACCCCCTGAACGACTGGATGGAAGAGCGGTACCGACACATCCCGGGGGAGTACGTGCGCCTCACCGGCTACCCCTGCTCGTGGACCTTCTACCACCACCTCCGCGCCGAGATCCTCCAGGAGTTCACCCTGCACGACCACGTGCGTGAGGAGGCCCAGAATTTTCTGCGGGGTCTGCAGGTGAATGGGAGCCGGCCGAGCACCTACGTAGGGGTCCACGTGCGCCGGGGGGACTACGTCCACGTTATGCCCAATGTGTGGAAGGGCGTGGTGGCCGACCGGGGCTACCTGCAGCAGGCCCTGCACTGGTTCCGGGCTCGCTACCGCTCCCCCATCTTCGTGGTCACCAGCAACGGCATGGCCTGGTGTCGGGAAAATATTGAGGCCTCCCGTGGGGATGTGGTCTTTGCCGGCAATGGCATTGAGGGCTCACCCGCCAAGGACTTTGCATTGCTCACGCAATGTAATCACACCATCATGACCATTGGGACGTTCGGGATCTGGGCCGCCTACCTCGCAGGTGGAGAGACCATCTACCTGGCCAATTATACCCTCCCAGACTCTCCCTTCCTCAAAGTCTTTAAGCCAGAGGCAGCCTTCCTGCCAGATTGGACTGGGATCGCGGCAGACCTGTCCCCACTCCTCAAGCACTGATGTTAGCTGGTCCATCAGCACTCCATTCCCCTCTTCTGGATCCCCCAAGATCTGTTCCAAGGTATGAGAAGCACATTATTACATGTTCCAGAACACTGCCCTCTTGTACCATAATGCTTCAGGCTGCAAGTAACAGAAGTCCCAACTAACTTGTTTAAATAACATGTTCATGTGTCTCACACAACAGGACCAGAGGTGGCACATCTCCAGGGTTAATTTAGCAGCTCAACCAGACCCCAGTTCTGGGACTTCCCTGGTGGCGCAGTGGTTAGGGGTCTGCCTACCAATGCAGGGGACATGGGTTCGAGCCCTGGTCCAGGAAAATCCCACATGCTGCTGGAGCAGCTAAGCCAGTGCACCACAACTACTGAGCTTGTGCTCTAGAGCCCGCGAGCCACAACTACTGAGCCTGTGCACCACAACTACTGAAGCCTGCGCGCCTAGAGTCCGTGCTCCGCAACGAGAAGCCACCGCAATGAGAAGCCGACGCATGACAGCAAAGAGTAGCCCCTGCTCACCGCAACCACAGAAAGCCCGTGCACAGCAACGAAGACCTAAAGCAGCCAAAAATAAATAAATAAAATAAATATTTTTTTAAATAAAAATAAGTCAAAAAAAAAAAAAGACCCCAGTTCTATCCATCTTGTTGAGCTGCCATAATCTCTTAAATCAGCTCCCACGTGCTCCCCGTGGTCCCAAGAAAGCTGCCACCTACTCAGGTGTCACACGGCTATCCTTTTCCCAAGGCAGCAAAAAGAGGTTTGTTCTTATCTTAGGTCCCTTCTGAAGAGTGTGGGAAACCTTCCAAATCCTCCAGCAACTGGCCCCATGTCTCATTGACCAGAACTGTGTCACATGCCCCCTGACCCCTTGTAAGGCATGGTGAATGAGAGCCTGGGATTGACTTAGCTTCAGATCAATAAATCTTTGCCTCCTGCAGCTGGGGAGTTGATCAGCTTCCTCTGAAGGACGTGGTGGCTTGCAGTAAGAAAATTGAGGTGCTCTTACCAAGGAAGAAGGGAGGAATGTCTGTAGGGTGCAAAACAGGGAAGCCCTGGATTATTGTGCAAGTTGGTCACTACACAAAGGTCCCTAGACAAGGAGGCAAGTGGGGCTTAACTAGAGCCTACAGTCTGCTCTCCAAGCCATGTGTCCCTGGGACTGTGTCCACCCAGAGGGCTCACTTTTTTCTAATTAGTCCATCCAGAGTGGGGACCTTTTGCCCAGTTTTTACAAGAGAGCCATATTGGCTAGTAGTTGGTGTGAATCCAAGACCTTGTGCCCCACCTCTGCAACCCTGGCTTCTGGGGACCACGACGCTTATTGTTGAGAACTCAGAGACCAGCATGGCTCAATGAACTTGACGAGAGTCTATTCATTCTTTTAGTCAATACCTGTAGTGATGAACCTAACATGATCCCTGCTCTCAGGGACTGCGTTAACAAAACATAGTGGCTTCAAGTGACAGCAATTCATTCTTTCCCACCAGTCTGTGGACTGCTGGGTGATTCTCCGCTCCAGTGCAACGTTGGCTGGGTGCTGTTACGCAGCTGCACTTAGTGGCGCTCATCTGGAATATCCTGCAAGACAGGATAGCTTGGACTCCCTCACAACATGGCTTTCAAGCTGTTTGCTGAAACACTTATGCTTGGAGTCCTCAGTCGTCATCATCATGTAAGAAGTTCAGCTATCTGAAGCGACCATGCTGTGAGGAGGCCCAAACTCAGTGAGAGGCCACAGAGGAACAGTCTTAGCTGAGGCCAGCTTCAAGTCATCCCAGGCCACACATCAGACGTGTGAGTGTAGAAGCCTCCAGATGATTCCACAGTTGTTCCAGTCAACCTAGCGTTTAGAGTGATCCAGCCGAGGTTCCCGACAACATGTTGCAGAGACAAGCCATATTCCTGATTCACAGATTCTGTGAGCACAGCACTCTGATTGTTTTGTGCCACTAAGTTTGGGGATAATCTGTTAGGCAGCCATAAATAACTGGATAACGAACTAAATAGATTAGTCTCTGCATTTGCAAAATCTTTTATGACTTTGGCATGAAGGAGGCCAACATGCATATCCTCACCTGACTTGAGATCCCACGTGCAAAGGTCCTGGGGCGGGGCGGGGCGGTAGTCTAGTTATACATGAGAGTGAAATGAGACCAGTGTGACTGGAGCACATGGAGACAGATATAGGTGGAGAAGTTAGCAGGGTGGGACCATGAAATGCCTTGTCGACCATGATGAGGACTTTGGGTTTTATTCTAAGACCGATGGGAAGCCATCAGAGGGCTTTAATTTAATTAGGGGAGTGATATGATCTGATTTGCTGTGTGGACATATCTGGCTGCTATGTGGAGATAGGGCTGTAAGGGCAAGGATGGAGACAAAGAGACCAGTGAGAAGGCTACTGTAACACTTCCAGCATGCAGAGATGGTGGACCACGGAGGTAATGGTGAAATAGAAGTCTCATTTCAAGGGCCCAACAGAAACTCCTAGTGTCTCTTTGCCACAGTTTGACATTCCTGAAAAAGATAATCTGATTGGCTCAATCAGATTGATATCCATTGACTCATCCACCATGAGTCAATTACCTGAGGTCATGGGGGTGGGTCACCTAATACAGACACGGCCACCATATTTGTAAGGGAGCTGATTCAAGAAAAGGTAATGAAAGAATACTCTAAGAATTGGGAAGATGCTGGGACTTCCCTGGTGGTCCAGTGGTTAAGACTCCACGCTTCCACTGCAGGGGGCACGGGTTGCATCCCTGGTGGGTGGGGGAACTAAGATCCCACATGACGAACGGTGTGGCAAAAAAAAAAAAAAAAAAATTGGGAGGAAGCTCCAAAAATGGGTACAGAGGAAAAAAAGGTTTGCCACTCACATTTCAGTGACTGAAGAAAGTCATGTGGTCATACCCAATTTCAAAGAAGTGTCGACGAAAACTTAATCAGTGGACCTAAGAAAGAAATGGAAAATTTTATTTGGGCCAAATTTGAGGATTATAACCAGGGAAGAGCATCTCAGAAAGCTCTGAGAACTGTTCCACCGGTTAGAAATCAAGGCACAGTTATATAAGTTTTTTTGAGACAGAGGGCTGTACATCAAATGATGTGTTATTGACAGTTTCCATAATCCAGATCTAAGCGTCATCCTGGTGGGTCATGTGACGCCTTACGAGATCAAGAAGGAATGTTATCTTTTTTTTTTTTTTTTTTTTTTTGCGGTACGCGGGCCTCTCACTGTTGTGGCCTCTCCTGTTGCGGAGCACAGGCTCCAGACGCGCAGGCTCAGCGGCCATGGCTCACGGGCCCAGCCGCTCCGCGGCACGTGGGATCTTCCCGGACCAGGGCACGAACCCGTGTCCCCTGAATCGGCAGGCGGACTCTCAACCACTGCGCCACCAGGGAAGCCCTCCAGCCTTATTTTATACAGCTTGAATGGGTGGTGGTCACTGGACCCGGTTTTGCTATTTAAAACAAAAGAAAAGAAATTCTATGTTCATTTATTAATTCAGCATTCTCTATTTTCTTCATGTACATTTAAAAATGTATTGGGGGGGCACATTTTACATGCTTCTAAATTAAAACAACATCATGGTTAGTCATAGTTTCCCCAAATGTCTGTGACAACATCTCCCCTCATTTCAGCCAACCAAGCCTTCCCCTGCCCACCCCCATGTCAGTAAATGGCGCTGTCCATTTACTTCAACCAAACACTTAAACTTACCCTTGATTCTTTCTTTCACATTTTATCCACCAGCAAGTTGTCAGCTTTACCTAGAAAATATACCCTGAATCTGATCTTCTCTCCTTCCTTTACCAAGACCATTCTGCCCAAGTCACCACCATCTCCACCTGGACAGGTGTAGAAGTCTCTTTAAAAACAAACTAAACATTTATACATAAAATAGAGAGTGTAGAAAATGCCCATCACGCAATTCAATAATTTCAAAACGTCCCCATTCTTCTTTCATCTATGCCCCTCATCTTCCCCCTTTTTACTTTATGCAAATCTCAGACAGCAAATTTTTCCATGCATGAATTCTGTATCTCTAATGGATGAGGAATTAAAAAAATATAACCACATAAATATCTAAGACAATTTTATAATAATATGTTAATATCGTCTATCAGAAGTCTGTGTTGAAACTTTTCTGACTGTCTCAAAAATGTCTTATTACTGTGTTTGGATCCAGATCTAAACAAACTTCACAGGAGCCGCGGAGGTGAGCGCAGCAACAGGGGTGCGGAGGGCAAAGCGGAGAGATTCCCGCAGAGGATCGGTGCCGAGAGGCACTCACCAGCCCGAGAGGCTTGTCTGCTCACCCGCCGGGGCGGGCGGGGCTGGGAGCTGAGGCTCGGGCTTCGGTCGGATCCCAGGGAGAGGACTGGGGTTGGCGGCGTGAACACAGCCTGAAGGGGTTAGTGCGCCATGGCTAGCCGGGAGGGAGTCCGGGAAAAGGTCTGGAGCTGCCGAAGAGGCAAGAGACTTTTTCTTCCCTCTTTGTTTCCTGGTGCGCGAGGAGAGGGGATTAAGAGCGCGGCTTAAAGGAGCTCCAGAGACGGCGCGAGCCGCTGCTAAAAGCGCAGACCCCAGAGACGGGCATGAGACGCTAAGGCTGCTGCTGCCGCCACCAAGAAGCCTGTGTGCAAGCACAGGTTACTATCCACACCCCCCTTCCGGGAAGCCTGTGCAGCCCGCCACTGCCAGGGTCCCGGGATCCAGGTACAACTTCCCCGGGAGAACGCAAGGCGCGCCTCAGGCTGGTGCAACGTCACGCAGGCCTCTGCCGCCGCAGGCTCGCCCGCACTCCGTGCCCCCCCCACCCCCGCCCGGCCTGAGTGAGCCAGAGACCCCGAGTCAGCGGCTCCTTTAACCCCGTCCTGTCTGAGCCAAGAACAGACGCCCTCCGGCGATTTACATGCAGAGGCTGGGCCAAATCCAAAGCTGAACCCCGGGAACTGTGCGAACAAAGAAGAGAAAGGGAAATCTCTCCCAGCAGCCTCAGGAGCAGCGGATTAAAGCTCCACAATCAACTTGATGTACCCTGCATCTGTGGAATACATGAATAGACAACGAATCACCCCTAATTGAGGAGGTGGACTTTGAGAGCAAGATATATTATTTTTTCCCCTTTTCCTCCTTTTGTGAGTATGTGTATGCTTCTGTGTGAGATTTTGCCTGTATAGCTTTGCTTTCACCATTTGTCCTAGGGTTCTGTCCGTCCGGTTTGTTTGTTTGTTTTTACTTTAAAAATAAAAAAAAAATTCTTAATAATTATTTTTTATTTTAATAACTTTATTTTATCTTTATTTTATTTTATCCTCTTTTTCTTTCTTTCTTTCTACTTTTTCTCCCTTTTATTCTGAGCAGTGTGGATGAAAGGCTCTTGGTGCTGTAGCCAGGAGTCAGTGCTGTGCCTCTGACGTGGGAGAGCCAACTTCAGGACACTGGTCCACAAGAGACCTCCCAGCTCCACGTAATATCAAACGGCGAATATCTCCCAGAGATCTCCATCTCAACACCAACACCCAGCTTCACTCAACAACCAGCAAGCTACAGTGCTGGACACCCTATGCCAAACAACTAGCAAGACAGGAACACAACCCCACCTATTAGCAGAGAGGCTGCCTAAAATCATAGTAAGTCCACAGACACCCCAAAACACACCACCAGACGTGGACCTGCCCAGCAGAAAGACAAGATCCAGCCTCATCCACCAGAACACAGGCACCAGTCCCCTCCACCAGGAAGCCTACGCAACCCACTAAACCAACCTCAGCCACTGGGGGCAGACACCAAAAACAACGGGAACTAAGAACCTACAGCCTGCGAAAGGGGACCCCAAACACAGTAAGATAAGCAAAATGAAAAGACAGAAAAACACACAGCAGATGAAGGAGCAAGATAAAAACCCATCAGACCTAACAAATAAAGAGGAAATAGGCAGTCTACCTGAAAAAGAATTCAGAATAATGATAGTAAAGATGATCCAAAATCTTGGAAACAGAATAGACAAAATGCAAGAAACATTTAACAAGGACCTAGAAGAACTAAAGATGAAACAAGCAACGATGAACAACACAGTAAATTAAATGAAAAATACTCTAGAAGGGATCAATAGCAGAATAACTGAGGCAGAAGAACGGATAAGTGACCTGGAAGATAAAATAGTGGAAATAACTACTGCAGAGCAGAATAAAGAAAAAAGAATAAACAAACTTCATCCATTGCCTTTGGTTGACAAGTGTCTTAAATATCTTTTAATCTATAATGATCCCCTTCCTTTTCTTTTAAAAAAAGCCATTAATTTGTAAACCAAGTCATTTGTCATTTTCATTTGGCTGGTTGAGTCCTCTTTCTGTCATTCAACATGTTCCTGTGTTCCCTGCATTTCCTGTGAACCAGAGTTAGAGCTAAAAAGTGTGTGTGTCAGGGACTTCCCTGGTGGTCCAGTGGTTGGGAGTCCACCTTCCAGTGCAGGGGACTCAGGTTTGATCCCTGGTCAGGGAACTAAGATCCCACATGCCGTGGGGCAACTAAGCCCACGTGCTGCAACTAAGATCTGACGCAGCCAAAAATAAAATAAATAAATAAATATTTTAAAAAGTGTGTGTGTGTGTGTGCATAATTCTGTATCACAATTATAAGAAAGTTATGCTGTAAAAAAAATATTAAAAATATACCTCGAGGAATGAATTTGATCTACATTAACCAGCAGTGACAATGGACCAGTGAGGTAATAGTGGAACTGAGGCTAGAGACCAGTGAGATTACCAGATTTCAAGATTTACCATAAAGGTAAACTTACGACAGAGTGGTACCGACATAAAAGATAGAGAAATGGAATCCAATAGTGAGTCCAGAAACAGACCACATATATATGATCACTTTATTTATGACAAAGATATTAACACAATTCAGTGGGGGAATGAAAGAGCTTTTCAATAAATGCAAGATAAAGGCCATATATGACAAACCCACAGCCAACATCATTCTCAATGGTGAAAAACTGAAACCATTTCCACTAAGATCAGGAACAAGACAAGGTTGCCCACTCTCACCACTATTATTCAACATAGTTTTGGAAGTTTTACCCACAGCAATCAGAGAAGAAAAAGAAATAAAAGGAATCCAAATCAGAAAAGAAGAAGTAAAACTGTCACTGTTTGAAGGTGACATGATACTATACATAGAGGATCCTAAAGATGCTACCAGAAAACTACTAGAGCTAATCAATGAATTTGGTAAAGTAGCAGGATACAAAGTTAATGCATAGAAATCTCTTGCATTCCTATACACTAATGATGAAAAATCTGAAAGAGAAACTAAGGAAACACCCCCATTTACCAGTGCAAGAAAAAGAATAAAATACCTAGGAATAAATCTACTAAGGAAACAAAAGACCTGTATGCAGACAACTATAAGACACTGATGAAAGAAATTAAAGATGATACAAACAGTTGGAGAGATATACCATATTCTTGGATTGGAAGAATCAACATTGTGAAAATGTCTATACTGCCCAAAGCAATCTACAGATCAATGCAATCTCTATCAAATTAACAATGGCATTTTCCACAGAACTAGAACAAAAAATTTCACAGTTTGTATGGAAACACAAAAGACCCCAAAGAGCCAAAGCAATCTTTTTTTTTAAAATTTATTTATTTATTTTTGGCTGCATTGGGTCTTCGTTGCTGTGCAGGCTTTCTCTAGTCACGGCAAGCGGGGGCTACTCTTTGTTGAGGTGCACAGGCTTCTCACTGTGGTGGCTTCTCCTGTTGAGGAACACAGGCTCTAGGCACACAGGCTTCAGTAGCTGTGGCACGTGGGTTCAGTAGTTGTGGCTTGTGGGCTCTAGAGCACAGGCTCAGTAGTTGTGGCACACGGGCTTAGTTGCTCTGTGGCATATGGGATCTTCCTGGACCAGGGCTTGAACCCGTGTCCCCTGCATTGGCAGGTGGATTCTTAACCACTGTGCCACCAGGGAAGCCCCAAAGCAATCTTGACAAAGAAAAATGGAACTGGAGGAATCAGGTTCCCTGACTTCAGACTATACTACAAAGCTACAGTAATCAAGAGAGTATGGTACTGGCACAAAAACAGAAATATAGATCAATGGAACAGGATAGAAAGCCCAGAGATAAACCCATGCACATATGTGTTGTAGTTTATCTTATGACAGGGCCGAAAGCAAGCTCGTCACACGAGATGAATTGTGCCGAAGCACAGCAGTAGAGGGCCGCCGCTCGCTCAGGCAAAACAGCGCCGTCTGTCCTGCTGTGGTAGCTTTTATTAAAGCATTATCTATGTTTACATTTTAAGACTTGTTTTCTTAACATTTCAGAAATGTCCAAGCAGCAAGATATGCTTCTATTGATTATACAAGCAATAAAGGGCTTTCTTGAAAACATGCCGTGCTTCGTCCTTGAGCGCAAAAGCAGCACAAAGTTCCCACCATTATTTTGATTATACTGAAGTAGCACAAGGACATTTCCTTGCGTTCCCACCATTCTGATTATACTGAGGACATCTCATGGATCAGTGCCCAAAGAACCCAATGCTTATTCGCAGGACCCTGGTTTGCTGTGGATGGGGGGGGGGAGCTCAAAGCATTCAGGACTGTTCACAGTTCTGGCTTATTCGCATGCCCCCAGTTTGCCGGGGGGGGCTCAAACCAATCAGGACTCTTTGCAGTTCTGGCTTATTCGCCAGCCCCCAGTTTGCTGGGGGGGGGTGCTCATGGGTCACGTCTCCTTTCCATGTCCTCAGTTATTCCACTATACATATGGTCACCTTATCTTTGATAAAGGAGGTAAGAATATACAATGGAGAAAAGACAGCCTCTTCAATAAGTCGTGCTGGGAAAACTGGACAGCTACATGTAAAAGAACGAAATTAGCACACTCCCTAACACCATACACAAAAATAAAATGGATTAAAGACCTAAATGTAAGGCCAGACACTATCAAACTCTTAGAGGAAAACATAGGCAGAACGCTCCATGACATAAATCACAGCAAGATCTTTTTTGACCCATCTCCCAGAGAAATGGAAATAGAACCAAAAATAAACAAACGGGACCTAATGAAACTTCAAAGCTTTTGCACAGCAAAGGAAACCATAAACAAGACGAAAAGACAACGGTCAGAATGGGAGAAAATATTTGAAAATGAAGTAACTGAGAAAGGATTAATCTCCAAAATATACAAGCAGCTCAATATCAAAACAACAAACAACCCAATCCAAAAATTGGCAGAAGACCTAAATAGAAATTTCCCCAAAGAAGATATACAGATTGCCAACAAACACATGAAAGAATGCTCAATATCACTAATCATTACAGAAATGCAAATCAAAACTACAATGAGGTATCACCTCACACTGGTCAGAATAGCCATCATCAAAAAACCTACAAACAATAAATGCTGGAGAGGGTGTGGAGAAAAGGGAACACTCTTGCACTGTTGATGGGAATGTAAACTGATACAACCACTATGGAGTACAGTATGTGCGTTCCTTAAAAAACTAAAAATAGAACTACCATAGGTCTCAACAATCCCACTACTGGGCATATACCCTGAGAAAACCATAATTCAAAAAGAGTCATGTACCAAAATGTTCACTGCAGCTCTATTTACAGTAGCCAGGACATGGAAGCAACCCAATTGTCCATTGACAGATGAACAGATAAAGAAGATGTGGCACATATATACAATGGAATATTACTCAGCCATAAAAAGAAACGAAATTGAGTTATTTGTAGTGAGGTGGATGGACCTAGAGACTGTCATACAGAGTGAAGTTAAGTCAGAAAGAGAAAAACACATACCATATGTTAACACATATATATGGAATCTAAAAAAAAAAAAAAAAACTGGTTCTGAAGAACCTAGGGGCAGGACAGGAATAAAGATGCAGACATAGAGAATGGACTTGAGGACACGGTGGAGGGAAAGGGCAAGCTGGGACAAAGTGAGAGAGTGGTATGGACATATATACACTGCCAAATGTAAAATAGATAACTAGTGAGAAGCAGCCGCATAGCACAGGGAGATCAGCTCAGTGCTTTGTGTCCACCTAGAGGGGTGGGATAGGGAGGGTGAGAGGGAGAGGATATGGGAATATACGTATGCATATAGCTGATTCACTTTGTTATACAGCAGAAACTAACACAACATTGTAAAGCAATTATACTCCAGTAACGATGTTAAAAAAACTAATATTAAAAAAATAATAATAATTTTAAAATAATAAAATAAAATAAATGAATAAATGCAAGAAATCCTATACCCATAGGGAAAAAGTAAGCCTTGACCCCTACCTCACACCATGCACAAATGTTAATTCAAGATGGATCACAAACCAGAAGGTGAAAGCTAAAAGCATAAAGCTTCTAGAACAAAACACGGAAGAAAAGCTCATGACCTTGATGTGGGCAAAGGTTTCCTAACTAAGACACACACACAAAAAACCCAGTAACCATAAAAAAATTGGTATGTTGGATTTCATTAAAATGAAAAACTTTGGGCTTCCCTGGTGGCGCAGTGGTTGAGAGTCCGCCTGCCGATGCAGGGGACACGGGTTCGTGCCCCGGTCCTGGAAGATCCCACATGCCGCGGAGTGGCTGGGCGCGTGAGCCATGGCCGCTGAGCCTGCGCGTCCGGAGCCTGTGCTCCGCAACGGGAGAGGCCACAACAGTGAGAGGCCCAGGTACCACAAAAAAAAAAAAAAAAAAAGAAAAACTCTGATTCATGAAAAGACTCTTTTCAGACTTCCCAGGTGGTCCAGCGGTTAACACTCCATGCTTCCACGAGAGGGGGTGCAGGTTCAATTTATGATCTGGAAAGTTCTGCCTACCACAAGGTGTGGCAAAAAAATAAAAAGCTAAAGAAAAAAAGACACTTTTCATGTTTGCAGTATCTACATTTAACAAGGCTCATATGCAGAAGATATAAAGAATATCTATAAGTCAATAAGAAAAAGACAAAAGCTTCATTAGAATACATGGGCAAAAAAAAATTGAACAGATGGGCTTCCCTGGTGGCGCAGCGGTTGAGAGTCCGCCTGCCGATGCAGGGGACGCGGGTTCGTGCCCCGGTCCGGGAAGATCCCACATGCTGCGGAGTGGCTGGGCCCGTGAGCCATGGCCGCTGAGCCTGCGTGTCCAGAGCCTGTGCTCCGCAACGAGAGAAGCCACAACAGTGAGGGGCCCGCGTACCGCAAGAAAAAAGAAATTGAACAGATGGTTTGAAAATGATGATAAGCAAATGTCAATTAGCACATGAAGATATGTGTTCATTTTCAGGTTGATTATTTTCCTTCCCCCTCCGTCACTGTCCCGAGATCTACTCCCAACTGTTTCTTTTTACAGCTCACCCTCTCTACCCCATAGCTGAGGGAAGGGGGCGATTCTCAGGTCACTTTGGATTCTGGAGGCTGACTGTATGTGGTGGGATATTAGGATGGGAGGTATTTCCTCCTGGGATTGCTTACTACTGCATCTCCTGTCATTGCCTAGGGAATTATTCTGACCCCGCAACCCTACATTTCTGCTTTTTAAGCCACTCAGTTCGGGGTACTTTGCTACAGCAACCTTAGGAAACTAAAAGTACCTAAGGAAGTGGGGAGGGGAGAGGGTTGTTTCTGGTGATTTTATGGAGTTTCTTCAGTGAACCAAGCTTCAGTAAAAGGCTGGCTGTTGCCCTGTCCATTTTAATTTAATTAATTATGTTCATGGTCATGGGGTGTTCCTTCCAGGAATTAGTTTTCCTAGGGTTCTATCCATGGCCCATTGTTCTCCCTGGGTGATTTCATAGTTTCACATGCTGTATTTTGATGACTCTCACATTTCATTTTATTTTATTTTTTTTTGCGGTACGCGGGCCTCTCACTGTTGTGGCCTCTCCCGTTGCGGAGCACAGGCTCTGGACACGCAGGCTCAGCGGCCATGGCTCACGGGCCCAGCCGCTCCGCGGCATGTGGGATCCTCCCGGACAGGGTCACGAACCCGTGTCCCCTGCATCGGCAGGCAGACTCTCAACCACTGCGCCACCAGGGAAGTCCTTGCTGTTCTTTTTAAATCTGCTTTGTGTAGTAAGCATCCTTCCACTCTCTTTCGGTAGTTGCAAAAGATTCTATTGTATTCCTCAACTATGGCACGTCCATACTCCACCTGAAGGTTTTTAGGGTGTTTGTTATTTTTTGCTATTACAAATAATGCTGGGGAGAATATCCTTGTCATTTGCCGTGTTTGGCTATAGTGTGGGAAATCTTTATGCATGCATACTAATATTTCTTTTAAAGGATATATTATTAGAATTGAAATTTCTGGGTCATGAAGTGTGCGTTTAAAATCAACTATGCTGTATAACTTGTGAAAAATTTATAGTCTGTCCAACCCCATTTATATTCTGTCCAAGCCCATTCTCCCACAGTCTTGCCAAAGTTGGATATTACCATCCTTTAAAATTTTCTTCGATTTCTTTGGGGGAAAACGGCACCATCTTCAATTACATTTCTCTTTGAATGAGGTCTCTTTTAGTCTTTTTATCACTTCTCCTGAGCTTTGAAGTCAGTCTGCTAAGCGAGATTCTCGGATTCTAAAACTCAGGAGGCCAAAGTGAATTGACTGATTCTTCACTTTGCTCGCCTTGAAGCTATTTCTCTTTTGCATGTTTTCTTAACAGCCACAGCAAGCCTTCTGCAGCAACCCAGCCCTGAAACTTACTTTTAGTTCTTCCCTTTTCTTTATTTGCCTTCTGTTCATTACGAAGTCCTGATTATTTCTTTAAATTCTAACATCATACATGTGAAACATTCATAAAATGCACAGTTTAAAGAATAACAGGGCTTCCCTGGTGGTGCAGCGGTTAAGAATCTGCCTGCTAACGCACGGGACATGGGTTCAAGCCCTGGTCCGGGAAGATCCCACATGCCGCGGAGCAACTAAGCCCATGCACCACAACTACTGAGCCCTGTGCTCTAGAGCCCACGAGCCACAACTACTGAAGTCGGCACGCCTAGAGCCCGTGCTCCGCAACAGGAGAAGCCACCGCAATGAGAAGCCCGCGCACCGCAACAGAGAGTAGCCCCCGCTTGCCGCAACTAGAGAAAGGCCAAATGCAGCCAAAAATAAATAAATAAATAAATAAATTTATTAAAAAAAAAAAAAAAGAATAACAGGGCAGGGACTTCCCTGGTAGTCCAGTACGTAACACTCCGTGCTCCCAATGCAGGGGACCTGGGTTCGATCCCTGGTCGGGGAACTAGATCCCACGTGCATGCCGCAACTAAGAGTTCACATGCAGCAACGAATATCCTGCGTGCCACAACTAAGAGCCGGTGCAGCCTAAATACATAAATAAATAAATAAAAAGAATAACGGCAGAAACTCCCATCCAGATTAAGACCTGGTGTGTCGGTGGACCCCAAGACCACTCTCGGGTTCAATGATCTGCTGGAAGGACTCACAGGAAAGCCGTTATACTCATGTTTGTGTTTTATTACAGTGAAAAGATACAGATTAAAATCAGCAAAAGGTGCACAGGGTAGAGTTCAGGAGAGACCAGGTGGAAGCTTCCAGTTGTCCCTACCAGTGGAGTCATATGAACAGCACTTAAGTCTCCCGGCAACGATGTGGGACAACACATACTAAGTACTGCCAACCAGAGAAGCTCCCACGAGCCTTGGTGTCCAGGATTTTTACTGTGGGTTGGTCGTGTAGGAATGGCTGGATGCCCATGTGACTGACCTCAGCTACTCAGTCTCCAGTACCTCCAGAAGTTAAGCTGATACCATGTGGTCCAAGGCCCCAAGTAAACAAAGACACTCTTATCAGGTAGGACAAGCCAAGAGCTTAGAGGTTATGTCCCAGGAGCTGATCACTGGTCAGTCCTCTCTTTGGAATGTGCAGGGTTTAAGCACCGCAAGACTGTTGAGTTAACCCTTTACTGCACACCAGGGAGGCTGTCAGGATACGGAAACACCCAGAAAGCCTCTCTCCCTCCACTGCAGTTGATGGTGATCCTCACTTTTGTTGGCATATTTCTACCTTTCTTTATCCTTTTCCCATCTCTGGATGTGTCTGTAAACACAACCATTTTGTTCTGCTTGGTCTTTATTTCCCAGCTTTAGTGAATACAATTTATAACATAATATCCACCCGTTTGAGAGCAGCATTATTCATAACAGCCAAAAAGGGGAAACAACCCAAATGTCCATCACCTGCTGAAGGGATGAACAAAATACGGTGGATTCATAAAATGGCATATTATTCAGCCAGAAAAACGAGTGAAATACTGGAACCGAAAGTGGGGGTCTGGCTGCTCACCGCTCAAAAGCTAATAAAGAGGCAAAGTTGGTGGAAAAGAAAGTTTGCCTTATTTTCGATGCTGGTAACTGGGGTGGGGGTGAGGGTGGAATTCTGTCCAAAGACCAACTCGCCCCCCTTGACAATCAGTGGGAAAGAGCTTTTATAGACAGAGGGAGGGGGCTACATGCAGAAATAGCAGTCAGCTCTGACCGTCGTCTTGAAATTGGTCATTGGTGGTCTGACCAGCATCATCTTGATTGTTTTAAGTACGGTTAGTCTTCAGTTCCAGGGTCAGTTTGTTCCCATTTCCTTGAGGACAACTCTCAGAATTATAGCAGCTTATGTCATGGCTACACTCTGGTCATCATGTAGTTAACTTCTTCCACCTGGTGGGGATTTCAGTATCTACAAGATGGATCACAGGACATGACTCAGAATATTATCTATAGCCCTTGAAGAGGAACTAAAGGTCCTTGACTTTGCTTAGTGACTAAGCTATTACTGTTTTGTCCTGTTTGACTGCTTTTTTTGCTTCTGCATCTTCTCACTTCTCTGATTAAATTTATTCTTTGGCTAAAGGTTTTCCACAGACAAAAGGCAGGCAGAGGACATGGCGGGGAAGGACCATAGGGTCCTGCTCCATTTTAATACTATACATGCTAAAACATGGGTGAACCTTGGAAACATTATGCTGAGTGAAAGAAGCTGAACACAATGGACCCCATGTGGTTCCATATGACATATCCAGAACAGGCAAATCCACAGAGACAAAAAGTAGATTAGTGTTTGCCTAGTGGGAGGAGCAGAGGTTTGGGAGGAAATGGGCAGTGACTGCTAATGGGTATGGATGGGGTCTCTTTTTGTGGTGATGAAAATGCTCTGATATTGATTGTACTGCTGGATGGGCCACTCTGTGAATATGCTAAAAGGAACCACTGAGCTGCTTCTGTTACTGAACCTAGCTTGGGTCTGCCTGCCCACGTGGAGTAAAGACAATCTACTGACACCGGGTTGTGGTGAAGGAAAGTGCAGTGTTTATTGCAGGGTACCAAGCAAGGAGTCCAGGCAGCAGGTGCTTAAAAGACCCGATGGATTTCAGGGAAAGGTGTTTTGTTGTTGTTGCGGTACGCGGGCCTCTCACTGCTGTGGCCTCTCCCGTTGCGGAGCACAGGCTCCAGACACACGGCCTCAGCGGCCATGGCTCACGGGCCCAGCCGCTCCGCGGCATGTGGGATCTTCCCGGACCGGGGCACGAACCCGTGTCCCCTGCATTGGCAGGCGGACTCTCAACCACTGTGCCACCAGGGAAGCCCAGGGAAAGGTTTTTAAAGACAGGGTAAGGGAGAGGGGCTGTGGGGTGCGTGATCAGCTCTTGGACATTCTCCTGATTGGTTGGTAGTGAGGTAATTGGGAGTCAACATCATCAACCTTCTGGTTCCAACCAGTCTGGGGTCTACATTCTTGTGGGCAGCATACAATTAACTTCTTCCACCTGGTGGGGGTTTCAGTATCTGCAAAACAGCTCAAAGGATATGACTCAGAATATTATCTATAGCCCTTGAGGAGGAACTAAAGGTCCTTGACTTTGTTTAATGGCTAAACTATTATTGTCTTGCTAGACTGTTTTTCCTTTGCTTCTGCATATCTCACCTCTCTGATAAAATTTATTCTTTGTAACTCGGGGAAGGCCTAGGAGGCTAAAGTGTTTCTACAGACAAGAGGTATGTGGAGGACATAGGGGGATCTGTTCCGGGAAGGCTCCATAGGGTCGTGCTTGGTTACACCTCCTGGTCACTTTAGTTTTGCCTTTTCTAGAATCATAAAGAATCGTTCCATGTTTAGTGTTTTGTGTTTGACTTCTTTCACTTAGCCTCGTGTTTCTGAGATTCATTCATATCCTTGCAGGCATCAACCATTCACCACCTTTTCACCGCTGAGTAGCATTGCACTGTGTGGGTGTCCCATGGGGTGCTTATCTGTTCACCATCTGATGGACATTTGGCCTCTCCCCAGTTTAGAGCTATAATGAATGATGCTGTTATCAACATTTGTGCACAAGTCTTTATGCAAACATGTTTTCACTTCTCTTGGGAAAATACCTAGGAACCTGGTCATCTATGAGGTCAGAGAGAAGAAACGACTTGTCTAGGATCCCCAGATAGGGAGGGGCTGGGTTCAAAGTCTGAATGAAGGTTTGGCACTGAAGCAGTTTGCCCAAGGGAAGGAAAGAGCCTGTCTTCTAGAGAATAAATGTTCACAATTCCCATTTCCCTCTTTTCCTCCCAGTTCAGCCATCTAACTCCCCCTTCCCTGGCTCTGAGGTCTTCATCACCAGGCTGTCTGAGGTATGGGAGTCCCCAACACCCACCATCAGGGATAAACAAGATTTGAGAGAAACAAGAGGTAACAGTGGACAGACTGAAAATGAGACAGCTGGACAACACCAAGGGCAGGGCAACCCTCGTACACACACGGTGGTGGCGTGGGGGGACACAGCCATTTGGCAGAGTGGAAATCAAATCAATCCTGTGGGGCGGTGACAGTCACTGACACTTAATGAGCACTTACTATACGCCAGGCATTGTTCTAAGCACCTTACACAGGTCAACTCATTTATTCCTCACACCACCCACACAAAGTACTATTGCCCTTGTTCCTATTATATGAATGAAGAAACTGAGGCACAGGGAGGTTAAATGGCTTGCCCTAGGCCAGGCAGCTAGTGATGGAGAGATAAGTCCACACAGGTAAATCTGGCCCCAGAGATGACCCTCAACCACCAAGGCACCTGCTTCTGTGTCAAGCTCTCCTGGGTGTGTTTCCCAGAGAAATTCTCCCACAGGTCCCTAAGAGGCTGTGCTCGATGATGACGAGGATCTCAGGTGGTTGGTGGAGTTGGGAGCTGCGGGGTGGTCATCTCCGATGAAGCAGAAAGAAAAAAGAAGGTGGACGATGGGAATTCCCTGGCGGTCCAGTGGTTAGGACCCCATGCTTTCATTGCTGAGGGCCCAGGTTCAATCCCTGGTTGGGGAACTAAGATCCCACAAACTGCGAGGCCAAATAATAATGATAATAATAATAATAATAATAACGTAGAGGTAAAAGGCAGAATAGAATAGAAGTCAGTGATTGGAAGCAGCCAGTTAGCTATGTGGTAACAGAGAAAGGAGGGAGAAAGAGAGAAACGAAGGGAGGGAGGGAGAAATGGGGTTGGAGGGGAGAGAAGAGAAGCAGGGGGAAGGAGAAGGAGGAGAAAAGCAAAATATATTCTTCTCCAGTCTACCCAATGAATATGAATGTATCTTTCTGGGGAATACGTCTATAAAATAAATTGGTAATTTGTCAAATATATTCTTGGTGTTTTTCATGCTTCCATTGAGATCGTGGGATGGCAGCATGGTGGGGGGTGGGGTCCCCATCTGACCTCAGCCTCCCCCCAGCTCCCCGATAGGTCCAGCCCTCATTTTTCCCCACCCCCTTGGGGGAGGCCCAGTCCTTGCCTCAGGGGCAGGAGGAAGTAGCTTACATGTCTGGAAGAGGGCTGAGGGACAGGCCATGGAAAATGCAGGACCCAAGCCCGCCCCTCAGACTCTGGACTCAAACCTGCACACTCCTCGCAATCCTGGGTCTGTCTTTCAAATCTCCACCTTCCAGAGAATTCCTTAGCCGCCCCTAGCCCTGACTCTCTTTGAAACTGCACACAGGGCCCACAGGCTCTCAGCCCAAGGCCACCCTCCTCTGGACACAGAAGAGATGGGGACAGAGTGAAGACACAGAGGCAGGCAGAGATGGGAACAGACTGATATAGGGGTATAGGCATAGAAGTGTCAGAAGGGAAAGAGAGACAGAGGAAGACCTGCCAGACCCCTTCTGATCTTTCCAGGGCTGACTGTACCCTTTTCCCAGCAATTTTCATCCTGATGTGAAGGGTCCTGTAGGACTCGGCCGCCACCCACCTCTTCAGCCCTGAATTCTGCCGCAGCACCAACACCCACCTTTTATTCCAGGACCCCTGACCTCACAAGTTTCCCCAGGTGGCAGCGCCCTTCACACCTTCAAGCCTTTGCATGTTCTTCTCCCTCTACAAGGATGCTGTCTTCCAAGAGGTTCCTCTGACCAGCTTCTCCTCACCCTTTGCGTCTTGGCAAAAATATTTTCTCTGACCACCCTGTCCCATTCCCCTGCAGCTTCTGGTCACTTTCTAGGAGTCACGCCCCTCCTATTGCTTGTACCTTTGCCATGAAAATACCTATCACCCTGCCTTGGGACTCTCTTTGCAAATGTCTGAGCTTCACCAGAGCAGAGATTGAGGTTCTTTGATTTTTCAACCCTGAGGGTACAGGCTGTAGACATATTAATCTGATTTAAAACCCTACTCCAGGGGCTTCCCTGGTGGCGCAGTGGTTGAGAGTCCGCCTGCCGATGCAGGGGACATGGGTTCGTGCCCCGGTCCGGGAAGATCCCACATGCCGCGGAGCGGCTGGGCCCATGAGCCATGGCCGCTGAGCCTGCGCGTCCGGAGCCTGTGCTCCGCAACGGGAGAGGCCACACGGTGAGAGGCCCGCGTACTGCAAAAAAAACCCCAAAAACTCTACTCCAACACCTCCTGTCTGTGTGACACTGAGCAGGTCGCTCTCCTTCTCTGATCTTTAATTAATTCATCTGGAAAGTAAGGAGGACAAATTCTACCTGATTGGTTTGGAAGACATCAAAGATTCCCTTTGCCTCATGGTAACGAGCATTTGTTCCCTTCCATTTTTGTCTTGGATCCTCAATGTTCACCAGAGTTTACACACTTCGAGGCACTAGAATTGTCGATCAGCAGCTAATAATGGTGATTAATGTTTATCATCACACGTCACATGCCAGGTCCAGTTCATGGACATTCTCAGTGAACTCTCTCAGCCACACTTGGCTGTAGGTACAAATAAGGAAACTGACATGACAGCAAGCCAGGGGAAGTCACTGGTTCTAGGTCCTGTAACACATAACTAATCCACTGTACCTTCCCACCTGTAGTGGACACTGTTGGCAGCCTGCCCAGGTCCCCTCAGATTCCTCTTACCAGTTCTGTGCACCCAACACCCGGCTTCTGTGTGCTTTATGCATTAATCATGGTTTTTTATTTCTGTATTTCTGGTGCTTTGACATCTGGGGCCTTGCTGACATTGGAGGGACTGCCCCTCCCAGGGCTAGCCAATTCCTAGAGGTAATAAAGGACTGACATGTAAGTATGCCTTTCACATGCAAAGCAACCAACCCAGAGCCCATACCCCCAACCACTTCCTTTATGGCATTCTATACTTCAGGTCACTTTTCATCTGCCTAGTCACCCCAGGGCCAAGTTCCAGGCAACTGGGGACAACCCTTACACCCCAGAGCCTGCTGAAATTATTCAAACTAGACAATCCTAAGCTTAACCTGCCTCATCTGTTCCTTCCCAAGGAAACCACAGTCAAGACTCTTGTCCAAGTTTCTCCTCTTCCCCTCTAACTCCTGACCGACCCTGGTGCCCTGCAGAGCTTGGCATGCCCCCTTCCTTTGGGATCTCTGAAAATAACAAACTATCTTTTCAATGGCAATTGTCTCCCGATCTACTGGCCTCACCATACCTGAATGATAATAAACCTATATTTTAAAACAGTTTGCTGCTAAGGGCTTACCCTGCAACCTTGTTCCCAAGACTGCCCTTGAGCTTGAGGTGCCTGGAGTTTATATCCTGGCCCCTTCTTGTGACCTGTGGCCCATGACTGCCTAGAGGGGTGTAGTGGCAGGTCTCCGAAGACAGTGCCCAATGACCACGCCCCCGGTATTCATACATTTGTGTAGTCTTATCCCATATCATATTCAGCCTGGGCTACCTTGACTCGCACTAACCAATAAGATGTGGTGGAAGTGACGTTGTGCCAGTTCCAAGCTTAGTCTTTCAGAGACTGGAAGTTTTTGCTTCCTCCCCTAGGAATGCTCACTTTGGGGGGTCGTGAGCTACCATGTGAGGGGTCCAGCTACCTGCTGGAGAAAGGAACCACATGGAGAGGGAGAGCACTGAGACCAAATCCAGAATGAGAGAAGTCCAGATATCCCACAGCCCAGTAGGGTCAAGCCTACTAGCCATCCCTGCCCAGGTGCCAGAGGCACCTGAGTGCGCCATCTGGGATATTCCAGCCCAGTTGGGCCCTAAGAGGACTGCAGCTTTAGTTGACATTATATGGTGCCTCACTGAGCCCCGTCAATCCATGGAATTGTGAACAATCACAGACAGGAATTAAGACTCTAAATTTAGGGGCGGTTTGTTATTCAGCAATAATAAACCCAAACAGGGATCTCCCTTTGCCTCAAAGGCCCAGTTCCCTTTGCCTCAAGGAGGGAAAGACTCTACCACTTAATTTATCCTGCAGAGCTCCCCATGGGATCAGGCTAAGGCTGGGACTTCACCTGAAATCGCATTCTAGCTAGTCTTCTCCCCCATCGCTGTCCTGTTTCATCTATTCCTTCATTGGTTTCTCCTGGGAGCATTTCTTTCCCAAGTCATGGATACACAAACCTTGTCTCAGACTCTGCTTCCGAGAGAATCTGACCCCAGATGTGACACATCTGATTTTTCTCATCTCCAATCAGAAGCCAAGGGTCTGGCAGACTATTCTCTCTCCCTACTCTTCCCTGTCCCTCTCCTGCATCCAAAAAGCACAGACCACCTTCCAGACTCCCCAGCAACAGGCATCCATCTAGTCAGTGGGATGGGGGGATGAAAGTGGGAACAAAAACATCCAGGAGTTCTCTGAGGGGAGCAGCAAGCAGCTTGTTTTGCCCTGGTCAGCAGCAAATGAAACCTCTTTGCCCCCAACCACACAACCATGGAGGGGATCACATGGAGGTCAGGCAGAAGTCAGGAGGTTGGCATGTCAGCAGCAGTGCAGGGGCCAGGTGGGCATGAGAGTTGTCTCTGATTTTGTGTCTGTGGTGGGAGTGATTCTGCTAGCTGTTCCAACCCCTCCCTCAGGGAGTCTATCTCTGTGGCCTCTCCATCCCCACCAGTTCACAGTCCCTGGAAACCCCAAAATCCATCACCATGGATCCTCCAGCAGGTCCCACAGCCTGGTGCCACTGGAATCAGATAAGTCAGCAGAGAAAATGCTGGGGGCTGGGGGGCCACAGCCCAGTGGGGGACCCCCACTCAGAGCCTCCAGCCAATCCAAGGAGTCGGTGGGGCCCCTGGGAGAGGGGGACGGGGAGTTCGTGGGGGATGGGAGCGAGGAAGAGAAGACAGATGAGAGGCCTTCAGAGTCCGGGGAGGGGGACAGCAAGTCGAAGGAGCCGGGGAAGTCCAGGGGAATGGGGGGCAGCATGTCTGTAGGGAAAGGAATGAAGCGTGAGCTTAGGAAGGCAGGGATCCGGACCCCAGCTCCCTATTCGTCCTTTCCAGGAGTCTAGGCCCCCAGCGCATTCCTCCCTAGGACTCAGGAGTCCAGACACCTCAGGAGTCCAGATACCAACCTATTCCTCCCGCGAACACAGAAGCCCAGAACCTCGGCCCCCTTTCCCCCCAAATCTAGGACTTCGGCTCTTACCCTCAGGCTCCACCTGATCCTCCAGGATGTCATTGACGCCCCGGTTCGGAAGCAACTGTGGACGGGCAGAACTGGCGTGAACCTGGGACTCCAGCCTGATCCTGACTGAGACCCTAGGCCCGCTCCCTCTCACCTGCGCTCTGCGGATCGCTTCCTGCAGCTCCTCCTCCAGTGTCAGGGCTGTCGAGGCTGCTGCTGAAGAAGGAATCGGTACTGGAGCTGGAGCTGGAGCTGGAGCCTGAGCCGTCGATGCAGCCGGAGCCGGAGCAGGAGCCGGAGCCGTCACAAGGGTTTCCGCGGCACGTGGAGGGGGCAGCGAGTGAGATGTCTGACTCGGCTTCAACTAGAACGGCGAAGAGAGCGAGTTCCTTTAAGCCGTGCCCACGGGGAGCAACCCTATCCACTCGCTACCTGTGGCTCCACCTCCTGGTCCCGGCCCAGGCCTTCACTCATCCATGGCTCCCTTCGGCTTCGCCCCCTATTCTTTCATTGGCTTCCCTTCCCTTAAGATCCTCCCCCTTTGCTCTTAACCGCGCCCCCCACACTTTATTGGCTATTCTTTTCCCGACTTCCCGCCCCGTCCCGCTTTGTCTTCTCCTCATTGGTCCATGCGCGTAGTCCCGCTCTCACCGAGCCCGGCCTCCCAGCGGCTCCCAAAGCCTTGCGCCTGAAGCGAGGCCAGGGAGCACCCGCCGGACCTTCCTCGCGCCGCGGCTTCGGCCGCTCGCGGGGCGGGGCGCCACCGCGCATGCGCTCCAGGAGCATCGACTTGGTCCCAGACACTGGGAGGCCCCGCAGGCGCAGCTGCTGCCGGAGCTCTGAGACCTAGGGAGGGAGGCGGAAAGAGGCCGTGCTAGGCGGGCTCCGGGGCGCAGGTGGCGGGGAGGGGGAGGTTGGAGCTGGACATTTGGAAACCGAGAGAGGAGGGACTGGGGACCCTAGGTCCTGGATCTCCAATGGAGCAGAAGCTGCAAGGTTAGACTTCTGGGTCCCCACTGAGCGAGAGGGCCAGCCTGGGAAGCTACTCCCCAAACTCACCGTCAGCTCCTCCAGTTTGAGAGTCTGAAGTTCCAACTTGTGTGGAGAGGGCGAGGGGCTGGGGACCCCTGGTGGGGAGGGAGTGAGGGGACTGAGCTTCATCCTGGCGAGAGTTGTGAAGGGAAAACAGGTTAGAAGGAGCAGAGAGAAAAGGCATTCTGGAGTCCTCAAAGACAGGGGCTCATGAAGATGCAGGAAAGCAAGGGACCTGAGTTCTGAAGCTCCGCGAGAACAGAGGAGGCTAGTTCCGGTGCCTGAGAGACGAGGAACCGCGGCAGGGGGCGGGGGTGGGGAGGAGGTGGCTCAGGCTCTCGGGGATGAGGTCAGGATTTCTGGGAACTGAAGGAAGAGGGGCCGGGGATTTGGACTCTTGCGTCCTGGGGGAGGAGGGAGCTGGGGGCCTGAACTTCCCAGAGAACAAAAACAGGGGTCATACCTAGGAGGTGGCTGCTGTGAGTTTGTCCATTCCCATGGAGGTGGTCCAGGGGGACCCAAGGCCGACCCTTCAGCCTGGGGGTCTGCCCTGGACCCTTGTCTCGGCTCTGGGGGCATGTACTGGTGGTATGTCAAGTTCTTCTTGGGCTTGGGCTCCCTCCAATGTTGGGAGATCTTGGGAGACTCCTGAAAAAGCAGGTATGACGTCAAATGCTTCTGCTCCATTCCCACTTTCCTGCCCCAGAGCCCCATGAAAAGTATGGGGTCGGCTTGTCCCCATCAGAGAGGAGCAAAATGGGCAGCAGTAAGGAGGACCAAGGCTAGACTCTCAGCGGGACTTCCCTTCACTCTGGTCGAGACTCACCTTCTTCAGGGACCGCCAAGGGTAGTGTTTTGGCTCAGGGAGAAGGACCCCAGGGCTGAAGAGGAAAGGCGCTGGGCTCGAGGGTGAGGCTGGGGCCGGAGCCAGAGCCGGGTCTGCGGCTGAGATCCATGGATCTGGATCCGAGAATGGAGAGGCAGCAAAGGACCCTGAGAGGCCTGCAGGCAGCAAGCCAGGCAGGGAGAAACAAGGCTGCATGGGAAGGAGGACCCTGGAGGCCCCACCGCCCCCCCCCCCCCGGGTGCAAGAGGACAGAGCCAGGGAGTGAAACCCAAGTGGCAGGAGCTGGTTGTCTGGACTCCTGGATCTAAGGGCAGAAGTGCTAGGGACCCAGAATTTTACATTCTGAAGAAAGGCAGGAATCTCCTCCTCAGTCACCGAGGGGTGTGGTAGCTGAGGATCACAGATTCCTGGGGTTTTGCTGGGACAGGGGTGGGACCAGCACTCCTGGTTCTTGGGGAGAAAGAAGCTGAAAGCCACATCCTGAGATTTGTATGTGTGCCAAGTGTGGGGTGTGGGATGCCTGTCTTCTCCAAAGAAACAGGATCTGGATCCATGCATTTCATTAGAGTGGGAAAAGCCCAAGAGCAGGAAGAAAAGCTCCTAGGGGTGGGGCAGCCAGGGATCTGTACTCCTGGGTCCTGGGGAAGGGCAGGATGGGATTGCAATGTACCCTGGGGCATAGGCGCTGAGGCTCGGGAACCGAAACAAGATGTGTGGCAGCTGCACTCCAGGGTGCCCAAAGGGAGTAGGGCCGCCATCCCCTCCCTTTCAGGGCCCACACTTACTCGTGTCCTGATAGCGTCTGTGGATCCGAAGCTGGAGGACTGTGGAGGAAGGTGGGAGGAGAAAGGCGGGAAGGGAGTGTCCAAGAGCCTGGCCTGGCAGGCGAGTGTGAGCTGCAGTTGTTGGCGGGACACGTGTGCCCAGCCCCCTTACACACCCCGTGCAGGCGGGTGGGCGGGCAGCCTGCTCCCTTCCAGGGCCTCCTGCTTGTTCCCTGCCAGCACAGCGCCGAAGGCCAGAGCCGTTCTGGGGCCAGGAGCCAGCCAGCGGTGCAGGCAGGAGGCAGCCCTGCCCCCAACTCCTCCACCTGCCCCCTTCGTCAGCTGATGCCCACCCCATCCTCCGCCCAATCACCATCTTAGTGTTTGTACCTCGCCCCCTTTCATCCCCACACCCCGTTTTGCACACGCCCACTCCCTTCTGCACTACCTCTGGGCCTCCCCTCAGTCGCCCCCTTTGCACACCCACCTTCAAACACGCATTTCCCTGGCCTCTATTTTTGCATCTACAGCACTTTTGTGCACTGGTACCCTTTGCCACTCTTCATCCTAGGCTCACTGTCTCGGCACACACCCAGCCACGTTAACGCATTCAGAATTTGGCCCCCAGTTGTGGAGCAAGGATCTCTCTTTGCACATTTCTTTGTACACGTGCACTCTTTTGCACACTCCTTGCTCTTTGGTTACTGGTGTCTTCGCACCCACCCAACCACAGAAGCAGACTCATTTGCACACTCAAGTACACTCTGTCTACGCAGGACTTTACCTCCAGGTGTATCCACTTGCACACTTTTCACCTGTGCTGGGACCTGAAATGCAACCTTTGCCGCTTTCAAGGCTTGAGAGCTCATTGTCCCCTTGCCCACAGTTCCACACTGGGCGCTCCTCCGATTTGCACAGGTGTCAATTTAAGCCCCTCTTCCTTTGCAGTACCTGGTCCTCTGCACACCCACCCCTAGCCGCCCATTCCCCACTATTCACGTGAGCATTGCACCAGCCATTTGCACACTCACTGTCAACCACAACTCCACCCCTTTGCTGGGGCCTCCTTTACATAAATAATCTCTTGCACAGAAAACACATGCCTTTGGCATGTGTCACCACCCCCCTCCCATGTCACCCCGCCGTGCGGACTCCCAGACTCCCTTCCCTACGTGCACAGAGAGAAGACTCTCACCAGATCGGAACTTGGAGCGAATGATTTGGGAGCGCTGGGAGGAAGCTGCCAGGGTCATTGCCAAGGCTGGGATGGGCACCTGGACTGGCGGGGAGAGCAGGCCCCCCACAGGAGGCAGGGTCAGAGTGGAGGTCAGGAGGCGTCCCTTGCATGTGAACGCAGCAGGGAAAGGGCCTGAGGAACTTAGAGATGGGAGCGGCCTTGAGCCATGACTTCTGGATCCTGGGGGAGGAGGGGGCTGGGTGCCCAGACTCCTGGGTGTGAGGGAGGACGCGCTGAGGGCCCCAACTCCTGGAGTCTGGGGGAGGAAGGACCTCAGATCTGGGACTCCTGGGTCCTAAGAAGGAGGGCACTGGTGGCCTGGACCCCGGGTCTATGAAAGGAGAGGGAGGAAAAGGGGGTGAAGGGAAGGAACTCAATACTCTAAGGGGCCTAGAATCCAACAGCCTTGATCAAGAGGGGAAAGGGGACCCGATAGGTCCCTGGGGAATGGAAGGGTCTCTGCCACCTGCACTTGAGAAGGGCGTGGGTGGGTGTCAGCCGCCACGGTCTGTGGGGAAGGGACTAGGATCAGAGAGGTGACAGAAGGGTTAAGGCGGGTTCCCCTCCCACCCCCCACCCCAGGGGCTTCTCACCAGGTGGGCTCGGCTCAGCTGTGCTCTGGAGCGGGTTGAGTCCCGCAGTCAAGGCTGGAGGCGGCAGGTTCCGCCCTACCGGCCTGGGACCGCCTCGTACCCCCCTTTTGGGGGCGTGTCGGGAGCGATGGAGGGGGGCGGGGGGAGACAGGAGCCCCTCCTGGCATCCTGAGAAGGGGCGGGAGCACGGACTGGGAGGGCCTGGGGCGGGGCGGAAGTCGGGGTTCCCGGCTCGCTCCTCCTCCACGTCCTGGGGCTGCGGGGTCGAAAGGGGCAGCGGCGGGAGGACTGACAGAAGCAGGTGCCAGGAGAGGGGCTCAGGGTGAGCAGCAGCGGCAGGTGGTCGTGCCCCGTCCCTATAGGCAGGTGCCACCTGTCGCTTACTTTTTCCCTGACGCAGCAGCCAGAGTCGGATTCAGGGGAGGGAAAAGTTCAAACTGGAGCCCCGAACTCCTGGGTGTGAGGGAGGAGGGGGCTGGAGACCTGAATTCCTGCGTTTGAAGAAAAAGAGGCAGAGGCTTGGACTCCTGGGCCCGAGGGAGGAGTGCGTTGCGGGCCCCTACTTTCGGATGTGAGGGAAGAGGGATTCCAGAACAGGGACAAGAAACGTTGAGACTCATCAGTGTGCCCGACAGGCAGAAAGGTCCAGAAGGGGCTTGGGAACCCAGACTCCTGGGTCTGAGGGAGGAGGCTGGAGTATGGGCTATGGAAGGTCGAAGGGAGCGCTGGCTATTTCCCACTGGCAGGACTGAGGGCGTGATCTTTGGCAGAACAAGTTTAGGGCTCTGTCCTGAGATGCGTGGGAGGCCACAGTGCTCCTGGATTGGATTACATGCAAGAGGGCAAGCTGAGGCCGTGGCTATAAATATCACGGAGGATTCGGCAGGAGCCCAATGCTCCAGGCAAGGGCCCTGATGCCTTATTCCACAGAAAATCATCACTACCGCTCCCGAGTCTTAACAATAGAGGCATTGCCAATACCACAGATACCTTTATTGTTCCTGGCACTCAAATTCCCAAACCCATCTTCCCACGGTCCCATCCTCTACTACCCCAAAACTCAAACTCCCAGCATTCCACGCGGAGAAAAACTACAACTCCCAGAAAGCTCTGCGCTCGGACAGGCTCTAGACTCTAGAGAAGCCGATGAATTTTCAAGGTTCGCGCGCTCGTTTGCTATTGGTTTTCAAGGAGGCGTGGCCACGGGAGGTCCGTGGCGGTGATTGGCCGGCAGTTCCTGCTGCTCAAGATCCCAGAGGAGGCGGCGGAGCCTGCGCAGTTCACGGTGCAGGGCGTCGTCCGTCACAGGACCGGTGAGGCTGAGGCGCGAGCTGCCCAAGGGCAGGATGAGGGGAGGATGGGAGGAGAAGCTTTCGAAGATGTCCCCTATGAGACCGAAGAAGTCGGAGTTAAATTCTGAAAATGGGCGTGAGGCAGCAGTGTCGGGGATAGCCGAGACTGCGTCACGCCCGAAGAAAGGAAAAAAACCCCGGCAACTACTGGAGCAGGGTCCCCTCAAACGCGACTCTTGGGAGTCCCCAAGCATCATGGGAGCTGTAGTTCAGACTATGAAAGGCCACCGTTGCCTGGGAAACGGGCGATATAGTTGGGTTCTTGGGTCCATTAGGGAGGAAGGACTGGGAACTTCGTTGTACAGTTTCCTTAGAGTGGAGGGGCCTCGAACTCGGCCTCCTAGGTGAGGAGGAAAGAGGGAAAGGGGGAAAGAGGCTGGGAACCTGAACCGCTGCAAAAAAAATAAGGAGCTGGGGGCTTGAACTCCTGTATCCTGGGATCCTGCACTTAGATCCCGGGGCAGGAGAGGGTTAGGGGTCCAGAATCTTGGACCAGGAGGAAGGAGTTGGGGCTATGGATCCCTAGGTCCTGAGGACAGAAGAAAGCTGACAGCCCCAATGCCTCTGTCCCTATTTCTCCTCACCTGTGTCCACAGCATCTCGCTCTGCAGGGGGAGGATCCCAGGCAGGTGGAGGCCCGCGGCCAGGACCCAGCTGGTAGTGGCTGAGCAGATGGTGGAGCTGAGCAGGGGTCAGCGTGGGGTGGTCAGTTCGTAGGCTGCTCCATGAAGCCTGGTGGGAAGATGAGGTGAAAAGTCCACGATCATTATGGGGCAGCTGAGAAATCCTAAGTGGAAGGCCCTCCATAGAAGAGGGCATGGATGTAGTGGGTAGACAGTGATGTCTGTGCAATGTTTTCCAGGTACTGTGAGACATGGTTGTCACCAAAGTGATAGTGGGAAAAGGCATACCCTCAGCTTTAAAAAAGAAAAATGTGATTTGCTTTGGAATACATGAGGAGGTAGGAGCAGGCAGGGGTGGAGAAGAAACAAAACTGACCATTAGTTTATGTTACTGTGTGCATAGGTGTTCATTATTCTACTGGGGCTACTTTTTGTAACTGTTTGAAAATTTCTGTACCTAACCTAGATCTAGGCAACAGAATCATCACTGTGGTTAAAACAAGAAACTCAACCCAGATTGCCTGGGTTCAAAAGTCCCAGGCTAGTCATTACCTTCTTGCAAACCCTGTGCCTCAGTTTCCTCACCTGTAAATTGGGGGAGAACAGGAACTACCTAACAGGGTTGTTAGGACGATTTAATATGGCAAGATTGTAAAGTACACAGAACTCTGACTGGTGCTTATTAAATGCTCTGTAGAAGTTTGATAAATAAAAGTAAATAAATGAAATCAAGTGACCTAGCCTGCCTGATGCTCAGTTTCTTTGTCTGAACAAAATTGTCAATTAATAACCTACTTCATGAGACTTAGTCAGCATTCAGTGAGAAGGGCTAAACACAGTATCTGGCGTGTAGTTTACGTTCAATGAATGTTTTAAACGTCACATTCCTTGGTCCCATACCAGACTTCCTGAATCAGCATGTCTGAGGGAGGGGACCCTGGAAACTATTATTAATAAGTCCAGCTGGGATTCAGATGCAGCCAAAATTGGACATTTATGTGGCTGGCTTCCTTCTAGCTGCTGATGCATCACCCATGGTGTCTGAACTGGGACTGGGGATACCATGGAGTCCAAGGGGAGATCCAAGGGTAAGCTGAATACAGAGGATGGATGAGTGGGATTGGGGACTCAGAGGTCAGGGGTCAGGAGTCACCTTGAGCAGGGAGGTGCGAGGCACACAGAGCAGGTTCACAGCTATGGAGAGTTTCCGGAAGAACTCAGTGGCAATGTCACCCAGCCCGGCCCCCTGCAGCCAGTCCAAGACAAGGTCCAGGTTGGTTCGGATTTGGACAGCTCGGGACCATTGATAGAAAGGTCGGCCTTGACCTGTGGGGGAACGGTGTGAAAAGCAATGGGTGCACGGACTCTGCCCTCCTGCCTCCCAGACCTTTCCTATTCTTCAGCTTGGGATCTGGAGCTTCCTCTCCAGAGTCCCTAAAGATGAGGCCTGAGCCTCTGATGTGTCTTAACTGATGCAGGTCTCAGTGGCTCCTGTCTCTGCTTCCCGGACCCTTTCCAGACCAACCCTCACCTCGTTCCATCAGCGAGTTGAGAAGGGATGCATTGGAGAAGAAGAACAAGTAGCCGAAAGTCTGAGACACAAGGTCCGGGTGCAGCTCGCACTGGCTGGTCAGTTCCAGGGCAGCTTGAAACACGCCCAGGGTAGGTCTCAACCCTGGAGGCATGGCCCCCAGCTCGGCTCCAGGCCCCGGCAGCTCTGCCCCAGCTGTGAAAGGGTTACTATCCAGGAGAGCAGGCAGCGTTGAATACAGAGTCTGAGGAGACACAGAGATGCAAACAAGGGATCGGACTACAACTCCCTGGAAGCTTCAGGGTAGTAGAGCATGAAGGTACTGGGGAGCTCCACCAAAGTCTTCTGGGAATTGTAGTCCATTCTACCTTCAACATCCCAAAGGTCTCCATGAGCAAAATCCTACTTTCCAGATAGGTTCCTAGCATTCATCAGGCCTGGGATACCTCAAGTTTAAGAAAGGCTTTCCAGAAGTGTCTTGGGTATTTTAAGACCACCTCTGATGTAGTTCTCAACAGAGACAGCTCAAGGAGGACAAAGGACGTTGAAAAAAGAGGCTCCCTTCAATCAAAGAATTATTTATCCAGAATTCCCGAAGGAAAGGAAAAGAATGGAGAGTCAGGAAGTGGGAGTGGGGTGGCAGGTAGCCAGTGGAAAGTGAGATCAGGCCAAGGACAGGAAATGAGGTCAGAGCCAAAGAAGAAATAAAACCACACTTGGCAGGGATGTACAGGAAGTGAAGCCTAGGAGGAAAGGGCTTCACAAATCAAGGCTGCTCAAGGAACATAGAGACTACCTGTCGCAAAATATCCCCTTTCATTCTACAGATAAGGAATGAGGCCCACCATAAGACAGAAACCCTGAGAATTCCAAGAAGCAATATTAAGTTCAGGAGTGCGGGTGGTGGGACTTCCCTGGTGGCACAGTGCATAAGACTCCATGCTCCCAATGCAGGGGGCCCAGGTTCAATCCCTGGTCAGGGAACTAGATCCCACATGTGTGCTGCAACTAAGAGTTCACATGCCAAAACTAAGGAGCCCACCTGCCGCAACTAAGGCCCAGCACAACCAAATAAATAAATATTAAAAAAAAAAAAAGAGTGGTGGTGGGGGACTGGGGCAGGAAGCAGGCCCTACAGGATGGGCACTCCAGGGAGAAAAAGGCTTGTGGCTCAGAAAAGGGAATGAATTCAAAGCTATAGGAAGTGAGGTCAGCAAACACAGAAAGTGAGGACTGAATAAAGAGGTTTAATTTAAATGACAGTGCCTAGTATTATTTGATCTATATCTATCTATCTATCTATCTAACTTATCAGTGACTTAAGACTGGACTTAGAAAACAGTAGCTTGAGAAAGTGGTAACAGTGATATAACCAGGCAGTGAAGTCAGCCTATGAGGAGGGGATAGTTGCAGAGACAGGAAGAGAAGTCAGGAAGGCAGGAAGTGATGTAAGCTCAAACAGGAACTGGTACCAGAACAGCAAAGTGTGAGGTGGGGGAGGGGCTGGGACATGGGAAGTGATGTCAGAAGCAGGAAATGTTGCTAGGTCAAATAAGAAGTGACACCAGATGTAGTTCATGTGATGTAGTTCAAACAGGAAGTGATGCTATACCAAACAGGAAGCAGGGATCAAGGCCAACCTTGGTGAGGTAGTAGACAGACTGCTGGAAGGTACACATGATGACCTCATCCAGGAGGGCCATAGCCTCGTCGCACAATTCCAAGTCATTGCAGAGCTGTGGGTCTGAGGACAGGCACAGGAGTGAGAGGGAGAACCAGAGGCTGCCAGGCAGAAGCCCAGGTCCCCAGGTGCAGGGAACGGCAGGAGGCTTGGACAAGCATGGGCCTGGGTCAGAGCTCACCCTCCTGGTCGGCCTCCTTCTCCATCTCTAGCACCTTCTCCTGCACAAAGCTCAGCAGCTCCGTGGTGTTGGCCATCCATAGCATGAGTGGCCGCAACTCCACAGACACAGCCTCAGGGGTCAAGGGCACCTCAGGAACCCCCTCAGGGTGGCTGGGAAAAGGGGAAGGGACTTGGAATCCTTGCCCAATTCCCCCCCCAAATATGTCCAAGCCCCGAGATCTGGGTCTAACTGGGGTCAGAGTCCAACCCTCATTTCACAACTAGAAAAGTTGAGTCCCAAAGAAGCTTGCACTAAAACATGCAAGGAAATGTGAACATAGAACTGGCTGCGAATCCTGACCCCCACATCACTCTAGACCCTTCTCCCCAGAGTTTCTCTTACTTTTCTGGCTGACGGTCTCCAATTTCCTTAATCTTTTCCTGTGGAACAGTAAGATCAGAATTAAGGTGAGGTGGATGAGGAAGAGAGGCCTATGAGTTAATGCCCTGAGTTTTCCTTTTTGACAAGAGACTCTCCCCAATTTTCAAATGGACTCTGATCCTCAAGCTTCAGAATAGTCAATCCTCTTCTTACAGTTTAAAACACACACACCTATGATTAATGGTGGTCTGTCTCCCTTTAGGTCTACTTCTGCTCAAATGGAGTTTCCCCCTATTCAAAAACAACCTCCTAAACCTTTCTTCTAACTAGGCCCCAGCTCAATAGGATGGAACTTTCCCCGCCTCCCCCACCCCCAACTCTGAATGGCTTCTCCCTGGCAGTTCCATCTGCTGGTCCAGTGGGTTTGTTCTCACTCGCCTCCAAGAATGGTCTCGCCCACTACGGCTCCAACCTTCAGGGATCTCTTCCCCTACCCCATCTCCCAGGATGGTTTCTTCCAATATCCCCCGGCTGCAAAGATAGGTACTACTGTACTGTCTTCTCTTAAAGCACTGTGGATTAATCCACAGCTCCCAGCATCCCTTGGGGCCCCTTGCTTAATAGCCCAAGCCCCCTCCTGAGGTATCCTGGGAGATGTAGTTTTGTCCTGCCCAACTACGGAACTAAGGTTGGAGGTGGCTAGAGGAGGCTCGGGAAAGGAGTTGGGGCGCAGATGGGACTGGACGCAGGTTGGCAGTGCTCACCCAGACAGCCTCCTTGATGAGACGGGCCAGGCGGCCCAGCAGGCGCGGCAGGTGGCCCAGCTCCAGCTCCCGAGCTGAGTGCTGCACACACAGCGCCAGCAGCGTGGCGGGCCCCAGGGGCGGCAGGTCCCCGGCACCGGCGGCCGCGGCACGCACGATCTCACCCAGCAGCGCCTCTTCCTCGCGCGGCCGAAAGCGCAGCACGGGCTCGCGGCCGTCCAGGTAGGCCGCTAGTGCCTCACCACGCTCCTGCAGGCCACGGCCACACAGGCGGCAAGAGAAAGCCCAGCCGGGGCCCGGCGGTGTGGCCCCGGGGCGTGCGGGCAGCCACGGAGGCCTCGCCGGCCCCGCGCCCCCAGCGCGGGGGTCCTTGTACATGAACAGGAAGTGCTCACCGAGCCCCAGCAGGTCGCCCGGATGCAGCTCAGTCTCCCGCAGCAGGAGGCACCCATTGTGCGTGACCGGGGCTCCCCGTGATGGGCGCACCATCGCCGGGGGCTCAGGACCTGCGCGCACTGTGCAGTGACGCGGCAGGATGTCCGGGGCGTTGAGAAAGGTGTCTACATACGGGGCTGGGGACCCGCCGCGGGCCGAGGAGTTCCCACCCCGGCCGAACACGTGCTGCTCCCGAGTCATCACATACACCACGAAGTCCTGGAGGGAAAGTGAAGATGCACTAAAGGACACCACTCCACGAGGACTGGATGCTTCTGAGGAAATCCCTTACCCACAGTTGACCAGATCCCTTGAATGAGCACTTCCAAGGAGATCTCCTGGGATCCCAAAGGACTCACCAATTACCTCCGACCTCCCATGAGTGGACTCTTCAAAGGCACTTCCTATGGTGAACTGTCCCATAACATCCATCCTGAAGACTGGATACGAGGAAACCCCTTTCCTGACATGGGCTCTACCATTTCCCTCCCTCAAAGAATGGATGCTTCCCGGGAGATCTTTTTCCAATGGATTCTCCCATCTTCTCACCTCCTCTGAATGGACTCCTTCAAGCCAATCCCTTCCTACAGTGGATTCTCCCATAACATCCAGCCCAAAGAATGGGTGCTTCCAAGGACACCACATCTCCATTACTAAAATGGACTGTCCCACTACCCTCACCCTCTAAGAATGGACCTTCCCAAGGAAACCTTCTTTCTCCTAGGAACTCTCCCATTTCCCTACCCTAGTCCCCACTTGCCCATCATTCCACCCCTGTGATGGAGGCTTTCAAAGACATTTCCCCTTCCAATAATAGTTTCTCTCAATATTCCCAAAGCAAGGATACCTTTAAAGAGACTTCCCCTTTGAACAAAGGTTTCTTCCATTATCTCTACCCCATGAATGTACACTTCCAAGGAGACCCACTTTCTGTAATGGACTCTCATTTTTTCCCACCCCATGAATTTACTTCCAAGGAGCCGTAATTCTACAACGGACTCACCTATTCCCCCCACTCCCAGGATGGAGGATTCCAAAGACACTCTCCCTCCCATCAACGGATGCTCTCAATATTCCCATCCCCAAAAAGGACGTCTCCAAGGAGATCTCCATACAGTGGCACTTCTAGTAACCCCATCTTATAAATAGATGTTTTCAAGGAGACCCTCTTCTTATAATGGAGTGTCCCATTTCATCCACCAGATGAAGAGGTGCATTCCAGAAGACCCCTTCCTAAAAATGACTCTCCCATCTGCATCCTATAAAAATGGAAGCACTCTGTCTGACCCCCTTCCTAAAGTAGACACTTCTGTTCCCCATTCATGTCTGAGAAAACAGTCATCCTGATATCCATAAATCCCCTCCCTACACTGAACTCTCTCCCACTACCTCCACCCCATGAATGCACATTTCTAAATTTCCTTACTACAATGTATTGGTTCATTTGCCTCTTGAGAAATATGGATCTTTCCATATTTCTGATCACCTTCTGAAGGTAGAATCTCCTATTTTTCATCCCTGTCTGGAGGAATGGAATGATCCTGACTACCCGAACCCCCTTTTTACAATGGGCTCCCCTGTTCCTTAACCCAAGAAGGGGTTCTTCCACTGCACCTCATATGAACTCTCACATTACAGACACCCACGAATAGATGAATGCAAAGAAATTCCTCTCTACAAGAGATTCAACAATTACTCCTGTTCCCAAGGAACGGACACTTCCAATGAAGCCTCTTACAAAGAAATTTCTCATGAATCCCATCTGAAAGAATGGATGTTTCCAATGTTTCCCTCTCTTCCCATAACGTACTTTCTTATATTCCCAGAATAGATCCTTCCAATTTGACCACCTTTCCTAAATAGAGCCTCCTATTCACCAACCTTGTCTGGAGGAATGGGCTGTTATAATATATACAAACCCCTTCCTACAATGAACTTTCCCTGTCCTGTTGCCCCAGCAAGGAAGAATGAATTCCTCCAATGCAAGTTCTTTGAATAGTTTTAACCTCTCACCCATATACACAGCCAAGTGACCTAACCCAGATGGATCCCTCTCTGAGAGTAAAAATGGAACTGTTCAGTAAACTCCACCACCTTCCAGAGTGGGCTTTCCCATTGATTCCAGTTGTACCTGTTGAGCTTGGCTGTACCACTGTTACCCAAAGGTGGACAAAACCATAAGAATGATTCTCCTAATTATCATACACACACACACACGAATATTTCCAATAATACATTACATTTCTTTAATGAAATAACTTACCACTGGCCCCCAACCACTAATCCTTTCTTTCTCTAGTTCCCCAACACTCAAACAAGTTCTCCTATTGCCACTCATATATGTAAAATAAAAGTATCACTACCACCTGTCCCCATCAACAATGTTCACAATCGTTCCAAAGTAAACCATCAACTTTAAAAAATGATTTAGGGACTTCCCTGGTGGTCCAGTGGTAAAGAATTCGCCTTCCAATGCAGGGGACTCGGGTTCGATCCCTGGTCGGGGAACTAAGACCCCACATGCTGCGGGGCAACTAAGCCCGCGTGCTGCAAAGTACGGAGTCCGCGCGACACAACTAGAGAGAAGCCCTTGCACCGCAACGAAGTGTCCGCGCCCGCAACAAGAGATCCCGCATGCCGCAACTAAGACCCAAGACCGCCAAAAATAAAAATTAATTAATTAAATATTCTTTAAAAAATGATTCAATCCACTCCTCCTAAGACAACATAGGCTTACCCCGAACAAGATTCCAGGCATCAATCAAATTATCTCCCTCCCCAGAAGATACTCTTCCATTACTCTCCCTCAAGAAAGAGAGGCCTCCAAGAAGATCTTTCTAAAATAGGCTCTCCCAGGAGTTACGGCTGGGCATGGACTAGTGGTTAGAATTCCGGGCTTTCACTGCTGTGGCCCGGGTTCAATCCCTGGTCGGGGAACTGAGATCCCGCAAGTCGCACAGTGCGGGAAAATAAAATAAAATATAAAATAAAGTGGGCTCTCCCATTCTCCCTGGAGGAAGACACTGCTTTCTCCCAACTTTGAAAGAAATGAATCATCGCCTACTTGCCCCTCCAGTGAAATCCTTCTCCGACATCTATCTCCACCACTCCCATTCTCTTCTCTGATATTATCTCCTACTCTGGAACCTGGCTGGGACCGTACCTTCCAACATACCTGAAACTAACGCGACCCACGGGATTCTGGGAGTTGTAGTTTTGCCGCCCATTCAACCAAAGGGTGGGGCATAGGTCTCTCTCGTTAGGTCAGGTTGCGCTTACCTGGGCGTCCTGGTAGCCCTGCAGCAGCAGGAAGTAGGGGCGGTTGCTGGGGGCCTGGATGAGGCACTGGGTCAATTGATCGAAGTCGCCGGGGTCTACAGGTCCGATTTGGGCATCGGCTGCCCCTGGGGCCATGCTAAGTGCCTGCTGCCTGCGCTCCTGCTGCCGCCGCCTCCGACCCTGCAGACTGAGCTCCGATACGCTGCGCCGCAAGGACAGGTTTTCCGAGCGCTCCTTGCCCCCGGACCCAGCCGAGGGCCCTGACCCCGACCCCGGGCCGGGACTGGCCAGCGCCGCCCCACCTGACGCCGCGCGGGAGCGGTTCTTCTGTGGCCGCCACGAGGGGGCGCCCGTGCCTGCCGAGAGAGATGGAGAAAGATGAGACAGAGACTGGAAAGAGCTAGAGATTCTAAAGACAATTGGCTGCAAAGAGGTGAGGCTGCTTCCCACATTTAGGTTTTTGCATATGCTGTTCCCTGTGCCTGGAACATACTTCCTGCTTGACTCCTACCCATCTTGTAATTTCAGCTCATAAATTCATTCATTCTGGGCTTCCCTGGTGGCGCAGTGGTTGAGAGTCCACCTGCCAATGCAGGGGACACGGGTTCGAGCCCTGGTCTGGGAAGATCCCACATGCCACGGAGCAACTAGGCCCGTGAGCCACAACTACTGAGCCTGCGCGTCTGGAGCCTGTGCTCCGCAACAAGAGAGGCCACGATAGTGAGAGGCCCGTGCACCGCTATGAAGAGCGGCCTCCGCTTGCCACAACTAGAGAAAGCCCTCGCACATAAACGAAGACCCAACACAGCCCAAAATAAATTAATTAATTAATTTTTAAAAAATTCATTCATTCTTTCAGTTAATATTTTTTGAGCCCCTACTATGTGCCAGGCACTGTTCTAGGCACTAGAACTGTTCACGAAGAACCGAGAAGATACTGCCCCAAGGAAAGCAGAAACCACCTCCTCTTGAACACCCTTCCCTGACATTCCAAGTCGAAGCAGAGAAGGGCACCACTGGCACTCCGAACTTTGTCACACACAGCCCTGGCATCTAGTAGGTGCCCAGTGGAAATGAGCTGAATGAGTGAACTGATGTTTTTCTCACTGGGCTGTGAAATCTAGAAGGTCGGGAACTTGTCAATGTCCCCACTGTATTCCCCCAGGGCCCTAAATAATGTGTGGCCCACAGAAGGTGTTCAGTGAATGCTTTTTGGAAAAAAAAAAAAAAAAGGAAAAGAAAAAAAGACAATGATGGTTATAATTGCATTCTTTATTTAGCAACTACTATGTGCCAAACCCTGTGCTAAACCCCTTTATATGCATTATATCATTGAATCTTCGCCTAGGATTTTGCTGGGTTTAACCGGCGAAGAAAGCCCATGAGTGTAACTGCTACACCACTCTATCTCTCAAAGGGAGACTCGGGAACAGAAAAGCTGTGAGAA
This sequence comes from Globicephala melas, assembly GCF_963455315.2. Lineage (NCBI taxonomy): Eukaryota > Metazoa > Chordata > Mammalia > Artiodactyla > Delphinidae > Globicephala > Globicephala melas. Next base: position 7,524,334 of record NC_083332.1, on the reverse strand, counting down.
GGCTCCCTGAGCAGACACTATCTTTGTGATCCCAGCCCCACCCCTGCCAGACTGTGCCCCCTCCTTTGTTATTTCATCACAGGTGCACCTCCTGTTCCAGGCCGGGCCTTCTCAAATACTAGGCCCCCAAGTAGCCTGGTCGTTGGCCAATACAAATACCGCTTCATTTCCGGTGCACCACCCTCAGGCCCCCACTCAGGCTTTGCAGCCAACCCAGCCTAAGGTCACCTGGTCCAAGGCCCACCCTTCTGAAGCTCCGCCCTTTCTTAGGCCCTGATCTAATAGCCCATTTCTTCACCTTCCAAGCGCGTCCCCCTTCTAGCTTCCATTCACATAGGCCCTGCCCCTCACGAGCCAATTCAGCCTACTACTGAGAGGCCATCTGCCATCAGGACCACTCATCTGCCCCGCGCAATATCTCTGCCTTCCTATTACTCCATTCCGAGGCCCCGCCCCAGCATCGCAGGCCCCGCCCATCAACTCTGCACCTATCCCAAGAGCAAAGTCCTCGAGCCTAGGCCATCTGGCTGACCTAGGTCCTGCCCCACCTCCGCCTTCCCCTAGACCCAGTGCTATAGGTCCCGCGCAGTCCCCGTCCCGCGGACCCCTCCCCCGGCGCCCGCCATCCTGTCCCAACAGTCCCTCAGGCCCCGCCCACACTGGCTCCGCCCCAAGTCCCACCCATCCCTCCGCAGGCCCCGCCCCCAGAATCCGGCTTCCCCACCCCACCCACCCCCAGCTCACCGTCGCCGTCTGCCGCTCCGAAGGCCTCCTGCTCCAGGCGGCGCGCCTCCTCGCGGCCGCGCAGCTCGAAACGCCGCGCCCAGCCGGGCCGCGCCCGCCAAAGCTCCTGCACCAGCAGTGGGCGCTCCGAGTCGCCCAGAACTCGCAGGTGCTCCGCCCGCCACTCGCCGCTGCCAATGGTGCCCGCCGCGGGCCGGCCCAGCGCGTCGCACAGCGCGAAGGCGTCCACGCAGCTGCTCTCGCCGGGGCCGCTGCCGGGGCTGCCGGCCAGACCGTAGCGCTCCAGCGCCTCGGCCACCAGCTCGCGCGCCGTGGAGCGCGCCGTGGCCAGCACGCTCTTGTAGTTGGCGCCCGAAGCCAACCCGGCGCCGAAGATCTTGAGGACCCCCGGGGGCGCCGTGGCGCGGGCGGCCAGTGGCGGCTCGGGGGCCACGCCCGCCGCCAGCTCCGGCAGCTTCTTCTCGCTGGCCCAGCGCTGCGCGGCCCCCGGAGTCCCGGGGGCTCCCGCGCCACCGGACCCCGTGGTCCCCGAGCCCCGAAAGAGCTGAGAGATGCGCTTGGCGCGGCTCCCTGAGGCTCCCCCGGCTGCCTTGACCGCGCCCACTCGCCGCAGCTCCACGTGCGGCGGCGGCGGGGGCAGTGGCTCGCTGCTGCGGCTCCCCGTGTCCGAAGACGAAGACCTGGGAGCCCACCGGCGAGCAGAGACACGGGAGAGAGATCCAGAAAGACATGCAGAGACGGGGGTAGGGGTTAGAGAAAGAGAGAGGTGGGCAGAGACCCAGAGTGGGGGGGGGCGGGGAGGAACAGAGACCCAGAAAGGGAGGGACAGACACCCAGAGATAGTGGGGGACAAGCACCCCCAGAAGGACGAGAGACGCGAGGTGTATAGAGATGGGGGGTGGCGTGGGCAGAGGCCAGAGGCAAAGAGAGAGCGAAGGAGAGAAAATAAATAAATAAAGGCGAGTCCCACAGAAGGAAATTCCAAGAGGTGAGCAGGGAGAGGAGGAAGGTGAACCAAACCGCTACTCCTACTGTGTCCCTATCCCCGTGTCCACTGGCCTAAGCCCATCTCCAGGCCCAGCACTTCCCTCACCGGACCCTATATCACTGGGGCCCACTGTCCCCTACCGCCTGCCATCTCACTTGCCCATTCAGGACAGGAACTGGAGCCAACTCTTTCCGGTTCCCTGGCATTACCCAGTGCAGGGACTGGGTCATAAACAGGGACAGATGGGAGGCAGGTGGGGCAGGGGCAGGAGCCGTGAGGAGGTGGGTACTCACTTGACAGAGACAGCGCTGGGCCAGCGTCGACCCAGCTTGGCCAGTTGCTTCCTGGGAGAATTGATCCACAGGCCCACCGGGAGATGGAGCTTCCCAAAGCGGGGGCTTCCGCCCTCCTTCCGCTCACCAGATAGCATGGCCCTAAGGGAGGGTGGATAAAGCCCCGGCTCCTGAGGCCTTGAGAGGTAGGGATGGGGTGAAGGGGGACCTGGACTCCTGAGTCAGAGGGAGGAGGGGTCTGGGACCCAGCCTCCAGAATCTGGGCGGAGGAGGGGATGGGAGCCTGGATTGCTGGTTGCTGGGATAGGGGGTAGCTGGGGACTGACTCCTGGGTCTGAGGGAGGAGGGTGCTGGACTCCTGGGTCCCCAGCTCTTACCCTGCTTCGGGTCCCGGCAGCACCCGGGGGCCCTGGCTCCGCTTGCCCTGGTTGGTTCCTGACCCCGCTGCTCCTGTTCAGCCTTTGCCTCTGCCCCAGCTCCCAGCACTGGGTGGGGGACAGGAAAAGGCAAGAGGAAACCGGCAGGAAGAGCGGGGAGGGGGCGTCCTGTGAGGGGACCGGGCCTGGGGGAGGAGACCTGGGGAAGGCTGGCCCGGCCCCACTCCTTGATTCTGGAATTACATCGCAGCCAGTTGGCCCCTTCCAGGACCCACAGGACCAGGTTCCCAGCCCCTCCTCCCTCAGACAGAAGACCATCCCCAGGCTTCCCTAGGGGAACCAAAAGTTAGAATCAGTCCGGAGGAGTGAGTCAGATACTTAGACAACCAGATAAATATTTATTTTCTCCTTGATTCTTTGGCCTTTTCTTCTGAAACCTCAGAGTCCTGAGCAGCTCCACGGCCAGTGCTGAACCAGGAGGACTTTATGAAATCGATCACTTTCCCAGACCGAGATAAAAGTATCCTGGTTGGGGTATAAATAGCAGAAACAAGGTTAGGTCCTAATGAGGGAGGAACACCCCTCTCGGCTTCCCTATGTTTGATCTTATTCTAGCAGTTATCCAAGCTTCGCCCTCCTAGGTAAGCCCCGCTCCCGGAGGAAGTCCGGCTCTCAGCGCTCCTTGGCTGGAGACCCCCTTCTGTATTAGGTAGTTGGAAGCCCCCGCCCCTCGCTCCAAGCCCTGCCTTCTTCAGTGGGCGGCTCACACGGTGGCAACACTGGCTATCAGCACGACAAAGCCCCAGATCAGCAGCCCGACCAGGCGGCTCCTCAGTACTTTCTCTGGCTTCGGAGACTGTGACTGGAGGGTTGTGGCCGTCTGGGGGCGATCCAAAGTCACCTCACCTGGGGCCACCTCATCCTCGGTTTCAGTGTTTGGTGACGGTATCTCCTCCACGATTCTTTTGGGCAATACTGATAGAACAGGGTTAAGGAGCAGTCCTGGGAGGGCGCGAAGGTCCTGCCAAGGCCAAGGCAAGCTCTCCCCACAGTAACTTGCCCCAGGACCCAGGCCCTCCGGGACATAATTACGCCTCCAACTGCGTGAAGCCCCAACACACCCACAAGGGAGTCCTGGCCCAGTGGCCAGAGGCCACACTCAGGACAGGAAGCCATACCCTCGTGGCCTGAAACCACACCCCGATGGGAAGTTATGCCCCATAAGCCACGCCCCTGAAGCAGGCCACTCCCCTGAAGCCGCCCCCACACACACACCAGGACCCTGAATCCCACTTCTCTCAACTCCCCAGCACTGACCTGTGACATGAAAATAGATGATCGTGGCTGGACTGGATTGCACGGAGCCCAGCTCGCAGCGATAGGTGCCTGCATCCTTTGGACGCACCATGGTCTTGGTCAGCGTGGGCTCCTTCCCCTTGGACATCAAGGTCTCAGAATTGTTCCGCCAAACCTAAACCCAAGCTCAAGGGGTCACACAGGCCTGGGGAATTCAGGGGTTGGGGAGTACAGGGGTGAGAAGATCACGGGGCTTCAGGGTGTACTGGTCAGGGCATGGGTTCCCAGGGGATCAGAAGAAGCCAAACTTGGTAGGTCATGGGTCATGGGCATTATGGGTGCAGGCCTGTGGATACAGGGGCCAGGGGGCTCATGAAAGCCTGATGGAGTTCAAGGGTAACGGGAGTCTCCCACCCTGTAAAAGCTGTAATCGGTCAGGCCTTGAGAGAGTTTATGCCAGTTGAGCTCACAGTCCAGGATCATATCTTCCATCTGATGGACCTTGACTTTGCGCTCTGGGAATAGGCGGTTACTGTGGGATGCTCTTTCATGGTTCTGGGCCCTCTCCCAACCCCCTTCCACTTGGTCTCGCCCCGCCTTTTCTTGTTGGCTGTCTCCAGTCTCCGACCTCTTTAGACGCTTGATCTCTCCTCTGGCTCCGCCCCTCTTGCGCCAACCCCTCCGGCTGGGCCCAGCTTTCTCACCTCCGCAATTCGAGGACTTTCGACAAGAGTGAACCTGCTTCTGGCAGGTACTGCACCAGATCAGAGGCTGCAACATCAAACCTGAAGGGGCAGGTTCGAGGCGGTGTTCTCCCACTAAGAGGCGGGGCTAAGAGGAGAGGGCAGGGCCAAGGGCTGGGGCGGGCTCAAGAGCCGAATCCTGAGGAGGTCAGCCTGCGGGGCTGGGCTAGAACACAGCCCTGTAGGAAGCCGGTCTAACCAAGCTCAGTAAAGAGTGCAAAAAGTATATGCCCGCTTCCCAACAAGTCCGAGGTGCAGAAGGAATACGGGAGACCCAGGAACCTCTCCACGTGGAGAATGAAAAAACACACAGACCCAAAAGAGGGAGGCTGGGTATTCACGGGGCAGGGATGAGGGATAGAGGACCAGTTCCCATAATCCGGACTCACCACATTTGTTGGGACAAAACGCTGCCTCGGTATAAAGAATTAAAAAAAAAAAAATCAGATTTCTACGTTAAAGGGGATGAGAGAGGGGGTGAAGGAACAGGCTAGGGCTGGGGCTCTTGAGTTCCAGGAAGGAAAGACTTGGGTGTCTGGACCCCTGGGTCTGAGGGAGGAAGGGGTTGGGAGAGCTGATGGATGGGACTCGGAGAAGCAGAAGGCTGGGGTCAGGGACTCTTGGACTGTGAAAAGAGAACGCTGGGATGCCGGCCTCCCATCTTCTCTCACCCGTTTTTTGAAACTGAGCAGCGTAGCTGGCAAAGTTATCCTTTGCCAGGTGCAACGTCCATAACAGCTCCTTCACGAAGAGCTCGCCTGGGAAGAAGCAGGATGACGCAGAGGAGTCCCCACCCCCACCCTCCTGCTCCTCCCAGATGTGAGGCACAGGAAGTTGACCTCTGCCTGCAGAGCGTGGCTTTTGGGTCTCCTCAGGGAAAGACAATACAATTTAATGACCACTTAACATAATGCTGGCCACTGGGCTAAGCAACAACTGGGATGAAGGCTGTGTTATGGTTTCCATTTTAGAGGTGACAAAGCGCTCAACGCCACACAGCTAGGAAACCGGCAGAGCCAGAATTTGAACCTAGGCAGTCTGGTTCCAGAGTCCAGTACCTGACCACCAGACCAGGTGTCACCAGCAATCACTTCCCTGAGAGTTTCTGGAAGCCCTCTCCTGCCCCCTCTGTGCATTTACCTTTTACATCACTGTCCGTGATGCGTTTCAGATCCTTCAGCAAACTCCAAGCTGCCTTTTCCAGTGTGGCCTCATCTGTGGGGGGAGATAAACCCCAGATTCCAAGCATTGCTGTCTCATTGGCTCACCTAGTCTTAGAAACTACAACACCCACGGGGCCAAAGGGCAAGGATTGGCCTGGTAAAGGGATTAACCCACGCCGTTGCCTTCTGGGAGTTGTAGTCTTATTTATTACATATGGAATAAAATTGCAGGATAAAAGGTAGGGAGAACAGTATTTGCCAGCCCTGGGGAACCCCAGAATCTGCATCCCAGCCTTCTCCATTCCCGAAACCAGGAGACTGTACCTCCAGCCCTTTCTCCCCAGCACCTCCCAGTAATCCTAGCCCCAGACCCCTCCTTTCCCAGGACCCAGGAGTCGCACTCCGCCCTCACCGACGACCCCCATATAGGAATCCTCGTCAATCGGCAGGTCCTTGAAAGCTTCCACTGCCTGCTTTACCCTTTTCATCACGTTTTTGTGATGCTTGGCCTCCAGGTGGCCAGGCAGGTAATCCGTCTCCAAGGAGTTCAGCGCCTCCACGACGTTTGGATCACACATGACACAGCCCCGGGCAGGAAGCAGGCAGCCGGCCAGAGCCGCCACCAGGAGGGGGAGCCGCCACGGCCCCATTGCGGCCAGAGCGCGCAGTTCGCGCCGAACTCCGGGGAGGCTCCTCTTACCCCAAACCGAGAAGGTGAACGCTAAACGGAGAGAAACCCTTCCCCGAGACTAATGGAGCCCCAATCTGCAGGGCGCACACTTCTCATTAGAAAACCGAGGAGTCCCGAAGCACTCTAACAGCCGCAGCCCGACCTTGACTCCTGACTGTTGCACCTTCCAACACTAGGGTTCGCTGAAGAGTCCAGGTTCTGAGGGCTTTCAGAGAGGAAGAACAGGCCACTCCTTCCACTCTTTTTCCCTCGACCAAAATTAAAGATTTTGGCGGAGGAGGGTGGTGAGGGTGAGGTTGGTTGCGTGGTATAGACAGTTTTTAACTGGGGCTCACAGCCACGGTTCGCCCCTTACTAATAGGAACTCCCAAGCCTCTGCCTTCCGGCTACCCACGCAGGGCCCCAAATTCCCAAGAGATATTCCCTGAGGTTTCCTTGGCCCCGCCCAGAAGCCCAACTCTTAGCCTGATTGGACCGCAACAAAGGGAGGCCCCGCCCATAGTTCCATGATGTCACAGCCCCCTTTTCAGCCTAGAACTTTCCCAGAGTCTACCGAAGGGGGCTCACCCTGGGGGCTCTGGTTTCCAAGCTAAGGAAAGGGCTTCTAGCCTTCAATCTCCGCCTCTCTCTGGGCCCCAGGACCCAGGCTTTTGGCTAGCTGCCCACGGCCCTCGGAAAACTGTCCTCTAGCCACGAAAACGTGGGAAGTGGTCCTTTCTAGCCCTAGGACTACGACTCCCAGAAGGCCCTGGGGTCTCTCCGTAGGAGATTACTGCAGACAACCCCATAGCTTTATGGGAAATGTAGTTCAAGAATTGTAATGTTGGGACTTCACTGGCGGTCCATCGGTTAATACTCTGCGCTTCCACTGCAGGGGACTCGAGTTTGATCCCTGGTGGGGGAATTAAGATCCCGCATGCCAAGCAGCGTGGACAAAAAAAAATTTTTTTTTTTAATTATAATCTTTGCTCACTCCCCCATCCACCCCTCCTTCTTTCTCCAGCCTCGGGCTGGATGCTGAGGTCCCAGGGGAAAGAGAGGTTTGGAGGCCAGTGCTGAGAGTCCGGGAAAGGAATTGGGTCTCTGAGACCATAACTCACACAAGTGCACTAACAAGAGAGCAGGAACAGTATCCCAAGACGTGAGAAGTGAGAGTCCCCGGAAGCTCCACATCTTTACTCCTACTCACTTACACACACCCTCATGCACACGAGACTCAAAAAAACCTGCAGAGGGCTTCCCTGGTGGTGCAGTGGTTGAGAGTCCGCCTGCCGATGCAGGGGACACGGGTTCGTGCCCCAGTCCGGGAAGATCCCACATGCCGTGGAGCGGCTGGGCCCGAGACCCATAGCCGCTGAGCCTGCGCGTCCGGAGCCTGTGCTCCGCAACGGGAGAGGCCACAACAGTGAGAGGCCCGCATACCGAAGGGGAAAAAAAAAAACAAAACCCTGCAGAGATGGGTTGGTGATGAGGATTTTTAATTCATACTTCCCTCTCTCCCACCTATGGCAGCTGAGTAGGGACTGGTCCTCCAAAACTCCCTGAGAAGACTAGAAAAGGGCTTAAATTCTCAGACAACTCTGTGATTAAAGTGTCTACCTTCGCTTCCTTCAAAAAGCCTCAAGGGAGTCCTGAAATCTGAGTCAAGAATCCCATCCTCTTTGGTCAGACGCTGTGCTCCTGCCTGGGTTGGAGACCAGTCTTGGGTCTGCATACCTTCTGATTCTTTCATCCCTGACTTACCCAAAGCCAGATTTAGAGGCTCTGTGAATTCAGGGGAAGAGAGTGGTTGGCAAGGGGCACAATACCTGCAGCTTTCTGCAAGCCCACAGGGCACCCTTACGCCAGCTGACTTTCAGTAAATCAACCCCATTGTTACCGAGTCCAAGCTCGCTGCATTGCATGACAGGCCAATAAATTGGGAGATGAGGTGTTGAGGAAAGGAACAGTGACTTTATTCAGAAAGCCGGGTGTTTGAGAAGAGGGCAGACTAGTGTCCTAGAGTACCATCTTATGGGACCTGGATGCTAGTTTCTTTTACAGAACAGAGAGGGGGAGGATGTGAGGAAGTAAAGTAAAAAGGCCATAAGTCTTGCAAAACATCTCCTGGCTTGGCCAGCATCGGGGAGGGGGTGTGTTAATTTCTTCTTTCTTGCAGTCCTTCATGGGTGTGTGGGCAGGATGTTTCCCTGTGAGCTGAACAAAGGCACTTTGGTTTAACATTCAGTCAGAGGGGCAGAGTTCCCCATGCAGACCATCATGTATGCTTATAGCATCCTTTTAGTGATTATAGTAACAAAAGCAAGGGAAAGCAAAAGTTAACATAAAAGAAACATCCAACATGGAGTCAGATTTTGTTCTTCCCTGTTACACCATCACTCCCCAGCAGCCCAGCTGCAGAGGAGGAAACTTCCTTAACTGGGTAAAGCAACATGAACTTGGAGCCAAGATGTGCATGTCTACCTTTGGCAGTTTTGAGCTTAAAAAAAAAAAAATGGTGTCCCTAGATCTCTGCAGAGCTTTGCTCCTTAAGCTGCAGCATTCAGCAGCATCCCTTCCCCCACCCCTCCCATGTTTTAGCATATCTGTGGTTTTTCAGGGGCTGAAATGTTGGGTAAAGTTCCACTTGTCACACAAACTGCCCCAGCTACAGACAGTTTGTCGTCCATCAACCTTTCTAGCAGTGGTGAGGTGTTGGGCTGCTGGTTTTACCTTTGTTAGCTTCTTTGCCGAGCTAATCTGGAATTCCAGAATCCCAAGCCCTCTGGAAGGTCCCCACAGGGTTCTTTACAGGCATTAGAGCTGACCCTCTCCGGAAAAAATCCCTCCTCTGGAATCACGCCAGAAACACAGAAGGGAAGTTGGTGAGTGCTTGCTATAGCACATCCAAGAGTTCCTTCTGTCCTGATGACCCAGGGAAGAGAAATATCTCTTCTCAAAAAGACCAGGATGGTCAATGCTGGAACAGGGAGTTCCCTGTTCCTGGTGGGGCAGTGATCTAGAAGTACTCTGGATATGGGCTGGGAAGAACAGGTGGGCACTGTGCATTCTAGAACTTCCATGAGCTTCTGCAGAGTTGCCAGCCATCATGAAAAGATCTTCCATTGGTTCTAGAATGTTCTGGCAGTTGCAGAACGCCAGCCCCTCTTTTTCTCCAAGTCTAGCCAACTAGAATCACTCTAGAAATGGGTGTCCACCAGCTGCAGGACCACCAGCTTCTCCAGAAGCTGCTGGGCTTCCAGAGATACATAACACTGGCCCTAGGTTGATCAGACTGTTTCAGAAAGTCTCCCTGCTGCTCAGTGCTCAGCCAACATCTGGAGTGGAGTCAAGTCTGCATTAATGCCCACCCACTCAGGCAGGAAGGCGGCCTTGGGTTTAAAGATATTCAGGAAGCTGGAGTTAGGCAGGGTAAAGTTGGCCAGGTAGACGGTGTCTCCACCAGCCAGGTAGGCGGCCCAGAAGCCAAAGGTGCCAATAGTCATGATGGTGTGGTTGCATTGTGTGAGCAGCGCAAAGTCCTTGCTGGGGACATCTTCTTGCCCATCGCCAGTGAAGGTCACATCCCCCCGGGAGGTGTCGATGTTTTCCCGGCACCACTCCATGCCGTTGCTGGTGACCACAAAGATCGGGGCTTCATGCCGGGCCCGGAACCAGTCCATAGCCTGCTGGAGGTAAGCGCGATCACCCACTACACCCTTCCAGTGATAGGGCATCACCTTCACGTAGTCCCCACGGCGCACGTGGACACCCACGAAAGTGCTCGGGCGGTCCCCCGTGCGGCTGAGCCGGAGCTGACTCAGTAAACTCTGGGCCTCTCGCCGAAGGTGGTCGTGCAGGGTGAACTCACTGCGGATCTGTTCCCGGAGATGATGGAAGAAAGTCCAGGAGCAGGGGAAACCGCTGAGCTTCAGCCAGGGCTCCTTCAGTTGGGCGTACTCCTCCGACATCCAGTCGTGAAGCTCCAGCTCCCGCCAAGGTGTACGGCTGTTCACCTCAGGCGCCAGCACGGGCAGGGTGATGCGGAACATGGGGGCCAGGGTGGCGTGCATGGCAGGCTGGATGAAGGCCTGGCGGCCGTTGAGCTGGGCCAGGGCCAGCAGCGTGGCGTACTGCCCCATCTGGTTCCCAAGCCGGCCGTTTGGGTAGATAGTCCAGGTTCCTGAGAGGGAAGCAGGATGCTTGGGACAGGAAAAAGGGGCGTTGGGGTTTATGGGTGTGCCCGACAGGCAGATGATGGCCACAGGGGATGTCACTGGGTTACGGTCTGGACATAGGGCAGACAGGCCTAAGCCATTGTGAAAGAGGTCTTGGCGGATGTGGAAGAAGAAGATTGAGGTAAAAACACAGGTTAGCAGGAAGGTCAGACAGAGGTGACGGAGCCTGGGTGCCCACATGGCTGCAAGGGAAGAAAAGTGAATTACGAGATACTCGAAGCTTGAGAATGAATGTCAAGGAGGAGAGGCCTGAGAGAAAGGAAACTCTAGGTTTGGAGACCTGGGTCTGAGGGAAAAGGGGATCAGGGCTCCTGGATCTGAATTAGGAGAAGCTAAGGGCTTGGAATCGCGGCAGATGGAAGATGGTGAAAATTAGTGGTTTCCAAAATAGCAATGGTCCAGGACCCACCACCTTGTCCTCACATCTTGGAATTTCACTCTCCCAGGCTGTAAGGTCCACTGACGTTGGACAGTGTTCCCCCAACTTCTTTCTCAGTGAACCTGTGTGTGAGGGGCAGAGTCCACCAGGGAGGTGGCAGGAAGCAACGGGCCAAGTAGAACATGAGAGGCTGGAGGTCCGGGCCTGGATGGGGGATCTTGTTTCCTGGAGAGCAGGAGTTGGGGGTCGGGGTGGAGGAGACTCCTGGGGGTCATAGGGGGTTAGAGGTTGGGGGAGCGCCTCCTGGGACTGAAGGCCCGATTCCTGGGTCCGAGGCATCTGCATTTCTCACTTACCTGAGCTCCACAGTCAGCTTGGCGTGAACGGAGCGTTCCGGCTCCAAGTGCAGCCCACATCCGGCGGCCCCCGGAACCCTGGACTCCAGGTTCCCAGGCCCGACAGCCCTCCCCCTCCACGCCGCCTCCCGCGACTGGCTGCGAGGGCTCGGGAAGCGGAGGTGGGAGAGGGGACGCGGTCCGGAGGATCCCAGCCCCGCCCCTCCCCGGCCGGCAGGTAGCTCGGAGGCGGAGCCCCGCCCCTTCCCTGGCGCCGAGCCCCAGCTCCCAGTTCTAGGGCCGCAGCCCCCGCCGTCTGCCCTCCCCCGGACCAGGAGACCCACGCCCCAGCCCCCCTCCTGCCTGACATCGGCCAGCGAGGGGCAGCCTACCTGGCCTCCTAGCAGCCCATCCTTCCGTGGACACCGTGATCTAGCGCCCAGCTGCAATGCTGGACTTCGACCTCTCCCTCTTCCCCTCCAGTTTCTGGGTTCACCATCCGCCCTGTGTACCAGGATGCGCCGAGTCCGGCCACGGCCCAGCGGCTTCCGCCCCCTGTCGCGTCCTCCCGTGGAGATGCAGAACCTGTTAACCTGGCTGCTCCATGGGCGGGTGCAAAGCCTCCGCCGGCTCTGAGTCCCGGCGTGAGAGCCTCTGGCGGGAACGTGTCCCCGCGCCCACCAGGGGCCGCCGATCCCCCCTCCGCCCCACCCACCCTCAAATTCGAGAGTCCCGGCTCCCAGTCTCTCCGTCTGAGCGAAGCCTAGCGTCCGGCACCTGACGGTGAAGGAAACGTCCCGCCTCTCCCGAGAACAGGAACAGAGAAAGCAGAAGTGGAAGAGAAACTCTCTTCCACAGAGGCCGAGGCAGACCCGGCTAGGAGCAAAAGCCTCCCTCTTTTGCAGACCTGAGGCGGCTTCCCTCCACCGAGGCTTTTTCCCGCCAACCCCCAGCCTGGCCCGAGCGGTCTGACCATTACCATTCAAGAAAGCAAAGACCCAGGAATTGGACTTGACTCTCTAGAGATCCGATCATAATTTCTCCAGACCCAGGATTCCCAGCCCCCAGCCCCCTCCTCAGAATGAGAAGTCCGGGCCTCCAGTCACCTGCCTCCTTCAGATCTGTTGTTCAGACTCTTGCACGTTTAGGTTCCAGGAAATTGCCCAACCCCTCATTCCCTTTGGGATCTTGGGTCTAACTTCTCCCTCCTGAGCCTGCGTCAGTTGTCAACTCTGAGTCAAAGATTCTCACCCTCCCCCCACTTCCCCAGGCTATTCTGAGGGCACCGGTCTGATCTTGGTTAGCTTCTCTGGTGAAAGAAACATCAGGATTGCATCAGGGTCCAGGAGGAGGAGGCTGGGATGTTTGGTGTGTGAGTGCCTGGGCTGGGATTTGTGGGCAGGTTGGTCTGAAGCTCCCACACCAGGACTCCTGTGTCCTTGAGGAGAACGCTTGGGTCATGCAGCACTTGCTGCTTTCTTAATGACCAAGGAACCTCAGTGTCTGACCCCCAGAAACCCAGAAAGTCAGGTGAGATGCAGAAATGCCAGAGGAACCTCAGTGTCTGACCCCCAGAAACCCAGAAAGTCAGGTGAGATGCAGAAACGCCAGTTGTGGGACACCATCTGCATCAGTCAGGCAGAGAGGTGGATCCCAGCCCCCTTCCTGCTCAGACTCAGGAGTCCAGGCCTCCAGCCCCCTCCTCCCTCAGACCCAAGAGCCTGAACCCCCAGCCTCCTGCTTCTTCAGACCCACAAGTCTGAAACACCAGCTCCCTCCTGCCTCAGACCAAACGGTCTGGGCCCCCAGCCCCTTTCACTCAGGTCCCACTTCATCACATTTCTATCCCCCTGATGCCTCAGACCCAGGAGCCCAGGGCCTCAGCTGGAAGGACCCCTGATTGCATCATCCGATCAGGCTGACCTGGCCACCGTGGAATTCTAGCATCTGCCATGTGGGTCAAATATCAAGGGTCAAGCGTCGGGAAGGTGATTGGGCGGGTCTGTCTGGGTATAAATTCTGGAGTATCTGCATTCTTCCCAAGAGATTTGGGTGTCCTGTCAGCTGTAAATCTACGTGCAAGAGGACCCAGGCATTTCAGCTACCAGAGAAGCCATCGTGAATCTGCTCTCCCCGACAACCAGGCTCCGAAACAGAATCTAGACCATTCAGGTCTTCAAAGCCCAGACCCCATACCTCACTTGAAGACGTGAACCATTGATGGGCTGGGACAAGACCAAACTCGAGCACCTGGGACTGTGGGTCCCTGTGCTAGCTGTCCTGCTGGGACCCTGCCAGGCACATCCCATTCCTGACTCCAGCCCCCTCCTCCAATTTGGGGGCCAAGTCCGCCAGCGATACCTCTACACGGATGACGCCCAGGAGACGGAGGCCCACCTGGAGATCAGGGCTGATGGCACAGTGGTGGGGACGGCCCGCCGGAGCCCCGAAAGTGAGTGTAGGGGTAGGGCCTGGTCCTGAGGGAGGAGAGAATTGGGGGCTGGCCTCCTGGGTCTGAGGGAGGAGAGGGATGGGCAAAGGCCTTCTGAGTCCCTGATCACTTTCTCCTCTCAGGTCTTCTGGAGCTGAAAGCCCTAAAGCCAGGGGTCATTCAAATCTTGGGAGTTAAAACATCCAGGTTCCTGTGCCAGGGGCCAGAGGGGAGGCTGTATGGATCGGTGAGTTTCCAGGACCCCTGTCCCTGTGCTCCACCCTTCCACTCCCCACCCTCACAGGCTGGGGGACCATGTTTTGCACCTTTGACCTTGGCCAGGCTTGGCTCGATGCTCTCTGCATGCCCCGACCTCGCCACAGTCCCTGGAGGGGGCAGCTGTTGTCATCCATGTTCACAAGAAGAGGAAACTGAGGCTCAGGCAGGGCCACCACCGGCCCCAAGTCACAAAACCTGTGAATGACAGAATGACCTGGGAGACCGAGTCTTGTGACTCGTAACCCATGCTGACCACACAGCCTCCTACAGACCTGACTCATGCTGGGTGCAGGGTCACTCTGGGAATCGATGGCCTGTAAAGTGAACATGACCTTGGGTGCTAGCCAGGTGCCCCTGCCAGGCCTTAGAGAGCCTCCACTGATCCCTGGGCTGGAATATTCTTCTCTGTGAAGTGAGGGCAAGGAGGTGAGCCTGGCGGGACTGCCTAGGGGTAAAGGAAGAGCCTGCTTCTGTGGTTTTGAGGAAGGGGCTGGGGACCTGGACTCTGCATCTGAGGAAGGAGTGGGTTCCCCGGCTCCCCAGGAGTCCCGGGACTCCCACATCCTGCTGGAGGACAGGACTCTGTGGTCTGAAAGAAGAGAGAGCTGGGGGCCTGCACCCCTGAGTGTGGGAGAGGATGGAGCTGGGGTTCCTGCAGGAGGAAGGTGTAGAGGAATCCCACGTCTCTGATCTTTGTTCTCATCCCCTCAGCTCCACTTCAACCCCCAGGCCTGCAGCTTCCGGGAGCTGCTTCTTGAGGATGGATACAACGTTTACCAGTCTGAGGCTCTTGGCATTCCCCTCCGCCTGCCCCCGCACCGCTCCTCCAACTGGGACCTGGCCCCCCGGGGACCTGCTCGCTTCCTGCCACTGCCAGGCTTCCTCCCGCCACCCCTGGAGCCTCCAGGGATCTTGGCCCCCGAGCCTCCCAACGTAGGTTCCTCGGACCCCTTGAGCATGGTGGGACCTTCACATGGCCGAAGCCCCAGCTACACTTCCTGAAGCCACAGGCTGTTTATTACTGAGTCTCCTCTTTATTTATTGTATTATTTATCTTATTTATTTTCTTTTTTTTCTTACTTGAAATAATAAAGAGTCTGAGAGGAGGATCAGAGTGAGCACACGTGTTTGAGGGAGGAAATGGGGTCAGCTTCCTTGTCTCCCCTTGCCCCCCCCCGCATTGCCACAAGGCTGTGGGAAAGTCCCAGCCTTTCTGCCCCCCCTCCCCTGGCCAGCCCTCAGATTTCTGCTCCACTAAGTTGTTCCCAGGGACTCTGGACTATCCCTGCCCTTTGACAGGACAGGACTTGTTATTCTCCCCCTCCCCCTCCCCCTGTCCCCAACCTTGTGTTAGTGTTGTGGAACTATTTCTCTGAGGTAACTCAATAACGGGGGACATTTTTAAAAAATGACACAGCAGACCCACAGCCTCATGGGAAATGTAGTTTTCTGGGTTCATTTAGCACTAGGAATGGAAAGACATCTTGGTCCTCAGTGCTGGGGCAAGGACTCTTGGATTCTGGGGGTGTAGTTGGTTCTAGGAACACACTCTTGGGTCCTGAGGGATCAGTGGGCTGGGCACCTGGACACCTGGATCCTGGAGAACAGGGGAATAAGAACCTGGGCACGCTGGTCTGAGAGAGGAGGGGCTGAAGATTGGGAGTCCTGGGTCTCAGGAAAAGGACCTGAGAATCTGAATGCTTCCATCCAGGTGCTTATGGACTTTGGAGTGTAATGACTGTCACAGAATCCAGTCTCAGTGAGCACGTTGCCCATCTTCCTCCCTTTCCACAACTTAGATCTCAATATTGCTGTGCAAGTTATTTCCTGGTTAGGAAAGATTTGAAGTCAAAGATTTAGACTACATTTCACAGGGGTGGGTCAGCTTTGGCTGGACCCCAGGTGTCTGACTGACCACTGCAGCCTCACAGGAGTTGTGGCCTCAAGCCCTTGATCTAAATTCCAAGGTCCAAGTGAGAGGAACATCTCAGTCAAAAGGATTATAAGTGTGGGTCCCAGAAGGTCATGGGAGGGATTCAATGCCTGGAAAAAATGAAGGTCTGTGTCTTATAGAAAATACAGTTTCCCACTCCGATGGAACCAGACTGGCTCAGTCAAGGGAGAGTTCTCACTGGAAACAGAATCTGAAACGCCACAAGGGGGCGGGGACCCAGAAAGAGGGAATCAGACAGGGAACCCGCAAAATGTGTTCAAACGAGCACCTGTCACTCGGTCTGAGCACTTTGAGCCCCCAACTTGTAGTGCCTCCTTTCTGGTAGAAGCAGGTTAGTGTCCCCTTGTCCAAAGACCATCCTCTGAGGTTGCTGCCTGACACAGGGCTGCCGATCTTCCTCAGGATCCACCTCCTTATCTCCAAATGCTTCTAGACTTGACTCCTGGCAGCCTCCACTGGGTGAGGTACAAAACGTGATCAGTGAGGAACTATGACACGCACCAAAAGAATTGCAAGATCTTCCCGTTGAAATTGACAGCAAACTGGGCAGCCAGTCTGGGAAGGGGAGCTGGTAGATGAATTGATTGACAGAGAGTCCAGATTCCAGGGTGAGCTCTAGGGGCTGGGGGGTGGCCCTAGTTTGCTCTTTCGTTGGCCGGAACCTGCACCCCAAGTGGTCTAAACTCGAGATGCTGTAGAGTGGCTGTTCTCAAAGCGTGGCCCCAAACCAGCAGCATTAGCACCACCCGGGAACTTGTTAGAAATGCACGTTCTGGAGCCCAGACCTATTGAATCCAAAATTCTGGGAGAAAGGCTAATTCATAGGGCCAGAAATCAGATTAGTGGCTGCCACCAACTGGTGGGAGAATGGAATGAGGATTTATTAGTTTCCTAGGGCTGCGGTAAGAAAGTACCACAAACTACGGGGCTGCAAATAACAGAAGTCTGTTCTCTCACAGTTCTAGAGGCTAGAAGTCTGAAATCAAGGTGTCACCAGGGCAATGCCCTCTCTAAAGGCTCTAGGGGAAGATCCTTCCTTGCTTCTTCCCAGCTTCTGGTGGTTGCTGACAATCCTTGGCATCCCTCGGCTTTAGAC
Source organism: Globicephala melas (assembly GCF_963455315.2). Lineage (NCBI taxonomy): Eukaryota > Metazoa > Chordata > Mammalia > Artiodactyla > Delphinidae > Globicephala > Globicephala melas. The sequence continues at coordinate 7,507,348 of NC_083332.1, read as the reverse complement.
ACAACTCTCCTATCTCTGCTTCCATCTTCACATGGCCTTCTCCCCAGTGTCTGTTTCTTCTTACGAGGGTACCACTCTAACCCAGTATGACCTCATATTAACTTGATAAAGACCCTATTTCCAAATATGGCCACATTCACTGGTTCCAGGGGACGGGCATTTCCAGGGGATGCTATTTAACTCAGTACACATCTCTATATGCAGTTGCCACAATCCATCTTCTCTTGCTCACATGTAAGTAACTGAGGAATTTGTTTGGTAGGGAGTGGGGTGGCCAGGATAGCTTTCCTAGCCTCATCATTCTCATAGTTCACTCTCTGCTGTTTCCATACAGTATGAAAAAATACGACCTCTCAGCATAGCCACATTGCCAATATTTCAGAGAGAGATATACCTCCTCTGTTTACTTCCCCCCTGCCCCCCAGTACCTGAACCTTTTCTCTCCTTTACCCCCAGAGTTCCTGCCACAATCAATCTGGGTTTTGCTTCCATTCGTTTTCACAAGAATAGAGCTTTGTCCAACCACTGAAAAGAAAGGATAATTCTGTAACGTGATAGATGCTAATTATCACTACAATACCAATCATATTACAATATATAAATGTATCAAATTAACATGTTGTATACCTTAAATTTATACAATATTATCTGTCAATAGATTTCAATAATAATTTTTTTTAAGTATGGAGTTTTGTTCTTCCAAAAGAGAGATTCCGTTGAGTAATTCTGAGACCTCTGAGGACCCAGACCACCCCAGCACGCCCCAACTACTAATGGGAGCCTGTGGAGCTTCCCACACACAAACACACACACAATTTTTAAAATATTTATTTATTATTATTATTTTTTTTTTTTTTGGCTGCTTTGGGTCTCAGTTGCGGCATGTGGGATCTTTCATTGCGGTGCGTGGGCTCTTTGTTGCGGCGTGCAGGCTTCTCTCTCTAGTTGTGTCGCGTGGGCTCCAGAGTGCATGGGCTCAGTGGTTGCGGTGCCTGGGCTTAGTTGCCTCAAAGCATGTGGGATCTTAGATCCCCAACCAGGGATTGAACCAGCATGCCCTGTGTTGCAAGACGGATTCTTAACCACTGGGCCACAAGGGAAGTCCCACTCCACCAATACACATACACACACACACACACACACACACACACACACACCATTTTGCTGTTGTTCTCAGATTATCTCACCAAGTCCTCAGCTATGAGGGCAACCTCTCCTCTAGAGGTGAGGACTGGTGGGAAGTTTCCAATCTTCATAGCACTTTTTTTTTTTTTTTTTTTTTTTGCGGTACACAGGCCTCTCACTGCTGTGGCCTCTCCCGCTGCGGAGCACAGGCTCCTGACGCGCAGGCTCAGAGGCCATGGCCCACGGGCCCAGCCGCTCCGCAGCAGGTGGGATCCTCCCGGACCGGGGCACGAACCCGCGTCCCCCGCATCGGCAGGCGGACCCTCAACAACTGCACCACCAAGAAAGCCCCATAGCACTTTTGCTCGTTTCCTTTTCTTCCTGTACTGGCCCTGGTTTGGCCTCACCCACTCATATTTCAGGGTTCATGGGGCTCCACTGTCTGCTGGTTTTGTAAAGCATTGTTTGTGAGCTTCTACTATCCAACTGGCTCTCCCGGGGGGGAGGGGTGGAATTTGGGAAGATCAAGAAACTCTGCTGCCTAAATTGAATCTAATCACAAAGAAACATCAAACAAATTCCAGTCGACGACCGACAACCGTCTGCAAAACAACTGGCCTCGACTCTTGGAAAATGTCAAGGTCAAGCAAAAGATGGGGAAACTATGTACATGAACAGAGACCAGAGTCGGCACAAGGAAATGCAGTTCGTTGAGTAATCCAGGTGATATCCTGGATATTAACAAGACACGATGAAATTTGAATGAGTTCTGAACTTTAGGTAGCAGCCATTTATCCATGTTAAAATTTTCTGGGTTTGATCTCTGTACTGCGGTTATTAAACAGAATGTCCTTGTTCTTAGCAAATACACGCTGAAGTATTTCGGGACAAGGGGGCATGGTATCTCCAATGTTTTCTCAAATATTTCTGGAAAGGTAAATACATAATAATATATAGACATAGAGGGTGAATGAGAAAGCAAAAGGGGGCGGGAATAGCGATAATCGGGGAGCCCAGTTAGTTAAGGATATATGGAGTTCTTTGTACAAATCTCTTTTTTAAAAAAATAAATTTATTTATTTATTTTTATTTTTGGCTGTGTTGGGTCTTTGTTGCTGTGAGTGGGCTTTCTCTATTTGCGGCGAGTGGGGGCTACTCTTCGTTGCGGTGCGTGGGCTTCTCATGTGGTGGCTTCTCTTGTTGCGGAGCACGGGCTCTAGGCGCACGGGCTTCAGTAGTTGTGGCACACGGGCTTAGTTGCTCCGCGGCATGTGGGATCTTCCCGGACCAGGGATCGAATCCGTGTCCCCTACATTGGCAGGCAGATTCTTAACCACTGCGCCACCAGGGAAATCCCTACAAGTCTTCTTTTTAATTGAGGTATAGTTGATGTACAATATTATATAAGTTGCAGGTGTACACCATAGTCATTTATCATTATAAAATATTAGCTGTATTCCCTGTTATACAATATATCCTTGTAGCTTATATATTGTATACATAGTAGTTTGTACCCCTTAATCCCCTGCACCTATCTTGCTCTTTGTATGAGTCTTGAAACTTTCCATAAGTTCAAAATTATATCAGGTAAAAGTTACTCCTACCCCAAAGAAATCCATGCTACAGCCCCTATTGCTATCTTGCTTCTTTCCAAACATCCTTCAAAATGCATCAATGAGCTTCTAAGAAGAAAGAGAAATCTCCAGGTTCTCTCCCCATCCCACCCATGAAAGAAAGAAAGAAAGATTGAAAGGAGGGAAGGAAGGAAGGGAGAAAGAGAAAAGAAAAAAGAAAGAAAGAAGGAAGGGAGAAAGAAAGAAAGAGAAAAGAAAGGAAGGAAAGAAGGAAGGAACGAAGACAAAAAGGAAGGAAGGAAGAGAGAAAAGAAAGAGAAAGAGGGCTTCCCTGGTGGCACAGTGGTTGAGAATCCGCCTGCCGATACAGGGAACACGGGTTCGTGCCCCGGTCCGGGAGGATCCCACATGCCGCGGAGCGGCTGGGCCCGTGAGCCATGGCTGCTGGGCCTGCGCGTCCGGGGCCTGTGCCCCGCAACGGGAGAGGCCACAACAGTGAGAGGCCCGCGTACCGCAAAAAAAAAAAGAAGAAGAAGAAGAAGAAAGAGAAAGAAAGAAAGGGAGAAAGAAAAGGAAGGAAGAGAGAAAGGAAGAAAGGAAGGAATAAAGGGGGTGGGAGGGAGGGAGGGAGGGAGGAAGAAAGAAAGGAAGAAAAGGAAAGGAAAGACGGTGGAAGCAAAGGTGAGAGAAAAGGAGGAGACAGAAGGGGAAAAAAAACATAAGGAATAAGTGAAACTCCAAGTGGAAAGTGTGAATCACCACGCGGCTTCCTGGAATATGCTGATTCTGTGATAGGGACAATTTTCAAGGCGAAGCTTAAAGGGCCACAACTTCAATGAAAGCCTGGTGTTTGAAATCCCACCAACCCACATACAGTGGAATGTTATTCAACCTTCAAAAGGAAGGAAATTCTGAAGCATGTTAACATGGATGTATCTTGAAAACATTTTGCTAAATGAAAGAAGCCAGACACACGAGGATAGATACTGTATGATTCCACTGATAAGAGGTACCTAGGGAGGGGCTTCCCTGGTGACGCAGTGGTTGAGAGTCCGCCTGCTGATGCAGGGGACACGGGTTCGTGCACCTGTCTGGGAGGATCCCACATGCCACGGAGCGGCTGGGCCAGTGAGCCATGGCCGCTGAGCCTGCGCGTCTGGAGCCTGTGCTCCGCGATGGGAGAGGCCACAGCGGTGAGAGGCCCGCGTACCGCAAAAAAAAAAAAAAAAAAGAGGTACCTAGGTTAGGCAAATTCATAGAAACAGGAAGTAGAATGGTGATGGCCAGGGGAAGGGGGGAATGAGGAGTTATTGTTTCATGGGTACAGAGTTCCAGAGTGAGGTGATGAAAAACTTCTGGAGATGGGTGATGGGGGTGGTTTCATAACAATGTGCATGTACTTAATGCCCCTTGTAAGCAGTTAAAATGGTCAGCTTTACATTATGTGTATGTCGTCACAATTTTTTTTTTTTTTTTTTTTTTTTTTTTTTTGCCATACCGCACAGCTTGTGGGTTCTCAGTTCCCCAACCAGGGATTGAACCTGGGCCATGGCAGTGAAAGCCTGGAATCTTAACCACTAGGCCACCAGGGAACTCCCATCACAATTTTTTTTAAAAATCCACCAAACTACACTAAGAAAAGTTCAAGGAGATTTTCCTGTTTCCATTTGGGGTCTCAGTGGAAGAAACATGGTTCTCTATTGAAAACTGTGTCGCCACCAGGCCAGTCTCACATGCAAGGGGTATAAAATCAAACTCAGTGGTGGAGGCATTCCCAAGATGAGAAATTAATAGTATCGATATTGGGCTAGGGATAGCTCTAGGGCTTCTGGCTAAAGCAAAGCAAAGCAAAGCAAAGCTTCTCTGGATAGATGCTGCTCAACTACATCATAGAAGAAGTCTTGAAAGAGCTCATAATCCAATGTCACCAAATACACAAGGGAACTAGGCGCATGGTAGATGCCAGCAAATGTATTGAATGACAAGGCTAGAGAGGCTCGCCCCACTCCGTCTTGCAATAACTTTAAAGGGTAGAGCCGTGAGAAGAAAATGACTGTTCAAGATCTTTATTATAAAATTATTATCTAATACGTACAAAATGCAATTTACCATCTGAACCATTTTCAAGTGTACAGTTCATTAGTATTGAGTATATTACCATTATGATGCAACCAATCCTCAGAACTTTTTCATCTTGCAGAACTGAACCTCTGTACCCATTAAACAATGACTCCCCATTCCCCCCTCCTCCAAGCCCCCGGCCACCACCATTCTACTTCCTGCTTCTATGAATTTTACTACTTTAGATACTTAGTATAAGTGGAAACACACAGTACTTATTTTCTGATTGGCTTCTTTCACTTAGCAAGATGTTTTCAAGGTTCACCAGTGTTGTAGCAGATGTCAGAATTTCCTTCCTTTTCGGCTGAATAATATGCCATTGTATGAATAGACCACATTTTGTTTATCCGTTCACCTACCAATGGGATTTAGGTTGCTTCCACATTTTGGCTATTGTGAAAAGCGCTGCTGTGAACATGAATGTACAAAGATCTCTTTAAAAAAAAACCCTGATATCCAGAATTGTATTGCTGGATCATATGGTAATTCAATTTTTAATCTTTTGAGGAATTGCCTGTGATGGTTAATTTTACAGCTCAACCTGACTGGACTAAAGGATGCCCAGATAGCTGGTGAAACATTATTTCTGGCTGTGTCTGTGAGGGTATTTCTGGAAGGGATTAGCATTTGATTCAGTAGACTGAGTAAAGACATCCATCCTCATCAGTGTGAACGGGTGTCATCCAACCCATTGAGGGTCCAAATGGAACAAAAAGGCAAAGGAAGGGCAAATTCTCTCTAGCTCTTCTTGAGCCAAAACATTCATCTTTTTGTACCCTTGGACATCAGAGGTCCTGGTTCTCGAGCCTTGAGATACCAGGCTCCCAGGTTTTCAGATCTTTGGCCTCAGAATGAGTTATACCACCCACTTTCCTCCTCCTCCAGTTTGTAGATAGGAGACTGTGGGACTTAACCTCCACAGCTATGTGAGCCATTTCCTATGATAAAATCTCCATATACATATATATATAGTATATATCATATATATACTATATGATACATATATGGTATATATACTCTACACTGATGTATTTTAGCTGTGGAAGTAGTCAGCGAACATTTAGAGAAAAGTTGATTGTTTGAAAATTAACTAATTCCCAAAAGACCCCAAATTGCTGTGAACATTTATGTGAGCTGATATTGCAGATTTGATTTGCATTTCCCTAATGATTAGTGATGTTGAGCATCTTTTCTTTTCTTTTTTTTTTTAATGCAAAGCGCTTGCTTTATTTATTTACTTATTTATGGCCATGCCACATGGCTTGCAGGATCTTAGTTCCCCAACTAGGTATCGAACCCGGGCCCCCTGAGTGAAAGTGCCAAGTCCTATTCACTGGACTGCCAGGGAATTCCCCTGAGCATCTTTTCACACATGTATCTTATATATGTATATCATATAGATGTATATGTATATCTTCTTTGGGGAAATGTCTATTCAAGTCCTTTGCACATTTTTAAATTAGGTTGTTTGCTTTTTGCTGTTGAGTTGTAAAAGTTCATTCTGTTTTCTGACTACTAACTCCTTATTAGATATATGATTTGCAAATATTTTCTCCCACTCCATAGGTTGGCTCTGTAGATCGTGTCCTTTGATGTACAAAAGTTTTTAGTTTTGATGTAGTCCAATTTATCTATTTTTACTTTTGTTGCCCATGCTTTTGCTGTCATATTCAAGAAATTCTTGCTAAATCCATTGTCATGAAGATTTTCCCCTAAGAAAAGCTCTCTTCTAAGAGTTTTAGGTCCTTGATTTAATTTTATTTATTTATTTATTTGCTTGTTTGTTTGGGGCTGCGTTGGGTCTTCGACGCTGCGCGTGCGCTTTCTCTAGTTGCAGCGAGCAGGGGGCTACTCTTGGTTGAGGTGTGCGTGCTTCTCAGTACAGTGGCTTCTCTTGTTGCAGAGCTGGGCTCTAGGGCGCATGGGCTTCAGTAGTTGTGGCACGTGGGCTCAGTAGTTGTGGCTGGCAGGCTCTAGAGCGCAGGCTCAGTAGTTGTGGCGCCTGGGCTTAGTTGCTCCGCGGCATGTGGGATCTTCCCCGCCCAGGGCTCAAACCGTGTCCCCTGCATTGGCAGGCAGATTCTTAACCACTGTGCCACCAAGGAAGTCCCTTGTGATGAGATCTTTTAACATGAGAAGAGCTTTTGTGTTCAGGCTCAAACATTCACAACTATTCAGTTTTTTGGTAATGATTAATTAATTTTCAAACAATCAACTTTCCTCTAAACATTCACTGACTACTTTGACAGCTAAAAATAGCAAGCCGTGAGTTTCACAATTTCAGATTTCCCAAAACATTTGAACACGGATTGCAAATTTCATCAACAAACACAAATCTGGGATCTCAGATTCCCTTAAATGAGTTAAGAACCTTGAAGAGAAGAAAAAGAGTAGGGACTTCCCTGGTGGTCCAGTGGCTGAGACTCCAGGCTTCTAATGCAGGGGGCCCAGGTTCGATCCCTGGTCTGGGAACTAGATCCCACATACATACTGCAACTACGAGTTCACATGTTGCACCAAAGATGCCGCGTGCCGGAACTAAGACCCGGTGCAACCTAAATAAACATATTTTTTAAAAAGAGAGAGTTAGTGTAGCTTAAAATTTATTTTAAAAAAGAAGAAAAAGAGTAATACAATCCTTTTTTTTTTTTTTTTAATGAAAGCAAGTTTATTGAGAGAGATACGCATTCCATAGGCAGAATGCAGTCCCTCTCAGGAGGCGAGAGAGGCCCAGAGTAATACAGTCTAGATCATATTTTTCGCAAGTCTAATATAACAGATTCTCACAAATGCTTTAAATACCTTCAATTTTAGTATATGTACTGCCGAAGCGAGCACTAAATACCTTCAAAGACATACAAGTAGGAGTACAATGATTACCACATTGATCGGTTTCCTTACAGTAAATTGTTTACAAATATATTTATATCATGGATATAAATTTGTTTCTTCAATACCTCGATTTTGATCGAAGATTTTGATTCAACAATCTTGATACTTACCTGTGATATTTCTTACCTACAAGAGAGTTAGTCTTTGCTCCTCTACCAGCTGAGTTAACAGTTTGACCATTTGATGGTTGAAGATTCGGACCTGGGATCCCTTCTAAATTGATTCTCATCAAGCTTGAGTTCCAGGACAATTAGACTCTGTTATGACTCCATGACTGCATGAGTTAGGAAATTGACTTGAGTGATCCTGATTTATTTCCCACAGCTGTTTTTTCAGAGTGTCATAGCTTTGTAGTACAGCCTGAAGAACATGTTTTAAGAGTCATATCATTTTATAAATTTATTTATTTTATTTTTGGCTGCATTGGGTCTTCATTGCTGCGAGCGGGCTTTCTCTAGTTGCGGCGAGCGGGGGCTACTCTTCATTGCGGTGCGTGGGCTTCTCATTGCGGTGGTTTCTGTTGTTGCGGAGCACAGGCTCTAGGTGCACGGGCTTCGGTAGCTGTGGCTCGTGGGCTGAGTAGTTGTGGCACGCGGGCTCAGTAGTTGTGGAACACGGGCTTAGTTGCCCCATGGCATGTGGGATCTTCCCGGACCAGGGCTCGAGCCCGAGTTACCTGCATTGGCAGGCAGATTCTTAACCACTGCGCCACCAGGAAAGCCCCAAGAATCATATCATTTTAATAGGCTATTATTTAGCAGCTGTTTGTTCCGGAGCCTTCCCTGTTTAATATGTGGAATATGTCCTCTTTATTTTGCGCACACGGTGAGCCTGTTTTCCCTCTGTTTGTTCTCGGGAGGCTGTGCTGCTGTCTCTTTAGTGTGAATCTCACCTTCCAACTCTGTGACCCCTTTTGACAACTAACCAGCGTGGCAGGGAGGACCCGGCAGGAGACGGGGAGCCAGGACAAGGGGTCAAGGAACTTCTTTTCCAGCTGCAGTCTGCATCTTGCCAGCAGCCACAGGCAACAAGGGTTCCTGCTGCTTTGGGCACTTCCAGCAACAGCCAGCTGCATGGCCTTGGCAGGGAGATTTCCAATTTCCTTGGACAGAGGTACCATCCCTCACAGGCCAGAGCACCTGCTGCCTGGACCCCCCTCCCCAGAGGTCTGAGTTCTACCCTGCAGAGAGCACTCCTCCAAGCTCCTGCATCCCCAGGGGTTTGAGCTGCTTCAGGTCACTCCTGACTCTACCTCAGAAGGCAAGTCTTGTTTACTCTTCCAGCCTCCTGGCACGTGTGTAACCAATTCCCTTTAAATGAACTCCCTGTATTTTAAATACCTGGAGTGGGGCTTCCCTGGTGGCACAGTGGTTAAGAATCCTCCTGCCAGTGCAGGGGACACGGGTTCGAGCTCTGGTCTGGGAAGATCCCACATGCCGCAGAGCAACTAAGCCCGTGCACCACAACTACTGAGCCACATGCCACAACTACTGAAGCCCACATGCCTACTGCCTGTGCTCGGCAACAAGAGAAGCCACTGCAGTGAGAAGCCCGCGCACCGCAAGGAAGACCCAACGCATCCAAAAGTAAAAAAATAAATTAAATGAATAAACAAATACCTGGGGTGGTTTCTGTTTTCCTCAGCAGACCAAGAAACTTGGTCTGGGTTTCAGTTCGATTGAAAGCCTTTGGTCAATTTTGAAATCACAGCTTATCTTTCTAATAAAGCTTAAGACCTACAATATTAACTACTGTAAAATGAACATGCTCTAATGTCTAAAGACTTTTTTTTAAGGATTAGAAATGAAAAAAGCCAAGGCATTATTAAAAGACCAGGCAGGTGACTTCCCTGATGGAGCAGTGGTTGGGAATCCACCTGCTAATGCAGGGGACATGGGTTCGAGCCCTGGTTCGGGAAGATCCCACATGCCGCAGAGCAACTAAGCCCGTGCGCCACAACTACTGAGCCCACGTGCCTAGAGCCTGTGCTCCACAACAAGAGAAGCCACCACAATAAGAAGCCAGCACACCACAATGAAGAGTAGTGCCCGCACACCACATCCAAGAGTAGCCCCCGCTCGCCACAACTAGAGAAAGCCTGTGCGCAGCAATGAAGACCAAACACAGCCAAAAATAAATAAATAAAATAGATAAATAAATTAAAAAGATGCATCCTTATTTCAGAGGTTAAAATGCGCCCCTTAGATCAATGAAGCAGGGTATAGCAGATATTCTGCCTGTTTGATTCATTTTGCCCTTTCATGGCATCCAAGCTAGCAGGTGGCTGCTTTACCTATGCAAGACTGAGTTGTAAATTAGAGCGTCAATATTTTGAAATACTCAGCAGGAGAAAGTTCCATTGGGGTTAAAATCCATTTGCCTTATCACAAGAACTGTCAACATTACTTTTGCCAATGAAAGAAAAGGGAAAGCTGTTAGGTTAATTTTTAAACTTTTTACCCTGACATATAGCATAAACACTTACTACATAAATAAAACTGAAATGTATGGTAGATTAGTTTCCTAAAGTTGCTGGACCAAAGTATTATTAATTGGGTGCCTTAAAATAATAAGAAATTATTCTCTCACAGTTCTGGAGGCCAGAGGTCCAAAATCAGAATCACCAGGTCGAAGTCAAGGTGTGGGGACTTCCCTGGCGGTCCAGTGGTTAAGACTCCGCGCTTCCACTGCAGGGGGCGTGGGTTAAATCCCTGATGGGTGAACTAAGATCCCGCATGCCGCAGCACCATGCAGTGAGGCCAAAATATTTTTTAAAAAAAAAAGAAAGAAAGAAAGAAATCAAGGTGTGGGCAAGGCTATGCTCCTTCCAGAGGCTCTTAAGGGAGAATCTGTTCTTTACCTCCTCCAGCTTTTAATGGTTACCAGCAGTCCTTGGCTTGTGGCCACATGACTCCAATTTTCAAGGCCAGCATCTTCAAATCTCTCTCTGATCCATCTTTACATCACCTTCTCTTCTGTGTGTGTCAAATATTTCTCTGCCCCCCTCACATAAGGATACATGTAATTGCATTTAGGACCTGCCCAGATAACCTAAGATTATCACCCATCTCAAGATCACTAATTTAATCAGATTTGCAATCATCTTTTTTTGTTATATAAGGTAACATTTGGTGGTTCCAGGAATTAGGACTTGGATACCATTTACAAGGACATTTTTCAGCCTACCACGTACAATTTAAGAAATAGTATGAAGCAAACTCCTTAGCCACCACCACCCAGGTTAAGCAATAGAACATTGCCTCACCCAATTTCTTCCCACACACACTAGAGGAAAATTGCTGTATAGTCTAATCATGAGAAAATATTAGACAGACTGAAACTGAAGGGCATTCTGCAACATACTCAGCCAATATCCTTCAAAACTGTCAAGGTCATGGAAGACAAGGGAAAACTGAAAACTCACAAATTGGAGGAAACTAAGGACATAGGACAACTAGATACAATGTAGCATCCTCGATGGGTCTTGGAACATTCAAATAAAGCCTGTCGTTTTGTTAATAGTATCATGCTGTTAATTTCTTAGTTCTGACGAATACACCATTGTTATTAGTTTGTTTGCATTAAGGGAAGCTGGGTGAAGGGTATAGAAGTTTCTGTACTAGCTCTGCAAATTTACTTACTAAATATGAACTTATTCCAAACTGAAAAGTTGATTTGTAGAAAAATCAGTACCCCACCAGAACGGAAAGAAAAAATGAAAAAACAAAACACACACAAAACCCTAAACTAAACTAAAAATATAAACAAAACTGAAAACACCAGGTGTTTAGCCATTCATCTGTTGATGGACACTTAGTTTGTTTCCATATCTTGGCTATCGTACATAACGGCTGCTATGAACGTCAGGGTGCATGTGTCTTTTCAAATTCGTGTTTTTGTTTTTTGAGGATATATACCCAGGAGTGGAATTGCTGGGTCATAACGTGGTTCTATTTTTAATTTTCTGAGAAGCCTCCATACTGTTTTCCACAGTGGCTGCAACCTCCTGTGTACTTTAAAACCTCTCTAGATTACTTATAATACCTAATACAATGTAAATAGTTATAAATACCATGTAAATGCTGTGTTAATAGTTGCCAGCAGGCAGCAAATTCAAGTTTTCAATGAGTCCACTGATACAAAACAGCATGAAAACAAAAATCTCACAAAACAGCGTTGAGTGAAAGAAGTCCTATTTTATTTCACTTTCGCCTCTCAGACGTGGCTGGTAGGGGCGTGAATTAATACATCAGCAAATCCTGTTGGTCTGATCTTTGACCTGCACCCAGAATTCTATCACTTCTTGCCCCAGCCTGCCTCTGCTGCCATCCCCGTCACCTGGACTCTTTCCATTTACAGCAGGTCAAGGTCCTTTTCGGCTCTGGCCTCTTTCCTGGCTCTGGGCTCAGTCCTAGAAAAGCTTTCATGCTCACCGTGGGCTTACAAGGCTCTGAAGCATCTGGCCCCTCTCGTCTTCGCCCTCATATTCCACCATCTCCTGGCTTGCTCACTCCGTTCCAGACACACTAGCCTCCTCCAAGTTCCTGGGACACATATGGCACCCTCCAGACTTAGGGCCTTTGCACTGGCTGTTCTCTTGGCTTGGGTTGCTCTTCCCCCCAGAAGCCCTCATGGCTCACCCCTCACCTGCTTCAGGTGGCCTCTCCAATGCCACTTTCTGCAGGGAATGAGATGATATTAGGGAATTGTTAATTTCATTAGGTGTGGTACAAGGATTTATAGCAGAGGAGAATGTCCTCATTGTTGGAAATACAAAGAGAAGCTGGGGGGTGGAGGGAGTGAAGATGTGTGAAATGAATTCTAATCTGGTTCAACAGATATAGAAATATCAGACAGGGCTTCCCTGGTGGCGCAGTGGTTGAGAGTCCGCCTGCTGATGCAGGGGATACGGGTTCGTGCCCCGGTCCGGGAAGATCCCACATGCCGCGGAGTGGCTGGGCCTGTCAGCCATGGCTGCTGACTCTGCGCATCTGGAGCCTGTGCTCCGCAACAGGAGAGGCCACAGCAGTGAGAGGCCCGCGTACCACAAAAAAAAAAAAAAAGAAAGAAAGAAATATCAGACAGAAGAAGCAAATGTGGCAAATTGCTGAATGCTGGTGCTGGGTGTGGGAGTGAACTGTACTATACTTTCTACTTTTCTGTACATTTGACATTTTTCCTAACAAAAAGGTTTTCTAAATGACACCTAAGTGAGGCTTTTCCTGACCACAATATTTAAAATTATACTTCCTTCCAGTACTCCATCATCTTTCCCTGCTTCATTTTTTTCCATAGCACTCATCTTTAACATACACGCATATGAGTTGTATATACTTTATAATAAATATATACATTTAAATGTACAAACATATTATACTTCATGAAATATAAATGAACTTCATGATATAACACCTAAACATAGTATACAAGTATGTAAATGCTTACTAATATATAATATATAAATACAGACTTTATAATATCCATATATACACTTTACAAGAAATATAAATATGTAATATATAAATATACTTATATAAATATACAATAGAAAGTATATAATCTGTAATAGTGATTTTACCAATGTGTGGTATTTACTCTGGTCCCCTGCTGGATCTCCAATCCAAGCCTAAGGGCCTGGCACATCGTAAGCTCTTAAACAACATTTGTGGCATGAATTAATTCCCCTTCCCGGGCCTCAGGAGCAGGATCAAAGTTCCCTGGGAGCAGGTGGTTGTTCTCCTGGGATGTTACGGTGCCCGGAGGGCAAGGTCGCATTTCCTCTGCTCTGTGTGTGTCTAGCTGGATCCCACCAACTTTTAGTGCCATTTTGCTCCCGGTCGCTGCCTCGTCCCGGACAGTGTGACACACTCATGAGCACTTCGCTCATGGGCTTGTTGGGAGATTAAATAGACACAGTTGTCCTATTTAATCTCCCAACAAGCCCATGAGCGAAGTGCTATTATTATTCCCATTTTATAGATGGGGAAACTGAGGCTCAGAGAGGGGGTCACTTTGCCCAAATCCACACAGCTAGAAAACGGAAGAGTTCAGATTTTAACCCATAGTCTAGCCGCGAAGTCCACGTTCTTAACCACTAAACCTTACTTCCTGGGGAGGGCGCGCGGAGGGGTGTGGGTTAAGTCTAACGTGCTTTGCACCCTCTTGCCTTTAATAAATTTAGTTTCTTGGAAGAAACATTTCCTGGCCACTGGGATTTGAGTATGTGTGTGGAGAGGGATCCCATTAACCCTCCCTGGCTGCTTGGCCTGTCCACCTCGCAATAACGAAGGCCCGACGCCACCTGGGTCACTTTCAGCATCCGCAGATTTCCACCGACCCAGAGCCGCGACCTGAGGCCTAAGCCTAGCGACCACTGACGTCATGAGATTTCAGCCATCCGATTGGCTACGCTTTCTGCCAGCTTCTCTGTCAACTGAGAAATCGGCAGGGTGGGCTGGAATAGGGATTCTTAATCAGGAGTTATGGATCAGGGCTGGACTCCTAAATCTTTTGAAATCACATGCAAATTGTGGGCATATAGCATAAACCTTGATTTAGGATATAGGCGCGGGTTTGTGAGGGGCTGGGGGGAGAGACATCCTGAGTTACCCAGCCCCTTATCACTGGAGTAACATGGGCAGAGAACCTCTGAATCTTAGCATTCCCATCTGTAAATGGAGAGGAAGGAAATAGGGTAGGTGCCTAGTACCCGTTCAGAGAAAGCCTCGGTAAAATGCTAGCCATTATTTGACTATTATGGGCAGCCTTTAGCATTCTGTACATTTAACGCATTGTGCGTGTGTGTTAAAATTCATATAACATAAAATTCAACATTTTAACTATTTTAATGTATACAATTCTGGGAGTTCCCTGGCGGTCCAGTGGTTAAGACTCGGCACTATTTTTTTTTTTTTTTTTTTTTTTTTTTTTTTTTTTTTTGCGGTACGCGGGCCTCTCACTGTTGCAGCCTCTCCTGTATGTGGGATCCTCCCGGACCGGGGCACGAACCCGCGTCTCCTGCATTGGCAGGCGGACTCTCAACCACTGTGCCACCAGGGAAGCCCCCTTTGCCTCTTTTTGATTTGGGTTGTCTCTCAAGTTGTAGGAATCTAGTGGGAGGAGCAGGGAGTTGTAGGAGCCTTTATAGATTCTGGATCTAGACCTTTATCAGGTATATGATTTGCAAATATTTTTCCCGTTTGTGGGTTGTCTTTTCACTCTCCTAATAGTATCCTTTGATGCACAAAATTTTTAATTTTGATGAAGTCCAATTTATCTATTTTCTTCTTCTGTTGCCTGTGCTTTTGGTGTCCTAAGAAACCATCGCCAAATCAAAAGTCATGACGATTTATCCCTAGTTTTTCTTCTAAGAGTTTTATAGTTTTAGCTCTTACATTTAAGACTTTGATGATTTAATTTTTGTATCTGGTATGATGTAGGGGTACAACTTCAGACTTTTGCATGGAGATATCCAGCTGTTCCAGCACCATTTATTGAAGAGTCTATTCTTTCCTCCATTGAATCGACTTGGCTCCCTTGTCAAAAATCAACTGGCCGGGACTTCCCTGGTGGTCCAATGCATAAGACTCCGTGCTCCCAATGCAGGCAACCCGGGTTCAATCCCTGGTCGGTGAGCCCACATGCATGCTGCAACTAAGACCCAGTGCAGCCATAATAAATAAATATATTTTTTTAAAAAATCAATTGGCCGTTGATGTATAGATTTCTGGACTCTCAGTCTACTCCACTGATTTCTATGTCTTTATGCCAGTACCACACTCTTTTGATTACTGTAGCTTTGTAATCAGGTTTGAAATCGAGAAGTGTGAATCTTCCAACTTTGTTCTTTTCCAAGATTGTTTCCGTATGTGGGGTCTCTTGCAATTCCATATGAAGTTCAGGGTCACCTTTTCCATTTCTGCAAATAAAGGCTGGGTTTTTGTTTTGTCTTGTTTTGGGATTTTGATAAGGATTGAATTGGATCCCTAGATTTCTTTGGGGAGTATTGTCATCTTAATAATATTGTCTTACAATCCATGAATGCAGGACACCTTCCCATTTATTTATGTTGCCTTTAATTTCTTTCAGCCATGTTTGTCAGATTTCAGTGCATGAGACTTTTCTCTCCTTGCTCAAATTCATTTATACATATTGTATTCTTTTTGATGCTATTGTAAAGGGAACTGCTTTCTTAATTTCCTTTTCAGATCGTTCATTGCTAATGTAAAAAATATAACTGATTTTGTGTGTTGATCTTGTACCTGCAACTCTGCAGAAATTATTTATTAGCTCTAAAAGGTTTTTATTTATTTATTTTTTGGCTGTGTTGGATCTTCGTTGCATGCGTTTCTCTAGTTGCGGCGAGCGGGGGGGGGGGTTCTGACACTTTTTTTGTGTGGATCCTTTAGCATTTTCTATGTATAAGATCATGTTATCTGCAGATAAAGATAGTCTTGCTTCTGCCTTTACAACTTAACTGCCTTTTATTTTGTTTTTCTAGTTTAATTGCTCTGGATAGAACTTCCAGTAGATTTTTGAATAGAAGAGGCAAAGGCAGCATCATTTTTTGCTCCCGATGTTAGAAGGAAAGCTTTCACTCTTTCACCATTGAGTGCAATATATGCTGAGGGCTTTTCTTAAATACCCAAACCAGTGTTTCTTTTCTAAAAAAAATGTATTGAAATATAGTTGATTTACAATGCTGTGTTAATTTCTGCTGTACAGCACAGTGATTCAGTTATACATATATAATATATACATTCTTTTTCACATTCTTTTCCATTATGGCTTATCACAGGATATTGACTATAGTTCCCTGTGCTGTACAGTGGGACCTTGCTGCTTATCCATCCTATACACAGGAGTTTGCATCTGCTAATCCCAAACTCGTAATCCTTCCCTCCCCGCGCCCGCCTCAAGCCAGTGTTTCTTAAACACCTCCTAAGAGGAGTCTTCTCAAACAGGTGTCCCTCCAGATGTTTGTAAATTTTTATAGTGCAATAAAGCTGTTTTTAGCCAATCACATTGAAAACTGATGAAATTTTTTTGGGTGCTCCCACTGTAGATCCCCTTTCTGCTCTTTCCGCCTTTGAGGCTTTAGCCCAACTTTGGCCGCCAGATGGCGGTGGAGGCATCTCGCAGCAGCGCCTGAGACCGGAGCTCGCAGTGATTGCTACGATAGCTGAGATTTCTTTACCGTTTATTTTATTTTTTAAGTTTATTTTTGGCTGCATTGGGTCTTCCTTGCTGCGTGCGGGCTTCCTCTCTTTGCGGAGAGCGGGGGTTGCTCTTCGTTGTGGTGCGCGGGCTTCTCACTGCGGTGGCTCCTCTTGTTGCGGAGCACAGGCTCCAGGTGCGCGGGCTTCAGTAGTTGTGGCACACAGGCTCAGTAGTTGTGGCGCACGGGCTTAGTTGCTCCGCGGCATGTGGGATCTTCCTGGACCAGGGCTCGAACCTGTGTTCCCTGAATTGGCAGGCGGATTCTTAACCACTGCACTACCAGGGAAATCCCCTCAATTTAATTTTATTCTTCATTATTTTGTCTTATAACAAGGAAAAGTTATTTATTTATTTATTTGCTTATTTATTTATTTATTGAATATTCACATCATCATTTTTATA
The DNA here is from genome assembly GCF_963455315.2 of Globicephala melas. Taxonomy (NCBI): domain Eukaryota; kingdom Metazoa; phylum Chordata; class Mammalia; order Artiodactyla; family Delphinidae; genus Globicephala; species Globicephala melas. The sequence continues at coordinate 7,490,015 of NC_083332.1, read as the reverse complement.
TATTACTGGATGTTCCTGCATAGAACATAAGTGATTTTTATAAATTTCTTTGATTGTTTCATCACTTAGAATTGGTGTTTAGCGTTCACCGTAGACTAAATCTGATTTTTTGGACTTATTAATTATTGTTTGCTTTTTAGAAACCAGTAACAATGTTTGTATCCAAAAGCATGATTGTCGAACATGATTAGTGAAATTGAGGCATTTACAGCTTCAGATAAACAAATTTACAAAATGGTTTTATTATGTATGAATCCAAGGATTTTTTGGTGACCTTTTCAGAATTCTGATTAAACGAAATGAAGATTCCCATTTTGGTTCTTTCCACTTAGTGTATATTTATTATTTTCTAATGAAGAACATCCTTAAGCATGAAGATGACATAATATTTTGAACAAAATCAATTTTCTAAAGCCATTAAGATCTACAGTCCCCTAAGTATTAAGCTGTATTAAATACCTTAATCTATACAACTGTTCATTTTTCCACAGAATTCAACAACTTTTTCAATAAAGCTGAAAAATCAGAATCACAAGGCAAATTCAGTTGTCAAAAATTATAAGAGCGGGCTTCCCTGGTGGCCCAGTGGTTGAAAGTCCACCTGCCGATGCAGGGGACACGGGTTCGTGTCCCGGTCCGGGAAGATTCCACATGCCGCGGAGCGGCTGGGTCCGTGAGCCATGGCCGCTGAGCCTGCGCGTCCGGAGCCTGTGCTCCGCAACGGGAGAGGCCACAGCAGTGAGAGGCCCGCGTACCGCAAAAAAAAAAAATAATAATAACAAGAGCAATTTTATAGTGCTTTCTACATGTCAGGCCCTGTTCTAAGCACTTTACATTTAATCACTCATTTAATCCTCAGTATAGCCTTAATGGGTGGGTACTATGATCTTCATTTAAGAAACGAGAAAACTGAAGTTCAGAGAGGTGCACTCACTTCCCCAACATCACACAGCTGTTAGGGGATTTAAAAAAAAAATAGTTGATCTTTACTTAGGCAACATATGAGGTTTATCTGAAATGTGAATGTGTGTACCCCAATAATTCTCATCTGCAACCTAAGTGTCTTATTCACATTGAAAAGTGATCAAATGAAGCAATAATGCTAAGTAAGCCTGCTGGAATCTTCCTACGGAATGTCTGTCTCAAACAGAAAAAGCTTGGACCCTTTAAAATGTCTACGAATGCAAAACAAGAAACAAAGTTCTTTTATGTGATAAATTGCAACCATATCAGATTTGTTGCTTATTTTGTTATTTAACCAACACTGACATCGGTTTGCTAAGTGCCAGGCATTGTCCGTGGACAGCAGTTCTTAAACTTTTTGGTCCTGAGACCAAAAATCACTTTACACTCTTAAAAATCACTGAGAATGGGCTTCCCTGGTGACGCAGTGGTTGAGAGTCCGCCTGCCGATGCAGGGGACACGGGTTCATGCCCCGGTCCGGGAAGATCCCACATGCCGCGGAGCGGCTGGGCCCGTGAGCCATGGCCACTGAGCCTGCGCGTCCGGAGCCTGTGCTCCGCAACGGGAGAGGCCACAACAGTGAGAGGCCCGCGTACCGCAAAAAAAAAAAAAAAAAAAGAAAAGAAAAGAAAAAAAAAATCACTGGGAACATTTAAGAACTTTAGTTTATGTGGGTTACATCTATTCATATTTATAGAATTAGAAATTATGACAGAAAATTAACAAAATATTCATTCATTCACTTAAGAATAACAGTAGTTAACCTATTGCATGTCAACATATGTCTCTGTTTACTCTCAGGTGCTTCTGCCTCAAGTGATTTTTGAAAAGTAAGTTTAGGGACTTCCCCGGTGGTCCAGTGGTAAAGAATCCGCCTTCCAATGCAGGGGACGCGGGTTGCATCCCTAGTCGGGGAACTACGATCCCACATGCCACGGGGCAACTCAGTCCGCGCACCGCAACTACTGAGCTCGCATGCCTCAATGAGAGAGCCTGTGTGCTGCAAACTACAGAGCCCACGTGCTCTGGAGCCCGTGCGCTGCAACAAAAGATCCCATGTGCCTCAACGAAGATCCCGCTTGCAGCAACTAAGACCCGACACAGCTAAAAAAAAAAACGTGAGTTTATACTGTATAGCACAGATAACTGTATTCAATATGCTATGAGAAACCATAATGGAAAAGAATATTTTACAAAAAGAATATATATATATGTATAACTGACTTTGCTGTATAGCAGTAATTAACACAACATCGTAAATCCACTATACTTCAATAAATATATACATATAAATAAAATTTTTAAAAAGAAAGAAAAAGTGAGTTTACCTCTCTGAGCCTGTTTCCTCAGGAGGACCTCTGCCTTTTTTATCTCAAAACGATGGCTATGTCAATAAAAAAAAAATGTTACCTGCCATATCAGTAAATAAACGATGCTGCAGCTATCAAGCCCTTACATTACTGCTGCCCTACTGATGAGCCCTGAGGGAACTCAAGACATAAACAGGATGCCACCCATCAAGCAGTCAACTGCTGCCGACACCCCAAGCCCCACCCCCCGACGGTGCACCCAGAGGAGACTCAGGATAAGAAAGCACAGGATACTGGCCCCAGATAGCTGAGGTGCAAATCAAAGGAATGATTTCAATGAGCCCAGACTCTTGCATCTTCCCATACATAGAAAAGTGTGGGAGTTCCCTGGTGGCCTAATGGTTAGGATTCTGGGCTTTTACTGCCGTGGGCCAGGTTCAATCCCTGTTGGGGATCTGAGATCCTGCAAGCCAGCGAGGCTGGGCAAAACAAAAACAAAAACAAGGCACTAAATCCCTTAACTTGAGGTATCCGGTTTTCTTTCTTTCTTTTTTTTAAGATTTTTTTTTCATGTGGACCATTTTTAAAGTCTTTATTGAATTTGTTACAATATTGCTTCAGCTGTATGTTTTGGTTTTTTGGCCACAAGGCATGTGGGGTCTTAGCTCCCTGACCAGGGATCGAACCCGCACCCCCGCATTGGAAGGCAAAGTTGTTACCGAGTCCAAGCTCGCTCTGCTCCCGCACGACAGGCCAATAACTCGGAGACGAGGTGTTGAGGCAAAGAATAACGACTTTATTCAGAAAGCTGGCAGACTGAGAAGATGGCAGAGTAGTGTCTCAAAATAACCATCTTATTGGGGTCTGAATGCCAGTTTCTTTTATAGAACAGAGACGGGGAGGAGGTGAGGAAGTAAAGTAAAAAGGCCATTCATTTGGCCAGGCTCGGCCAGCATGGGGAGGGGATGTATTAATTTCTTTCCTGCAGCCATTCACAGGTGGGCAGGGTCAGGTTGTCTCCCTGTGAGCTGAACAAAGGCACTTTAGTCTAACATTCAGGCAGAGGGGCAGGGTTCCCTGAGGCAGGCCATTATGTATGATTATAATAACAAAAGCAACTGAAAGCAAAGGTCAAAGTCAAAGAAACAGATCCAACTTGGAGTCAAAATTGACTCTTCCCCATTACAAAGTCTTAACCACTGGACTGCCAGGGAAGTCCCTGGTTTTCTTTAACTAACAGTAATGTTTTGACGTTCTGACTACCTGGTCTTCGTTGCAAAAACTCCTATATATCCTGGCTCCCCCCACCCCCCTGCCTCTTCAGAGCAGTATCTTAGAGCAATCTAAGTTGCTGTGTCTCTGGCTTAAGTCCCCAGTTTTTTCTGCCAAATAAAACATAATTCTCAACTTTCAGTTTGCGTAATTTTTTCCCAGGCAACAGCTACTTACCCCTTCCTGATCATTCCCTTAGGACTCAAATCTAAGATAAAAATCTGGCTTAGGTCTTCATTTGGGACCAAGTCTAGAATCAGGGATTCTCCCTGGATGCAGTCAGTTCTAGCCATTCCGAGATGCACAGAAGCAAAGAAGCTTTTGACTGCAAGTCACACACACACACACACACACACACACACACACACACACACATACAACTGCAAATTACAAAAGATAAAGGACCTGACAAAAGTGACTTAAGTGGGTTTTTGTTTTGGCTTTTTTTTTTTTAACAAAACAATCCAGAAATCAGACATTTCCCAGTTGGAGGAGCTGGGTCTTTCAGTGAGCAGGCCTTGGCACTCTTGGCCAAGAAATGGCTGCAGCAGCTCCAAGCATCACACTTGCAGGTAATCCCAGACAAAGCAGGTAGAGAAGAAAAGAAGAGGTAGCTCTTCTGGAGTGTTTTATCGAGGGAAGACAGCTTTCCCAGAGGCCTCCAGGCAAATTTCCCCCTGTGTCCCCTTGGCCTGTGGCCTTCCCTTGAGCAACGATTGACAAAAGGGAATGGGGGGGTGGCACTGGTTGGCTGCTGACCCCAAAATCAGAATTCTAGTCCCAAAGTTGATGGCTGCTGGACAGGCCACAGGTGGAGTCTGCCCAATAGTCCCACAGGGTCTCCCTCCAACAAACTGGATCAGAGGTCAGGTGGCAGACCCCAGGTTACACACCAAGCAGAAAACAGAGGCAGGTTTGAAGCCAGATCTGCAACCAGTTATACCTGGTCCTGCAGGGGCAGCTCTGGGTGTAGAAAGACCCCTTCTGGGTCAAACTGGAGGCCAGGAGAAAGGTCCAGGCAGGAGACAAGCTCTGAGCTGAAGCCAAGAAGAAGAGACAGACAGGGCAGAGTCTGGGGAAGGAGGACAGGGCTGGGGACTCATGGGCTTTGGGGGAAGGGGTACAGAGCTGAGGGGTCTGGCCTAGTGACTGGAATATACCAGGGGGCTGTCCCCAAGATGCGGCAGCGGGGGAGGCACGGCTTAGTGGGGGAAGATGCTAAGCTCAATTTGTGAGGAAGTGGAAAAATCTCTCCCGTCAGAGAAACCGCCAGGACACTGGGGCCTTGGATTTCTGGGCCCTTGAAAATGAAATGGGCTGAACGCGGGGATTCCTGGTTAAGACCCTAGAGTCCCTGAGTTGCATCATTGGAGATGACACCTAATGGCTTGTTCTTTGGCATTTTATTTCAAAATTGCAGCTAGGAAAAAAACAGCAGCACCGGTTGATCCGGCCTGAAAATGGAGATGCAGAGTCTGAGTCAAGGTGTATCCTTGACCCCACAACACGGAGCAGCGGGGAGTCCAGGTCCCCAAGGCCTGAGTGGCGGGGCTAGGGGCCAAGACGCCTGGGTCGGGCCCTTATGGCTTTGGGAGTGTAACGTGGGGGCACCGGAAACCCAGGCGTCCCGGGCCGCCGCCTTCTATTTCATATTGCACTTCAGGTGAATCACTGGTATGAAGGCGAAGATCCAACAGGCACTGGATGCTACAGGTCGGTGGATCCGTGGAGTGGTCCGGCACAGCCCGCAGCATCACACAGGTAGCATCCACTCGTGGGCTTTTGCTCCATACTGCGGGATAACACAGGCGGAGGTGAGGGGAAGCCACACTACAACTCCCAGCAGGCCCTGCGGCGTCCCAGGCTGCGTGCTGGCGAAGTTGCGCCCCAGGACCTCATGGGAAGTGTATTCCACTTCCCAGAAGCCCACCAACAATCACGGGGAGGGGGAGTCGTGGCAAGTATGGCGCAGAGGCTCACGGGAGATGTAATTCTGCAAAGAGGAGTTCTTGTAAGACCCTGAAGGCTCTGGGAAAAAGTCGTTTTCAGCTGAGTCAAGAGGTGTAGTTCTAGGTCCGGGTGCACAGGAGTTTACAGACGCTCACACGAGTGCCAGGAAAGGCAAGATACCTCGGTCCAGACGAATGAAGATACCTCCAGAGGCTTATGAGAGGAAACATTCCTAGGCCACAGAGGGGGCCACGGTCCAGAGGCTTGTAGGAGCAAGATTTCTCAGGCCAGAGGAATAGCCCAGGGCTCCTGGGGATCCTTGGGGATCGGACCTCAGTGGCCAGAAGGCTGGCTTAAGGTCCCGTAAGCTCATGGGATGGGGATTTCTCAAGCCAGGGCTCCAGAGGTGCACAGAAAAGGATCATTTAGCCCCAAGAAGTGTGCTAGGACGCAGAGGCTCAAGGAAAGCAAACTCAATCCCGGGCCCAGAGGCTGATGGGAGGAGCCATTATCAGCCTGTGGGACTATGGGGGAGGGGGAGGGGAGCCTCAGTCCAGAGGCTCCCGGGATGTGAATTTCTGTGCGAAACGGAACAAGCATCCAGCCCATTTCCCAGCAAGTGCACCTCACCTGGATCGCCTTCAGCTCCTTGTGGAAGCGGAGGATAAGCTCAGGCCCATTTTCCATGGTGGGAATGTGGAGGTGCTGGGGAAGAAAGGGCCGTGAGGAGGCGCCCCTCCCCCTTATTCTCTCTCATGGCCAAGGGCAGCCCTTCCTCACCTTGCCTTGGTACAGGATTCGGTGCACAGGGCAGACCTGGCAAGCGGTCCCTGAACCGAAGACTTCTCGAACCCGGCCGTCCTCCAGCGCCTGCAGGAACTCCTTCATGGTGATCTTACGCTCTGCCACCCGGAACTCACCCTGTGAGGCAAGACACAGATACGTCTGAGCCCGGTGGTGGGCTGCCCTGCTGCAGAGCCCTGTCGCTCCCTCTGTAAGGACAGCGCCTGGGAGGAGGAGGAGGGAAGACGTGCCATTGTGCCCCAGCCCACCCCGACCACCCCTCCCATACTCTGGCCCCCCAACCTAGCAGTACCCCAGCACTCCGGCCATCCAAAGACACTGTGCCCTCACCCAGGTCCGAGCCAGGTCCAGCAGACTCTGTCGAACTACTCCAGGCAGGATGACACCGTCCAGTGGGGGGGTCACCAGTTCCAGCGCTGGGTCAGGTGTACGAGATGGGGGCTTACCTGACACCCTCAGGCACACCCTCCCATCCTCTTAGGGGCCACCCCACGCGCCCCTAACCCCTGAGACCTGCAATCCACTAAGCATTCTGCTCCCACCCACTTCTCCCAGGGCTTGGCTTGGGTCATGGGTGGGCTCACCCCCATCCTCGTGGGTCCAGAAGATGAAGATGTTCATGGTGCCCACCTCAGTGAGCTGGTGGTCAGGCCCGTACAGCCACAGGACCTGTTCACACCCCTTCTTTAGGGCCTCCTGCTGCACAAACACGGTGGGCCCGTAATTCCTGGTGGACAGCAACACGGTGGACCAGGGTAAGGCACTCCCATCCTCCCCCAGCGTGGCCCGACATGGGGACACGACCAGGGCTGACCCTGCTCCTCCCCCACTCACAGCCCTTCCATGGCTCCCCAGTGGCCGCAGGACAGAATCCCTGGCCAGTAGCCTGGGGTCAAGTCTCTCAATCACCCCTCCTCCTTCTCTCCTCTCTCCAGATCACAAATGCACCACTGTTTCCTCTGCAGATCCCCCTCCTCACCCAGTTCCTCAACTGACCAAATGCTCCAATGTCCCTCAAAACCACCTGTGATGTCACCTCCTCTGTGAGGCGTTACTGAACCTCCAGGATGGGTTTCAGGCCTTCTCTGGGCTCTCCCAGGAAATTGGGCCACCTCTATGTTTTCCCAGATCGCCCTGTTTTAACACTCACTGTCTCTCACCCAGAGCGGACCTCACCCCTTCCCTGCTCACAAACCTCCCATGGCTCCCCACTGCCTCTGGGACAAGATCCCAGCCCTTCAGTCCAGTGTTCAGGGCTGGGCCTGCTCCGGGACCACCTGTTAAGCCTTTTGCAAAAACCAGACTCATTTTTCCTTCCCTGACTCTGCCCCTCCTCCCTGCCCCTACACATGTGTTCTGAGGATTAGAAATTGTTTACCATTTTTGTATCCAGGAAACCATCTCCTCTCTACCCATCAGACCTCCTCCGTGAAGACTTTTACAATGTCCCGGTCACCTCCACCAGTGCACATGCTGCCCCAGATACTGGGGCTCCCACCAACCTGGGAGCCCCTGGAGGGCAGGGCCCGGATCTGATTCATCTGTGTCCCCCAGCTTCACCCAGCATAGGGCCTGGCCCTCAGGAGACCTCACAAGATGTATTTTGAAAGGACCCAAATGAACTCTCAGCTGGGGCCACACTTGCTGTCCCAACACACCCTTACCCCGCCCTCTGCCTTATCCCTGTCCTAACCCTCCTCGCCCTGCTGAGCCAAGGACCCTGGAAAGACAGATGTACACAGAAAGTCCACACACAGGGTGATGGGCGCTGGAGCCCCAGGGAACTATGGGAGCTGGCGGAGCTTGGGTTTTCAGGGGAGGCTACCTGGAGGAGAGACCAGTGAGCTAAGTGTAAACTTCATTTCTGGAGGCTTCCCTGAGGGCCAGTCTGAGTTTCTCCACTTACCTCCACCCAACCCCTTCCAGTCTCTGGGCCGATTTGTCCACAGCACTTAGCACACACCCTGGTACCCGCCCCTCCATCCCCGCACCACGGTGCCAATGACAGTACATCCCAACATGGAAGCACAGCTGTCCCCAACCACGTGAAACAGGACGAGAAGACCAGTGGACATCCAAAGACACACCTTGTGTCTCTGACACCCAGTGCACCAGACCCGCGGCGGGGGGTGAGGGACTACTTACCCCCCCAGCTTGTAGTCACCGACCCCACCCACCCAGGCCCGGATGAATGATGGGTCGGCCAGGAGAGAGACAGGGCTCAAGGCATCTCCAGGGAAGTACGCGCCCACCGGGCAGAGAATGACGAACAGGAGGGCTCGCGTGGGGTTGCCGACACCTAGCGAGGGCTGAGATGGGTAGAAGCGGGCATCAGGGATCCAGGAGTCCAGGCCCCCGGCCGCTCCCCTGACCCATGTCTGGGTCCCCACCCCTCCCCCAAGTGTGGCTCCCCACCCCACCCCCAGCCCTGGGAGCCAGCCCACCTCGTTCCCAATTAACACAGGCCGCACGTAGAGGCTGGTGCCGGAGCTGTCGGGAACCCAGTCCTTGTCAACTTCCACCAGCCGGCGGATGCACTGGAGCAACTCGACCTTGTCAAAACTCTGGGCGGGATGAAGATGAGTCATGGGGCCCTCGCGACCCTGGACCCAGCCCGCCGCTCCCCCTGCCACCCGCTCACCGGCAGGCAGAGGCGCAGGGCAGAGCGCAGCATCCGGTCCATGTTGAGCCAAGGTCGGAAGAGGCGCACGCACTGGTCCGTGCCTTTGAACGCCTTCATGCCTTCAAAGAGCTGCAGGGACAGGCAGGCGGGCGATCAGGGCTAGGGGACCAGCTCAGCCAGCCAGGGACAGAGGCCGATACACAGGGATACAGACACAGAAAAAAAGGCAGAGAGCGGCGGAAGAGACTAACCTACTAGCACAGAGAGGGGGAGAAAAAGAGAGAGAAAAGAACCAGAAAGACCAAGAGAGGAGAGAGCAAAGGGCAGAGGCCAGAGAAAGCAGAACAGAGAGACCCAGAGCAGGGAGAATGCTTTGCTTAAACCCTTCCTGTGTTATTAGGACGATTTCTTTTTTTTTTTTTTTAGGACTATTTCTCAGGAATGAGGACGATATGGAAGTTACTTTCTTTTTAAAATTAATTAATTAATTATTATTATTTTTTTGGCCACACCACAGGGCTTGTGGGAATCTTAGTTCCCCCACCAGGGATTGAACCCGGGCCTTCAACAGTGATACCACAGAGTCTTTTTTTTTTTTTTTTTTAATATTTATTTATTTGGCTGCAGTGGGTCTTAGTTGTGGTACACAGGATATTTGTTGCAGCGTGCGGGATCTTTAGTTGCGGCATGCGGGATCTAGTTCCCTGACCAGGGATCGGACCCGTGCCCCCTGCATTGGGAGCGGGGAGTCTTGACCACTGGACCACCTGGGAAATCCCAGAAGTTACATTTTTAAAGAGGCTTTGTGGGGATTCAACATCACTAATTATTACAGAAATGCAAATCAAAACCACAACGAGGTACCACCTCACACGGGTCAGAATGGCCATCATTAAAAAGTCTACAAATAACCAGTGCCAGAGAGGGCGTGGAGAAAAGGGAACCTTCCTACACTGTTGGTGGGAATGTAAATTGGTTCAGCCACTATGGAAAACAGTATGGAAGTTCCTCAAAAAACTAAAAATAGAGTTACCATATCATCCAGCTATCCAGACAAAACTCTAATTCGAAAAGATAAATGCACCCCTATGTCCATAGCAGCACTGTTTACAATAGCCAAGACATGGAAGCAACCTAAATGTCCATCAACAAATGAATGGATAGAGAAGAGGTGGTATATATATATATAATGGAATATTACTCAGCCATAAAAAAGAATGAAATAATGCCATTTGCAGCAACATGGATAGACCTAGATATTACCATACTAAGTTAAGTAAGCCAGAAAGAGAAAGACAAATACCATATGGTATCATTTACATGTGGAATCTAAAATATGACACAAATGAACTTATCTACAAAACAGAAACAGACTCACAGACATAGAGAACAGACTTGTGATTGCCAGGGGGAGGCGGAGCAGGGGAGGGATGGATTGGGAGTTTGAGATTAGCAGATGCAAATATTATATGTAAGAATGGATAGGGTTTCCCTGGTGGGGCAGTGGTTGAGAGTCCGCCTGCCAATGCAGGGGACACGGGTTCGTGCCCTGGTCCGGGAAGATCCCACATGCCGCGGAGCGGCTGGGCCCGTGAGCCATGGCCGCTGAGTCTGCGCGTCCAGAGCCTGTGCTCCGCAACGGGAGAGGCCACAGCAGTGAGAGGCCCGCGTACCGCGAAAAAAAAAAAAAGAATGGATAAACAACAAGGTCCTACTATATAGCACAGGGAACCATATTCAATATCCTGTAGTAAACCATAATGGAAAAAATATGGAAAAATATATATACATATACACATTAATATATAACCGAATCACTTTGCTGTACACAAGAAACTAACACAGCATTGTAAATCAGCTATACTTCAATAAAATTTAAAAAAATACCATGTCCAGGAATTCCCTGGCGGTCCAGTGGTTAGGACTCCACACTCTCACTGCCGAGGCCCTGGGTTCAATCCCTGGTTGGGGAACTAAAATCCTACAAGCCACGTGGTGTGGCCAAACACCAACAACAGCCAGGGTTTGCTTCCAAATCATACAGAAAGGGTAAAGTGTTAGCGAAGTCCAGATGAAAGAAGATTGTGACCAACCAGTGCTAACTGATGAAGCAGGGGTTTGGGGGGATGGCGGAATTATTATTATACCTTTATGTTTTGAAATTTCTCATAATAAAAACTTTTTAAAAAGTTGGTCCCCATCCCCGCGCTGTTGTTCTCAGGAGAAAGCCCAAAACCTCCCCTTGGCCTTCCAGGCCCCACAAGGTCTGGCCTCTCTCATCCCCAGCCTCCTATACTCAACGACTACCACTGCCTGCTGGGCCTCTGCTGCTGCCACCATGATGTGGCCTCACTCCCAGATAGGTCAGGGCACCCTGATTCCTCCCCCATGGTTTCATTTTGCTTCTTTCATGTCTGTTTCGCTAGAGACCCGAAGTGCTATGGACAGGGACCAGACCTGAAGTGTCGCTAGAGAACCACCCCCCCCAACCTCACTATGCCCAGTGCTTGGCTCACAGTAGGCTTCTGTTGACTGAATGAATAGACGAATGAATGAAGAATGCAAAATAAACGAGAATAGTCAGAATATTTTGGAAAAAATTTTAAAATAAGGGCAAGAGGTAGGAGGGGGAAGTAGCCTTATCAGATATTAAAACAGCTTCTACACCTACAACACTTAAAACAAAGTGACACTGACATATGAATTGACAGATTGAACAATGGAAGAGACTGGAAAGTGTATTAGAGTGTAACTGAATCACTTTGCTGTACACCTGAAACCAACACAACATTGTAAACCAACTATATTTCAATAAAAATTTTAAAAATATGATTAATTCAGTTCAATGGTGCTGAACCACCAAATATTCATCTCTGGAAAAAGCAAAAATTAAGTTGGATCCCTATCTCGTACTTCACATCAGGAAAAATTCCAGGTGGATTAAAGGTTTAAATGAAAAGAATTTTTTTAAACCATGAAACCAACAGAAGAAAACAAAAGACGACCGTTTCATATTTTGAATTGGGGATGGCGTTCTAAATAAGACGAATCACAGAAACCAAAAAGAAAAGACTGACGTAGGGGTAAGACAGGAATAAAGACGCAGACCTACTGGAGAACGGACTTGAGGACATGGGGAGGGGGAGGGGTGAGCTGTGACAGGGCGAGAGAGAGGCACGGACATATACACACTACCAAACGTAAGGTGGCTCGCTAGCGGGAAGCAGCCGCGCACGGCACAGGGAGATCAGCTCCGCCTGGAGGGGTGGGAGAGGGAGGGTGGGAGGGAGGGGGACGCAAGAGGGAAGAGATATGGGGACACATGTATATGTATAACTGATTCACTTTGTTATACAGCAGAAACTAACACACCGTTGTAAAGCAATTATACCCCAAGAAAGATGTTAAAAAAAAAAGATTGATACATTTCACTGCATAAAAATAAAACAAACTGGGCAGAGGCTTTCAACACATATCACAAATGGTTTGGCTAATATACAAAGTACTCCTACAAATAAACAAATATTGAAACCCACCCTGATAGAAAAATCAGCCAAGAAAATGGACAGTTCACAGAAAGGAACTAAAAATGGCTCTTATGCTTGTGAAAAGACAGTCAACTTCATAATTAGGGGAAAAATGCAAGTTAAAATTACTTTGAGGTGGGCTTCCCTGGTGGCGCAGTGGTTGAGAATCTGCTGCTAATGCAGGGGACACGGGTTCAAGCCCTGGTCTGGGAGGATCCCACATGCCGCGGAGCAACTGGGCCCGTGAACCACAACTACTGAGACTGCGCGTCTGGAGCCTGTGCCCCGCAACAAGAGAGGCCACGATAGTGAGAGGCCCGCGCACCGCGATGAAGAGTGGCCCCCGCTTGCCACAACTAGAGAAAGCCCTCACACAGAAACGAAGACGCAACACAGCAAAAATAAATTAATTAATGAATAAACTCCTACCCCCAACATCTTCTTTAAAAAAAAAAATTACTTTGAGGTAACTTTAAAACCACTTAGGAGATTGGAAGAGATCTAAAAGTTTGACAAGGGTCACCCGGGGTATGGGGAAAACAGGGCCTGCTGGTTAAGTGTGGAAATCAATACAACTTCTGTAGAGGTGGCCATGATTCAACATCTGTCACAATTACAAGCACACATACCCTTTGAGCCAACAGTTGCAGAAATTGAGAGATACACTTGCTCTTAAGGAAGGGAGGTGTTTCCTGGTTTATTGTAATGCTGTTTATAATAGCACAAGACTGGGAACAACCTAAGTGTCCAACGATAGAGGACGGCCTAAACAAGGCGTTGTTAGGATGGAATATTACACAGCAGCAAAAAGAAGGAAAAAGCTCTTCAAGGGTTGTTCAGGAATCTCCAGGCTACGTTAACAGAAGGAAGCAGGATGCCAAAGAGTGAGTGTACCATATGCTGACTTTTATGGGGGAAGAATGGAGTGAAACAATTATACACATCCGTGTTGCCATCCTGAAAGCAGAACTCTGGAAGGACCTGGGGACTGGAACTGGGTGGCGGGGGCTGCTTCAGGGAGGGCAGTGAGGTGGCTGGGGCCTGGGGAGGTATATTTGTTCCTTCTTTTTTGAACTGTGTAAATATATGACCCCCTTTTCAAAAGAGGTGCTTTTAATTGAAAAACATTCCAAATAAAACTAAAAGTTTTAAAATACGGGGAGGAATTCCCTGGCGGTCCAGTGGTTAGGACTTGGCGCTTTCATTGCTGGGGCCCTGGGTTCGATCCCTGGTTGGGGAACTAAGATCCTGCAAGCCGCATGTCCAAATAAATAAATAAATAGATAGATAAGTAGATAAATAAAAATACGGGGAGATAGGACAGAAAGCAGATTAATGGTTGGCAGGTGCTGGGGTCAGGGGCTTGGGGAATGAGTCCTTAATGGGTGTGGGGTTTCTGTTTTGGATGATGAAAAAGTTCTGGAATTAGAGAGTGGAAATGCTCTCTGCCCCACATGGGGAATGTACTCAATACCACTGAACTGTAGACTTTAAAATGGTTAAAATGGTACATTTTATGTTATCTGTATTATTATGTATGTGCATTATTACCACAATAATAAAAAATAACACAAGTGGCTGGGTGTTATTCCACACTGCCCCCAGAGTCAGGATGACACGAGGATGTAATTTCCCATGCCCTCAGCTGGCCTCAGGTCCCCAGGCGTCCTGTGTGAGGACATCACAAAGAACGTTACGCTTTGGATGCCAGGGCCTTAGCTCAACCCCTTCATCTGCACTCACTCAACTAAAGAAAAAGTACTGGGTCCCCAGCCGGAGAACATCCTGGCATGTTAGGCTGAAAAGGGAGGTAAACAAATGCTGGTCTCCAAAAGCCACCTTCCTGGGGGGATCTGTGGACATGTCCTAACTGTCTGTCCTTTGCACCTAACTGCTCCCCAAGCTGGGTCTCCTCTGCACAGAAATGATCGGTTCTAGTCAAATGTCCCGAGTAGGTGGGAAGAAGAAAACTGTCAAAATTATGAAAAGAAAAGAAAAAAAGGAAAACATCCCTAATGTCACAGAACCAAATGCCCTAAGGGACAAAAACTGCAAACCAGCTACTAGAACTGCAATGTGTTCATTCAAATTTTGTCACAATTAAAGCTTCCACAGAAAGACTTTGCTTTCAGCCATAGCATGAAGTCTGAAACCAAATGCCTCTGGGTCTCTCCTCACGGGTCCCTCACCAAGTCCTGCAAAGTCATCCTCCTCCTGTGTCCCCGTATGGGGACAGTCCCGTGGTCTACATGGTCACCTGACTAAACCTCAGGGCACTGTCCTCGACCCTCCCTGCTCATCTCTCGCCCAACCGGCCAAATCCCTCGTGTCCCTGAATCTCTCCGCCCCTGAATCTCTTTGCCTCTTGGCCATCCCCCCAGCTCTGGACCGAGCGCATCCTCCACATGGCCTGAGAGGGGTCTTTCTCTACCTGCTCTATGCCTGTTCGGAGCCCTCCAGGGCTCCCAATACCCTTGACAAGATCCCAGCTCCTCTGTGGTCCTGATGACATCTTCAGGCACCCCTACCAGGCTCCAACCTCATGCTTCCCCCCAAACATGCTGGGCTCTTCTTTGTACTATGTCTGTACTGATGTCTCTTCTCCCTCTAAGAGCCTAAGCTCCCCTCTTTGCAGGAAAGACCCCACTTCCTGTCAAATTAGAGGTAGGGTGGGCATTCCTCCCCTGGTCTCTCACAATGCCTCAGCTGCCTCCATCTGAGCACAGATCCCACTGGGTGGGGTTTTCAAGCGAAGAAGCTGGGTCTGCTCATCTCGGGGAACCCTGCACCACCCAACATGGGGCCTGGAACGTGACAAGCCTCAGAAAACGGATGAGGAGTGCACGGAAATGAGAAACACACAAAAAGCAAACCCAGGGAGGTAAACCCAGCAAGAGACACAGCAAGAGGGAAGAGATGCGGAGAGAGATGGGGATGGAGGGCAGCCACCCTGCCACCTGCAGGGAATAGTGGAGAGCAGAGCAGGCCGGGTGCACTGTGAGGTTCTGGAAGGGCTGGATTCGGGGCTGGCCCCAGCCCTTCTCCCTGTTCCATTCCACCATCAGCATGTGGTCGGTGAATGTCTTCCCGAACAGCAGGGGCTTGCTGGGGTCAGGCTTCTTATGAGGCTCCTGTGTCATCTCCAGCTGCAGGTCTGCAGCCTGAGAAAAGACAGGTGTCCTGGAATCTAACCACAACCTCCAATCTAAAAAACTAAAAACTTAGCCCCACAAATCCCTGGGGCTAAGACCCAGTGAGAAGAGGGAACTGTAGCCCCAGAGGCTTCTGGGACATGTGGTTTCTTCTCTTTCCCATGGCCTGATGGCGGGCAATTAGGCTACCCCATTGCCACCCACCTTCACCTTTGGACCTTGGACCTTTTGGAGATGCCCAAATCCAGCCCCCAGCCCTTGCCTCCCTCAGACCCAGTGGTCCAGGCTCCCAGCCCCTCTTCCTTGAGATCCAAAAGTATAGTCCCCTCCTGTCACCTTGAAGCTGGATGAGTCATATCTTCTGAGACCACACAGAAGCCAAGGGACAGGGAGAAATTTTCGGGTCCAAATCTGGGGGTGGGGACAGAAGTAAGAAAGGTGGTGAGGCCAGCAGACAGAGAGAGCAGAGACCCCTGGCACCATCTTTGCCACCTCCTGCACGTGGCAGGTCCCTCCGGCTGGCTCTGTCCCAGGCCTAGTACATTCTAGACAGCGCACGTGGCCCTGGCCAAGTCCCTTCCCCTGTCCTGATCAGCATGTAGCAGGAGGAAATCCCAAAGGAGGCCAAGTCCCCTCCCTGCCCTCACGAGGGCCATCCAATAAAGAGCTGAATCAGCTCCCATCCCTTCCTCCATGCTGGGGCAAAGTCAAACACAGGCGCCTCCTACCCCAGGGAACTTTGGCCCAGCCCTGAGACCAGATCAGACAGAGGACGACACAGGAAGGTGTGCAGGTAAGTGAAGGCCTCCCCGGGGGGAACCCAAATCCTGAAAAGAGTTAGAAAAGTGATGGGCCTATAGGTCATGCTTCCCCAGGACCCAGGAGCAGGGCCCACAGGTCCCTCCCCCTTCAGACCCAGGATTCCAGACCCCCAGCCTGATCCTCCCTTAGATCCAGGATTCCAGAACCCCAGCCCCTCCTCCCTCAGACCCAGGAGTCCAGATCCCCGGCCCCTCTTCCCTCAGACCCAGGATCCAGGCCCCCTGCCCCTCCCTGCTCAGACCCAGGATCCAGACCCCCAGCCTCTCCTCCCTCAGACCCAGAGTCCAGGCCCCCAGCCCCTCCTTCCTCAGACCCAGGATCCAGGCCCCCGGCCCCTCCTCCCTCAGACCCAGGATCCAGACCCCTGGCACCTCCTCCCTCAGACCCAGGATCCAGGGCCCCGGCCCCTCCCCACTCAGACCCAGGATCCAGGCCCCCGGCCCCTCCTCCGTCAGACCCAGGATCCAGGCCCCCAGCCCCTCCTCCCTCAGACCCAGGAGTCCAGTCCCCCGGCTCCTCCTCCCTCAGACCCAGGATCCAGGCCCCCAGCTCCTCCTCCCTCAGACCCAGGATCCAGGCCCCTCCTCCCTCAGATTCAGGATCCAGGCCCCCAGCCCCTCCCCACTCAGACCCAGGATCCAGACCCCCAGCCTCTCCTCCCTCAGACCCAGAGTCCAGGCCCCCACCCCCTCCTTCCTCAGACCCAGGATCCAGGCCCCCGGCCCCTCCTCCCTCAGACCCAGGATCCAGGCCCCCAGCCCCTCCCCACTCAGACCCAGGATCCAGACCCCCAGCCTCTCCTCCCTCAGACCCAGAGTCCAGGTCCCCAGCCCCTCCTTCCTCAGACCCAGGATCCAGGCCCCCGGCCCCTCCTCCCTCAGACCCAGGATCCAGGCCCCCAGCCCCTCCCCACTCAGACCCAGGAGTCCAGGCCCCCGGCCCCTCCTCCCTCAGACCCAGGATCCAGGCCCCCAGCCCCTCCCCGCTCAGAGCCAGGACCCAGGCCCCCAGCCTCATCCTCCTTCAGACCCAGGAGCCCAAGTCTTTCTCTTTCAGGGTAATAGATCAACTGGGCTCAGCTTACCTGAAGCCCCAATCCCACACCCTGGACACCAGCAGTTCCAATTCCCTTCAGTTCCCAGGGCTGAGGGGCAGCCACATGGACCTGAGGACCACCCCGGTCATCAAGAGACACTGCTCAGATGAACACTTCCCTTGTGGTCCTGCCCGAGGCCAGCATGGGAGAGCAGGTCTGGCTGTGTCCAGCAGAATGGCTTCTCCCCAGTGGTCTCTGACCTCACGATACCCCTTTCCCCAGCCTGGTGGGAAGGCAGCTGTGTCATGAGGTTTGAGAGAGACAGAACAGCCTAGCCTGCTCCTGCCCTGTGAGCTGGGGGAACTGAGAACGGATGTGAATGGCAGAAGTCACTGGTCAGTAGGTGAGTCATGAGGAGAGGGGGGCTGCGGAGTTGTAATGTCCTAAAGTCTAGGCCATGAAGTCTGAAGAGTGGTCCTGAATGGTATGGGGCCCAAGAGCTTCTGGGATGATCAGAGTGTGGGTGTGGGTCCTGGGCATGGCCTCTAGGTGGCGCTGTGTAGCCTGTCCAAGCCACTGGCCTGCTTCTGTCCAAGAGGGGCAGGACACCCATGGAATGGAGAAAATTGGGATACGCAGGGCGGAGGCAGCCAGCATGTGGGCAGGAAAGCAGCTCTCAGACTCAGAGGGAGGCCGAATGGGAAAAAATAGGGAAGCGTAAGAATGAGAAAGAGAGACATGGAAATAGAAAACTTTAAAGAACAGAAATCAAGGCCAAGAGATGCCAAAATAGATATGATCATAAAGAGAGATTAAAACTGAGACAAGAGACAAGAGGGAGAGAAATTCAGACAAGGCAAAGCCCGGAGAAATCAAGAAAACATAATGAAGGCAGGATAAACAGAAGCCATGAGAGAGGGAACAGGAGAAAGGAGAGGAACAGACCAAGACCCAACTTAGGTGATAGCACAAAGTGAAAGGGAGACCTAGGGAAATGAGGAAACACTGGGAGAGACAGAGCAATGCCAACAGCTGGAGAGAAACTGTCTCAGTGATACTTGGAGACAGAGATATCCAGGAGAGGCAGAAAAACACACCCACAGGGCAGAGAGAAGGTGCCAGGCACTGTTTCCAGGTTATAAATCTGTACTGGCCATAGAGACCCTGTCACACTGGGAGAATCTCCCTTCATCCTCCCAGGACATTTTTCTGGGGGCAGGGGTCTCACTTCAGCTCGGGGAAGGTGCTTCACCGTCTGATACCCCAAACCATGGGGGCGGGGTGGGGGTGGGGAATTGGGCCCAAAGGAGATCTCAGATGATAGATGAGCCTTTGGGACAAACAGTGTAAAAGGATTGGGGCTGAATCAGGAAATGAGAAATGGTTTGGAGTATGGTGGGGTATGCACAGGGCAGGGCTCTGTAATATGATGGAACCTCCATTGACCCAGTCACAGCCCAGGGCTGACCTACCAACACAGCCCAGGAGTGTCATCATCAAAGCCTAGATTGTCCCAATCACAGCCCAGGCCTGTCTCAGTCATTGAGACTCAGAAAGTAAACATCTGTCCTGCTATCCATCAGGCTGGGATAAAAGTCCCAGATAAAGTCAGGTGCAAAGTTAACAGGAACCACTTCTCCCAACGTTATGCTACAGCTGTCAAGGGTTGTAAAGATCTCCTTCTTTGAGTTGTTATTGTTTCCTTCCTCACTAAGAAGCCCTGTTCTCTAGAATCACAGACTCTCGGAAGCTCTGCCTGTTGACATCCTATCAGTAAGAATGGAGGGGTTCCACTCTCGCCTGGAAGATCTCTGTCACTGACAATGAGATGCTGCCTCGATTTCCAACCCAGGTGCAGAGTTTCAGATAAGGGGTTTCGGGGACACAACATTCTACTTCTATCTTTAGTTCCAAGAAAATAGGGCCTTGGGTCCAATTCCCAGTCCAGACCTGAGACTGAACTCTGCGTTCATCCTACTCCCACTCCAGAAGTCCTGGGCGTCTTATCCCGGCGCTCCCAAAGGCTGACTATTCCCTCCTAATCTATCCCGCCACCCCAGCCCCATGCTTCTCCCATTACCGTCTCCTCCTCCATGTATCCTTCCTTATATGTCCCATCTGGGTCCCCTTCCCACCGATTACCTCTCTCCCTTCACCCCCCTTAAAGCCTAGTTCTCTTTCCAAGGGGCCCCCTCCTCCTCGGCCCAGCAGCGGAACCCGAGTGCGGGAGGAGCGGCGCCGCGCCGGACTGGCCACCGGAGAGGGGTCCGCCCGGAAGTGCGCCGCACCGCAGGGCTCCCTAGACCCCGGCACTGGGCCGCGAACCCACCTGCCTCAACGCCGCTGCAGCCATGGTGTGTGAGGCAGGTATCTGTGCCCGCCCAGGGCGCGGGCCGGGATAAAGACGTTCCTGCCCCGCCCCGCTCACGCCTCCTCCCGTGGGATGGCTGCCAGCCTACCACCAAAGGCCGGCCTGGCCTTCCCAGTTACTGGGCGCCCGCGGGGAGCTGGGTCCTGCTGCACAGCGCATGCGCTGGAACTCGCGAGGCGAAGGGAGTACGTGGAAATAAACCCTCCTCCCAGCCCCCACGCTAGAGCGTGCATCCAAAGGTTTTCAAAAATGCATTTCAGTAGGTACAGTACTGTTGTGGAGCGCTGAAAAGGATAAGCAACCCGAGGGGGAAAGGCAGGGAGCAGAAACCTTCACATACCACGATTCTTGGTGAAAAGAAAAAGCACACTATAAATGTCGGTGGGCGCAGATATTATGTAAAAATGCACCGTTAAACGGAAAGGACTCTGAAGAGGGTGGCAGGTAGGGATGAAGGGGGAGCTTCACTCTGTCCAGATACTTCCCTGTTTGAATATAGGTTTTCTTTCCAACGAGAAGATATATGTGTATTCTTTGTAACTTCTTAAGGTATAAACATACACTCGGTTCAACATGCCTCCTTCCATCTCCCTTCATCAGTGACACCCGAAAATTTTCAATCCCCCAGTTCATCAATGAGCTTCAATGAGCAGCCCGTAGAGCAGGATTTCCTGGTTACTCCCCTTCAAGAGTGTCGCCCCAACTTCATGACCCCCAGGGGCAGAGTTAGACGACTACAGCCCCTCAGGATCCCTCTAATCGCTAGCAATTCAAACCTGCACCAGTGTCCCCTACATCGTGCTCCGCGGTCACTGTGCCCCCCAAACCTTCCGTGGTCAGAGTTCCCCCAACTCCTGCATCCAGGTTACTGTGACACCAAAATATTGTTCCTCCTCTATCCTCGAACTCCGTTCCCTAGGTCACTGAGTCTGCGTAATTCTACCCTGGGACATTTTGCTCCCAAATTCTGTTCCCCAGTCCTAAAAGCCACAGGCCCAGCCAGTCAAATTCTGACCCCACCCCCGCAGGGTGTCTCCCTGTTTTCCTTCCCTCCTCCCCAGTCCTCCCCCACCTCCTCGGCTGGAAGCAGTCAGGACGCGGCGCCGAGACAGCGCCCGCCTCCGCCGCGGCCAATCAGCGATTGCCTCACGCGCCCCCCACCCCCAAACCGCCCACCGCCGCGGCCAATCCGCAGCAGCGATGCAGCTCCACCTCCACACCTGGGGGACTTACCCCCAACTGGGCCCCTCTCCCCACCTCGGGGAACCGAGTCCCCCTCCTCCCAGCCCGGGAGTCCACGCCCCTTAGTTTCCTCCTCCCTCTTCCCTAGTTTCCTCCTCCAGAAACCCAGGAGTCCAGCCCCCAAGCCTTTCCTCCCTCTGACCCGGGAGTTTCAACCCGACGGCTTTCTCTTCCATCAGGACTTTTGGCGCTGGCCACCCTCCTACTCCGCGGGCAGCAAGGTCAAAACTCCTTTTCCCTAAGCGCCAAGAATAAAGTGCAGATCTTTTTGCTTTACCTCCTCCGTTATTTCCTAATCGGAGCTTAATTTACTCTCCCCTACGGGCCTTTTTAATTAGCGAGCTGGTGAAGCCGACCTGCAATACATTTCCCAGGAGACCCTGGCTACAGGCTCCTGCTGCAAAGCCTGCCGGGAGTTGTAGTCCCTCGGGTCCAGGCCACGCGTGGGAATGCGTGGGGCTGGGTGGGGCGGGGGGACGGGGTCCTGGTGTGATAGGACTCATAAAGGGCCGAAAATAAATGTAATGATGGCTTCCTCCTTCTGGCTGCAGAGCGCTTTTAAGGGAAACTGTGCGGTGGTTTGGCACATTGGTAAGTGGGCTTGATGTCTAGAGTTGGGGGGGGGGACTGGAATTTGGGAGACTGAGTTTTGGGTGGGAGAGCCCTAGTCAGGGAAGCCCAAGTGGAAATGTGGGAGATCACGAAGGGATGGTGGGGGCCTCCACGGGGGTGCCCCGACCTGCCTTGCACCCATACCCCAGCTCCGCACCCCCAGTCACTAGCAGCTCAATCCCAGTGCAGAAGCTGGCTTCGGAGGCCAGGAAAACAGCGGCAGCCCCCACCTCCGCTGGCTGGCCCATGCGGCCCAGGGGCTGGGGAGAGACAAGGGGAAAAGGAGGGTCAAGAGAAGCCACCACCTGACCGCCACCCCCATGCCACCTGGCCCTGGCTCCCACTCCTACCTGGGCCAGCATGCCCTCTCGGATTGTGACTGTGGGGTCAGGCGTTGAGGCTGCCAGCTCTTCCCACAGTGGGGTCCAGATGTTTCCTGGGGAGATGCTGGGGTGAGGCAGGAGACGGGGTCAGGGAAGTCTGCCACAAACACTGCCTCCTGGGCTCACTCCCAGTCTTCCCAGCTCCCCCAGCAGGCTCTCAGCCCATGTGGAGCTGCTCACCAGTTGGCACGGACACCATATTGACTCTCATCCAGGGCCAAGGCTTTGGTCATGGCTGTTACTGCCCCCTGCAGAAGACGGGACATGGAGAAAGTTCAGACCAGAGAAGATGAGGTTCCTTTTGTCCTCTCCTCCCAACCAGGGGGTATCAAGCAGGGGCATCAGAAGAGGGAAGTCACGCTCTCCCTGCAGGTTTCATTGGGCTGCACCAGGCTCTGTCTCTTGGGAGACCCTTGATGTATAACAACATGTCACAGGTGGCCATGCCTCAGGGCTGAGGTTCCTGAAGGAAGGGGCAGGCTACCTCGGTGGTGTACCTTGGTGGCCACATAGGGAACCGCCTGGGACTGGCCAATTGCCCCGACCAGGCTGGAGATGTTGATGACATTCCCGCGGCTCTTGCGCAAGTGAGGGAGGGCGAGCTGGGGAGACAGAAAGCAGAGTAAGCCACCCAAGCCCCTGGATCTCCGCCTGCCCCATTGAAATGCATCCTGATGGCCATCTCCCGGGTATGCTCACTAGTTGATCTGGGAACCTGTAGGGGCAGCAGCCAGGGTTCTGGGTGCACCTTCTCTGGTTTGCCCCAGGGCCTCTGGGTCTCACCCCTTAAGGAGTCTCTCCTTGTCTGGAAGGGATTTTTCTGTCTCTGCCTCCCCTTTCTGTGTCCTTGTCCCCCTCTCTCAGGGTCCCTGTGTCTCTTTCTAGGCCTTTTTGTATATTACTCAAAACTCCTGTCCAGGGCTTCCCTGGTGGCGCAGTGGTTGAGAGTCCGCCTGCCGATGCAGGGGACACGGGTTTGTGCCCTGGTCCGGGAAGATCCCACATGCCGTGGAGCGGCTGGGCCTGTGAGCCATGGCTGCTGACTCTGCGCGTCTGGAGCCTGTGCTCCGCAACAGGAGAGGCCACAACAGTAAGAGGCCTGCGTACCGCAAAAAACAAAAACAAACAAAAAAAAACTCCTGTCCATAACAAGATAGGAAAATGCAAGAGAGACCAAGATGGCTGCATATTTTACAAAACTGGGAGGAATCTCTTTATCCGTGGAGGGGAAGATGGTTTCTCTGAGTTTTAGGGAAAGCTCTGTGGTCAGAATGTGACATGGGAAGACTTCATGAAATGTACTCCCTATTCTGCCAACAGAATTGGCAACCCCTGGCTATCAGGAGGTCCCTAAACTAACTCTCAACTCTCTCTCTCTCCCTTTCCTTCTCTCTCCCTCCCAGTCGGTCTCTCTGTTCTTCCATTACACATGACCTTGAATAAACTTAAATTCTATCCCTCCCCTTGCTTGCCTTGGGCAAGGACTGTTCCTGCCATGAAAGATTAATGGTCACAAGCTGGCTCACCCAAGGGATACTCAGAATGGGAAGCTAAATTAACTCTCTCTCTCCGGTTCACCCCACCAGCTCTTTCTAACCTCCACTCCCTCAGAAACAGCCTCCACCCTGTCCTCAGTGCTCTATCTTCAAACACTCCCCGAGTTCCAACCTCAGGGCCTTTGCATTTGCTGTTCCCTCTGCTCAGAATGTTTCTCCTGACACAGCATGTGACTCAGTCCTAGGGTGACCAACTTTCCCCAGTTTTCTGGGGACATGGGACATTCGGTCCATAGTTTCAGGGCTAAAGTGGGACAATACTATCCCCTCAGCAACTTCAAATCCTGTTCAAATGTCATCTTCTCAATGAGGATTCCCTCACTGTTCTATTTAAAACTGCAACCTGCCTACCCCTGGGTCCCCAGCCCTCTTCCTGATTCCTTTTCCCTGTGTCACACACCTCCTTCTGACATGCCATATATATTTTTATTACTTGCTTATTTGTTTATTCTGTGTTTCTCCCACCAGAATGCAAAAACCTATGAGGGACGGTTGGAATTTCTTATTTTGATTCATCCCCCATACTAGGGTGTCTGGCACATAGTAGGTGTTCAATAAATATCTTTGGCATCAATGAATGAATTTATTGAGGATCTATTATGCGCCTGCCCCTGTTCTCAGCTATTTTTTTATAAATTTATTTATTTATTCCTGGCAGCGCTGGGTCTTCGTTGCTGCGCACAGGCTTTCTCTAGTCACGGTGGGGGGGCTACTCTTCCTTGCAGTGCTCAGGCTTCTCATTGTGGTGGCTTCTCTTGTTGCGGAGCACGGGCTCTAGGCGCGCGAGCTTCAGTAGTGTAGCACATGGGCTCAGTAGTTGTGGCTCGCAGGCTCTAGAGCGCAGGCTCAGTAGTTGTGGTGCACGGGCTCAGTAGTTGTGGCTTGCGGGCTCTAGAGCGCAGGCTCAGCAGTTGTGGCGCACGGGCTTAGTTTCTCCGCGGCATGTGAGATCTTCCCAGATCAGGGATCGAACCCGTGTCCCCTGCATTGGCAGGCAGATTCTTAACCACTGCTCCAGCAGGGAAGTCCTGTTCTCAGCTCTTTACACAGATTAGCTCATTTAATCCTCACGACAACCCTAAAATGAGGTCTAGTCGACAGCGCCTTCCTCCGGGTGAGGAGGCTGAGGAGCGAAAGGGTGACTGATGCTCAGAGGGTCATGTGATCGGTCACGAGCCAGTATTTGTGGCTTGGCCATCTGAGACCAAAACCCATAAGCAAATAAAAACTTCTGACAACTTGAGACTTCCCTGGCGGTCCAGTGGTTAAGACTCCACTCTTGCACTGCAGGGGGTACAGGTTCGATCCCTGCTCGGGGAGCTAAAATCCCATGTGCCTGGCAGACAAAAAACCAAAACATAAAACAGAAGCAATATTGTAACAAGCTCAATAAAGACTTTAAAAATGGTCCACATCAAAAAAAAAAAAAAAAAAAAAAATCTAGGTCTTCCCTGGTGGCGCAGTGGTTGAGAGTCCGCCTGCCGATGCAGGAGACACGGGTTCGTGCCCCGGTCTGGGAGGATCCCACATGTCGCGGAGTGGCTGGGCCCGTGAGCCATGGCCGCTGAGCCTGCGCGTCCGGAGCCTGTGCTCCGCAACGGGAGAGGCCACAACAGTGAGAGGCCCGCGTACCGCAAAAAAAAAAAATCTTAAGAAAAAAAAGAAACTTCTGACAACTTTAAGTGTTCTCCTCCCTGTCTCCCCTCACTCTCACGAGCCTTGAAACCCTGACTCCCCAGGCCCTGCCCCGGCCATATTTCTCTCCTTAATCCTCATCACTCCCTGCCCAGCTGTTTAACTCCCTCCCCTCCCCCAACCTGCAAAGGTGAGGTCCATGGGGGCTGAGACGGGTTCATTCACCACCCTCATCTCAGCACTGGGCACACAGCTAGCGTTCAATAAATATTTGCCCCATGCTCCTTGTGGCCCCTTTCCAGCCCTAACCCAAGGCATTCCTTGGCAGGCATCCTCCCCCACTCCTCCTGCCAAGGTCGCCTGTACCTCTGTGTAGCTGCATCAGGGACGGGCTGGTAAGAGACCTGCTGACTCTCCCTGTCCCTCTTTCCCTTCCTCCCTTCAGACGCCCGATTTGAAACAGCCTGGCTCGCTCAGAGAACTCCTGCAGGCTCTCCCTGGCCTGACTCCAGGTCTCCTAAATGTTCAGGTTCCTGGGTCTGTTTCTTGCTCTCCTCGCCCTGCCATGGGAACCCCCCACTTTACTGGGTTTCCACCAGCATCTCCTAAATCGCCCTTGGAGCCCCCTTCTGGAGCTCCTGACCTGGCCCCCTCGGGCATTTTCATCTACGTGTCTCAAGTGCAAAACTTACCCCATTGTCTCCCTCTAAAATCTGCCCCTCTTCCTGGTTCCCAGCTTCTGACATGGGGCCCGCTCCCACCCAGTTTCTCAAGCCGGAGACCAGGAGATCTGGTGGTCTTCCAGAGCCTCCCTTACCCTCAGTTCCTCATCAGACCCATCACCAAGGAGCTCTTGAATCTCTACAATTCCCTCCACCTTGTTAATTCATTTCACAGACATTTCGTGAGGACCTATTATGTGCCAGGTACTGGGGTAGATGCTGTGGACACTGCAGGAAACAAGACCGGGAGAGATTTCTGCCCTCGTGGAGCCCAAGTTCCATGCGGAGGCAGCAAGAAACAGATACAAGTGCACTATGAAATGTTCAAGAGTGTAATTAGGGATATGAAACAAGAAGGAGAGCAGGAGGAGGGGGAATGGGAGTGTTGGGCTGGGTGCAGTTTCAAACAGGGTGCCCAAGGGAGGGCTTTGGGAAGGTGAGACTTGAGGGGGTTTTTTTCATTCTTTTTTGGGGGGGCCTCTCCTCACAGTTTGCGGGATCTTAGTTCCTGGACCAGGGATTGAACCTGTCCATGCCCGCTGCAGTGGAAGCTTGAAGTCTTAACCACTGGACTGCCAGGGAAGTCCCAGATTTGAGCATTTTGAGTCCAGGTGTGAGCTGTAGGCATTTCTTAGAGAAAACCATGCTGGGCAGAGGGAACAGCGAGTGCAAAGGCCCTGAGGCAGAACCAGGCTGGGTGTGTTTGGCAGCCAGGAGGCCGTTGCGGTGGGAAGTGAGATCAGAGGAGCAACAGGGGCCAGAGTGTGTGAGGCCTTGAAGGCCATCTCTTCTCACGTGCACAAGTACGATCATCTCCTGATACGAATTCTCACCCCACGTTGCCCACAGATTTGTTCCTCATACAAGAGACAGAATGATCTGTTACTACTAATGATCTGTTTGTATTAATGGGCTCACATCCCTTCCTTGCTCAAATACCTTCTATGGCTTCCTGTTGCTCTTGAGGTCAAGACCAGATGCCTCGGCATGGCCATCCAAGCCTGATGTATCTGCCCCCCAACCCCTTCCTGTACCACCCCCTTCACTCACGGCACTCAGCACCTTGGGAGCTCCTAACTCTCTCCCACGGCCAGGCCTCTGCACAGGCTGTTCTCTGCCAGGAGCACCTGCGTCTCCGTGTAGCTCCATCAAGGACCCACCGGACTCTTGATGGCCCGACTCCCTCCCTTTGCCCCACCTCTCCCCTAGCTAATGTCATTCATGTTTCACTTCCTGCAAAAAGCCTACCCTGACGGCCAGAACAAACCAGCACCAGAACGCACTCACCCATATACACTCGTCTCTTGTTTATTTAGTAACACTTGGCTGCCCCATGACTATAAACTCCACAAGGGCAAAGACCACGTGGTGTATCCCCAGCACCTATGAATGCTTGGTCGGTCTTTGATGACTAAATAGATGAACGAATGGATAGGTCTCTAAGAACCAATCCAGCTCTGAGGGTCTACAATAGACACTCCTGTGCTCAAACATCTTCTGCGATCCCTACTGACGAGAGATCTCATTTCCTTAACTATATAAATATCCCTAATTCCTCTGTTGTTTTCTCTAGCCTAGGGAATGGCTCACTTTGGCTTGTGTCAGAATCTACCAGGGAGGCCAAAGACCCAGAGATTCTGATTCAGGAGGCCTGGTGTCCCAGAATCAACATTTAAAGAGCTTTCAAGGGACATTGGTGGTGGTGATGATGATGATGGTGATGAAGGTAATGATGATAATGATGGGGGGATGATGGCAATGATGGTGAAGATGGTAATATGATGATTTAATAACGATGACAATGATGGCAGTGATGGTTATAATGATGATGATGGTGATGATGGCGATGATGGTGAAGATGGTAATGATGGTGGTAAATGATGACGATGATGATGATGGCAGTCATGGTGGTGATGGGAATGATGGTGATGATGGTGGTGATGGCAATGATGGTGAAGATGGTCATGATGATGGTGGTAAATAATGATGATGATAATGGTGATGGTAGTGATGGTCACAATGATGATGATGGTAATGATGGTGAAGATGGTAATGATGGTTTAATAATGATGACAGTGAGGGTGATGGGAGCCATGGTGGTGATGATTATAATGATGATGAGGGTGGTGATGGCAATAATGGTGAAGATGGTTATGATGATGTTAATGATGATGATGGTGGTGATGGGAATGATGGTGATGATGATGATGGTGGTGATGGTTATAATGATGACAATGGTGATAATGGCAGCAACTTACACATGTTGACAAATTGCTTTACAACAGGCACTGGGATAGAGGCAGGAAGAAGCAGACAAAAGTCTCTGCCCTCTGAAAAACCAAATGCAATCGGCAGACTTTGGAGCTTGGTGTGAACAAACCAACTATAATAAGACATTTGCGAAAAACTGGGTGAATTTAAATAGGCCTTGGGTATGAAATGGTATTAAGAAATGACTTAATTTTCTTAGGAGATCTAATAGTAATTTGGTCATGTAAAAAAGTCTTAATTTTAATTATTAACATGAAGTTAAATTTTTTTTTTTTTTTTTGGTCACCCCACACTGCTTGCAGGATCTTAATTCCCAGACCAGGGATTGAACCCAGGCCCTTGGCAGTGAACGCGCGGAGTCCTAACCACTGGACCACCAGGGAAGACCCCCCCCCCAAATGTATTTTTAAGTTAAAACAGTATTTGGCTCTCCCTTGCCTCTTAGATAGGGGGATGACTCTGAGGTGCCTGTTTCTCGCTGAATCCCAGAGTGCCCCCAGGGGATGGTGCCCCACCTGGTGGTAACTTGCTTGGTGACGCCCTTCATCAGCAGCCTAGCAACTACTCCCCAGGCTGAAGGAAGCAATTCCTGGGATCGCCTTCCATCCATCCTGCCTTTCAATCCCCACCTGGACTCTGCTTCTGGGGGAACCCCGACTAACACAGGTGTGGCCACGGTACCGTGATAAGAATTCTAATAATCTGAATAAGAAAGTCTCTAGATTAGCTAAGATCATGATATCAATGTTAATGTTACTATGACTGTGTAAGAGAATGTTCTAGTTTTTAGGAAATACCCTCCAAAGCACTGAAGGGTAAATAGACATCATGCTTGCAACTTACTCTCAAATAGAGAGATAGAAGAATAAAGCAAATGTGGTAAAATCTTAACAACGGGGAGTCTGCGTGTACAGGACTCCTCTGTATTATCCGGGCAATAAGTCTTAAATAAGTCTTAAATTATGTCAAAATAAAAATAAATAGGGCTTCCCTGGTGGCGCAGTGGTTGAGAGTCCGCCTGCTGATGCAGGGGACGCCGGTTCGTGCCCCGGTCCGGGAAGATCCCACATGCCACGGAGCCGCTGGGCCTGTGAGCCATGGCCGCTGAGCCTGCGCGTCCGGCGCATGTGCTCCGCAACGGGAGAGGCCACAACAGTGAGAGGCCCACGTACAGCAAAAAAAATAAAAATAAATAAACGTTCTAATCCATTGGTAGTATTTATGAAGTTCTTACTAATGAAATTATATGATATCTGGGTAGGGGATGGCAGGAGGCAATGGATAGAACAAGCTTAACAAAATGCTTATAATTGCTAAAGGGAGAAGGAGATGGAGGTTCTCCTGTTCTTAAAATACACCCAGGTTGTTTCTGCCCCAGGGCCTTTGCACACTCTTTTGGCAAGTGAAACACCCTGTGTCCTACTTCTCTACTTCCTTCCCTCCCATTCAAGGTCGAGCTCAAACTTCACCTTTTCCCTTCTACTTCTCCCAGGATTCATTTGCCCAATATGTATCTCAGAGACTGCAAACCGAGTGAGGTCGATCGGCCACAAGAAACAGGATGGGGCAAGGTTCACGATAAACAATAATACCTTGCAGACAGAAACCTCTGTGCCAGGTATGTTCTGAGGACTTTGTGGGTATTTAATTTAATCTCATTCAATTCTCAGGACAACGCTGTGAATTACTACCACTATTAGCCTCCTTCTACAGATGAGAAAACCTAGGTGCAGAGAGACTGAGAATCTTGCCTGATGTTACAAGTAGGAAGGGACAGAGAACCCAGGCAGGTGGACCCCAGATCTAGACCCTCATGTGAGGCTTCTGCACCAGCCACTCACAGGTAACAGGGTCAGGAGGCCAAGGAGGGAGAGCTGGGGATTGGGGTACAGTGGGGAGCCCTTGCCATGGATGCAGTTGGCCAACTTTTCAAGAGAAACCAGAAATCCAGGTGTTTGTGAGAAATTTCTCTCTTTTTAAAAATGCTGGCAATTAGGCAATTAATGAGGGAAGGAGAGAAAGAAAAAAAAAACCACACACACACACGGGAAGCCCCTGGTGGTCCAGTGGTTAAGGATCCCTGCTTCCAGTGCGAGGGGCTCAGGTTCGGTCCGTGGTGGGGCAGCTAAGATCTCACATGCCGTCGGCACGGCCAAGGAAGGGAAAAAAAATACACACACGCACTTACCCTTTACGGGCTGTGGTGTGTGCATGCCTTATTGTACGGAGGTGCCAATCTTTTGTTATTATTATTTTGGCCGCATACCACTGACTTGCGGGATCTTACTTCCCAGACCAGGGATTGAACCCATGCCCTCCGCAGTGAAAGTGTGCAGTCCTAACCACTGGACTGCCAGGGAATTCCCAGGAGGGTCCAATCTTAGAAGGTGAACAGAAACTGGGGACAGGAGCCAGGGTTGATTGGTTGAGAGACAGATTATCCAACTGCCTGGGGATATTTCACCTGGATCTCGGATGAGATCTGGGGAAGCACCTGAGCTTCTCCACACAGGTGACCCCTGACCCACTCCGTGCCCCTCTCCCCTCTGTTGACATTCGCTTTCCTGAGCTCCTCTAGCCTCAAGCTGGTGCGCTCCGAACTGATGTCTCCAGGCCTCAACCTTTGCCCTAGACCCATGGCCCGCACGCAGATGTCTGGTGGGCATCTCTCACTCAACAGCCCCCCGCCCCGCCTGCTCCTCCCCAGGCTTCCCCAGGGCAGCAGATGCCAACGCCTTCCTGCCAGATGCTGGGGATTGGGGTTGCGGGAAACAAACAAACAAAAACCCCACCCACTCCTTTCTTTCTTAAGTCGGCCGCCACATCTAGTCTATAAGGAAATCTTAAAAAGTCTACCTTTAAAATGCATCCAGGGATTTCCCTGGTGGTCCAGTGGTTAAGAATCCGCCTTCCAATGCAGGGAACTCGAGTTCGGTCCCTGATCAGGGAACTAAGATCCCACATGCCGCAGGGCAACTAAGCCCGCGTGCCACAACTAGAAAGCCCTAACACCGCGACTACTGAGACTGTGCGCTCTGGAGTCCCAGCACCACAACTAGAGAGAAGCCCACAAGCAGCAATGAAGAGCCCTCTCGCCGCAACGAAGATCCCGCGAGCTGCAACTAAGACCCGAGGCAGCCAAATAAATAAATAAACAGAAAAACTTACGGAAAAAATGTATGCAGAATCAGACCATTTCTCACCAAATCCACAGCCACCAGCCTGGTGGGATCCAACATCACCTCCTCTGGCCTGGACCATCCCATCGTCACCTCCTCACTGGCTTCCTGGCCTCTGCCCTTGCCCCCCACTTTGTTCCCCACCTGGCCACCAGACGGCACCAGATCCCACTTACAACAGTTCGAGTTCCTCTGCTCCGAGCACTCTATGGCTCCCAGCTCAGACAGTGTCAAACCCAAGTCCTCTCCAAGGTTTACAAGACCCAGCACGATCTGCCCTCAACTTCCAGCCTCTCCCTGCTTCGTCTGCTTCAGTCACGCTGCCTTCCTCACTGTCCCTCCTACACGCCAAGCACTCCCACCCCAGGGCCTTTGCACTGGCTGCTCCTCTGCTGGACCACAATTGCCCACATACCTCCTTGGGGTCTTGACTCAAATGTCACCTCTTAGAGAAGCCTTCTGACCACCCACCCTGTCTAAAAGAGCACACAGATACACACTTAAAAAACAAATTAAAAAAACCCTTATCTAGAAAAGATCATACTGAATTATTTTATTTATGGGTGAAATAATGATATCTGAGATTTGCTTTCAAATACTCCAGAAAAGGTAAAGAAAAGAAAAAGTGAGGAGTCAACAAGAAACAAGAATGACAGAATAGGGGCCTCCCTGGTGGCACAGTGATTAAGACTCCACCTGCCAATGCAAGGGACACAAGTTTGATCCCTGGTCCGGGAAGATCCCACATGCCGTGGAGCAACTAAGCCCGTGCACCACAACTACTAAGCCCGCACGCTCTAGGGTCCGTGCTCCGCAACAAAGAGAAGCCACCGCAATAAGAAGCCCACATACTGCAACAAAGGGTAGCCCCCGCTCGCCACAACTGGAGAAAGCCGGTGCGCGGCAATGAAGACCCAACGCAGCCAAAAATAAATAAATAATTTTAAAAAAGTATTATAATGGGGAATTCCCTGGCGGTCTAGTGGTTAGGACTCTGCGTTTCCACTGCAGGAAGCACGGGTTCGATCCCTGGTCGGGGAACAGAGATCCTACAAGTCCCATAGCACAGCAAAAAAAAAAAAAAGTATTATGATGGTAAATTAAATAAATAAATAAAAAATACTTTGATGAAAATAAGTTGTTATCATAGAGAACGAATATGTACAAGTAGCTGCCATATGAGCGAGTAGTCAGGAAAGGCCTTTCTGAAGAGATGGTATTTGAACTGAGATAGTGAGTAGGAGGCGATTTGGGGAAGATTCAGAGGAAAGGCGTGGAGGTAGAAGGAGATACTCTTTGCTCCTGATAGCTATTCACTGGGTAGCAAACCTGTGACTGTCTATTACTGATGCCTTGTCCTAACTCCTTTCTCCAGATCCTTAACATCCCCCACCACTACCACCACACCACTTTGGAAGGTTCTGGAAGGTTCCTAAGAAGACTGGGCTATGTAGCAACACAGGTAGCTTTGGCCAGATGTAGGGATCTGCATGCATTTCTTTTCTACAGAAATGGAGTCCTTCTGGAATAAGATCAAAGCAAGGCACAGAAAACATTTGGCTCTGAGACAAAGTGGGTCTGACAATCTCACTGTCAGGCGGCTGCTCACCTTGGTCAGGGTGTACGTCCCCAGCAGGTTCAGCTCCAGCAGCTGCCGGAAGCCCTGGGCAGAGGTCTCCTCGGGCCACTGCGGAGGTGGATCTAAGGGTGGGGGTGGAAGAGAGAGAGAGCAGAGGATGAGGGAACCAGGAAGACAGGAGAGCAGGGAAGGGAAATAGGCACTGCGGGGTGCAGGGGGGAGGAGTGGCAGACAAGGGGGTCAAGGGTCCTGAAAAGGAAAGGAGGCTGCATAGTGGTTACTAAAAAAGTAGTCTCAAAATTGGATTAAGAAGATGTGGTTTGTATGTACACTTGGAATATTAGCCTTAAAAGAAAGAATGGGGGCTTCCCTGGTGGCGCAGTGGTTGTGAGTCCGCCTGCCGATGCGCAGTGGTTGAGAGTCCGGGGTTCGTGCCCCGGTCCGGGAGGATACCACATGCCGCGGAGCGGCTGGGCCCGTGAGCCATGGCCGCTGAGCCTGCGCGTCCGGAGCCTGTGCTCCGCAGCGGGAGAGGCCACGACAGTGAGAGGCCCACGTACCGCAAAAAAAAAAAAAAAAAAAAGAATGAAATATCGCCATTTGCAGCAACATGGATGAACCTAGAGAATATTATGCTTAGTGAAATAAGTCAGAGAAAGACAAAAACTGTATGATATCACTTATATGTGAAATCTAACAAATAATACAAGTAAATATATATGCAAAATGGAAACAGACTCAGATATAGAAAAGAAACTTGTGGTTACCAAAGGGGAGAAGGAAGGAGAGAGGGACAAATCAGGAGTATACAAACTACTACAGATACAAACTACTATGTATAAAGTAGATAAGCAACAAGGATATATGGTATAGCACAGGGAATTATAGCCATTATCTTGAAATAACCTATAATGGAATATAGTCTGCAAAAATACTGAATCTCTATGGTGTACACCTGAAGCTAACATAAGACTATAAATTAACTATACTTCAATTAAAAAAAATTAAAAGGAGCAGGGACTTCCCTGGTGGCGCAGTGGATAAGACTCTGCGCTCCCAATGCAGGGGGCTGACGTTTGATCCCCGGTCAGGGAACTAGATCCCACATGCATGCCGCAACTAAGAGTTTGCATTCTGCAACTAAGAGTTTGCATTCCGCAACTAAGGAGCTGGCAAGCCGCAACTAAAGGAGCCCTGGAGCCGCAACTAAGACCTGGTGCAACCAAATAAATAAACAAATATTTAAAAAATTAAAAGGAGCATCAAAAGAAAAAACAAACAAAAAAACAGTCTCAGGGCCGGAAGGCCTGGGTTCAAATCTTAGCTCTGACACTTCTTGGCTGTGTGACTTTAGGCAAGTCACTTTGCCCCCTGTGCCTGTTTCCTCATCTGCAGAATGAGGATAACACTTTGTTCCTAGGCTTATAAATTTCACAAGTCAATATTTGTGCCTGACACTTGGTACTATAAATGTGTTTGTTAAATAAATAGAAAGAGGGGACTTGCCTGGTGGTCCAGTGGTTAAGACTCTGCACTCCCAATGCAGGGGGCCTGGCTTCGATCCCTGGTCAGGGAACTAGATCCTGTAAGCCACAACTAAAAGATCCCACGTGTCGAAACTAAGACCCGGCACAGCCAAATAAATAAATATTAAAAAAAAAAATAGAAAGAACTGGGTGGATGGAAGAGGGACAGACAAATCAACATTCAGAAGAAAAGAAGCAGGAAAGATAGGAGTAAGAACAGGAAAAAAAAAATAGAAACTGGGAAAAATGGACCCTGAACCTTCCAAAGGCTTTAAGAGTCAAAGTGGATGAAGGCACAGAGAGATGGGAAACAAGATAATGGAAAGTTAATGAAATATTGGATTATTCCTCCTGGAGACCCAGGGCTTATGGCCTTGCTTCCTTCAGAGAACGGTTCAAACATCTTCAGAGAATCCACACCAGACCCTCTGTACAAAACAGCCCCTGCCATTCTCTAAGCCCTCAATCAGATTTATTTTTCTTCATAGTCTTTATCAGTACCAGACATGCTAATATATACAATCAATTATCCTTATTCGAGGCAGCTATAGTCCACAAACTCACAGGGAACACTGAATTAGTGACTATTGACCCATTGCTCCTAGGGGAAATACATGTATATAATATTACATTATAACATATACATGCTATTAACTGAAAGTTTGTGTCCCGCCCCCAAATTCCTTATGTTAAAATCCTAACCTCCAATGTGATGGTATTTGGAGGTGGGGTTCTGTGGGAGTTAAGTCATGAGGATGGCTCCCTCTTGAATGGGATTAGTGCCCTTATAAAAGAGACCCCCATGAGGTCCTTCATTCCTTCCACCATGTAAGGCCCCAACAAGCAGGCCCTCACCCAACACCAAATCTGCTTCTGACTTGATCTTGGACTTTGCAGCCTCCAGAACTGTGAGAAATAAATGTTTGTCATTTAAGCCACCCAGTCCATGGTATTTCTGTTATAGCAGCATGAACAGACTAAGACAGGACATATATGTGTATGTATATATGTACATATGTATATGTATATAGTTATATGGCTATCTAACATAAATATTATAATCTTAAATCCTAAAAAACAACCCATACTGGCAGACTCTATTTTATTTATTTTGCAATTAAGGAAGTGTTAAGTGACTTGCCTGAGGCTGCCCCACTCACAGATGCCAGAGCTGGGATTCAAACCCATCCAGCTGGCCCCAGCGGGAGCTCCTTACAGACACTGCCCTCTCCCATCTCCACCTCTGGGCATCTCTCTGTTTGAAAGCTAAACCCAGAGGGCAGAGCATCACCATGTTTGACCTTAGCTGGGAACATGTGCTACGGGCAACTCAAATTTTTGCCTCTCTGCCCATGTCCGTGAATACCGGGAAAGCGCAGTGAGTACTGATTCTGGGGTTACAACCCACCCTGCAAGGAGGTGAGTTCGCAAATACGGAATCCGCAAATAATGAGGATTAACTGTATCTGTCTTTTCTTGTCTGTTTCCTTCCTCTACAATGTGAATCCCATGAGGACAGGAATGCTTGGTCAGTTTTGTTCACTGCTAAATCCCCAGTCCCTAGGACAGAATGTGGGGCATAGTAGATGCTCAATAAATATCTGTTGAAAGGATCAAGGACACAGAGAGAAAGGATGCACTAGTATCTGCCGTCTCTAAATTCTTACAACAGAGAAGGGAAGTGCAGCCCAGAGAGGGTAAGTCAATTGCTCAAAGTTGCCCAGCCAATAAGAGAGGCTTCTTTCTACCACGGCCTTGCTGTGTGACCCCAGTCCAATCAATTCACCTCGCTGAGCCTTGGTTTACCAACGTGAGGCATTCTTACGAAGGGTAAGCAGGAAGCTGATGGCAATTTCCCTTCAAAGCCTCCACACCAAGCCCTATAGACCACGTGTAGAGAGTACATCACTTCAGTCATGGAAAAAGGGCCATCAGCCTCACTTCATAGATAAGAAACTGAGGCTACAAGATGGCAGCTATGTGCCCAAGACAGTTCTGGCAATTATGAGGCTGAGCAGTTACACTATTCCATACTCACAACGACCCTATAATGATGACAAGGATGGTGATTTTCATTTTAGAGATGTAGAAACGGATGCATAAAAGGGCTAAGGGCACAGGCCTGGGGGCACACAGCAGGGATGGAACAGAGCCAGCATTGGGGTGGGAAGCCAGGAGGTGGGTTGACACCAGTGGAGAACAGCCCTCAGGACTCATGACTCACGGTAGCCAGCGCTGTTGACTACACAATCCAGGCGGCCGAAACGGTGGATGGTCTCAGAAATGAGGGTCTGAGGAGAAAGATATCTCGTGAGTGAGCAGTGATGGTACCAGGCCTTTTGGAGCCGAGGGTCCAAAAGCGAGGTGGGGACAGGAGTCACAGCTGAGGGGCCAGACACCAGAGGGCTGGTGACATTCACACTGCGGTCACTACTCCAGAGACCTGGGACTGGGGTGCAGGGGCAGATGTCAGAGATGCTGGCTAAAGAGAAAGACCAGAAACCCTGAGGAAAGAGAAAAACTCTTACAGAAAGAGACTCACTGTGAGGAACTTATTTGTCCCAATCCACATGACAGGTGTGACAAGAGCCTTGAGGGAGTGGGAGATAAAGGAGAATCTTCCCAGGAGACACAGGACCTGGTCGGCAGAGTTAGCGAAAGCCTGGAAATGATACTGAGCTGAAACCTCTGGGACGGGTACAATTTAGACAGGAGAAGGGGGGAAGGCAGAGGGAACAGCATGTGCAAAAGCCTGGGGCGGGGTGGAGAAAAAAGTGGAGATACCGGGGGTAGGGACAGAAAATACGCTCACCTTCACATCTTCCTCCTGAGTCACATCACAGAGCAGAAAGACGGTGCCAGGAAGCTCCCGCTCCAGCGCCCGACCCCCGGACTCTGCAGGAAGAGAAGGGCTGGGGGTCTGGACTCTTGGGTCAGAGGGAGGAAGGGTCTGGGGACCCGGACTCCTCCTGGAGGGGTGGGGGTGAGGACTGAGGGACCCTCACTCACCATCTTTGTCACAGATAACCACTTGGGCACCGCTTTCCACTGAGGATGGGAAGAGAACTGGTTAACCCAGCACAGGCCTTTGCGAAGCCCTCTGGTGCCCTCTAGTGGCCACCTGAAGTGGGGCCGTCTCCCACTATGCTCCCCTCGTGACCCCAAAGTCTCATGATAATCCCTTAGGACAAAGGGCAGAAGTTTTGACACATATTCTCCTTGGCTGCTCCAGGTGCTTGCTGGAGCTCCTGAGCCTCCATCCCCGGGTTCCAGAGTAAACCCTAAATCTGCAAGAGGCATGTTCCCCCAAACCACCCGTTTTGCAGCCATTACCGAGACCCGCCGAAAGCGAGTCAATGGCGTTTGGAAATCCGCCAAAATCTCAGGCCCCAGGCTACCACTGCCTATCTTTTCATTAACTTTGCAAATGGGATTTTATAAGATAAGAATCTAGATTCCAGTACAGAAGATACTTCTTTCCACACCCATTAATTAGCCCCCGAGGGTCCCTCCTCTCCCAGACTCCCAACATTCAGAGCCAGCCAGACCCCACTCACCGAAGGCTCGAACGATCCCGGCTCCGATGCCGCGCCCGCCCCCGGTCACGACGACCACCTTCCCAGCATAGCGCGTTCCCGTTGCCATTCCGCGTGAGACTGTCTCTCCCTCTGTCACTCACTCCAGGATTCTATCCACCTCAAAATCCGGTGAGGTCGTGGGGTCGAACGGTAAATAGGGGCTGGATCCTGGAAGCCCGGCCCTGGGGGCCGTTGCCAGGAAAGCCAGAAGCCTGGAAGGTTGGTCCCAGCCCCGTCCTCCCTCAGACCCAGAGGTCCGGATCCCCAAACCCCTCCTCCCTCAAACTCAGGATTCCTGCCGTCTCGCCCCCTCTGCCCTCGGACCCAAAACTCCAGGTCCCTAGGCTTCTCTTCTTTCAGATCCAGGAATCCTGGTCCCCAGCCCCCTCCTCCCTCAGAACCAGTAACCTGGACCCCGAGCTTCCTCCTTCCTCAGACCTACAAGTCCGAGGTCCTTGTCCCCTCCTCCCTCGGGGCCCAGAAGCCCACTACTCCGGCTCTACCCCTCAGAGACACCAGCGTAACAACCTCAGACAGAAAGTTCTTGACTAAAGGTTCAAAGTTTTAATCCAAATCTGGACAAGTGTTGGGAAAATCAAACTTTGGCCATAGAAACCCCTCCCCTTCTAGGCTACCTGAGGGGACCAGATCACGCCCCCAGGTTCCCGGAGAGGCTCCAGATCTCCAGGGGGTACCTCCAGGCCACGCCCTCACTCTCTGATTGGTTGCTACGTTTAGGCGGGTCAGAAGCTAGACTGCAGCAGAGTGACTCGAAGAGGCCACGCCCCCTCGTCTTGGGTTAGGGCGGGAGGGGCGATCCCGGAATCCCACGTCGGCTCCCAGGAGGCGGGGCCTGCGCCGCGCCCACTACCTCTGCGGGAGAACCCCAAGGAGCGGGAATTGGCAGCTGGAGGAGATCTTGGGGGGGAGGACACCTGGGGCGGGGGCTCTGACGGAGGCGGCGGGGCTGGGGGAAGAGGGTCTCCTCGAGACTCCAAATTTCCACCTGGAGAGGACGAATGGGGTATGAGAATGGCAAACTCTGGGACCCAGAAGTCCAGACTCCCCCAGGCCTTTCCTCTCAGACCTAGGAGTCCGACCTCACAGCTCCCTCCTCTCCCAGACCCAGAATTCCTGGACCCTGGGCCCCTCCTTCCTGGGATCTAGAACTCCCAAGCCCTGTCCAGCTCTCTCCTCATAAAGATAAAGGATTCCTCAGACCCCTACCCATCAGCACCTACGATTCCAGGCCTCCGACTCCCTCTTCCCTAAAACCCAGTAGCCCAAAGTCCCCAGCCCATTCTCACCTGTCATCATTCTGTGCCACTGCGACGCCTCAGTGGCCAGGGCTTGAGAGAGGCTGAGAACTCGCTCCCGGTGCCCTTCGGATGTCGGCAAATAAGGGGTGGTGTTCCTTGGACTAGAAAGAAAGAGATTTGGGGAACTTGTATAATTAGCCAGTACAGTAAGGACCACAGTGCCCCGCGTGTCCTTCTGGGAGTTGTAGTCCCTAGCACGTGTCTCTAAAGGATTTTAAACTGGGCGCGACCCTCTTTTAAAAAGCCCGCGTGCATTGTGGGATTTGTAGTCCGGTTGCCGGAAATTTTCTCAGATTTCCTGACGGAGGGGCGGAGTTTGATATAGACCAAGGAACTGCAGTTCTCACTGCGAACTAGGGCTTTCTGATTCCTCAGGAACTCAAGCGTCTCTAAAAGATTCTGCGATCTGTACTTTAGTACTCACGAGTACTCAGGAGACATTAATAGCAATGCTACTCTCCTTCCCTTTGCTAATTTCCCTGCTCCTTGCCCCAATCTCCAATTCCTTACCTGCTCCAGGACCCCGAGCTTCTAAGCCATTTCTGGGCTCCTGAGTGTCCCAAGACAGGCTGCAAAGGAATTGGGGCATTAGAATTCCTCATCTGGAAGTCCTCATGTTCTCATTTTGAGGGTGAAGGGGTTCAGAAAGGGGATAAAACTGCCCCAAAGACACTGCCAATTTTTAACTTTACTTGAGCTCCTGGAAAACAAGAAGAGCTCGGAAAATCACCGCCCCCCCGCCCCACCAGCCCCTTTGCATTCTGGTAAAAGGCTTACTGCAAAGAACCCCTCTTCTCCATATGACTTAGATAAGACTAATGAAGTAAAATTGCTATTTTAAGGCAGGACAAGAAAAATTAAACATAAAATTCTCTCTGTGTGCTTGAGTGTCCTCCCTCTCTCCCTAATGTGCAGGGTGCATCTGTATTACACATTAACCAGAGCTCCTCAGAGATGGCAGTGCCTGCTCTATCGTAAAGATCATTTTTCCCCCCTTTCTTCCGACACTACCAATGTAACTTCTTAAAAGAACAGTATTCTTTTCCAACTCTGTAGATCACGGTGATTTGCTTCTGGCTTTGTATGTTCTTCCCTAGACTATGTATCCTTGGTGAACTTTTTATGTAAAAATATCCGTATGTCATTTTTTAAAGTTATTATTATTTTTTACATTTATTTTATTTATCTTTTTTTTTTTTTTTTTTTTTTGGCTGCATTGGGTCTTCGCTGCTGCCCTGGGCTTTTCTCCAGTTGGGGTGAGCAGGGGTCACTCCTGTTACGGTGCGCGGGCCTCTCACTGCTATGGCCTCTCCTGCTGCGGAGCATGGGTTCTAGGTGCATGGGCTTCAGTAGCCATGGCACGCGGGCTCAGTAGCTGTGGCACGCGGGCTCTAGAGCGCAGGCTCAGTAGCTGTGGCGCACGGGCCTAGTTGCTCCGCAGCATGTGGGATCCTCCCAGACCAGGGCTCAAACCCGTGTCCCCTGCATTGGCAGGCGGATTCCCAACCACTGCGCCACCAGGGAAGCCCATCAGTACGTCATTTTGATGTACGATCCTTTGTCTGGAAAATGGATGTGAGTGTGCCTTTTGACTTCTAACACATGGAACAGTTCTCAGAGCTGTCTGAGAGTCTGTCTCCCAGGTTATAATCCTGTTTCGCTCAAATAAAATTCCCTTTGTTTCTTGTTAACTTGTTTTTAATAGAATTTTCATCGACAAGATTCACAGTTGACCCCCCGCCCCACCCCGTTTACCTGTGACAAGGCCAGAAACAGACCCTCCAAATTCACATTCCTTTTGTCGTAAATGATTAGCTGGACTCTTTGTCCCCCCCAAACTAGCTAGACATAGAGATAAATGTTTGGTGTTCAGCTGACTTGAGATGCTCCCTGTTTACAAAAACAATCCCAACTGTAAAATAAACCCACTTGTCTAATTCCTTCCTAGAAAAGTCTAAGATGAAACCATCCATGGGGAACTCCCTGGCGGTCCAGTGGTTAGGACTCCACACTCTCACTGCAGAGGGCCTGGGTTCAATCCCTGGTGGGGAAACTAAAATCCCACAAGCCACTGCGCAATGGCGTGGCCAAAAAAAAAAAAAAAAAAAATCCACCAACAGCAAACCAAACAAACAAACAAAAAATGCCGTCCTGCCCGGACCACTCTGATCGTTGGAGCTGGAGTCCTCTCCCCAGCACCATAACATGAATAAAATCTATTTCCTTACTTGATCAATTTTTCTTCTTTTCTTTTTGCCTTTGACAACACATAGTAACTGTAAAG
The DNA here is from genome assembly GCF_963455315.2 of Globicephala melas. Lineage (NCBI taxonomy): Eukaryota > Metazoa > Chordata > Mammalia > Artiodactyla > Delphinidae > Globicephala > Globicephala melas. Next base: position 7,448,298 of record NC_083332.1, on the reverse strand, counting down.
GAAAATTGGGCTTCCAATCCAGACCCGTGACCCCCACCCCCTCCCTGAGAAGGGAGAACGCTGGTGAGGTGGAGATGTTGTCTCTGGCCCACCCTGTCTTCCACCGATAAGGGAGGCAGGATGCTGATTTCAACACAGGTACAGCGGGGTAAAATCTGGAAACCTGTTCTGGGTACGGAGGAAGGAAACATCCCCATTTTACAGACAGGAAAACTGAGGCTCCAACTAGGAACTAAGAACCCACTGCTGCTTCACCGCCCCACCCGTTTCCCTCACTTTTTGTTCTGCGTCAGGCTGGCGACCGGCTGGGGACAGTGTCCTCCCCAGAGTGAGGAGCCGGGGGGAGGCTGGGCAAGGGAGAGGCCGACCGTACTCCTGGTGTCTGCGCATTCTCTCCAGTTGCTCCTGAGCACTCATCCGGGGCCGGGCCAGAGGGACCTGGGGAGATGAGAAACACCGCGATACTCCAACCTTGGCCTCCGTTTTCTCTCTTCCCTGAACCTCTCAGCCCCCTGCCTTGCCCTTCCCAATAAGTTCACCCCCGCTCTCGAGGGCTACTTCTACACCCGGAGCACAGGCTGTCCCTCTGCTGCTCAAGTCCTTCCATGGCCCCCAAGCGCTTTCAGGACAAAGGCATTGGAGGCCCCTTGTGGCCTGGTCCCTACCCACCTCTCCAGCCTCAACTCCATCAGCTGCCCTGTTCAAACCCGAAGCCCCAGACTGACAAACACCCACACTTCCCTGGACAGATCAAGTCTCTTTGCAGTGGTAGTCAGGACTCTGGGTTGCTTGTGATTAAAAAAAAAACAAAACAAAAAAACCTCTGAATCAGCTTTGAAAACATTAAAAGGAAGAATGAGATTTATCGTGTAACTCGATCGTCAGGAGGATCACTTTGGGTTTGTCTGAGGGAGGACTTTACAAGTTCTCTCGCGCCCTCAAAACCAGAGGGAAGAGACACACAGGGAGACTGTCATGTGACAATGGCAGTTATGCTGCCACGAGCCAAGGAGCTTTCCCAGAAGCTACCAGAAATATGGTTCTGATGACACCTTGATCATGATCACTTACTTATAGCCTTAAGAACTTAAAATGCAACAGGACAGAGATAAATCAAAGGGGAACTTGAACTTGAACATTTGGAACATTCGCAGCCTATGTGTATTGCAAGGAAGCTTGTTCTGATGGGAACACCAAGGGTGTGTCCGTAAAACCATTTGCTGAGACATTAGGCATGTGACGATGTGTGGATCCAGTAAACCAACTCAGGAGAAAAGATGCCAAGTCAAACTGAAGGGGACAGAGATGGGACAAAACGAAGGAAGGCCGTCAGACATCTGGGATGCTACAGGCAGGAAAGTGGCCAAGAGAGCTTCAAACGTGTTATCCTTCCAGAAAGGGGGTCATTTGGACACAGACGTGCACCTAGGGAGAACGCCACGTGACAACTGAAGTTATGATGCCACAAGCCAAGGAACGGATCCCTCCCTAGCTCCTTCAGAAGGAGCATGGCCCAGGACTTCCCTGGCGGTCCAATGGTTAAGGCTCCAGGCTTCCACTGCAGGGGGCGCGGGTTGGATCCTTGGTCAGAGAACTAAGATCCCACGTGCCGTGCAGCGCGGCCAAATTAATTAATTAATTAAATTTTTTTTTTAAAAAAGGGCATGGCCCGACAACACCTTGATTTCAGACTTCTAGCCTACAGAACTGTAAGACAATAAATTTATTGTTTAAGCAAAAAACAAAGGGGATGGGGGTGGGGAGAGAACTCTCCACTGCAGTCTCCAACTAGAACATTCTAGGCAGACAGCTTAGATCTGTTGCTATTGTAGGACCAATCACTGCAGTTTACTCTACGTGACTCTGATTTGGTCGATCCTGAGTCACATGCCCACCTGTTAGATACATCATAGTCCCTGTAAATTGACCCTATGCCATTTATTTCTTCAAGGCAGGCCAGACCACTGACCCGAAAGCCTGCTAGGGCCAAACTGAAACTTTTACACATCCCTTGTTTCAAAGATAGCTCAAGTAGACAGATATTTTTAGCCACTTAGAGCCTGCCTGTTTTTTTTTTTTTTTTGCGGTACGCAGGCCTCTCACTGTTGTGGCCTCTCCCGCTGCAGAGCACAGGCTCCGGACGCGCAGGCCCAGCGGCCATGGCTCACGGGCCCAGCCGCTCCGCGGCATGTGGGCTCTTCCCAGACCGGGGCACGAACCCGCGTCCCCTGCATCGGCAGGCAGACTCCCAATCACTGCGCCACCAGGGAAGCCCAAGACAAGACACAGCAAGAGTGATATCTTTTTTTTTTTTTTTTTCCTGCGGTACGCGGGCCTCTCACTGCCGTGGCCTCTCCCGTCACGGAGCACAGGCTCCGGACGCGCAGGCTCAGCGGCCATGGCTCACGGGCCCAGCCGCTCCGTGGCATGTGGGATCTTCCCGGACCGGGGCACGAACCCGTGTCCCCTGCATCGGCAGGCGGACTCTCAACCACTGCGCCACCAGGGAAGCCCGAGCCTGCCTGTTTTGAATACTCCGTGAAGTTGTACCCAGCATCTGCTAGCCATAGGTAAGATCAACCTGTAGCTATAAAAGCCCCCAACAGGGGAATTCCCTGGAGGTTCAGTGGTTTTAAGGGCTCCGCGCTTCCACTGCAGGGGGCACGGGTTTCATCCCTGGTCGGGGAGCTAAGATCCCGCATGCCTCGCGGCGGGACCAAAACAAACAAACAAAAGAAGCCCCCAACAGGCTGCTGCCCTTAGGAGCTCTCTGACCCAGAGACTCCCCTCTGTGCGGCTAAGCACATCACCTAGACCCTTAAGTCCCTTCTCTAATCTCCTTCTCTTCTGGGAGTTCCCTTGTCCCGCCCCCCCGCTCCTCCTCCTGGGCAGTGGCCCCGAAGCAGTAACCTCTGGAGGATCTAATGCTGTCAGGGACTTTTCCCACAGGCAAATCTGTCAGTGTGGACCAACTAAAGCTCTGTGTGCTACTGCCACCTAGTGGTCATATCTTTTTCCTTGATCAGCTCTGAAATACCTAGAACCTTACACCACCCCGGGATGCTGGCCGCGGTACGGCTGAGGGAGGAGCCATTCTCAAGATTAAGTGTTATTCGGCGCAGCTCCAACAATCCATGTCCTTTATACACACCACTAAGAATAAAGTTCCTCTGCTCCTAAGAAAGGACAGATTGATTACTTGGTTTCCACGGATAATAAGGAAGCACCAAAAATGCTTTTAAACCTATTCGAGGGGACGTCCCTGGCTGTCCATCGGTTAATACTCCGTGCTTCCACTGCAGGGGCACAGGTTTCATCCCCGGTCGGGGAGCTAAGATCCCGCATGGCTCGTGGCACTGCCAAGGTGCGGGGGGGAACCACCACCACCAATTCGAACAAGGAATCGTAACTGGCATCCCCGGAACCACGCTCCTGAAAGTCAGCCAATCAACGATGGCGCCGCGTTTCTGAAAATCAGCCAATCAACAACAGACACAAAGCTTCCGCATCTTAAGGTCGAATATACGAAAGTCCACCGGTTTCCGAGCTCTACGCCATATGACATCAGCTCTCCGCTTTGCTCAGAGCGACTGTATCTTACAAGAGGTCTGTCTTGCTTAAGCAAGTAATAAATTCAGCTTTGTTTCCGATACAGAGCTGCAGCTTCTTTATCCCCTCCATGCCTTTGCGTACATAGCCTGTTCCCCGTTTGGAGTACTGCTTCCTGCATGGCCAAACTTTTTTCATTCATCCAGACTCACCTTACCTAACATTTAAAAGGCTTCCCAATGCTCTGAGTCCCCCTATGAAATGGCTCAGCCCTGTCGGATGTGTATGAGGATTGCATTCATACCTCTCCCCCATCAGACTCCAGCATCAGGACTAATTCATGGCAGGGCGCCCCCAACACCTTCCACAGGGGCTGGTCCCTAGAAGACCAGTATGATGAGCAAATAAGGGAATTCGGGATTTCTTCCTGCACTGGCCAAAGTTGAGGGAGAAGGGGAGAGATAGTAACTGCTCTTGACACTCTACTTGGATTGGTCATCTGCTGATGGCTTAGTGGGCAGCGGAGTGTTCCTGCCAAGTCCATCAGCCATACTTTTCCTGTCGGACCCCTTTGCCAGTTTCAGGATGGGGGAAGCCACAGAAAAATAGGGGCTGTGATGCAGAGATTCACTACGTGGCAAACTCAGAAGGGTAGGTCCTTGAAAACAGGGACTGGTCTGGGGACCTCGCCTTGTAGAGCCTGGCAGTCAAGAAGGGTCTGAGGAATTCGTGGACCTGAATTGAACAACCTGCAGTTGGCAGATGGCATTCCAGAGGTCAGAACTCTGTGCTCCCAAGTGACCATGTGCGGTTGTATGGGTTGCTTACTGACCAAGGGCTAAGCCCTCCATTGACCACGCCAGGTTCCATCCACGCAGAAGGGGGAGCCTGTCTCTCATTCACAAAAAGGCATTCTGTAGGCTAGCAGAAGCCCTGGCTTCCTAAATTCCCACCTCAGTCTGGACATTTGCACTAGCTTTTTCCCTGCTTTGCCAGGGATAAATTCTAACTCAATCTTTAAGGTCTGTCTGCCTCCAGGAAACCATCCCCAGCATGCCCAGGCTGCCTGGGAGCTGTCCCCTGAAGTCCCCCAATGCCTCGTGCTTTCCCCATCTCAGCACATGCCTCCACCTGTTCTGATAGTGCTTGTGTCTGAGGTTCCTGATGCCTGGGATCTGGCCTGATTCAGTTCAGGAACCCCAGTGGCCGGACAAAACCCAGTCCACAAGAGGCCAAGGACCACCCCAGCACCAATGAGAATGGCAAACTTGCTGGCTCCACCTTCAAAGTCAGTTCCCCAAATTTCTTATCTGTCATTTCCAAAAAAAAAAAAAAAAAAATCTGAAACTGACATTTGTTTTTCTAAATCGGTGCCAATATGCACCCAGTGTTCCTGATGTGAGGCATCGCCTGAGTCACACCCATCGGGCTTCTGCCGTCAATTGCAATTTTCTTGCTTTGTGTTTTGTTTTGTTACTTACGACTTCTAGTTTAATTGCTCTCTGAAGGTGTCAAAAAGAGCCAAAGATCGCCCCAAAGAGAGTGAAAAGAAACAGAAGCATCTGTCACTTCCAAGAGCTCAGAAAGTAGAATCAAGTCAGGAACAGGATTATGGAGCCTCTACAGGGACATCTCGCTAAATAGGACCCTCAAGATGTGATGTGACATAAACAGAAAGACACGTTGCAGAAGTTTTACTGGGACAGTGACACCAGGAACTGATGACAAGTAGAGAAACTCTGCAGAGGGCAAAATCTGAAGATCCGGACCCTGTGTTCATGAGGAAGTAACTGGATGCCCCTGAATGGCCTTTGGTCATGAAACAAGCTAGAACATTCCATGAAGACCAGAACATTGATCATGAGCATCAGCTGGCAACACCAAAGAAGTATGTGATGTAAAATATCTTAATACCTGGGTGGCAGAGCATCTGCAGGTCAGAAATGACAATTGATGAGTTTCCTAAGATAACAGCTGATGAAAACTGAGTTCTGAAAAAAACGTATACGGTGGATCAAAGAGCTCCATAATGTCTCTGTGCTCCTGTAAAAATGTCACTGAGGGGGCTTCCCTGGTGGCGCAGTGGTTGAGAGTCCGCCTGCCGATGCGGGGGACACGGGTTCGTGCCCCGGTCTGGGAAGATCCCACATGCCGTGGAGCGGCTGGGCCCGTGAGCCATGGCCACTGAGCCTGCGCGTCCGGAGCCTGTGCTCCGCAACGGGAGAGGCCACAACAGTGAGAGGCCCGCGTACCGCAAAAAGAAAAAATTAAAAAAAAAAAAATGTCACCGAGGGAATTCTCTGGCGGTCCAGTGGTTAGGACTCCGAGGGCCCAGGTTCAATCCCTCGTCAGGGAACTAAGATCCACAAGCTGCACGGTGCAGCCCCCAAAAAAATAATAATCGCCGACAGTAATGAGAGCTAACAATGGCAGGCTTGAAGGATGCCAGGCTCAGGTGGTCTGGTCATGGGCGTGCTGGAGCCACAGGCACACACACAAGACACAGTTGGCAGTGCCTAGAAAAAGCCGACATTCGAAATGTTTGGAACGTGTCTACGATTTTCCTGGGCATTATTATTATGCAAACAAGAAATTGTGGCATCCCCCCCCCCCAATGTTCATGGCAGCACTATTCACAATAGCCAAGACATGGAAGCAACCTAAATGTCCATCGACAGATGAATGGATGAAGAAGATGTGGTACATGTATACAATGGAATATTACTCAGCAATAAAAAGAATGAAATAGGGGCTTCCCTGGTGGCACAGCGGTCAGGAATCCGCCTGCCAGTGCAGGGGACACGGGTTCGCGCCCTGCTCCGGGAAGATCCCACATGCTGCGGAGCAACTAAGCCCACGTGCCACAACTACTAAGCCTGCGCTCTAGAGCTCGCGAGCCACAACTATTGAGCCCGGGTGCTACAACTACTGAAGCCCGCGCGCCTAGAGCTCTGCAACAAGAGAAGCCACCGCAATGAGAAGCCCGTGCACCGCAACGAAGAGTAGCCCCCGCTCGCCGCAACTAGAGAAAAGCCCGCGTGCAGCAGCAAAGACCCAAAGCAGCCAAAAATTAATTAATTAATTAATTAATTATTTTTTTAAAAGTGCAATTTAAAAAAAGAGAACGAAATAAAGCCATCTGCAGCAACATGGATGGACCTAGAGATTATCATACTAAGTGAAGTAAGAGAAATACCATATGATATCACTTATATGTGGAATCTGAAAAATGATACAAATGAACTTATTTACAAAATAGAAACAGACTCATGGACATAGAAAACAAAATTATGGTTACCAAAGGGGAAAAGGGAGGGAGGGATAAATTAGGAATTGGGAATTAACAGATACACGCTGCTATATATAAAACAGATAAACAACAAGGACCTACTATATAGCACAAGGAACTATATTCAATATCTTGTAATAACCTACAATGGAAAAGAATCACTTTGCTGTACACCTGAAACTAACACAACATTGTAAATCAATTATACTTCAATAGAAAAGTTTTTTAATTTAAAAAAGAAATTGTGGGGCTTCCCTGGTGGCGCAGTGGTTGAGAGTCCGCCTGCCGATGCAGGGGACACGGGTTCGTGCCCCGGTCTGGGAAGATCCCACATGCCGCGGAGCGGCTGGGCCTGTGAGCCATGGCCGCTGAGCCTGCGCGTCCGGAGCCTGTGCTCCGCAACGGGAGAGGCCACAACAGTGAGAGGCCCGCGTACCGCGAAAAAAAAAAAAAAGAAAAGAAATTGTGGCATCTCTACATACAGCTTGTAACAATAGAATTTCACACTCCGTGAAGAGAAAGAATAAACCACCCACCGCCTTAAAAAAATCAAAAAACAAAAACTGCATACTGGTTGCAGGCATCAGGAACCCAGGACATTTTCCTCAGAAATAAAAAGCGCCTGGGGAAGAAATTGAGACACAGATGTAGAGAACAAACGTCTGGACACCAAGGGGGGAAAGTGGCGTGGGTGCGTGGTGGTGGTGGTGTGATGAATTGGGAGATTGGGATTGACATATATACACTAATATGTATAAAATGGATAACTAATAAGAACCTGCTGTATAAAAAAATAAATAAAATAAAATTCAAAGAGATAAATAACTCTCCAAAAAATAAAAAAATTAAAAGCACCTGATATTTATAAGCTATTTTTATCCCCCTGACTCCATTTAAGTAATTCATTGCTATTTTTTTAACTTGACATTTAAATGGTGATATTATTTATAGCTTTTATCCCATTTCGTATGCATATTCATACATTTTATTGGAGAAGCGGTAATGTGTTTGCTTAAGTGTGCTGCTGCAGACGCGGCAGGCGGTGTTGTAGAACGCACAGGACACAGTATAGGCACCGAATTACTTGAATCTGCAAAACTTTGCATTTTAAACAACATCTGGTCCCAAGGGTTTTGAACAAGGTTTGAAAACCGCTATATCTAGAATCCGACTCTGTCTCGACATCTCCACTTTTTCTAACCTAGTGCAAACAACTGTTCTCTCCCCGCTGGAATAGCCCAGTCACCTTCTCACTGGTTCCCTGCCTCAGCCCTTGTTCACTGTCTGTTCCCACATGTGGCCGCCAGAGGGCGCCAGTGCCCACTTACAGCATCTCAGTGCCTGCTCAGATACTCCATGGCTCTGGGCTCACCCAGTGTCAAAGCTAAGCCCTCACCTTGGACCACAAGGCCCAGCACGATCTGCCCCTATTACCCCTCTGTCCTCATCAGCACCCCTCTCCCTCTTGCTCGGTTACTCGGTTACGGCCACACTGGCTTTCTAGCTGCTCCTCCAACACACCAGAGTCTTCTGCCTCGGAACCTTTGCAAACACTGTTCCCTTTGCCTCTAATGCTCTTCCACCAGACATCCCCAAGGCTTGCTCCCTTACCTCCTCCGGGTATCTGCACAAGCATCACCTCTCCAGAAGCCTCCCCAGACCAAGCCATTGACAATTGCACCTCGTCTCCAAGTATCCCAAATCCCCTCACCGTGCTGTTTTTATTTATTTAGCACTTAGAACATATAAAGTAATTTATAGTAAATTATTTATTACCCGCCTCTTCCCACTAGAATGTCAGATTCATGAGAGAAGGATTTTTTTTTTCATCTTGTTCACATTTGGGTCCTGAGCACCTAAACAGCTCTCTGTGATAGAACGTTCCTGAATGATGGAAATGTTCTATATTTTCACTGTCCAACAGGGTAGCCACTGGCCACTTATGTCTCCTGAACACTTGAAATTTAGCGAGTGAGAGTGAATTTTTATTGTATTTCATTTAAATTCATTTAAATTTAAATAGCCCCATGTGACTACTGGCTACCTTATTAGACAGTGAAGAGGGTATTTAATAAGTATATATTGAATGAATGATTGACAAATGAATGAATGAATGAAGTGCTTGCTCTAAGGCACTACTTTCAGGCTTTATGGGCATTCATCCACTTTGACTCTTCACATCAGCCCTAGGTGGTAGACACCGCTATTAGCTCCATTTTGCAGATGAGAAAATGGAGGCAGAGAGATTTCATAACTGATCCAAAGTCACACAGCTTAGAAGTGGCAGAGACAAAATTCAGTCCCAACGCTCTTAATAAATCTCGCTGTCTCTGCTCTAGGGTGTGGCCTTAAAACTCTTCTCTCCCAGATGTTTCCCCAAGAGTGGGGACAGGGGGTCCTTCCTGTGGTGGTCAAAGCGTTACAGTGGACCTGAGGAGGCCAGATGGACTGCCTACCTTGGTTCCTGGCTGTGGGGAAGGGGGGCGGCGACCCTCAGGGCTGGAAGCCCGGGAGACCCTTGGAGATCCAAGACCTGGAGGAGTAGAATGGGACTGGTGAGGACCAGGAATGCCGAGCAAGTCCCTCCCCACTCCAGACGCTTACCTGACCGAGGGCTGGCAAGCTCTCTGTCGCCCCCTGGGGGCCGCCCCCAGTCAGCCTCAGGGGACCGGGGTAGGCTCAGTTCCAAGGACTCAGGCAGGCTCTGGAGAGGCCAGGAAAGGGGAATAATAATTATCATTACCACTATTATTACCATTTTCAAGCACTTAGCAATTGAGACACTGCATAAGTAGGATTAAGATTGAAAACCAGGAGCCAGATCTGGTTTCCAAACCTCAGCTCTGCCATTTTTTTTGCTGTGTGACCTTGGGAAAGTTACTTTACCTCTCTGTGCCATATTTCACCTTTTGATATGAGGATTTTAACCTACAGCTTTTTTTTTTTTTTTTTTTTTGGCTGCGTCAGGTCTTAGTTGCAGCACACAGGATCTTCTTTGAGGCATGCGGGATCTTTCCTTGTGGCACGTGGGCTCTTCATTGCAGCGCGCAGGCTACTCTCTAGCTGTGGTGCACAGGCTCCAGGGCACGTGGGCTCTGTAGTTGTGGCGCGAGGGCTTAGCTGCACCGTGGCATGCGGGATCTTAGTTCCCTGACCAGGGATCAAACCTGCATCCCCTGCATTGTAAGGAGGATTCTTTACCACTGGACCACCAGGGGAGTCCCTGATATGAGGATTGAATTGATACATGTAAGGTACTTAGAACAGTGCCTGGCACATGGCAGGGCATTATACGTGTGAGGTTTTATAATGATTATGCATCTGGCACGGTGCTAAGTACTTTACCAGCATTATCTCATTGAATCCCCTCGGTAAATCTACGAGACAGCTATTATTATCCCTATTTGATATATGGGGAAACTGAGGCTCAGAGAATGAGGTCAATGACTGATGTCACAAAGATAGCAAAGCTGAGATCTAAAGCCAGGTCTCCAGGATACATGATCTGATGATCGCCTACAACCATTGTGGCTCCTGATTCCTGACGGCTTACTCTGTCAGGCACATTCTAGTCACAGTTTCTCCTTCTCACAGTCCCCTGCAAGGTAGGGGTTAAGATCAGCGGTATCTGGTAAATGTTTAACAAATGCCCTCTGGGAGAAATGAGCCCTGGTTTGTAGCATTTGCCAGTTTCCACGGTGTAAATACTCCCACCACGGTCAATTTCAAGCTACCAACATGACATCACTGAATGTGGAGTTGAGAAGAGAGGCAGGCAATTGGACCTTGGGAGGTGTTGGGAACTGGGTCCAGCACATCACTGGACAATGATCATAGTACGACGAATAAGGAAACAAAGGTTTCCAGAGCTTAGGATACATGCCTGAGGTTGGTTAGCTGGTCAAGGGAGAGAGAAAGAGGGGAGATGGTAATGAGCTGGGCCAGGGGCAGATGGAACAGGAAGCTGGGGGTGGAAAAAAGGTGAGTCTCACCTCCCTCTCTGAGGACTCCTTGCCTTGGAGTGCAGGGGATGGGGAGTCAGGGTCAGTGTGGTGGGGTGGTTTCTGGGGGCCCCCCAGACCTGCCAGTGTGTCTTCCACCATCCACAGTTGTTGTTGAGCAGATGCTCTGTCCTGGGGAGAGGAAAGGAATTTGTTACTCAAAGGTGGGAAAATGCAAGGAGGGTTAAAGTTGATAGGCCATGGAAAGGGTCTGAAATTTCCATTTAGATATCCCACTTACCCATTATCATTTATCATAAACATTGTTTTTCTGTATGGCTCTGTAGTGTTACCTCTGTTATAAATAGGTGACCATATAAATAGATGTGAGTCTGTTTCTAAATATTCTATTCTTTCCTTTGTTCCATTTGTCTAATGTTGTGTCAATACTATACTGCCCTCTTATTAACTGTAGCTTTACAGTCAGACTTGATTGATATCCAGTTGTGTCAGTCCTCCAGCTTTGTTTTTGCAGGTTGCCTTGTCTACATTTGGCCTTTTGCACTTCCAGATAGCATTTAGAGTCAGCTTGTCAAACTCCACATAAAAGCCATCTGGATTTGTATTGGGATCGAATATCCCCACTGGGGAAATCAATTTGGGGAGACCACATCTTTACATTAGTGTCTTTCCTATCCACGAACATGGTACACCTCTCCATTTATATCGGTCTTCAATTTCTCTCAATGACATTTTGTGGCGTTCAGAGTAGGTGTCGTGCATGTCTTTCATTATATTTCTCCCTAGATATTTAATCTGTTCATGTTAATTGTAAACACTATTGTTTATGAATATTCATTTTCTAATTGTTTGTTATTAGCATACAGGAAGACAGGTGATTTTTGCATGTTATCCTTGCATTCAGCTACCTTGCTGGATCGGCTTATTCTACCAATCTTTCTGGAGATTATTCTAGATTTTCTACATACACAGTTTTGTCATCTTTAAATAAAAACAGCTTTACGTCTTCCTCTTTGGTCCTTACACCTTTAATTTATGTCTCAGACTCCCTTGTACTGCCTAGAATCCCTGGGACAATGCTGACTAGAACTAGGAGGGGCTGGGGGTCTGGATCCTGGGTCTGAGAACTTGTCTTATTCCAAATACTGGGGAAAAGTTTTCAACATTTCACTGCCAACAATCATGTTTGCTGTAAGTTTACGTTTCTTATAGATGCCTTATCAGATTAAGGAAGTTGATTTATATTCCTACTTTGCTGAGAGATTTTATCATGAATGGATATTAAATTTTTAAAATGTTTTTCCTGCATTTATTGAGATGACCATGTGGTTTTTTTTCTTTATTTTATTAAACGTAGTGAACTACATGAACTTATTTTCAAGTGTTAAATTAACCTTGCATTCCTGTAATAAGCCTAATTTGGTTGTGATTTTTTTTTTTTTTTTTTTTTTTTTTTTTTTTGCGGTACGCGGGCCTCTCACTGTCGTGGCCTCTGCCTTTGTGGAGCACAGGCTCCGGACGCGCAGGCTCAGCGGCCATGGCTCACGGGCCCAGCCGCTCCGTGGCATGTGGGATCTTCCCGGACCGGGGCACGAACCCATGTCCCCTGCATTGGCAGGCGGACTCTCAACCACTGCGCCACCAGGGAAGCCCTGTGATGTCTTTTTCTTTTCATATATTGCTGGTGCTGAGGAATATCTAACACCAGTAGCTGGGGGATTAGCGTTGAGGGGTGGATTTTAGGAGGAAGTGGGAGGGGGTTAGTATGAAGAGGGTGGGGCTTAAACCTGTGAGTATGCATTTAATACTAGAAGCCAGAATGTTTAGTTGAAGGTATATGATTTAGAAATTCTATTGCTAGGCTTAGAATGAAGACGTGGGTCTGAGGCCAAGCAATGGGGCTTCAGGAGTGGGGCCTGAACTAAGGGATTGGATTTAGAACTGGAGCCTCCAGAGGATAAATTTAAAAGTGAAAGTCTGGATGCAGAATGCAAGAGATGAACTTGCAGGATGGGACAGGGCTGAGGGGCAGAGTTTTGACCCCAAGGGTAGGGCTTCAAAGTAAGAGGAGAGATTTAGAACCAGACGGGGCAGTAGTTCCGAATCTGAAGATAGGTCTTGAAATTAAGGGCAATGTCTTAATTATTGGGCTTTAAATGAAAGGAAAAGGCAGAGGGGGAGGGGCTAAAGATAACATGGGAGGGGTTTTGATTCTATGGGAGGGGCTTAAATGCCAAAAGGGTTTCCAAGTGATCTTGGAGTGCAGGGTGGGGCTTGGGGGCTTGGGGCAGGGGTGTACCTGGGGGGACCCGAGGTGCAGCAGGTACTCAAGGGTCTCTCTCAAGGTGCTCAGCTCCTGTTCCAGGCTGTTGTACGTGTCCCAAACCCGCTCTCGCTCCTCAGGTCCCAGAAAGGGGGAGACAGAGAGTTAGCATGTCCTCCCACCAGATCTTCCCCAATCCCATCTTTTCCTAGATTAGCAGGAGGAAGGGTGGCCTGGCCCCAGGTGCCCTGTGGGGTATATGGACTGCAAGTCCCAAGGGCCTCTTTGCTCAGACTACTGGGAACCCCAGAGTCTATATTGAACCTGCCATTCCAATGAACTGCTAGTGTAGACAAATAACAGCTTTCCCTGAATCTTCTGGATTACCTCTGCACTCCTCTAGGGCAGCAGAGTCTACAGATCTAATGAATTCTTGAAACAGACAAGACCATGAGACCTGTACACCCCGGGCAGCAGAAACTTCCTTGCCAATACCAATAACAAGAGCAGCTAACTTTTTTTTTTTTTTTTTTTTTTTTTTGTGGTACGCGGGCCTCTCACTGTTGTGGCCTCTCCCGTTGCTGAGCACAGGCTCCGGACGCGCAGGCTCAGCGGCTATGGCTCACGGGCCCAGCCGCTCTGCGGCATGTGGGATCTTTCCGGACCGGGGCACGAACCCGCGTCCCCTGCATCAGCAGGCGGACTCTCAACCACTGCGCCACCAGGGAAGCCCTAAACAGACTTTTCCTTTCTTTTCTTTTCTTTTCTTTTTTTTTTTGCAGCTAACATTTATTTGGCACTTACTGTGTGCCAGGCACTGTTCTTAGCTCTCATTTAATTCTTTTGAGGTAGGTACTGTTAATGTCTCCATTTTACAGATAGTAATAATTACAGCTAACATAAGTATTGCTTACCATATACTAGGTACAAAAGTGTTAAACATTCCTTCATTTACATATATTTATGAAAACTTCACAATAGCCCTATGAAGTAAATATTATTTTTATTATCTCAAGTTTATATGAGAGGCATCTAAGGCCCAGAGGGATTAAGTAAATTCTCTAAGGTCACAAAGCAACAATGAGTGGAAACTGAGATTCAAAGCCAGGAAGTCCGTTTCAAAATCACCCCCTTGGGACTTCCCTGGTGGCACAGTGGTTAAGAATCCACCTGCCAATGGAGGGAACACGGGTTCGAGCCCTGGTTCGGGAAGATCCCACATGCCGTGGAGCAACTAAGCCCGTGTGCCACAACTACTGAGCCTGCGTGCCACGACTACTGAAGCCCGTGCGCCTACAGCCCGTGTTCTGCAACAAGAGAAGCCACCGCAACGAGAAGCCCGTGCACCACAACGAAGAGTAGCCCCCGCTCGCCGCAACTAGAGAAAGCCCTCACGCAACAATGAAGACCCAACGCAGCCAAAAATAAATAAATAAATAAGAACTTACTAGACTGGAAACTAAATCTATCACACACAAAAAAAAATCTCCCCCTTAAATGGCTAAATTAAATACTACTGTTTCTTGGCTGCTTGCCCCTCACCCTCTAGGAATGTCAAGATCATTGGCTTAAAATTGGGGGGATTCTCAAGAACCACCTTCCCAAGAGTCTTTGGGGGCAAGTTCCCTTTAGTAACAACCTGTAGAATCCTGGGGTCTCCTTGGAGGTATGCCCCTTCCCAGATGTTCACCTGGGTCAGGTGACAAAGAGCGGCCCTCACACTGACTAGTCGGTCCTGCAGGAGGCGCTGGCGCCCCCAAGCCCTCCCAGGAGCTGCAGCCTCCCTGGTTGTTTGGCCCAGCTGCTGTCGAGTCAATTCCAGGGCTGCTTCTAGCTGCTCCTGCACCGAAAGGGAAGATGGTTAGACTTCTGAAACCACCCCCAGCCTCAGGAAGAGAGAAAAGGTGTCTTCCTATATCCTTGGGTATGCTGGGGATCAGGATGGGCTAAGGGCACGTGGAGAGGCCAGATGCCCCTCCCCTGTCCCAGAGCCCTGTACCTTCTCCTCCTGCTTCTGATCTATCTCCTCCTGCAGCCTCCTCAGGAGCCGGTCCTGCCCACACAACTTGGTCAACAGAGTCTGGAGAAAGGAGGACAGGAGCTATTTATGGACCAGATCTGGCCCTTCCCCCTGCCCCACAATTTAAACATTCTCTCCCCAGCTCTGGGAACTCAGCAAGGGTTCGATCAGGAGAACTTACATCTGTCTCCAAGCTTTGGTGGAAGGTTGAGTCTAGAGGGGGACCCGGCTGAGGAGAAAGAGAAAGGTTGGAGGTCACGTGCCCAAACAGGTCCTTATTGTAGCTCAGCGCTGAGCTGAGCCCTGTTGCTACTAACAGACACCCCTGTCCTTATTAGCTTTGTTCCAAGCTTTAGCAAACCTCAGTAGACCAATTGCCAGACTTTGGGCTTTAGGAAGTGGTCTTTGCTACCAAATAGCTATAGCAAATAAATAATTAATGGAGAAAACTTAGAGAGTTCCTTTATGACTGAGAATAAAATAAGGATGCTCACTACCACTGTTACAGTTTAACACACTATTAGAGATGTTGACCAATGCTATAAGATAAGAAAAAGAATAAAAGTGTAAGGATAGGAAGGGGAATGATAAAACCATCATTATTTATAGATGATGTGCTCATCTACTCCCCCCAAAAAATAGCATAAAAAAATTATTAGAATAAATAAGAGAATTCAGCAAGGATGCCAGGTGTAAAATGAAGTTACAAACATTAATAGCATATCCCTACACCATCAATAACTAGAAAATATTTTTTAAAAAAGAAGAATATACCATTCAAATAACTATAAAAACTATCAGTAGGGAATTCCCTGGTGGTCCAGTGGTTAGGGCTCGGTGCTCTCACTGCCAGTGACCTGGGTTCAAATCCTAGTCAGGAGACTAAGATCCCTCAAGCCGCACAGCGTGGCCAAAAAAAACCAAAAAACTATCAGGAATTTAGGAATTACCTTAATTACCTTAACTAATAGCACAAAAATCTCCATGGAAAAACTCAAATGACAGACCTAGAAAATTATATGAATGGAGAGATATTCTATATATATATGCCACCCAGTTTTCAGCAGCCCTAGGAAACTAATATATATCCAGGCACCTTGAAATACCCAGTTTTCTCTAGGCACACTAGTCCAGGAGATGACATTCACCATAGCAAAGAAAGCAAGGGAGGGGGCTCTGGCAGATTCGAGGTGCCCAGGATACCTACCAATAAAACCATGGAAGTCCGGGTCCCGGGAGGCCTTGGAGGGAGCTGGAGATATGTGGAGGAACCAGAGGGGGCCTGGGAGGAATACTGATACAGAGATGTTTAGAGATTGTCATGTCTTACTAACAAATATTAGAATGGATGTGTCCCGAATTGCAGTGCCTTAGGAGACTCTTTGAGGTTCAGAACTGGGCCCCCAGAACTTCCTCAACGATCTGCTCTCCAGCTGTGTGCCATTGGGACACAGAGAATGCTAGTAAGTGGAAAGCCTGGCAAAAGAGTCCCACGGACCAATGGAAGTTGCAGTCTACGCTCACGCTCACATTCGTGGTTAGCTGTGGATTTTCGGGACTACAGTCCCATGATGCTCAGAGGAAATAGTAGGTGACCAACTTAGAAAGATAAACTGGAGACACAAGGCAGATGCAATCGACGCTACCTCTCACAGCATTGTCCTAGAGGAGAGTATTCTGGACTACAATCTCCATAATGCTTAAGGGGTAACGGCCAAAGACCAGCCTGAGGAGAGCCCTGAGAACTCATGGGAGTTAAAGTTCACTCTCCCTTTCACATCTGAACCCAGCTGTGATTATGCTGAACTACAATCCCCATGATACCCAGGGGCCAGTGGCCTAGAGACCAGCCTGGAAAGACAGCCCCATGGCCAAATGGGAGGTTTAGTCCCTCTCCCCATCACCTCTGCTCACCGGTGTTCTGGCCTCCTGACTCCAGTGCTGGGGACTCCTGGGGTCCCTTCCTCCCCCAGCCTCGGAGGACGGTCCTCGTCGGGGAGTGGGGGGCCTGGAGAGTGTCTGGCGCTGGGGGGCCCAATCCAGGGGAGGCCGGACATCGATGCGACTCAAGGGGGTATGGGGTCTGGCAGAAGGTGCTGTGTCTCCAGAGGAGGGAGGGGGTCTGCGTGCAGGAGCAGAACGGGGCCGGGGGAGGCTCAGAGGGGAGGGAGGGCGAGAGAAGGGTGTGAACAGGCTGTAGGGAAGAGAGAATAGGCGAACTGCGTCAACTAGAGCCCCCTCATCCCACGACCCATCAAGCCAGCCTCAAAGATCTGTCTCCCTTCAGGGTGTCTCACTGTCCCTCTGGAGTAGAACCCTCCTCTAGTAACCAGATCCTGAATAATTTCCCTCTTTATGGTATCCTCTCCTTAAGACTTCTCCCCAACAGGCACTGACCCCACAAGAACCCAGCAAGTCACACACATCAGTGAGAAAGCACTAAGTCACTCCCCTAATCAGTCCCAGCCACGCCCCTCGGCCACGCCCACAGCATTTCCTCTGAAGCTCAGCCCTATAGAAACTTCTCGTCCCAGACTCCCTCGTCCAACTCACTCTGGGCTCCTTGTCCTCCGAATTCGGGGTCCAGATTGGAGGTCAGCCATGGGGCTGGGGGTGAGCAGCCGGCCACGACCTCTGGAGAGACGAGCCACCTCCGGTGATTCTGAGCCGCGCCCCTCTTCCCCTCTGCTCACCTCTGGGGGACCACCGGGGCCGCCAGGGCCCTCCCCAGTCTGGGGACGTGCAGATGACCTGGGTTGCCCACTAACGAGTGGACACAGAAAAAGACATCACTCCTTTGAACTTTATAACAGCCCTAATTGCCATTTCACAGATAAGGACACAGGAACCTACAAAGAAAAAAGGGGAGGTAGTGTACTGTAAATTGTTTTCCCCATTTTGCAGATGGGGAAACTGAGGCCCGAGTTGGAAGTGACTTGTGCAGGGCCACAAGGTCCATCCAGGTCGCTGGGCCCAATGCCCTAGACTATGCGTCTCCAGCCTGAAAATTGGGGCAGGCAGACAGAGCCTGGAGCCTTCCTTTTTTTATTAATCTGACATGTTTTAGGTGGCAGCCTCAGGGGGTGGAGACTTCTGCGGGAGCCAGTTAGAGAGTGAGCAATATTGATGGACAAAACGGTGGGCGGAGCTTACAAGAGATAGACTCTTTGCTGATTGGAGATGAAGTCCCCAGGACGTGGGGCCTGAAGGGCGGAGTTTCCATAGCTAGAAGAATAGTGATTGGACATTGAAGAGGGCAGGGTCTTAAAGGGAGGGGTTAGCCGGATAATTTGCAGGACCCAGACTGGAGGTAGAGTGTCAGGGGCGTGGCCTCTACTTATACTCACCAATCGTCCCCCTCCGCGCGGGAGGCCCGCCCCAGTGCCCGTAGCCAGCCCCTCAGGTCTTCTAGTGTGTCAGCCGCCAGAACGTAGGTCCTCATGCCCGGGTGCTCCGCCTGCGGGAAGAGAGAGCTGGAGGACCCGGCCGCCGGGCCCTCTAAAAAGAAGGATGCCATGGAACCTGGTCTTTATCTCCAGTAATGGATGCTCCATGCCTGCCCCCATCGCCTAGTGCCTTAGTGCCCATGGGGCTTGGATGGACTCACGGTGAAGGTGAAGCGCCGCCCTCGGGGGGCTCCTGGACCATCTGGCCTGATACTGTAGCTGGGGAGCAGGACGCTTCCCAGGACGCTCTCCTCGCGGCTGTCTGCAAAAGACAGGCTGGGGTCAAGTGTCACACAGGGATCTAGAGGCCAAGAGGCTAGTGGAAAGGGAGGGTGGGAGGGGGGCCCGCCCACCCCATGCCAGCTGGGGCACTGACCCTTGTAATAGAAGAGGCAATGGCCAGAGAGGACGAACCAGCGGCGTTTCCAGAGCCGGAGCCCGGAGCTGTCCTGGAGAGACAGAGTGGGAGTAGAGGGGGGAGGGAAAAAAGGAGATGGAGACAGTGACACTTGGGGCCAAAGACCCAAACAAAGGAGAGGGGCAGAGACACATGTTTGGTGCAATAGATTCA
This sequence comes from Globicephala melas, assembly GCF_963455315.2. Classification (NCBI taxonomy): domain Eukaryota; kingdom Metazoa; phylum Chordata; class Mammalia; order Artiodactyla; family Delphinidae; genus Globicephala; species Globicephala melas. The sequence goes on along the minus strand of NC_083332.1, from coordinate 7,429,198 downwards.
GATGGAGAACTGGAAACCAGTGGGTTGCAGTTGAGAGGACATAGATTCTGGACACAGGTGGACCTGAGTTTGACTCTTACCTCCACCACTTTCAAACTGTGCCCTTAAGCAAGTCATTTCCCCACTAGAAACCTCATTTTTTCCTCATGTGTCAATTGGGGATTGAGAAGTTACAGGAAGATTGGGACAGATACTGTACCACACACGGGCAGCGGCTTTATATAGAAAGACTTGGCCCGATCACTATGGAGTGTGAGACACAGAGAGGCCAGGAAGGTGATGCTGAGCCATACCCTGAATCCTGCATCTCCCCATCTCCTCTTCCAGAACTGCTCCATCTCTAACCTTGTGCCCCTCTTCTCCCCTTCAATCCATTCCCACAGAAGCAGCATGATCTTTTAAAATTATAAATCAGACCATGTGAGTCCCCTGCTCAAAACAGAGCTTCCCGTCACACTTAGCATAAATCTCAAGTTCCTTACCCTAATTTGCTGGCTTACGGGGAATCTAAAACTTGGATGCACATAAGAATCACCAGGAGGGCTCATTAAAACCCAGATTCCTGGGTCCCATCCCCAGAGTTCTCCAGGCAGTAGATCTGAGGTGGGAGCTGACAATGTGCATTTCTAGAAATTTCCCGGGTGATGCTGGCGCTGCTGGTCTGGGACCACACTTAGAGAAGCTCGCCCCGTCGCCCTGCCGCCCCTCCTCTCTCTCACCTTGGCTTGCTCCAAACACCAAACTTTGGCCTGCTGCAGGGCCCTTTGCTTTCAGATTCCCTCTGCCCCCCAGATCTTAACACAATGGGCTCCTTCTTGACATATAATTCTCAGCTCAAATGTCATCTCCTCAGAGACGCCTTCCCCGACCAACAGTCAAAAGTAGCTCTCATCTCTCAGCCACTTTCCAGCACATTCTCCTGCGTTATTTCTTCACAGTGCGTCATTTCCCACCATCCAAAATCATTTAGTCCACTTGTTTTATACTAATTTATTATCCATCCCTGTCCCACCCCCATCTTGAATGCAGATAGATACTTATTTGTCTTATTTGCATGGTAGGTGACCCAGGGCTTGGCACATTGTAAATGTTCAAGAAGTGGTCGTTGGACTTCCCTGGTGGTGCAGTGGTTAAGAATCTGCCTGCCAATGCAGGGGACACCGGTTCGAGCCCTGGTCCGGGAAGATCCCACATGCCGCAGAGCAACTCAGCCCGCGCGCCACAACTACTGAGCCCGCGCGCCACAACTACTGAAGCCCGCGTGCCTAGAGCCCGTGCTCCGCAACAAGAGGAACCACCGCAGTGAGAAGCCCGCGCACCGCAACGAAGAGTAGCCCCCGTTCGCCGCAACTAGAGAAAGCCTGCGCGCAGCAACGAAGACCCAATGCAGCCAAAAATAAAATAAAGCATAAATAAATTTATGAAAAAAAAAGTGGTCATTGAATGAATGAATGAATGAAAGAAACGACAGAATAAGGGAGGAAACAGTGATCAAATATATATATATATTTGGAGAAGACTTGGAAGGAGAGAAACAGTGGACAGCCAGGGGCACAGCCTCTAACATCACTTGGAGTGTCCTTTCCCTTCTTCTGCTCACTCTACCTGCTTATGAAGCCAGCCTCGGATGTGCACGGGGAGGTTAGGGTCCCTTCTGAGCGCATTGCCCCTCTTCCCGAAGGCATGCACCTTGCTTACCGCCCGGGTGGACTTCTGAAGAGACAAGGAGGACAGAAGTGAACATGGCCTTGGGATGGACTTGGCGAGGCGGTGCAGTGGGACTCAGGCAACCCAAGGCCCTCCTCAGCTGCCTTTAGAAACTGGGTCAAGGAGAGAGCTGAGGGAGCTCCCTGGTGGCCTAGTGGTTAGGATTTGGCGCTTTCACTGCCGTGGTCCGGGTTCAATCCCTGGTCGGGGAACTGAGATTAAAAAGTAAATAAAGAGGGATCTGAGTTTGGGGATGAGAATTGCATGTGCATAGTGCAGAGTTGACAGACACTGTTCATGCGTGGCGGGAGGTGTCTGGAGGCAAGGAAGAGGCTACTGGCCACTGCGGAGGGAATTTGGGAATCGAGGGTCCACTGCCAAGGAGAGGATGCTCTTGGCCACCAGAGCCCGAGATGTAGTAGAGCCTTTGGGACCCAAGATGGCAATACTGCCTGGGAGGTCCCCATGGTCAGGAAGGTCCTCTGTGCTGAGTCCCTAGTGATGGGTCAGCTGGAATCAAAGGATACCTCAGTGCCAAGGAATGACATTCCTTAGCGATCATGTCCAGGGTGGCGGTGGGAGCTCCAAATCCCTTCATCCCAGTAGATGGGCCTCCCTCTCCTGTGCACACAGATATCCCAGGCACCCATGGCCAGATTCCCACAGGATGCCCCTCCTTGGTGACGACGCTGATCCAGGTCAGGTTCAAATCTACAGAATCTGAACTTGGGAAGCTAGAAATGAGTGAGGGGAATGTCTGGAGGACAAGAAAATGAATGTCATGACTGAACTTTGGGCTGGGGTGATGATTTGGGAGGCAAGAATCTCAGGCCACATGGGGCATATTTATTGTTGGAGTAGGGTCTTTCCTTTATCAGATTTCAGAACTGGGTAGATGGGATGGCTAGAGACAGGACACGGATTTCTCAGTCCTAATAAGAGTAGCCACTGAGTTCCTGGCTGGGGAGAGGGGAGGTCACGGCTGGGGAGTGGCCTTATCTTAGCAACCAGAGTTAAGCAGGGCTGTTACTCTGGCTTCGAATTAGGAAAATACAAGGGGTGGGGACAGCTGGGAGTGCCTCTGAATTCCTAGCTGTGGCGGGTGGGAAATTTGGGACCTTGCTAGGTTCGGCACACCCCGTTGCTAAAGATCCTTGCTTTTGACAATCAGAGTCCCTCGGGTGGCACCGAAACCAGGGTTCGGAAACAGGAGGATGGGGCAGCCCAGAGCACCCCCCTCCTCCCCAGCCCCACCAAGAAGCTCGAACCTTGGTGCTCAGGCTGCCAAGCGAGGAGATGGTAGAGGCGCTGCTGGCCAGGCTGAGGCTGCTCCGAGGTCTGCCTTCCTCCATCAAGGGCTTGGGGAGAGGGAAGAAAAGGGGCTGTGTGTGCCTCTCTGCAGATGACCCGGCTGGGGACACAGACAGGGTCAGGGGCTTGCAGGTCGGAGGAGGCTGAGGAGAAAGAGCCTGTTGTTTGGGGCCTGGGGGGACTGGGGGAGGCCCTGGCCCGGGACCGCATACCAAGAGTGATGCCAAGAGAGGTGGGCGGCACTGGCAGCTGCAGGGAGGGGGCAGCTGTCTGCAGCCAGAGACAGAGAATAGGAGCCCCTTTATTCTTGCCCCCCCCCTGCACGCTGGCCAGGAATTTGACCCTCTCTGTGCTCAAGACCCCCCATTCCCTGTCCCTTTCCAGCCGCCCCCCAGCTACCTGTCTCCTGCCCTCCCACGTGCACCCCCAGAACATCCCCACTGAGACCCGGGCACCAGGAATGTGCACCCAGGCAGCTCCTCCCGCCCAGCCAAGCCAGGGAACTTACCAGCTCTGGGGTCCCAAGGACAGAGAGCGCAAGAGGGCAGCGTGGAACCTGGGACACCCAGGCACAGTCCCCCTCCTCCTCTGCCCCTTAGGGGATGACTCTCATAGCCCTCAGTTCTCACCTGCTCATTCACACCCTTTTGTCTCTTTGTCTCTGATAGTGAGTCTTCCTCTCACGCTCTACCTTCCTCTTATACTGTCTCTCTCTCCAGTCTCACCTTCTGTCTCTCTCACTCTCTAATCTCTGTCTCTTCCAATCTCTCTCTTACTCATTCCCTCCTCGGCAGCATCCCCACCCCCATATCACTTTCTCTCCCAATCTTTCTGGTTCTGTCCAAATCTTTTTCTGGGACTCATGGAGTCTCTTCTTTAAGTCTCCATCCCGTTCTCTCTCTCTCTCTCTCTCTCTCTCTCTCTCTCTCTCTCTCTCTCGCTCTCTCTCTCGCTCTCTGTCTCTCGCTCTCTCGCTCTCGCTCTCTCCCTCTCTGTTCCCCCTTGTCTCTCTCTCTCCCGTACACTCAATCTCTTTCTCTTTCTCCGTGGCCCTCCACGTCTACTGTTTCCTCCTCGCTCAGATTTCCCTTCTGACTTTCTCTCTTCCCCGCTCTCCCAGTTTCTCTTTCCTCTCTGCGGGTCCTTCCCTCCGTCTGCCAGCCGCCCACGCGGCTGCCTCCCCTCCCAATCCCGGCTGACCCCGCCCCTCCTGGCCTCCCCACCACAGCCTGACCTCTGGCTCAGCTGACCCCATGCTGAGGGGCCACACACACACCCCTCCCCGATTCCTAGGGCCCTGTTGGGCTGGAGCCTGGGGAGCCAGGGTCCCATAGAGGCTGAAGCTGGGATTTCTAAACGTTTGGAGAGTAGGAGCTGGGCCTGGACTCCAGGGCCTCAGTGGGCTGGTGGTAGTCAGGGGCCTAAGTCATGGGCACCACGCCCCTCCCCCGAAAGGAGATGGCTAGGATCTTGGAAGGGGTGGGGGCTGAGACTCCAGGGTATCTGGGAAGGTGTGAGCTAGGAGTCAGGACTCCGGAGCTGTGAATAGAGCTGGGGGTCTGGAATTGTAGCTTTAAGTGGATGGACCTCCAGTGAGGAGGGAGTGGCCCCTGATCCCTGGGTGCTGGCGAGAGAATGGTCAAATGGCCAGTGTCAATCTCCACCTCAGATTCAGATGAAAATTCTCTTCTAGACTGAGGTTGACCCCCTCAGGAGGGAGACACGGGTTCTGGGTGTATTTTGAGGGAAAACATTACGGACCAGGTCAGGGCTGGGTGGTGCGGCGGGACTGGGATTGTGTCCCTGGGCCTGGAATTTGTGGCAGAAGACCCCACTCTCCCATGAGGTTCCGTTGGTGCTCCCCAGCCAGAATTTCAGTTTGTGTAAGCAGAGGTTTTGTACAAATTTGAAGCAGGTGAAACCTAAGAGTGGAACCTTGTGCCTGAGACAGGGAAGGGGTCCGAGTTTCTGGTTTCGTATCCCCTCACCACATATTTGTTGAGCACCTACTATGTGCCAGGCAGTGAGCAATGCAAGGTGCCCGCCTTCAGGGGGCTTACACATTCTGTCTTTTTTGCAATGAATCTAGACTCTGCTGTGACCACCTTGAGCAAGTGATTTCATTCCCAAGCCTCAGTTTCCCCATCTGTGAAATGGAAACAATAATACTCTCCCACACCGGGTAGGAAGCCGACCGGATGGGAAAGTGGGAGACTCTAGAGTGGGGCCTGCTGGTTAAATAAGGGGGGAGGCATCTGTCTGCAACAGGGGTTACGCGAGCTCCCTCACTGCTTAAGCAGTTCACGCGTTTGAGTGATAGCTCTCTTGCTTGGGGCGTGGCCACGCTTGGAAACGCCGCCGCCGCCGTGACGTCACAAAGCCCGGAATCTCCGCGAGAAGTCCAACCTTGTTTTCCGTTCAGATCCTCACGTTTACGTTTCGAAACCCCGCCTCCCCTCTTGGCGTTAGCACGTCCGGCAGCGTTGGCCTATAAAAGCCCTGCGGGTAGCGTCAGCGCAAACCCGCTTAGTTTCCCACTTGTTTGTCTTTTTGCGTCTCCCGGCACGATCCCGCGCCCGTTTGTCGCGACAGCACTTGCAGCAGCCGGTGACAACTTGAGTCCCTGAGCCCAACGCCGGAGGGCGAGATGAACGCGCTGGCCTCCCGAGCCGTCCGAACCTGTGATCGCTTGCGGCAGCCCCAGCCGGCGCTCCTGCCCCCAGGGTGACGCACGGTCCCGAGCCGGTGAGTTGGGGGGTCGGAACACCTAGGTCCCCAGGGGTTTGGGGGCTGGGGTCAGACTGCTGGTCAGTCATGAGGAGGGAGCTCGGACTTCAGGGTTCCGAAATAGGAGGGTTCGGGGCCCGGATTCCTGGGTCCTAAGGAGGGCCTGGGAACCTGAACTCTTGTGTATGGAGCGGTGGGACGGACCCTAGGGCTCAGACTTCGGAAGCAGAAGGAATTGGGAACTTGGAGTCCTGAGCCAGACGGAGGAGAGTTCTGGGAGCCAGGCTCTTGGGTCCCCAATGAAGGAACCATCTGGGGATCGGAATTTTTGAGTCTCCGAGGGAGGAGGGTGATGGGGGTCTGATTTGTCAATCCTCAGGAGGGGGCGAGAAGCAGGGACCAGGACTTTGTCCCCAAGAGAAGCAAGTAGAGGACCTGTGTTCTCTCTTCTTGGGACTAGGACTTAATGGGTGAGAGCAGATGGGGCTAGGGGCTTGTTGAGACCCAGACTCTTGGGTATTGAGAGAAGAGGTGGCGAAACAAGGGACAGAGATGGGAGTGGCTGGGATCAGAAAGGAATGTGGGGCAGGGACTCTCCTGTTGCTATTTGTGTTACTGTTTCCGTTGCTATGACTCAGGGTCATCCTCTGATACTATCCCCTAAATGGCTTCTAAACTTGATTCCTTTTTTTTTTTTTTTTTTTTTGCGGTACGCGGGCCTCTCACTGTTGTGGCTTCTCCCGTTGCGGAGCGCAGGCTCAGCGGCCATGGCTCACGGGCCCAGCCGCTCCGCGGCATGTGGGATCTTCCCGGACCGGGGCACGAACCCGTGTCCCCTGCATCGGCAGGAGGACTCTCAACCACTGCGCCACCAGGGAAGCCCCACTTGATTCCTTTTTTTTCTCCCTTTTTTCCAGTCCAGACAGATGGCCCCAGGCCAAGTGCCCCATCAGCCTGCCCCCTGGAGGGATACCCACCCCTTCTACCTCGTGTCCCCGCTGGTGGGCCTTCTCAGCTGGGCCTGGAGCCACCTGAGAGGCCCAAGATCTCCAGAGCCCTGGTTGGTGGAAGCAGTAACCGGAACAGATCAGGGAGAAGCTGTCCGGGAGGGAGAAGCTAAGGCTTCTCTGGCCACTCACCATGCCCCCAAGGGCAGGCACCCTCAAGAGGAGACTGGAGACAGTGGAGCAGCTGAGAAGGATGGAGAAGCATCCCGGGGGGCCTGCCCTGACCTGGAAACCAAGTGTTCTCTTCTTGAAGCCTGGGGACTTTCAGATAATGATGACGAAGAGTATGGCAGGGAAGAAGCAACCAGTATCCCTAGAGAGCAGGGAAGTGAATTTATGGATGGCCAGCCTGCTCCCCTGTGCCCCAGCCTTCTGGTAACATCCCTGCAAGACCTTCCTGGGGAGGAGGAATCTAAGGAAGAAGGGGTTACTGAAGATGAAGAAGTGATCACGTTCTCTTTTCCTCCATCACCCTGGGAATGTTGTCCAGGGGTGGAGGAAGAGGAGGATGATGAAGAAGCTGTAAATAAAGAAGCTCCTAGAACATCTGCCTCTCCCTTAGCTCTGGGATCCAAGCCCAGAGCTTGGGTGTGCTGCCCCGTGGATGGAGCCACAGAGGAAGAAAGAACAGAGAATAAAGCAGCCACGAAGACCTCCATTTGCCCCCCATCTGCAGGCTCCCACCTCAGGGCCTGGGAGTGTTGGTCAGGAGAGGAGCCTGAGGAGGAGAAGCCCATAAAAGCTGAGAAAGGAGAAGCTGACCCAGAGCCACACTCCCCAGTTCCAGCCCAGAGCCCCCTGCTCAGGACCTGGCAGCACCAATCCAGTGAGATCACAGAGGAAGAGGAGGAGGAGGACAGTGATTCAGGAGAAGCTGAGGCTTCCTCTTCCATCCCACACACAAGTGCCTTCCTGAGGGCCTGGGTGTACCGACCAGGAGAGGACACAGAGGAGGAAACTGAGTGTGAGGGTGAGAATGAGGATGAAGATGATGAATCAGAAGCAGCTGACTTGGAACCAAGTCCCTCCCTTCAGACCCAGAGTGCCCTCTTCAGGGACCGGATATATCAGCCTGGAGAGGAAACAGAGGGAGGGGAAGCTGCCACAGAGTGGGGAGAAGCTGAGCCCTGCCCCTTCCGAGTGGCCATCTATTTACCTGGAGAGAAGGCCCCACCTCCTTGGGCTCCTCCTCGGCTGCCCCTCCGTCTGCAAATGCGCCTCAAGTCTGCAGAAACCCCCACCAGGCATCGGGACCCTGAGCCTTCCCTGAAGACCAGAAAGGTGGGTGCTGAGGGCTCAGATTCTTGAGGTTAGCGAGGAGAGGGCTGGGAGCTGAAACTCCTGGGCCTGGGGGCCAAAGGGCTGGAGGCCCCGATTCCTGGGTCCCCCGTGTTGCAGAGGGTTGCATGTGAGCTCCGTTGGGACGGCTGTGTTCACTGTAATGCAATCCTTTGCAAGAGGCTGGGCCCTTGTGGGATGAAGGAGCAGCTGTGCTGATGTCAACCCCAGGGAACTACCTCCATCTTCAGTGAGTCAGATGGAGGATCCGCTGGTGGGTGAATGACTAGCCAGATAACAAGCGCTGTTGTGCAGCTAATTTTTGTTTGGTTCTCTCTCTCTGTCTCCCTGCCTCTCCCCACACCCCGCAACCTGTGGCCGTTTGTATATTGTGTCTGTATCTCTGTGTCTCCCCATGTCTGTGACGGTCCATCTCCAGGTGCGCTTCTCTGAGAAGGTCTCCGTCCATCTCCTGGCTGTCTGGGCGGGACCCGCCCAGGCCGCCCGCAGAGGCCCCTGGGAGCAGCTCGCCCGGGATCGCAGCCGCTTTGCCCGACGCATCGCCCAAGCCCAAGAGGAGCTGGGTCCCTACCTCACCCCTGCCGCCCGGGCCAGGGCCTGGGCACGCCTCGGGAACCCTCCCACTTCTCTGGCCACCATACCTGCCCCTACCCCGACCTTACCCATGTCCCCATGCAGACCACACCTTTGAGCCACATTCTGGCCTCTCCATCTCCTCCCTGTGTGTCTCCTTGCCTGGACCTCAGTGGGAGGCGTGGCTAAGATGAAGTAGTTTTCGTGTTATTAACTATTTATTTTTAAGTGTTGATTTATATAAGGAATAAAGCTTTTCATAGTGAGCAGCGTCTCCGTGTGTGTCTGAACTGACACCATCCACTACTCCTGGGTCCCCAAAACAGTTGCGAGAGAACAGCATAAAGGCGAGCCTCTCAATAGAGGATAAATTACATTTCCCATCATCCCTCTTCCCATTCCGAGGCTTCTTTTGAACTAAGGACTGGTGGCTTTTGTCGTTTTTCTTTGGCTTCCACCTATATTTGATTAAACCCCGGACAGTTATCTCCCCAAGGCAGCTGGGAACTGGACTCACCAAAAAAGGGTTAAGCTCCAGTTTTCTGTGTGTCCTTGGAATACAAAGACTCATCCTCCTACTGGCAGATGTGGTGAGTTCCTCAAGGCTTTCACATTTATGAGTGGGCCTGATTTCACATTTATAAATCATGTGTCCATAGACTCAGTTTCCTTATCTATAAAATGCGGCTAACAATTGCACATACCTTATGAGTTTGTAAGGCCCCAAAGGAAGTCATAATTAAAACAATGTTTGTCAAATAACGTAAGTGTTGGCTAGTATTTATTCTCACTCATGGATGTCTTCCAATTACCCATCCTACTTTACCTCACCAGCTTAGAACTCTTCACAGCAGTTCAAACAAAAGTGGCCGGGGGTGGGGGGTGGGGGGCTTCCCTGGTGACTCAGTGGTTAAGAATCCGCCTGCCAATGCAGGGCACACGGGTTCGGGTTCGAGCCCTGGTATGGGAAGATCCCACATGCCATGGAGCAACTAAGCCCGTGCACCACAACTACTGAGCCTGCGTTCTAGAGCCTACATGCCACAACTACTGAGCCTGCGTGCCACAACTACTGAGCCTGCGTGCCGCAACTACTGAAGCCCATGTGGCCAGAGCCCATGCTCCGCAACAAGAGAAGCCACCGGGATGAGAAGCCCACGCACCACAACGAAGAGTAGCCCCTGCTTGCCACAACTAGAGAAAGCCGGCGCACAGCAATGAAGACCCAACACAGCCAAAAATAAAAAATAAAATTAATAAATAAATAAAATTAATTAGTTAATTAAAAAAAAAAAAGAATGGTCCAAACATCCTGCACCCTATCGAGCCTCACACCTTGTCCCTCCCCATTGGTTCCCCAGGCTCCTGCTACACTATCCTTTCATTCCCAAACCGACCAAGCCCCCTTCTACCTTAAGACCTCTGTATGAGCTGTGGCTACTGTCTGTTCCCGTCCCTGACCCCTCTGGCTCAGCTAGTTCCTTGTGATTCTTCAGATGTAGATGAAATTTTTTTTTTTTAAGAGATATCTTGCTCTGACCCAGCCAACTTGTGTGCCTTCCTCATTCATAGCAGACGAGCATTTTGATTTTTTTTGTTGTTTAAGACCCATCCCCCATGATCGGACTGTGATTTCCGGAGAGCAAGTGCTGCCGAACAGCCCACTGCCTAGAGCACAGGACGGGGCACTCAGGCGGCGTCTAATAAGTGTTGGTTATTCGTAAACTGGTACAAAAGAAGGCACGCTGGGGCCCTTTCTCCAAATGAGCAGGCACACAAGCTGATGAAGAGTATTTCATTGAACTACTCACATGCCAGCTTCCCATCGAAACTGGACAAGCAGATGGCGAAGGCTTGGAGCGGACACAGTGGGAAGCGGAAGTCCATGGTGAACGTGTCTGGGGCTACGCGACCGAACTGGAGCACCAGGTAGTCCGCTGAGAAGGAAGTCAGGAACTAAGGGGAGCGGGTGTCATTTCCCTGCCGCGGGCCTCTGAGCCGCGAGAACTACGACTCCCGAGAGGCTGTGCGGCGCCCTCACTATGCGCGGAATCCTCCGGAAGTGCAGTTTATATGGCAGAGGGCCTTGTAAACTACACTTCCCAATAGGCTTTGCAATAGCGCGGAGTCGGCCCTGCCTAGAAAAACGCTCAAGTGCTAATGGGAGAAGTAGTTCTTGTCCTGCTCCCTTGCCCAGGTAAACCAGTTCCTAGGAACTCACGGTCATCCGGATGCACGATCTGGAAGTTCTTGATCGAGGTCCTAGTGACGCGACCGTGGAAATTGAGCACGTAGGCGCCGCTCTCGTCGCTCCACGATGGGGTTTTATTTTGCAGCAGGACCAGCCCCTGGTTGGCCCCCCGTTGGAGGCGACTCAATAGCGACTCCTGTTCCTAGAGGGTAAAGTGGGGACGTGGTTAACCAACTACCAACAAGCTTTTTTCCTCCAGACGCAGAATTTTGAGTCCCTAGGCTCTCCTTCCTGAGAAACAAGTCTGACACAGTCCTCCCGGCTTCATATATGACCTTATGCAGTCCATCGGCTCCCTCTCCCCTTAGGACCTATGGCCGGTCCCCCAGCCCTTCCTCCCCATTGACCCAAAGACTCAACCTTGGCGGACTCACATTTTGTGGCTGGACACTGATTCTCTGGTTCTGGGCGTCGATTCCTGGAATGATCACAGTCATTTTCCGGGGCCCTCGGAATCCCAAGATGTTGGTCTCCTGAGGGTAGTATGCTCCATTTGGCCTTCTTCTTTCTCCCTCCCCACCGTCCTGCTCCACTCTCTCTCGTCTCCCAGACACTCACATAACACACAGCCCCCAGCTCCTCCCTGATCCGAGCAGTCTCTGGGACAAAATTCTTCCTTTCTGGATTCACCCCATTGTCGAAGATGGTGAATTTGGTGCCCAAGACATTAGATCTGCTCCAGGAGGGAAGTGGTCAGATAAACATAATAATTATTCCTATTTTACATTAACTGCTTTCCCATGTCATCTCATGAACTCTTCCAATCAATCCTCTACAAAATATTCATGTCCCATGTTCCATGTATCTAGTCCCAGCCCCCTCTCTTTCTTTGGTGAGCCATGATTTTAGCCTCCTGCCTTGGCCCTTTAGGAACGCCCTTCCAAGACAAAAGAACTCACATATCCCAGCCCTCTTCTCCCACAGGAACTTAGGAATGCCAGCCCCGTGTCTCTCAAGAAGTCAAATGTCTTAAATGCCAGCCTCTGCTCCAAAGCCTTCAGTTCTATTCCCAACCACCCTGGGGTTGCAACTTGAAGAACTACAAAACCCATCAGTCCCCAAGAGAAAAAATTGTAGGGCAGGTGGAACTTGTACTCTACAGCCCGCTGGGAAATGTAGTTCAATTGTCCCCTTCCCCCCCCAACCCCCGGCCCTCTGCCACCTGTTTATCACACACATCAGGACTCTGCCCACCTGACTTTGCCCACAAAATTTTCCCCATCCCGAGATAGGTCTGTGGGGTCCAGGGAGACGAGGTAATTAGAGGTTTTGCTCCTTTTTCTCTTGCGCCCAGCCAGAAGGAAGTGCTGTGGATGTGAGAAACAGTCCATTAGAATCGATTTCTGGTATTTGGCTAGGGCGAGGGGTCCAAAGACAAGGAAACACCAGGTCCCCAAGACAGAGGAAAGGGTAATGGAGCAATAAGCGTCCCAAGGCTTGCTGGGAGATGCGGTTCTCACTGAAGGAAGTCATCAGCTGGGTCCTGAATGGGGAGCTTCATTTCACATCTTTTTTTTTTTTTTTTTTTTTTTTTGCGGTACGCGGGCCTCTCACTGTTGTGGCCTCTCCCGTTGCGGAGCACAGGCTCCGGACGCGCAGGCTCAGCGGCCATGGCTCACGGGCCCAGCCGCTCCGCGGCACGCGGGATCTTCCCGGACCGGGGCACGAACCCGTGTCCCCTGCATCGGCAGGCGGACTCTCAACCACTGCGCCACCAGGGAAGCCCCATTTCACATCTTAATATCTGCCTCTTATTCCTTCGGCCATTGGGTTCAGGGTTGGGGCTGAGCCCAGGGAGGGGCGAGCCTGACTGGCAGGCAGGGCCTGGCTTTGGAGAATAGGGAAGAGCCTCACTTGGAACATCGCAGCAGGACTTCAGTACGTGTTTCATCGGGGAAAAACCAGGTCTGGCACTGAGTAGGGGAAAAGCCTCTTTCTGGGAGAGAATGAGTAATTGAGGAGAAGCGGCCACACTTGAGACAGGAATGGCCAGACTGAGAGGGGAGTCGCTTGGCTTTGGGTGGAAAATCCACGAAGCAAGGGGCTTGGCTCCTGAGAGGCGGGGCCTGTCCCAGGATTGGGTGGGGCCTGATAACACAGAAGGCTCACTGAGGGACCAGACTTGGATCGAAAAAGATGAGGCCAGTACCTCACGAGGGTCTGTAAGGGGTGGGGCTTGGGACCTTCCGACAGGGCGCGGCCTAGCCTTGAGAAAGGCGGGCCCAACTCGAGAGTGGACAGGGCTGGATTATGGGATGGGGAGGGCCTATCGGGCTCTGAGAGGAAAGAATCCTAGTGCTGTGAAAGGCAGGACTTAGCGCTGGAGCTGACTAGTCCTAGTTCAATGACGAGCAAGGCCTGGATTCGCCTAAGTCTTAACCTCGCTCAGAAAGGGGCGGGACTTGCCCTTGGGAGGTGGGACTTGCTTCCGAGGCTACCAGACCGCACCTTTCGGCCGTCGGCCGCCTCCAGGTAGAGATAGTAGAAAGGGAACATGCCCTTGTCTACCCCGCGCTTGTCGCGGCTGATGTGACACTGCACCGTGCGACCGCGCAGCGCTGGCCGCAGCACATACGCTTCCATGTCCTCGCCCAGCCGAGGGCCTGGGGCGCGGGGAGGCCAGCGGAGCGAGCTCCCCACATCGCTGTTGCCCGCGCCGCCCGCGCCTTCCGGGGCCTCGGACACCTCTTCGTCGGTCGCCCATGGGAAGTTCCTCACTGTAGACTCCGACTCCTCTTTCTTCTCTTGCAGGTCTTCGCCCTAGCCCACGTGCCAAATTCAAGTTGAGGGACAGCCGAGACCCGTCCTCCCCCCCCAACGCCTTGCCAACTAGCGATTGGCCATTCCAACTCAGGGTTACGCCCTCTTTCGACCGAGTTTTCTGTCTATTGGTCAAGCATCTAAGCCACTTTCTGATTGGCCAGTACATTCAAGGGGCCCACCCCACCAAGCCCTCTTCAAGTGTTGATTGGCCAGCACCATTAGCCTCCCTCTGCAGCCACACCCATTCCACCTACCGATTGGAGAATGCCTTTGAAAGCATTGCCCATTCCTCTAATACCAATGTTCATTGGGTCTACTCAACTGAAACTATCTCACTTTCATCAGTAGCACAGTGAGGGCCAGTTGGCCCTTTCTCACCCTTTCCAAAGCTCGCTGCCTTTCGAGGGGCTGGGTTTTAATGTATATACTCACATCAATTCAAATCCTCTAGATTGACTCAATAAATGGTGCGCCTCTGCTAGCCCAAACATAACAGGTTCCACTCACCAGTAAAAAGGGCCCTTGACTGGGCTGCAGAATTTTAGAGTCCCGTCCCCACTAGAGTCCGAAACTAGCCCTCCTCCTCCTATGTCCTTATTGCCTGTGCCACCTCCCACCTTGTTGGAGGCTAAGTCTCCATGGCCCCCGTCACCAACCATTCCAGGGTTTGGTCTCGGACTGGGCACCTCGTGTTCATCTCCAACATCCTGGGATTCGCTCTCGTCCTCAGCACTGCCCCCTAAAGGGTGGAAGAAGCCCGAAGAAGACTGAGCTCAGGACACCTGGGTCCCAGGAGCTCGGGACAAGGTCATCAGTGCTAGCTGGAGAAGGCCAGAACCCCTGGGTTTCCGAACCCTACTGTCTTTGACTGCTCTCTGGATCTAAGGACAGGGAGTAGTTAGAGTCCTCTCTTTCCCATGTCCCACAGAGAGCATCCGGGAGGAGGGAGCGAAGTTTGGAGTGGTAACCCAGAGTCCTGTTATTGAAATCGTTGATCATGTCATGAGAATAAAAGGAAATGTCACCACAGTGGAATATTAAGAAATAAAAAGGAATGAAATACTGATAATGCTACAACATAGGTGAACATTGAAAGCATGCTAAGCAAAAGAAGTCAATCACAAACGATTATATACTGTATTATTCTACATATGAATATAGAAGTATCCAAAATAGGCAAATCTAAAGAGACAGAAATTAGATTAGTGGTTACTTAGGTCTGGGAGAAATTGTGGGGGGGGGGGGTTGACTGATAAAAGGTATAGGGCTTTCTTTTGTGGGTGATGATAATGTTCTAGAATTCATTGTGGTAATTGTTGCACATCTTGGTAAATATACTGAAAACCATGGAATTGTAAACTTTAAATGAGTGAATTGTATAGTATGTGAAATATATCTCGACAAAGCTGTTACCAAAAAGGGGGAGGATTTGCCACATGGACCAGGGGACCAGATTTCACCCAATGTCCCAGAAATTACCAGGTCGTTGGCGGGCTGGCCAACCCCTGCGCCGAGTCCCCGGAGGCTCTTCATAAGGAGGTGGTGAGGCAGGAATATCCTCCACGGAGACTTCCTCCAACTCGAGATCGGAACTGCCTGGTAATCAGGATGGGGGGGGCGGGTCTGGAGACTGGGATTTCTGAATACTGGGGGAGGAGAGGGCTGGAGATTCAGATTCTTGCGTGTTGGAGAAGGAGAAGGTTCAGGACCTGGACTCCTTGGTGTGAAGGAAACGGGGCCCCTGGGGGTCCTTTGGAGAGCAAGGACTGAGGTTCCAGACTCCTGGGTTCTAGTGGGAGTGGAGTTCCAGTGTATAGGCGGCCCAGGGATTTGAGATTACCTGTTTCTGTCGGCGATACCAGGGGTCCACGGTCGCCACTGCCATCTCCACCGCAGCTCACGGTGCTCAGGACACTGCGGGCACCAGGGCGCAGATGTGTCTCTGGCACGTTCTCCTGAAGGAAAGGGTTCCCGGGGCCTGGGAGAAGGTACGGCGAGGCCCATTAACACGATGTACAAATTCCGGTCATCTGAGAAGATCCGCCTCCTCACTGGTCTCCGAGATATCTTCCCTGATTAACTGACTACCCAAACCCCCAAGACCCACTCAGGACCCTAACTCCATCCCAAGACTCAAACAAGCACAGCCCTACCGCTAAATTGTCTCGATTCCGCGTGTAAACAATCTCACGCGGGCTCTCCAGTACCTCGGCTCTAAATAACCCAGTCCCAGCCCTCGGGCTTCGCCTACTTCAGCAGTGAGGTTTCTTCTGCCTAACTGCAACCCGGAGCTTTTCCAGGCCCCGCCCCAGCACTTTCTGGGCGGTCCCCAGCTGCCCCAGGCTCCGCCCCGGAGCTCTAACAAGCCCAATCACAGGACTCTTTCGGGCCCCACCTCTAGTTGCACCACACCCCGCCCCCGCGCTCTCCCTGACCCCGCCCCCGAACTCTCACAGGTCCTTCCCCTGGGCCCTCACAGGCCCTGCACTCAGGCTCTCCTGGGCTCCACCCAAGGGTTCTGTCAGGCCCCGCTCTCGTGCTCTACAAGTCCCCGCACCAGGGCTCCGCCAGGCCCTTCCCGTCTAAGCCCTTTAGGCTCCGCACTCCCACAGACCCCTCCCTCCAGGGCTGTGCTCCTGCCCGACCCTGGGAACCTTTCCTCACCGCTGTCACCCGAGAAGCGCTCCTCCCGCTGCCGCGGTCGCCGGGGCCGCAGGGAAGCGTCAGGATTGGCCTGAACCATGAGGGGCTCTTGGCGCTTCCGTCGCTGCTTCATCTCAAACAACCGCCGCTGCGCGAGCGGGAAAAGGGTGTATGGGCGGGAATGGGAGGGTTGGAACCGGACCAGAAGACATGGGTGAAAGGGCCTGGGGCAAGGGGCGTCCTGCGTCGGTGGGAGAGTTCCAGGCCTTCAGTCCCTCAGCAACTCCTTCCTTAGATCCAGGAGTCCTGGCTCCCAGGCCCCTCCTCCCCCAGGACCTAGGAGTCCTGCTCTCCAGAACCCTTGTTCCTTAGAAATTTTGGAGTCTCATCACCAAGGTTTGCTACTTGAGATCCCAAATTCCTATTTTCTCATTTCCCAATTGCAAAACTTGAGGCTCCGAGAGAACCAACGAGGACCAGGAGTCCCAGAGCAAGTCCTGGGGGTGGGGCCCCTGGGGAGGTATGGAAGATGGAAGAGTCGGGGGTGGCAGGATTCCCGAGCACAGTACCTGCTGTTCCAGCTTCTGCAGCCTCATGGCGGCAAGCTCATCCCCCAGGGCCCTGAGAGAGGTGCAGGTTCACAGTGACAGCAAGCAGGGCACCCTGGTTGCCCAAGAGCCCCTCCCCTTCTTCCCCCTGACCAACTTAGGGTTCTGAACATTTGTGAGGACACAGAAGAGGCAGAACCTGAGCCTGCTCCACCAGTTCTGAAGCTCTTTCTCACAGCACTGGCCTGTCTAGAATCCAGGAGTCAGAGATCCCAGGCCCCTCCTGTCCCAGGACTCAAACCCCCCATCCCTTCCTCTTTCAGACCCAGGAGTCCTCATTTATAGCTCCCTCCCTTTAGGTAGGACCCAGAAATCCAAGCCCCCAGGCCCTTCCTGCAAGGCCAATGGTGCTGAACCTGCAAACATCATTATGAGACCAGAGCTGAGTAGGTGTGGGCATAATCAGACTTTGAGCTCCCCCTTGCACCCCCATCTCCACCCCTGCCCATCTCATTTCCCCCACTCACTCTTTCTTCCATGTGTCATTCTCCTGAGACATCCTGGAGAAGCAAAATGAGGAGTCAGGACCCAGACCCAACATCCCAATGGACTCTTCCCTTCAACACCTGATCTTAAGCTTTAAATTTTCCCCTGGCCCAGGCAGCCCGAATTCCAGCACCAACACTTGCTAGGGACCCAGCAGCCTGTTTCCAGCTTTCGTCACTATCAGGAGCCCAGGAGTCCAGCTCTCTCTTCCCCAAATACCTACCTCTCTCCTTCACCCAGACATGAGAACTCAGGACTCTGGACCCCAAACACCCCATCCCCAGTGATTCTAGACCCCCAGCACCCACCTCCCTAGGATCCTGGAGACTCCCTTTCCTCCTCTCGTGCCTGGAGAGGCTTTTCACATTCCCACCTCAGTTCTTTGCCTCTCTGGCCAGTTTCTAAACGTACCTGACCCTATCTTTGGGAACCAGTGACATAATCTCTGGGTCTCTGGGAAGTAAGCAGGGGGGAAAGAGAGGGCTTAGAGGGAGGGGGGATTCCCACTGGGACCTGCCCTAATCCCCTCCCTCCTGGCTCCCCACGTTCCACTTCCAACAAAGCAATGACCCCTGGCCTCTGCTGTAGCCAGGCAACCCTGCTCCAGGGGTTCTGAATTGGAAGAGCATGCAGGTGTTCCTTAAAGGGACCTGACAGAGGCCGCATCGCAGGCTCGCTCTACACCTCTCTCTTATATAATAAACTTATAACGTGACCTGTGCCAACTACTACCGATCTGTAATTTACAGCCACTTCTAGGAGAGAAAACAAATGGGAAAACTACAACTCCCATGAGGCGAAGAGGCCAAGATGCCCGCGGAAGCTGACTCATTTTCCCCTGGCCCAACAGGGAGTTGTAGTTCTCTTTGAAAGTCTCCGTTCTTTCGCCTAAAAAGCAGGGTATGTGGCGTCAAAAGGTAGGGCTTCCGAGAAAGGAGGCTCGGCTTTCGAGAAAAGGCCAGCGACTTCGACAAGGGGCGGGGCCGCTAGACAGGGGCCCGAAACCTGGAGCCAGCGCGGACCAATCAGGCTGCTGAGAGCGGATCCTCTGCGGGGAAAGTGGGCGTGGCCTAGGGGGGAAATCGCAGAGACCACACCGGAGGTCCTAGCCCAGGAAAACGCCCTCTGCGGTGAAGGAGAGGTAAGGGGCTGGAGGGTCCTGGACTCTTGGGTCCTGGGGAGAAGGGAAGCGGGGCACCAGAGGGCTGGAAAACTGAGTCTCGGAGGACACCAGTACCTCCAGATCCTGGGAAAAGAGGAGGCTGGGGCCCTGGACCTTTGGGCCTGGGGAAAGAGGGGGTCGAGATCCCGGAATCCTAGTCTAAGCGAAGAGGGTGCTGGAAGCCAGGACTCCTGGGTCTGAGGAAGGAAAGGCTGGAGGCTCGGAATCCTGGCTCCCGGGAAACGAGACGCTTTGCGTCTTGATTCTTGGAAGGGGGCAGGGAGCGGCGCCGGGAGTCCAGACTCCTGGGTCCAGGGGAGAAGGCGGCTTGGGACAGACTTATTCCACCTCTCCGCCCCCACAGACCACGCCGCCATGCCTCCCGCTGGGCCCCGTGCAGCCCTCCTTCTCCTGTCACTTCTGCTGCTGCTGCGCGCTATTCTGACCGTGCCCCTGGAGCGGGGGGCGCCCAAGGAGGAGAATCCCGCGACCGAAAGCCCCGTGAGTGGCGTGCCCTGCTCGCCAGCCAGGTGTTTGCAGTGGTACTACAATTCCCGTGCCCCCTGGCGGGCTACGGATGCGGCTTGGAGTCTGCCTGCCATTCTTTGCCGTCCCAGGGCTTTGACGTGGTGAAAAACTTGGGGGCGGGTGTGTGTGTGTGAGAGAGAGAGAAAGAGAGAGAGATTTCTAAGCCCCTGACTTTGAGATATGGAAAATCAGGTCAGATTTTAGATGAAAAATCTGCATCACCCCCCCCCCCCCGCCCCACCTAAACCTCTCTGCTCTTTTAAGACGCCCTCCCCTCGAGAAGGACTCAAATAAAAAACTACATTTTCCAGTAGCATCTTGAGCAGGTGGTGTTAGTTAACTGGGGTGTCCTCACATCATGGAGCTCATGGGAGTTGTAGTTTAAATTATGATAGGGCACGGTAACTGCTCATTTATTCCAACTTGTGTTTATCGAACACTATGAAACCTTTGGTCTTAGGGAATTTGGAACTTGGAAAGATCCTCAAGGCCAGTGCCCTGATTTGTGGCCCGAATCCTACAGCTCCCACTAGGAATGGACACACCACTGTCTCTGGAACAAATCATCCCATGCTCCTGTATGACAGGTCCCCACCCAGCAAGTGAGGCCTTTGCTCCGTGAAATCTTTGCAGACACAGAAGGGCAGCTTGAGTCCCCTTGCCTTTCATTCATTCCACACATTTCTTGAGCATCTTCTAGGAGCCAGGCACAGTGCTAGAGCAAGCCCCCTGCCCTCACAGACCAGCTTAGTTTGCTGGGAAGACAAACGGCAGGGCCCTCTGAGAATGGACACCAGGGGTGATGGTCAGGGAGGAAGGAAGGGTCATTTGAGCTAAGATCTGAAGTGCAGGGAAGAATATTCCAGGCAAAAGGAAATGCCTGGGCAAAGGCTGCGTGGTGGAGGAGAGCATAGTGAGTAGAAGGACTTACAGGAGGCCAGTGTGGCTGAAACAGAGTGAGTGAGGGGGAGATGAGGTCAGAGAAGGAACAGGGGGAGATCCCACGGGGCCTTGTGGGCCATGGTGGAGACTTTCTTTATTCTGAGGCTACTAGAGTGTTATAAATGTCGATAACAACAATCATAATAACGTTGACAGCTCTTACTAAGTGCTGAGTTAAATATTTAAAGATATTAACTGCTCTAATCCTCACAACAGTCCCTATGAGGTGGGTACTCACTAGCCTTACTTTACAGGTGCGGAAACTGAGGCACAGAGACGTTAAGTAACTTGCCCAAGGACTAAGATTGCCAGACTTAGCAAATAAAGACACAGGACACTCAGTTAAAATTGAGTGGGTTTCAGATAAACAACGAATAACCATTAGTATAATATACTGTAAGTTATTCATTGTTTTATCTGAAATTTAAATTTAACTAGGCATCCTAGCAGTCCGAACAAGGTCACATAGCTAGTAATTGGCAGATTTGGGATTCCAGCCCACTGTGTTTGGCTGAATGATGGCCCCCAAAGATGTCCATGCCCTAATCCCCAGAACCTGTGAATATATGGCAAAAGAGTGTTTGCAGGTATGATTGAGTTAGGTGGAGAAATTATCCTGGCTTATCCCGGTGAGCCCAATGTAATCACAAGGGTTCCATATAAGAGCCAGACAAGAAAGTCAGGGTCAGAAGCGATGTGATGATGTAAGCAGAGGTCAGAGTGATGCAAGGCCACAAGCCCAGGAGTGTAGGCAGCCTCTACAAGCTGGAAAAGGCAAGAAAGCAGATTGTTCCCTAAAGTCTCCAACATAAGCTCAGCTCTGCTGAACCATCTTGGGCTTCTGGCCTCCAGAACTCTAAGAGAATAAATTTTTATTACTCTAAGCCACTTAAGTTTGTGACACTTTGTTACAGCAGCAATAGGAGATTAGTACACCCACAGTGCCATAGCTGGGTGATCGGCTCCCATTTATCACCTATGGTGTGTTCCTCAGCAAATGTAACGATAGCGGGCTTCCCTGCCGATGCAGTGGACACGGGTTCGTGCCCCGGTCCCGGAAGATCCCACGTGCCGCGGAGCGGCTGGGCCCTTGAGCCATGGCCGCTGAGCCTGCGCGTCCGGAGCCTGTGCTCCGCAACGGGAGAGGCCACAACAGTGAGAGGCCCGCGTACCGCCAAAAAAAAAAAAAAAAAAAAAATGTAATGATAGCTATAGTAGACTGAGTATCTTCTAAAGCCTTACCGTGGTGCCAGGCTTTTTATCTCTTACTTTTCACCACAGCTCTGAGAGGTAAGAAATTTATTGCCTATTTTACAAACGGAAGAGTGAGGCCCAGGAAGAGGAAAGTGCCAGCCAGCTACACGTGGCAGGGCCAGGAGCCCAGGGATTTTTGTCTGTCTTGTTCACTTGCTGTGCCCCATAGAACAGTGCCTGGCACATGGTAGGGGCTCGCTGCACGCTTGATGAATGAACGAATGTATGTTTCACTGCTTTCCAACAAATACCAGTGTGTCCACTCTATGGGCAGTGTTGAGCTGGGTGTTTACCCTTGTGATTTTAATTTCATCTCCACTACAGACAGACCTGGGAAGAAGTAAGAGCTGTGGCCCGGAGGATCAGGCAATTTGCCTGGGGTGACGGAGCAACCAGGGTCTGCTGGCTCTAGAGCCTTTACCCCATGGGGCAGGCCTCCCGCTCAGGGTTGGGGGCTGATCTCTGGGCCCCTCAGCAGGTGCCCAGGGGAGCAGAGCCTGGGTCCTACCTGCAGGGAAGAACCAGAGAGGGACAAGGGCTGAGGCTACTATGTTCATTCTTGTTGCCCTAGGACACAGGCCTGTACTACCACCGGTACCTCCAGGAAGTCATCAACGTGCTGGAGACAGACGGGCACTTCCGGGAAAAGCTGCAGGCCGCCAATGCTGAGGACATCAAGGTGCGGCTGGGTGCGAGCACACTGGGAGGGCATGCATGCTCAGAGGGCAGAATTCCAGGACTAACCAGGTTCCCTCAAGGGGAACCTTCCAGCCATCACAAAACTGAGACTCGGGAGAATTCACTTCTCGGGGTCACATAGCTGGGAAGGGATCTGGGGAAGACAGAATGTGTGGTTAAGTGTGGATGTGGACGGTACATGCCTCCCAGTATCAGCTCTACCAGCTGTGTGGCCTCCCTTCACTGTGCCTCAGTTTCCCCATCTGTAAAATGGGGTAATAATAGAACCTGCATCATAGGCCTGTCCGAGGTAAGACGTGTAAAAGGCATGGATGTGCACAGTGGCCATTCTCAGTAAGCACAATTTGAGGGCTGGTTCTGTGAGTTCTCAGCACAGTGCTCTTTACACAGGAAGAATTCAAAACACGGGAGATGCTGTCATCACTCACATCATCTCTAACTCTCATGTTAGACCTCTAGAGGAGCTGTGATTCTCCTCATTTTACAGAGGTGGACACTGAGGCCCTAGTAGCAGGGTTTGTCCTTCCTGGAGGCCTGGGTCTCAATCCCTGGACTGACTGAGCCTGGAGCCCACATCCCACCCCATGCCCCAAGCAGTGTTCCTCGGAAAGGATGCTGACACACACACACACACACACACACACACACACACACACGCCATGAGGAGACAACACTGCCTGCCACCACCCCACCCCACCTAGACTCCCCTCCCCGTTCAGGTGCATGTTGGAACATCCCACCTGGGGGATCCACCCCGAGTTCTCCAAACACCTTGGGCCAGAGGAGGCCCCAGGGCCTGGGACTGATGGGGGGAGGGCAGCCCCGCTCTCCCCAAAACCTCCCAGCATTCCTTGGGCTCTTGTCCATCCCCATCCACCTGGCCCCCAACAATGGATGGGCATAACTAGAGACTGCTGAGCCCAGCCCATCCCACTGCCCAGCTGAGGAAACGGAGGCCCTATAGGCCACCCAGCTTGTCCAAGGTCATACAAGTGGGAAATGACATCAGAAACAGTGGCCACGTAGGCAGGCAGGTTCTGGAGTGGGACGGTGGTAGGTTCCAATCCCAGCTCCACCTCATGCTCTTCTGCGCAAGTGGTCACACCCGTGTGTGCCTTGGTTTCCTTCTCAGAAAACGGGGAGGCTCATGCAGCACTTTCTGTTGCGGGGAGATGGGGGTGGGGTTGTGTGAATCAGCGATAATCCCCACTTTGAGGCTTTGGTCCAGCCTGTCATCAGCCTTCAGTAAATGTCAGTTGTCCTTGTTACTGGTGGTGATAATCTCAGCCCCATTTTTGAGGTCCAGAGTAGGGAAACAGTGTGCTGGGGTCACGCAGTGCAGTGGTGCCAGGACTGGGATTTGAACCCAGGCCCCAGGACTCTCCCTCTGGGGAGACATGACGCCACCTGTGTCACCAGGCTGGAAATTGGCCTCCTGTCCTCACTGTCTGAGGAACCTTGGGCCAGGGGCTTCTCCTCCTGAGCCTCAGTTTGTTCATCTATAAAATGGGGTTGTGGGCAGGATTAGAGGATGGACTCAGTGAGTCCAGTGCAGGACTTGACTCATCGTAGGTGCCTGACTGGTTGAGGTTAACATGACTGGCACTGCGGTCCCTTTGTCCTGCTGCCTCTGCAAAGGCCACACCCCCTGCAGGCTGGAGAGACCCAAACGAGTGGCTGAGAAAGCCATCTGAGACAGTGCAGGGTGCTGAGGTGGCCGGAGGAGGGACCCAGTCCGTCTGACAGTGAGAGAAAGCTTCTAGGGAATGGATTCTCCCGAGTGAGGTTTGAATTCTGAGTGGGAGTGTCTGGTATAAAAGTTGAAACGGGGGGGAGGGGGGAAGGGCAAGTTTTCAACAGTAGAACTGTGTGTACCAGTGAAGCGTTCTGGTACCTTCAGCTGTCTGCTGCTGGCTCCTTATAACTGACATAAAGACAGAGGGATGGGGCTGGAGCGGGGACGGCAGGGAGGAGGGGTAGGCATGGGCAGATGCAGGATCTTGAAGGATCTTCAGTGTTAGGCCCAGGGATTCGGTCCTGTGGGCATTGGGGAGCCATGGGGGTGGGGGACTGTGAGAAGGAGAGGGGTGGGGTCAGCACAATTGAGAAACAGACATAATCCAAAGTGATGATAGAGGTAACTCAGAGAAGGCACCCTGCTCAGCACGTGTGTGTGTGTGTGTGTGTGTGTGTGTGTGAGAGAGAGAGAGAGAGAGAGAGAGAGTGAGTGTGTGTGTGTGTGTGTGTGTGTGTATGTGTGGTGGCATCAAGGGGGTTGGGGATTCTTCCAAGGGAGGTGCCATCTGCTTTGAGTTTATTTTGCTTGTTTTAATTTTATTGAGATACAGTTGGTTTACAATGTTGTGTTAATTTCTTCTGTACAGCAAGGTGACTCAGTTATACATATATGTATTCTTTTTCATATTCTTTTCCATTGTGGTTCATCACAGGACATTGAATAGAGTTCCCTGTGCTCTACAGTATGCTTTGAGTTTTGAAGGACTGTAAGGACCTGGTTAGGCTTGGAAAGCAGTGACAGGGAGAATCCCAGGCAGAGGGACCAGCATGTGTAAAGGCCTAGAAGTGGGAAAGAGACGTGAGCCATGAGTGTGATCTGATGAGTGACGAGAAATGAGAAGGGCCTCCAGTGCCAGGCTGAGGGGCTGGAATCTTGTCTCGGGGCCTCTGGGGAACCCCAGGAGGCATCAGAAAGCTCTTAGAAGGCTCCAGAGAGGGCAGCCTGGTTTGTGTCCCCTCTCTCCCGAGCAGAGCGGGAAGCTGAGCCGGGAGCTGGACTTCGTCAGCCACCATGTCCGCACCAAACTGGATGAACTCAAGCGGCAGGAGGTGTCAAGGCTGCGGATGCTGCTCAAGGCCAAGATGGACGCCCAGCAGGAGCCCAGTAAGCAGGCCGGTGGGGTGGGTGGAGCTGGCGATGTTGGGGGTCATGGGGCAGCCTCCCTCCCCGGCCTCCAGGTGATTTTGGCAGGTGGAGCCAACTGGGGCGTCATTCTCTCCACCCCTGTAAAATCTGCCTGGAAGATTGATCGAGTTTTCTTCCTAGCACAAGCTACTATTAACATTACTCGGGAGATGTTAGTAATTTTAGTTGCTTGGGTGGTTTTTGATGTGTTTTTAATTTTTATTTTAACAAATCAGGGTCATTTAAAATTTTGATGTCACTTCAAACTTACAGAAAAGTTGCAAGAATACTACCAAAAGCTCTCAAATACCCTTAGCCCAGATTCTGTAATTGTTAACGTTTGCTCCATTTATCTGTAGTTCACATTTGTGAGTTCCTTGCAGACACCGTTTCCTTTATGCCTCAATATTTCAGTGTGATTTTTCTTAGAACAACAATGTTCTCCTACAATACTATAGTACAGTGATCAAAGTCAGGAAGTTCAACAGGTTACACTGTACTTTTCATTGCTTACTTATTCTTTCTCTCCCCCACTAGAATGATTCTAATTTCCTGGCATTTATATGTGAGGCTATATTTTATAGTCTAATTGTATGGCTAAAAAAGAAAAACAAAGAAAGAAAAGAAAGAAAAATGTACCTGGAAGAGGGAGATTTGAGTGGATTTAAATTCCAAGATCCCATCTTATTTCTAACATTCCTAGATACAGTTTCTTGGAGCATGTGTCTGGACCATGCTATTTCTTTTAAATGACTTTATTGAGATATGATTCGTATATAAGTGTACAGTTCAGTGATTAGTATATTCACAGGTATGTGCAACCATCATCAATTTTAGAACACCTTTATCACTCCAAAAAGAATCACTAGACCATGTAACTATCACCCCTCTATTCCCCACCGCACCCCTGGCAACCTACTTTCTGTCTCTATAAATTTGCCTGTTATGGACATTTTGTATAGATGGAATCATACGATAAGTGATCTTTTGTGTCTGGCTTCTTCTAGTGTAATATTTTCAAGGTTCATCCACACTGTAGCATGCATCACTGCTTTATTCCTTTTTAGGGCCAAGTAATATTCCCTTGTCTGGATCTACCATATTTAGTTTGTCCATTCATCCATTGATGGATATGCGTTGTTTGCATCCATTGGCTACAATGAACCATGCTGTTTTACTCATTGTAGCTTTGTGGGATATTCTGGTACTCCTGGGGCACCTTTTGGCTCGTCACTAAGAGTAAGAACAATCCCATTTTACTGAGATTTACCTCCAGCTTCTTCTTTCATCTCCTGACCCCCTTGAGGCTCCTGTGTTACAGATGGGGACCCTGAACGTTGGTAGATGGTGTTAAGGGTCAGTAAGAGAGCTGAGCTTTGTTTTCATTCCTATCTGATGCCTCTTATCCATTGATCAAATATGTCTTGAGTTCTACTCTGTGCCAGGCACTGAGCAGGGTGCTGGGGCTCTAAGGTGACCAGACGGGCATGGTCTCCGGCCTCCTTCTGCATAACCAGCCATGCCTTCTCTGTCTTGCTGTTTTAATTACTACAGTTTCGGAGTCTGACTTGATCTCTGGTAAACTGGATGTTCCCTTGTCATGAATGAGAAAAAATCCCTCCCATCAGTTGGTTGCTTATTACATCCCATACGCTAAGCTATGTACTTCAACTTTTGTCCCTTTAACAACTCAGGAATCTCCAGAATCTGATTACTTCTCTCCACGTCCATTGCTGTCACTGGGTCCCACTTGGATCAGCACAGTCTCCTCCTCCCTGGGCACCCTGCCGCCGCCCTTGCTTTTCCCACTATTTCCTGTAGAACAGCCGTTCTTAACGGAATCCTGTTAATATCTGGATTCATTTCCTGTGGCCACTGTAACAAATCAGCAACAACTTAGAGGCTTAAGACAACACACATTTATTCTCTTTACCTTTTGGAGATCAGAAATCCAAAATCAGTTTCACTGGGCCAAAATCAAGGTGTCAGCAGGGCTCTGTTAGTTCTGGAGGTGCTATGGGAGGGAATCTGTTTCCTTGCCTTTTCCAGCTTCCAAATCTTCATTCCTAGGCTGGGAACCTCTTCAAATGCAGCAGCGTAGCGTTTTTCTCCAGTCATCACATGGCATTCTTCTGTAGTCAGATCTCCCGCTGCTTCCCTCTTACAAGGATTACATTTAGCCCCCTTCTCCAGTTAATCCAGGATCATCTCCCCATCTCAGTATCCTTAATTTGATCACATCTGCAAAGTCCCTTTTGCCCCATGAGATCACATATTCATAGGTTCCAGGGATTCAGATGTGGACATCTTGCGGGGGGGGGTTTTATTCAGCCTATCACAGCACCCAGTTCAAATCCTGTCCCTCCTGTGCTCAGAACCAGCCATGGCTCCCCAGTGCCCTCGGGATCAAGTCCACACTCCTTGCTAGTTGGAGGCCAAGCTGAGCCCTGCCACGCCCGTCCTAGCCCCTCCTTTCACATGTGTGCCCTCTCACCCGACCCTCTGGCATCAGCATTTTTAGTACGGAGGGTAACACATCTTTCTCACCTTGGGACTTTTGCCTGTGACATTCTTTCTCGGGGCTCTTGGCATGGCCAGTGGAGCTTTGGTCTCAGCCCAGATGTCGCCTCCCTCGTCCTGCCCTGACCGTCCTTTGTGAAGGGTCCTCCATTTGTTTGAGTCCTTTGTGGTCGTGTGTTTGTCCCTTACTCACCTGTTCTCCATCTTGACCGGGTGCTCCAGGGGACAGATGCCGTCACCGTCCGTTTCCTGCTGTGTCCACAGTGCTAGGCACAGGGTCGGGCCCAGAGTATGGCTCAACACGTATCTGTGGCATGAATAACGAATTATGAGACTTGATCTGTGCCTGTTTCCTGGGTCTGTCCCTCCTCTGGGCTCACCCAGGCCCAGAGCTGCCGCCACTACAGCCTGAGTCAACCTGGATTCCAGCTGCCTGTGTGTGTGCCTTTCACCCCCACCAGCCCAGGAGCCACTGGAGGTGCAGGCCCGGGTCTGATTCACATGAGGGCCCCCAGGAGGTCTCTCAAGATGTGTGTCCAGTGGATGAGTGGGTGCCAAGTGTGTCCTGGTCTCTCCCTCTCTGCCGGGAAACTCTCATACAAGGAGGCTGCATTACTTTGCTAGGGCTTCTGTAACAAAGTACTACAGACCCGGCGGCTTAAACAATAGGCATTGATTGTCTCACAGTTCTGGAAGCCATAAGTCAAAAATCAAGGTGTGAGCAGGGGGTGGTTCCTTCCGAGGGCTGTACGGGAGAATCTGTTCTGGGTCTTTCTCTTTGATTTGAAGATGACCACTCCCCCCCCCCGCCCCCGCCATGTCTACTCACCCTCTGTGTGTGTCTCTGTGTCCAAATTTTCTCTTTTTATAAGGACTCCTGTCATATGGGATTAGGGCTCATCCTCATGACCTCATTTTAACTTGATCACCTCTGTAAAGCCCCGCTCTCCAAATAAGGTCACATTCTGAGATACTGGGGGCTATCAACCTCCCTGTGAATTTGGGGGCACGCAATTCAACCCATAACAGAATTAAGTGTCATGTGCTCTGGAGCCCAACTGATCCTCACTCTGCCTCTTCCTAGATGGTGACCTAGATGTCACTTCCCCTCTCTGGGCCTCAGTTTTCACATCCATAAAATGGGATAATCACAGAACCTATGTGAGATTTTTGTGAAAAGTAAATGCATTAATATATTTAATATATTTAGAGCAGGGCCTGGCACATAGTACATGTTTGATACATGTTGGTTATCATCATGGTTATTATTATTTTCAGCATCAGACTCAGTTGTGGCATCACCTCGTCCAGGAAGCCCTCCTTGATTGCTCCAGGCTCATTCAAACCATCCTCTGTGGGCTTCTCCTGTGCCCTCTGTGATCTCCTTTAGAGCACATCCAGCCCAGGATAGTTTTTGTTTGTTTGATTTTTGTTTGTTTTTTTGCTGTGCTATGCGGCTTGTGGGATCTTAGTTTCCCAACCAGGGATCGAACAGGGCCCCCGGCAGTGGAAGCGCTGAGTCCTAACCACTGGACTTCCAGGGAATTCCCGCAGGATAGGGATTTTGAAAGAAAGAACGTTCCATGAGTTGTTCACCCCACCACCACCCCATCTTCCCTCTCATCCAGATGTACAGCTGGATCACCTGAGCCTCCTGAAGCAGTTTGAACACCTGGACCCTCAGAATCAGCACACATTCGAGGCCCGGGACCTGGAGCTGCTGATCCAGACAGTAGGTTGAGGGGGACCTGGGGGCAGAGGACTGAAGGAAGCTTTGTAGAGGGGGAGAAGGGAGCAGACGCTGGGATGTGAGCCCACTCACCCCTGCCTGGTGTCCTCTGAGGC
Organism: Globicephala melas; assembly: GCF_963455315.2. Lineage (NCBI taxonomy): Eukaryota > Metazoa > Chordata > Mammalia > Artiodactyla > Delphinidae > Globicephala > Globicephala melas. The sequence continues at coordinate 7,399,950 of NC_083332.1, read as the reverse complement.
TAGCGGCTGCAGAAGGGCTGGTTGTGCCTAAAAACCTTCCCCAGATTCTCTACAGGAAAGTGGAGCTGTGTGCGTGTGTGTCGGGGTCGGGAGGTTGGCTCCACTCACATCTTGATTCAAATCCCTCTCCTATGACTGGGGGCAGGAATTCCCTCTGTGTCCTTGCTGTAGGCAGAATAATAGCCCCTCAAAAGACGTCACATGCTGTCTGCGGAACCTCTGGCTCTGTGACCTGATGTGGCCAAACAGACTTTGCAGTTGTGATTAAGCTGAGGAGCTTGTGATGGGGGGGATGAGCCAGGGTTATCCAGGTGGACCCTAAGTGTCATCACAAGGGTCCTTGTAAGAGGGATGCAGGGAGTTCCCTGGTGGCCTAGTGGTTAGGATTACTGGGCTTTCACTGCCAAGGCCCAGGTTCAATCCCTGGTTGGGGAACTGAGATCCCGTAAGCCAGGTGGTACGGCCAAAGAAATTAATAAATAACATAACATAACATAAAATTTAAAAAGAGGGAAGCTGAGGGAGATCTGACTACAGTAGAGGGCGACAGTGTGACGACCAAAGCAAGGTGGCTCTGCTGCTGGCTTTGAAGATGGATGAAGGGGCCACAGGCACGTATGCAGCTCTAGAAACTGGAAAAGGCAAAGAAGGGGGTTCTCTCCTAGAGTCTCCGGAAGGAGCACATCTCTGCCAACACTGTAATTGCAGCCCAGTGGAACTGATTTCAGACCCTGGCCTCCATGCTGTTAAGATGATGAGTGTGTGTTAAGCCACAAAAAAAATAATTTGTTAGAGCAGCACAGGAACAAACGTAGTCTTCATGTGAGAAGTAGGATCTACAACCCTGCCTTGTGGGGAAGGCCAAGTTCGGGGCTGGGGAGTGGCACGGAATGCTCAGGTCTGCCCCTGCCTCTTCCCTGCTCACATCCCTTCTGTAGCTCCCCAGCACCCCCAGGACACAACCTACCTCTCTGCCTGACTTGAGCCTCAGCCTGCTTTTCTGGCTGACTGGAGCTCCATCTAGTGGCCATGAAGATAATAGCAGCCATTTGATTGAGTCCATGCCTGACCTTCGTCCCCGAGAGACGGTTCTGCCGCTTATTTCCAGAACATTCCAGAAACTGTCCGCTTTCCTGCAGCCGCTCTGTCATTCTCCTGGTCTCAACCCCAGAGATGGGCTCCTTGCTTCTGCCTTCCACACTCAACAGCAGGGTTTCTCAACTCGGCACTCTTGACACTTGGGGCTGGATAATTCTTTGCTCTGGGGATTATTTGGGCATTTTGTGATGTTTAGCAGCATCCCTGGCCTCTACCCACTAGATTCCAGTAGACCTCCCCTAGTTGTGACAACCAACAATATCTTCAAACATTAACTGCTGTCCCCTGGGGACCGCAGTCACCCCAGGTTGAGAACCTCCATCTGTTCACCACACAACAGCTGTATTGGTTTTCTATTGCTGCCATATAACAAATTACCAAAGACTCAGTGACTTAAGACAACAGAAAGCTATCCTCTTACAGTTCTGGAGGCCAGTAGTTGAAAATCGGTATCACTGGACCAAAACCAAGGTTTCCTTAGAGGCATCTGCTTCTTGCCTCTTCCAGCTTCTGGGGGTTGCCAGCATTCCTTGGCTTGTAGACACATCACTCCAGTCTCTGCCTCCACCATCACATGGCATTCTCCCTGTGTCTCTCTGTGTCTTCTCTGTAGCCTTCTTGTAAAGACACTAGTCATTAGAATTAGGGGCCACCCTAATCCAGCAGGACCTCATCTTAACTAATTACATCTGCAAAGATCCTGTTTCCAAGTAAAGTCACATTCTGAGGTTCTGGGTGCACATGAATTCTGGGGGGACCCTATACAACCCAGTATAGTATTGTTATCACCATTTTCCAAGGCAGAAACTGAGGCACAGAGAGAATGAGTAACTTGCCCAAGGTCACAGAGCCAGCAGGATTTGTTCACATGGCAGAGCCTAGATTTGAACCCTGGGCAGAATAATTAGAGACCTCATGTTGTTTACCCCCTAGCTGTACTGCTTTCCATATTAAGTCACCTCATGTGCTGTTCCTTATTATTTATTCCTCCAAGATCTTGAGATTGTGGAGGACTTAGAAGAAATGAGTTAAAGTTGCTATTGTGTAACCATCCTCGTCTTTTGACCGAAAAGAGAAGGCTATGTATTATGGGACAAAAGTGACATCGGGACATAAGACCCAGCACACGTGGAAGTTGGGCCAGGTTCAGAGCCAAAGGCCTGGCATTCGGAGTTTGGAATTAGGGGCTGGGCATAGAAGTGAGGTGAGAGTGACCGTCTGCCTTTCCCCAGGCCACCCGGGACCTTGCCCAGTACGATGCAGCCCATCATGAAGAGTTCAAGCGCTACGAGATGCTCAAGGAACACGAAAGACGCCGTTATCTGGAGTCCCTGGGAGAGGAGCAGCGAAAGGAGGCAGAGAGGAAGCTGGAAGAGCAACAGCGCCGGCACCGAGAACACCCCAAAGTCAATGTGCCTGTAAGGACCCCCATTCATGCCTACCCCCCACAACCATGTCCAACTTTCCAAGCGCCACAAGAAAGTAGCTGAAAAACTACAACTCCCAGCAGAGCTTGAGGCAAAAGGCCCCTTTTAATGTACCCAGCTACCTCCAGGGGCTGCTGGGAGTTGTAGTTTTATTGCTTGAGGGGAATGACATTTGAGGGATGGGGGTAAAGGGTTCTCTAGCTTTATCCTATGGGACCCAGACCTCTTGCTCATGAGCCCCCGGCTCTCCCTTCCACAGGGCAGCCAAGCCCAGTTGAAGGAGGTGTGGGAGGAACTGGATGGATTGGACCCCAACAGGTTTAACCCCAAGACCTTCTTCATACTGCATGGTAAGGAGGGAGTCCCAAGACCCAGGCTAATGCTGAGGCTCTGACCTTTCTGGGGCCTGAATGCTAAGAAGGGGTCTCCCTAACTCACGGGGCTTAGGGAGGCCAAAGAGGTCTGAGCCCCTCTCCCCTGGTGGTCTAGAAGGCCCTGTCCCTCCCTGTTGTTGGGAATAGGATGTTCCATGGAAGAGCTCGTCCTTTTTTCTGGGATACACCAGGCCTCTGGGTTCTAAGGACTGACTGGTGTCCCTAACTGAGCAAACCAGGCTTGTCTAGGCCTGGGCCCCCCTCCCATGGCAGCCCAGAAGCCCCGGTCGCTTCTGGGGGCTCTATCGCTAAGCAGGGGCTGCTCCCTAGTAACCAGGCCTCCAGGGACCCGGGAAGCCCCTTCTCCATGGTGAGGCAGGGGCATGGTCCCCTTCATTTTCTTCCTGTCTGGAAACATCACCTCTATGTCCAGCCTCTAATTCCAATCTCCAAACGCCAGGCGTTTTGCTCTGCATCTGGATCTTATCTCCTGATGTCACTACTTTTTTTTTTTGCACCGTGCGGCTTGCGGGAGCTTAGTTCCCCGACCAGGGACCGAACCGGAGCCCTTGGCAGTGAAAGTGCGGAGTCCTAACCGCTGGATCACCAGGGAATTCCCCTGATACCACTTTTTGCCAGGTCCCCTCAGGTGTGCCCAGGAACCCGAACCAAATGCTATAGCCTGTCACCAGAGCTTAGCAGGGTCTGTTTCATTCATTCAGCAAATGTTTACAAGGAGACCTCTAAGGACCAAGCTTCACGGAGACCCTGTGTGTACAGCTGTGAACAAAAGAAAGTCCCCCTGGCATCACAGAACCAGTGATCAGGCAAACAGATAGTTCTGTAGTTCAGTGAATCTAAGTGACCATTGGAACATAAGATGAACACTTGAATTTTACATAAACTGCCCATTAAACTAACACATCATCGATGATAAGATGCCTCCCAATTTTATGGATGATAAAATATGGGGAGAAAAAAAGTGCATCTTAGAATCAGTGAAGTAGATTCTATAGGAGATGATCAGGTAGTCACATTACCATGGAAAGCAGGACAGTGGGATTAAAGGTCTAGAATGATGATTTTAGATAGCCTGGTCTGGAAAGATTTTTGCTAGACCAGCACTGTCCAGTAGAACTTCCTATGCTGATGGAAGTGTTCTGCAGCTGTGTTGTCCAATACAGCAGCCACCAGCCCCATTTGGCTTTATTTTCTTTTTCTTTTTTGGCTGTACAGCATGGCATGTGGGATCTTAGTTCCCTGACCAGGGGTCGAACCTGTGCCCCCTGCAGTGGAAGCGCAGTCCTAACCAGTGGACCGCCAGGGAAGTCCCTGTTTTTTTTTTTAAATGAATGAGGCAATTTATTAACCCAGCATCATTTGTCCTTTCATTTTAATTAATTTTTATTGGAGTATAGTTGATTTACAGTGTTGTGTTAGTTTCTGCTATACAGCAAAGTGAATCAGTTATGCATATACATATATCCAGTCTTTTTTAGATTTTTTTCCCATATAGGTCATTATAGAGTATTGAGTAGAGTTCCCTGTGCTATACAGTAGGTTCTTATTAGTTCCCATGTGGCTATTATTATTAATTAAGCACTTGAAATGTGGGTTTTACAACTAAGAAATTGAATTTTAATCAATCAAAAAATTTTTTAATTTATTAAATTTATTTATTTTTGGCTGCGTTGGGTCTTCATTGCTGCGTGCGCACTTTCTCTAGCTGCATTGAGCAGGGGCTACTCTATGTTGCAGTGAGCGGACTTCTCACAGCGGTGGCTTCTCTTGTTGCGGAGCACAGGCTCTAGACGTGTGGGCTTCAGTAGTTGTAGCACGCGGGCTCAGTAGTTGTGGCGCATGGGCTTAGTTGCTCCGCAGCATGTGGGATCTTCCCAGACCAGGGCTCGAACCCATGTCCCCTGCATTGGCAGGCAGATTCTTAATGGCTGTACCACCAGGGAAGCCCCTGATCAATTAAAGTTTTTAAAATTTGTAATTGTGGTAAAATACACTTGACATAAAATCTACCATCTTAGCCATTTTTAAGTGTACATATCAATAGTGTTAAGCATACTCACATTATTGTGCAGCAGTCTTTTCATCCTTACAAAACTGAAACTCTGTATTAATCATCAACTCCCCATGACCCCTCCCACATCCCCTCGTAACTTCTATTCTCTTTTGTCTATGAATTTGACTCTTCTAGCTACCTCATATAAGTGGAATTGTAGAGTATTTGTCTTTTTTATGACTGGCTTATTTCACTTAGCATAATGTCAAGAAAATGAATCTTTCCTTGTATTCGATTGTTACTCATTTAAATTTCATTTGCCCCATGTGGCTAGTGGCCGCTGGATTGGACAGCACCGCTCAAGAGAGATGACATTTGAACCAAGACCTCAGTGAAGTGAGGGGGTGAGCCTCGAAGATATTTGTCTAGATGGGGGGCATAGCAAGCACACGCAGGGGAGAATGAACTTGGTGGGTTTCCAAGGTCACTGGAGCCGAATGCTTGAAGAGAAGAATGATAAGAAAGGGAATTCCTGGGGGGCGTGGGGTGAATTGGGAGATTGGGATTGACATCTATACACTATTGATACTATGTATAAAATAGGTAACTAATGAGAACCTACTGTACAGCACAGGGAACTCTACTCAGTGCTCTGTGGTGACCTAAATGGGAAGGAAATCCAAAAAAGAGGGGATATATGTATACGTATAGCTGGTTCGCTTTGCTGTACAGTAGAAACTAACACAATAGTGTAAAGCAACTATACTCCAAAAAAAAAACTCATAGATAAAAATTACTGGACTTCCCTGGTGGCGCAGTGGTTAAGAGTCTGCCTGCCAATGCAGGGGACACAGGTTTGAGCCCTGGTCCCGGAAGATCCCACGTGCTGCGGAGCAACTAAGCCCGTGCGCCACAACTACTGAGCCTGTGCTCTAGAGCCCGTGAGCCACAACTACTGAAGCCCGCGCGCCTAGAGCCCGTGTTCCGCAACAAGAGAAGCCACCACAATGAGAAGCCCACACACCGCAACAAAGAGTAGCCCCCGCTCGCCACAACTAGAGAAAGCCCGCGCACAGCAACAAAGACCCAACGCAGCCAAAAATAAATAAATAAATAAATCTATTTTTTAAAAAAATTTACCAATTTAACCATTGTTAAGTGTAAAAAAAAAAGGAATTTCCTGGCGGTCCAGTGGTTAGCACTCTGCGCTTTCACTGCCGAGGGCGCGGGTCCAATCTCTGCTCAGGGAACTAAGATCCCACAAACGGAGCCAAAAACAAAAAAGAAGAATGATAAAGACTGCTAGGGAGGTAACAGCCACCCTAAGGGTAAGGAATTTGGATTTTATTCTGTCTTGAGTGAGACACAGCAAAAGGATTTTGAGCAGAGGAACTGACCCCATCTGCTTTAAGGGTTGGCAGGATCCGTCTAGGTGCTGTGTTGAGGACAGGCTGTAGGGGCCAGGGCCAAAGCCAGGACCCTAGTTAGGAGGCCTGAGATGCTGGTGACTGGACCGTGGAAGTAGGGAAGAGTGGTCATATTCTGGATTTGTCTTGAAGGTCAAGCTGGTAGGACTTGAGGATGGACCTGATGAGGATTGTAATGAAACAAGAGAGTCAAGGGTGACTCCGAGGTATTTGGCCTGAGCAACTGGAAGGATGGAGAGAAAAGGGCAAGCATGTTTGTCAGGGAAGATTGGGAACTGGGTCTGTCCATGTCAAGCTAGAGATGTCTATTAGACATTTATGTGGAGATGGAGAGTAGGCAGTTGGGTATTCAGGTGTGGAGGCAGCTTGCGGATGGCATTAAAGATGAGGGACTGGAGGAACCCATCTAAGGAAGTCTTGCCAGTAGAACTGTTTCTGTAATGATGTTCTCTGCTGCCCAGTATGGCGGCCACCAGCCATATGTGGCTATTGAGTGCTTGCCATGTAGCAAGTAGGACTGATAAACTGAAATTTTAATTTTATTTAAACAGCCCATGTGGTTAGTGGCAACCATATTGGACACATCTGAATATTTGATAGGGAAGAAGTCATTGTCCCCTGTCCCCTACACCACCTGTAGAGGTCAGGAAGAGGACAGGGCCAGTGAAGGAAAATAAGGGCAGCTGGAGAGGAGAGGGTGATGTTCTGAGAGCCAGAGGCAGAAAGTCAAGTAAGGTGCAGGCTGAAGCTTAACCATTGGATTTTCAAGGTCAGGGTTCCTGGCCGCCTCCCTGGGACCAGTGTGGGTGCTGATCTGAGTGAGCAGAGGAGGCAAAGGCAGAGAGCAAGGTGCATGTGGCGGAGGAGTCTGATTGGCAGTGAGAGGATTCTTTGGTGATCAGAGTCAGCCCTGGGCTGGTTCTCTGGGAGACGTCCCTGACACCCCTGTATCCTGGGTAAAGGGCTGATCCTGTGCCCAGGTCACTGGGAGCTAGAGATCAAGTCATTCTGCATGACAATGGGCCCAAGAATGGTCCCAATGGAGTCTCAGGACCCTGGTAGGGAAAGGGCTGTCTTAGCAACGGGCCAATGGGGCACTGAAGCCTGAAGGCCACCATCCTACTGTCGGAGACCCGTTGTTACCTATCCGCTGAGAACAGACCTCGCATCAGCCCAGAATTCCTTCTCCAACAGGTCACTTAGGAACTTGACCCACTCCGTCTTCAGTCCCCCAAGACACCTTGTTGTCTCTTCCTCAGATATCAACAGTGATGGTGTCCTGGATGAGCAGGAGCTGGAGGCCCTCTTCACCAAGGAGGTGAGTATCTTGGAAGCCATGGGCGCAGAGGATGCCCAGGTCAGCAACGTGTCCCCTCGGGATCCTAGTACTTCCCTCAGGTCCCCCTGGATGTGCATTCAGGGGGAAAACTACAACTCCCGGCAGCCCCTGAGGCAAAAAGAGGCTGCCAGGAGTGGCAGGGTGTCCCAAGGACTGATGGGAGTTGAAGTTGTCTGTGTGTGTTAAGAGGTTGGGTAGCCTGGGAAGGAGCTTGCCTGGACCTCTCAGTACATCCTGCTTTTTGCTTGACCCTGCAGCTGGAGAAGGTGTATGACCCCAAGAATGAGGAAGATGACATGCGGGAGATGGAGGAGGAGCGGCTGCGCATGCGGGAGCATGTGATGAAGAATGTGAGAGGAGGGCCCCGGGCCGTGGGTGAGGGCGGGGGTAGGGGTGGAGGGAGGTCCAGCTCTGTTGCTTACCCTTACCTGGCTCCCCAGGTGGACACCAACCAGGACCGCCTCGTGACCCTGGAGGAGTTCCTTGTATCCACGCAGAGGAAGGAGTTCGGGGACACCGGGGAGGGCTGGGAGGTGAGGACACGGAAGATACTCTGGATCCTGTGTCTCTCTCTCCCAGACCTAACCCTTCTTTCGGGGTCTCTGGCCACTTCTCTTTCTCTCTGGGTCTCTGACCTCCAAGCCCCCCAGCTCTCTGTCCCCCCAACCTCCTGGGTCGTTGTCTCCCCCTCTCTGGGTCCCTGTTCTCCCACTGCTCCACTCTGTGTCTTTATCTCCCTTCCCACCTCCCACTCAGGTCTCTCCATCCACACGCATGGCCGAGGCCTCCCAGCCTTCCCTGAACCTCCTCCATTAGCGGGGCCGGAGCTAGAGCCCCCCTGCTGATGGCCCCTGTCCTCACCCCGGCAGACAGTGGAGATGCACCCTGCCTACACGGAGGACGAGCTGAGGCGCTTTGAGGAGGAGCTGGCTGCCCGGGAGGCAGAGCTCAATGCCAAGGCCCAGCGCCTCAGCCAGGAAACTGAGGCTCTGGGTCGCTCCCAGGGCCGCCTGGAGGCCCAGAAGAGAGAGCTGCAGCAGGTGACTGGCCAGGGAAGGGGGTCCATCCTCTGAGCCCCTGGCGACCCTTGTCCTAGTGTGTCCAGAAGTGCAGAAGGCTTACAGCCACTGTGTTAATCACTGGTACATCCTTGGGTAGCAGCTGCCATCTTGAGTAAGGGCAGACGTTGTCCCCATCCCTGGCTGCTCTGTGGCTGCCATGTTGGATAAGGGCAGTGAGGTTGTAAGCAGGAGAGAGGGGAAAGGCCGAGGAGGGAGGAGGAGGCTTCCCTTCCCTGTCCCAAGGTGTGACCCAAGCCATGACCAGGGAGGGAGAACTGGATCTTTAACTAGTATTAAGCCCAACTCTCAATGAGGGAGAAAAACTGAGGCCCGTGGAGAAGGGACTGGTCCACGACCACTTAGCAGGTTGCCATGGAGACTCAACATCATACGCTCTTGCCTCTGTGATCTCCCCCACCCCCTGCAGGCCGTTCTGCAAATGGAACAGAGGAAACAGCAGCAGCAAGTCCACAACAACCCAGCACCCGGCCCTGAGGGACAGCTCAAGTTCCACCCAGACACAGGTGCTGGCCCCTGGGCCCAGGGGGCAGGGAAGGAGCTGGGGGCCCAGACTCCTGGGTCTGAGAGAGGAGGGGCTGGTAGTCTAGTGCTACCATTTTCTTCCTCCATTTCCAGATGATGCACCTGTTCCAGCTCCAGCTGGTGACCAGAAGGATGTGGATCCTTCAGAAAAGAAAGTTCCAGAACAGACCCCCAAGCTGCCCCAGCTGGAGTCACAGCCCCTGTGATCCTTCTGGGACGCCGGGTTCCTACTGAAGCTGATGGGGGGGGGGATGAGGTGTCACAGTCAACCTTCTTTGGGGCCTGGCAACACCTGTGGCCTGCTAGGTGGGGTGGGATGCGGGGACAGGATGGTACTTTCCCTATTGCTGCCCGAGCCGTGTATCTGCTGCCTCAGCTTCCACAGCCTTCCAGTCTGTGGTCCCTTCTTTCTGTCCCCCTCCGAGGGACCTGCCTTCGCTTGTCCAGTCAAGTGCTCACTGGCTCAGCCTACCTTAGGGAAGCCCCCTCCCTCCCAAAATGGTCTGCTCCATGCCTGCCTTTCTAGTTGCTTTGGTCTCAATGCCCAGGTTGTGGCCACTCTGGAATCCTGCATCCCCACAGCTACTGGAATCCTGCCTGCTGCTCTGGGCCCAGCTTCTGTTGGTTTATGGGGCTTGGGTGGTCCCTTAAGACCTTTCTCTACCTTTTGTGGGACCAGCGATGCCTCAAAAACAGTGTCTCCCCCACGGCTGGGTGTGAGGGCCAGAAGAGTCCTCAGCATAGCTGATCACCTCTCATACCAGGAGCCCTGACGTCTTGGCCCTTAGCCCCTTCCGCACACAACCCCAGAAGGGTCACAGAGCTGACTCCACCCCAGGATCAAGTTCCAGCCCCTCAGCCTTTCTGGCCTTATCTCACGTGGCTCCCTGCCCTGCTCTGTACTCTGGTTCCAACCAAATACACTTCCTGGAACAAATCCATGCGTCTGTTTCTTTGTAAATCCTTTTCCTTCTGAAACTTCAGCCATGTTTCACCTGCCAAAGTCCTCCTCGTTCTTTAAGAATCAATTCAAGCATCATTTCTGAGAGGCTCTGTCCTGGCATCTTTGTCCTCTCCTGATGGGTCTGCTGCCTATGCACACGCACACACACACATGCACCTTCAGTAGGATCCCTTCAGCCACAAGGACAGAAAACCCAAACCTAGGCTTAAACAATAAAGAAAAATGTATTATTGCCCAAAACAAGAAGTCCCAAGGTAGGGTGACTCCAAAGCCTTCAGGGAACCAGGTTCTCCCATCTCCTAGCCCTGCTGTGGGAGGTGTGGGGGCTGTACTCCTCTTGTCCCAAAGTGGCTGCAGCTGCTCTGGATGTCACACCTGTCTGCACTAACAGCTGACAAAGGAAATTGGCAGAGGCTACAAATCAGAGCCTCTTCCCACCCCCCCCCAGAGCCTGTTTACCAACATGTCACTGGGCATGAGACAGGTCTAGTTTAGTGTCCAAAGAGAGGAAAAAATGTGAAGGAGGCCCCAGTGATAAAAAATTATCTGGGATGCTCATTAACAATACATATTCCCAGACCCTGGAATGTCCAAGGAAGTTTCCTGGGAAGGTACATGTGCCACGCCCGCCCTTCTCCCCTGCTGAACCTCAACAAAAATGACCTTTGCAAACAGCCACAGCCTCTCTGCTTCTCTTGGAAAACTGGGAGCTGGGCCTTAGTGACCCAATCTGGAAAATGGGCATAAAATGGTAGCAGCTTTCTAGCATCCTTTGAAGGATCTGAAAATAATAATACACATGAGTGGCATAGCTTCTGGGCTGAAATTTGAGGTTAGCAAGTAATAGCTGTTGTTGCTATTAAATGGATATGTCTATACAACTTATGTCTCTGGGAGCCTGTCCTTGACTCCCATATCTAAGGAAACCCATTCTAGTCACCCAGGATGCTTTTTACATTTTTTTTTTTTTTTTTTTTTTTTTTGCGGTACGCGGGCCTCTCACTGTTGTGGCCTCTCCCGTTGCGGAGCACAGGCTCCAGATGCGCAGGCTCAGCGGCCATGGCTCACGGACCCAGCTGCTCCGCGGCATGTGGGATCTTCCCGGACCGGGGCACGAACCCGTGTCCCCTGCATTGGCAGGCGGACTCTCAACCACTGTGCCACAGAGATCTTGGCAGTGGTGGTTTGATGGGAGCTGGAGAGAGCCCACCATCCAAGGGGTCACTAGAGCATAAATCGGGTGGAAGGATGTGCGGGGGCGGGCGGTCAGGATCACATTTCCCACAAGCTCCTGGAGCAGACGTGTATGAGCAAATCCACAGTTTGCCTGCCTCAGCCTGTGTGACCTTGGGCAGGGAACAGTACATGGGTAGGAGGTGTCCCTAACTGCACCCTCCCTTAGCCTCTCTCTGCCTTTGTCTCCTCATCAGTAAAGGGGAGATACCACACTATCCACCCTCTGGTGAGGAGTTAATGGGATGGTATACAACAGGCCTTAGCACACAGCAGATTCTCTATAGATGTTAGCTGATTGGCCCTTCACTTTGAGGTCAGGCCTCCAGAAGCTCCAGGCCTCCATTAAGGTATAGAGAGTCATTTCAACAGGAACGTTCACAAGTGTTTCAGTGGCCTTATTGGCAAAGCCTGGGTCATATGCCCCTCTGTGTGGAAGGGGTAGGAGATCATTCCCACCCAAATTCCAAGCAGTTGGAGGGGGGCTATATGTGGGTGCTTGGCCAACGAATTAGGGTTAACTCTGTGCTCTAGGAAAGATCTAACTTTCATATTTTTCTATAATAGTGAGAATAGGTTAGGTTATGCTGCAGTAACAAACAACCCCAAATCTCAGCTTAGCATAACAAGGTTTTTTTTCTCACTTGTGTTATATATTGACTGAGGGTTCTGGGCTGTATATGTCTGGGACCCAGGCTGACAGAGCCACTACCATCTGGAGTCCTGCCGGTCAAGTGTGGCCAAGGAAGAACACCCTGGAAGCTCTTGTACCAGTACTTAAATGTTCTGACACAAAAATGACATACATAATCTCTTAGAATTTATTGGCCAAAACTAGTCATGTGACTTGAATGAACCACAGAGAGTCTGGGAAGTTCAATTCCACCACACTCCAGAAGATGGAGATGGATATATTGGGTTTATGACACTAATAACTCTCACTCTGAGCACATAAGCAAATTGGTAGAAATTTCAGAACATTGAGAGATTAGAAATCAGTTAAATGAGTTTTCTATTGTTTGCCTATTCCAAGTCCCATTACATATCATTCAGCTATCATCACAATGTGAAACCATTCAGCCCTCTGCTTGCTTGGTTTCAATCATTTGATCGTGTGGCCGATATGCCTAGATGTCCCCTTAATAATTATTCGCCTCTGATAGGGAAGTTTCACTGGACATAAGGCTGCACAGCTAAAGACTACATTTCCCAGGCTCCCTTGCAACCAGTTTCTTGCCATGTAAATGGTTTCTGGCCAGTGGGATGTCTGCAGCGTCTGAGATATGGCTTTAAAGGCAAGGAGGATGACATCCCTTTCAGTCTCTCCCTTCCTGGTGCAGGGATGTGTTGGGCATTGGTGTGTCCATCTTACACTGAGATGGAAGTGCTGTGTTGTGAATGGTAGGGCAACAAGCTAGAAGGCTAGAAGAAAGACATGATTATGGAAGTAGGCATGCCCCAAAATCTTCGGGATGAATTGGCAAACTGGAGACCCAGGAGAGCCAATGTTTAGTTCCAGTCCAAGTTTGAAGGCATGAGCACCAGGACAGCTGATGGTGTAGTTGTCGTCTGAAGGCTGGCAGCTCTGAAACAGGAGGGAAGGGGGCAGGGCACAACGTCTAAAAGAATGACATAGCCCTTGAGGATAGGACATAAACTGGTTAGAACCGACTAGGTCCAAGATGGCAGAAGATTTGACTTCCAGTAGACCTTGAGCCTCATTCTATGCTCATTGTAATACGTTCGCTTATGCTAAAGGACACACCCACAGGTGCCATGACAGTTCCGAGGCTGACCATAAAAGGCCAAAAAGTGGGCAATGGCCCAATTCCTGGAAATCTCCACCCCTTCTCCAAGATAGTTGGAATAATCCTCCCACTCTTTAGCCTATAAAATTACCCAACCCATAAAAACCAATCACCCCATATTTCGGAGCCTCTCGCCTTCTGAGATGGTCCACACTCTGTGGACTGTGTTTCTCTCTAAATAAATCCACTTCTTACCTATCAATTTGTCTCTCACTGAATTCTTTCTGCAATGAGACATAAAGAACCTGAGCTTCATTAAGATCTGAGACCTGGTGTGTGATCTCAGTTAAAAGACAGTGTGTGGGGGGAATACTTCCCTGGTAGTACAGTGGTTAAGAATCCGCCTGCCACTGCAGGGGACACAGGATTGAGCCCTGGTCCAGGAAGATCCCACGTGCCGCGGAGCAACTAAGCCCGTGCGCCACAACTACTGAGCCTGCGATCTAGAGCCTGTGAGCCACAACTGCTGAGCCTGCGTGCCACAGCTACTCAAGCCCGTGTGCCTAGAGCCCGCGCTCCGCAACAAGAGAAGCCACCGCAATGAGAAGCCCGCGCACCACAATGAAGAGTAGCCCCCCGTTCACCACAACCAGAGAAAGCCCGCACGCAGCAACGAAGACCCAATGCAGCCAAAAATAAAATTAAAATAAAGAAATTTATATATATATTTTAAAACAGACACTGGCGGGGTCACTTCCCTGGCAGTCCAGTGGTTGAGACTCTGGGCTTCCACTGAAGGGGGCGCGGGTTCGACCCCTGGTCAGGGAACTAAGATCCCACATGCCATGTGGCGCCGTCAAAAAAAAAAAAAGACACTGGGTTTAAGTCCCACCCCTTGGGTTCAAGTCCCATCTGAATTGTGCAGTTTCATCTTGAGACCCAGGAAGAGCCAATGTTTCAGTTTGAGCCTGAAGGCAGGAAGAAAGCTGATGTCCTAGTTCCTTTTTTAAAAAAAAATATATTTATTTATTTGTTTGTTTATTTATTTGGCTGTACCGGGTCTTAGTTGCAGCATGCAGGATCTTCATTGTGGCGTGAGGGGTCTTCAGTTGCAGCATGCAGCATCTATTTTCCTGACCGGGGATCGAACTGGGCCCCTTGCATTGGGAGCACGGAGCCTTAACCATTGCGCCACCAGGGAAGTCACTCATGTCGTAGTTCAAAGGTAGTAAGGCAGAAAGAATTCTTTCTTATTCAGAGGAGAGTCAGCCTTTTGTTCAATTCAGGCCTTTTATGCAATCTTCTTTACTAAGTTTCCTGATGTAATATCGATCTCATGCAAAAACACCCTGAGAGAAACACTCAGAATATTGTTAGACCAAACATCTGGGTACCCTGTCAAGCTGGCCCAGTAAAGTTAACATATAAAATCAACCATCATAGTTCCTGACACTGTGGAACTTTACTCACTGTTACTATCACTTAAGGTTGCATATTCTTGGACTGTTACATGAGAGGGAAATAAACTTCTGTGTTGTTTAAATCATTGTTATCATGGTCTTTGCTAAAGCAGCTGAATTGGTGTTCTACCTTATATTTTCCAAAGATATCTCCTGTCCCCACTCACTTCCCCCATTAAGAAGCAGAGTCGAGTTCCCCTTCCCCTGAGGTGGTGTGCGCTCATGACTAACATGTAGCTGTTGCAACATGGCAGAAGAGTGATGCTGCATGATTTTTGAGGTCAAATCAGGGAAGGCAACGCAATTTCTTTTTTTTTTTTTACGCGGGCCCCTCACTGTTGTGGCCTCTCCCGTTGCGGAGCACAGGGTCCGGACGCGCAGGCTCAGCAGCCGTGGCTCACGGGCCCAGCCGCTCCGCGGCATGCGGGATCCTCCCGGACCGGGGCACGAACCCGTGTCCCCTGCATCGGCAGGCCGACTCTCAACCACTGCACCACCAGGGAAGCCTGCAATTTCTTTGTTAGCTGAAATACTCTTGAAACCTTCAGCCATCAGGCAAGTAGTTCAGCTGCCCTGAAGCCACCAAGCTATAAGGAAGCTCAATATCCCACACAAAGAAACTACATGGAAAGGCTTGAGGCTCCATGAAAATATATGCTCCACCAGGTCCCGACACCCTTCAGCCTCCCTGCTCTTTCGGTTCCAGCCACTATCTGACTGCAGACACTGAGTGACCCCAAGCTGGAACTGCCCAGAGAGCCCTTCCCAATCTCACTACCCACAGGCCTATCCAAGATAATAAAATAATTGTTGTTTTAAGCCACTAAGCTCTGGGCTGATTTGTTACACAGCAATAGTGAACCAGAACATCTGGTATAACTTTTATAGTGGGAGAGATGGATTCATTTTTAATATGTCTAAGCAGAAGTGGAACCCCCAAATCCTACTCACTCTTCTCCACCCCAGAACCTTCACTAGATCAGCCACCAGGGTCCTCTTCCCCTGAATAACTTAGCATCTACAACATGTTAGCCCTCTCTTTGCTGTCCTTCCTCTATGTGCAAAGCGTTCTTCCTTTCCTGGAGTGGTAGTCAGTTTCTTTTCTTTTCTTTCTTTCTTTCTTTCTTTCTTTCTTTCTTTCTTTCTTTCATTGAAGTATAGTTAACTTACAATGTCATGTTACTTTCAAGTGTACAGCAAAGTAATTCAGTTATATATATATTGAATATATATATTCTTTTTCATATTCTTTTCCATTATAGGTTATTACAAGATATTGAATACAGTTCCCTGTGCTTTACTGTAGATTCCTGTTGTTTATCTATTTTATATGTAGTAGCATATATCTGTTAACCCCAAACTCCTAAATTCTCTCCTCCTCCCACCCCTGCACTATCCCCTTTGGTAACCATAAGTTTGTTTTCTGTGTCTGTGAGTGTATTTCTGTTTTGTAAATAAGTTCATTTGTATCATTTTTTTATGTTCCACCTATAAATGATATCATATGATATTAGTCTTTCACTGTCTGACTTACTTCACTTAATATGGTAATCTCTAGGTCCACCCATGTTACTGCAAATGGCATTATTTTATTCTTTTTTATGACTAATATTCCATTGTGTATATAGACCACGTCTTCTTTATCCATTCATCTATCGATGGACATTTAGGTAGCTTCCATGTCTTAGCTATTGTAAATAGTGCTGCTATGAGCATAGGAGTGCATGTGTCTTTTCGAATTAGAGTTTTCTCTGGGGTAATCAGTTTCTAAAATGGCTCTCAATGACCTCCACGTCCTGATATTCATGTCCTCATATAATCCCCTCTCCTGTGACTGTGCTGGACCTAGTGACCTGCCGCTCATGGCAAAAGTGATGGGATGTCCCTTCCGAGACTAGGTTATAATAGACTATGACTTCAGTCTTGCCTGCTCACTTTGATTAAGCTTGCTGCCGTGTTGGGAGCTGCACTATGAAGGGGTCCCATGGCAAAGAAAGGAGTTCCAGCCAACAAGGAACCAGGATGCTGGCCCTCAGTCCAGCAACTCTCATGTGACCGGATCTTCCCAACAACAATTTATGGGTGCTTGGAAATGGATCCTTCCCCAGATGAGTCATTGGATGAGACCAGAACCTCAGCTGACACCTTTTTTATAGCCTTGTGAGAGAATGCAAAGCAGAGGACCCAAGTAAGCCACCCCCAGATCCCACTGATTATGTCCATCTTGTAATATACATCGGTAACTTTAAAACACCTATAAACTGTATTTTCCTTTGTTAGAAGAGTCTTAAGTTACTTCCCTGGTGGTCCAGGTGTTAAGACTGCGCTTCCACTGCAGGGGGCACGGGTTCCATCCCTGGTCTCGGAACTAAGATCCCACAAGTCATGCGGCATGCCCCCCCCAAAAAAAGTCTTAAAACATCATTTTCTCTCTTATCCCTCTGGATATACAATAAATAACAGATTGTACTAGATTCATTGTCTTATAATAATGTGTAAGAGAGATTTACTATTACCAGTGAGCCATGGGAGGGCTGTGAGCAGGTGAGGACCAGGGCCAGCTCTGGATATAGAAAAACCCATCTAGGTTCATGTGGAAGATGGGCTGGAGGGGAGGGACAGGAGGTTGGGGTCTATGAGTGGGGCTGAGTAAGAAAGCCCTGTCCAAGTGACACAGGTCAAGCTGGAGACCTGACAGCACCCACAAGAACCATACAATTCTGGCAAATCCATCTCCTTCTCTGGGCTCTGGTTTCTGCATCTATAAATAGGCCATAATTATCCTAGATGTATTAGTTATCTACTGCTGTGTAACAAATTGCCCCCAAACTTAGCAGTTTAAAGCAACAATAAACGTTTATTGTCTCACACAATTTCTGAGGGTTGGAAATCAATGAATGGCTGAGCTGTGGGGTTCTGGCTTAGGATCTCTCACGAGGTTGCAGTCAGGATGTTGGTGGGGACAGCTGTCACCTGAAGGCTTGACTGGGGCTGGAGGACTTGGTTCCTCGACATGTGTGTTTCTCCAGTGGATGACTGCTTGAGTGTCCTCACAATGTGGCAGCTGCTTCCTCTAAAGTGAGTGATCCTAGAGAGAGTCAGGCAGAAGCTGCAGTGACTTTTATGACCTAACCTTGGAAGTTACACTGCCATTTCCACAACGCCCTGTTAGTCACACTGTCAGCCCTATTCAGTGCGGGAGGAGACTACACAGGGGCCTGAATACCTGGAGGTGAGAATCATTGAGGTCCATCTTGGAGGTGGGCTTCATAGTTCTGATATAGTATCTTTATTATTGTAAACAATATTGACTTCAGAACTATCTCAAAAGTTTTTTCCCCTCTACTCAACAGCTGTACCATTTAGAGGTCTGTGGCTGCATTAAAAGCCCTTTCTTCCTTCTCTGTAACTGGGATGGAGGGAGGGCTAATTCATTGGGCTGGAATAACAGACACAAATAAAGCCAGCTTCAACGTTAATATGAAACACTATTTCCCAAGGACATGCTTTCTTACTCACACTGTTGGAAATTCTATCAGTAAAAATGAAACATCCCACTTTGCCTGTAGGATTGAAGTCACTTGATACATAGTAGCAGCCTTGATTTCCAACCCAGGTGCAGAGTAAAGGGTTTCTGGACCCAACACTACACATCTACATTCATCTTGTAGTTTGCAAGGATACAGGACCCTGGTTCCTTTTGCAGTCCACACACTGCTTGGCTTTGAGCCTAACATACAGTCATCACCTAAATTCCACTCTTCCTCCAAATCCTATAATAACTCTACCTTTTCCTTTGTCAAGATGCTCCATGGTTTCTCTGTTGTGTGGTCTCCATCATCTCAGTGGGTCAATAAACTTTAATTTGTCAGACTACATTCCTGGTGTTGTCAGGCTGATGGATTAAGATACCTATAATCTTCAATTGCCGTGGCTCCCAGCCACCCTTGGGAGACAGATTCCCTTCTCTTATATGCCCAAACCATTCATCATCTGGCCCCAGCCTATTTTTCTAATCTCAGTTCTTTTTTCTTCTTACTATTTTCTTTTGAAAGGGAGATATAATCATTTCCATACAGTAAACTGCACGTCTTATGTGTACAACTCAGTGAATTTTTAAATATGTGTATGCCCAAGTAATCACCACCCAGATAAATATATAGCACATTTCGGACACCCCAGGAGCCTCTCTGTCCTCACCCTGCCAATCTATCACCAATCTATCACTTTTTGAACTTCAGATTCTTTTTATTTTCACAGAAACACATATAAACATTCATAGACTTTAGTCATCTGGAACGTCCTGCCTCAAAGAATGCTATCTTTGGCCTCTGATGTTCCTTCTGTCCTGGCAAGGGCTCAAGTCCCAACCGAAACTTTTGAAAATATTGCAGGAATGAATGAATGAATAAAAGTTATAACTGCGATTGAATGCGCGCCTGGTGGAATGGCGCCACAACCACTTCCTAAGGGGAAGTGCTGATTGGGCAGTCACGTGATAGGGGCCGAGCCTTCCCGGAGCAGGTGAGGCAGGTGCGGTCCTGTGTCCGGATAGCCCTGCGGGGCAGCGGCTCGCGGCGGCCATTTTGCGGGGCGATCACGTGAGAGGACGCACGCTCAGCGGGGCGCTCACGTGACCAGGGGCGTGCTGCGGCCGCCCGGGCGGACCCGGCGAGAGGCGGCGGCGGGAGCGGCGGTGATGGACGGGTCCGGGGAGCAACCCAGAGGCGGGGGTGAGGCGGGAGGCGGACGGGCGGGAGGAGGGCGAGCCCCTCGCCGGCCGACCCCAGGATCCCTCCTGCCGGTATGGGGCCGTGCGATCGCCAAGCACTCCGGGGCAGAAACTCCGGGATCCGGCGCTGCCAGCTTCCACCCACTCCCGGGGTCCCGGGCTCTCTGGCCTCTGCGTCCGGATCCCTTCCTGTCTGGCGCTTTCGGACCCCCGAGAAGCTGGAGAGCCCCATAATCCAAGCCCACGGGGCAGGCCCGGGCTTGTTGCCTGCACCACTTCCTGGTGGGAGGGGCGGGTCTCCCCTCAGTCCCCTCAGGCCAGGGGTCTGGTTGCATGAAGTGTTCCCTCAGCCTCCTTCCCCGGAAGAATGAAGGATACAGGCCCAGGACTCCTGCCTCTTTCTCCATCAGGGACTCAGCTGCCTGGGCCCCCAGTCACTTTATCTACCAGGGTCCCCTAGCGTTGTCCTCCCTCAGGGATCATGAGCCACTCCAGTTCCCTGGATCCCCCTAGGACCCAAGAGTTCAGGCACCTCTTACCTCCTTTCTCCTCTAGGGCCCACCAGCTCTGAGCAGATCATGAAGACAGGGGCCCTTTTGCTTCAGGGGTGAGTTTGAGGTCTGATTATTGCGGAGCAGATTTGAGGAGTGAGGCCCCATTCTGATTCTGCATTCCCTGCAACTCCATTCCCACTCTAGTTTCATCCAGGATCGAGCAGGGCGAATGGGGGGAGAGACGCCCGAGCTGGGCCTGGAGCAGGCGCCCCAGGATGCATCCACCAAGAAGCTGAGCGAGTGTCTCAAGCGCATTGGAGATGAACTGGACAGTAACATGGAGCTGCAGAGGTGTGGTCCCTGGGACCCAGGAGTCCAGCCAGTGAGCCCCTTCTCCCTCAGAACCCAGGAGTCCCAGCTCCCACCCCCCATTTTCCCTGGGATCCTGGAGTCCAGGCCCACAGCCCCCTTTTCCGTCAGACCCAGGGGTCCAGGGCCCCACCACTCAACTCAGCACTCTGGACTCCCAGCCCTCCCCTGCCCTTCAGGGAGTCATTTTCCCCAGTTTCCTCAATGTCCACCTCGTGGCTCTCCCCCATGATGGCTTCCTGGCTCAGGCCTCAGTTTCCTTATCTTTGGTATGGGGTGGACACCAGAGTTTCCACACTCCGCCTGATCCTCCCTCCCCAGCACTGGCTTTCCTCTCTCCTGCAGGATGATCGCGGCCGTGGACACAGACTCCCCCCGAGAGGTCTTTTTCCGAGTGGCGGCCGAAATGTTTTCTGACGGCAACTTCAACTGGGGCCGGGTTGTTGCCCTTTTCTACTTTGCCAGCAAACTGGTGCTCAAGGTGGGCGGCTGCAGGGCTGTGAGCCCAGGCAGGCTCCCCTATGAGGACCTGGGACTTGTGAGGTCAACCCCTGTGGCAGCCCAGTAACCACAGAGGGAATGGAGAGAGGCAGCTATGGACCGCTTGTCTGCTTTTTCATTCATTTATTCATTCAACAAACATTTATGGGGCCTATGGTGTGTATGACCTGTACTCGGCACCCAGGACACAGAACAGAAAAGGCTAGGTCCCTGCTCTCAGGGAGCCCACGTCGTATGATGAGTGCTGAGCGAAGTAAACTAGGGTGACGTGATTGGGCAAAGAGGTCAGGAAAGACTTCTAAGAGGAGGTGACGTGAAAGCTAAAGTTGGAATGACAAGAAAGATGCAGTGATATATTGTATAAAGATGGGGGAAAAGGCATCCCGTAGAGGGGCAGAACATGCAAAGGCCCTGAGGTAGGGCCAAGCCTAGTGTGTTGTGGGCAATGAGGAGGCCCATGTGGTTAGAACAGAGTGAGGAGGGGGAGAAGGTGAGAGATGAGGGCAGATTGCGAGGGTCTTGTGGGCCGCTGTAAAGACTAGCTTTACTCTGAGTGCGACAGGAGTGATTGGCTGGTTTTAAACAAGAGAGTGAGGTGACCTGATTTATAAATAGAAAAGACTTTTCAAGCGAGGAGAGCAAAATGTTAATTGTAGAATCTAGGTTGTGTGTATATGCCTGTACGCTTAGAAACTTTTTTAACTTTTCTCTTTGAAGATTCTCATTACAAAATATTGGGGGAGGGGAAGCCCAGCAAATTATTTTGGCCCTTTTGGGTAGAAAAATGGATTATGGGGCACAAGGGCAAAAACTGGGACGCTGACAAAGAGGTACCTGTAATAATCCTGGCTAACGGAAGACTGACCTGGAGTCAGGGGGCAGCATTGGAGGTGGAGAAGTAGATTTCTTGATGTGTTTGCAAGATTGAGCTGATGGGGCTTGAATGTTAGAGGTGAGGGGGACAGCAGTCAGGGTGATGGTAGGGCTCCGTGTGGAGCTGGGGACAGCAGGTGAGAAGCAGCGAGATAAAGGCTGAGTAGGGAAGCTTAGGGAGTTGAAGAGCAGGCGTCAGGCCTTACCTGGTCTGAAGGTCAGAAAGCCCTCTCTGGGGAAGTGACATTAGACCTGAGCTGTGAGGGATGAGTGAAAATTCCCTAGGTTGAGGTCCATTGAGGCAGCAGAATTAGCATGTGCAAAGGTCCTGAAGCAGGTTAAGAATTTGGTGGGAATGAAGATATGGAAGAAGGGTGGGAATTCCCTGGCGGTCCAGTGGTTAGGACTCCGTGCTTCCACTGCAGGGGGCACGGGTTCGATCCCGGGTCGGGGAACTAAGATCCCACAAGCTGTGTGGAGTGGCCAAAGAAAAAATAAAAAAAGTTTAAAATTAAAAAAAAAAAAGATATGGAAGAAGGGCAGTGAGGCACAGAAAAGAAGAGGAAAATTGGAATGTGATCAGGTCAGAGGCTTCACACAGAGCCTTGTGGGCCAAGATGTGCTTTTGATTTTTTATCCCAGAGGTACTAGGGAGCCATAGATGGTTTGTGAGCAGGGAAGTTGACAGTGACCAGATCCACTTTACAATTTATGAAGCTCATTCTGACTGTGAGTGGAAAAGAGACTGCAGAAGGGCAGGAGGGGAGGCAGAGAGTTGAGAAAGGAGGCTGGGGGCCATTGCCCCAGGCAGTGGCGAC
Organism: Globicephala melas; assembly: GCF_963455315.2. Lineage (NCBI taxonomy): Eukaryota > Metazoa > Chordata > Mammalia > Artiodactyla > Delphinidae > Globicephala > Globicephala melas. Next base: position 7,377,475 of record NC_083332.1, on the reverse strand, counting down.
AAGGCTTAGTCCCTAAGGCCCAGTCCACTCCCTGCAGGCCCTGTGCACCAAGGTGCCCCAGCTGATCAGGACCATCATGGGCTGGACCCTGGACTTCCTTCGAGAGCGGCTGCTGGGCTGGATCCAGGACCAGGGTGGTTGGGTGAGGCCCCTAACCCCATCCAATCCCCCACTCCCCTGGGACCCCTGGGCCTTCCTGAGCCCACCACAGTGGTACCCTCCTCCCCATTTTCGGATCATCAGATGTACTCTGTAATGCGTTTTCTTACATGTCTGATCAACCCTGATTCATATGACACCCACTGACCTCTCCATGACCCTTGACCTCCTGGTGAGCTCTGACCCGACTAGTGCCTTCTGCCCTCCCTGGTGCCTCTACTTCCTTCGGAATCCCTCAAGTTCTATGATAACTCTTTGGCCCCCAACTCTTTAGTACCATTAATCTTAGGCCCTTGCCCCCACTCATGCCCTCTGACCTCTCTGTGACCCCTCACGTGCTGGCCCAGGCTGAGCTGCTGAACTGCCTCATGTCCCTATCCCCAGGACGGCCTCCTCTCCTACTTTGGGACACCCACGTGGCAGACAGTGACCATCCTCGTGGCCGGAGTACTCACTGCCTCGCTTACCATCTGGAAGAAGATGGGCTGAGGCCACCAGCGGCCTTGGACTGTGTCTTTTCTGCATAAATTATGGCATTTTTCGGGAGGGGTGGGGACTGGGGGCCATGGGCATTTTTCTTACTTTTGTAATTATTGGGGTGGGGTGGGGAGGAGTGGTCTCGGGGGGCAATAAACCTCTTTCGGGCCACACTTTCAGAGTCTGAGTCACTGGGCCCACTTCCTGGCTGTCGCAGGAGACCAGGCTTCACGTGCTGACCCATCTTATTCTGAGGTTGCCTGGTGCCCTCTATGGGTAGGTGGTGAGTTAAGTCTTGGCCCTGCCCTTAAGGAGCCCACAGTCCTGAGGGGAACCGAGGTGACTCGAGATCACATGACTCATGTGTCACAGCCTAGGGTATTGTGTTAGAGGCAGCACTGTGCCAGGCCCAAACCCGGCAGAGGGGGCTGGGGCGGGGGTGGGGTGTGGATATCAGGGTAGCAGGGTGCAAAGCAGCCTCCTGGACCCTGGGAACTAGGGCCTGGAAGCTTCCACCATATGGGACCACAGGAAGTTGCACATTTACTGAGGTGGAGAAATGGGGAAGAAGCTGGAGGGGGGCAGACCTCGGGAGGACTAGGAAAGCAGGGGAGGGCGCTGGAGCCTTTTGGGGAAGCCCCTGGAGGCTGGAAGGCTGAGGAGGCTGGAGAGAGGGTCCAAGGGAGGACTCCAGGGGAGGCCTGAGCTTGAGCTGTGTGGTTGCAGAGGAGACACACAGGCTGGAGACTGACAGGTTGTGGAGGGAGGGGCTGGAGAAGGAGGAGGAGTCTAGGGTCTGGCCCCGTAAATGGGAAGGGCCCTCCAGGAGAGGGGCAGCCCCCTGGGAAGATGCTGCGCTCACAAAGAGGCACAGTAGATTGAGCCAAAGAAGGAGAATCAGAAAAGGGAATCACAGAGAATAAGGTCACTCGGAGAGTCACAGTTGGTTGTCACCTCTCTGGCTGTCTTTCTTTGGCCGCGTTGGGTCTTCGTTGCTATGCGCAGCTTTTTTTGTCTCTAGTTGCGGTGAGCGGGGGCTACTCTTCATTGCGGTGCCTGGGCTTCTCTTGTTGCGGAGCATGGGCTTTAGGCGCGCGGGCTTCAGTAGTTGAGGCACGCAGGCCCAAGGGCAGGCGGGCTCAGTAGTTGTGGCTCGTGGGCTTAGTTGCTCTGCGGCATGTGGGATATTCCCCGACCAGGGCTCGAACCCGTGACCCCTGCACTGGCAGGCGGATTCTTAACCACTGCACCACCAGGGAAGTCCCACCCCTCTGGCTCTCCATCCCCCTCTCTCTGGGTCCTTCTGTCCCCTTCTCTGTCTCTGTTCCTGTCTCTTTGTCCCTCTCTGGGTCTTTCTGTCCCCCTGTCTCTCTCTCTCCCTGTTTCCCTGGGTCACTTGTCTTCTCCTATCCCCCCTGATTCCCCCCACCTTCAGATAATCTTTATCTCACCCCTTCCTCTCCCTCCACCTGTGAGCACTTCCCAGGTCACCTCTCCTTTCCCAGGCTAAAGGTCTTTGGGCTGAGGTTTGAAATTTGGTGAATGAGTAACTCAGACCCCATTGTGACTGTGTGCCTGGGGCAACTGCCCCTCCCCCAGAGGCTTGCCCCAGAGACGGCCAGTCAGGGGAGAGATGGCAGATAAGACAGAAGTGAGGGGAGACTGAGTCACCACCCAGAGAGAGGGGACAATATGGCCACAGGCGGGAGCCCAGGGAAACCATCAAGGGAACTAAAAAGACAGTGCCTTGACAAAGCACTCGAGGTGGCACCTTGGGGGAGGGGGCCAGACTTGGGGCCCAGCCAGGCCTAGTTCCCCGGGTCCCAGGCAGACTGCAGTCCACCCAAAGTAGATGAGGTCAGCGAGCGGGCTCCACCCCGCCCCTCTGCGGGAGCCCCTTCCAGAGCTGAGTTCAGCATGACTCAGCACGGCTGCTCTCCTGGCACTGGCCCAGACACCACTTGAGGACCCCAGATACCAGCCTGACTGGCGTCCCCTTGATCAGGGAGTACCCTGCCCGGGCTGCTTGGGGAGGCTTCTCTGCAAGGTGAGCCCTGACCTCTGCTCCCAACGCCCCAGCGGCTTCAGCTTTCCTGCCCCAGCCGGACAGCTGCCTCCATTAGGGCACTGAAAGAGGGTCAAAGTCCTGTCTTTGTTTCTCCTTCCCCGCAAACAACCACAATGGGAGCTCCTGGAGGGCTCCGTCAGCCAGCTCTGCCACCCAGGCACCAGCCTGGACCAGACACACTTTACAAATGTCCATTGGTTAAAGACAGACATCCCATCCGTAGGTCCCCAGACCCTCCTTGTTTCACCAGGACTCAGTACTTCTCCGTGATCTTGAAGGAGCATGCGTCAGGCAAGACAGGGACAATTTCAGCGAGGCTGCTTCAGCGTCAAAAAGAATTCCCAGTCTCTGGCTGCCTTCAAAGTCATCTCCACGAAGTGCAGCCTCAGAGGGACCCCCAAAACTCCAGTGTCATTTCACCCCTCCCCATCTCAGCTTCCAGAAAAAGCGAGCCCCTAAAATAGCCCCTAGGTATTCCAAGGGGCTCAGACAATCTTTCGAGCGCTCCAAAAGGCTCTCCAAGACCCCTGACCTCTTTAAAAAGCCCCTACTAGGCTTCTGGAAACATCCCTCTGCCCCACTCCGGAGCTGAACAGCAGGGCTCTACAACTGTCCTTTTAATCTCGCAGATCACTTCAAGGGCCTAAAGATCGCCCTACCCCCCCCCGGGGGAAGTTTCCAGAAAAATATGGACTTCCACTGTGAACTCTAAAGCTACAGAAACTCCCCCCACCTTTGAACCCCAAGGCTCCAGGTCCTCCCAGAGAGAGACCCAAGGTTCCAGAAATATCATCTCACAGCCTTCCAAACTTCTCAATGATCCGGGTACCCCCTTATCTCCCAGCGCAAACCCCAGTCATCTGGAGGTTTCTGCACCTCTGAGGAACGCCCCCAGGGTTCCAGTAAAGCCCGTGCCCTGACACAGCACCAGAATCCGATCTACTTTCCTGAGACACCCCCAGGACCCAGGAATGATTATTTTCCAGGGTTCCCAGTGTCTTCATTAATCTTTCACCTACTAGAGAGTCTCCCTCCCCATCCCCCCCCAGAATCCCTTGACTTCACAGAATTAGCCCCAGAGCTGTTGCATCCCGCGAAAACCCCCACCCCCCATTCCCCATTTCACAACAGCCGTCGCCTACAGGCGCGTGACTTCCCCACCTCCGGGGGGCGCGCGGTGTGTGTCTAGGAGTCCTATATGCTCCTGATTGGTCACGCGTGGGCTCCAGGCCCCGCCTCCCACCACCGCAGATTGGCCGATTGCTCTCCCTGGCCGTCCCACTTCCGAAGGCCTGCGCACTATAAAATAAGCCGCCTTGGCCACAGCAGTTTCCATTGCGCTCGGCGGTTCCCCGGATCTGTCTCTTGCTTCAACAGTGTTTGGACGGAACAGACCCAGGGTCGCCCTTTCTTCCAGCCTCCGACCACCCTCCAACCTTCGGAGTCCCACTCATCTATCCACCCTCCAACCTTCGGAGTCAGCCACTCAGCTGTCCTCGGTCACCGGGACCAGCCAACACCATTTTTTGAGCCGAACTCCTTATTACCGATCAACCATGAGCTCCCAGATTCGTCAGAATTATTCCACCGAGGTGGAGGCCGCCGTCAACCGCCTGGTCAACATGCATCTGCGGGCCTCCTACACCTACCTCTCTCTGGTGAGGGTCCCCAGGACGCCCCCAGCCCAAGTTCCCCTCAGCTGCGCACCTCCGGCCCTCTGCGCACGCGCTGGCCTTCTTTGTCCTGTTGGATAGTCGGAGGCGGAGTCCGCATGCCTGGCCTCGCCTCCTGCTAACCATTGTTCCCGCCATCTCTTCCCGCAGGGCTTCTATTTCGACCGCGACGATGTGGCTCTGGAGGGCGTGCGCCACTTTTTCCGCGAATTGGCCGAAGAGAAGCACGAGGGCGCCAAGCGTCTCTTGAAAATGCAAAACCAACGCGGCGGCCGCGCCCTCTTCCAGGACGTGCAGGTAAATAGTGTGTGGGCATTGGACTACATCTCCCAACAGTCCCTGCACTAGAGGCCCCTTGACTGTATTGGTTTAGGCACCGCGTAGGCCTCTCGGAGATTGAGTTCAGTCTTTTGTGGGTTATTACAGCTGGAGATCGAGGCGCACCCAGTTCTCCCAAGACGTGGCGGTCTAGAGCGCAGCGTGTAGTATCCTGGGACGTGTAGTTATAGGACACTGGGGAATGATAGATACAAACTCTTAGACGTTTTTTTCCGATTAAGCCCTCTACTCTCGCAACTACTGGAAAATTAGTTTGTAGTCCTTTCCAGAGTATGTGGCTAGTACTGAGCCGTTTGTTTTCGGTATAGAAGCCATCTCAAGATGAGTGGGGTAAAACTCAGGACGCTATGGAAGCCGCCATTAAAATGGAGAAGAACCTGAACGAGGCCCTTCTGGATCTGCATGCCCTGGCTTGTGCCCGCGCAGACCCCCACGTAAGTATCTCCAGTCATGTCTATGAGACCTTCCCTGGAATGATGCTTACATACGAAGCATTGGCCTCATTTGATTGGGCAGATTTCCTTCTGATCCTCCTTCCCCCATCTGTCACATTGTTAGATCTGTACGTGGCAACATTTTCTCTTTTATCACTCAGCTCTGCGACTTCCTGGAGAGCCACTTCCTAGATGAGGAGGTGAAACTCATCAAGAAGATGGGTGACCACCTGACCAACCTCCGCAGGCTGGCTGGTCCCCAGGCTGGGCTGGGCGAGTATCTCTTCGAAAGGCTCACCCTCAAGCATGATTAGGAGCCTCCGGAGCCCAGTGGCCTTTGAGGAGCCCCTCTGGTGTCAGGGCTTCTGCCTGAAGCCCCTCTCTGCAGCCAGTAGGCAGCTTGTTAACCACACTGGAGCCCTCTCCCAAGCCTTGGACCAAATGGAAACAATAAAGCTTTTTGCAGCAGCTAGTGGTTTTATGTGTGTATCCTGGGAAAAAAGGTGGGATCTGTTTTCACAAGGCTTCTGGCTGCATTGGGCTGGCAGGGAGAGAGGAGTTTGGCGCTCTACTTCTAAGACATAATAACACCTGTGGGATGTTGCTGTAGTGGGTTTTCTGCTTTGCCAGGCTGTTAACTGCCCCTCCTAAGATGGTAGAGCCCAGACTCCAGGGAGAGTCTAATAAAACCTGGGGTTGCTAGCTGGAAGCAGACAGCTGTTAAGGAGATCAGTAATGAGAAACCGGTTCACATGAGTTATGTTGCTAGGCACTTGCCAAGCTCTGAAAGTACTCTGCCTCAATTCTGGGAGGCTAAGTAGAAATGTGAGCTCCTTCACATGGGTAAGTTGAGACAAACTGTGTAAATTACCCATGGTAACCGGGAGGCACACCCAGGTCTGACCTCCAAAGGCTGTTTGTTACAGGTGTGGAATTCAAGGCACATAATAGGTAGAAACTGGCTAGTGGGTCTGAGCTGCTGAGGGCACATGATGTGAAAGAGGTGCTGAGCTAGGGGGTTCAGGGCTCAGCACAGACAGAAATGGGATGTGAAATTATCCAAATGGGAACTGAAGAAGCTTGAAGATGATGTAAGCAGCTGCTGGGTCCAAGCAATAAAACGATGCCAGCTCTGACCCCCCCACCCCATCCTATTTCTGGTAGCTGAATCTAAGAGGAAACGGCTGCTCAGCACCATGCCTCTCCTGCTGGTAACTGGTGGGGGAGGGGACCCGGGTGTCACAAACACTGCGGCTAACAGAGAGATGATCACACATCCAAATTCAGAGCTTTCTACTCCCCTGAAAAGCGATCGATTCAGAGATGCACGTGTAGCCTAGGGACGATTAGAACTGAAAGGAGAAAAAGATTTTTTTCCAGAGTGCTAGAAACATGCTCTAAGCCAGTGCTGTCCAACAGAACTTTTTGCAGTGATGGAAGTGTTCTGTATCTGTGCTGTCCAATAGGGTAGCCATGGGCCACGTGTGGCCACAGTGGCTGTTGAGCCCTTGCATATGGCTAGCGCTACTGAGGAATTTAAGAGCCTGAGGCAACTTTGCCACTTGCAAGTCGAGTCAAAAACAAGAGAGTTGCCTTCCTTTGAAATAACACTGGAATCCAGTGGCAATCCAAGTCTCTAAGACAGTAGAATGAGACAAGAGAACCGGGACCCAGCAGTGGGCAAAGGGAGGAATCAAGAGGTGAAGAGGGAAGGAAGAGGAGGGTGGGGCCAGGATTGAGGCCCACCAAGCCCTCCGGTCAGACTAGACCTGAGATTCTTAAATATAGATGTATTTTTTCATCTCTGGACACACTTCAATCACACCCTTTCTGCCCTCCCCCCTCCCAATTGCAAACCAAGGGCAGCAGACACAGCACAGCACACGTGAGGGGCCCCTCCCTTTCACCAAAGCTGGGGGCAGGGCACAGCTTAGGGATGGAAGAGCCTCGAGGTAAATATGGAGGTTCTAGAATCCAGTGGGCTGAGTTCTAGACCAGAGGGAAGGGACCAGGTTGCAGCAAAGTGGTAAGGTTCTAAATTTGGCAGCTGGGACCTAGAATCCAGTGGTTTCATGGTGGGTCTAGCGGTTGGGGGTTATGTGTGCAGGTACTGGGGAAGACAGCCAGTTGTCCTCAGCAGAGGGATTCCCTGTAGGGCGCAGGAGTTTAGAGATATGGGGAAGAGTTCAGACTCAGGGAAGAAGGAGTAGGGTCTGGTCCAGAAAGGCATCTAGACCAAGACAGCTTGTTCTCCAGTAGGAATGAGAAACCAAGTGGTTCTGCCCCCACTTGCTTGGCCAAAGTGCAGAGGAAGAAGGGAGCAGGGGTGGAGGGATCCTCCAGGCAGAGCCGGACACCCCAGGGAGGGCTAAATCACAGTAAACACGAGTGCACTGGCCTGGAGCCCGAGTTCTGGACTTAACCTGCATTAAGTCCCTGAAAGTGCCCCAGCTCTGGACTTGATTGTCTCATTAGCACGGACTGCACGTGGTTTCCAGTGCTTGGTGGCCCCGGGCCAGGCCTGGGCATGGCAGGCTCTGTATGCTGTAAAATTAGCAAGCCGCAAGGGGCTCAAGGAGCCCCAGCATAGAAGGCAACAGAGCAGGTTTCTGAAAACCTCTGGCACCACGGCAGGATAATGGCAGATTCCTGGCCTCTGGGATGGCCTGGGGGACTCCAGGGCACAGATTATGCATTCTGGAACCCAAGAAAGGCACGGCGTTGAGGATTCTGGAGTGTTTGGGATTTCGAGAGAGGAGCTAGAGGGGCTGGAGTGTATGGCGGAGGGGGTAGGGCTGTGGACCCCACAGAGGGCTAGGGATCTGGAGTGGAGTTTAGGGACAGCGCCATTCTGCATCCACCCTCAAGATAAGGGAGGCAGGGTTGGCAGGGGAGTGCGGGTCAGGGGACTTAGTTGCGCTCCTCGCCCAGGGAGCTGGCGGGGCTGAGGGGCTCGCTGGGGGTGCTGACTGAGCTGGAGGGCGCTGTGTCCACCGAGCCGCGCTTGCTCCCGCCGGTTGAGGACGTGCAGGAGGCGCGGCGCGGCCACTCCGGGGCGCGGATATTGCGCCGGTCCTTGGCAGCCTCCTCGTCCTCGTCGTAGCGCTCGCCATCTTCATCGGGTGGTCCGTCCCGGGGCTCCTCCTCATCCTCGCTCTGGTGCGGGCTGGAGTGTCTCGACAGTGAGGGCGATGGTGGCACTGAGGCTGGCCGCGGGTAGCGGTAGCCCTGGGTCTGCGTACGGAGGTGTGGGCACAAACCGCATAGTGAGCAGAGGCCTCTGCAGCCTGCCTGGGCGTCCAGCGTCCTTGAGGCCTTGCAACTCCAGGAGGGACACCCTACTTCACCCCACCCTTCTAGCTCCTGGCCCCCCCTAGAGAGACCCCGGATCCACTTACCGCATCAGCCTCGTGGGGCTCGTAGGTGAACTGTTCTGGAAAGGCCTTGGCCAGCGCCATGTGGCGCGCAGACATGTAGTACTTGTTGGGGGGAAAGAAGAGGAGTGGGCATCAGGGGGCAGGAGCCTGACCCCGCCCCCAGCAGGTTTGGAGGTGGGGTGAAGCCTGGTTACACGTTTTATGCAGATGAGCACAACCTGCGGTGGTTTCCAGTTGGCCCCTCTGCTAATCATCCATCTTTCAGGCTCCACCCCTTATGTAGATAAGCGGAGCTGTGAATGGACAGTCTCTGAGCCACACTCCTTTAACAGGGGCGGAATTCTCCAGTCAGGTACCTCTTTGGCCGCACCCTTATGCAAATAGAGAACTTCCCACCTCGGTGGTCTTCCAGTCTGAAAGTTGATTCTTTTCTTAAAGGGACAGCAAGCGTTACAAATAGGAAGAGACCATGCCCTTTGCGCCAGCTTTCGAGGCACGGGGAATCAGAGACCCAGAGCCGTAAGTGACTTATTCACAGCAGAGGACAGGGAGGGGAATTATACCCGGCCTAGGTATTTCCAGTCCAGAAGGTCGGAGAGGCGCTCCGTGCGGTTCCGCTGGATAATGCGCTGCCGCCGGCTCTGCTGGCAGAAACTGTAGAGGAAGGAGGTGAGCTGCGAGCAAGAATCATCCAGGCCTCGGAAACGCCGGTCCAGAATGTAGATGCCTGTCGGGGCCAGGAAGAGTCTCAGAAAACAGATTGGGGAAACCTTCATTGTCTCTGGGACTCTGCAGACACCAGGACGCCTCCTCCCACTGGGACTCAGGAGTCCACCCCCTCCTCTCTTAGTGACCCAAGAGACCACGCCCCTCCTTCCCAGGATCCAAGAGTCCCGGCTCTCATTCTGGGCGCTGACCGTAAGCTGAGGGGTCTGCGATGTGTTCCTCCATGAAGCAGCCGAAACCAGAAAGGTTGGTGGAGACACTGGGGATACCCATAACCGTGCACTCAGCTGCGGGAAGGCGTGAGAAAGGTCCGCTTAGCTTGCCCCTCTTTATTGCCTTAAATCCCAGTGAAAGCCCCAATGGCGCCCTCTATCGGCGCCTTTAATAAGAGCCGGGCGCTGTGCCGCGCAAGTCAGGAACCAGACAAATTAGGCTGTGCATTGAAGTATGATAGTCCCTATTCCTTAGAGGGGAAGCTACTAGGCTCAGAAAAGGGAATTCATTTGCCCCAAGGCCTCAGGGTAAGGAAGAGTCCATAATTGGGTAATAAGGATGCTAATTTATTGAGCACGGTATTCTGGGCCAATGTCTACCATTTTAATTTATCCTCATGACCTGTAAGACACTTTTTTGTGCCAGACTGCACTGTTTTGGTTGTCATAGCTTTATAGTCTGTTTTGACAAGAGGTAAGACAAGGTCTCTCATTATTACTATCACTGTGTACAGAGCACCTACTACACCTCGCTTACTCCCTTAAATAACGCTGAGAAATGCTTCAAGGAGTTTATTATAATTTTTATATAAGTGTTTCTAAAAACCTCTGTAAGCTGCAAAAGTTGGCACTACATATAACAAGGCTTATGGGAAAAATAGGGTTGGAGCTGGTCACACAAGACCTATGCACCATTTTAACCGTGGATGAAACTGGCAAACTTGTCAAATCACTCATCATTTAAGAAATATTACAGCAAATGTGGTATTTATTTTGCCTTAAAAACATATGAAAGTAGCTTGATTGTTAGAGAAGAAGCTGTGCATTTAGCTGTTGTTGTTTTGGGGAACCAAACAGTAGCAAATTGGGAGAAATCACGTGTGAACTCTGACATCAGCCCTCTAGTTACTCACATGAGCTACTGTGTCACAAAAACACATGAACAGACTTGTTTCCATTGTTCCTGTTTTGCAAAGGAGGAGTCTGGAGCTCAGGAAGGGCCAGTCCCTTGTGCTGAGATCACGCCAGACGCTGAACTCACCTGGTGTGTAGCCCCAAGGCTCATAGTAGGAGGGGAAGACGCCCAGGTGGCAGCCGCGGACAAACTCCTCATAGTCCACAGGGAGCAGGGGGCTCGTGGAGGAGAGGAACTCCGGGTGAAAAATCACCTGGCAGTGGAAAACAAGGGCTCAGCCCGAGCACCTTATTTAGCTACTCCCTGGGGATCCCAGAGAGGATGAAAAAGTTGTCTAAAGCCATACAAGACAGTGTCAGGACAAAGACTGGAATCCAAGTCTGCCTCAGAAGCAAAGGTTCTTTCTAAACATTGCAATCCTTTGACATACAGGGGAGATGGGGAATGTGAGGCTCAGGCTCCAGCCCCCATATCACCGCCCTCCCCAGCACCCCCCCCCAGCCATGCCCAACCCACCCTGGCCAGTGCCCTCACCTTGACCCTGTCGGCACTACTATTGAAGAGGCCAATTCGGCGGATGGTGGTCAAAATAGGATCTGAGGAGTCGTCCAGCATATTGTGGGTGCACACAGGAGGGAAAGACTGCCGCTGTAGGGGCCACAAGTGGGGTGGGGGGGTCAGGGAAGGGACAGAGGGCTTCCTACTTCCCCATGAGCCATGCTCATCCTGGGGATCTAAGGAGACAATTCCCATCAGGTTGTGGAGCAACAAACCCAAGAGATTACCAGGAGTTGTAGATTTCCTACTTGTCTCTATCTGTAAAGGTTTTCTTTTCCCTTTAACCACCATAAGCCGAAAAGAAACTACAATCCCAGCTCTCTTAGAGGCAGAGCCAGTGCCAGTGTTAACATGCCTCATAGACTAGAGGGAGTTGTAGCTATCTTGTTCTGTACTCTGGGCTTTCATCAAAGAAACCCAAAGGGACTGTAACTCCCAGCAGTTGATGGGGGCTGTGCCTTTCAGGGGCTGCTTGCCGGAAGTTATAGTTTTCTTATGAAAATCCTGGATCTCTTTCTCTCCAAGTTCCTTTTACTCTCCATCCTGTATTCTCTCCACCTCCACCCTCAAAAGAGGCCCAAAGAAACCACAATTCCCAAGAGCCACTGGAGGAAGACAGAGCTAGTGTGATAGCAGTCCCAGGGGCTGCTGGGATATATAGTTCTTTGCAGCTGTCCCATTATTCCTCTCATTAAAAGATCTACTCATCTTCAGTTTACTGACTCCAGGAGCCCAGGAAACTACAACTCCCAGCAGCCCCATGGCAGAAACATCCTCAGTGAGGACGACTGCCTTAGGAACTACTGGAAATTATAGTTTGGCCAAAAACAATTCACACCTTGTTTGTGCAACTTGGCTGTCTTGGTTTCCATTCCCTAGGATTGGGGGAAATCACCAACCCTGACTATAGGTACAAAAAACCCTTGACTCCAGATAATAAAAGAACTCTAATTCCCAGAAGTTTCTGGGGCAAGGGAAGAGTCAAGGTAGCAGAAAGCCCTGGGGGCTGCTGGGAGTTGTGGTTCTCATTTTGTGACTGCTAATTTTCTCTAAGGTTTCCCACCCATCCGATTAACCCCAGGTATCTAAAGAAGCTACAACTCCCAGGGGTATTTGGAGGCTAAGACACAACCAGTGGGATAAGAAACAGTAGCTGCTGAAAGTTTTCAACGTTCTTCAGTGAATAACTGTTGTTTTTGTTGTTTTTTCTTCTTCTTTGATCGCACCATGCGGCACGTGGGATCTTAGTCCCCAACCAGGGATCGAACCCGCACCCCCTGTATTTGAAGCACAGAGTCTTAACCCCTGGACTGCCAGGGAAGTCCCGAAATAATTTTTTTAGCTGACCTGGCTCTATCCCTAGAGGCCCAACAAAACTACCACTCCCAGCAGTCTCTGGGGGAAGAGGTGGAGGTAGCTTGCAGCAAGGCCCAGGGTTAGCTGGGAGTTGCAGCTCTCCTTTTGTGGCTATCTTGACTTTAGTTCAAGGTCCCTTCCACCTTTTGTTCATGGATCCCCAAGGACTCAAAGAAACTACAACTCCCAGAAGCCTCTGTGGCAGAATAAGCTGTGGGAAAGCAGGCTGCCCTAAAGGCTTCTGGGAATTCAAGTTCTACCAGTCAGCTCACACACACCCTTCTGACTTCAGAATTGATTCCTTGAATAAGGACTGCCAACAAAGCAGAACTCCCAGCCATCTCTGGGGTCAGAGCTAACACGGCAAGCTGCCTCCAGGGCTCCTGGGAATCGCCATCTTTCGACTCAGGAGTCCAAACCATACCTGCGTGGCAAAGATGGCTCTCTTCATCATAGTGAAGTCCTCCTTGTCCAGCATCTTGTTCATGTCTGGGAGGCTCCCCCTGTAAGGTGAGCAGTGGGATGCATCTGAGAATGGGTGATGAGAGGGTTTAGAGCCCAGGAGGATGCAGGGCTGAGGGCGGGACACTCACACCAGCAAGGATTCATAAAGCTTCCTCCCAAACTTCTCCTTCACTGTGTTGGCCGTATCCCTGGAAGGAGCAGAGCGACAACATCACTTATAGACCAGCTGCCATTTATTGTTAGGCTTCTGGGGCAGCTGGGAAGTTGAAGTCTGAGCAGAGAAGCTCTGGATATTTCTGGCTGGAGGATGGAGACTCAGGGAATAGGCCCTGGAAGGCTCGGATCCCTTGTGCTTTGCATCAGCTCTGCGGCCAGGGACAGGTGGCCTTCCCTCTCTGACTTCAATGCCTCATCTGTCAGATGGGGATAAAAATAGAAGCAACCTCAAAGGTTTGCAGTGAGAATTCGATGAGGTCATGACAAAAAGTGCACAGTGCCCATCACACAGTGAGCCTTCCAAAAATGTCAGCTATTATTAGGACTTAGGCTAGTCCTGGTAGTCGTGATGCTAAGCCCCATTTTATAAAAAGGGAAAATTACATTCTGAGAGAGGAAAATGTATGGACACAAGTAAAGCTAGCAAAGAGTGCCACCCTACAACTTCATTGACATTCCTCTGTTCATGGTCCTCTCGTAGCTCTAGCCTCATTTTCTACCCCATCTCCCTAGGGTACTCTGCTTCAGCCCCGCTGGCTTCCTTGCTGTTTCTCAAACATGCCTCAGGGCCTTTGCACTTGCCATTCCCTCTGCCTGAAATGCTGTTCCCCAGATACACATAGGGTTTCCTCCCTTGTTTCCTCTCTTGGTCTCTACTTGCTGGCACTTACTCAGTGTGGCCTGTCCTGACAACCCTGTCTCATATTCCAGTCCTGCTTTTTTTTGGCCAGAGCACTTTCTATAGAACTTTCTAGAACGTGAACACAGTAAGGGCAGGGATTTTATCTTTCTGCCTCACAGCTGTGTTCCCAGTGCCTAGAACAGCACCTGGCACGCAGTAGGAGCTCAAGAAATAGCTGATGGCTAATAGGTGTTTTTTACAGATGAGGAAACTGAGGCTTGAAGACGGGGAGTGGTTTGCCTAAAGTCACAAAGCCAGAGCAGGACAGGGGCATGAGCGGGATCTCGCCAGCTTGATACCAGAGCCCTGGTCATGCTGTCACACTTGTCCTGCCTGCGACTGCGACTTCGTACTGCCCCCGAGTTGCAGGCATCTGGAGCAAGTAACTTTGCTGGGAATCAGGTGGGGGATGGGTTGATCATATCACAGATGACAAAACTGAGACTCCAGGAGAAACAGGGGACCCAAAGCACACAGCTGGGAGTGGGAGCGGCAGGGATGCCGGGCTGAGGGCTGCTGACCAAAGCTGCTTGCGCACGGCTTGGCCCTTAAGGGTTTCCACGTTGAAATTGTTGGTCCGAGCTGGCATGATGAAGAAGGCAACCACTGTCTGCTCGCTGCCATTCACCTGGGGCAGAGGAAAGGGAGGGTGTGTGTGTGTGTGTGTGTGCGCGTGTGAGTGTGTGAGGCTCACATGGGAGAAGGCTGTCCCACCCTTTGCCACCCCCCAAGACCACGAGGACCCTGCCATGCCCCTCACTGTCAAGGAGAATTATAGGACAGAGCTACCATTCCCACGGGGACTCTGATCTTCTTTCTGGGTCCCTACACTCCTGTTTTACACATGGGTTTCCCTGCCCCCACCTCCCAGGTCTCCGTTCTCCCCAGTCATGTACTGATTTTCTCATCCTCCTTGTCCCCTTGCAGCCCAGGCCTTACTCTGAGCAGATAGTTGAGCCGGGCCAAGGCCTCCAGGAAGACATCGGCCCCCTTGTTGGAGAATTCATAGCGGCCAGCGATAAAGAAGTACAAGGTCTTGTCCAAGTTGAAGTCCAGGTGCCTAAAGAAGCCACAACACAGGGTGAAGCCAAGACCCTCACCCACTAGCCCCAGCCTTGAAACTACAAACCCCAGAAGCCACAGGGGCAAAGAACATCTTAGGACAGAGGCATCATGGAAACTCCTGGGAATTGTTCTTTTCTCCTTAGATGGGGATTTCCTTAAATACTCAGCCATTGTTCTGGCGCTCAAGAACTCAAGAGGCTGAGTCTTCAGCTGTCCCCTCTGCTGGCCCCAGGAGTCTGGGTTCCCAACCACCCTCTCTCTCAAGACCTAGGTATCTGGCCTACATACCCATAAAAATGGCCCCGCACAAACTCCTGGATTCGAGCCTTGCTCTGAGCATGGAGGTTCTGGAACTCATGCATGGCAGAGAATTTCTTCACATTCAGTCCATTGGGGGTCACGATATCTGGGATTGGGGGAGAAGGTCCCACATTTCATTTCTTCATTTCTTCGTTCAGATCAATGTGGCTGAATGAATAAATGAAGGAAAGACCCCTTTCCTTTCACGATGTCTTTGTTTCAGTAGCTCCCCAGTGAGCTCCTGTGGTGACCCAGCTGCCCTGCCACTCAGATACCTTCTTGCCCAATATTGCTCCCATCAGCCCCTGTGAATGGCTAACCAGACAGGGAACAGAGCAACATCGGGGCTTCTGGGAGTTGTAGCTCTTTTGTTTCCCCTATGCCACCCTGAGCTGGGGGAATGAGTCAATGTCCCCATCCTGCTTCTCTATCTTCAAGCCTCTTTTAGGGCCCCAACCATTTCCTATTATCATAGAAATTAAAGCATATCAGTGAAAAACTATAACCTCCATCAGCTCCTGGGGCAAAATTCCAGGAATATAAGGAGCTAGACAGCCAGAGGTATTCTGGGAGTTATAGTTCTCACCTTATACCCAATGAGAATGGATGCTATAGTTTGGGAAGAATAACTGGTTCCAACACTGCTTTTCTCAAAAACAAAATGCAAGGAACCTCCTTCCTCTTTCAGAAGACCAATATCTACATTAGCCAGTAAAAGAATTTTACCATTTCTGAAATTAAAGAAACTACACTTCCCATTAGCCTCTAGGGCATGCAGCCAGGCAGCCTCATATTCAGGTCACCAACCTAGGGCATTTTAGGAGTTGTAGTTCTCTGCTCTTTACAGCAAAAACATTGCAACAGGCCTTGGCATAGACTACCTCGCTTACGTCTACAGACCCAGGCCTATTTCCTACCTGGTTTCCTTTTGAGTAGGTGCTGAGCCTCAATGGCGGTAATCTGGGACACGGTAGTGAAGACATGAGCGCAGTGGGCTGCTGCCCGCTCCATGCAGTAGCGGTGATAGATTTGCCTCTCACCTGCTTCTTTGTCCACGTTGAACTGGGTAGGGAGGGAGGGCAATCAGGTTAGAAGAACTGGGGAGAAGACAGGCGGTCCAGACTCCAGGGTCTTAGGGGAGATTGGGCCATGAAGCTGGACTCCTGGGCCTGAGGGTGGAGGGGGTTGGGGACTTGGATTCCTGGGTCCTGGGGGAAGAGGGAACTTGATCCCCTTGGGCTTTGCAGACAGCCTCGGGCTGTCCTGAAATATTGGCAACTCCCATCTGCCATGCTCCCAGCTCACATTCTCCAGGTTGTTGTAGAAGTCCACGGCACCAGCACACAGGTATCGCCCCAGCAGCGTGGCGTGGGTCGTGAAGATGGTAGCCACGGGCAGCCGCCGGGCACGGCACAGGCAGAGCCCGATGCCCGCCAACCACTCATGGAAGTGTGCAACCACATGTGGTTTCTCCTCGCTCTGGGCCAGGAACTGTGGGGCAATAGGGATAGGGAGACACACATGTGTCTCCATGTGTGTTGTGAAGACAACCAGCAATCCCCAACGTGGATGAGGAAGCAGGGGAGAGGTCAATCTATCCCCACAACCGCACAGAGTGGGTGGTGACCCATTGCAATCCCCATGGGACAAGGAGCTCTAAATCCTTAAGGCAGCCAGACTAGCTAGCTGACTTCATTCCCAGAGGCTGATGGGAGCTGTGTTTTTTTGACCAACCTTCGAAGTCCCAGAAGGGCTGAATTGGAAAGACCAAAGTTTTAGTGTCCCCAAGTCCTGAACACAATTCCTGGACACCTTTTATGTCAATCAAGAGTAGACCTGTACTGGATACTGGTTGAAGGACTACAACTCCCAGAATGCCCTAGGAGCGGCCAATTCATAAACTGTCCCAGGGTATGGGAAACAAGTTTCTTGAGCCTTTTAAAACCTAAGAGAGGGTCCGAATTGCGGTTCCTGGTTCTCAGATAGGCTGGGGATTCCCAAACATCCGGGGACTCATCTGAGAGCCAAGTCCCGCCCATATTAGAGAACTACAACTCCCAGAACTCCCTGGGGGGGGTGAGCCCTCCCGTCAAGCCAGCCTCCCCAAGAGCTAATGGCTTAGAATTCCTATATTTGGAAGACTGGAGTGAATGAACCTGGGGTTGGGAGACTGGGTCTTTGAGGAAAGAAGAATCTTGGCCCCTGGATGTCCATATTGCCAGAGAGCAGAGCTAATCCTCGGTTTAAAGGACTACAACTCCCAGAATGCTCTGGGAGACACTGGCCACCCTCTGGCCTCGGATGGCCATTGTAATTTTGGGCCTGGGGTCGAAAGGAGTGACAAGGGGATTGGCAGTGGGGCCTACCTCACCCAGGAACCAGGTGGTGAGGAAACCAAAAAGGACGGCGTCGTTGCCTTCCCGGTCATACCAGGGCACCCCGATGTTGCACGTGTCCCATAGCTCCCCCTTCCAGCGCTCCAGGGCCCAGGCTGAGGCCCCCACGTCGAGGAGCACCACCAGGGGGCCCCCCTCGATCAGCCAGCGCCCGAAATACACCTGCAGGGGGACACAGGGAGGCTTAGGGTTTTGGCCACCTGTCTCTGGACACAGCAACTGCGTTTCTCCCATCCCCAGGGAGACGTCTGGGTTCATGGCCTCAGTGCTTCTACCTTCTGTTTCTGTATCTGCTGCTAATTTCTCACCTACTGCCTTATTTCTCTATTTGCCATTAGTTATTCCCACCACAATTTTTTCCCATCTCGGCTGCAGCATCTCCCTATCCCTTGCTTAGTTTCTCTAACAGTTGCCTCTCTTCTCTACTTATAAACCCACATTGCACGTGTCCTGTCTCTGTGCCCCCACTGCCTTATTTCTCCACCCTGCTAATCATTTCTCCAGCTCGCTGCCTTGCTTCTGTGTTCGCTGCCACATTTCTCTCACCAACCATAATGCTGCTTTCTCCCATTATCTTTCCTTTCTGCCGCTCACTCCTTGTACTGGCTCCTTCTTCTTCCACTCGCTCCCTTGTTTCTGATCCTTTCGCCATATATTTGTCACCTGCTTCCTCTTTTCTCTGCCCATAGGCCCATCTTGTACTTTGCAGCCTCATTTCTAACACTGCCCACCCACTTTCCGTGCATGGGGGCCACATTTTTCTACCCACTGCTGTGTTTCTAAGCCTCGTGGTCGCATTTCTGGCCCTGCCACGTTTCATTGATCTGTTGCTTTCCTCCTGAGACCGTGATCCAGATTTTGGGCCTGCTGCCAGATTTTGGGCCGAAAAGCCGTCCTACTCATCCCCAACCTGGCTTTTCCCGGCTTTAGGCGCCTGACCCCCTATGCTCCTCCCCCTCCCAGCTGTTGTCTGCCCTTTTGCTGGGGGGGCTATTCTTAGGCCCCCAGCACATGGACAGCAGCTGCCATGGGGGAGGGACTGGGCCGCCCTAGGGTTCCTTAGGGACACAGTCCCGTCTAACTGGACTCCAGACCCCACCCCAAATCAGAGGCTGTGAATGAATGAAGGCAGCATTGTACCTCTCCCTCCCAGACCCAAATGTCTGCACCTCAGCCCTGCTGCCTTATGGCCCTCTCCCTGGGGGACAGCCACCTCTCTGTCCTCAT
Source organism: Globicephala melas (assembly GCF_963455315.2). NCBI lineage: Eukaryota > Metazoa > Chordata > Mammalia > Artiodactyla > Delphinidae > Globicephala > Globicephala melas. Next base: position 7,358,829 of record NC_083332.1, on the reverse strand, counting down.
CCTTCAATTCTCAGCGGGTGCCTGGGACTCTCCCCTCCTCCTTTTAATTCCTGGCTGCGCATCCAAAACTCTGTCCCCTGGGTTTGCCTGCCTACCTCTCCTCCCTTCCTCAATATTCCATCTTCCTCTCTCCTTCGAGATCCTTCTCTCTAAAACATCAGGCTACCTCTTTTCTGTATCTGGACTCTGTCTATCTCCCTATTGCTCTAACCACTGGGGCCACCATCACTTTTTGGAACACTCAGCCTCTCTCCATTACCTGCCTGTCCACCTCAGTCTGCAAGTGTGGCTGCTTTCAGTAATAATGATGATGATAATAATAACCACGACAACACCTCAGAGCTCACAGACAGTACTAACTGCATGCCAGGTCCTGGGCTGAACACTTTTTATGAACTATTTCATCCTCCCAGGAAACCTATAAAGCGGATGCTATTAGCATGTTCATTCGCCAAGGTCACAAGGCAGGAAGCAGAGAAGGCGAATTTGAACTTCAGGCTCCAGAACTCCTGCTCTGGCCTCCTGCCTCAACCCCAAGCCCACCTCCCCTGGGTTTTGTCTGGCTGTCCATCTAGCTCTTTTCCTCTCTCTGGATCTGAGGATCTTGGCCTCTTGGGACCATCTTTCAGTCTGTCTCATACCTGCTGTCTGTCAGTCCATTCACCAATGTCTTAGAGCTGGGGGTTCACCCACTCACTTCACGGGGTCCTGCATCTGTCTGAGTGTCTGTCAGATATCTGCCCGGGAAAGTGCTGGGCCATCCTGAGTTTCTGTCCATGCCTCCCTCTCTCCCTGGGGCTGTCCATCCCCTGCTCCTTCTCTTGCTGCTGCCCCCACCCTGCCCTCAGCCGGGCCATGTCCCACCTTGCAGCCCTTGCTGTTCATGGAGTCCAGCGTCCTCTTCAGGGCTGGGGTCGGGGGCTCGAGCAGTTCCACCTGGGTCCTCACGCCCTGCTCCGTGTACGGTCCCACCAGGTAGTAGTTGTCGCCCCACTCATCCCCTGTCACCTTCGCCTTCGTCTGCAGCACCGTGTAGATGCCACCCACTGTGGGCAGAGGTCCACAGATCTGGGGCCTGGGGCGGGGTGGGGGGTGGGGCCACGGGAGCCCCGGACCTCCGGCTCAGAGGGAAAAGGGGCCTGGGAGCCCACACTTCAGAGTCAGAGGAAGGAGGGGAGAGGGCAGTGGTGGACAGTACTCCTGGGTCTATGGGAGAAGGGGGCTGGGGTCGGGACTTGAAGGGAGGAGGGTGCTGAGTCTGAGAGAAGGGGCTGGGGGCCTAGGCTTCTAGGTGTGAGGGAATTAGGGGCTGGGGCTGAGGAGGACATAACCTGACAAGGGTTATTAGGGCCTAGCTTCTTGAGTTCCCAGCTTACAGGAGCTGGATTTAAATTCCCAGTCAGGCTCCAGGACACAGTAAGGGAGAATCCCTCTTCGTGGCCTCATTTAGGTTCTCGGAGTTGCCCCAAAGAAGCCAGAGCTGTTATTCCTCACCCGCCACGGACTCTGCCGACCTGTCCCTCAGTTCCCTCTCCCTACATGGGGACACAGGCATGCAGGGCCCTGCCCCTCCCATGACTCCACTCCAGACCCAGGAGTCTGGGCCTCCAGCCTCCTTACCTCCTGAAGCCTGGGCCCTGGAGATCCATGTCTCCATGTTCACAGACCTCCCCTTTCTCTCCCAAGACTCAGCAAAGCAAAATCCCAGCTCCCTTTGTTCTGTGGAGCTAGACTAGCTCTTGGGATTCCAGCCCCAGCCTTCTCCAAACCCAGAACCTCAGGCCCTTTGGAGCCCAGAACCCAGAAATCCAGGCCCCCAGCCACTCCCAACCCAGGGCCCAGCCCCTGACCAGCTTAGGACTTCCCAGCCTTTCCCCATTCCTGCGCGCATGTCTCTGAGGCTACAGGCTCCTCTACTCCTAAGAACCCAGAGCTCAGGCCCTCAGAACCCAGGCATCCAGGCCTTAACTCTCTCTCACTCTAGGATCTAAGAATTAGGGTCTCCAGCCCCTTAACATCTTTACTCTCAAATGACCAGTTCCCCAAATTCTCCCACCACGATTCACGCATCGTATCTCCAAGTGGGCTCTCTCCCAAATCCGGAGTTACATCCCAAGACCCTTCCCCCTAGGGCCACAGTTCTGAAGTGCAAAACCCCTCCCCCCATCTCCTTCCCTATTGAGGACCCAGGTCTCTGGTCTTTTTTCATTTTAGCCCCCTCACCCCTAGGACCCAGGACCTGGGTTTCCAACCTCCTTTCATCTTAGGCGACTCATCCCCTCCCTCCAGGGCCCAGGAGACAAACTCCAGTCCCTCCCCAAGGACACAGGAGTCACAGGCTCCTTGCCCAGGACCCAAGAGTCATGCCATGCAGCCTCGTTACCCCCATCCCCGACTGCCCTTCTCGTCCGGGTCCCTCCGCCCGGCGTGCTCACCCTTGTTGGCCACCTCCCAGGCCACCTCAAAGAGCACTGTGTTCTCGAGGTCGAATTCATCGTCCCAATCCTCCAGTCCTGGCAGTGAGGACACGGACAAACTGCGGTTTAGAGGCATGGCCGACGCGGTTAGAGGGCTCCGGGGGCCACAGGTGGGGGCCCCAGAGGTGTCTGAGGAATGCACTGGGCAGGGCGCTGGGCCAGGTAGCTGGTGCCCGACGGGAAGCTTGCACCACCCTCAGCTTCCTATTGCACGACCGCACTACCGCCTGGAGCGCTCGAACCGGGGCCGAAGGCGGCCGCAGCGTCACTGAGCCCAGTGGGTTTCCTGCAGTGAAACCTTGCGGCCACCAGGAGGCGGTGCCCGCCCCCCGGCCAGCGCCATTGGTCTGCGCCCGGGGGCGGGGCTCCCGCGTCTCTCATTGGTGAACAGTGCAGGGTTCGCTCAGCCCCGCCCCCGCCTTGGCTGTTGGTGCGAGCTCCAGTGGGCGCTAGCTGATTGGCCTTCAGCTCTGTCAATCCGAAGCTAGAGGCCCCAAAATTGACGGGGGAGGGAAGACGGTGGATAAGGAGGAAAGGAGGCGTGGGGGACGTGTGGTTGCCCAAAGAAGTGTTAAGAATTTTGCAATCGGCCTTAGTAAGGAGGCCTGGGTAAAAGGAGGAGGAGCCACGAGGCGTGGGGAATGGACTCCGGAGTTCTGGGAACTCATCTTCCAGAGCAGCCTGGATGGGCGGGGCCTGAAAAGTGACGCCGCGCCCTGAAAAGTGACGCCGCGCCCCACCAGGAGAACCACCGAGATATTTGGAGGACCTGGCAGTCTAGAGGGGCCAGAACGCCTCGTTCCCAGCGCGTTTCCGTTTCCGCTAGGATATTGGCGGTTGGTGAGCAGCATGGCAACCGTGGTGAGTGTCGGCGTGCGGAGGGCTAAGGAGTCTCAAGGAGGAGGGGGCTGGACGGGGACTCTTGGATCTTAGCGGAGAGGAGGCTGGGGGCCTGGACTCTTGGATCTTAGCGGAGAGGAGGCTGGGGGCCTGGACTCCTGGTTCTGAGGAAGGAGGGAGCTGGGGGCCCGGGCTTCTGGATCTGAGGGAGGAAAAAAGAAGGGACTAGGATACCGGCATCCTGGGTTCAAGTGAATACTTACGGTCTCAGTGGTCAAATCTGACTCCATCATCTTCTAGGAACTCCAACTTCCAATCCTCTGGGCGCAAGTAGTGGCCAGTTCTCCAGTCCTTTGCCTTAAAGTCTGATGAGGGTTGTAGTGTCTTGGGCTCCAAGCCATCCAGCAGTCTTGGGTTGTTGATGGTGTGAATAGTACCTGAGTACAAGGGAGAAACACAGGCAGGGACCTGCCCAATGCGCTTCAGATCGTGGAGTTGCTTATTGAGTCTTGAGCCAAAAGAGAGAGTGTTGAGAACCCAGAGGGTGTCAGTAGAGAGCGGAAAGGGCCGGGGGCACAGAGGCTTAGGAACTTGTCATGGGATTGTTTTAGCCATTTTCATATTCCCAGCATTTCATCAGGACATGCCCAACGTGGATGCTCAATAAGTTAGCACTTGAATGTATGCATGTGAACTCCATAAAGGAGAGACCAGGTACACTGGGCCAGGCACCTAGTACTTTTCTGAGAAACATCTAAATGAAGGAGGGATGTAGCCGTAGCTTGGCGGTTGGACGTGGCTTCCAGATGCCTCGGTTCCCATGGTGACCGCAGTCAAGATGGGGCTAGGGTCGGGATGAGAGTTAACTGGTGCCTGAGGGGCGACTTGTGAGTGTTTCTGTTGTCATGGCAAAGGGGGTGGATGGGGAAGCGGAAGAGGAAAAGGCAGTGGCCACACTCCTGAGACCCAGTTCGCATGGGTGTGGATGAAGTATTGGGAGTGTGAGGGGATGGTAGCTCAGTTTTGTTTCCATGGGATCAGCAGGCAGCGCGGGGTAGGAGAGGCTTATGGTGAAAGGAAAGGTTTTGTAGGAGGCAGGTCTGTTTATGTTGGGATTCCTGGACCAATGTGTATTTTTTGTCTCGAGTAGAGTCTGATAGGCTGTATAGGGGTGGGTGAGAGTATGTTCTCAATCTTCTGATAGGGGTTTGGGGGCAGTGACCAACCTCCTATGAGGAGGAGTAAGTGGGAGAGTTCACAAACAGCAAGGGAGGAGGCTTGTGACCATGCCACGGTCAGGAAGTCTGAACTCTTGGTTCCAGAGAGAGGAGGGTTTTCCTTGGGTTGGATGCCTGCATCTCCTCTCATTCTGGTTAGGAGACCTGTGAGGAGGAAGAGGGTTGGGGGCAGGTGGCCAAGGAACTGGGTCAGCGTGCTGGCTTCTTAGGCCTCCCTTTCTTTATTCACCCCAGGCAACCTCTAATCTACTTTGTGTCTCTAGATTTATTTATTCTGGATATTTCATATAAACGGAAGCATACAACATGCGACCTTTTGTGTCTGGCTTCTTTCACTCAGCATAATGTTTTCAAGGTTCATCCACGTTGTAGCGTGGATCAGAACTTCATCCCTTTTTTAAAAGAAATATTATTTACTTATTTATATAAATTTATTTATATATTTTTTTGGCTGCGTTGGGTCTTTTTTTTTATTTTTAAGAATTGTATGCTGCGCTGGGTCTTCATTGCTGTGCGTGGGCTTTCTTTAGTTGCGGTGAGCAGGGGCCACTCTTCATTGCGGTGCGCGGGCTTCTTGTTGCAGTGGCTTCTCTTGTTGCGGAGCATGGGCTCTAAGCGCACGGGCTTCAGTAGTTGTGGCTCGTGGGCTCTAGAGCGCAGGCTCAGTAGTTGTGGTGCACAGGCTTAGTTGCTCTGCGACATGTGGGATCTTCCCGGACCAGGGCTTGAACCCGTGTCTCCTGCATTGGCAGGCGGATTCTTAACCACTGCGCCACCAGGGAAGTCCCTTCATCCCTTTTTATGGCTGAATAATATTCCGTTTTATGGCTACCCCATATTTTGTTTATCTATCCGTTGATGGATGTTTTGGGTTTTTTCCACCTCTTGGTTATAAATAACACTGCCATGAATATCTGAGTGGATCTCCATTTGGTTCTTGAATTGTCCCAGGCAGTGTTTACTCATCTCTCTCCCCCACGTGAGAAGGGATAATGTCTGACTTTGCTCTTTGGAAAGCTGAGGACACAGGAGACCTCAGTTCCTGCTTGTTGAGTGAACTCAGCACTTCAGGGCGTCATTCATTCAAACTCCAAACATTGAGCCCCAAGGGAGACCAGTGAGATGTGGGCTGTGCCCTTCATGGGACTCACATCCATTGGAGCCAAGAACATTGATCCAACAGTCTACCTTGTGAGTGTGAGATCAGACTCCCAAAAGAGGCCCTTCCTTCTGTCTGGATATCCAGAGACCCTAGAACTAGCTGGGCAGGGGCTGAGGTCAGGGAGGGCCTCCCTTAATGAGTGACGCTTGATCTGATTCAGTGAGGGGGGTGGGGAGAGCAGGCCAGACCAGGGACCTACACATGCAAAGGCCTAGTGACAGAGAGCTGGGGCAGCGAGGCGCAAGGGGGGCCAGAACACGTCCAAGTTAATGCCCACTCTGCATCTGTCCTCGCAGCTCTGGGGGATGGGGAGGACTTCTTCCTTCAGCAAGTAATTCCTGGGCACCAAACATGGGCCCGGCCCTGGGGACGGGGCTGTGAAAGAGACAGACACAGTCCTTGGCTTCCTGGGACTGACGGTGTAATGGGGTCAACCCACCAGCCCTAGTGGGTGACAGCTGAGGAGGATCTGGTGTTTGGGATGCCAGCCTGTCTGTGGGGAGGAGTGGAAAGGACTGTCTTGTGGGAGGCGGGCAGGAGGGACAGAGGAGGGGTTGTTGAAAGCTGGGACCGCAAAGGCTCTTACTGATGCGTCTTCCTCCAACCCCAGACAGCCACAACCAAGGTCCCAGAGATCCGCGACGTGACGAGGATTGAGCGTATCGGTGAGTGAGCGTGGGTCAGGAATAGGACCTAGCCCCTGCCTGCCCCCTGTACCCCTGACAGAGCCAGCTTACCCAGGGCCCCCAAGAGGGAGTCGGCCTGCACACCATCCCACCATCCCCCGTCCCCGCTATCTAAGGAGGGAGGTTCCTGAGTTCCAGAGCAGGTCAGATGGCTGGGGGCGGGGGTGGGGTAGACCATGCCAGGCCTCAACCCCAGGCGGTACTGCTGCTGGCTTGGTTCCCTGGCGGGGCTCCCTGATGCCCCAGCATCCTGCTTGGAAATCGTGAAGGTGGATATTTGCTGAGTGCTGACTGGGGTTGGCCCTGCACTGACTGTCCCAAACACCAGGCACACGCATCATCTCTTTGAGGGCAGGGACCTGGTCTGTCTCCTTCCTAGCGGTGTCCCCAGCACAGGCCCTGGCAGACCAGACGCTCCACAGATAACTGTTGAATATGAGTTTGCATCCCTCAAATCCTTACAGTAGCCCCACAAGGTGCCTCTTGTGACTGTCATCCCATTTTTAGCTGAGGTGACCAAGACTCAGAGCAGGCAAGCCCCTGGTCCCAGCTCACCTGGGACCAGGAAGTTGGGCTGTAGTGGCAACAGCAGGGTGCAGCCTTTGCAAAGAGCCTGACTTGCAAGGAGGAGACTACACTTATTCACATTCATTCATTCAGAGCTTCCAGAAGAGGCAGTAAAGGGCTGCTGGCTATGAACCTGGGTTCTGGAAGCACGCTGCTGGGTGCCACTTCTGAGCCGCCTAGTGAGGGGCTAGTTGCTCTCTGTGCCTCAGTTTCCTTACCTGCAAAATGGTGGGAGAGTAGTTCACCTCCTCAGTTGACATAAGATACAATAAGGTAAAGCACTTAGCTATCAAGGGCCAGCCCTGCTGGGAGCTGAGGACCCAGGAGACTCTAGCTGCACCCAGTCCCTGCCCTCAGCCTGCCTACAGGCCAGCACAGGGGTTGACACATCTTTCCTTAAAGTGCCAGATAGTAAATCTTCTCTGTTGAAAGTAATCAATTCTGCTGCAGCAATGCAAGAGCACCCCCAGATGGTATGTGAACGAATGGATGTGGCTGTGTGCCAATAAAACTTTATTTGCAAAAACAAGTGCCCACCCACAGGCTGTAGTTTGCCCAGCCCTGGTCTAGTGTAAAGCATTGGAATCCTGCGTCTTCACCTCTCACTGGCCGTGTGGTCTTGGGCAAGGGACCTAACCTCTCTGAACTCCTCCTCGCCTCCATGTCAATGAGGGCCTGGGGGCGATTATTGAGCCCTGGCCATGATCCAGGGTGATAATAGCTGAGACTCTTGTTCTCAGAGTTACATGGAATGAGATTAGAACCTGGGAGGTCACTCAGGCCACCACGTAGCCTAAGAGCCATTCTTATTTACTGAGCATTTACCATGTCCGGCCATCCTCCCAGTGAGGTGGGGAATCGAGGTGCCCCTGTGACCGAGGAGGAAACCAGGGCTTGGCGGGGAAGCCCCTCAGGCCACACATCGACACGAGCTGGCTGGTAACCGTGTCTTCTGGTTCTTTCCCCACACACAGGCGCTCACTCCCATATCCGGGGGCTGGGGCTAGACGATGCCTTGGAGCCACGGCAGGTAGAGCCCAGGGGGCCGGGGTGGGAAGGCTGCTCCATGGGGGCCTCGGGCAGAGGGGACCCAGGGCTGTGGGGAGTATGGGGACTGCGTTATGATCTTCCAGACCTTTGTGCTGTATTTATAAAATTCAGCCGCATGTGCAGTTTTATCGGTCTTTAAAAAATGGGAGTAGAAAAGGCTTTTTTGGCTTTTTTCTGAAGTCCCTGCCAACATGTCCTGTTTGATCTCATCAGGCTGGAGGTGGTAGAAATGCAGTAGTAGCCCAGGAGGAAGTCACCTTGTATGCTCTGTCACCTCCCACCCCCAGGCTTCCCAGGGCATGGTGGGCCAGCTGGCGGCCCGGAGGGCAGCTGGCGTGGTGCTAGAGATGATCCGGGAAGGGAAGATCGCCGGCCGGGCGGTCCTCATCGCCGGCCAGCCGGGTACTGGGAAGACGGCCATCGCCATGGGTAAGACACCTCTCACGGCAGGATCTCTTCTGGCCTTGCCAGATGATCCCTACGGTGTAAGTCAGGGTTGGGGTTCAGCCACGTCTAACAGCTCAAAATGGCAGTGCCTTAAACACTATGGGTTTATTCTCTCCCATAGAATAATCTGAATGTAGGCCAATTCAGCCTTGTTGAACAGTGAAGGCTCCTACCTTCCTGCCTCCACATCACTTGCTTCCATGTCAGGGTCACCTCATGTTGCAAGAAGATGGCCTACGCTTCAGCCTTCCCATCCATACTCCATATGGGAAGAAGGAGAAAGAGGAATTGCAATGAGGGTGTACCTCCAAGAGGTAGCTCCCTTTAAGCAGCTGTCTTGGGACTCCCACACTCTCTTGCTTATATTTTATTGACTAGAACTTAATGGCTACACTCTGCTGCACAAGACAGTGAGACATTAAAACTTATTTTAATATTTTAATTGGGATCACTGCTACCCTAATAAAATGGGGGTTCTGGAATGAAGGAAGATGGGAAAGATGGGCATTGCATAGACAGCCAGCAGTCTCTTTTGCAATGCATTAGTGATTTAAGATCTTTTTACTCACAACTGTCCCTCATCCTTGTTGAGCTCCTATTCATCCTTCAAAACCCTACCCAGGCATCTTTTCCTCATTGAAGCTTTCCTGGACTCTCCTCTCTTCCCACTCATTCCCACGTTTGTGCCTTGACTGTGGGGCCAGGCAGTGAGAATCAAGGTAATAGTTAGGTCTGCAGTTAAGATAAAGTAGCACTCATTCGGGTACCCTGGTGTGCCAGGCCCTGGACCAGACACTGCAGACACTAAGATGATTAAGACCAAAATCCTGACTTTAAGAAGTTTCCGGCCTGGGGGAGGTGTTCGTGGACACGGTACCGTCCAGGGTGATGAACAGAGGAGGCTTCTACCTCCGATGAGGGGTGGTGGGGAGAGAAAACGGGGTGGCGGTTGTCGGGAGAGACTTCCCAGGTGAGTCAGAACCTGAACTAAGACTTGTAGGATGTCTGGGAGTCTCCTGGACAGACGGTAGGGAGCAGGACACCCAGGCAGAGTGTGACACACATCTGTAAAGGGGACCAAGGAGAGTTCCCAGCTCACACTGGTCAGGAGGGTTCGGTGACTTCCTGTCCGGGAGACTTGGCTCAGAGCTGGGCAGAGCCCTCAGGAAGGGGAGCTGGCAGAGGGGCTCAGCACTTGGAGTGATGGCAGGAATGGCCCCGCTGTCTACCAGCCAGCTCCAGGCCCCAAGCCATAGAGGAGGCCCGTCCCTGTGCTGGTTCCAGACCGTGACGGAGTCATGGTTGAGCACCAGTGTATCCCTGCCTGCCCTCGTAATCGCTCCTGTGCAGGGTGCCATCCCGTGCCAGTGCTTGTCGTGTTATCGGTCCCATTACACGGAGGGGCAAACCAGCTTGGGGAGCAGACTTCTCAAGGTCACCCGGTGCTAAGCCCTGGAGCCGGGATTCAAACCTACACAGTCTGACTCTCTTACCTTCAATTTCAGCCCCTTGTCTCTACCCCTGCTCATCACCCCCAAGCCCTGAGGCTAGACAGCTCTTAGCGGTTAGGAGGAAGGCTTGGCAAGATTACAGTCATAAGGTTTGCCCTCTGGGCAGCGCAGGTTCTGATCCTCCCCATGCGGCCCTCTGTCCCCTGCCTTCTCTGCGTCTCCTTGTCTGCCCCTCAGCACCCTGCCCCTCTCTCCTGCTCTCCTGCCTGAGGAGGGAGAAGAGCTGGTTTGCCACAGAGCGGGTATTGGGGACCTGGTGCCAGGGCTGCCCCCACCTACCCAGGCTGCCTCCCCTCCTTCCCAGGCATGGCACAGGCCCTGGGCCCTGACACTCCGTTCACAGCCATCGCCGGCAGTGAGATCTTCTCCCTGGAGATGAGCAAAACAGAGGCGCTGACACAGGCCTTTCGGCGCTCCATCGGTGTGCGCATCAAGTAAGCAGGGGGTGATGCCAGGTCCCAGTGGCCTTGGGACGTCCCCTCCCACCCCCGGCCCTGGCCAGCTCATCCTGCACCCAAGGGCTCACGGGAGTTGGCAATTCCTGAGGACCCAGGCCTCGGGCTCTCTCCTTAGATCTGTTCTCTGCCCAGGGAGGAGACTGAGATTATCGAAGGGGAGGTGGTGGAGATCCAGATTGATCGGCCAGCAACAGGGACGGTGAGTCTGCCCCCGAGTCTAGGCTACCCCCGAGGCTGGAGGGTGGAGGTCACCTTGCACTTTTAACACCTGTAAACAGCCTCCTAAATTAGTCTCATCCACTGCAATTAAATTTTCAATTTTAAAAACATGGTAGGAGAATCTTTAAATATAGGGAAGCTATTCCCCAGATAGTTCTTTAAATTAGATTTTGATTACAGCAGAAATCCGTGGATACATCCTCCCTTTAAAAATGAACAACCAAAACTCGCTTTAACTCCCTCCCCAATCCCAGTCCTTTTATGCTGCCACCTGTCCCTACAAAGGAAGCACCTCACTATGGAAACAATTCCAGGAAACAGGAGAGACTCCAATATGCTGGGAAAAGCCCAGACTTGGTGACTGTTCATCTTGTGAGGAGGGGCGTGGCATTTTGTTTTCTTAGCTTATCTCGTGGGGAGGGGCGTGGCATTTTTTGTTGTCTTAGTTGTGTTTAGCTGAGTTCTTCTGGGTTTGTGATCGACAAAAACCGCCTTTCATTTGGGTATAGAAAAGGAGTGTTACAGTGGGACCCCTTTGGCCATTCTGTGAGACCTTAGGTCCCTGTTGTTTTTATAGATTTTGTCTTTTAGGTTTTTGTTTGTTTCTTTACTGGATTTTTAATAATAGCTTTATTAATGTGCAGTTGACAGCCAATAAGCCACGCCCTTGAAGGTTTACAAGATGTTAGGCTTTGACACACATGCACCCAGGAAGCTGTCACTGCAGTTGTGACAATGGATATCTTCGTCAAGCCCCCAAAGCTGCCCCATGTCATGCTTGTTCTGTAGCTGTGTTAGGGAGACATTGGGCCCGTCTCTGAGCCCCTTGCCTGGCATGTCACCCCTCAGGGCTCCAAGGTGGGCAAGCTAACCCTCAAGACCACAGAGATGGAGACCATATACGACCTGGGCACTAAGATGATCGAGTCCCTGACCAAGGACAAGGTCCAGGCTGGGTGAGCAGTGGGGTCCGCACCAGGTGGTCAGGGTAGGGGAGCTCTGGCCCTTCCTTTCCTCACCCCCACCCTTCATCCCCTGCAGGGATGTGATCACCATTGACAAGGCCACGGGCAAGATCTCCAAGCTGGGACGCTCGTTCACACGCGCTCGAGACTATGACGCCATGGGCTCCCAGGTGGGCCAGGGCTCCAGGTCCCCTCGGTCAGGCACCAGGATGTTTCTCTCTCCTCCATCACCCCAGGGCCTACAGGGTCTGGATCCTCCTGTCACCCCAACCCCATGTCCCTGGTACTCCTGGTTCTTCCCTGTACCCTCTAGGACAGCTGGGGTCCCTCAACTTGGCACTTGGCTCATGGTTTCCGGGGTCCTCCAGGAACCCCCATATCCTTCAGTGCTGTTGACTGCCCTGGTCTTGACTACCCCTTGGGCCGGGGTTTCTGGGTGACCCCCATCTGGATTCTTAGTTCCATTCCAGGGAGCCCCAGTCTCCCCCAGACGGCCCCTTGGGCCCCCCCTTCATGCTCTTTTCTGCCCTTGTCCACACGAACCCCACCCCGGCCCCATAGACCAAGTTCGTGCAGTGCCCAGACGGGGAGCTCCAGAAACGCAAGGAGGTGGTGCACACGGTGTCCCTGCATGAGATTGACGTCATCAACTCCCGCACCCAGGGCTTCCTGGCCCTCTTCTCAGGTGAGGCCCAGCCTTCGTCTCCCCCCGCCCCGGGGAGCCTGGCAGCTCCCCTCTCCCTCTCCCATCCACCAGTATGGCCCCCCCGTGACGATGGCTTTCCCCCTCTTCCCCCATCCCTGTTCTCTGACTCCTGTTCTCCATCTGTCAGTGTGGTTCGTCTCTCCCCGTGTTGCCTCTCTGGGACATCTCCGACTCCCTGGCCCTCCCGTCTTGCTGCCACTCCAGGGGCTTGGTCTCTCTTCCCTCTGTCCCTGGCGTCCCATCCTTCTGCATCTTGGTTCACCCTCCGGCCCTGGATCCCTGTCTTGTCTCTGACACCCCGCCTCCCACAGGTGACACAGGGGAGATCAAGTCAGAAGTCCGAGAGCAGATCAATGCCAAGGTGGCCGAGTGGCGGGAGGAAGGCAAGGCGGAGATCATCCCCGGCGTGAGTACCGGGACGGGGCCACGGCAGGTGACGTTGCGGTGGGGGAGAAGAGGGGACACAGGAGGTGGGTTTGACATCCGCCCCCCTGACCCCCAGGTGCTATTTATCGACGAGGTCCACATGCTGGACATTGAGAGCTTCTCGTTCCTCAACCGGGCCCTGGAGAGTGACATGGCGCCTGTCCTCATCATGGCCACCAACCGCGGCATCACCCGGTGAGCCACTGCCGGCCCCTCAGAGGCCCCTGGGGAGAACGGGGACCTCTGGGTGGTGGGAACGGTCACTGGGTAATCAGGGCACGTTTGGTGAGCACCTCGTTAGGGAGGGGTGGGCTTGGCTATTCCCAAGCTCTGTGGCCCAGGCAAGACAGTGTACTTTCCCCTCAAACTAAAGTAGGTGGCTGGTCAGGGCTGGTGGGCAACTCTGCTCCACAAGGAAGTCCAGGTGCCATGTTCTTTCTGTTTTCTTGTTCCAGTAGCCCTTAAGGCTCCAGTTCCCAAACTGTGTGCCAAGGCACCCCAGGGTACTGCAGAGAACACAGGAGTGCTGTGGGATGTTTTTTTGTTTTTTGTTTTTTTTTAATTTTTGGCTGCACTGGGTCTTCGTTGCTGTGCGCAGGCTTTCTCTAGTTGCGGCAAGCGGGAACAACTCTTAGTTGCGGTGCGCGGGCTTTTCATTATGGTGGCTTCTCTTGTTGCAGAGCATGGGCTCTAGGCGTGCAGGCTCAGTAGTTGTGGAGCCAGGCTGTAGAACGCAGGCTCAGTAGTTGTGGTGCATGGGCTTAGTTGCTCCGTGGCATGTGGGATCTTCCCGGACAAGGGCTCGAACCCATGTCCCCTGCATTGGCAGGCAGATTCTTAACCACTGTGCCACCAGGAAAGCCCTTGTGGGATGTTTTAAGGTTTTAAGGGATGCACAGTGACATGTTTTGGACGCTGCAGAAACTACTACAATTAAGTTGCTTACACCTAACTGCTTAATAGAAATAAAGGGAACGAAGCTTAGTATTTCTTTTGACCTAAGGATACCATGGAAAAATTCCTGAGACATGAAGGGTACCAGACGCCATAAAGCTTGGGAACCTCTGCCCTAGGGTGTCGTGCCATGTCCTCCCTGCTGGCTCTTCCCCACCTCATCTACGTTTCAAGAGTCCACAGAAAGGGAGAAGGAAGTGGAGGGCAGAGAGCCCGCAAGAGGCTGGGGCCCAAAGGCTGCACTCAGCATGGCCACCTGGACCCATTACCCAGGGCTGCTCATGTGTGTGGCAGCACCTGGCTGCACGGTAGCCCAGGGACCAGCACCTCCAGGGCAGCAGCCTTGTGCCAGCTGTAGTGCAGGGAAGACAGGGGCATGGCTACCAGGGGCAGCAGGCAGGTTGTCCTTGGCTCTGTGCTTGGCCCTTTTCCAGGATGAACTGCTCGGCCCCCTCAAAAGAAGCTCGGGAGGTAATATTGTCTCAGCCCTGCTTTATTTTTTTTATTATTTTTTTGGCAATGCGTCACAGCTTGCAGGATCTTAGTTCCCCAATCAAGGATCAAACCCGTGCCCCCTGCAATGGAAGTGCGGAGTCCTAACCACCCGTACCACCAGGGAATTCCCTCAGCCCCGTTTTAAAGATGGGGACAGCAAGGCCTGGTAACTTGCCCAAGGTCACACGTAGAAGGTGGCAGGGCCAGAATTTGGTATCCAGATGACAGGGTTGATTGAGACCAGCTGAGAGCATGTTTGTAGCAGCTGCAGGTCAGGCTGTGGGAACAGGGGTGTCTCCTATGAGGGGCAGCAAACGCAGTCATTCCTCTGCAGATTCCGTATTCGTGGATCTGCTTACTCGCTACAGTTGATTTGTAGCCTCCAAATTGGTATCCATCACACTTTGGCGGTCATTCACAAGCGTGTGCAGAGCAGGAAAAAATTGAATCGCCCATGGCAGACCATTCAGGCGAGGGTCAAAGCAGGCAGTGCTTTGCCTCCTAGTTTCAGTTCACGTGCTGTAAATAAGTGTCCTTTTCCTGATCTGTTTAGTGCGACATTTGTCACATTGTATGCTTTTTGTTCCCTGGTCATTTTGCTGTTTAAAATGGCCCCCAGCTGTCCAGTGTCGCTAAGCGCAAGAAGGCAGGGATGTGCCGTACAGAGAAAACACATGTGTTAGATGAGCTTCCTTCAGGCACGAGTTCAAGTGCTATTGGCTATGAGTTCAGCATGAATAAGTCAATAATATATATTGAATAAGGTGTCTTTAACCTGAAACCGGGCTATCTATTGGTTGGTTGCCAAAAATTGTGACCAGAGGCTCACAAGAGCCTAACCCTGTATTTGCTAATTGAGTGTTCGCCTCCACTTTGTAGAACGCAGCTACCATGAATACTGGGAATCTGCTGTTTCCTAGCCCCACGTGCCAGGCCTTGTGCTGGGCCAGGTGCAGCCGGGGACAGGACCGGCACAGTTGCATCCCTTGTGGAGCCCTGTGTCAAGCAGAGGAGTGGGACCTTGATCCAGTAATCCTGGACACAGATATCTAGCTAAAACCAGCTCAGCTCCAGGGGGATTGATGCAGTCAGGGGGTGGCTGCGCCATCGGGCAGTGACACCAGTGCGGAGCTGAAGGCTAGCTGGTATTTGGTCCAGTGAGCGGGCTGTGGCCGAGGGGGTTGGTAGGGGTGGGGTGTTCTGAGTAGAGGGAATGGAGAGCCAGGTTCTAAGAGCATCACCCTGACAGCTTCCCTTCCCCCTTCTCCCCAGGATCCGGGGCACCAGCTACCAGAGCCCCCACGGCATCCCCATTGACCTGCTGGACCGCCTGCTTATCGTCTCGACCTCTCCCTACAGCGAGAAAGACACAAAGCAGATCCTCCGCATCCGGTGCGGGTGGGGGGGCCCCCCTGGCCTTCCGGGGCAGGACCAGGCTGCAGGCCTGAGAGGCAGGGCTGGTGTCCACCCTGTTTGACACGTGGCAACACTGAGGTCTGAGGGGGAGGTCACTGGGCCTGCCAGAAGCAGGACTGGGCTGGGCATCCAAGCAGTGGCCTATGATGGGAGGATGCTCTTTGGGGAAGGGAGGGATTGTGCCGGTGACTGACCTTGTGGAAAGAGCCCTGGAAGGGAGAGGCTCAGGAGGCCCAAGGTTTGGGCCCAGCCTGTGCCTCGGTGGCTCTTCTGTGCATCTGAGGACGTGGACTCCACGTGTATCCCAGAGGTCCAGCAGTGCCATGGCCCTGGCTGAATGCCACCTACGCCCCCTGCCCGCAGGTGTGAGGAGGAAGACGTGGAGATGAGTGAGGACGCCTACACAGTGCTGACCCGCATTGGGCTGGAGACCTCGCTGCGCTACGCCATCCAGCTCATCACGGCCGCCAGCCTGGTGTGCCGGAAACGCAAGGTCAGCGGCTGCGTCTGCCCAGGGGTCAGATGAGCGAGTGGAGGACATGCTACTACTCCCAGGGCTTTCCCTGGGCAGTTGCATTTAGTCTCAGAACCCAAATTTTCAAAGGCAGGGGACTTTGGTCTCTCGGGTTAATTTCTGTGGCTCCCAGCCTGACACACGGGAGGTGCTGAGTAAATATCTATTGGCTGCAAGTTGATGCCGTTAAGTCCATTTTACAGATGAAGAAACTGAGGGGTGGGGGGGCTTCCCTGGTGGCGCAGTGGTTGAGAGTCCGCCTGCCGATGCAGGGGATGCGGGTTCATGCCCCGGTCCGGGAAGATCCCACGTGCCATGGAGCGGCTGGGCCCATGAGCCATGGCTGCTGAGCCTGCGCGTCCGGAGCCTGTGCTCCGCACCGGGAGAGGCCACAACAGTGAGAGGCCCACGTACCGCAAAAAAACAAACAAAAAAAGAAACTGAGCCGTGGGGAGGTGGGGCCCACAGCCACGAGGTGGCCACGGCAGGATTTGAATCCAGGCGACCTGGCCCCAGAGTCCTCACCCTGACCCACCTCCTGGGAGGGGCCCCACTGAGGTCTCAATTCCCCTATCAGGGCACCGAGGTACAGGTTGATGACATCAAGCGGGTCTACTCGCTCTTCCTGGATGAGTCGCGCTCCACGCAGTACATGAAGGAGTACCAGGACGCCTTCCTCTTCAATGAGCTCAGTGAGTGTCCCCCTCCCCGCCTGCCCCAGAGAGGGAGGAGGGAGCCCAGCCTGGAGAGCTCAGGCCCTGCCCTCGGGGCCACACTGACCACGTGGCCTTCCTTCTCCTGACAGAAGGTGAAACCATGGACACCTCCTGAGCTGATATCACCTTCACCCCCGCTTCCCCATTTTCTCCCAGAGTTCTGACACTGTGACTTTGTATAAAATGGTTCTGAAACTGGACCTATTGTGTGTGTTGTGTGTGCGTGTGCACGTACACAGGCACACACACCCTGACACCCCAGAAAGACACCCGCAGAGTGCAGTTTGAGAAGTCTTTATTAGGAGGCATGGGGAGGAACGTCTGCTGGCTCCAGGAGTTGAGGTGGGCATGGGAGGTTGGGGTGGGCATGGGAGGTTGGGGTGGGCATGGGAGGTTGAGGTGGGGATCCTTAGAGGAAGAGGAGGCCTGGGCGAGGGGAGCGGTCACAGGCCAAGGGCTGGGCTCTGGGACCCCCACAGTCAGAGCTGCTGAGGCGGCAGGGCCCGCAGTGACAGCTGAGGGCCACCGGGAAGGAGACCATTGGGTCCACACCAGGCGGGCAGCCGGGGAGCCGGATGGAGGCAAAGCGCAGCTCGCGGTAGGTGCACACTGGCTGGGGCACAGGCGGCAGGGCAGCCGGCAGCACCCGAACCTGGAGGTGGCGGGGTTGCGAGGGAGGGCTTGGGTGTCTACTTGGGGCCAAGCCCTCCCCCGAGCTCCCTCACTGCACCCTACAGATCCCAGACTCGGGTGTCCAGAGGACCATCTGTGCTCTCCCTCCCACACGCCCAGCCCCTGCCCCGGGCGCGGGCCACGCTTCTACCCCCGGGGCCACTTCCTGTCTTCTGTGGGCCTGGCCCTGAGTAATCCACCTGGAGCTGAGGTGGCAGCACCCACCCACCCCGGGCAGCTCACCATGCTGGGGCAGTAGCCGGCACAGATGCTGGTGGTGAAGGTGATGCAGACAGGGCAGGCCTCGTTCTCAGCGGCCAGGGTGGCGTTGATGGGCCGGCACAGCGGCCGCAGTGGCCCCCCGGGTGCCCGCACCCCGGCCGCGCTCAGCAGCAGCCACAGCAGCAGCCCCTGGGACCAGGCCAGCGCCTCAGGGCCAGCCCGAGCCCTCCGCCCCGAGTCCTTACCACCCCGCCCCCGGCCCTGCATACACACGTTCGGGGACCCAGCTCCTCTGCCTGACGTCTTCCATTCAAGAATCTCCCATCCCCATACCCAGGGACCCCAGATACCCACCCTCAGGCCCTGCACCAGCTGCTTCCCTCCTCCTGCCAGGAAGCTTGCTGGCTCTCCACACCCTTCTAGAAAGAGGCCTCCTTTGCCAGGTCACAGGACTCTCCCTCTTCCTTCCAGCCGTGGCCTGGATGTAGTCGCAAGGGGCCCAGGGGCCCTGCGGTCTTACCTGGAGCATCTCCATCCTCGGTGTCTCCCCTGCCGCGTTTACCTGGTCTTATAGCTGCGGGCTGTGGGGGCGTCAAGGCCACTGGGGGCGGCAGCATGGTGGGGTAACCTGGACACTAATCTCCCCGGGGGCGAGAGGCAGACAAGGTCAGGGAGATGCAGGAATGGCCCAGTGGCGCCCCCCTCCCCCCACTCCCTGAGTGGCTTCCGCTCCAAGAAGCGGAAGACGCCCAAGGTGAAGCAGACTTCACAGACTCAGTCCCCAGGTGCTAGGGAGGCCGTGGTGGGAGCACAAGAAATAGGGTATAGGAGGCTGTGCCCCTTGCCTTGTGGGCCCCCCTCTACCCATCCTGAGGGGAGCCCGCCAGAGGCTGGAGCGCCGCCCCTCTGACAATCCTCCAGTGGTTATAGGCTGAAGCCTCAACCCTGCTCCACCTGCCGTAGACTGAGTCCGACTTCTTAGGAGGGGGGTGGCTTCGATGTTGGATTCCGTCACCAGAGGTGGGGGGTGGTCCACCCAGACGCGCCGCCCCTCCACCAGGGATTCAGCGGGAATCCCACCTGCCCCACACTCAGGCCCCCAGAAACCAGGATGCCGGAACTGAACCCAGCAAAGAGCGTGGTTTAGGCTATTTAACTCTGTCGTCGACTGAGATAACCTCTGCCCTTTCCGCCGCAGAGGGTGTGTGCCACCCTCTAGCCCACAGCCCCAAGGTACATTTTCCAGGCTCAGTCCCGCCCCCGTGATCGAGTGGACCTGTTAGATTCGCCCCGCCCCCAGGTGGTGGGCGGGGGTCCCGTCTTAGCCCCACCCAGTGTACCCCTAGTCCCAGTCTTCCAGGCTCAGCCCCGCCCCCGCTTAGGGGGCGTGTCCAGGGCGGGGCTGGCCCGTCTGGCTCAGGCCAGCGCCGGATTTAAGCTGCCGTAGTTGAAGTTCTCGGTGCTGTAGGCTTTCGGCACGCTGTAGATGTCTGACTCGGGTTTCCAGTGGGGGCCGCCCCAGGGCGGCTCCAGCGGGCAGAAACGGTCGAGCCGGCGGAGTGGGTGCAGCGGGGGGCTGTAGGATTCTTGAGCCAGAGACAGCGCCCCGCGGTGCGGCACGACTGGCATCACCGGACGGGCGCGGGGCACGCGGATTTTCGGCGGCCGGAGTGGCCGAGAGGAGCACGGACCGGGCGGCTGTTTCGGGCCGGGGCCCCAGGTCTGGGGCGTCTCCCGAAGCTCCAGGAGGTCATCGAGTCCTTGCGAGGGTAGCCTGACAACTCCTTCCTGTCGGGGTTTGGGGTGGAGGCACGATGGGGAGGGCACAGCTAGATAGATCCTCGAGGACACATTTGTAGGAGTCAGGGACCCTTTAGGAAGCATGAGACTGGGGAGTCCTAGCCTGGATTCCTGGGTCCTCGAGGTATTTAAGGGCCTGGAATCTGGGACTTTTCGCATCCTTAGAAAAGAGTTATCTGGGGGACTCAAATACCAAAGGAAGCCCGCTCTAGACCCTCAGGGCCACGTCCCCAGATCCAGAGCTCCTTCTTGGGCCGTTTGCAGGCTTCCTGTTCCTGAGAGTTGACACTAAGTGTACCAGGGTGCTAAAAAAGGTAGGGGCTGGGTCTGAACTTCTGATTACTGCGCGTGCAGGAGCTGAAGGCCGAGACTACTGAGTCAGAGACGGGGACCCAACACCGGGGGGGCTCGGCGTCCCACCAGCCTATGCGGGGGCTGTGCAGGGGGTCGGTGCCAAGGGAGGACCCAGGCTCACGTCGAATAGGCCTGGAAGTCCCGGGCCGAAGTGGTCAGATAGAGCTGATAGCGGTCCAGGATGCCCTGGTCAGAAATAGTGAAAGGCCGGCCGGCCAGCTCGGGGTTCTTCGTCCAGGGGATTAGAGCCTGAGGAGGATTGCGGGAGGAGGGATGAGCAAGAAAGGTTTCATACCCTTTTTCATGCCCTTTGTCCCAGACGGAATTCCTCTTCCTTTGGCCTCAACAGCGCCTCTGAACCAGGCCGACACCCGCCCCCAGAATCAGAATCCTTCCTGGCCAGTGCACTTCAGCTTCGCTCCCCAAATCAGAACCCTTACTAGCCTCACCTCCAAAATCCAAATACTTTCTGCCCGTCATCGGACACAAAGCCAAGCACCCAGTCACTAAAAAACCTTCCTTGCTCCTCCCCTAGATTCAAACCTTCTCGGTCCCGCCCCTGGAATTCAGCTGCGCCTCGGGCGACTGTTACTCCTTAACACCACCCTAACAGGGAAAGCCAGCCCCGCCTTCCGCCCCAGATCGGCCTCAGAATATTCAAGCTCCGCCCACACGTACATTAGGCTACCTAGCTCCGCCCACAGCCTCAGAACCGCCTCCTAGGCCCGCCCCAGGATTTACTAGCTGTGGCCCCAGCCTCAGAGCTGGGATTTCGGGCTTCCAGTCCCCTCCTCCTCCTGGCGCCGCCTCAAAAGGCCTAAGCCCCTTCCCCACTCAATGTAACCTCCAGATTCTGTCCCACTCTTTAGACCCCAGACTCAAAATTCCCTCAGACCCCGCCCCAGGGTCTCAAAGCTCTGCCAGATCCTGCCACTGCGGTCTTCTCCGCTACCTGGGAAGGGCCCCCTCGGCTGTGGTCCGCAAGCTCCAGGGGCTGGGGCCCGATGAAGGAGGTGGCGCCCCGGTCCAGGCTGGGCCAGCCGGTGTACTGCGCCCTCGTCTCACTGCACTGGTGCTTTGTGATCAGAGGGAGGCGCCAGCCGCGGTGTCTGAGCTGCAAGAAGACGACGCGGGGACACAACATGAGGGTGCACGGGACTCCAGTGTGGTCCCCAGCCCTGTCTCCCGCGGACCTGGGCATCCCAGAACCTTACTTTTTCCGCTACATCCTTGATCCCCACAATCCGCGTGCGGTCCGCAGGTTCTGGGGCCTTGGGCTGCGCGTAGGGCCCGCCGTGGGTCTTGGGCACGTGAGCCGAGCCCGAGGTTGTCTCCCATCTGTTGGTGACCTCGTCGAAAGCCCAAATATGCAAATCCTGCTTTGCGGCCAGGAGCAGGGGCTCCGCGACCGCGGACTGAGGAGAAGGTGCAGGACGTCAGCTAAAAGGACTCAGGAGTCTCGTCCGCAAGCCCTGATCCTTCCCAGTCAGTCCCCAGCCCTTTCCTACCGCCCGTTCCAGGCATCCAGATTCCCTGACCCCTCCTCTCTCAGACCCAGTCCCTGGAACCCTCCTCCTTCTGTCAGACAGGACTCTAAGCCCGGAATCCCCTTTTCTCTCAGCAGGTGTCTGGATCCCCAGGCCCCTCCTTCAGTCTGGGCCCCCAGTCTCCTCTTGGCTAAGAGTCTAGGGTCCTCTCACCTGCACAGTGGGCGGGGGAAAGGGCACGGGCGGGATACAGTGGTGGGCGACGCCACTGCTGGTGAGATGCCAGCTGGGCTGGGATCCAGGCACCTTGGTCCCAGAGATGGGGGACCGTGGGGGACCGTAGCGCCGAGCTAGGGTCCGACCCGCCATGGCCCCACCCCCGCCCCGTAGCCTAGCAGGAGCCGGCTCGTTGTTGCTGTTGCCCCGGGTGACAGAACCCGCCCATCCTAAACCCAGCCAATGAAGGGCCTGCAGGCGTGCAGATGGATGGAGTGAGAAAGACACCCAGGCAGGAGAGAGGAGGATTTTGAGAGAGTACAGAGACCCCAAAAGGGGCACAAAAACTCAGAGAAATGGGGGGGGTGGGGACGGAGACCCAGAGGGAGAGGAGGGCAGAAAGTGCGGGGGAGAGCAATAGAAGTACAGAGTTCAGAGAGTTTGAGACCCAGAGACCCAGAGAGGGAGCAGCAGAGAGAGGGGGACAGAGACCTGGGGCGGGGGGTGGTCAGAGACCCAAAAATAGAGGAACAGAGGGAGAGGAGGGCAGAGCTACTCAGAGCATCAGGGCATCCATGAGAAACATCCCTCTTTCCTATAGGGTCCCGGCCCTCTTGGCCACCGCCTCCCTCTGCCAGGACAGCCCACCTCGGCAGCAGAGGGTAGGGGTGAGGGGCTGGGTAACGATTTCCAGACTTCCCCAGGGCTCTCCCTCCCTCCCTGTGTGTGCTGAAGGGCTCAGCATCAGCTTCGGCTTCTGTCCTGCCTGCCTTTGATTTGGTTGAAAACTTCCACCTGGGTATGGGTGTGGGAGAAGAGGGAGGGACCCACGGGGAAATACTTAGCAATAAAGAGGGGGGTGTGGAAGGAGCTTTGCTGAATGAGAAAGAAACACACACAGGAATGGGTGAGACAGTGAGTGAGAAACAGGGACAGAAAGAGAGCTACTGATCCAGAGATGGTGGGACAGGAATTTAGACAGAGAGACAACAAAGGAGGCGGCAGAAAAGAGAGCGGGAACCACAGACCCAGAACACAGAGATGCAGAAACAAGGGCAAAAGTGTGTGTCTGTGTTTGCATGTGGCTATGGAATGGTAATATATGAAGGGGTGTCCTGAGGGTGTGGGGTCTATCCCTGACTTGTCACTTCCTCACTTTAAAGCCCTTTTGGTCAAAGCCTCTGCCTCCTCAGCCCCCATTATCTCATCCCACCAACCCGTTCTTCAGACAGGGAAAACTGAGGCTGCCTTCTGCAGCCTGGCCCAGGGTGCCACTGACCCCCTCATTCAGGCTTCTGGGGCCGCTTCTCCTGTTGGATTTTCCTGGCTCATTCTAGGATGATCAGGGTCCAAATCACCCCTGATCCCAGCCAGGGGACAGGCCAGTTGGTCAAAACCTCATGCTCTACTCAAGCTGGACAATGGTAAGGTCTATTTCTTTACTAGTATAGGGTAAAGGTTGGGACAGGGAAGAGGGGTAGAAACCTGATTCCAACTCCCCACCAAGGCCAAACTCTTAAGCATCCTGACCTCCTGTCATTCAACCTTGCTTGTGCTCCTGCTGTGATAGGTAGCTCACTACCTCAAAACAGAATATCTAAGCCAACACTTGCCCTATCTGACTAAGTAAGATTTCTCATTTGAACCCCAGCTCCCAACTAGCTGCCTACATGTTCCAGTTTTTATGCTCACACACACACTTCTTGACATATCCCCTCCTTATCACTCTCTCCAGGGTGGGCAAGGTGATGTCCTCTGAGATCGCATGGTCAGCAACTTAGAAGCTGAGGGCCTCCAATGGTCAAATCCACCAGAGCTGATCTGACAAGTTGTGTATTAGAGCTCATAAACAGTAGGCACTCAGAAAATATTGGCTATCATCATCATCATCATTATTACCCTCAAGTTCATCCAAGAGAACTCCTATTCATCCTTCAAAACCCCCATTTGGTTTCACCATCTGTCTTTCTTGCCCAGATGGAGCTCTCAAAATCGGAGAGCTGTGATTTTTGTGACCATTTGACGAGTTCCCAAACTGAGGCCTAGAGCAGCCAGGCCACCCCTGAGGTCTTTCAGCATCCAGCTCTCTTCTTCCTCTACCTGCCCAGTTCCCAGGCATGGGCCTCAGGCCCGGCCATTCCGGCTGAGGAGCGTGCAGACACAGGCAGTGTCAATTCGAATCCATCGCCAGCCCACACGGCCCTGGGCATCGGTAGTCAATGCCCGCACGTAGGACTGCTTGGCCTTACACTCAGACACCCAGTGCCTCCGGTCCACACCCCGGCAGCCTCCTCCACCCCCACCGGGGCCACCTTCCCCAGCGCTGTCAGCCTTGCAGCGGGTTTCAAAGAAGTACTGGCGAAGGGGACTGCCGCCAGCCGCAGGCACCTCGCCCAGCACCTCCACCTCGCGCCCACGCAGGTCCACAGCAGTCCGGCGGTCTGTCACCCAGCCGCTGACTGCATCACACACAGCCAGCTCTCCGCGGCGACTCGCTGGTGCTGTCTCACTCACCCCCCGCCGACTGCGGTTGGCCGGGCTGCCAGTTGGCTCCCCAAAGGCTCCAGCCTCCAGCAGGAAGAGCAGAGGGGGCCCAGCGGGGGTACCCCTGGACAGGGCTACTCGGGGGGACAAGAGGTCCCACTCGGGGACTGGAAATGGGGGCAGGGGTGAGGGTGAGGCGTGGGGCTCCATTGTGACACTGGGGAGGAGGAAAAGTAGGAGGATGGGGAGGGAGCCTGAGGGGTGGGGGAGCATCTCGCTGAGCACCTGAGGATAGAGAGAGGGAAGCTGGAATTAGAGAGAAGGATAATAACCTAGTGGGGGGGGGCCGATGGGAACTTCTGTGTGCCAGAACCACAGGGAGGCGGTTCTGGCACTTGTTCTAGAACTTGGGGGGACCCTATATTCTAGGGCTTCGATAATGCTCAACTTCTAGATTAATCATAATTAGTCTACTATGATTACTATTAATAGCCAACAAATGGGGAAATACAGGCTCAGAGAGGTTAGTGACGTGCACCAGGTCACGCAGCCAGCAAATGCCAGAAGTGGAACTTGAACCCTGTCCCAGCAACTCCACTCTGCCATCCTGCCTCTACAACCCCAAGGAAC
This sequence comes from Globicephala melas, assembly GCF_963455315.2. Lineage (NCBI taxonomy): Eukaryota > Metazoa > Chordata > Mammalia > Artiodactyla > Delphinidae > Globicephala > Globicephala melas. The sequence goes on along the minus strand of NC_083332.1, from coordinate 7,334,117 downwards.
CCTAAGCCCTGCAGTCTGGAGGAGGTTTGAGTTTCCAAAATTCTGAGAAAGGTCATGTTCTGGAATCCTAGGGCGACCCAAGTTCAGCTTAAAACTGCCCCTATGAAGGCAAGACACTTCCTCTCAGGTGGGGCTTCAGTTTCCCTGTCCATGAAATTGGCCCAGGGCTGGGAGACACTGGCAGGGGTGTGCGTATTGCAGTCTCTCTAGAACATTCTGGAAGCCTGTGGATTCTGGGACAGGATGGCCTGGAGAGGACTGATTAGAAGTGGGTGGTTACCAGACCTGTCAGCACCTCCTCCGCCTCCGAGCTCCGGGGTTGGGGGCCCCCAGGCTCCGGGGGGCCCCTGTGGGGGACGCAGGTGGCCCCCTCCTTCCTGACATCTCAGGAGAGGGAGGGGGCAACCACCTAGCGGAGGAAGGGAACAGGTGGGTTATAGAGGCAGGTGGATGAGGGGGCCTGAACACTCCCCTTCTCTAAAAGTGTTCTTTTTAAAGTGTAAGGGACCAAGCGTCAAGGCTGCATCCCCCTGCCCAGGTGATGGCTCCTGGATGGAAAGCAGATGGGGGGAGGAGAGGGGAGGGGAGACGCTGAGGATGAAGGAGGCTGGAAAAGATTACATCCTCCTCAGCCCATTCATCTCTCAGACAGGGCGGGGGCAGGGCCGGCCTGGACACCCGGGTCCCTGAGGGCCCACACTTAAGAAGCCCCGGGTCCCCGAGGCTGCTTCCTGGAATGTTCTCTCCTCACAGGACAGGCCAGGGCCCGTCCAAGACTTCTATTGCACATACCTGGCGTGGCCGCCTGCCCTGGCTGGGAGATGGGGAAATGGGAAGGGGGAATTGTGAAGAGGGGCACATGTTGACCCAACCAGAACCCAGAGTGTAGGTTCCCAGCTGCCTCCTGCCTCAGATCTGCAGTCCTGGGCCCTAGCTGACCCCTCCTCACTCAGACCCAAGAGCCCCGGCCACAGCTGCCTCCTCTTTCAGGAACTCAGGTCCCCAGCTCCCTCCCTCAGATGCGGGAGTCCAGGCCCCCAAATCCCTCTTCCTTCAAACCCAGGAGTCCGACCCCCAGTGCCCTCCTCCTTCAGACCCTGGAGTTTTGTTGGAGTTCAAGCTCCTTCCCAGGTACTCAGATATACGGACTCCCCGGCCCCCCTCCCCCAGAAGGTTTAGCCAGGGGGTGCGGACTCCTGAGACCCCGCTGGGGGTCACGGGCTGTCCCTCTGGGACACTGCCCTCCTGCCTCAGTTTCCTCCGCCAGGCCCCGCCCCCGCAGGCCCCGCCCCCGCCCCTCCCTACCCGGGGGCAGGGCGACCCGGACGCCGGAATCCCGGGGGAGGAGGCGCGGAGGCTCTTACCTGGGGCGCACTCCTCGGCTACCCCGGCTGCCCCTGGCGCGGCGGCGGCTCCTCCTCCTGCCCGCTGGCTGCAGGGACGCCCGGTCGCCCACCGGCTCCTCGCGGCACAAGCTCCCGAGGGCCAGGGTCGGGGGCGGGGGCGGGGCGGCGCCCGACGGCGGAGGAGGGGCCGGGGGAATCCCGCCTTCCACACACGTGCAGAGACCTCGGAAGCCCGGCCTGGCTAGCTCAGCCCTCCGCCCGCCTCAGTCCCAGGAGGCCAGGCGCCAGCACCCACCCCTCCCTCCCTCAGACCCAGGAGTCCGGGTCCCCAGCCCCCTCCTCCCCCGGATCCAGGAGTCCAGGTCCCCCAGACCCCTCCTCCCGCAGACTCCGGAGTCCGGGCCCGCGCAGCTCCCTCCTCCTTCAGACTCAGGAGTGTGGACCCCCAGCCCCTTCTTCCTCAGCTCCAGCTGCCTCCTCCCTCAGACCCAGGAGTCTGGGCCTGAGATTCCTTTGCGTTCTTTTGCCAGTGAAGTGTCAATCCCCGGGCAGATTCCCACCCTCTGCTCTCATCCCCAACTCTCCCGGGAGCTCCAGGCCAGACATTAACCAGCTGGGCTCGGGAAGTGATAAGGCCCGAGGCCCCGGGGAGACGCTGGGTGAGGGGGGTCTCTCCCACATAAGTCCTCTCTGCTGGAATTTCCTGGGTGGGGACTGGGGAGAGGGTCTTGTCCTGAGTTCAGATAAGAGCAACTCAAGGTATTCCAGGACCCGGAGATAGACAAAGATATGATTTGGCAACAGAATGACCTGCTTAGAGAAAGAAAGTGAATAGTGACAGATGAAGGGAGGTGGGGGAAAGGCACAAAAATGGAGAGGAAAAGGGGACAGACTCCCAGAGAAAGAGGGAGACAGAAACCCAGAGAGAGAGAGAAGACACAGATGCAGAGAGAGGAGACAGACATGCTAAGAAAAGGGAACAGAACCCCACAAGGGGGAAAGAGACCCAGAGAAAGAGAGACCTTAAGACAGATGGAGATCAGACAGGAGTTGGAGTCCCGGGACAGACTTAATGCTTCACCCCTCCCCTGGAGCTATTTTCAGGAGGAAAGCCGACACCTGCCTTCGTGGAGGTGGTGGGGGGGTCATCCCGTACCCCTCCCTCAGCCTAAATATAGCATGGCAAGGTGGCGGGAAGGGTGTCCCCGGATTAGGGTGTTCCCCTCACCTCTCCCCAGCCGAGCCAAGGCCACACAGAAGGCTGCTGCAGTTGTTTATTGGGGTGGAGGAGGGGCGCTTCTCAGTCTTTGAGTGTCCACTCAGGTCACTTCCCTGACCTCGCCATGCTTCCCATACCCCTAAGCACCCGACATGCCCCACGCCCTACCAGAGGAACTTTATGCAACTTTCAGTCTCTGAAGGGGTAGTAGGGGTGAGTTTTCAAAGAGTAATGGGAAACAGTTTCCGTCTCCCCCTCTCTCCTTGGGTCTCTGTCCCCCTCTCTCTCTATCCCTCTCCTCTCTGTCTGGGTCCCTGTCCCTCTCTCTTCTCTGGATCTCTGGCCCTTCCTCTCTGGTCTCTTCCCCCTTCTATGGGTCTTTGTCCTCCCTCCTGTCTCTTACCCCCTCCCAGACCGCCGCCCTCTTCTCTCCTGCTCTCCCTCCTCCCCTTGGGTATCTCTGTCCTCTCTGCACGTGTCTCTTCCTCTTTGGGTCCCTGTGCTGGGCTCTGTGCCTGCCTCCCAGACTCTGCCCTGTGTCTGTCACTGTGAGGGGGGTCTGTCTGTCTCCGTTTCTTTTCCAAATGTGCCTTTCTCTCCATTTCGGAGAGAAGTGTTATATTATTTAAAGGTTACATTATTTTCAACCTTTATCAAACACTTCTCACAATCTGTACCTTCTTCTCTCTGTGTAAAAAGGTGGTTGGATTAAATCAGGGGTTTCCAAACGGAATTTGTTAGCCACATTCTGAGTTGTCAAGAGAGACTCCTCAAACCAGTTCACACCCTCTGATGCTTCACACTGGTGCTCCTAAGTGAGATTTCATTTGACCAAAAAAGAAAGGGGGGTGGTTTCCTAGCTAAAAATAACAACAACAACTCTCTGTAAACCACTGGGTGGATTTTAATAATGAATACAAGTACTTTGAAAGTTACCTGGCACACAGGCAGCCCTATATATGTTAATGATGTAACCATCCTCCTCTTCTTTCTCCTCCAAATGCCCTTTTAGTACTGAAAGACCTCTGACCTTGGGTAACCCCCCACCTCCCCCGAGCCTTAGTTTCCTCATTTGTGAGAAATGAGGCTGTTAGACTCGGGAAGTCTTGTGCAGACCAGCAGGCTGATGGGGACATGTAGGGTCAAGCAGCAGGCCACAAGTCCAGCCCCCCATCCCTCCCCGGGGACAAGCCACGCGACCTTGGGAAGCCACTCCCATGCTCTGAGACACTGCTTTCTCCCCAGGAAGATAGAGTGGGCCCTGCAGTTTGTCTGACACACTTCTTGAGCTGCGGGAGGGTAGGGTGGTGCATCCTGATTTGGGATCCCTTTGTGATTCCATGGAATACACTGTGCATCTCTCTCAGGTTCAGGGGCACTGACTTTTTCTGCCTTTTTCTTTCTTGGTTCTCTTTCTCTGGGGTGCTCTGGTCTCTTTCCAACTCTGGGTCTCTGTCCCGTGCTCTCTGGGCTCCTGATACCTGCCCCCTATGGGTCTCTGTCTCCCCCTCTCTCTGGGTCTTTTTCCCCTCTTGGGGTTTCTTTCTCTTTCTTTCTCTGGGTCTCTATCCCTCCCCAGCTCTCTGTCCCCCTCCTTTGGGTTTCTATCCCCCCATCATGTCTGAACAGAGTACAGTTTCTCCCCCTTTCCCCTTCCCTTGTGGCTCTGATCTCCATGTCTGGAAGGAAAACTCTATGGGAAGACAGATAGAGAAGGGGTTTGAATGGCAAAACAAAGCAGGTGTGGGGTAAACGGAAGGGGCATCTACATCTTCCAAGTTCACCCAGAAGCCTTCTGTGTGACCAACGGAATCTACAAATACAGAACTTAGCCCTGCCCCTTATGGGGATGACACTGGGCAGGCCAGTTCAGTTGGTCTCCTAGAGTCCACGTACCATATTCACTCCTTGACACATGATTCCTTCCCAGTGCTGTTATCCTTGGGTCCTGGCGCTACCACTAAATGCAAAACAAACCAGTATGGCCTGGCCCTGTGGTGCTCGTACATACAGTCCAGCTCAACCCAACGTTCCTCCAGGACTCAAGGACGGAACTTGATGTAACCCAAATCAAACAGTTGTATGACCCAACTGAACTGGTCCTACGAGGTTCACATGATTATACAACTCATTACGACTCAACTCATTGTAGCCCCGACAAACTTCTAGCCATATAACTCTACACAGTTCAACGCAACAGAACCCTGAAAGACTCCTATGCTCATACATTCCAACCCAACTTAACCTCATATGACCTAGAAAGCTCACATTCTATCACATGACTCTTCGTATTTCTACATGACTCACAAGTTCACAGAACTTAAAATAACATGGCCCTAGAAGAATCACAAAGCCACGCAGTTTCCAGTGTCTCAACCCAACTCTATAGTGCCATGCATGAACACACCATCAGTCCCAACAGTGCCGTGGGTGACCACCTTACTTGATCCAACATGGCCCTAGGGGACTCATAAAACCACAGAATCCTGCATAATGCACTTGGACAAGACTCACCTACACTCGTAACCCAACCCGACCCAACATGGAACTAAGAAACTCACAAAATTATGTGACAAAACCTACCTCCACACTACCCCAAGCTTTACACAACCCAATGCAATACAAACCGATGGAGCCCCCCCCCAAATCAGCATAACCCATTGCCATTCACTGTCACCTCAGGAGGTACCCACAGGAGCTACCAATCCACAACTCAAGACCCAATAAGACTTAGTGTTCCCCAACTCATTACCACTTAACTTAGTTCTTCCTAAACCCAACACCCTCCCCCCAACTTTCCTTCCTCCCTTCCCTCCCTCCCTCCCTCCAAGGAAGTGTGAGGTTCTGCAGACCTCAACTGTCCTCACACTTCGGTGACCATGTGTTTCCCAGGGGGAGCCCAGAGGAGTGGAGGTGGGAGCTCAGGAACCTCTCGATCCACAAACCCCCCATTGACCTTGCCCTCCAGTGGGCAACAGGGCTGCGTGTCCACGTGGCTGTACATCCCAGCCTCTTCGCCATCTGTCTCCCGGTGGTAAAAGTAGCTGAAGTTGGAGACAATGACTGGCACAGGTAGGGAAATGGTCAGCACGCCGGCAATGGCGCACAGAGAGCCCACTATCTTGCCGCCCACAGTGACGGGCGCCATGTCTCCATAGCCAACTGTGGTCATAGTGACCACTGCCCACCAGAAGGACTCAGGGATGCTGGTGAAATGGGAGTCTGCCCGGTCGGCCTCAGCAAAGTAGACTGCGCTGGAGAAGAGGACCACACCAATGAAAAGGAAGAAGATGAGGAGGCCCAGCTCTCGCATGGAGGCTCTTAAGGTCTGGCCCAAGATCTGCAGGCCCTTTGAGTGCCGGGACAGCTTGAAGATGCGGAAGACGCGTACCAGTCGGATGACTCGCAGGATGGCCAGTGACATGGCTGGCTGGCCCACCCCCCGCTGCCGGGCCAGCTCGGTACCCAGTGCCACAAAGTAAGGCAGGATGGCCACGAAGTCGATGAGGTTCATCACGTTCTTGAAGAAGGCTGTCTTGCTTGGGCAGGCTGCCAGGCGCACCAGCAGCTCGAAGGAGAACCAACAGATGCACAATGTCTCCACCACAAAGAACGGGTCATCGAAGGGCAAGCGAGGTGGGGGTCCATGCACTGGGCTGGAGCCGTTCAGCCGAGCTGGAAACTGCAGAGAGGAAGGGGTTCAGGGAGGACCATACCAGGGCTGGGACGCACTGGAATGGCCATATTTCCTGTTTAAATATTCAACTACTTCTTTACAAATTGGTCAATAGCTGCTACCCCCGGAACCCCGGTGACCTAGCTGTAGTACACTCCTTCTCGGGACCCCCAGGGAAGGCTGACTTTAGGGTCCCTGATCCTTCATTGGCAGGGCCTCCTGAAATAATGCTTGAGTAGGGCTCAATCTCTTCCCTCCCAATATCCCACCCCCAGAGTTGAATTTCCAGATGGGGAGGGTCCCCATCCTGGCCCCACTCCCTTGTGCCCTGCCCTCCCCAAACCCAGCCTGGACCATAATGGTTAAACACCTTATCTTTATGCCAAAACCCGGGCCCCTTCCCTCACGGCCCTCAGCTCAACTTTCTTTATGATGGATTCCTTTTGCCCCAATCCTCAGGCCCCACCCCTCCATCTGCAGCTCCCTCGGCGGCTTTCTTCGGGTCCCAGATCTCACTACCTCCAGCCCATCCTTCCCATTGGTTACTGCCAGCCGTATAGACCCCCAATTTTTCAGTCTCTCCTTATCCCTCAGTTTTGATTTCTTAATACACCTGTCCTCCAGTGCTCCTGCCCTCCAAAAGCCGGGTTTCTCACCTACCTCAGCGCACGCCTTCTGAAAAGGCAGGTCCTCCTATGTAGATCCTCAGGCCCCGTCCCATTAAGCTACACCTTTCCCGCCCCCAGCCCAGGATTTAACGTAGGGTTCCCAGGTCTGGCGCCGTCCCTGGCTTGCCCACCTCTCACAGGCCTTTGCCCACCTTGGATTGGTCAGGTCTTCCAACCAGGCCCCCAATGCCTTGCCTATCCACAGCCAGGCCCCACCTTCCTGAGAGGCCCCACCTCCCATTGCCCCTTACCCCACTTTATGATTGGCCAGGACCCCGTGGACCTCGTCCAGCTCCTCCCAAATCCCGCCTCTCCACACGCAGGCCCCGCCCCCTCACCGGGCCAGCTGCAGCCACCGCGGCGAGCCCCGAGTTGTCGCGGTCGTCGCGGAAGTCGGGCAGCGTCTCGAGGCAGAAGACGACGATGGAGACGAGGATGACGAGCACTGAGACAACGGCGAGCACGCGCGCGGCCTGCGAACTCTCGGGGAACTCGAAGAGCAGCCAGAGCTGGCGCGCGAAGGCGCGACGGGGCAGGGGGCGCTCCGATGGCAAGGGGCAGCCCTCCTCCTCGCGCAGGCGCGCTAGCGCCGCGGCGCCCAGCCCATAGAAGGCCACCTCCTCCAGGAAGACGTCGAGCGGCACGTGCGCTGGCCGCCGCAGGCGCCCGCCCGACTGGTAGTAATAGAGCACCGCGTCGAAGCTGGGCCGGTGCCGGTCGAAGAAGTACTCGCGGCGCGCGCCGTCGTAGAAACGTCTGCGGCGTACCGGGTCCCCGAGCAGCGTGTCCGGGAAGCGGCCCAGCGTGCGTGCCCGGGTCTCGAAGCGCAGCCCAGCCACGTTGAGCACCACTCGCTCGCAGCAGCCGCACGGCTGCGGGCACCCGGGTTCCATGGTGCGCGCAGCCCCGGCGACCTGCGGACGGACGTGTGGCCCCGACGCCCGACCTGGCCCGGCCCCGCCTCGGCCGCCGCCGCCGCCGCCGCCCCAGCCTGGTGTCCGGTGTCCACGCGTAAAAATAGCCCGGCCGTGCGGCCAGGACGCGGGGGAGGGGGCGCCGTGACCCCGGCGGGGCAGAGGGCGGCCGGGCGCCCTCTGCCGGGGCGCCCTCCCTTTACCCCCAGGCGACGCGGCGCTGCGCTTTCTCCGGGTCCACCTGGCCTTCGGGGTTCCTTTCCCTCTGTCTCTCCATCGCCTGAGATCTCTGTCCTGCGTCTCTCCGGGTTTCCGTGTATGTCTCTCGTCTATGTTTTTATGAGTATCTGAGCCGCTGTGTTCGAGTCACAAATTTCCATCTCTTTGTCTCTCTCTCTCGTTCTTTTGTATGTCTCTGTGTCTGGCTGTGTCTTCACTTTGGGTCTCTCTGTATCTCTGATCTCGGGGTTTTATCTCTGAGTATCTCTATGGGTCATTTATCCCTGAGCTTTGCCGTTCTAGGGTCATCTGTGGGGATTCCCGTCAGTCTCTGTGTCTTGGTCTCTCCGAATCTCCGTCTTTCTTATATTCTTGTATCTCTATCTCTGTTTCTTTCTTGTCTCTCTTGGTCTCTGTCTTTCCCCTCTGTCTGGGTCTCTCTGCGTCTTGTCTCTCTGGGTCTCTTCTCTCTCATTACCTCTCAGCCCACTGTGTCTCTGTCCCTGGGATTCTCTGGGTCTCCCCTTTGGGTATCTTTCTTTCCCTGTTTCTCTGAATTACTGCAAGTCTCTGTCTCAGGGCCTCTGGAGGACCGAGCCTCTCCCGAGTCATATCTCTGAATCTCTCTCTGACATTCACCCTAGGTTGTCTCTGCCATTGTCCTGGTGGTTTCCCCATCCTGGGGATGCTCCAGCAGCTCTAAACCCTGAGCGTGTGCCCCCCACATGGGGTGCCCTCGCTCGGGTTGCCCCTACCCCCACCCCCCGGGTCTCCACCTGGATTCTCTGCCAGACTTTCTTAGACCCAGCAAGGCCTGAGCTGCAGCCCTGAATAGTGCAAAAGGAGAGCAGGCCTGCCAGGAACAGGTCAGGGGTGGGCTGGGGAAATGCCGCAGGGTCACTCGAAGGGACCAAAGGACAGACAGACGATGGCCTTCCAGCCACCGGTGTCCTATGACACGGGGTAAAAATAGCCCCATCCGATGTGCTTGGCGGGAAGTCGTGGGGATTGGACACCCGGACTCCAGGGAATGAGGCCCCGGGCGCCCTCTGCTGGGGGAGTAGAGAGAGACACTAAAGGTTTTAACCCCCTAGGAATTCTGGCATGTTCTCTTCCTGTCTACAATTTCTTTCTGGGATGCTATGTCACCATCCATCTGGATTTCTGTTTCCCTCTTTCTGTGTCTGTGTCCCTTTCTTTCATGGTCTTTGGCCCTACCCGTGTCTGGGTCTCTGTCTCCCCATCTCTCTGGCCTTTTCCCTTCTTTCTGGTCTCCTTTCTCTTTTTTTTTCTCATTCTCAGAGCCCACAGAGATCCCTCTTTGTAGGTTTCTGAATGCTGTGTGTGCACCGATCTCTCCTGCCTGCAACCTTATCTCTTAACACCCTCCTACCACTGAGCCTGGAGGTGGGCGCTCCTTCTTGCCACTTCCAGACAATTCTCCCTCCCTCAGCTCCTTTGAAGCTCAAGTTATCCATGGACACCTCTTCCCAGCCTTCCCTAAAGAACTCATCTCTTTCCCTTCTGCCCACTCCCACTCTTTCATGGAAGATTTTCAATGCTGGCTCTATATCCATCACTCTAAAACGACTGTCATAATTCTTAATAATTTCAATATCCCCATATAGATGATTCTGCTAAAACCTGGCCTGTACCCGGTTGTCTTTTCCAAAAAGGACCGTATTTTTTGTCCAAGCCATGTCACACCCTATCTTGTGGAGTCCATTCTCCAGCCTTTGGTGAGACCCTCAACGAACAGACCACCTTGGAAGAGACGCAGTGTGATTTCCGAGGTTGGGTCATAAAAGGCAACGTTCCACCCCACTCTTTTCCTTGGGACACTTGTGCAGGCTAGATGACAAGGCCCATGTGGAGAGGACTCTAGGCTACTAAACTCACAGCTCATCCCCAGCACCAGCCTGCAGCCACGTGAGTGAGCCATCTTAGAAGCACATCCTCCTGCCCCAGCCAGGCTACCCCCTGGAGGAGAGATAAACCTTCTCCCCGAGGCCCTGCCCAGCTTGCAGACTTGTGAGTGAGATAAATGATCTTTATTGTTTTCAGTCATACAGTCTTTGGGTGGCTTGTTAACACACACCACGATACTAGATAATCCACACGTGGCCTCTTGGTACTCTGAACCCATCATTTCCATCCATCTTGCCCTCTGATCTATCCCAGCCCCCTTCCTTCCTTCCTTCCTTTTTTACAGTTTTATTGAGCTACAATTCACATACCATACAGTTCACTCGTTTAAAGTATACGACATGGGACTTCCCTTATGGTGCAGTGGTTAAGAATCCGCCTGCAGGGCTTCCCTGCAGTGGTTGAGAGTCCGTCTGCCGATGCAGGGGACACGGGTTCGTGCCCTGGTCCGGGAAGATCCCACATGCCGCGGAGCGGCTGGGCCCGTGAGCCATGGCCGCTGGGCCTGCGCGTCTGAAGCCTGTGCTCCGCAACGGGAGAGGCCACAACAGTGAGAGGCCCGCGTACCGCAAAAAAAAAAAAAAGAAAAAAAAAGGATCCGCCTGCCAATGCAGGGGACATGGGTTTGATCCCTGGTCTGGGAAAGATCTCACATGCCTCAGAGCAACTGAGCCCTCGAGCCACAACTGTTGAGCATGCATGCTGCAACTACTGAAGCCCACGCGCTTAGACACCACTGCAGTGAGAAGCCCGCGCACCACAGGGAAGAACAGCCCCCACTCGCCACGACTAGAGAAAGCCCACGCGCAGCAATGAAGACCCAACGCAGCCAAAAATTTTTTTTAATAAATAAATTTAAAATAAAATAATTTTTAAAAATAAAGTATACAACACAATGGTTCTTCCTATATTCATAAGAGTTTTGCATGCAAAACTGCAATCAACTTTAGGCAATTTTTGTTTTCCTTCCAAAGAAACTACACCTGTGTCTAACTGTCCCCCTTGATTGTGCCACCCACTTCCTCGGTCATACCCTTGTCCTTGTCGTTATCAGTAACTACACACCCTTAAAACTTTTTTTTTTTTTTTTTTTTTTGGCCACACGGCACGGCTTGCGGGATAACCTGGGCCACAGCAGTGAAAGTGCCAAGTCCTAACCACTGGACCGCCAGGGAACTCCCCAAACTATTTTTTTCTTCCTCTTTTTTGTTTGTTTTTTATGGGAGTTTAGTTGACTTCCTCTTCTTTTTTTAAAAAATTATTTTATTCAAGTATAGTTGATTTACAATGTCAATTTCTGCTGCACAGCACAGTGATAAAGTTATACATAAATATACTTTTTCCTCTTCTTTTCCGTTATGGTTCATCACAGGATACTGAATATAGTTCCCTGTGCTACACAGTAGGCAAACTCTATTGTTATCATCCCATTCTCTGTCCATGCACTCCCTTTTCCCACCAACCAACTTTAAGAAAAAAACTTTCAAGGGAGTTCTCTGGTGGCTTAGTGGTTAGGATTCTTGTCTTTCACTGCCATGGCCTGGGGTTCAATCCCTGGTCGGGGAACTGAGATTCTGCAAGCTGCGGGCGGTGCAGCAAAAAAATAAATAAATAAAAATAAAGCCAACTTTCAAGCCCACCAGCAGGTACAATGCATTGACCCCATTAGATTCTCATTATCTTTGACTCCCCCCATCTTGTCCTCCCTTCCCTCTTCCCCCTGCTTCCACCGTTCCACGGTCCCCCATAAAGTCACTCTCCTTTGGATGTCTTTCCCTTCTTTGCCTATGATCCCCTCCAGGGCACTGTTGGGGTGAAACCCTAACCCTGTGCCTTCCCAGGGGGCTCTGAGGGGGGCTGGATCCCAAATCCCAGCCCTCCTGTGACCCTGCTCTGTGTCCTTCATCAAGGTACACTCAGCACCCACCCCCCCACAAGATGGCCATTCCCCATCTTCATTCTCCTCAAATCCCCACCACACCCTGGTCCTCCACCTTCACTCAGCTGATTCCCTCGCTCCTCATTCTTCTGAAAGCGTAGAGGCTACCAGACACTTCATCTTCCTACAGCCCATTCTGTCAGCTGCCCAGATGCTCTGCTTTTCATCTGTCCCTCCCAACCCAAGACCAACATCTTGCCTTGTGTCCTGGGTCCCATCTCTCTGTCCCGGCTGCAGACTCAGCTCCTGTCATCACTCCTAATTCTCTTGTATCATTAATATGCGAGGCAGAATGATGTCCCCACCCACCCCCGGAAGATGTTCACGTCGTAAGTCCTAACTCCCAGAACCTTTGAATATGTTGGGTTGGCCAAAAAGTGCCTTTGGGGTTTTTTTGTTTTGTTTTGTTTTGTTTTGTTTTGCGGTACGCGGGCCTCTCACTGTTGTGGCCTCTCCCGTTGCTGAGCACAGGCTCCAGACGTGCAGGCTCAGCGGCCATGGCTCACGGGCCAAGCCGCTCCGCGGCACGTGGGATCTTCCCGGACCGGGGCACGAACCCGTGTCCCCTGCAACGGCAGGCGGACTCTCAACCACTGCGCCACCAGGGAAGCCCGTGCCTTTGGTTTTTAAAGATACATTTTCCATTTTCACCAAGAACTTTATTGAACACCGTATTCACCTTTTTGTTCCACTGCCTTCTGCCATTTTTCAGGTGACTTCATAATTCCATATTCCCAAAACTTTTAACCTTTTTGAGCAAAGAACTGTTCCAGGTGCCTTTTACAGTCTTCCAGGGAACTGAAATTTTTTCCATTAAGAGAATTTTGTAAAGACCGAAATAAATGTAAATCCGAAGGTGCAATGACGAGTGAATATGAATATGGTGGATGAATCAGAACTTCCCAGCCAAGCTGTAACAGTTTTTGCCTGGTCATCAAAGAAACATGCAGTCTTGCGTTATCCTGATGGACGATTATGCGTTTTCTGTTGACTAATTCTGGACGCTTTTCGTCGAGTGCTGCTTTCATTTGGTCTAATTGGGAGCAGTACTTGTTGGAATTAATCATTTGGTTTTCCAGAAGGAACTCATAATAGAGGATTCCCTTCCAATCCCACCATATACACAGCATCACCTTCTTTGGATGAAGACCAGCCCCTGCTGTGGTTGGCGGTGGTTCATTTCACTTGCTCCATGATCTCTTCCGTTCCACATGATTGTACAGTATCCACTTTTCATTGCCCGTCACAATTTGTTTTAAAAACGGAACGTTTTCGTTACGTTTAAGTAGAGAATCACATGCAGAAATACAGTCAAGCAAGTTTTTTTCGCTTAACTTATGTGGAACCCAAACATCAAAGGGATGAACATAACCAAGCTGGTGCAAATGATTTTCAACGCTTGATTTGGATATTTTCAGTGTCAGCTATCTCCTGTGTGGTATAATGTTTTGTTTTATTTTTTAAATTTTATTTATTTGTTTGTTTGTTTTGACTGTGTTGGATCTTTGCGGCTGTGCATGGGCTTTCTCTAGTTGTGGCGAGTGGGAGCTACCCTTCGTTGCAGTGCGTGGGCTTCTCATTGCGGTGGCTTCTCTTGTTGCAGAGCAGGGGCTCTAGGCACACGGGCTTCAGTAGCTGTGGCACATGGGCTCAGTAGTTGTGGCGCACGGGCTTAGTTGCTCTGCAGCATGTGGGATCTTCCTGAACCAGGGCTCAAATCCGTGTCCCTTGCATTGGCAGGTGGATTCTTAACCACTGCGCCACCACGGAAGCCCTGCGTGGTGTAATGTTGATTGTTCTCAATTAATGTCTCGATTTGATCGCTATCAACTTCAACTGGTTTACCGGACCGTGGAGCATCGTCCAGCGAGAAATCTCCAGGACGAAACTTAACAAACCACTTTTGACATGTTCAGTCAGTCACAGCACCTTCTCCATACACTGCACAAATCTTTTTTTTTTTGCGTTTCAGTTGCGTTTTTACCTTTCTTGAAATAATAAAGCATAAAATGCCAGAAATGTTGCTTTTTTTCTTCCATCTTCAATATTAAAATGGCTACACAAAAATTCACCAGTTTTGATACGTCTTTTTTAAAATGCACGCTGATATGACAAGCTGTCACATACAATCTAACAAAATTGTTTCAAATGAAGTTAAAGACAACTAAGTGCTACTTGAGCCATCTTACGGAAAAAAACGAATGAACCTTTTGGCCAACCCAATACTATATGACAAAAAGGACTTTGTGGGTGTGATTAAATTAAGGCTCTTGAGTTGGGGAGATTATCCCAGATGACCTCGGTGGCCCCAAGGTAATCACAAGGGTCTTTACAAGAAGGAGGTAGGAAGGTCAGATTCTTAGATGATGTGAGGATAGATGTACAGGTAAGAAATTAAAATAAAATAGAAAATACTTAAAAATGGGGACTTCCCTGGTGGCCAGGTGGTTAAGACTCCACGCTTCCACTGCAGGGGGCACGAGTTTGATCCCTGGTCGGGGAACTAAGATCCTGCATGCTGTGCATGGTGCCGGGGGAAAAGAAGATAAAAGACAAAAAATAATAGTAATTAAAAATGAAAAAACAAAAAAAGTAGAGGTCAGAGAGGAGAAAGATGCTACTTTGCTGACTGTGAAGCTGGAGGGAAGGGCCATGAGCCAGGGAATATAGGTAGCCTCTAGAAGCTGGAGAAAGCAAACAAGGAAATGACTTCTGTCCTAGAGCCTCCAGAAGGAACACAGCCCTGTGGACCCATTTAAGAATTCCAACCTCCAGAACTGTAGGGTAATAAATGTGTATTGTTTTAAGCCACTAAGTTTGTGGTAATTTGTTACAGCAGCCAATAGGAAACTAACGCAGATGTGTTATGTCAATTTCAATGTCAGTTTCTCCTATTCCTCGGTATCAGGTTGTCATTCCTGTGTTATAATAAGATCTTTTTTCTTTGCTTTACTTTTAATTTTGAAATATTTTCAGACTTACAAAAGTGTGGCAAAGATAGCACAGAGAATTCGTGATATCCTTCACCCAGTTTCCCCTAATGTTAGCGTCTCACATTGCCAAGGTTCATTTGTTAAAATGGAGAAATTGACACTGGTACAATGCTGTTGACTAAATGACGTTCCAATTGCCTCCATTTCCCCACTAATTTCCTTTCTTTCTTCCAGGATCCAGCCCAGGGTACCACATTGCATTTAGCTGTCATGTCCCCTTAGCCTCCTGCAATTCTGCAATCGTTTCTTACTTTTTCCTTGTCTTTAATGACCTCAACACTTTTGAAGAATACTGGTCAGTTACTTTGCAGACTGTCCCTCAATTTGCATTTATCTTGCATTGTCTTGTCTTGATAAGATTGAGATTATAGTGTTTTGCGGGGAGGGAGGATGCCACACAGTTCAAGTTCCCTTCTCATCACATCATATTGGGGGCACATCATGTTGCTATATCTTATCACCGGTGACATTAATTTTGATCACTTGGTTAGGCTAGTGTCTGCTGGGTTTCTCCATTATAAAGTTATTATTTTTTCCCTTTGTCATTAATGAATTAATTTGGGGAAGCCAGTTTTTTGGTTTGGTCGAGTTTATTGAAATTTAATTCTCATACAATAAAATTGACCCTTTACATGTACACTTCTATGAATTTTGGCAGATAGTTATGTAACTGCCACTATAGTAAAGATATAGAACCTTCCATTCTTCCCCCCAAGTTCCCTCCTTCCCTTTGTAGTCAGCTGCCTCCCCCACTTCCAGCTCTTGGAAACAACTGCTCTGTTTTCTCTCCCTCTGTTCTTGTAGTTTTGCCTTTTCCAGAATGTCAAATATAGTTGACCCTTGAGCAATGCTCCAGGTCGAACAGGGGTGCTGACAGTCCACGCAATTGAAAAATCTGAGTACTGTGGTTCCTCCATATCCATGGTTCTGCATTCAGGAATTCAACCAACCGGATCGTTTAGTGCTGCAATATTGACTACGGGAAAAAAATCCACGTAGAAGTGGACCTGCGCAGTTCAAACCCGTGTTGTTCAAGGGTCAAGTGTAAATGAAATCATAGGATATGTAGCCTTTTCAGTATGGCTTCTTACACTTAGCATAATGCATGGAAGATTCATTCCTGTTGTGTGTATCAGTAGCTCTTTCCTTTACGGATTTTTTTAAAATTAATTAATTAACTCATTTTTTGTCTGCGTTGGGTCTTCATTGCTGTGTGCGGGCTTTCCCTAGTTGTGGAGAGCGGGGTCTAATCTTCGTTGTGGTGCGCAGGCTTCTCATTGCAGTGGCTTCTCTTGTTGCGGAGCACGGCCTCTAGGTGTGCAGGCTCAGTAGTTGTGGCGCACGGGCTTAGTTGTTCCGCAGTATGTGGAATCTTCCCGGACCAGGGCTTGAACCCGTGTCCCCTGCACTGGCAGGCGGATTCTTAACCACTGTGCCACCAGGGAAGTCCCTACATTTTATTTTATTTTATTATTATTATTATTATTATTATTTTTTGCGGTACGCGGGCCTCTCACTGTTGTGGCCTCTCTCGTTACGGAGCACAGGCTCCGGACGCGCAGGCCCAGCAGACATGGCTCATGGGCCCAGCCGCTCCGCGGCATGTGGGATCCTCCCAGACCGGGGCATGAACCCGTGTCCCCTGCATCGGCAGGCGGACCCTCAACCACTGCGCCACCAGGGAAGCCCCATTTTATTTTTCATTGAAGTAGAGTTGACTCTTTTTCATTCTTAACATTCAGTACTATTCCAAGGCATGTGTGCCCATGTGTTTATCCATTCCCTGTATGAAGGACGTTTGAGTTTCATTTAGTTTTTGGCAATTATGGAGAAAGCTGCTATAAAAATTATGTACATGTTTTTGTGTGAACATAAGTTTTCAGGTCTCCTGAATAAGTAGCTAAGAGTGAGCTTACTGGGTTTTACGATAAGTATATGCTTAATTTTTTTTTTTTTTTTTTTTGCCATCAGCAGATAATTCTGCTATAAGACCTTCTATCTTAACATCTTTTCTATCCTAAAAAAAAAAAAAAATTCCCTGGAGGTCCAGTGATTAGGACTCCGCGCTTCCAATGCAGGGGGCATGGGTTCGATCCCTGGTCAGGGAACTAAGATCCCACAAGCCGTGTGGCGTGGCCAAAAAAACCCAAACACCCAAAACCCAACCTTCCTTGACTCCACTTCCCTCTCCTTCTATTATCACCTCTCTCTGTTCCCTTTGTAGCAAAACTTCTCTAAAAATTTTTCCCTACCTGAGGTCTCTGCTTCGTCTCCCATTGTTTAGTCAAGGTCATCTATGGTAGCCAAACCTCAGTCCTTATGTTTCTGCATTTCTCAGCAGCATTAGACACTCTGAACACTGCCTCTTCTTCCTCCTTTTTTCTTTTCCTGTGTTCTTTTTAAAAAAAATTTTATTGGAGTATAGTTGATTTACAATGTGTTAGTTTCAGGTATACACCTTAGTGATTCAGTTATACATACACATATATTCATTCTTTTTCAGATTCTTTCCCCATATAGTTTATTACAGAATATTGAGTAGAGTTCCCTGTGATATACGGTAGGTCCTTGTTGGTTATCTATTTTATATATAGTAGTGTGTGTATGTTAGTCCCAAGCTCCTAATTTATCCCTCCTCACCATGTTTCCCTTTTGGTAACCATAAATTTGTTTTTGCAATCTGTGAGTCTGTTTCTGTTTTGTAAGTAAGTTCATTTGTATCATTTTTTAAAAATTAGATTCCACATATGAATGATATCATATGATAATTGTCTTTCTCTGTCTGACTTGCTTCACTTAGTATTGATAATCTCTAGGTCCATCCTCCTCCTTTTTTCTTTTTTTATTGAGTGAAAGATTCTTTAAATTCTATAGTGCTTTACAATTTTCAAAAGTTTCACACAAGTGATTTCATATAGTCCCATAATAACCCTTTTTCCCCCCTACCCCTATCATGTTCCTGCCCCCTTCCCTCTCCCCACTGGTAGCCACTAGTTTGTTATCTATGTCTGTGAATCTGCTTCTTTTTTATTATATTTGCTAGTTTGTTGTACTTTTCAGACTCCACATATAAGTGATATCATACAGTATTTGTCTTTGTCTGACTTATTTCACTTAGCATAATGCCCTCCAAGTTATCCAGGTTGCAGCAAATGGCAAAATTTCATTCCTCTTTATGGCTGAGTAGTATTCTGTTGTATATATACACCACGTCTTCTTTATCCATTCATCTGCTGATGGACACGTAGATTGCTTCCATATCTTGACACTGCCTCCTTTTTTTAATTTTTATTTTTTTTATTTAATAATTGTTTTTTGGCTGCGTTGGGTCTTCATTGCAGTGCGTGGGCTTCTTATTGCTGTGGCTTCTCTTGTTGCAGAGCACTGGCTCTAGGCGTGTGTGCTTCAGTAGTTGCAGCACACAGGCTCAGTCGTTGTGGCTCACGGGCTTAGTTGCTCCGCGGCATGTGGGATCTTCCAGAACCAGGGATTGAACCCGCGTCCCTTGCATTGGCAGGTGGATTCTTAACCACTGCACGCCAGGGAAGCCCAACACTGCCTCCTTCTTGAAGCACTTTCCTTCTTGGCTTCCTGGACACCCAACTCTCCTGGTTTTTCTCCTACATGTGTGATCACTCCTACTCAGTCTCCTTTGCTGGGTCTTCTTGCTTTATCTGAATTCTGATGGAGGGCCTTGGGACTTGGTCCTCAGATGTCTTCCCCTCTCCATCTTCTCTCCTCTCCTAACTGAGTTCATTCAGTCACATGGCTTCAAATACTACGTCTACTCCAATGATTCCCAAATCTAGGTTTCCAGGCCCAAATTCTTCCGTGATTGCCATATCTTCCAACTTTCAACTTCACAGCTCCACTTGAGTGTCAAACAGACATCTTTGGTGTGTCCAAACCCAGAAGTCCTCCTCAACAATCCCACTCTTCCCCACGTCTTCCCTCTGTAAATTAGTGGCACCACCAATTACCCAGTTGCTTAGCCTACAAATCTAGGAGCGAGGATTATTATTTTTTATTTAGGTGTAGTTGACTTACAATCTTGTGTTAGCTTCAGTGTACAGCAAAGTGATTCAGTTATACATGTATATGTATATAGAGAGATTCTTTTTCAGATGATTTTTCCTTACAGGTTATTACAAAATATTGAGTATACTTCCCTATGCTATACAGCAGGTCCTTGCTGGTTATCTATTTTATATATAGTAGTGTGTATATGTTAACCCCAACTCCTAATTTAACCCTCCCCGCCTTTCCCCTTCGACAACTGTATATTTGTTTTTCTATATCTGTGGGTCTATTCCTGCTTTGTAAATAGGTTCATTTGTATCACTTTTTTAGATTCCACATATAAGTGATATCATATGATATTTGTCTTTCTCTGTCTGGCTTACTTCGTTTAGTATGAAAATCTAACCCTTTATTATTATTAAGGGAAGATTAGCTTCATTAAAATTTTTTCTTTAAACTTGTAATTTTTAAATCGTTTCAGACTTACAGAAAAGGTGCAAAGAATAGTACAGAGTTCCCATATATCCTTCACCCAGTTTTCACCAACGTCAACTTACATAACCATAGTACAATTATTTGTCAGGAAATTAACAAGGGTATAATACCATTAACCAATGGTACAGACCTCATTTGAATCTCAACAATTTTCCACTAATGTTCTTTTTACGGTTTAGAATCTAATCCAGGATCCCACGTTGCATTTAGCTGTCTCCTTAATTTCCTCTAGGAATTATTTTTAACGTCCCTCTTTTCCATACACTCTAATTCTACTTCTATAGTAACTGAGTGAGATCTACCTTCACAATAGATCCTGAATCTTACCACTCCTTTCCACCTCACTGTTATTGTAAAGGGGCAGGACCCTATGGGGTCTTCCCAGAACAGACCCCCTCTCCATGTCCTCCGCCTGCCTTCTGTCTGTAAAAAACTTTAGCCAAAGAATAAATTTCATCAGAAAAATGAAAAAAAAAATGCAGAAGCAAAGAAAAGCAGTCAAACAGGACAAAATAATAATTGTTTAGTCATTAAACAAAGTTAAGGACCTTTAGTTCCTCCTCAAGGACTCTTGATAATATTTTGAGTCATCTCCTTTGAGATGTTTTGCAGATACCAAAACCCCCACCAGGTGGAAGAAGTTAACTACATGATAACCAGACTGTAGCCATGACATAACTGCTTCATCTTCCACTATTCCGAGAACTGGCCTCAAAGAAATGGGAACAAACTGACTCTGGAACTGAAGATTAACTGTACTTAAAACAATCAAGATGATGCCGATCAGACCACTGCATGATCAATTTCAAGATAATTGTCAAAGCTGACTGTGGTGTTCTGCATGTAACCCCCTCCCTCTGCCTATACATCCCTGAAACTCCCCTTTAAAAGCTCTTGTGGGGTTTCCCTGGTGGCGGCACAGTGGTTAAGAATCTGCCTGCCAATGCAGGGGACACGGGTTCGAGCTCTGGTCCAGAAAGATCCCACATGCCGCGGAGCAGCTAAGCCCGTGCGCCACAATTACTGAGCCTGCGCTCTAGAGCCTGTGAGCCACAATTACTGAAGCCCACGCGCCTAGAGCCCATGCTCTGCAACAAGAAAAGCCACCGCAATGAGAAGCCTGTGCACCACAATGAAGAGTAGCCCTGGACTTCCTTGGTGGCACAGTGGTTGAGAGTCTGCCTGCCAATGCAGGGGACGCAGGTTCGTGCCCCAGTCGGGGAAGATCCCACATGTCGCGGAGTGGCTGGCCCCGTGAGCCATGACCGCTGAGCCTGTGCGTCTGGACCCTGTGCTCCGCAACGGGAGAGGCCACAACAGTGAGAGGTCCGTGTACCGCAAAAAAAAAAAAAAAAAGAGTAGCCCCCACTCTCCACAATTAAAGAAAAAGCAATGAAGAACCAACGCAGCCAAAAATTAATTAATTAATTAATTTTTAAAAAAAAGCTATTGTGGGACTACCCTTGTGGTCCAGTAGTTAAGGCTCTGCTCTTCCACTGCAGGGAGCATGGATTTGATCCCTGGTCGGGAAACTAAGATCCTGCATGCCACGCGGTGCAGCTAAAATAAATAAAATAATAAAATCTCTTGTGCCCTGATAGGCAGTGGTGAGTTGGTTCTTTGGGACATGAGTCCACCTTCTCCCCAGGTTGTTGGCCTCCTAAATAAAGCAACCTTTCCTTTCCTACCAACACTTGTCCCTGGAGTATTGACTTTCCAGCAGCAAGTAGCTGAACCTGAGTTTGGTAACACTACCATCTTAGTCCAAGCCACCATCTCTTCCCTGGGAATTGTAGCCTCCTAAGCATTTGCCTGTTCCCCTTCAGCCTCTTCCTTTCAATTTTTCTGTCCACAGCCATTGACGTGATCTTTTAAGAATGCAAATTATGTTCTGTCCATCTCCTGATCAAAACCCTTTAGTGACTTCCTATTGCTTTTCAAAAAAAATCTGCCCTCTCCCCCATGTAACAATTTATTCAGGCAAAGATCAGCAATGGCTGCTACAACCATGAGGTGAGAGATGAGGTGGTTGGGGAACAGTGGCAAAGTCTCTCTGCTTAGATTACCAAGGAGAAAATGTACTTTTACAAGGAGAGATCTATCAGTTAGCCCCTTGATCAGGTGGTCAAACTCAGCATCATAATAGTGGGGCTATCTGACATTATTGCACCTCCAGAGGTGATGCAATATGAAGTCCGCAGTATCACCAGGGAAACATTCTTGCCAAAAATGCTGAACGTTAGTCTATTCAAACCTCAGACTCAATTTCCATGTTATAGGCAAAACAGAGGTTTTGGAACACACTAAACACCATGAGGAAACAATCAGACAAATCCAGAATGTGGGATATTCTACTGGAAACTGGTCTGAACTCTGGGGAAAAACCAACAACATATGGGAAAAAAAGTGTGTGGGGGTGTGCATGTGTGTGTGTGTGTCTGTATTCTATATTAAAAGAGAATAAAGAGACATGACAACCAAATACAATGCATGAAACTTGATTGGCTCCTGGTTCAGATTAAAACAAAATACTAGTGGGTCAATTGGGAAAATCTGAATAGGAACTGGATAAACTTTCTAAGAGGTGAAACTAGTTCTGTGGTTATGTAGAAGAATGCCTTTTTCTTGGGAGATGCATGGTGAAGTATTTAGAGGTGCAGTGCCGCAGCAATTTACTTTCCAGTAGTACAGAAAAAAAAACATTATTAAGGCAGGTTTAGCTTTATTTTCTTTAGATTTTTTATTTTGAAATAATTTTAGAATTATGGAAAACGTCAAAAACATAGTTCAGAGAGTTCCCATATACATACATAAAGCAAATATGTCAAAATATTTTAAACATATTAGTCACTTAAATGTTGTAATAATTTCTGTATTAGTAAACAGCCAATTGCATCTATCAAAAAAACTTAAAATATTTACTTCTTACAGATCTACAGGGCCCTAAATAACATGGCCACCAGTTCTCTGCTCTCTTGGCCAACCACCTAGGATTCCTGCCATCCTTCCTAAGTCAGGGCCTTTG
This sequence comes from Globicephala melas, assembly GCF_963455315.2. Taxonomy (NCBI): domain Eukaryota; kingdom Metazoa; phylum Chordata; class Mammalia; order Artiodactyla; family Delphinidae; genus Globicephala; species Globicephala melas. Next base: position 7,311,677 of record NC_083332.1, on the reverse strand, counting down.
CACTTGCTGTTAATCCCGCCCTGATCTCCTTTCCATCGGGCCTCTGTTCAAACAACACCTCTTCAGAAGAGCCTTCCATTATCATCCTTTCTAAAATAGCTCCTCTTTCGCTGCCCAACGCCCTACTCTCCCCTATTTTTCTTTATTGTGCTGGCCACTATACGAAATTAAATTTATATTTTTAAATGCCTATATTGTCTCCCTCAGTACAATGCAAGCTCCAAAAAGGAAAAGACTTTGCTTTAGTCACGTGCTACATCCCAGAGTCCAAACACGGCCGAGCACACATTAGTCGCTCGATGAATAGTTACTTATTTAATAGGTTAGGCAATCACATCGTTCACAGAGGGATTCTTTGCCAAGCGGCGGAAGGGTAAAGTTCTCTACATGACGATACACGCATGCGCACAAGATCCGGGAAGTGTGTTAGGGGAAAGGGGTGGAGCATAGAGAGGAGTCTCGCGGACAGAGGCTGTTGGATCCCAGAGCGCAAGGTGGAAGAAGACGGCTTGGGGCGAAGCGCGCGTGCGCACTGTGACCAGCTTGCCGCGGCAATGGCGTCTAAGGTGCCGGAAGGCGGGAGGGGTAGTGGTCTTGCGCGTGCGCAGTGCCCGCGGCGGCCCCAGGCTCCCCGTATGTGAGTTGTGGTGGACTCGCGCAGCGCGTGCGCAGTGCGAACGGCGGAGGGATTTGAGGCTGGTTCCTCCCCGTGCCCTGTCGCGAGCCGAAGCCGCGCGGGCTCGTGAGCAGCGGCCTGGAGCGCGCGGTAGGCGAGCGATAGAGACTGAGGGACGCGGACGCCGCCACAGTCGAAGCCAGAGCAGGAGTATCTGCTACTGAGGGTCCGCCGCAGCCGCCGCGAGCCCCCGGACCGTCGCTAGGCCGAGGAGGGCGCCGCGCGGCGGGTGAGTGTGACTTAGTGGCCTTACCGGGTGCGGGGCCGCTACCCACAAGCCCCTGCGGTGTGCCTCAGTCCCTTCCCCGCGGCCGGATCCCCTTCCCGCGCCACTGCCATAGCACCTTTTTGCACCCCTTATCCAGAGTTCTCTGGTCACTTAGGCCCTTTTCCCATAGTCGCCCTCCTCTTCAGCGGTCACTTCCCCACAGGCCCTTGCGGTGTGTTGCCTTTTTTTCCTTGCCTCCACCGACCCTTACCCATAATTCATTTCGCCTGTGGGGCCCACATTTATTCCTCACAACTCCCTGGCTTGAGGTTTGCTACTTTTGATCCCCTTCCTTGATCGGAGACTTCCTGCGACCCTCGCCCCATAACCTGTTATCCAAGGTATGGGACCACCAGCCGCCACTGCCTTGGACCTCCTTTCTCAGGATCCTTGATGCCCCCACAAGCCCCCAGGGACCCTCAGCCCCGCAGTTCCTTGCTCAGGACTCTGAGACTTCACTACTCAGAAACGCTTTTTCAGTCTTTATTTCCGTTATCGGCTTCAGTCCTCCCTCCAAAACCTGCTTTCTCATTCAGATTTATTCCTTTCCCTTGTGGCTTAGGAGCACTCTGTGCCCCTACAGAACTTGTTCTGATACTGAGATTTTGCCCCTATTTCCCTCTTTTCTTGGAAGTCAAGGGATTATAGGGGCCTTATCTCTCCCAGCCCACCCTCATATAATGTGGTCCTGCTTCTGCTCTCAGACTTGGCAAGATGACGCAGTTCCTGCCACCCAACCTTCTGGCTCTCTTTGCTCCCCGTGACCCCATCCCATACCTGCCACCCCTGGAGAAACTGCCACATGAAAAACACCACAATCAACCTTACTGTGGCATTGCGCCATACATCCGAGAGTTTGAGGTGAGTTCACTCAGCAGACTTGGGCTGGGATGGGTTCTGGGGTCCGTGGGGCTGGATTGGGGAGTCCAGTCTCTGGCCAGTTTTCCAGCTGTGTGATTTAGGCAGGTGACTTTTATGCTCAGTTTCCCTGTCTTGATTGGGATGGATAATGCATCCCTTGTTGGTTTTTGTGGAAGTTCCGTAACTACCAGTTGAGGATTCAGGCTCTCGAGTTAGGTAGACCTTGGCGCACCATTTAGCATCTGTGTGACCTTGGGCAAGTGGTGCATCCTCTTAGTGCTTTGATCGCTTCATCTATAGCAAGGGGATATTAGTATCTTCGCTGTAATATTGACGGAGAATTAACTGGAAATTTTATGTCATGGAGTTTGATCCTAAGCAGTCAGCAAATGTCAATGTTTATTATTATATTTATCATTTTTGTCACAGGGTGATATTTGTAAAGGGTTAGCACCAGGTGATGGGCTGCTTAAGACTGTGGGCTTGAGAATTTCAGGATAAACACGAATAAACGATTTGTGCTCTTGGGCCTCAGTTTTTTCATTTGTGAAATTGGGATAACAACTTCCACCTCTTACGGTGTATCAGAGAACACCTGAGAAATGCTGCCAGAAATCAGAAGAAGAAAGTTCTGGCATCGAGTGGGAAAGGGGAGATGGAGGAAGTTGCAGAGCAGAAGTTAGTTGCGCGGTGACAGAAGATCGGCTCTTTAGTGGGATTGCCACCCTCATTGAACTGGTACTTGGAAAATGTTGTTCGCCAGTTAACACTAATTTAATGGCTACAGGCCAGTGGCAGACATGGGTTATGTGCCAGTTACTATTTGATGAAAGCTTGCTGAGGCCTCCAGGAACTGCTCTGGTCCTCAGAGGGTGTTCAGTTGTTTACCTCTGAGCACTGCACTGTCAGCTCCTTTTGCTTCAGGCCTGGTCCCGATTCCTGTTTATGATTGAGGACAAATATGCTGCAGGTTGACTTTCTTGATAAATACAAGAGAGTTTCTTTCATTTTTCTAGTATTTTTAGAGAAAGACTACAAAGTAAAAAATCAAAAATTTTTTGTTAAGTTCAATGGGCATAAAACTCCTCTGTCAGATCGCTGTAGAAGTTTCTGAATACCAGTTCCTGGCTTCTCTACTCCTCTTGTCACAGACCAGTAACAGTTCACAGATAGTATTGGTCCATGGACCGTGCTTTGATCTGCTCCCTGGAACTGTCCATGTTTGTTTGTGCGTGCGTGTGTGTAAACATGCAGGGGAGCGTGGCCAAGATATTTATTATTTCCTGGCTGGGTGTCTCTTGCTGTTTTCCCCTGTCCCTCCCACCCTGTCACCTCTTCTTGTTCCCAGGACCCTCGAGATGCCCCTCCTCCGACTCGAGCAGAAACTCGGGAGGAGCGCATGGAGAGGAAGGTATGTAGTGTCTGCCTTCTGGCCCCACGTCCTTTTTTGCCTCTTTCTTCAGGATGTTCCCTGACATCAGGGCACTTCTGTCTGTATTCAGTTGTCTACCTTTCTCCTGACAGAGACGGGAAAAGATTGAGCGGCGACAGCAGGAAGTCGAGACAGAGCTAAAAATGTGTAAGTCTCTCCTTCCTCCTTTCATCTCTCGTTCAAGCACTCTGTGTTTCTCTCCGCCAGTCCACCCCAGGACTTTAGTTTGGGAAAGCGGGTTGTCAGTTCACTCTTTTAACCCCACCGTTTGCCATGCACTGTATTTGGGTTAGGTATTTAAGCAGGGGAGTGTGGAGTAAGGGTGGGCAGGAAAGGAGCCTGGTACCTTGGGCTGCGTCCTGTAGGAGCCTGCACTTGGAGGCGCTCCCACAGCCCAGCCAGGTCTCACAGGGCAAGGCAGTGAGGTCCCGGCTAGTGAGGCAGTTCTGGCTGCACCTTAGCTCCCTGATCCTCGGACTGCTGATGTTTCATCCCTTCCAAGTACAGGAGGAATTGGAGTTTGGGATAGGGACCTTGTAGCCATTGACCAGACTTCACAAGAGGGTCGCATATCAGTCTCCAATGGCCCTTTCTTGTTAGGGAGAGGGCTTTGTAGTTAGGACTTGGGTTTTCCTCCTATACTTGTGCGTCTATGGTGAATCACTTCACTCAGAACCTTATTCCCTGGAGTGGCCCATTCCTCAAGGAGCTTATGCAAATGCTTCACAACTGAATACCTGGGCATCTAAATGAGAGCTATCTAAGCCCTCACTCTCACTGCCTTCCTGTCTTTTCTTGGACGCCTCAAAGGCATCTCAAACTCAGTGTCCAAACCACAATCAGGATTTCCTCTCCCCAGCAACCTGGTCTTTGGATGTTTCCTTTGCTGGAACCTGGTCATCCAGCTTTGCAAATCATGACCTCAGTCATGACCACCCAGTTTGCTTTTAACAACTTTTTCTTGCTATTTCCCCAGCTTGTCACCAAAACCTATATCTGTCACAAATCTGAGCCCTCTTTCTGTGTCCACCACCCAGGGCCCCTCTAGCCTGGACACGCAGTCTAATGTCTAATGGGGTTTACCTGCATCTCTGTCCCCACCAGGTTCTGGAGGGCTTTTTTTGTTTTTTTTTTTTAATCTGTGCTGCACAGCCTGTGGGATCTTAGTTCCCTGACCAGGAATCGGACTCGCACCCTCTGCATTGGAAGTGCAAAGTCTTCACCACTGGACTGCCAGGGAAGTTCCCTCTGTGGGGCTTTTTAAAATACAACTCTGATTGTACCTTTCTCTGCTGACACCCTTTTGGTGGGGGAGGGCGCACTGCGCGACCTGCAGAATCCTAGTTCCCTAACCAGGGATTGAACCCGGGCCCTCGGCAGTGAAAGCGCAGAGTCCTAACCTCTGGACCGCCAGGGAATTCCCACACAGCCTCCTTTTGCTTTCAGCAAAAAGACCGGAGTCCCTTCCCTGCCCACTGGGGATGCATTCTGCCCATGCTCCCCTCCTGCTCCAGCCAGCACGGGCCTCTTCCTTCCCAGATGCTCTCCTGTCACCGGGTCTTTGCCTGGGCTCTTCCCTCAGTCTCACATGATACTTGGTTTATATGGAGCTGCTCTTCGTATCTCTGTCAGAGTCACTCCTCAAGGAAGCCTTTCGTGACTTCCTTGCTCTGGTCCGAGTCCCCATGTACATTGAAAGCCCTGAGTCCTGCTGCAGGTTGGTCACTTCAGTCTGCAGGAAGGATTCACTGGTGAATATCTATCTTACATTGGTTCATAGTTGCTCCAGGAAGGCAGGGTTTGGATGGAATTTGCTCACCATTGTGGCCCCAGCTCCTGTAGGACCTGGCTCACAGAACTGTTGGCAGCAGGTAACTTGGGGAACCTTTCAGCTCTGCTGCTGGGGCACGCACCTTGTAGTCTGACCCACATGAGTTGTTTGTTTGTTTTAATCTTTACTGGAGTATAATTGCTTTACAATGTTGTGTTAGTTTCTGTTGTAGAACAAAGTGAATCAATTATAAGTATACATATATCCCCGTATCCTCTCCCTCTTGAACCTCCCTCCCACCCTCCCTGTCCCACCCCTCTAGGTGGTCACAAAGCACCGAGCTGATCTCCCTCGCTGTGCAGCAGCTTCCCACTAGCCATCCATTTTACATTTGGTAGTGTGTATATGTCCATGCCACTCTCTCAGTTTGTCCCAGCTGCCCCTTCCCCGCCCCCCCGACCCGTGTCCTCAAGTCCGTTCTCTACGTCTGCATCTTTATTCCTGCCCTGCCGCTAGGTTCATCAATACGGTTTTTTTCTTAGATTCCGTATATGTGCGTTAGCATACGCTCTTTGTTTTTCTCTTTCTGACTTACTTCACTTTGTATGACAGGCTCTAGGTCCATCCACCTCATTACAAATAACTCAGTTTTGTTCCTTTTTATGGCTGAGTAATACTCTATTGTATATATGTGCCACATCTTCTTTATCTGTTCATCTCTGACCCACATGAGTTTTAACCCCACCTCTGCCACTTACAGCTGTGTGGCCTTGGATAAGTCACTTCTCCTGTTGGAAATTGTTTTTCACACTTTAAAACGGGGATCCTGGCATGTTAAACAATACTGAGGATGCAGCCAGTCAAATTTAGAATGTGGGAAATTGTATAGGACAAACATGTGATCCAGTTTCTTTAACAAAAGTTAAAAGGGTGGCAGGGGGCAGGGAGTGAACCAAATGGATTAAACAGTCAAAAGGCACCTCAACCAAATGGTAAGTGTGGAGCTTGTTTGGATCCTGATTTAAATGAGCCAACTGTAAAAATCCAGTTTTGAAACAGTCAAGGACATTTGAACACTGGGTCTTAGTGAAGTTAAGGAATTAACGTTGAAGTTAAGGAAATAACGCTTTTTTAGTCTTTATTAGCAACTACAGTGGTATATCCGGGGTTTGACTTAAAATCCTGGTGGGGTTAGAGATGTAACAAGTGTAGCCACGTGGTGATAGTTGAAGCTGGTTCAGAGGGGTTCGTTACACTGTTCTCTATTTCCTTAAGTGTTTGAACTTCCCTGTGAAAAAAAAGGAAAAGGAAAGGATGGGTCAAGTATAGTAGGTTTTCTCTGCCCCGAGAGCCTCCATCCCCAAGTACAGAAACTTGCTGTGCCTTGTCACAGTTAACAGCTACCATTCAAGGGGGCCTTGCTCCTTGCTGAACACTTGATGTATAGAATATGTCATGATTTTGACTTACAGCTTCCAAGTGCAGCAGGGGTTATTACTCCTGCTTTTAAGACAGAAGATGGAGGTTTGTGGAGGCCGGGTATGTTTAGCAAGAGCAAGAGTTCTGAGATACTTTCTTCACCATCTCAAAGCCTAATGAGTTTTCTCAGCTCCACAGTCTAGTCCTTTGAGCCCCTGCTCTGGGCTGCTACCTACATAATCCCTTTAACCAAGGATTTCCCAAGGGCAGAGTTGCCAGCGGAGTGGAGTGGAGTGAGGGTGTGTGCCTGTTGACTGGTGAACTGCTCATCAACTTCAGTTCATCGTCACCCTCTTTTAGCTCAGATACGTGGGTACTATTGGCTCAGCTGCACTAGCTTTTACATTTGGTCACACTCCTGGGCCTCTTGGTTAAGCAGAAACTACAGAGACTCGTTTGGTGTGCCCGGGGTGGTTTCCCCTTTTGTCTGCCGGGCTTCTCCGGGCTGCCCATCAGGGAGCTCAGCGCTCTGCGGTCTGGCCTTCGTCCACTCCCCCAGGCAGTGATCGGGGTCCCACTGCACTGCTCCTGCTGTACCTGTTAGACCACCTGCTGCCTGGTGGTGTGAGGTTTATTTCCTGTTAAATACAACTTCAGGTCAAATGTTATCTCAGTGAGGCCTTTCCTGACCTTCCCGTTAAAATTCTTCTCCCCATCTGCTATTACCGGATAGAACTAGATGGTTGCCTTATTTACCTTGTTTACTTTCAGCCTCCCTCCAGTAACAGATGAGCTCCAAGAAGGCAGGCATCTTTTTTGTCTTTGTTGAGTCCCCAGCATCTACGGGAGTTTCAGGCACAAAGTGCTTAATAGATATCTGTTGGGTGAATGGATGCAGATTGAGACATTTGGGCACAGAAAATTACAACCCAAAGGGATGAGGTTTGGTGAGGAAGTGAGGGGCAGGCACAAAGACGGACTTGTTTTCAAAGGCTACCATCAGTTTCCAGGTAGTCATTCCCTTAAATTTGAGTTCAGTCTTCTGTTTTCCAAGAAATTCCCTAAAGTCATCCTGAACTTAGTTTATGTCTGCAGCCAACCTCTCTCATGAGAAACAGATCTGTGACCTTTAATTGTCTGGCTTCTCTGAGAAGCTAACACGCAGGGTTCAGCCTGGGGCCTGGGCTGTGAGGTCAGGCTGGGGTGTAAAGCTGAGCTTGGCCTCTGCTGTCTGACACTTCTCCTCTTCCATGCCTCAGGGGCTGGTTGTATTTCCATTTGCAAAATGGTGGTAAATAAGTCTCAGCCTCCAGCAGTGTCTGAGCCTAATTATGTGTTCAGTAAATTATTAACGTTATTCCTTTTCTCACATTCTCATAGAATATGGCAAGTTCTAAAGAAAGTAGCACTGTATTATAGAAGAACCGCCTCCACTGGCAATGGGCAGGGTGCCTTTGGGGCCCTGGCAGGAGTCAAGAGCCATTGTGTGTGCTGGGGCCACCATACTTGGTGAAAAAGACTTCTTTCTTCCCAGGCCTGACCCATCAGAATCACCTATGGAGTTGGTTTTGTAATAAGAGTCTGGTTTCTGTCTGTGGATATGATTATTCCTCAGTGGTCTGGCGGTAGTAAGGCTGGGAATAAGAATCTGACCCGCCTCTTGTGAGCTCCAGCGCCAGCCGTGGGTTCCTCCCTGAGGCCACAGGGCATAGGGCAGAAAGCAGGGCTTGGCCTCTGCTAGGCTTCCACTCCCAGTCTTAGGGTTGCTTGATCTCAGGTTTCCCCTGGGGCTGCAGTTGCAGGCCCTGCCTGTGGGTGGCACTGTGGCCCTGCAGGTGAGAGAGGAAGCTCAGTACCTGGAGGGATCAGGCTGCTTCTCCAGAGATGCCTCTTTGAGCTTAGTTACACCTGGGAGGGACCTGGGCCTCAGGATACATACGTCTGAAGTGGCAGTTAGGCTGGCCTCCGTCCTGTCAGCTTGAAGTCAGTCTTACCCCCTCCCTTCGTCAGCCTAAATCAGCCACTTAGATGAAGGCTGCTGTGCTTCGGAGAAACCAGGGCTCAAAGGGACATGCCCAAGGTGGCCAGGTGACCAAAAGTTCTGGGTCTCTGCCCGTCAGTCTGTTTCTGTCTTGCTCTACGATACTGTTGGCACCTTCTACTTAGAAATTCTTTTTTTTCCTGCACAGGGGACCCTCACAATGATCCCAATGCTCAGGGTGATGCCTTCAAGACTCTCTTTGTGGCTAGAGTGGTGAGTCCCCAGCTCCCAATCCCTGGAGCCCCAGAGGAGTCTGGAACCCTGGACTGCTGAGAGCTTGGGTGTGGGCAGTAGACTAGGTCCCGGGGATGTTCTGAGGGCTTCTCCCACTTAACTTCATTTCTGTCTACTTGTAGAACTATGACACGACAGAATCCAAGCTCCGGAGAGAGTTTGAGGTGTACGGACCCATCAAAAGAGTGAGTGGACTGGGGCGCGGGGAGTTTGAGTTGGACGTGTGTGGAGGGAGGGAGGAGGCTGGCTCCCAGCCCTGAGGGTGTATTGCCTCATTTCTGGCTTCGGAGTCCATGGCCTGGGTTTCTATCCTGACTGCGGTTCCATGCGGTAGACTTGGGACAGCAGAAGGACAGCAAAGAGGTAGTGACTACTTGCTGCTGATTTAGAGCACAGGTCGGCAAACTACAAAGTTGGGTTTTGTAAATAAAGTTTTGTTGGTATCCAGCCAGGCCCATTTGTTTACTGTTGTTTGCGGCTGCTATTGCCGTAAGGCGGAGTGGGTCGGGCAGAAAGAGACCGTATGGCCCTCAGAGCTGGAAATACCTGCTGTCTTCTCTATACCTTTATAGAAAATGTATGTTGATTCTTGTTTTAGAACAAGACTTCATGTTTAACTTACATTTCTTCATTTAATTTAAATGTTCTGGGCTGTAGCAAGGGCTTGAGGCCATTGTGCGCATAAACTGCGAAGCCCAGGGCCATTAGAGCAGCAGTCACTCTGGGTCCTTGAAGGGACGGAGAGAGGGTCTGAGGTGTCTGTCGCTGGCATCACCCAGCCCAGGGCCTGGCATACGGGCTGTGTGATTGAGAGGGTGGGATTTCTGTGTGTCAGAGCTGACCTCTGCCCCCCAGATACATATGGTCTACAGTAAGCGGTCAGGAAAGCCCCGGGGCTATGCCTTCATCGAGTACGAACACGAGCGAGACATGCATTGTGAGTACCTCCCACCTGTGCCCTGCCCTCTGACCCTCTCTCTTCTCTGCTGCCCCAGCCCCTTCCCGTCGTCTGTCCCTGCCCCCCTCCCTGCCAAACCTGACATTAGCAATGTCTCTCTCCTCCTCCCTCTGTTTCTGATATATCTTTTTTTTTTTTATATACGTGTTTTTTTAAAAACAAAAACCAAAATCCCCCACAACGTGTGTGTGTGTGTGAACCCGGGGAGGTAAGTGTCACACGTTGAACCTCAGGGGCAAGGAGGGAGCTGGGCGGCGGCTGGGGCTAGCGGGAGGTGGGGGGAGGGGTCGGAGTTTCGGGGAGCCTCTCCCCGTTCCCCCCCCGGAGTTGGGGGCGGCCAGGTTAGAATGAGGCCTGGCCTTTGAACCTGCCCTCTCTTCCCCCAGCTCAGCTGGGGCTGGGCTACCCGACCCTCCGCCTCCCCACCCCGGCCCCCGCCCTGCTCCTCAGCGGGCAGTGGGCTGGTTGGCGTGTTCAGCGCCTGCCCCCACATCTCCAGAGCCCCCTTTGAGGCCGCGGCGGCGTCCACGTGGGCAGGGATGGGTGGGTGGGGGCGGGCAGGGCTGCGGCGTGTCCAGGGGCCGCCGTATTAATTGACTGTTCTTATTGTCACTGCAGCCACCACGCAGCTGGCTTGCAGCTGATGCTTACGCTCCCCTTACAACACCTCAGTGTATGGTTGGTATAAGGGTTTGTATCATGGGTAAGATCATTCAGCACCGCACACCAGCCCAGCTTAGCCAGGCAGCTCAGGAGCAGCGAGGCATCCCTCCTCCCATCCCCAGGCGCCCCCCTCAGCCTCCCCGCACCCAGAGCCCTTTCCTCGTTTGGGTGCCCTTGGTCCCATCTGCCCCCCATCCATCTGCTCTCCAGTAATCCTGCTGATCCCAGGAGGGGAGAGATGAACCCCGACGGGAAAGGCAGTTGGGCTCGACCCAGCCCCCTGACTTACCTGGCTTCATGATGTCAGTGGCAAGGTGGCGGGAATACTGAAGACGGGATGCACGGGGACCAGGGCTCCATGTGGAACCCTTCAGCCCTCCGCTCCCTGCCCCTGCGCCTTCGCGGGGCTGTCACTGTGGTGGCCCTGGAGAATCGTTTTGCTTGCTAGATTCGGGGTGCTCTGCCCCCTTCCTGTCTGCCTTATCATGGTTGAGGCCTCCCGAGAGGCCGTGGAGCCCAGCGGCCCAGCTGCTCTCCGGAGTGCATGGGATTGGGGACTGGGGTGCGGGAGGGTTCGAGTGACAGGCCGTAAGCAGCAGAAGGTGGTGTAGATTTTCCTGAAGACCCTTCCACTGTCTAGAGACCTAAGAGAGGGAGAGAGAGTGAAGCCTAGAAATACACACGTCACATGTTTTCTCTGCTGTTACTCCCGGGTTGGGCCTCTTCTGGGGTTTGGGACACAACCAGAGCAGGGTTCCTTCGCTTGACGGTGTTCCCAGCCCTTAACTTCCTTCCCCTACCACCCTCCTCTGGGTTCAGGGGCCAAGCGGCCCCTCCCCCTCGGATCATGGGCAGCACTCCATCTCCTGGACCCCCAAGGCTGTCCCCTTGGGTGCCAGCCTTTGGGCTGAAGCAGGTGGTGGGAGGGAGTGTGGAGTTCGAGGTGGAGGAGTCATTCCACGTGCTGAGAGGGGGTGGGCGTGTGCCTAGTTCAGCATGGACTTTACTGGGGAAAGGTGAAGGTGGACAGGTTTGCCAAGGCCTCCCTAGCCTTCTTTTTAAAATCAAACAAGATAGTCCCACGGCTTTCCAGCTCCCAGACTTGATGTTAACCCTTGTCTCCCCCTCTTTCAAGGCCTCCGTGAGGTTTCTTTGGGGTCCACCACTTCCTCTGCCTGTCTCCAGGTGGTGCAGGAGATGTGGTTCCTCTCCCCCTCCATGGCTCCCTAGAATCCCTTCCCTGTAGCTTTAGCTGACCCCGTGGTGGTGGGTGTGGGGTCTGTGCGCGTGCTCAGGTAAGCTTGGGGGCTCCAGGTAAGCGGTCCCGTGTCCCCCCCCGGGAAGCCCGCCTCCTCGCCAGGCCCCCAGGAGTTGCCGAGCCCCCCCCATCCCGCTCGGTTTGGACACCCGCAAGGCCGGCATCGGTAAATGGCACCTTTTTCTCTTCCTCTGGTTGTTATTTGGGGGGGAGAGGGCTGGGGCGGGGCCGGGTATTGTGGCTGGTTGAGGACGACCCCCTAGGCCAGGGCTGGGGGTGGGAAATAGGGACTTTTTTGGCCTTCCCGACAGCCCCACGTGAGACAGGCCGGGGATCAGGCCTGTCCTTTGCTGTGCCCTGCCCGAGCGCAGGACGTGCCTCTCCCCGCATCTCCCCCTCTACTCCTCACCCTTCCCGAGAGGCTCAGGCTGGGCTTGGCCTCCCGGCGTGTGTTGAGCTGGGGGTGTGGAGTGAGATGGGACAGGGGCTGGGGTTGGGTGGCTGTCATCTCAGGTAAGGCAGGAATTTTCAGTAGCACTGCACATCTCCCGTGCCTCCCTCCACTTGCCCTCTCCCCCGCCTGCTGTAGGGGCCCCTCCAGGCCCCCGGGAGCACCATAACCCGCCCTTCTGCTCCCTGCCATCTCCTAAAGATTTCTCCCACCCCCTTCTGGTTCATTTTCTGTTCTGATGTCTGTTCCCCCCACGCTCACCCTCCCCCCAAAAAAAACACAGAAAAAGGAAACCGGTGTGAACTGGGGTGCAGAGCGGCCCGGCTGGGCCTCCTCCCCCAGCATGATGTTTTAGGGTGCATGCCTGGGGTTGTGGAGGAACCCTCCCCCACAGCAGAGTCCAGCCTTGAGTTAACCTCCAGTTTCTTTGCAGCGACTTTGGCCACCTTGGCGGGAGGGGGCTGCTCTGTCGAGTCGGAGTAGGAATGGCCTGGGAGCCCAGGGGGGTGGTTAGGGTCAGGATGGTGCCTGGGAGTGGTCTCGCCCCCCCAATAGTGATTGGGGGTTGGTAAGGAAGCAGGTGCCGAGATGGAGCAGGCCCCTCCTGGTTTGCGAGAGGGTTGGTCTGGCTGTCGGTTGCCTGGCTGTCTGGTGGGCATGTGTGTCTGTGTGTGCGCGTGTGTAAGTGTGTGGATGGGGACACGGCCGGGGGGTGGGGATGCCACAGAGCTGTGCTTTAGCCTGACTAGAGGACCCTCTGGGGACTCCTCCCCCTTCCCCTCCCCCTCCCCACATCTGTTGCAGCCGCTTACAAGCACGCAGACGGCAAGAAGATTGATGGCAGGAGAGTCCTTGTGGACGTGGAGAGGGGCCGCACGGTGAAGGGCTGGAGGCCCCGGCGGCTAGGTGAGCACATCCTGCACAGGCTGGGCTCGGTGTCCTGCTGGTTGCTTTCTCACCTCTCTTTTCTGTACCCTCTGCTGCTTTCTGTCTTCTCTTCCTCTCCCAGCTGCTCACATGCTCTCTCCCTCTCTCTAGCTCAGCCTTTCTCGTCACCATCTTTCTCCTGGTCTGGTTTCTTACTCTGGGTTACTAGTTAGGAGCAAGAGTACTGTGGTTGAGAAGCCAGTCTGCGATCAGATTCCAGCTTACGTACTTCCTGGCTGGTGGATCTTCCCTTCCTCCTGCCTCATTTTCCTCATCCTGGAAAGTGGGAATAACGGCAAGAGTTAGTGAGCTCAGCATCTCACATAGCCAGCTTGGCAAGCGGCGTACAGTCGGGCTTGTGAAAGTCACTCTCTCGTCCACTTACCCTTTGCTCCTGCTCGTTCGTTCATTCATTCATTGATTCAGCAAACGCCAGTTTGGTCCCCAGCTGTGTACCAGGCTTCTAGTCAAGAGCAAGACATACATAGATGGTCTCTGCCCTCAGAGCCTCCTGCATTCCGTCCCCCCCACTCTCTGTCTCTAATTTGTCAGTCGCCATCAGTCAAGGTCAGTTTGGTAGCAAGCACCAGAAATACATTTGAGCTTCCTAAAGCATAAAGGGGACTTGTTGATACAGAATCCCAGTGTCTTGGAGCCCAGAGACAGGCGATGCCTGTGGGCCTCAAGAGGACCTGGAAGCCGAACCTGAACGGTCAGGAGCCGCCTTTGGCACCTCTGCAGCTTGCTTCTGCCTTGTTCGCTGTTCGTGTGGACTGTTCCCTTCTGTGTCTCTCCGCACTGGCCCAGTGTGGCATTCCACAGTCCAGTCCTTGATGAGTCTCTCTACGTTTTGGGGCGGGTGGATCTAAGTGGCTCAGCATTGGACCTGGACCTGGGGCTGAGGTCCTGCCATCCAAACATGGCTATTGAGGGCCAACTCCTATGAGGGTGAGTGACACAGTTGTCAGAGAAAATGATCTTCCCTGTGCAGACACCCCCGGTGGCTCCAGGACCCTCTGCTCTTATTTCTGTCTCCCAGCCCGCTGTCGTGGTGCTTGACTTGCCTTTGTTGAGTAGACCACACACTCAGCCTGCTGAGTCTCTGAGCTTAACAGATGGGTTCTTATCTCACTGGTTTCTCTGGGGTGGAGTGAGTCCTTCAGAGTCTGCTGCTTCCGACTTTCTGATGGTGACACCTGGTGCATCTTGACCCAGTGCATTGCTACGTGCAAAAAAATACATTTAACCCAAACAGAAGTGTTATGAAACTATCTTTTCTACAGGCAGTGTATACTAGTATTTTATATTCTGTTGCTTTATTATTATTATTTTTAATATATTGGTTGCTACCAATCACATTTAATGATGTGATCCATTGCTGGGTTGTGACCTGAAAATTGAAAACACTAGTCTCTTCTGCCCCATACCTGTGATATTCCAGAAGCCTGGTCGGTTGCTTGTCCCTATTTGAATGTCTTTGATATCCAGGCCGCCTCTTTTCCTTTTTCACCCTCGTTGCTGAAAGTCATTCCTTATATGGAACCCCAGCCCACCTCACTGAAGCTTCCTTCCAGGCAGTGTGGGGCAGAAGCGTGCATGAGAGGGCAGCTTCCTGGGTCTCAGCTCTGCCCTTCCTTGCAGAGTCACCCCGGGCAGGTGGCTTTATCTGAGATTGTTTCCCCGTCTGAATAAGGAGACCGTCCACTACTCCTTACAGCTGTTCAGTCATTTGACTGCTGCACATACGATTTTATATCCTGGATGCTGTACCACGTCCAGTTACAGCGAGCAGAGCCAGACATCGTCCTGACTTTGATGGTGCGTTACAGGCTGGTGGGAGAGGCAGCTGTTAACTCACACATGTCCATGTAAAATCGGAAATTCCACCTGAAGTTCTGAGAAGGAAATGTATGTGAGTCGTGGAGAACAGCTTCATCTGGTAGGTCAGGGCAGGCTTGCTGAGGAAGCGTTGTTTGGGTTAATGTGCGAAGGGGTAAGTAGCAGTTAACTAGACAAGGGAAATGAGATTCCAGGTAAAGAGGTGAATGATCCCCAAAACTGGGGCAGGAAGGCAATGGAGACCATGAGGAGATCTGGGACGTGGAGAGCCAGGGCGCCTTGCTCTAAAGGCAGGAAGGAGCCAGCCATCTGACGGACGTTGCTTTAGGCTGTAGGGAGCCATTGGTGGCTTTGGAGCAGATCACGTTTTCAGTTAGACCATTGCCGTGCCTGAGGGTGAGGGTGAGGATGACTGGAAGACAGGATTTGCCAGGAGGCTGTGCGCGTCTGTAGTGGTGAAGATGGTGAGCTTTGGAGTCAGTTACAGGAGCTCCCAGCTCGCGCTGTGGAAGTCCTCTGATCTCTGAAGAGCGTGCGTGTTGTGTTAGAGAAGTGCGGCAGAAGGTCCTCAGGCACCTGGCCCCGTAGGCGCCGGCAGAGGTGCTTGGTGGCCTTTGCCGCGCCCCTTGCTGCCCCTCGCTCGCCCTGCTGTGGGCCCCGCCCGGACTAACCCGCTGTGGCCTGCCCCCGCCCCCAGGAGGTGGCCTAGGCGGAACCCGGAGAGGTGGCGCTGACGTCAACATCCGGCACTCCGGCCGGGACGACACCTCCCGCTACGATGAGAGGTGAGATTGGGCAGCCGGTGTCCTGGGACGGGGGCGGTCAGTGGGGGAGCCCTGCCGCAAACCTCTGCCCACCTCATCCAGGCCCGGCCCCTCCCCGCTTCCCCACAGGGACCGGGACCGGGACCGCGAGCGGGAGCGCAGGGAGCGGAGCCGCGAGCGAGACAAGGAGCGAGAACGACGACGCTCCCGCTCTCGGGACCGGCGGCGGCGCTCGCGGAGTCGTGACAAGGAGGAGCGGCGGCGCTCCAGGGAGCGGAGCAAGGACAAGGACCGGGATCGGAAGCGGCGCAGCAGCCGGAGCCGTGAGCGGGCGCGGCGGGAGCGGGAACGCAAGGAGGAGCTGCGAGGCAGCGGAGGTGGCGGCGACATGGCAGAGCCCTCCGAGGCCGGCGACGCGCCTCCTGATGATGGGCCTCCCGGGGAGCTGGGTCCCGACGGCCCCGATGGCCCAGAGGAGAAGGGCCGGGATCGGGATCGGGAGCGCCGTCGGAGCCACCGGAGCGACCGGGAGCGGCGCCGGGACCGCGATCGCGAGCGCGATCGGGAGCACAAGCGAGGGGAGCGGGGTGGTGAACGGGGCAGGGATGAGGCTCGAGGTGGGGCGGGTGGCGGTGGGCAGGACAACGGGCTGGAGGGCCTGGGCAGCGACGGCCGAGACATGTACATGGAGTCCGAGGGAGGTGACGGGTACCTTGCTCCAGAGAACGGGTATTTGATGGAGGCTGCGCCAGAGTGAAGAGAGCCTCCCACCAGTTGATTGGACGTGTTCCTACCCTCCCTGTTGCTGTCATCCTCTCCCCAAACGTTCTTGGTCACCACTTAAGTTTGCCAGCCAAGGGTAGGAGTCTCCTTATTTGTTCTGGTGTCTTGGATTTAAAAATAAAATTAATTTCTTGTTGATAATGGGCATTTGGTTTTTTCACTGCTCTTACTTTCTTACCCAGAAGAGGGTCACCTTCTGCCTTTTGATAGCCCTGCTTTGGTTGGTTTTCACTTGAGCTTTATGACCTAAGGCTGCGGCTAGCCCCGGTACACCAGAGCTGTTTCAGATGGGGTAAGGAAGCCCTCCCTAAGGGTCCTTGATCCCTTTGTATCTTTCCTTTTTTACGTCTCTCCCACGCATTCCTCGTGGGGCTGTTCATACCCCTGTCTTGGTGCGGGGATGGGGCTTAGGCATTAGAATACTCAGTGGAAGCTACAGCTGTGTGTGAAAGGGAAGCTGTCAGTCTGAGTTGGGGAGCAGGAAGAAGGGTGAGGAAATGAAACATGAGAGCAATGTACAAAAGACAAAACATTCTATAATACCATATACAGAAATAAACTCAAAATGGATTAAAGACCTAAAGGTAAGACCGGATACTACAAAACTCCTAGAGGAAAACAGAACACACTTTGCCATAAATCGCATTGAAATTTTTTTGGTTCTGACTCCTAGAGTAATAGAAACAAAAGCAAGAATGAACAATTGGAACCTAATGAAAAGCTTTTACACAGCAAAGGAAAGAAACAAAATGAAAAGACAACCTATGGAATGGGAGAAAATATTTGCAAATGATGTGACTGACAAGGGATTAATTTCCAAAATATACAAACAGCTCATACAGCTCAATATAAAAAATACAAACCCAGTCAAAAACGGGCAGAAGATCAAAATAGACATTTCTCCAAAGAAGACAGAGATGGCCAACAGACCGGTAAAGATGCTCAACATCACATTGCTAATTTAGAGAAATGCAAGTCAACCACAATGAGAGATCACCTCACACCAGTCAGAATGGCCATCACCAAAAGTCTACAAATAAATGCTGGAGAGGGTGTGGAGCAAGGGGAAGCCTCCCACACTGTTGGTGGGAATGTAAATTGGTGAAGCCACTATGGAGAACCGTATGGAGGTTCCTTAAAAAATAAAATAGAGTCACCACATGATCCAGCAATCCCTGGGCATATATCTGGAGAAAACTCTAACTTGGAAAGACACATGTACCCCAATGTTCATAGGACTATTTACAATAGCTGAGGGAATTCCTTGGCGGTCCAGTGGTTAGGACTCTGCGCTTCCACTACAAGGAGCATGGGTTTGATCCCTGGTTGGGGAGATCCTGCTTGCTGCATGTCAGGGAGCTAAGATCACAAGCCTTGGGGCCAAAAAAACCAATAAAGACTTCAAAAATGGTCCATGTCAAAACAAAACAAAAAAAGTCTATATATTCCATGGAATATTATTATTCAGCCATAAAAAAGGAATGAAATAATGCCGTTTGCAGCAACATGGATGGACCTAGAGATGATCATACTAAGTGAAGTAAATCAGAAAGAGGAAGATAGATAGCATTATGATAACGCTTATATGTGGGATTTTAAAAAATGATACAAATGAACTTATGTACAAAACAGACTCACAGACATAGAGAACTTTTCAATGGGGAAAGGGGGAGGGATAAATTAGGAATTCGGGATTAACAGATACTACTATACAGAAAATAAACAACAAGGACCTACTGCATAACTCAGGGAACTATATTCAGTATCTTGTAATAACCTATAATGGAGGGACTTCCCCGGTAGCGCAGTGGTTAAGAAGCCACCTGCCAATGCAGGGGACAAGGGTTTGAGCCCTGATCCGGGAAGATCCCACATGCCGCGGAGCAACTAAGCCTGTGCGCCACAACTACTGAGCCTGTGCTCTAGAGCCCGCGAGCCACAACTACTGAGCTGGCGTGCCACAACTACCGAAGCCCGCATGCCTAGAGCCCGTGCTCCGCAGCAAGAGAGGCCACTGCAACGAGAAGCCCACGCACCACAACGAAGCGTAGCCCCTGCTCGCCACAACTAGAGAAAGCCCGGGCGCAGCAACAAAGACCCAATGCAGCCAAAAATAAATTAATAAATTTTTTTAAAAAAAGATAGAAACAGACCCAGACTTGATTCCAATGTTGGAATTATCAGAGACTGAAATAACTATGTTCCCAAAGGAAAAGATGGAGAATTTGAAGAGATCTTTAGGGGACTTCCCTGGTGGTCCACTGGGTAAGACTCCACACTCCCAGTGCAGGGGGCCCAGGTTCGATCCCTGGTCAGGGAAGTAAAACCCGCGTGCCGCTACTAAGAGTCCACATGCCACAACTAAGAAGCCAACAAAGATCCCACATGCTGCAACTAAGACCTGGCAAAGCCAAAATCAATCAATCAATATTTTCAAAAAAATTTTAAAAAGAGATCTTTAAATTAAAAATTTTAAAGTTTAACAGGAATTGTTAAAAAATAATCGAATGGAAATTTTAGAACTGGAAAACAGCAACTGAAATTAACTAGTAGTTGCCTTTGGTAGTTGATTAGATACTAGACGTGCTAAGGGAAAAAAAGAGGAACTTTCCTTTTTTTTTTTTTTTTTTTGCGGTACGCGGGCCTCTCACTATTGCAGCCTCTCCCATTGCGGAGCACAGGCTCCAGACGTGCAGGCTCAGTGGCCATGGCTCACAGGCCTAGCCGCTCCGCGGCATGTGGGATCTTCCCGGACCGGGGCACAAACCCGTGTCCCCTGCATCGGCAGGCGGACTCTCAACCACTGCGCCACCAGGGAAGCCCTAGAGGAACTTTCCTGATAGAGAAGTCTCACAATCTTTTCTTTTTTTTTCTTTTTGCCTGCACCGCACAGCTTGTGGAATGTCAGTTCCCTGACCAGGGATCAAACCCGTGCCACCTGCAATGGAAGCATGGAGCCCTAACCACTGGACAGCCAGGGAATTCGCTCCACAATCTTTTTAGGAAGTTAACTGAGGATATACTTTACCAAAATGAGAGATTTAAAAGAGAGGTTCCAGTTCAGCAGAGCAGTGGAGGGAAATCCCAGGATGGCAGTTTCTAGAGAGCATTTGGTCCAGATTGGGGTCAGAGGATTGAAGTTTCCAAGGAGCTTCGGAATAAAAAGATTCAGTAATATACCTTGTGATGGAGAGTTTGAAATAAATTAAGAATGTGATGAAGGGGCTTCCCTGGTGGCACAGTGGTTAAGAATCCGCCTGCCAATGCAGGGGACACGGGTTCGAGCCCTGGTCCGGGAAGATCCCACATGCCACGGAGCAACAAAGCCCATGTGCCACAACTACTAAGCCTGTGCTCTAGACCCTGTGCTTTGCAACAAGAGAAGCCACTGCAATGAGAAGCCTGCGCACCTCAACAAAGAGTAGCTCCTGCTCGCCACAACTAGAGGAAGCCTGCGCGCAGCAACAAGACCCAAAACAGCCAAAAATAAATAAATTAATTTTTTTTAAGTGTGATGAAGGAAACAAAAGTAGATAGACATTACAGAAAAGAACAGAAGCTGTTAAAGAAAGGAAATGTAATCACAGGACAACATTTGAGCTCTACAGCCAACACTAAGTACTTAGACATAAGGTGAGTGCTTTATTGATTGACCTAAAAACTGGTACCATAAAGCTACCATGGGAAGAGAGGGGAAAGGTTGTAAGAGCAGAAAATCAATGTGTAATATATTGCTAACATCTAAAATTGAAAAATTGAGAAATGTATGTTACTTAGCTACAGAAGCAACTAGCTGATGAAACATCTATACCTTGTTGCCTCTTGCAGTGGGGAGAGTTAGGACAGGGACAGGGGCTGGTGCTTTTCATTATTCGTCCTTCTGTATTATTTGATTTTGTTTTTAACTCTGTAACTATGTTATTTTTTTTGTTAAGAGAAATATATTAGGAAGGAGAGAGGGATAGACAAACCTACTCTAGTCCTCTCACTTTGCAAAAGCCCTTTTCTGGACTCCATCCCACTAATGGTGAAGTTAACTGAGGATATACTTTACCCATCCAGCTGATGGTATAAAGCAACAACCAGACTTCTCCAGCCTTGTCTACATCTACGTTTCTTTAGAGCATCTGATACCACTGCCTACTTCTTTCTTCAGAAACACTCTCTTCTCAGGACTTCCCTGGTGGTCCAGTGGTAAAGAATCCGCCTTCCAGTGCAGGGGATGTGGGTTCGATCACTGGTCAGGGAACTAAGATCCCACATGCCACGGGGCAACTAAGCCCACACGTGTCAACTACTGAGCTCGTGCACCTCAGCTAGAGAGCCTGTGCGCCCCAAACTACAGAGCCCACGCACTCTGGAGCCCACAGGCCACAAGTAGAGAGAGAAAACCCACACGCCACAACTAGAGAGAAGCCTGTGCACTGCAACGAAGAGCCTGCGTGCAGCAACTAAGACCCGAGGCAGCCAAAAATGAATAAATAAATAAATAATTAAAAAAAATTCTTATGGTTTCTCCCACCTGGGGTTTCCTCCTACTATTTCTGGCCATTCTTTGTCTTCTTCCTGAACTTTTTTTTTTTTTTTTTTTTGCGGTACGTGGGCCTCTCACTGTTGTGGCCTCTCCCGTTGCGGAGCACAGGCTTCAGACGCGCAGGCCCAGCGGCCATGGCTCACGGGCCCAGCCGCTCCGCGGTATGTGGGATCTTCCCGGACCGGGGCACGAACCTGTATCCCCTGCATCGGCAGGCGGACTCTCAAACACTGCACCACCAGGGAAGCCCTTCTTCCTGAATTTTAAATGTACGAGTTTTGAGGACTCAATTCTAGGTTCTCTTCATTCTATATTCTCTTGCCTCCAGCTTTCTTGTCCATGCTTATGGCTTTATTTACCACCTTCGCCCAAATTCTCAAAACTGCTTGCAGACCTTGGATACTGCACGGGCTCCTCAAAGTCAGAATATCCACTATCCCTCCGCCAGCATAGACCATCATAGCAAAAGGCCTCACAAGCACCTTAATATCCCCTTCCCCTCCACCTCCCAGTCCTCATATACAGTTAAGACACGTCCAAACATTTCTAAATCTGTCCACTTATCGTCCATGCCTCTGCGCTGGTCTAAGCCATCATGGGGTTACTGGGATAGCCTCCTGATCTGCCCCATGCTTCCGCTCTTCCTCGCATCCAATCCAGTCTCCACACAGTGTCCACAGTAATCTTAAAATACACATCTGAAAAAAAAAATACACATTTGAATATCACATTTTACTCTTAGGAGTTACCATGAAGTCCAAAGTCCTCAGCGTGAGTATGCCAACACACAAGGCTGTGCATCAGCTGTATCCTGCCAACTTTTCACCTTCATCATAAACCACTCCAATCCTTACGCTGTTATCCAGCCACGTGGGCTCTTTCTGTCTGGAAAGTGACCCACGCCCCACCTCTTGATGATCTTACCTCCAAGGGCTCTATGTCAGTGTCCTTCGTAGATCATCACCTCCCCACTCCCAATTCTGATCACAGCCATAGTTGCTTGTCTACCCTGCCCCCCCGCCCACCCATAGACTAAGCTCCGGGAGGGCAGTGGGCTTATCTGCCCAGCTCACCATCGTGTCCATGATCTTGGGCCCAGATGTTTAACATAGTTTGTCCAATGAATGTGGGAAAAAGGGACAGACAGGAGACAGGTGTGGCGAGCAGGACAGATGAGATGTCAGGCGGTGCAGACAGACAGAGGCTGCAGTAGGAGAGGTCACAAACCCAACCAACAGACCGATGGGGTCTGAGGGCAGGGCAGCGAGATCCGAGCGGTTGCAGATGGGACGGTGCGCTCGCTGGGCCTCGCCTCCGCAGGAGGCGTTCGTCTCTGGGGCGTGGCCTCGCGCAGCCCCGCCCTCCTCGCCGGCGACCGCCAGGCGGGTGCCTCGCAGCGGCGGCGCCGACATGGCTGCTCTGGTGGAGCCACTGGGGCTGGAGCGGGGTAAGCGCGCCAGGGGCCCCTGCCCACCCAGCCCCGGCCTGCGTCCCGGAGCCCGGTCCCCTGCCCCTCCCCCGGCAAAGCCCGGGCGGGTGGGCGGGCCCGGCGGGGGTGGGCGGGGCGCCGAGAGTCGGGCAGTCGGTGGGTGTGGGAGGGTCCGTGGGCGAGCGGGCCAGAGAGGGGGCGCCCGCTGCACACCCCTGCCTGGGTGTGTATGGGGATCCTGAGGACGCAGGGCGCCCGACTGGCCGCAGTCTCTGCCACGGGCGACTCTGCGGGTGTCCGACTGGGACTCTGCTGTCCTTCCCGGGGTCTGCGCTCGCCCTTACTTGGTCTCTGGCCGCATCTCTCCGTCCTTCTCTGCGTCTTCACGTCTCTGACACTTGTGTGTCTGTGCGCCCCGCCCCCGCTCCGCAGACGTGTCCCGGGCGGTGGAGCTCCTCGAGCGGCTCCAGCGCAGCGGGGAGCTGCCCCCGCAGAAGTTGCAGGCCCTCCAGCGAGTCCTGCAGAGCCGCTTCTGCTCTGCCATCCGGGAGGTGAGAGCAACGCGGCGCCGAGCCCAATCGGGCGGCCCTGATCCTCTTCCTGGTCGCCCCGAGCCCAGGGACTACGCCTCCCAGCAGCTACCGGGGCGGCCCTCCTTGGGTTGCCCGCGCTTCAACTCAGTGGTTCTTTGGGAGCTGTAGTTTCCGCGGCCTCCAGGTTGCGGGGGCGGGGCGGATCCTTGGGTGGGAGGGTCTGGGGGCCTGGACTACTGAGTTGAAGGGAGGAGGGGTCTGGCGGTTCCTTGATGCTGCTGCGTCCTCACCAGGTGTATGAGCAACTCTATGACACGCTGGACATCACCGGCAGTGCTGAGATCCGGGCCCACGCCACAGCCAAGGTAGGCGCCCCCCAGCCCATTGCTCATGGTATCCACTGAATCGCATGGTCTAGCTCAATATCTATCTAATGTCAGTCATTCA
This sequence comes from Globicephala melas, assembly GCF_963455315.2. Lineage (NCBI taxonomy): Eukaryota > Metazoa > Chordata > Mammalia > Artiodactyla > Delphinidae > Globicephala > Globicephala melas. Next base: position 7,288,389 of record NC_083332.1, on the reverse strand, counting down.
TTCCTGTATCCTCCTTCATGATTTTTGCCATATCTATGTACCACCCTTGCTATGATTTATTTATAATGTATTTTAAATAATCTTACATTTTTAGTTTGTGTCATATAAAGACATCTTTAGCAAAAAAAAAAAAAAAAAGACATTTTTAGCAACTACAAATGGAAACTAGTACCGAATGCCTGACTAGAAGATAACCAATGAAAACAGTGAACTAGCTTTAGTAAACACTGTAATCTTATTAAACTACAGTTAGATGCTATTTCTTGCTGCTTGCTGGAGGCTCTCAGCTCTGTCCAGGCCTTGTTTCCCTCTGTTAAAAAGCGATATTGACAAGTGTTGAGTATTCAAGACGCACGCACACCAAATGGAGACTTTCTCTTTGACAGTCTGAAGTGTCCAAAGTGACTAAAAGGGATGTACTGTCACTACGGAGTGATCTTGTGTTGAGTTCTGTGGCAGATGCCCCGTGCTTGAGGGAAGCTCTCTGGCCTAAATCCCTCTCCCTGACGCAGATCCTCCACCCTAGTCCGCATACGCATCGTGGAGGGGCCCTCACCTCCTGAGGCTTTCTCTCTCCCAGGCCACGGTGGCCGCCTTCACAGCCAGTGAGGGCCACGCACATCCCAGGGTAGTGGAACTACCCAAGACGGATGAGGGCCTGGGCTTCAACATCATGGGGGGCAAGGAGCAGAATTCGCCCATCTACATCTCCCGTGTCATCCCTGGAGGTGTGGCTGACCGCCACGGAGGCCTCAAGCGTGGGGATCAGCTGCTGTCAGTGAATGGTGTGGTGAGTGGGGATCTGAGGCAGGGCTGGCTGGGGTCACAGCTTGCCCAAGGTAGCACAGTCGCTGTTTTTCACATTCACTCAACACGCACTGAACACTGCCTCTGTGTCCGGCCCTGTGCTGGGCTTTGCTGCAGACCCTGAGAGTAATTGGCCACTGCTCCTACATTCGAGGAGTCCCTCTCTGGTGAGGGAGATAGACCCTGACTGAAACAGTCCTAAACCAAGGAGATAAAGAGGAAGCACAAAGCACTGTGAGAGCCCAGATGTGGCAGCAGACCAGTGTAGATGAGGGGAGTTTTTGCAGATGAAGGAATATTTGAGTTGGGTTTTGAAGGATGAGTAGGAGCTGGTGGAGAAGGGTGTTACTGGCGGAGGGTGTTGTGGGTAGGGTCTGTGACTCTGCACTCCTACGAGGTGAAGAGAAAGGGCTTGGTTCTGATGAAGGACTGGGGCATGCTGGTGATTAAAATCACTGTGCTTAGAGTAGATGGAGGCATGACTAGGTAGGTGGTTGGGGCCAGTCATGCAGGGACTGAGTGCCAGCCTGAGAAGCTGGGACTTTGTCTCAAGCCTCCTGGGGACCCATGGGAGGGCTGTGAGTAGGGGAAGGATAGGCTTAGCCTGGAGGCATAGAAAGACCCCTTTGGGACTCTACAGGGGATAGACTGAGGGAAGAGACTGGAGGCCAGAAGGCCAAGGAGGAGGCTAGGGTGAGGTCCAGTGGGGAGAGGATAAGGTCTGAGCTGGGGCCTGGTGGTGGGGACAAAGAAGAGGGAGTCAGGGCAGGAGGGCTGGGGCTGGGGATCATCGGGCTGCCGGGAGGGAGGAAATAAAGACGAGTCTGGAGGTCTAGCTCGGTGACTGAGGGCATATGGGGCTTGTCCCTGACATGGGGAACTTGGAAGGTTTGGGGGGAGGACTCTGAGCCAAGAGTGACTCTCTCATGAGTACATGAGGCCTTTGCATCTTGGGGTTGGTACCAGGGTGGGGGCGGGGTGAGGGTGGTGGGCCCCAGGCCCAGCTGTCTGCACCGCCCCTGCAGAGCGTTGAGGGTGAGCAGCATGAGAAGGCAGTGGAGTTGCTGAAGGCTGCCCAGGGCTCGGTGAAGCTGGTGGTGCGCTATACACCTCGAGTGCTGGAGGAGATGGAGGCCCGCTTTGAGAAGATGCGCTCTGCCCGGCGGCGCCAGCAACATCAGAGCTACTCGTGAGCCCTTTGCCACCACACCCCTGGGGCCCCCACTGCCTCCGGTATCCCCAGACTCCCAAACCAGGCCAATGATTTCTGAGGCCCTGATTGCCACCTCCAGCCCTGGCTCCTTTCCCTGGGATTCTGACCCTTGACCCAGGCTCTCACTCCAAGCCATTCTGACTAAATACCTTAGGGACTGTTAGCTCACTCCCATCCCAAGATCGGGAACCTACTCCCTCTGGAACCCTCAGCCCACTTCCCTGGGCTCTTGGCTCTGGAACCCCAGTCCTGGATCTCTCCCATGCCTCCCCCGGTACGCTCCCCTGAGCTTGGCTCCCCTCTCTTCACCCTCCTTTTAGGTCCTTGGAGTCTCGAGGCTGAAACCACAGATCTGGACCCTAACCCTCACCCTCTCCCCTGTACAGTATTTATTGTCACCAGCTCCTTATTTAAAGATCTTTGACCCTCATTGAGTGTCTGTGTCTGTTCTGCATCCGGGGGTTAGAATGTCTGGAGATGTGGGAGGAGAGAAGCCGAGGTCACTACCAGACCCTTTTCAGAGTCTGAGAGCGGAGCTTTGAGACTTTTCCCCAGGTCCGAAGGGAGAGGCTGGCCGGCTTCCTAGCGGCAAGTCCAGGTTGGAGGCTGGGACCCGGTCTGGGTCTGAGCGCTGGGTCAGAACTGAAGACAACTCCCCCTACCTTTCAGAGATTCTGAGGGCGGAGGCTAAGCCCCCTTCCTCTGTATCTGGTCTGACAGAGGAGGCCTGAAACGCGCAAAAGTCAGTGGGCGGCCTCTGTGTGGGCGGGGCGGAGCGAACCATTAGCCTAGCCCGCCGGGGGAGCCCTCCCGGCCGCGTAATCGTCTGAGTGGGAGGCGGGGGTGGAGGTGCCACGTGCAGTTCCCGAGGCGGGCGCAAGGGGTACAGAATAAGGTGCGCTAGCCGACTCGGCATTCACCCCACCTTCCAACCCGAGCGCGTGTCTCCGGGAACTGCCCCCGCCTTAAAATCCATTCTTTACTCCCACTCTCCTGTCCCGTGCGGCGCGAGGGCCGGCGCGCGCCACCGCCGGAATCCGGGGTCGCGACTCGCGTTCCACGCCGCGCGCCACTCGCTCCAGGTGACATCATCCCCCTGCCGGGCTCCGCCTCCCGCCCCAGCCGCCGCACGCCGCTTGCCTATTGGCAGTCTCACCTTGAGCCCCGCCTCCCGCTCTCCGCCCGTGAGACCCCTCCCAGGCAGTTCGGAGGTGGGGTTTAGCCGCCGGCCGGCGCAGACACCGCCTCCCATTGGCCACGCGGCCCCGTCTGTCAGTCTTCTGTTAAAGGGGCCACGACCGCCCCGGAGCTGGTTTGCGGGGGGGGCGGGAGGAGGGAGGAGGAATTTTTTGGCGGGGGAAGGTGGGATTTGGGGGGCGCTGGTGAGCACCCCTGGATCTGGCGGCTGCGGCCTCGCGGGGGGAGGCTGAACGGTGAAAGGGGCAGGGGGCTATTTTAGGGGGTAGAGGGCTGTGAGACCGTCAAGGGGAGGGGGGGGTCCCCAGCGCCCAAGCCGGAGCAAGAGACGCGGAGCCCGCGCGAGCGGCGGAGACAGGGCTCCGGAGCCACAGATCCGGGCCCCGGCCGCCGCCAGGGGCCCCGCCCGGTCCCCCCACCCCACCCCACGTCCCTCCTGCAGCCCAGCTCCGCCCGCAGCCTCCGCGGACCAGGTAGGTAAGAGCCCAGCCCGGCCCGCCTGGCAGCGCCCATCCCGGGGACCCGTCGCCGAGCTTCCCCCGCCTCCCTGAGATCCTGGATTCCCTTCTTCATCCCCTGGGACCTCAGAGCCCAGATTTCACAGCCCGACCCCAGAGACTCAGGCGTGCCCCTCCCGGCTCTCAGAGTCCCCAACCGAACCCTGGAATCCCAGGCGTACTGCCGCCTTGCGCCTCCTCCGGGGCCCAGGAGCCTGGATTTCCCAGGTCAGCCCCAGGAAGCCCCTCTGGACCTAGATCCTCCTCCTCGGCCCAGTCCTGGGAGCTCCAGACACCGGCCGCAGCTGTGTCAGACTCCCCCAGCTAGGGCCGGCCGCCCCCCCCCGTCGCGTCCGCATAGTCCCCCATTCGCGTACCCAGACTGCCCATCTCTGGTCCGCCGGCTTGAACAGCCGGCCGAGTCCCTCAGTCCCGGCCGGCTCGGCGGCCGCCCTGGACACAGGCCCGCTCTGGAGCTGTCCATGGTCACCGTTCTCGGCAGCCTCGCGTCCCCCATCTCCTGCTGCTGCCGCCGGGGAGGCGGCGCCGGCGGCGCGGGGATCTCCCCCGTCGCGCCTTTGACCTGGGGATACCCAGGCCCTCCCCGACCTGGGCGCCCGGGCCTCAGGGTTCCACTGGCCAGGCTCTCAGCTCCACCCTCAACAACCCAGGTTTCGGAGACCCCAGCTTCTACTTGAGGAGTCAGGGCTTCTGAATGTTCCTGCCTGGTGCACCTTAGGGATCTTGGCATCTGGGGACCCAGATCCCACCGGGCTCTGGGAGCCCTGTCAGTCCTCACTTCTTCTGGCTAAAGGCCCCAGCTGGTAGCCCTCACCCCCTCAGGATCTAGGAATCCAGATTTCCAGCTTTTGCTCCCTTCAGAGACAGTTCAACAGCCCCTATGCCCCTCAGACAAATATACCCATCCACCTGGCACCCCAGCATCTGCCCCCTTAGGGATTCAGGCGCCATGACTCTCTTCCTTTCAGGGACTCAAAATGCAATTCTTAATGCAATTCTCTGGCTTCTACCCACGCTGCCCCCTGGAGACCTAGATGCCCTGTCCCTGATCCTGCCTCCCCTCAGGGACCCAGGAGTTCAGACCCCACCTTCTATTCTGCCCACCAAAGCCATCTACCCCGGCCCTCCATCCAACAGGGACTCAGGCTCCAAACTTCCATCTCCTGGCTTTGGCCTCCACAGCGATTCAGGAGTCCAGTTCCCCAGCTCTGCCACCCACCACCCCAAGTGTCTAGCCACTCAGCTGTTACTCTTTTGAACCCAAGTCCCTACAGCCTCACAATTGCCCATCAAATTGACATCTCTGGTGGCCTTGAAAAACTCCTGCTTCATCTCCGTATCATCTCAGGTTCTGGGCTCCCTGGGGTTTCCAACATTCTCCCCTGAGACCCAGCTTTTTGAGATGTTTCCAGCACTCCATCACGATTCTTTCATATCATGATGTCACATCCTTCGAGTACACTCTCAGACTGGTGAGCCAAACATACATCCCTTCCTCCAGACGTGTTCTATGGCCTAGGTTCATTCTGTGATCTAGAATTGTCTTCCGCATTTCCACCTGAACATGCGCCCTGGCAATGCTTCGTGTTCAAGATTCTTCCTAAATTCTAGAACACTCCCAGTCAACATCTTTGTTCCTTTTTCACCCAAGGTACTGTTCTGAAGTCTAGGCTAGATGCTAAATTCGAGGCATGACTTTCCCCAGGTAAATTCAAATATCTAGCTAATGCTCCCAAGCCAAATTCTGATCTCACCCTCCCCTTCGACAAGTTCCTTTTTTTTTTTCTTTGCTGCACCATGCTGCTTGCTGGATCCCCGATCTGGGATTGAACCCAGGCCCTCAGCAGTGAAAACGCAGAGTCCTAATCACTGGACCACCAGAGAATTACTGACATGTTCCAATTTTTAAGAAGCCAGTCCTTGCTTATTTTCTTCTAAAATTTCATTTTGGGTGTGTTCTAGGTTCTAGCCACATCCTTGGCATTGCTCTAGATTCCATTCTCTTCCCAGGGGAATTCTAAGTGCTAGAATATGTGTGTTCCGGGCTTCCCTGGTGGCGCAGTGGTTGAGAGTCCGCCTGTCAATGCAGGGGACACGGGTTCGTGCCCCGGTCTGGGAGGATCCCACGTGCCGCGGAGCGGCTGGGACCGTGAGCCATGGCCATTGAGCCTGTGCGTCCAGAGCCTGTGCTCCACAACGGGAGAGGCCACAACAGTGAGAGGCCCGCGTACCGCCAAAAAAAAAAAAAAAAGAGAATATGTGTGTTGCATTTATGTGCTCTAGCCTTTCTCCAAACTGTGCTATCCATTCTAGAATGCACTTCCTATTTTATTTAATTATATTTAAATTTTTTATTTATTTATTTTGGCTGCACTGTGTGGCATGCAGGATCTTAGCTCCGTGACCAGGGATAGAACCCACATCCCCTGCAGTGGAAGCGCCAAGTCTTAACCACTGGACTGCCAGGGAAGTCCCTGCACTTCCCTATTTTAGATTCCATCCAATTCTACAGTCTTAAATCTCGAGGATTCCCACTGAAGTGTTGTACATTGCATCTTCCTTCCTCAGGTTCTATGTTCTCGGCTCATCCATTCCCACCTTCTCTGTCCATCTTTTCCCTGGTGTGACCTTGGCTTAGAACTTGTCCCCTGGTGGATTGGGGGCTTCCTCCATCTGCCACTTCAACATTCTAAACATGCTCTAGGCTCTCTCCTCTTTTGGAGTCTTCAGCCTAGAAATGTCCTCATTTCTAGAACACACCACCCCCATCCCCACCCCCTTTGCCAGCTCAGTCCTTATGCCAGGAAATTCTCAATTGCCAAAATGCATCTTTCTGCATCTTCCCCCAGGCGATTCTAAGTTCCAGGCAAACTCCTTGCTATTTTCTAGGTTTTCCTTTGCCTCCAGGGCGTGCTCTGAATTCTAGAGCATATATTCTGCCTTCTGAGTTCTAACATTATCTAGATGCATGAAAAAACCAAGCATGCGATCTCTGCTTTATTCTGTAAAGATAAAATATACCTTTATGCCTTCATCCCTGGTAGGTTCTGAGTTCTAGATTATGTCTAGATTATGTCTCCTGACTTAGGTTTGTTATGTACTGCATTAGGTCTGTTCTTAGATATCATTACCCTCCCCTCTGTGTTTGGGGTTCTGGGGTGACCCAGACACTCTTTTAAGTTATTGGATTGCTCTTGGCTTGTTCAAAGTTCCAGACCTGGGCTCTAGAATATGCCCTTCTATCTGGCCCCATGTGTGGATCCTACCCCAAGCACATTGTAAATGTGGAAGTGTATGGCCTTTCTGCACTCTGTACTGTGTCTTCTTGCACGTGGCCTTCTAGATTCTACACCCAGCCTAGCTGAATTTTGTTTCCTTCTCAGGGAATTTGAAGTTCTAGAACAGCCTCCCTAAAACATCCCTAATTGCATCTCATGAGTAGATTCTGGGTTTTAGATACCATGTTGGGTTTTGGTCTAAGTCTGGCCTGCCCTCTTATAAACATTTTCTTGAATCTGACCTCTGAGTGTTGGGATTCAGGTGTCTAGATTCCCAGATGCACCTCTTCAAAGACCCAAGGTTACAGGCACCCAGCTGCCTCCTCGCCCAGGTCCCAGGTCCCTCAGTCCCCTCCTGTCCTCCCAGGAGTCCAAGGCCCCAGTCCCAGGCTTAAGACATAGTCCGAATATTGGGTGGAGCTGGAAATTATCCACTCTGAGAACCGGTTATGCCTCTGCCTGAAGGGAGAGAAAGAAAGGAGAGAAGGAGTCAAAGTCCCTCCTGCTTTCGGCTCAGCTAGATGGACCCGTCTGACCTGATGTGTGTGGAGGGAGTGGCTCAGGAGACCTCCCTTCATCTCCACCCGCGGCTAATGGACCTGGACCCCTGGGTCCTGGGGGCCTTGACTTCTGAGTTCTGAGGGGGCAGAAGTCTGAAGGCTGAGATTTCTGGGTCTAGGGTTGTTGGTTGAAAGCCCAGACTCTTGTGTCCTGGGAGGAAGGGGATGTGGTCTCTGATTCCTGGGACTGGGGAGGAGAAGGCTGGAGGCTCAGACTCCTCAGTCTGGGGGAAGGGAGGGATGGGGACCTAGATTCCTGTGACCTGAGAGAAGAGGTAGCTGGATCTTAGACTCCTGTGTAGTGGGAGATGGCTAGCATTGTCCCCACCATTTTTGTTTTTCCCGACTGGAGTGGGTCTTTAGATTCTCCTGGAGCTAGATATCTAAATATCTGGGAAGTTGAAGGAGGCAGGAGTTGGGCTGAATAGCAGGTGAGGACCATCCCTGTGACATTATACAGGTGACTACGTACCAGTGACCTAATTCTGTGACCCCAGTTTTGTGGCCTCCTGAAGACATGGTCTCCTTCGCCTGGGCCTGAGTTTTCTAGCTCATGCAGTAGGTTGAAGGGGATTCTCAGCAGGGCCAGAATAGACAGTGATAGGCTGGGCCTGAGTCGCTTGAAGGGGCGGGGCTTGGACCGAAGGGGAGGGGCCTGCAAACTTTCCACATTCACTCAGGCAATGGGGCACCCGGCTTCGGTTTCTCTGACTCGGCTGAGCCTAGATTTGCTGCCAGTGTCTGATGGAGTCTGACCTGTTTCTCCAAATGCTCTCACCCAGGTAGCCAGGCCTGGTTTCCTGGGAGCAATGGGTTTCCGTTTATCTTGTGCCATGATTGGAATGGATGGGCCTCAGTTTCTTCTGTGCAGTGCTTGGGTTGTCCTGCCTCAGTTTTCACTATGTAGTATCCCAGTGACCGTGCCTCAGTTTCGCTGCCTGTGCTTTAACGAAGCCCCTCTCGGTTCCCTGCCCCCTCCCCGTAGGCCAGCACCGCCGCCATGATGTGCGAGGTGATGCCCACCATCAGCGAGGATGGCCGGCGGGGTTCGGCGCTGGGCCCGGACGAGGCGGGCGGCGAACTGGAGCGCCTCATGGTCACGATGCTCACGGAGCGCGAGCGCCTGCTCGAGACGCTGCGCGAGGCGCAGGACGGACTGGCTACGGCGCAGTTGCGGCTGCGCGAGCTGGGCCACGAAAAGGACTCGCTGCAGCGCCAGCTCAGCATCGCGCTGCCCCAGGTCTGGGCGGGGCCGGGGCGGGGCCTGAGGGAGGCGGGGCCTGGACTCGCGGAGGCACAGGGAGGGCGGTCCGGAAGGGGCGGAACTTGGCACTTGGAAGGGGAGTGGCTTACCGGTGATGGGCGGGGCCTGAGCCGCTTGAAGGGGCGGGACTTGGCAGAGATGGGTGGGGCCTCCAAACCTCCCAGTCCTAAGGAATGAGGGAGATGGGGAAAGGGATTGATCTGATTGTCCGATCGTGCCCACACCTGGATAGGAATTTGCGGCTCTGACGAAGGAACTGAATTTGTGTCGGGAGCAGCTACTGGAACGGGAGGAAGAAATTGCGGAGCTGAAGGCAGAGCGGAACAATACTCGGGTGAGGGGTCTTGGGGCGGGAACTAAGTGCGGTGGTCGGGGCCTTGGGTGTTGCAGCCTGACCCATTTTTTTCCCTCTATTTCGCCTTCCTTTCTTCTCCCTGCTCCTACAATTTGGTGGGTCTCCTCTGGTCCCCTCCTTCCTTCACGTTCCCTCCCCTATCTCCATAATTGTTCTCGTTTCCTGTACCACTCCTTCCTTGACCTGCCCCCCACCTCTGTTATCCCTCTCTTTTCCTGACCTGTCTCTCTCCATACCACTTTGCTTGGCTCCACCTCTTCCATGCGTCCGCCCCACCTGTCTGAATCCTCTTCCTTCACTCTGCCTCTCTTCCCTTCACACTTTTCCTTGGTCCTGTGCCCTATCTCTGTAGCTTCTCCTAGAACACCTGGAGTGCCTGGTGTCCAGGCACGAGAGGTCACTGCGTATGACTGTGGTAAAGCGCCAGGCCCAGTCCCCGGGAGGGGTCTCTTCTGAGGTGGAGGTACTCAAGGCTCTAAAATCCCTCTTCGAGCACCACAAGGCCCTGGATGAGAAGGTATGAGAATTGGAAGAGCCTGGTTGTAGAACAGAAACTCGTGGTTGGCTGGGGCTGTGTTGAACGGCAGAAATTCTGGCCGTGATTGGTTGGGGATGGCCCATGTGGGAAGAATGTTGACTGTAATTGACTGAGACAGGCTATGCAGACTGGGACCTGAGTGGCTGATAATAGAAAAATGTAATAGGTTGGGGGATACCAGCGGGTGAGGCTGCCTTGGTAGCTAGTTGGGGATGCACACATACTATAAATAGAGGAATGCTAATGTCACCCTATCAGGTCCATCCCAAAGGTGTTCTGCATCAACTGTCCTCCATCAGGTCTGATCTCCATCTCACACTGTCTTGCCCCCATCCCCAGGTCCGGGAGCGGCTGCGAATGGCGCTGGAGCGGGTGGCAGTGCTAGAGGAAGAGTTGGAGCTGAGCAATCAGGAGGTGGGGGCGTGACCAAGAAGGAGGAGGGACTAATGAACTACCAATGGGGTGGAACTGATTGGGTGGGTCCTAGAATCTGTTGGGAGCAGGACTAGGGCAGAAGACCAATGGAGTAGGACTATGGAGAAAACCAGTGAGGTTCCTAAGGAGGAACTCATTGGGCAGGACTAAGGGGAGTACTGACCTGTGACAGTGAGACTAAGGTGAGAACCAGGGCTGGGGCTAAGGGAAAGAACTGACAATGGTGGAAATGCCTGGGTGGGGAAAGTCAGGACACCTCCACAAGGAGGCTAAGGTTAAGAATAAGGGTGGACTTCTTCTCTGGTGGGGGGCTAAGGAGACATAAAATGACGGCACAGGGTCTAAGGGTAGACTGTGGGATAAGGGTGGCCCCAGCAGGACCAGTGCCAGTGGGAAGTAGAAACAGGTTTTCTAGGACCTCCTGTGCCCTGATCTCCCTTTCCCATTGCCAGACTCTGAGCCTTCGAGAACAGCTGTCTAGGCGCCGGTCAGGGCTAGAGGAGCCCGGCAAGGATGGGGATGGGCAGGTAAGAGGTGGAAGCCTTTCCTTCCGCTTGCTCTTCATTGGTCCTCCTCACTGTGATCCCACTCAGCCCCCTGACTTTGTGATGGTCCTTTTAATGTTTGGTACGATTCTCACTGACCCTAGGACATCTGAACGCCTCAGACTCTTACTGACCTTTGACCTCTGATTCAAGTCAGCTGGCTAACTTTTGTGACCTCCATGGCCCTTACTGATCTTTGATCCCCCCTCACCCCCATCAGTTTTCTCCTTGCATTCTCGATCTCTGTGTTCCCCACTCTGAGTTCTGTCCCTTCCTCCCTCACTGTCCCCATTCCAGACTCTTGCCAATGGCCTGGGTCCTGGCGGGGATTCGAACCGGCGCACGGCAGAGCTGGAGGAGGCCCTGGAGCGGCAGCGGGCAGAGGTGTGCCAGCTGCGGGAGCGCCTGGCGGTGTTGTGCCGCCAGATGAGCCAGCTGGAGGAGGAGCTGGGCACTGCCCACCGCGAGCTGGGTAAGGCCGAGGAAGCTAACGCCAAGCTCCAGCGCGACCTCAAGGAGGTGAGGCCGGAGCCCCTGGTGGGCTGCCCTCTGTCCCTTCCCTCCCCGCAACCCTGCCTGTCCCCCTTTGCCCATAGTCACAGAACTCACGAATCTGGATTCAGTCCACAAGCTGTGTGGACTCTTCTCCTCTCTGAGTCTCAATTTCCTCACCTAATGGTATTTATGATCCTTGTTAGAGAGTTGGCACATGGCACATACTTGGTAGTCACCCAGTATCTGGTTGTAGTTATTATTGTTATCATTGGGAAATTCTCTTGCACCTCTTAACTGAACTCCTTTGTCTGCATTTCACCCCATCCTGGCTGAGGTTCCTTGACCTTAACTCCCCTGCTGCGGGGACTGCTGTGAAATGTAGGGCGTGGATTCTTGAAAGCATTGAATGAGAAAGAAGAGAGAGCACTTTAGTTTTCATCATCCACTGGGGCTTTTACCTCGGATTTCAATTGTGGATGGCCCCAGGGCTTATTGGGAAGTGTGGTCCCACCACACCGGCTCCCAGGCAGGAGTCCTTCCCCCGTGAGACCCTGGAGCACCTTCTCTGGTTTTCTAAGCATGCGCGACCCTGGGGGCTCTTGGGAGATGCTGCCTCCCAGGTGGAAGGGACCTTTGTTTCCTATGAGACCCTAGGGCACTTGCTCTGTGATTCTAAACCTGAGCTGTGCCAGAAGTTGCTGAAAAATCTAAGGCCTGGATTTTTGAGGCTAGTGGGCTAAGAAAAGTGGAGACATTCCATCTCATGGATCTTAGGTCATCCATATGAGGAGGGTCTAAGCCAGTACTGCCCCAGAAGTTTATGGGAGGGGCTGTACCACCATTTTAACTATCAGGTGGCAGGGGATCTAATGTTGGCTATGCCTGGGAGCTCTCGGCAGGTGTGGTTCCACCATTCTGACACCCGGAGGGCAGGGGACTTCATTTCCCAGGATACCTTGGAGTGCCTGAACTGGGGTTCTAAGCCTAGGCTACCCCCACGGCCTTCTGGGAGCTGTAGTCCACGCGGCCTTCTGTCGCCTCTGCAGGCGCTGGCGCAGCGGGAGGATATGGAAGAGCGGATCACAACGCTAGAGAAGCGCTACCTGAGTGCCCAGCGAGAGGCCACGTCTCTGCACGACGCCAACGACAAGTTGGAAAACGAGCTGGCCAGCAAGGAGTCGCTGTACCGGCAGGTGGGAGCACGGCCGAGGAGGGGCGGTGGGGGCGAGGCCGTGGCTAGTTTGACCTAGCTCCTCCCTTCCCCCCCGTCTGTGTCCCCCAGAGTGAAGAGAAGAGCCGTCAGCTGGCCGAGTGGCTGGACGACGCTAAGCAGAAGCTGCAGCAGACGCTGCAGAAGGCGGAGACCTTGCCGGAGATAGAGGCACAGCTGGCCCAGCGAGTGGCGGCGCTCAACAAGGTGAAGGGAGGCCTGGGGCGGCGCCTTGAGTCTCTGGGGCAAAGGGGCGGGGCTTGGAGGAGGCAGGGCCTGAGTCTGGAGGGATAGGAGACCCACAGCCCGAATTCTGCTGGAAAGGGTAGGGCCTGGGGTCCAGGGAAGGGACGTGACTTGGGATGGTTGAAGGGCCTGGAGGTTTGGTGCGGGCTGGTGCTCTCTAGTTTGGACTGAACAGATGGGGAGAACATGAGAAGGGGACAGGGCTGGAGACTAGAGGAGAGGGCAAGGCTTGAATCACAAGGGCAGGGTCTGGAGTCCTGTGGGGGAGGAGCCTGGGGCCTGGAAGCCAGCCTTGGAGGAGGTGGGGCCTGGAGGCTGACTGCATCCTAGTGGGACAAAGTCAGATGCCATGGGTTCCATCCTCTAGGCTGAGGAACGTCATGGGAATTTTGAGGAGCGGCTTCGGCAGCTGGAGGCCCAGTTGGAGGAGAAGAACCAGGAGCTGCAGCGGGTGAGGAGGCTTTGAGGCTTGGGGGATACGCCTGGGTGAGGGGGCTGTGCCGGGGGTCGGGAGCTCGGAGCAGGAACAGCGCTCAGGGCTTGAGTGCCTCTGCTCTCTTCTCCTCTGGGCAGGCCCGGCAGCGGGAGAAGATGAACGATGACCACAATAAGCGGCTGTCCGAGACAGTGGACAAGCTGCTGAGTGAGTCCAACGAACGGCTGCAGCTGCACCTCAAGGAGCGCATGGGGGCGCTGGAGGAGAAGGTGGGCCCCAACCTAGGATTCCAATAAGCTGGAATCTTGGGGCCCCAGACCTTTCCCCAAACAGTTATCTGAGATCTCCCCCAATGGGGGCATCCTGAATTTGAAATTGATAGACTGCTCGATTGCTGGGACCACCACACTTTCACCTAGTTTAAACACCCTAGAGCTGAATTCTGGGCACCCACGGCCTGAATTCTTGGCTTTTGCCCAAGCCTCTAACCCTATGGACCCTCAAACTCTGAATCCGTGGAAATTTCACAGGACGCTGCATTTTGGGCTCCCAGGGACTCTCTGCCTTAGCAGCATCTTCGGCTCCACAACCCTCTCCCCATGCAGCTCACCATTCAAGCCCACCTCATTCCCCCTGGGGTCCCCTCAGGCCTGTCTCTGTTCACTGGAGGCTGCTTCCTGATTCCGCCCCCTCACTGCACCCCTGCCCCCCACAGAACTCACTAAGCGAGGAGATCGCCAACATGAAGAAGCTTCAGGATGAGCTGCTGCTCAACAAGGTAGGGAGGGGGCCGGGGGCGGGGGGTGGGCCTTGGGTGAGAGCCAGAGAAATGGAGCAGGCATTGCTGGGGCTGGAATCAGCCTGGCTGGGAGGGGCTGATACTCAGTGGTGGGGAGGGGGCAGATTCTGACCTGACATCTCCAAACTCCTCCCCCCAGGAGCAGCTCTTGGCGGAGATGGAGCGGATGCAGATGGAGATTGACCAGCTGCGGGGGAGGCCACCATCCTCCTACTCCAGGTGACAGTCATCTTCCTGTCCCACCTCTGCCCATGGAGCCCCCTTGGCCAAGCACATCCCTTCTGATACGAGGTCTCCCCCCCCCACTCCCTGTCCTCCTGAGATTTCCGCTGGTCCCTTTTATTTTTGACCCCTGACTTCATGACCTCTGACCGCAGACCCTTTTTCCTGACCTTTGACTTCAGATCCCTCTCCCAATCCTATGACCCCAAGCCCTTCCCCATGACCACTCACCTCTGTTTCCTTTTCCTGACCCCTTGGTCTCTGACTGCCCTCTCTATGCCCACAGATCTCTCCCTGGCAGTGCCCTGGAGCTCCGTTATTCCCAGGCACCCACATTACCTTCTGGCGCCCACCTGGATCCCTATGGGGCTGGCAGTGGCCGGGCAAGCAAGAGGGGTCGCTGGTCAGGGGTCAAAGATGAGCCCTCTAAGGTCAGCAGCCACTTCTGGGGCCTGGACTGAGCAGGGCTCGGGAGGGCAGCAGTAGGAGGTGGAGCCCAACATGCAGGGCTCTGGGCGGGGACTGAGTTGAGAAGCAAGGTCTCCTGGACTCACACTGTCTCCTCTTCTTCTTCCGTCATCCCCACTTGCCCCGATGGCTCTTCACGTGGATGTCCTGCTGCCTGGTGAGAACTTTAGAGGAACGATGGGGTGGGAAGAGGGGTAGGTTTGGGGGGATGGTATGCAGGGTGTAGAATCCTTGAATGGATGGGGCCAAGTGAAGAAAGGAAGTGGGCTGGGTCAAAGAAAACAGTGGAATCAGGGGAGAGGGCAGAGTCATGGGTGGTCAAGAAGAAGGACCCACCAAGAGAGAAAGCTGGGCTGGGAAAAGTGTGGGGGGCTGGGTCACATGGTGAGGGCGGTCAGTGTCAGGGGACATGGGCAGGGTTATAGAGGGTGGGCAAGGTCAGGATAGGTGAGGAAAGACCTAGCACCTACCTCGGCCCTTGTCCACCTGGCATCTCTCTGTCTCCACACAGAGATAGGAGTGGGAGCGGTCTACCCCTGCAGGGTCCATGCCACCTCCATTCCCTGGGGAGCTGGATGGCTCAGATGAAGAGGAGGCGGAGGGGATGTTTGGAGCTGAGTTGCTATCTCCCAGTGGGCAGGCTGATGTACAGACACTGGCCATCATGCTTCAGGAGCAGCTGGAAGCCATCAACAAAGAGATCAAGTGAGCACTGGCCCAGTTCTTCCCCACCCTGCCTAAGCTTAGCCCAAGGCCTCTCTGGCTCTGGAGACTGATTTGCACACCTAAGCCCAACTCCTTTCCTAAACATCCTCAAGGAATTCTGCCAGTCCAACACACTATCCAGGAATCCCTGAGGAAATACCAGGAAGTCTCCTATGTGCTATATATGAATTACACACGCCCCGGCCGGTACTCACAATTTCCCAATATATCCAAGACTGCATCCCCAAATGCCAAAATTCACAATCCAATCCGTCCAGAATCCTCCATTACATCATGGCTTTCATGGCTTCACGCAACAATTACCCAGTGACTCCCAGTACCCTGCGAATCTCAACACAACACAAGGTCCCCCAGTCCAAAACACCTTGAGAACCTCAACTCTAGATAACAAGAATTTCTACCTAATATAACAACAATCCTCAATTTATTAAGAATCCCCCATCACATAAAGTCTACCCTGATTCCTCAGAAATTGCCCTATTTAACAATTCTCTAATAAAACTAAAACACTTTCCATGGGCCCCAGCAAATGTATCAACATGACCATCATCTTCCACTCAAACTTTCTGTGATTTGAGACAGTGACTCTCACCAAATGTCTCTATGACCTTCCCAGATCCTAGGTTGACCTCAGAGTCCCTGATCTCACTCTGCTCTTATTATGAGCTTGCTCTTGCTGTCCTCCTTGGAACTTGACCTCTTGCCCATAGTAATCCATTTATGCTTTTCCATAACCACTTGTTTATTATCAGCATAGTCCTGATGCAGATCCTGATCATCCTGTCATCCCTAATCTCTCCAGTACCTCCTGAGCCTATCATGATATCTTGACTCCCCTTGAACCTGTGAGGCCATCAGGGATCCACCAAGACCCTCTAACTTCATTGTCCCTTCCTCAGGATTATTTTTGCTCCGCCAAGCCTTCCTGGCCCATTGGGAGTTGGGGAACTCCCTCTCCTATTGTCTGCCTGAGTCCTCTCACCCCATCTCCCCCTTTTCCTCCTCAGGTTAATACAAGAGGAGAAGGAGACAACAGAACAGAGGGCAGAAGAGCTGGAGAGCCGGGTGTCTGGCTCGGGCCTGGACTCACTGGGCCGCTACCGCAGTAGCTGCTCACTGCCCCCCTCCCTCACCACCTCTACCCTTGCCAGCCCCTCCCCTCCCAGCTCTGGCCACTCAACACCCCGTCTGGCACCCCCTAGCCCTGCCCGTGAGGGCACCGACAAAGCTGTGAGTATTCTTAAGTCTCCTCAGCTTGGTGGTGGTGGTGGGAGGTCATAAACAGGGCTCGCTAACAAAAAGCAACAATGACCAACACACCAGTGATTTTCAAAAGCAACCTTAGCTTTCCCTAAAAGTTCCAACTCAAAGGGCAAATGGGAGGCTGAGCCACTGGGTTCCTGAACCCTAACTTGTACTTTAGTCAGATGTGATCTACTTTTACCTGTTTTACACATTAAGTTTCTGCATAGGATTTTTATTTTTTTACTTTTATTTTTTAATTTTTTTTGGCCATGCCATGCAGCTTGAGGGATTTTAGTTCCCCCACCAGGGATCGAACCCTGGGCCCTGTCAGTGAGAGCACCAAGTCCTAACTACTGGATGGCCAGGGAATTCCCATTGCATAGGATTTTTAGAAAAATGTCTCTGTGACCAAATATACATTTGAGAACTACCATTAGATCCTCAGAATTGACCTTTGAGGGAGGCACAATATCTGTATGCCCTATTTTATTGCCTTAAACTCAGATTTCCTACTTTCAGAACCTGTAACTCATTAGCTTTCCTTGAGGCTGAGCAGATCCCACTCCTGACACCAGAAGCTAAGACAGTATAAATATGGGCTTATCAAGCTCCAGGGGGACTGCAGTTATTGCCTTTATATTTCTGCAGCTCACCCGCACATAATCTAGGCTATCTTTAGAAGTGGTTCCCCAAATCAGGGGTATCCCAGACACCTCGTAGACATCCCAACTAATGAGCCCCCAACATGACCCCTCCGATTCAATATAGCATCTCTGTCTCCAGAATCATGCCCCCAAGGAGGAAGCTGGGGCTCCACGAATGGAGGGACCAGCAATCCCAGGAGACACCCCACCTCCCACTCCTCGTTCTGCCCGCCTTGAGAGAATGACCCAGGCCTTGGCACTGCAGGCAGGATCCCTGGAAGATGGAGGGCCCTCACGGGGAAGGTCAGTAAGAATAAGGGATGGGACAGGGAGGGACTTGCTTGGGAGGAGGCGATGGGAGTGGACAAAGACTTGGGATGAGAGGAGGCATCCCAGATGGGATCTATCTCTCCTGCTTACCCAGTGAGGGCACCCCAGATTCCCTGCACAAAGCTCCCAAGAAGAAGAGCATCAAGTCATCCATAGGCCGTCTCTTTGGCAAGAAGGAGAAGGGGCGAATGGGACCACCAGGTCGGGACAGCTCTTCTCTGGGTGAGTCCCCTGATTCCCTCTCTCCCTTCCTTTCTTCCTTCCTTCTTCTTCTTTACATATTCATTTGACATACAATCCTGTCTTCATTCATTTGGTAATTCATTTATAACGCTGGAACCTTGGCAGAGGTAGAGGGGAGGAGAAGGGACAAGGAAAGGGCACTCTGAGGCCTGCCTGAGTGACTGGTGGGCAAATGAATTTGTTATGTTATTTACCTATTTTTTAAATAGAGAAAGAGGGAGGAGCATCCTAAAAGCAGGGCATCTGATGGGCTGGAGCCTGCTTGTCTGGTTTGTGAAATCCAAGTTAGTTAAATTTTCAGGAATTTTATGAGCTGCTTTGACATCACATTGGTCGCTTGAAATTGGTGGGATTATTTACACCATGGAAATTGGCATATGCTACAAATCAGGAAATACCTTCTCCTTCCCCAGGGAGCCAGTTGTTAAATATTTACCAGCACACCACTGCCAGCTTACCAAGGCCAGCCCAGTGAATCCAGCCCTATTTTGGGGATTTCTCCAATTCCTTGCCTAGGAGGTGACATTGGTCCCTGTCTGGTTTTATCACTCCCTCTGTGTGGCCGCATTTACTAATCCCTCTGGGCCTCTGCTTTCCTGGCATCCTTCTCAACCCCCCAGCATCAAAGATTCTGCCTCCCCTTTGAGACTCTCCAAATTTTGGCCCCTCCCTGCCTCCAGCTGGAACACCCTCAGACGAGACATTGGCCACTGACCCTCTGGGGCTAGCCAAGCTGACAGGCCCAGGAGACAAGGACCGAAGGAACAAGAGGAAGTAAGTGTGGGTGTGTGCTGTGGAGGTGGGGAGGGTTGGTCATAAGTGAGAAGAAAATTCTGGGAGGGGGTGTCCAAGATCCTGAACTTGCTTGCCTGGGAACTTGGGAACCCCTAGAGTTTTTCTTTTCTTTTTTTTCCCCTTTTCTCTTGATTAGTGTGGATCTGTTGTGGGGAGGGAAGGTGGATTACAAAGATTCACATGTATTTTTTTTAGCCTTCTGCCATGTTTTTTACATTCATAAAAATTGCTTTGGTGGGGGGATGCGGTTGGTGAAGGGGGCCATGCAAGAGGGCTAGGTGTCTCTGTCCCTGCGATCTCCTGCCCTTCTCCCCAGGCATGAACTTCTGGAAGAGGCCTGCCGTCAGGGCCTGCCTTTTGCTGCCTGGGATGGGCCCACTGTGGTCTCCTGGCTAGAGGTACTGGGGCCCAGAAACGTCCTGACTCTTTATCCCCAACTGGTCTGAGAACCCCACCCTTAGGGCTGGCTGGGTCCACCTAGTACCATCCTCCTAACTCAGAGGTGGCGGTAGAGAGGAGTTGGTGGTGGGGGGGAGGCCCTGGTAGGGGTCAGGCTTCTTGTAGACCTTCCTGTTGCTCTTTTTCCTTCTCCCCTCACCCCTGTCCTTCTGGCCATGCCCACCTTGGTCCTGTTGTCTCTCTCTATCTCTTTGTGTCTTCCTATGTCTCTCTCTCTGTGTGTGTCTCTATTTCCCTGCCTCTCTCCCCATCTCTGTGTTTTTGTCATTCCCCGTATTTCTTCCCATGTCTCTCTATGTCTTTTGCTCCTTTCTTTCCCCATCTCTGCCTCTCATCTCTGTGTGTCTCTCCTCGTCTCTGTCTCTCCCCATCTCTCTCTTTCCCCTCTGACTCTGGTATTACCCTTCTATGGCTCTCCTCCATTGTTTTCCTGTGTCTCCCTCTGACCCTCGCATCTCTTTGCCTTGCCCTCCTCTCACTGCTTTCTCATGTCTTTCTGTTTCTCGCCCATTTGCCTTTCCCCATCTCTCTGTCTCCCTCTCTCCCTTTCTTTCTGTCCCTCTCCCATTTCTCCCGTTTCTCCTCCCGTATGTCTCTGTCTCTCTGTCTCATTTTTTCCCCATTTCTCCCTTCCTCCCTCTGGTCCAGCTGTGGGTAGGCATGCCTGCGTGGTATGTGGCCGCCTGCCGGGCCAATGTCAAGAGTGGTGCCATCATGGCCAACTTGTCAGACACGGAGATCCAGCGCGAGATCGGCATCAGCAACCCACTGCACCGGCTCAAGCTGCGCCTCGCTATCCAGGAGATGGTCTCACTCACCTCACCCTCTGCTCCTGCCTCCTCCCGCACTGTGAGTGTCCAGGGGCCAATCCCAGCCCTTGCTGTCTCAGGGCCCCGCCTACTGTCCTCAGAGTAGCCAATCCTGGGCCCGCTCACTCCAGCTCTGTCTGATACACCCTGCTCCCCACAGTTTCTCACCTGGATTATCTTTTTTTTTTGGATTATCTCTTGAGAGTGGGGCTCCCTTCAGGTCCCACTGCCTCCCCTCAGGCTGTTTTACGCACTGCAGCCAGAGGGATCCCATCCCGGAGAAAAAGCCAAATTCATATGGTTCTCTACAGGGCCATTGATGAGGGGCCCCTACCCACCCCTCCCTTTTCTACTCTGCTTCTTGGCCCTTGCTGCTCCCTTTCCTAGGAGCACCCCTCCCTCTTTTTCCCCCAAGGCTGGCTCCTGCTCATCCTTGAAGTCTCAGCTCAAATGTCACCACCTCCAAGAGGCCTCCCTAACTCAACAGCTAAACTAGTACCGGCCCCATCACCCCAACACATGAACACCTATTTTTTTCCCCATAGCACATACTGACTTCTAAAATTTTATCATTTTGTTCCATACAGAAAATTATGTGTTCCCATGCCTAATTCGGCTCCTCCAGGAGCACGACCCCCTTCCCCTCCCCTGTTCAGAAGCCCTCTCTCAACCTCTGTAACACCCCTCGCCCCTCAGTCCACAGGAAACGTGTGGATGACACATGAAGAGATGGAGTCTCTTACCGCGACGACCAAGCCTGTGAGTGCCCCCTGCCGGTGGCCTTGGGTGGCACTAAATTTCCTTCGGGAGGAGCGGCGGAGTTGGGGGGCAGATGAATCTGTAGCTGTCTGTCCGTCTGTTCGTCCCTCCCGCCCTCCTCCGCCTGCCCCTTAACCCACCCCTTCTCTCCCCTCTTCCCACTAACTGGTCAGGAGACCAAGGAGATCAGCTGGGAGCAGGTAGGGGGCGCGGGGTGGGCAGTGGGCGCATGAACAGGCTGTGCACGCTGCATGGACGCCCCTCCTTCTCCGAGCCCCGCCCCTCCCCTCGCCGGAGCATTCCATCCTCACCGTGGGAGGGGGGCGCTGCGCGGAGCTCTGCTCTTGTCTGTGGCTTGGTGGGGGTCGGCGTAGAAGCCCGGCTATTCCACTGTTAGTGGTGCACGGATCATTCCATTATGCTGGGTTGCGGGGGCTCCAGGGGCAGTTTCATTGATCTAACTAGAGGGAGGTGCTGAGCAGCTCTTTTACCTAGAAAAGAGGGAAGTGGGATTGTTCCACTGTACTGGGGTGAAAAGGGAAAGCATTTGGGGCGGGGGGCGGCAGGTCAGGGTGAGAAGTTGGGGAGAAGGAGCTACATTTTGTTCTCAAGAGGGGAGCGGGATGACCTCACCTGAGACAGAGGAGCTATGCTGGGTCTTTGTTTCCCAGCAAGGGGGAAGGTATGGATTATTTCCTTATGCTAAGAGGAGTGAAGGATTTGGGGTTGATCCAGAATATTGTCCTGGGCCAGATATAGCTAGACTAGTATTTTGGGGACAGTGCAAGAGTGGTGGATAGATCCACTATCATTTGTTGGGGAGAGAGCTACATTGGAAAATCCGTTGTGCTGACTTGGGGGAGTAGTGATGTTGGACTGATCCATTGTTTTGAGTTGGGACAACTTTAGACTAGAGCTTCTTAAACTTTAATGTACAGTTCAGATAATCTGAGAATCTTGTGAGAATGCAAATTTTGATTCAGTAGCCTAGGGTCTGAGATTCTGCAATTCCAGCAAGTTCACAAGTGATGATAATGCTGTGGGTCCAAGGACCACACTTTGAGTAGACAAGGGTCTATGCTGTCATAATGAAGGAAAGGGAGACAATTTTGGATTGTCCATTGTCCTGAGCAGAGATTGGCCATTGTCCTGCTATAGGATGGAGAAAGAACCACCTCGGATCTGGGGGAGGGGGGTTGGACTGTACCCTTGCATACATACATGGGATGGGGTCAGAGGGCCTGACTCCTCCCCCACCTGCCCATGGCCCCAGATCCTGGCATATGGCGACATGAACCATGAATGGGTGGGGAACGACTGGCTGCCCAGCCTGGGGCTGCCCCAGTACCGCAGCTACTTCATGGAGTCGCTGGTGGATGCCCGAATGTTAGATCATCTTAACAAGAAGGAGCTCCGGGGCCAACTCAAGATGGTGGACAGCTTCCACAGGTGGGGGTCGCCTGGCCCATGGGGGCAGTCCAAGGGGGTAAGCCCCACTTCTAGAGAGTCTTTGGCAAATAGGACCAGTGATGGGGAATTCCTTGGACTCTCTTTGGTCCTCTAGCCCTGATTGTCAGGCAATCAAGACTCCTGTGCCCCTTCCACCCATAAGAAGGCCTACTAGGAAAAGCCCAAGTCCTGAGACAGCTTAGCTAGTTGACCCCATACCCCTTACAGGTGGGCTAATAGGAACTGCTTTTTGAAAATATGGCAACTCCTGGGAAGGTCAGCAGTCAGTAGAACAGATCCAATGGAGCAATTCCCCAACCTCTGCCAGAAGACCACAGACAATGGGGAGAGCCCAATAGGAGTAGCAGTCATTGGGGTATGAGGGCTCATCTGTAACTCCACTATCTCTGCTACTCAGGGTGAGTCTGCATTACGGGATCATGTGCCTGAAACGACTCAACTATGACCGGAAGGACTTGGAGCGGAGGCGGGAAGAGAGTCAGACCCAGATCCGAGGTGAGTAGAAAAGGGTAAACGTCCAGCTGGGAGCCAAGTTGGAGGGGTTTGGAGCAGTGCTGCAGGAGGCATAAATAGGGGAGGGAAGGGAGGCCAGGGAAGAGAGGGGGTGGAGCCAGCATAGGGGCGTGGCCAGGAAGAGGAAGTGGGGATGGAGATATGGGATAAATTGGAAGGGCCTGGCCCCAAGAGGGGAGCAGCTGAGGGTCCCTTCTGTCCCCAGACGTGATGGTGTGGTCCAATGAGCGGGTCATGGGTTGGGTGTCCGGGCTGGGACTGAAGGAATTCGCCACGAACCTCACGGAGAGCGGGGTGCACGGGGCGCTGCTCGCCCTGGACGAGACCTTCGACTACTCTGACCTGGCCTTGCTCCTGCAGATCCCCACACAGAATGCACAGGTGAGCTGCCGCTAGGCCCTGGGCATACTGGGCATCCCCACCTCACAGATTGCACGCTGAAACCCCTCTCCCACCTCTCCTCCCCAGGCCCGGCAGCTCTTGGAGAAGGAATTCAGCAACCTCATCTCCTTGGGCACAGACAGGCGGCTGGATGAGGTGGGCGCAGCAGCAGCACAGGAGACTCCACTCCCAGCTGCACCTCTAGGCTGGGAGCTGAAGGGGTGGGGCTTGACTTTGCCAGCGAGTCGTGGTTGGAGGAGGTGCCAGAAAAGGGGCGGGGTTAAAGGAGGGAAGGACCCGGAGAGGGGTGGGGTCAAATGAAGGGGCGGAGTCGGAACGCGGCCCTAGTCCCTCACCGGCTGCCGGGCCCCTATACCTAGGACAGTGCCAAGTCCTTCAGCCGCTCCCCATCCTGGCGGAAGATGTTCCGAGAGAAGGACCTCCGAGGCGTAACGCCTGACTCAGCTGAGATGTTGCCACCCAACTTTCGTTCGGCCGCAGCAGGGGCCCTGGGCTCGCCGGGGCTCCCTCTCCGCAAGCTGCAGCCGGAAGGTGGGCGGATCCCAAACGCGACAGCCTCTCCTCCCCTCCCTTTCCTCGGGGGTAGGAACCTCCCTCTTCAGGTTCTGAAATGGCCTAGTCCTTTCTCCCCCAACCATGACAAATGGACCGCTCCTATAAGCCAACCTCCTCAACCCCACCACACCCCCTTTCCAGGGTGGGAAATGAACTCGTCCAGTGTCACCTGGGATACTTTGAAGGAATCCAAGGCTATGGGAAAGGGGGAGAAACCGGCTTGGAGCTAGGCGGTCGTTGTCATCTCGGAAAGGGAAATCCAAGGGAGGACGCTTGGGGTTGAGGATCGGAGAAATACTGAGGGAGGAAGTGGGCGTGTGTGTGTGTGTGTGTGTGTGTGCGCGCGCGCTTTCCAGGCTGAACCGCTGCTCACTCTCCCTCCAGGCCAGACTTCTGGGAGTTCCCGGGCAGACGGCGTTTCTGTCCGGACCTATTCCTGCTAGTGTACGCCTCCAGGTGAGGACTGTACTGGGCGCTCTTGGGGTTCTGGGCGGCACAATGGATCTTCACAGCTGCACGCACTGCCTGGCGTCAATGCAGGTGACCTTACTCGGACGGAAGAACCTTTCAGAGGCTGGGCTGTTTCCCCTCCTGCCCAGAGTATGGTCTCGCCGGGGAGAGCTTGCTGGGGAGCTCACGCCACGGACTGGACCATCTGTACAGACAAGCGGGGAATGCCGGTCCCTGCCTCACAAATGGACTGGGCCTGGACCAAACCACATGCACTGGACTGAGAGGGGGGAAGAAGAAGGCAGGAAGAAATCCCGCCCCAAACTTCCACCTCTCTTTCCAATACTTTGTAATTTATTGATCAGTTTCCGATGGGAGATGGGTGCCCTTTCCCCGCGGGAAGGGGGCGGGGCTTCCCTCCCGGGCCGCATGCGGGGAGAGGCTGCCCCCTCCCCTTTCTTCCCAGTCGCGGGGCCCAAGTCGTCCTTCTTCGTCCGAAAGGAGGGGAGGGAGGACTCGCTGCTAAAAGCCTCGCCCTTTGTGCCACTCAGCCCTGCCCCGCGGCGTCCGGTCGCCGCTGCCTGGGGTCAGCCGCGGGCGGGGCTCCCTCTCTCTCCCCAGTGTCTCGTGTCCCCGAGGCCCCTCCGCCCCCCGTGCTGTGGCCGTGTCCGTGCCCCGGGGGGGGGTAGGGGGTGCAGAACTGCGCTCCCCGTTCCGCTCCAGCTCCGGGGTTTGCATGGGAGAATCCTCTTTCCACGATGCCCCTGGGCGACGTGGCGTGGGGAGAGGAAAGACGGTGGGGAAGCCCTCGCCCCCGACTCTTGGTCGGCCTCCCTGCCCCAGGCGTCACTCAGTGATCACGGGTAAAGAGAACTGTTTCAAAAAGCTCCCGTGTTGACTGATTTATTTATCAGGACCTAGCAACCAACCACTTCGAGGAGTCCAGGCCCCTTCTCCCTCAGACCCCACCCGCATTCCCCGGTGCCCAGAGGATCCAGACCCCAGGCCTGACAATGAGGTTTCGGGGAGCACGTTTATTCAGAGAAATAAATATGGCCCGTGGAAAGGGGTTGGAGGGCCAGGGAGATGTATCTGCGCCGCAGCCGTGTGTCTGGGTTAGGGTTTCGGAGTTTCCAGCATGTCTGCCAGGGCTCTGGAGAGAAGGACGCAGAGGTTGGACAGCCGAAGTGTCCAAAGCTCACACCAGGGCCCTCAGAGATCGTTAACCTGCTCATTTCACCAAGGGGGGACTAGAGGCTCAGGGCTTTCCAATAATTCATAGCGGGACAAGCACCTTTCTAAACGGGGTCCTTAAACATCCCCCCTCCACACACTTACTGGTACAGGGACGAGGAGAAATAGTCGACGTAGCTTCCTGTAGGAGAGAAGAGGCTTGAGGGGTACACCACGGGTGAAATTGGGGGCCACTTTTCACTCAGTCCAGGACCAGGACTAGCTCCGCCCCCTTTTCTGGATTCCTTCCCCCAAACTAATTCCTTCTACAGCGACTCCTCCCTTCCTCCTGGCCCTAAGTGTTCTAAGTGTTCCCATTCTCCAATAGCCCCACGCCCCGCCGCGTCCTTCGAATTCCACTTGCTTTGGCCCCAACCTCTTGGTTCTAGGCTAACCCCTCAATCCGAACCTCTTAGGTTTTGGCACCTATCCCCAACCTTCCCTCTGCCCGGCCCCGCCCCTCCGTGCTCCTCCCGCTCGTCACAGAGTCCCAGCCTTGGCCACGCCTCCGCACATAGCCACGCCCACAACCTTCCAGCCTGCTCCTCAGGTTGGCTCCACCCACCAGGCCCCGCCCCTTCATCAGGTTTCTTCTGGGCCCCACCCATGCTCACCCGGAGTGCAGACAGTTTCGCAGAGCAGCGGGCAGAGGTAGCAGAACTGGCAGTGCTGGGGGCGGGGGTGGGGAGAGAGAATGAGCGGTACGAGGTGGTCAGGGGCGGTGTTAGGATGGGGCGTGGGCCGTACTTGGGCAGGAGGCTAGCTAGGCGGAGGTTAAGGTCAGAGGCAGGATCGGGTTTGGAGTCAGGGCTGCATCAGGGGTAAGGGGTTAGGTCAGTTTGAGGGCAGAAGATTTGGGGCTGGGGGTGCTCAGATGGTCCCGGGCTGTCGGGAAACCTGGTGGATCCTTGAGTCTGGGAGAAGTCTCACCTGGCACTGGTCGCAGTGCTCTCCCATGTTCTCCTCGTCACAGTGACAGTTCTCACATTCAGTGCATCGCTGGGGACCAGAGGAGCCTGGTTAGGCAGGGAGGGACGTTTGGGAGCCACCCGCCAGTCCTCCACCCTGCCCACTGGACATATCCCCAACTTCTCAGCCTCATTACTTCTGACACTGAGCTCAGTATCTTCCTCCAACCTGCTTAACCTGCTTCCCACCCCCTCATTTCCCTATTGCAAGGCGCCCCGACGTCCCCTTGTCTCTGTGGGCTGGACCTTTGGGTACTCTCTTCACCCCCTCTCTTCCTATTCTCCCCATAGCCTGTCAGTCTCCAGTCCTGTCCCACCTCCCTCGGCTCTGCCTTGAACCTTCCTCCCTGTCCCCACATCTGCAAGTGCAGCTCAGGCCTCACCCTCTCTTTCCTGGACCACTATCCCAGGCTCCTCCCCAGCCTCCTGGCCTCCAGTCTGTCCCCGACTTGGCCCCAAAAGTGTCTTTGTTTACTCGGGCCCGTTGCTCAGGGCCCTCCCAACGCACAACAGAGCCCAGGAACAAACTCTAGGAACAGCTTGGTGGGTGGAGCTGGGTTGCGGACATACATTGCAGAAGGAGCAGTAGCCACACAGGGACCCTGGCTGGTAGTTCCCATACTCCTGGGCATCCTGCTGATCTGTGGGGACAAGAGGGCAGCAGTGACCCAGGTTGACTCCGCTCCTCCCCACCCCCATCATCCAGTCAGATCACTTACCCATGTCCTCACCACTCTCCTCTTCACTGGAGGCACCTCCAGACACCTCCCTCCTGGCCAGTGGGTTGGGGATGATGGTGAAGGGGAGCTCATCCTCTTCCAGCCCCTCCTCCTCATCTTCTTCCTCCTGGTGGTCTTGGCTCAGTGGGACCCAAACCTCAGCCCTCTCTTCCCTCCTCTCCTCCTTCTCTTCTTCCTCCTCCTCTTCTTCCTCCTCCTCCTGGCTCAGGCTGAGGCCATGACCTTCCTCCTTGTCTTCCTCATCCTCCTGGTCCAGGCTGCCATGGTGGGTACCTTCTCCTCCCTCCTCTGAACCTTCATCATCATCTTCATGGGAGCTGTGATCCTCTTCCTTCTCTTCCTCTTCCTCCTCAGAATCACTCTCCCTTAAATGGCTTCTATCCTTTACCCCCATGTATTCTGGGGACTGGTGGTTAGTCTCCTCTTTGATGGACCCTCTGTGGCCAGTCCCTTTATCTCTGTGGCTTTGCTGCCTGTGGCTGGGAGCCTGGTGGCCAAGCTTGGCAGAGGTGTCCTCATCTTCCTCCTTGGGGACTCCGCGGTGGTGATGGCCATGGACTGCTCTTTCATGTTCCTCTGGGAAGTCTTCCTCCTTAGTGCTCTTGTGGCCTTGGGGCTGGTGGCTTGCAACATGGTGGCTGAACTTGACTGTGATCTCCTCCTCGTCATCTCCAAGGCCATGGTGGGTATGTCTGGGAACCTGGTGCCAGTGTTCAGTGGACACATCCTCATCCTCATCTTCCTTGTCTCTGTGGCCTTGATGTCTGTGGCTAGGGATATGATGGTGGTGTTCATCTGAGACATCTTCATTGTCTTCCTTCCCATGGCCTTGACTCCTGTGGGTCTGGTGTATGTACTCAGTGGAGACATCATCATCATCTTCTTCTTCTTCTTCATGGCCTCGGTGTCTGTGGCTGGGGCCATGATGGTGGTGTTCATCTGAGACATCTTCATCCTTTTCCTTCCCGTGGTCTTGGTGTCTGTGGACCTGGTGTCCATACTCAGTGGAGACATCCTCCTCTTCCTCTTCTTCATCCTCCTCTTCTCCATGGCCTCGGTGTACATGCCTGACGATATGATGGTGATGCTCACTGGACACAACTTCGTCTTCGTCCTCATCTTGACGGCCATGGCTCCTGTGGCTGGGGAAGTGGTGCCCGTGCTCAGCTGAATCATCCGCCTCTTCATTCCCATGGCTTCTGTGCCCACGGGCCTGCTGAGCATGCTCTGTATGTTCCTCCTCATCAGAGGTGTTCTCATCTCCCACCTTGTGGCCTTGGTACCTATGGTCTTGGGATTCTCTGGAGACATCTTCATCCTCTTCTCTGTGGTCTCCGTGGCCCCAGAAATGATGCCCACTCTCCGTGGAAACATCCTTGTTCTCATCTCCGTGGCCTCTATGGCTGTGTGTGGGGTGGCCAAACTTGCCCGATGCGTCCTCTGAGGGCCCCGAAGCTCCTGCATTGTCGTTCCAGTTGCTGGGCCCCAGCCCAGCCCCTCTCAGCTGCTGGGTCACGGCAGTGGGGAGAAGCAGGCTGGCCACTGCAGCCCAGAGGAGAAAAGTGTGCAGCCATGGCCCACAGTGGCCCATGGGGACAGACAGGCAGCAGAGCTTCTCCCAGGGCTGGCTCCCACTGTGGCTATGGCTATGTGGATGAATGTTGGGCTCCTTCTGTTTCTTTCTCCCTGTGTTGCTCCTTTGCTGTGTCTCTCTCGGCCTCTGTCCCCTGGCCCTCACAGCCAGGCCCTCTGAGGCAGTCTCCAGAGCCCCTTACCCTCCTCTCCGGCCCTCCCTCCCACTTCCCAGCCAATAGGGTCTCTCCCCTCCCCTCTCTGTGGCTAAATTTACTCTCAGCCCCGAGTTATTCTGGGTCAGTCCCCACCTGCCCCTCCCCTCCTGCTCCTCCCCCTTCCAGCTGGGGAGGGGGTGGATGAAGGGGTCTCTCCTTGGCCAGGAGAGGGGAGCCAAAGGATTTGACTTTGGGTTGCCAACAAGTTCATGTTTGGCAGCTGCAAAGACAATGGCTAGATTTTTAGTAGGCCAATTTGGGGGGAGCCTGGGCCATGGGGGAGGGTAGCAGGAGGGATGTATCTGAGGGGAGAAACCCCTGCCAAGGAAGGACTGGGGGTTAGATGATGGGGAGTTTCTGGCCAGAACGGGCTCCTCTGCTGAGAAGGTGGATGCCAATATGGAAGCCCTGGAATGGCGTGAAAGGAATTTTGCCCCAGCACACGTACCCATGACCTCCTGTCCCTGGAACTCAGATCTGGGGGCAGGGGATGGCGCCAGGCCAGGGCTATAAATACAGCGAGGGGGGGCAAGGGGCTCAGGTTACCCAGGAGGCCGCAGCTGTCCCTGTCAGAGAGTCAGCAGGAGACATGTGGCCCTGCCTGTCCGCATAGCGGTACCTCCCACTCCTCATCCTGTCACTGTCGCCCTCGCTCTTTGGGTTCCCATCCTTCTTTATGGGTCTCCCTCTCTCTGTCATTGTTTCTTCACCAGCTCTCTCTCAGGGTCCCTGTTGCCCCCCTCCTGAGGATTCTGTCCCCTTCTCCCTCTCACTCTGAGTGTCTGCCACCCATCTAAATCTTTCTCTCTCCCTCTTTGGGTCAACGTAGCGCCCCCCCAATCTCTGTTCCCCCTTTCTGATTCTCTGCCCCTGCCTAAGTCTTAGTGTTTCCCGCCCCCCATCCCCCGACCTGGGTCAGTGTGCCCTCTCTCTCATCGCTGGCATTTCCTCTCTGCGTCTCTGTCCCCCTCTCCGTGGGTTCCTGTCCCCCTCTCCCTGGGTCCCTGCCCGCCTCTCTCTGGATCCTGTCCGACCCTTTGCCCCGCCTCCCGCTCTACGCTTCTCCGAGATTCCCCGCCCCCCAGACCTGGCCCCGCCCAAGGCTGGGCTGGGAAGTGGCGGATCCGGTTTGTTCAGGGCGCATCTAGAACCCGGGTTGGTGGATCGAATGCCGGGAGTCGGATAGGTTTCGGTGGCTGCGGCAGCATGGTGGGTGCAGAGAAGGAGCAGGTACAGCGGCCGGACCCAGGCCTGAGGGAACAGGGAGCTAGGGCCTGGCCTCCTGGTTTCCAGAGAGGAGGGTGCTTGAGACCCAGATTCTTGGGTCAGACAAAGGAAGGGGTTTCTGGGGGCCCGGACTCCAGGGTCCTTGGGGACGGATTGGGGAGGGGGTTGGGGGAGTCGAGTCTCCTGAGTCCGGGAGAGGAGGGCACTGGGGTCCCGGACTCCTGGGTCTCCGGCTAGCGCGCGGGTGGGTCACTCCGTGACCCACAGGACCTAACTGGATCCACCCCACCACTCCTTGTTCCTGTCTCCAGAGCTGGATCCCCAAGATCTTCAAGAAGAAGACGTGCACGACTTTCATCGTTGACCCCACAGATGCGGGGTGAGGAGTTCGCCCCGGGGACAGACCCCAGAGTGTCCCGGGTCCGCTGACCCCGCCCACCGCAGACCCCGCCTTTCGGTTCCTTCCCTTCCCCAGTCAGAGCCGGTACTCTCAAGGGCGTTCCCTGGTGGCTCTCTACCTCGGGGAGGGCTTGGGTCAGTCTGCAAACACTTCCAATTTCCCATCCTCCCGCTCAGGTTCAGTGTTCAAGACCCAGGGCTGGGTTCTGTTTTTTTCCTTCCCCGTGTCCCTTCTGTGTGTCTCTGCCTCCTGGTGTCACTTTCTCTGCCTTTCTTTCTTGGCTGTCTCTGTTTCATCCATTCACTTGTTCGTTCATTCCTCCAAGAAATTCTCACTCAGCACTTCCAAGGGGGCATTATTTTCAAGAGCACAGGCCCTGCCAGTGTTCAGATTTCAGCTGGGACACGTGCTGTGTGGCTTCAGGCAAATCATTTCACTTCTCTGGGCCTCATCTATCATCTGGGCATAAAAACAGGCTCTAGGGCTTCCCTGGTGGCGCAGTGGTTGAGAGTCTGCCTGCCGATGCAGGGGACACGGGTTTGTGCCCCTGTCCGGGAAGATCCCACGTGCCGCGGAGCGGCTACGCCCGTGAGCCATGGCCGCTGAGCCTGCGCGTCTGGAGCCTGTGCTCCGCAACGGGAGAGGCCACAACAGTGAGAGGCCCGCGTACTGCAAAAAGAAAAACAAAAAAAAACCAGGCTCCATTTCCTGCGGATATTGTAAGAATTAAACAAGTTACTGCTTACGATATTTCTGAAACAGTGCCCAGCACGTAGTAATCACTGGAAAATATGTCCATAGGAACCACCGGAAGGTAGCAATTACTAGCATGTGTAGGGCCTGTGCTTGTGCTGGGTGGCTGAGGGGTGGGGAGTGGCCACCATTAGGAGTTCCTGGCCTTCAGTGATGGTCTCTCAAGTGGGTTCTGGCTTTCTAGTGTCCTCAAGGCAATCTTTGGGGTATGGGAAATGTCAACGTTCCTAATTTAGTGTGTGTTTTATTATGACTATATTAGTGCAGGATGGCTTGAATTATGTATAAATAAACATATATATTATTTGGGGGTGAGTGCTCAAAAACTTTTACTGATGGAAAGGGCGGTCAAGGAATTTTAGGAACCTCTGGTCTGGTGGGAGGAAGATGATTATAAGGCAAGGAGATGGGAGCTGCAAAGGACAAGCCACTGGGCCCAGTGGGAGCCAAGAGGAGGCATCTGGTTAAGTCCGAGGAGGGGACACAGGGTGTCACCAATGGCTTCTGTAGGAGGAGGGGCTAATGAGGTGACATTGGAAGGTGATAAAGTTGGAGTTTGACAGTTGAAGGTGGGTTGGATTCCAGGAGTGGGAACAAGTATAAATTGCCCCCTATTGACTATGTGGCTTGCAAATGGGGCAGAGTTCAAGGTGCAGAGAGCATCTGAAAGAGGATATCAAGAAGGAGGGCAGGGCCAGTAGTCACACAGCCTCAAATGTCACCCCGAGGGGTTGGGACCGAGTCTTGGTGTTCCCCATGGGAGGGGCAGAGTCAGCTCTGGGTGTGGATAGATGCCCTGAGGGCCACATGAGGATGAATAGGAGTTCAGGAAGCTGGGGAAGAGTCTGGGCAAGGGACAGGTGGGAGGAGAACAGGCCTGAGGCAGGCCAGGGCTGAGGGGACACAGAGAGGTGGGGACAGGGCAAAGATTCAGGGGCAGGAGCTTGGGGACCGATGGATTTGCAGAGTGAGAGGGGAGAGGGGAGTATGGGCCCAGACATCTGGTCTGGGGCCTGGGAAACTGAGCTTGTCCCCGAGATGGGAACCCAGGTGCATGAGTAGGTTTGGGAAATGTTGCCCAGCTCAGAGTGGGATTTCGTGTGTGGGAGGGGCCTGGGGGAGCCAGGGGCATTGCAAACCTGGTTCAGGGACTCAGGAAAGGTCTGTGACTTCCATCCAAGATTTGAGAAGTCCTAGCTGTAGGTGGTAATGGAAACTGAAGTGGAAGTAGGATGGGGGGAAGAAAGTGTAAAATCAGAGGAGGTTGCAAACTGGCAATTCTATGGCCGATGTTTTCTTTTTTTTCTTCCACGGAAGAAAGGATTGCTAAAAACTTGTCTCTGAATGCTTCAAGACAGACATGCTGCCTCAAGTCAGCACAGCCTCCGGCACATCCGCTTATAATTTTCCACCTGATGCTTCTTTCTCTTACGTAATTCCCTGCCTGGCCCTTGGGGCCATTGAGTTTGAGACCCATGTAGGGAAGGCATGTGGTCCTGGCTCTGGGGAACACCTACACTCAAGGGAGGCACAGAAGAAGAGAAAGCCACAGATGAGGCAGAGACAGAGCAGCCAGGGGAACGGGTGTGCTCTGCCAGGGAAAAGCTTTTCTAGAGTCAGCCTTTTAGATATGACCAGTGCTACTTTGTCGGAGTCAGATGAGACCTGAATAGGAGCCATTGTACTCGGGGATGTGCAGGTAATTGCTGATTTTATCGGGAACAATTTCGTTTTCAGTGGCCACACAGAGAAAGGGGGGTAGGAGATGAGACGGACAGAGGGGGAGTCTGCCAGTGCTGTCTACCAGAAGTTTCTGCAATGGTGAAAATGTTCTATATCCACATCCAGTATGGCAGGCACTGGCCACGTGTGGCTCCTGGTCACTTGAAATGTGGCCAGAGCAACTGAGGAACTGAATTTTTAGTTGTATCTAATTTTAATTTATTTGACTATAAGGAGCACGGTGTGGCTAGAGGCTACTGTACTGGACAGTTCAG
The DNA here is from genome assembly GCF_963455315.2 of Globicephala melas. Classification (NCBI taxonomy): domain Eukaryota; kingdom Metazoa; phylum Chordata; class Mammalia; order Artiodactyla; family Delphinidae; genus Globicephala; species Globicephala melas. The sequence continues at coordinate 7,255,295 of NC_083332.1, read as the reverse complement.
GTTCTGGAACATTCCATGAAGAAATTTTGCCAGGAAGGGCTTGTGGGAAGTAGATGGACAGGAATGGGGGGGGGTCCAGGGACGGGGTTGAGATAGGTGAAAGGATCAAGTAGGTAAACTGAGGCATGCCAGGACCCTGGAGGTAGACTCAGGAAGAGGGAGGGATGTATCCTGTAGTTCTCACTGTGCCAGGAGCTGGTGTATTCTGTTTGGATTTGTTGGCCATTCTTTTAGTGACTTCACAATTCTTGTCAAATCCATGGACCACCTGTGCTATTCTTTCCGTAAAATTAGTCCTTAAATCATGGCTCACTCTGTTTACATAAATGCAGGTCTCCCCCGATATTTGAATCCCTTCTGGAATCAGGGACCAAAGAGATTTAGATACATTTTCAAATAAATCCCTCGTCTCCCAAACCTGTGTGGCTTGCTGTTTTTAAACTCAGGTGCCAGTCCCATTAGGGAACAAGGGATACTTGCGTATTTATTTAGGGGGAAAGAAGTTTCACATGTGATCACCATAAATGCAAAATCTGTTCCATTTGCCACAAAGAGAAAGAAACAAGCCATAAAAGACAATCACAATGAAAACCAGGTAAAAAGTATTTACCGTCTAAGTGGATGCTGTTGCCAGCCCAGTTTTCTGAGCCTGACGCCAGCTTTTCTCTGTTAAAAAGAAAAAGTAAAGAGTTAGGCATTAAAAACATTCTAGCACCCAGCTGATCCTCTCTCCTTGACAGTAATTAGGAGAACTCAAGAAGGAATGACTTTCTTACTGTGTTCAAGGTTATTTAAAGCTCAGTGTGGAGTTCACGGAGACCGGATCTGGTATGCGGCCCCCATTTTAGGAAATGTTGTGTTATTTCATTGGCCTCTCACAGTTCTATGACGTAGGCTGGGCTATCATTGCCTTTCCATTTGAGGTGGAAATTTAGGCTCAGAGAGATGAAACTACTTGCTCCAAGTCACACAGCTGCCTTGGCCTCTAGTGCATGCGTGCTCTGTGATCACTCTCTTGATTTTCCTTTTCGTGTGAATACCATCTGTTTGAACTGGGGGCAGCAAGGACATCCCCAATGGCCCCCTGCACTTTTCCACTTCAGGCCCTGAAGGCAACAGTGAGTGTGGGGTCTGGTATGCAGACCTCCCTGCTCAGGTGCTCTTGAGCCACTGTGGCTTCCTGCTGGTGGGTGAGGTGACTGTGGTTGTTCTGCCCCAGTCTCTCCCTCAGGCTGGTCAGAGCCATGGAGGGCCAGTGCCAGGGTCAGTATGGACTGTGAGCTCCTCTGGAGGGAGATGCAGAAATATGGACATTTCTACAGGATGCTTGGGGTCGGTGCGGACGCCTCTGGGCTTCATCCTCCTCCTTCCCCTCCCCCTTCAGGGGGACCTTGTGCCAGTGTGGGCAACCCCGGTGTGCCCACCCATCAGTGGCTGTGGAGGATGCATTCGGGGCAGCCGTGGTGACCGTATGGGACAGTGACTTGCACACCACGGAGAAGCCCACAGATGCCTTCGGAGACCTGGACTTCCTGGGTGCCGGCCGCAAGGCCAGCAATGTGAGGCTTGCATGTCTGGGCAGGGCCAGGGTTGACCAGTGGGGCTGCATGCCTCAGGGGCTCCCAGAGCCAGGGTCTGGGGGTATCCCAACTGAACATTGTGTCTCCCCATTTACCCATCCCTATCTTCACCTCTCCTGGATCCCTGTCCCCTCCACCCCTGTCTGTCTTTTCTAAGCCTGTCCTCCTCTCTCTGGGTCTCCATCCCTCCCCTCTGGGCCTCTGTCCCCGTCCCCCCTCCCCCCATCTCTGTGCTCCTCTCTCTGCGTCTCTGTCCCTTTCTCTCTGTCTCTGTCCCCCTCCCCGTGTCCCTTCCTCTTGTGTGTCCACAGTTCCTCCGGCTCTCTGACCGCACGGATCCAGCTACAGTTTATAATCTGGTCACAAACATATGGGGCTTCCAGGCCCCGAACCTGGTGGTGTCAGTGCTGGGGGGGTCGGGGGGCCCCACCCTCCAGACTTGGCTGCAGGACCTGCTGCGACGCGGGCTGGTGCGGGCTGCCCAGAACACAGGTGACTGAGGGTGGGCATCTGCCTCCTGGGCCGGGGCCGGCTGCCCCCCCCATTTCCCCCACTTCCCTGGAATTCTGTCTTTCCCCACTCCCGCCTTTGTGTGTGGGGTTTTGTCTCACTCTCTAGCCTCTGTCTGTCTCTGCACGCCTGTGTGTCTCTGGACCTCACCACCAGTCTGTGTCGCTGTGTAGGGGCCTGGATTGTCACCGGAGGGCTGCACAAGGGCATTGGACGGCATGTGGGTGTGGCAGTGCGGGACCACCAGACAGCCAGGACTGGGGGCAACAAGGTGGTGGCCATGGGCGTGGCCCCCTGGGGTGTGGTTCGGAATAGAGACACCCTCATCAACCCCAAGGTGGGACCCAGGGTCTTGGACAAGGTGGGGGTTGGGGGCCAGGAGTCTGGGGTCTGAGGGGGGAGGGGCTGGGGGCCTGGACTCCTGGGTATGAGGGAGGAGGGGCTGGGGACCTGTAGTTCCGTGTCTGAGGGAGAACGGGGCTGGGTGTCTGTCCTCTTGGCCCTGATGGAAAGACTCCCTGGTCTGGCCACTTGTCCCCCAGGGCTCGTTTCCTGCAAGGTACCGGTGGCGCGGTGACCCCGAGGATGGGGTCCAGTTTGCTCTCGACTACAACTATTCGGCCTTCCTTCTGGTGGACGACGGCACCCACGGCCGCCTGGGCGGCGAGAACCGCTTCCGCTTGGGCTTCGAGTCCTACCTTGCCCAACAGAAGACGGGCGTGGGAGGTGAGTGGCTCCTTCCACTGGGGATTCACAGCCCAAGGCTCAGGATCCCAGTGGTCAGATCTGGTAGGAATTTGGGGGTTGCGGCCAGGGGGAGTTTCCTATGGTCAAGTGCCTCCTCCCATCATTTGCTGTGTTTGAAAAAATCATTATCTTGAAATCTACAATACCGAAAGGTGGACAGCTTGATGATTTTTTTTTTTTTTTTTTTGCGGTACACGGGCCTCTCACTGCTGTGGCCTCTCCTGTTGCGGAGCACAGGCTCCCGACGCGCAGGCTCAGAGGCCATGGCTCACGGGCCCAGCCGCTCCGCGGCACGTGGGATCTTCCCAGACTGGGGCACGAACCCGTGTCCCCTGCATCGGCAGGCGGACTCTAAACCACTGCGCCACCAGGGAAGCCCAGCTTGATGAATTTTTAACAAATTGAATCCACTTATGCAGCCAGCACCCAGATCAAGAAACAGTAATACCAGCCCCCAGAAGCTTTCTGCCCACACCCAAGAGCCACCCTATCCTGCTTGTCACAGCAAAGAGTAGTTCTGACCGTGTTTCATATGAATACAATCACACCAAACCCATGTTTTAAATTCTGCCTTCTCATGTTAGACATTATTTCTGTGAGATTCATCCATATCATTTCATGAACTGTAGTTTGTAAATAACCCATGGATCAAAGAAGGAAAAAAAAAGAAGCTAGAAAATATTTTGAACTGAATGATAATAATGTTATGACATACCAACACTTTGGGGATGCAGCTATTGCAGTACTTAGAGGGAAACCTGTAGACTTAAATGCTTACCTAAAATGAAAAGAAAAGAAAGATTGAAAATCAATGATTTAAGTCTCCAATTAAAAAAAATCCTAGAAACAGAAGAGCAAATCAAATCTAGAGAAAGTAGAAGCAAGGATATAATAGACAGGGCAGAAATCACTAAAACAGAAAGAAATGTCCAATGTAGAAAGTCAACTAAACAGAAACCTGCTTCTTTATAAACATTTCCTGTATTTTAAAAAGTGTCCATTTAATTCTTTTTTTTTTAAGTATTTATTTATTTTTGGCTGCATTGGGTCTTCGTTGCTGTGCGCGGGCTTTCTCTAGCTGTGGCGAGCAGGGGCTACTCTTCGTTGCAGTGCGCAGGCTTCTCATTGCGGTGGCCTCTCTTGTTGCGGAGCACGGGCTCTAGGCGCATGGGTTTCAGTAGTTGCGGCACGAGGGCTCAATAGTTGTGGCTTGTGGGCTCTAGAGTGCAGGCTCAGTAGTGTGGTGCACGGGCTTAGTTGCTCCACGGCATGTGGGATCTTCCCGGACCAGGGATTGAACCCGTTTCCCCTGCATTGGCAGGCAGATTCTTAACCACTGCACCACCAGGGAAGTCCCCCATTTAATTCTTAAACTTTACTTAGCTTTTCGGCAACTTTAATCTTATTTGTAAAATTATCTTTTTGGGGTGCAAACTGACTTTTTTGGGGTGTATAATTCTGTGAGTTTAGGCGTGTGTAGAGATTCATGTCCACAGTCAGGACATAGACCAGTTCTGTTACCATGAAGGCATTCCTTTTGCACCCAGCCCCTGGCAGCCACTGATCTGTTTTCCATCACTCTAGTCTTCTCTTTTCCAGAAGCTAAATAAATGGAATAATATAATACATGACCTTTTGAGACTGGCTTCTTTCACTCAACATAATATTTTATGGCAGCTTTAATATGTGTTTATTGGAACTAATCAAACCATGCGAAGGTATATAAGGAAATTCATAGCATTGCCTGAATTGTAGTTTGTAAATAACCCACTGGTCAAAGAAGAAAATAAAAAAACGTTAGAAAATTCCCTTCCCAGCTCCAATCCCTTCTATTGGGGTAATCTGTGTTATATGGTTTGGAGTTAATCCTTTTATATCTTTGTCTATGCTTATAAAATCCTATGCTATGCTCAGTGGTGTTCCTTTCTCTCTTTTATACTATACATATACATATCACTTTCTTATAACCATCCCTTTTAGGTACAAACTTCTCTATCTTGTATCTCCTTTTAATAGTTGTATGATATTCCTTGGTAATGGTTGTACCATCTGTTATTTAAATTTTTCTCAATTGGTGGTTACTTAAAGTGCTATCAGTGTTTGGCACTACAAACAACGCTGAATAAATATCTTTGTATGAACATCCATAATTACATCCAGGTGTTTTAAATTCTATACAGTAGATCCCCCAAGTGAGATTGCTCTGTGTGTATACTAATAGATAGTACTAGATCACTTTCTTAAAGTGTGTAGCAGTTTTCACTTTCATCGAGAATGTGTGAGAGTTTCCTTTTCTGTCCAGTCTTAACCAGCTCTGGATACTCTTGGTTTAAATTTTTTTTTTTTTTGCCAAATTTGATGGGTAAAAAGTGACATGCCACTGTTCATTTGATTTTTTAATTTATCTAACCACTGTTAAAAGATATAAACATATATTTTGTTGGCCAATCAGATTTCCTCAATTATGAATTGTCTATTCATATTCTTTGCGCATTTTTGAATTGGGTTATTTCTTTCTTGTCTTTTTGTAAGAATTCTTTGTATCCTGTCCTTAGTAACGCTTTGACTATTAGATGTAAAATTTTTAGAAGATACTTTAATTATGGTGTCTACTTCCATAAAAATTCTATCATTTTTATGTGGTTAGATATATTTGTTGTTCCTTTTATAGCCCCTTGGTTTCCCTTGGTTTTTTAGGAAGGTCCATTTCACTCCAATGCTATACAAATATTCTAAGTCTTCTTTTTTAATATCTTATATTTTTATGTTTAAACTTTTAATCCATCTGGAAATGATTTTTAGGTGTTTTGAGATAGGGAGTCTACATTTTTTTCTTCCAAATGGGAAACCACATTCTCTTCATGTCCATTTAATAAATAAACCATCTTTTTCCAGCTAAATTGAAATGCCACTTAAGTTGTATATTCAGTTCCTTTATATGTTGAAGTATTTCTGAACCTTTTTCTCTTCTACCTCTCTATTTATTCCTGTGCCAAAAATATATTTTGTTTGGGACTTCCCTGGTGGTCCAGTGGTTAAGACTCTGCATGTCCAATGCAGGGGGTGCAGGTTCAATCCCTGGTCAGGGAACTAAGATCCGACATGCTGTGCAGCATGGCCAAAAAAAAAAAATTATATATATATATATATATATATATATATATATATATTTGTTCCTGTTGTTGTTGTTTACAGCAGTTTAAAGACGTTTGAATATATATTAGGGAAAATTTCTCCCTACTGTCATTTCTCAAAAATTTCTTAACTCCTCTGATATTAATTCTTTCATATGAATTTAAAAATTATTTTGTTCCATTAAGAAAAAAACAAGAAAACACTGCCAACCTCCTCCTACCTCCCTCTTTCTCCAAACTGCATTGAATTTATGTTTTACATTGTGACAGGTTAACATGGTATTTGTTTTTCCATTTATTCAGGACTTGTTCTTATATAATGTTTATCAATTTCCTTATAAAAGTATTATACCTCTCTGTATGAATTAATTCCCAGGCATTTTATCATTTTTGTGAAAACATGGATAAGATACATATTGTAATAGTTGTAGAAAAGTTTTTTATTTTTGTGTATTTTTTTGTATTAATCCTCTTAACCAAATTCTCTTATTAATATTTAGTTATTTTGAGTGGAGTCTCTCCAATTTTCTGAGAATATAAATCATCTTTCCTTCAAATAGATACCTTTGTCTCTTCCAGCTTAAAAAATATATGTACAAGTTTTCATTCCAATTATTTCATTTTCTTGCATTGTTACATTAGCTCAAAACTCCCAGATAAGTGTGAATAGTAGTAATGTTGTTTCAGTTCTTATTTTATTGGGAATAGAGTTCGTAAAAAACTTATATGAGTTTGCTATTGGGCTTTGATAAATATCTTTATTGTATTTGGATAGTCCTTTCTATTCCTTATTTCCTTTATTTTCTATTTGCACTTTCATCCTCTCCTGGCTCCTGGATGGTTAATCAGTTATAGGATTGACTCATGCCTCATTCGGGAACCCAGGAGTCCAGGCTCCCAGCCCTCTCCTCCCTTGAGAAATTGAACATTACTGTCTTCAAGATCTGGCCCCTCCCAACATCCTCAAAGGCATGACAGTTCTCATGAGCCTCCGGACAGAGGATTAGGCAGAAGCCAGCGTTTGCCCTGGGGACTCCTGGGAAACGTGGTTCTCTCCCATCGCTGACAGAGGCTGATGGGAGGTGACCAAGCCCTGTGCTCTCTTCTCTCCTCAGGGACTGGAATTGACATCCCTGTCCTCCTTCTCTTGATTGATGGTGATGAAAAGATGTTGAAGGTAATAAGGGCTCAGGTGCCTGGGTCTAAGGGGGGGCAGTAGCCGGGGGCTGTACTCCTGGGTCCTAGGGGAGGAGGGGGCTGGGAATCTAGACTCCAGGAGGTGTGAATACTTTCCTTCCCTAACCTGACTCCCCTTTTGTCCTGTAGCGGATAGAGAAGGCCACCCAGGCTCAGCTCCCCTGCCTCCTGGTGGCCGGGTCTGGGGGAGCTGCAGACTGCCTGGCAGAGATCTACACTCTGGCTCCAGGGAGTGGAGGAGGCAGGCGATGTGAAGCCCAAGATCTGATTAAACGTTTCTTCCCCAAAGGGGACCCTGAGGTCCTACAGGCCCAGGTATGACATTGGGGGTCCAGCTCTGGAACCTGAGATGGGAGGGAGCTGGGAACCTGGGCTCCTGGACCTTGAGAGGTGAGGATGCTGAGGATTTGGAGACCTGGATCCAAGGGAAGGGGAATGGGGGCCCAGTCTCATGGATATGAGGGAGGAAAGGCTGGGAGCCTGGACTCCTGGGTTTAAGGGAGGAGAGGCCTGGGGGCCTGGATGCCCCCTAGGTTCTGGGAGTAGAGGGTGCTAGGCACCTAGACTACTGGGTCCTTCAGGGGAATGTTCTATATCTCTGTGGACAGGGCCAGGGAGTTGGGTGTGGGTTGCAAAACTTGGTATTCTGCAGGTGGAGAGGATCATGAGTCGGAAGGAGCTGCTGACAGTCTATTCAACTGATGATGGCCCTGAGGAATTTGAGACCATTGTTTTGAAGGCCCTTGTCAAGGGTAAGGCTTGGAGTCCCAAAACTTCCCCCATTGTCAGCTCAACTTTGGACACCTCTCTTGGCCTCGGCACTTTATCCATCCTCTCTAATCTAAATTGTGCCCGTTTTTTTTTTTTTTTTTTTTTTTTTTTTTTGCGGTACGCGGGCCCCTCACTGCTGTGGCCTCTCCCGTTGCGGAGCACAGGCTCCGGACGTGCAGGCTCAGCGGCCATGGCTCACGGGCCCAGCCGCTCTGCGGCATGTGGGATCTTCCCGGACCGGGGCACGAACCCGTGTCCCCTGCATCGGCAGGCGGACTCTCACCCACTGCGCCACCAGGGAAGCCCTGTGCCCGTTTTTATCTTTTTCCTTTTATCATTGCCTTTTGGGGCTTTGCACGGTGCTATTTGGGCAACTTTCCCAAGATACTTTCATTATGTTCCAACGTTGCTTTCCTTCTGTTGTATCCATCCACCCATCCTTTCATCCTTTATCCAGCCAGCCAGCCATATGTACATTGATCTTTCCATCTACCCATTATTCCATTCATCCTTCATTCTGCCATCCATCCAAGCATCCATCCATCTTGCCATCCACCCATCCTTCTACCAGTTTATTCACACATCTAGTAACAATTCCATCCACTCATCATTCTTCCATCCATCCATTCTTCCATCTATCCACCCACTCACCCTTTCTACTTTTCCTATATGCCTCCAATATGTTTTAAGCCCTGAGGGGTGGTGGAATCAGAGAAAAACCAGAGTGCTGTCTCCCAGCAAGGAACTCCTGATATGTCACTAGAGGAATGAATGATGAAAACCAAGGTAGGGAGCATAATGGCTGCTTGGTAGAGGCTGAGGATGGAGCTCATTATTCATTCAACAAAGATTAGGCTCAGAGATAAAAGCAGATCCTACCAGGGTTGTTTGGACATAAACTTAAGTAAAATTCAAGACAAAAGCATGGGAGAGGAACTGCTGTCAGAAAGGGGAGAAAAATGGGGAGGTGGTATTTAAACCGGGCGGCCTTGAAGAGCCAGTAGAATTAGGAGTTAGTAAGATGCGGAGGTGGGATGAATAAGTGGTAAGGGGGATCCCCAGGGCTCTGTGGGGATGTGGGTGGGGAGGGTCATTTTTGGTGTCAGAAGAGTTTTACAGGGAAAACACCCACTTAGATAAAAACTCCCAAGAGGCATAGTGTCAATTTGTAATGCGTTCTGAGTTCCAGGTCCCCACCCCAATTGCATCTACCATGTTCTGTGGTGTGGTAGTTATTTTTGACTTTGGAATCAGATAAAACTAAAATTTGAGTATCAGCTTGGCCCCCTCTCTGCTGTGTGACTTTGAGAAAGAGACTTTCCCTCTCTGAGCCTTAGTTTCTCTCTCTGAAAAATTGAGATAATACCTGGCAGGAGTGTTGTGAGCCTTAGAGGCAGATGATGGGCAGTGCCTGGTCCCCAGGGGGAGCCTAATAAATGGGAACTCTTCTTAATATGATTCCGTTTCTTGTGGGGACACATCCTTTAATAGAGGATGACAGTCAGTGGGCAAATCGGATTTACTTTACAGAAGTTAACTCATCAGCCTCCTGGGAGGAAACACAGCAGCTCTCTAAGATGTGGTTTGAGGGGGTGGTGTTTTAAGTCTGTTGCCTGCAGAAGTACAAGTGATCACACTCTGCTGGGGAAACTGGAGATGGCTGGACAGTCTCAGTGTTGGCAGAGTTGAAGGGATGGGGTTTCAGCAGGTGAGGAAGGAAGAGGGAAGGGGATGAATGCTTCATAAGAGTCTAGGAACAGCCAGGCACTGTGCTGAGCAGCTGGCACACATTATTGCCCCTGATCCTCTAACCCTTCCTGTAAGGACCGTCTGCCCAGTTTGCAGATGAAGAAACTGAGGCTTAGAGAGGGGGAAAGTGACTTGCCCAAGGTCACACGAGGCTGACCGCACACTTTTGGATCCATTAAATTATCCGATCAGATTTTTAAAGGCCACTTGTTCTTCCTTGTTCTATTTAATGACCTCCAAGGTCTTCCGAAGTCCGGCTAATGTTTACATTTTTTCTGCTACTTTTCGCCTCACAAATACTCCCAGGTTGCAGGAGACCAGAGTGACTCACACTTGCCATCATAGCCTGTGCTTTCCTGCACCAAGGCTTTTGCTCAAGCTGCTCCTGCCGCCCTGATGATTCTTTTCTCGTCTTAGATGCACACTTCCAAATCCTACTAGTCTTTCAAAAGCCCTACCTCAATGCGCATCCCCTAGGAGGCTCCCTTGGGTCTCTCCATACCTCTGTGACTGTAGCCTCCCCTGGGTCCTAATCACATTCTGTGCCCTCCTCCAAGGGCACCGATCACTCTAAGGGCAGTTATGTGGTTCTGGGACATATTTCCCAGGAATGAGCTCCTTCAGGGTAGGGACTGTATCCAATCTCTCTCCATCCCTCTTACTGCCTGGTCTGTAGCCTACCTCAGTAAATGTTAAATGAATAAATGATTCCCTTTCCTTGTCTTGGGGCCTCTCAACCACTGGTCTGAAGAGTTTTACATTCACCTCTGCCCCTGGGTTTGAATGACCTTATGCTTGTAATAGCCTGACTTCTTAAGACCCCAGACTCTGCCCAACAACACTGCCTTTATACGGAGTTTAAATGTCAGGCATCTCGAGTAGAAGTGATACAGACACCCATCAGATCTTCCCAACCTCCCCTGACTTCTTGCCCCCTCTCCTTCTCACCCTTTCAGCCTGTGGGACCTCTGAAGCCTCAGCTTACCTGGATGAGTTGCGTTTGGCTGTGGCTTGGAACCGTGTGGACATTGCCCAGAGTGAACTCTTCCGGGGGGATATCCAGTGGCGGGTGAGGGGTTGGGGCCTGGCGACTGGGGATCCTGACAAGAGGGATGCATTTCCCCCACTCCCTGACTCCTTTGGCATCTGGCTCTATCTTCCTTTATGGCGTGTCCAGCTTTCTCTTAATTGTCCATCCATCTCTGGTTGTCCATCTGTCCCCATCTTGTTCCCTCTCTCCCCATCCATCCATCCATCTACTTGCCCACCCATCCATCCTCTCATCCATCCCTCCACCCATCCATCCATCTGACCATCCATCCATCTATCCGTCACTCATAGCTCTGTACCCCCAACTCTTGTCCTTAATCTCTGACCTCACCTGGCCTTCTGCCTGTCTCTGTGCTCAACTCTTCCCCCGTTCATTCCACCCCCACCAGTCTTTCCACCTGGAAGCCTCCCTCATGGACGCCCTTCTGAATGACCGGCCAGAGTTCGTGCGCTTGCTCATCTCCCATGGCCTTAGCCTGGGCCACTTCCTGACCCCTACGCGCCTGGCCCAGCTCTACAACGCAGCGCCCCCGAACTCACTTATCCACAGCCTTTTGGACCAGGTGTCCCACAGCACAGGCAACAAAGGCCCAGTCTCTGAACCCTCTGCGGAGCCACAACCCCCTAAGGTGGGGCAGGTGCTGCGGATGCTGCTGGGGAAGTCGTGCGCGCCGACGTTCCCCGCCGGGGGCACCCACCTGGGCGATGGCAGCATGGAAAATGTAAGGAACGGGGTGGGTGGGGGAAGCACAAAAGGGTCTGGGGGCGGGGCTATGCCAGGATGGGGCGTGGTCAGAGCACGGGGTGTGTGACTGAACGGGGTGTGGGGCTGATGGTTGGGGCGGAGTCAGGAAAGGTCTGGGGCGGAGATAACGCTCACCACGCCTTCCTCGCCTCCAGTCGTTTCTGCCGTGGGACAAGGCCACCTCAGAATTTCTGCTGGAAGCCGTCCCCGAGCAGGCACCCTGGAGTGACCTGCTCCTCTGGGCACTGCTGCTCAACAGGGCTCAGATGGCCGTGTACTTCTGGGAGATGGTGAGTGCTGTCTTGATCTCTGATTCTACTTGCTCCTACATTCCTGTCCTTTATTTCTACCGAACTCCAATGCTTGAGCAGTAAGATTCCCTGACCTAGGATATCACTCGTCCCCCACCCCACTCCATTCTTGATATATGACCCCGAGTGCTGTTTCTTCCTCCCCACCCCCACCCCCCATATCATGAATTTCTTGTAACTTGCTTTCTCCATTAACAATATATATTGGGCATTTACCCTTGCTCATATATATGCATCAATCTCATCCTTTCAGAGTGGTCGCTTGTAGGAGGAAGTGAGACATTATCTGTAGCTGATGGGGATTCATTTCAGCATAATTGTGCTTGCAGTTTAAATGCATTGTCGTAGTTGCAATGCAGAAGGGGACAAGACTAGAGGCAAGGATGCCAGGTAGGAAGGTAGAGCTTCAGGCAGCCAAGATGGGGGCCTGGATTAAAGCTGGTGAGACGTAGGTGTTGGGACACATTTGAGAAGTTTAAAAAAAAGTCATGGTATTCGAATAGGATCAAAGATAGACCCTATCTTTATGTCAAAGAAATATCTTGACAGGAGTTCTTCAGCCCTGGGTTATTTTCAGCCCATCCGGTCATTGGTTAAAAATAAATAGATTTTTCTTTTTTAATTGAGATAAGTGTTCCTCAGTGTTGTAGCATGTATGAGAACATCCTTCCTTTCTAAGGTTGAATTATATTCCATTGTGTGGATATACTACCTTTTCTTTATCCATTCATCTGTTGATGGACATGTGGATTGTTTTGACCTTTTGGCTATTGTGAATAATACTGCTATGACGAGTGTACAAATATCTGTTTGAGTCCCTGCTTTCAGTTGTTTTGAGGACATATCTAAGAGTGGAATTGCTGGACCATATGGTAATTCTAGGTTTAATTTTTTGAGGAACTGCCATACTATTTTCCACAGTGGTGGTACCATTTAAATTTCCACCAGCAATGCACACAAGTGTTCCAATTTCTCCACATCTTTACCAACACTTGTTATTTTCTTTTCTCTTTTCTCGTCCTTCCTCTCTCTCTCTGTCTCTTTCTTTCTTTTTTATAATTGACATCCTAATGGGTGTGATCTGTGGTTTTTTTTTTTAATATTTATTTATTTATTTATTTACTTGGCTGCACCGGGTCTTAGTTGCGGCACGTGGGATCTTAGTTGCGGCATGCAGGCTCTTGGTTGTGGCATTCAGGATCTAGTTCCCTAACCAGGGATTGAACCCAGGCCCCCTGCATTGGGAGCTTGGGAGCTTGGAGTCTTAACCACTGGACCACCAGGGAAGTCCCTCTCACTTGATTTCTTTTTTTTTTTAAGTTTTATTTTTATTTATTTTATTTGTTTATTATTTTGGGCTGCATTGGGTCTTCATTGCTGTGCGTGGGCTTTCTCTAGTTGTGGCGAGCGGGGGCTACTTTTTGTTGCAGTGCACGGGCTTCTCATTGCGGTAGCTTCTCTTATTGCAGAGCACAGGCTCTAGGGGGTGCGGGCTTCCGTAGTTGTGGCATGCGGGCTCAGTAGTTGTGACTCATGGGCTCTAGAGCACAGGCTCAGTAGTTGTGGCACACGGGCTTAGTTGCTTCATGGCATGTGGGATCTTCCTGGACCAGGGCTCGAACCCACGTCCCTTGCATTAGAAGGCGGATTCTTAACCACTGCGCCACCAGGGAAGTCCCTGGTTCCTTTTTATAATTTCTATATCTTTATTTCTATTCTCTATTTGCTGACACATCATTCTCCTGGCTTCCTTTAGCTCTTTGTTCATAATTTCCTTCAGCTTTTTGAGCATATTTAAGACAGTTGATTTAAAGTCTTTCTCTAGTAAGTAAATCCAGTGGCTACGTTTCCTAATTTCTTTTGTCCTGTGAATGGGTCATACTTTTTTGTTTCTTTGCATGCCTCATAATTTTTGTTGTTGTTGTTGTTGAAAACAGGACATTTTGAATATTATAATATGGCAACTTTGGAAATCAGCTTAACTCCTTCCTTCAGGGGTTGTTGTTGCTGCTTGTTGTGGGTGGTTGTTGTTTGTTTAGCGACTTTCCTAAGCTATTTTTGTAAAGTCTGTATTCTTCGTCATGTATGGCCACTGAAATCCCATTCTGTTAGCTTAGTGGTCAGCTAGTGACTTGACAGAGATTCCCTTAAATGCACAGGGGTGGGGGAATAAAGCCCTTCCACTTTGCAGGTTGGCTCTTTGTGGAGCTGACTTTTAACACTTAGGCAGGCTGTTTACAATCTGCCTTTAGCCTTCACTGCCTGCTTTTGCTGAGCCTAAAGGTGAGCCAGAGGTGAAAGCTTAGGGCTTTCCATAGTCTTTTCTGAGCATGCATCCAGTCTTGGTCATGTTTGTAGCCTTCTAGATTTCCTGGTACATGTAGGAGCTTTTTATTTTTTTGTTTTATTTTTACTTCTTGATTTATTTGGCTGTGCTGCGTGGCATGCGGGATGTTAGCTCCCCGACCAGGGATCTAACCCATGCTTCCTGCAGTGGAAGCTCAGAGTCCTAACCACTGGACCACCAGGGAATTCCCCATAGGAGCTTTTAAAACCCCTCACTCCCTCAAGCATCTCCTTCCCCAGCTGCTTCCCTCTTCTCTCCCAAGCTGTTCAGAGTATCTGTTCCTTGCCTCAGCTACTTGAGGCCTGTCTCTGTCTCTCCAGGGTTCCAGTTCTGTGGCCTCAGCTCTTGGGGCCTGTTTGTTGCTGCGAGTGCTGGGGCGCCTGGAGGCTGAGACTGAGGAGGCAGCACGGAGGAAGGACCTGGCAGCCAAGTTTGAGGGGCTGGGTGTTGGTGCGTGGGGCATGGGTGCCTGGCGGGGCAGAGACAGGGAGCTGCCATGAAGGGGGTTGTAAAACTACCCATTCCTCCTCTCGTCACTCTGCCTCTTCCCCTTCAATCACCTCATCTCTTCCCTCACACCATCTTCCTACTACTTTTCCTCCCTCTCACGTAAATGTCCCGCACCCAGACCTCTTTGGAAAATGCTACCGCAGCAGCGAGGAACGGGCTGCTCACCTGCTCCTCTGGCGCTGCCCACTCTGGGGGGATGCCACCTGCCTCCACCTTGCCATGCAGGCTGACGCCCGTGCCTTCTTTGCCCAGGATGGGGTACAGGTGAGCATCTGAGACACCAACACCCCAAACAGTTCTCAGCCGGACTGTGGGACGTCTGGAGGATAAGCCCCCTGCCACGGTGGGCAATCTGGGGTCTTGACCAGCCTCTCCACCTGGAGACAACCCCTCTCCAGAAAGTCCCAGCCTTCTCCTGGAAGGGTTGCTCTTCCCAAAAGAAGCCTCACACCCTGCCACAGGAAAGCCAACCCTCCTAAAAAGTTCTATTCCAGGGAATCCCCCTGGCAGTCCAGTGCTTAGGACGTGGTGCTTTCACTTCCGTGGCCCAGGTTCAATCCCTGGTTAGGGAACTAAAAAAAGTTATATTCCGGATAGAGGAGTACCCGGGACTTTAGTAAGAAGTCTCACCTCTCACACAAGAAGTCCTTCCCATTTCCTTAAGAGGGGTCCACTGCCAGGCTTCAACAATTAAAAGGGTGTCACTGGACAATTACTTAGTGTTTTGGACATAGACGAACTCTGGTTTAGGAAATCCTACCCTTCCTTTGGGAAGACCTGTGTGCCCCCATAGTCGCTCCCATCCTGCTAATCCTGACATTCTGAAAACACTCTCGGTCTCCTTAATCTAAATCTGACAGGGGCAAAGAGAGTCCCATCCTCAGTACAAGAAGTTTTGCCTACCCAGCAGGAAGTCCCATTTCACTTCTTGGAATGATCTGTTGGCACCTCAAATACTTTCCCAGAGTCCTTTGCTTTGAATGGTGGTGAAACTCATGGATTGCAGCTTTTGCCTCTTCTGTAACCTCCCTGTGCTCCATCCATTTGTGAAAAAGGAGAAAATATTAGTACCTGTCCTCCTGGAGGTGTGGAGGGTTAAGTGAGCTAATCTATGTAAAATGCTCAGCCCAGTATCTGGTATATCATGTTAACAAATGTTGGCTGTTTAACTCTATTACAATCTGGGACAGGTGTTCCTTGCCTTCGACTCCTTTCCCCCCACCCCCAGTGGTTATGGCCCTCACAGTGAGCATTTGCCCTGTGCTCTGGAGTGTGGCTTGATCCTTGTCTGGGGTCTTTGGGAGAGGGCTGTGGGGAGATTCAGCCTCCTAATCCTCCCCACATCCCACAGTCTCTGCTGACACAGAAGTGGTGGGGGGAGATGGACAGCACCACACCCATCTGGGCCCTGGTTCTCGCCTTCTTTTGCCCCCCACTCATCTACACCAACCTCATCACCTTCAGGTCAGTCCCCTGGGGTTAGATGGGCAGGAGGAGGGGGGAGGGGAGATCAGTCTCTACTTCCTGCTGAATTCTGGCTGCCTTTCTACTTGGTCTGTCCAGTGCTTCCCCCACCCTTGTTCATTCTCTTTCCCTCCCCCAGACTGGGAGCATGCTGTGGGAAGCAAGCTTTTGGGGTGGGTCTCTGCAGTATCTCTAGTGGCAATTCCTCTGTCCTCTGGCCATGGCTGTGGGGGGAAGGTCACTTTGGGATGATACCTCTCATTCCCTGCAGTGTCTCTGGGTGACTGAGTTTGGCTTGGAGAATTCCTCTCCCACCTGCCCTCCCCTTATTTCTCACTCTGTGTGTCCCTCCATGCCAGGAAGCCAGATGAGGAGCCCATGCAGAAGGACCTGGCATTTGACATGGACAGGGGCATCAGTGGGGAAGGGCCTGGCGAGTGAGTGAAGCACCAGCACTGTGTGGGGGTAGGGGGCACCCTAGGCAGCTCCAGGAGCACCAGGTAATGGGAGCAAGACCAGAGGGGAGAAGTGGGGCTTCGGGAGATGGTGGTTTCATGAAGCCACTGAAAATACTGAGGAAGTTTCCCAAATGCCAGGCTCAAGGCTCGGTTCAACTTTGGTTCTGCCACCAAGGAGTTCCTCACTGAAAATCAGTTTGCTTCATGATACATGTATTTCTGTCTTGATAAAGCAAGTGGAATCGGGTGGTTTTGGTTCATTTAGGGATCTTTTGCCAATTTTTTTTTTCTGACTCCAGGGCCTTTGCTCTTAATCTCTGTGCTGTGGTACCCATGAAGGTGTTGGCAAAATCAGTCCTAAGCAAATGAAATTGAATATTTATCGATCTTCTGTTACTTCTGCAGAGCAGAGGTGCTGGGGGACTTGGCTCTGAGTCAAGCAGAGCGGGGTTCAAATCCCGACTTTGCCTTTGTAAGTGGCTTCACCCCTGAGCCTCAGCTTTCTTTGCTATAAAGAGAAGGTTGTACGTGTGTTAGTCAGGTTAGGTTGAGTAATGCTGCAATGACAAAGTATTCCAAACTCTCAGTGGGCTGGCAACAGTGAGGATTTAATTGTCATTCACGCTCCATTTTTGGGTTGTCTGTGGCTCTGCTCCACGTGGTCTCCACTTCGGGATAAGCAAACACCTCCTAGCTGAGATGTTGCTGGTCTCATGGTAGAGGGAAAAGAGACATGGCAAACCAGGTTCTGGACCTTAAAGCCTCCACTTGGAAGTGACACGTGTCACTTTTGCCCACATTTCATTGGCAAAAACTAGTCATATGATAATTCCTTAGCTCTTAATTCTCCCACTGGGAGGGAACCAAAATATTTGGTCCACAGTAATACAATATACCACAATGCCTGATGGAACAGTTGGGAGGATTCATGGAGATAATGTGTATTAAATGTGCATATTGTAGTGCCTGGCACAAAGTAAGTGCTCAGTTAATGGGGACTAGCATTACTACTGCTATTATTGATACACTTGTTTTGTTGAATGGTGTGTGTGTGTGTGTGTGTGTGTGTGTGTGTGTGTGTGTGTGTAGGTATAAGGGTCTAAATCTATGGTAATAGAGAAACAGAGGAAGAGGCCCCATCTTTGCACCCTCCATCTCTACTTTAATCATCTGAATGGGAACAGGGAGGAACCTCAGCCCCAATATTCCAGAAGAAAAAGTGTTTCTGGTAACTGTTAGAAACATCATCAGACTGCCAGAAGTCTATAAAACCTACCACCTGCTGTGAAACAAGTCAAATTTAAATGTATTACGTATATACAAATTTTTGTGAGACAGTGCACAAAGAATACAAAATATTTGTCAAGGTAGAAGAGAATACTAAGAAAAAAATTTGGACCACTGAAAAAAATTAGACAGAGGCTCCCAATGTCAGGATCCATAGTGGTATCCTTGTCTGGTGAGTTCCCAACATTTGTACCATATGATGAGGACAATAGCTGAGGTTACAGAACACTCACAGTGGGCGGCCAGTGCGCTAAATTGTTTTGAAAATCAGTTCATTTAATTCTCTCAACAACCCTATGCCATAGGGTCCATTATTATCCCCATTTTACAGATGACATAACTGAGGCATTAAGTCACCCACCTCAGATCATGTGATTGGTCAGTTGTGGAGCTGGGATTTGAACCCAGATCTTCTTGTTCCTGAATCTGTGCTTTTAGTCACTGTAGAAAGCCACCTCCCTGGAGAGCTTTGTAAAAGGACAGATTCCTGGATGCTTCTCCTCCAGGGAAGCATCCAGGAATCTTTGTGTCTCCTGCCTGGAGGTGATTCAAGATGGCAGACTTTGGGGAGCATTCTGACCCACCACATATTTTTGTTACCAGGTCTGTTTTCTCTTATTATTGGGGAGCTGGTTCTCCTCTCTGCATCTCACTTTCTTTAGCTTTTACTGTTCTTTCTGCTTATTTCCTTTAGAACAGCCTGAAAAAAACAAAAAAAGAACAGCCCTATTGAGATATAGTTCACATACCATTCAGTTCACCCATGTAAGGTGTACAATTTTCAGTCGTTTTCAGCATATTCACAGAGTTGTAAAATCACAAAATTTGAAAACATTTTCATCGCTGCAGCAAGAAATCTTGTACCCATTAACAGTCTCACTCCCCACTCCTCCCTTCTCCCAGTCCCAGGCAACCACTAATTTACTTCCTGTCCCTACGGATTTCCCTGTTCTGGACATTCCATATAAATGGAGTCATACACCAGGTGGTCTTTTATGACTGGCCTCGTTAACTTTAACATCATGTTTTCAAGATTGATCCACTTTGTAGCATGTGTCAGTGCTTCATTCCTTTTTATTGTTTTTTGATTTTTTTTGCGCGGTACGCGGGCCTCTCACTGTTGTGGCCTCTCCCGTTGTGGAGCACAGGCTCCGGATGCGCAGGCCCAGCGGCCATGGCTCACGGGCCCAGCCGCTCCGCGGCATGTGGGATCTTCCCAGACCGGGGCACTAACCCGTGTCCCCTGCATCGGCAGGCAGACTCTCAACCACTGCGCCACCAGGGAAGCCCCTTTATTGTTGAATAATATTCCATTGTTTGAATCTACCACATTTTATTTATCTATTCATCAGCTGATGGACATTTGGGTTGTTTCCACTTTGGGGTTTTCTTTCCACTTGGTTTATAAAGAGAGGATGCCTTTCCAAGGCAGTTTATTTTTCCTTTTAGCTTTCTGAATTTATTATTATTTGTATTATTCATTTTTCTGTTTCTGATTTGAGGTCAGAGTTAAGAGTTAGGATGAAACTGGGACAGAGGATCAAAACTCAGGTG
Source organism: Globicephala melas (assembly GCF_963455315.2). NCBI lineage: Eukaryota > Metazoa > Chordata > Mammalia > Artiodactyla > Delphinidae > Globicephala > Globicephala melas. The sequence goes on along the minus strand of NC_083332.1, from coordinate 7,235,881 downwards.
AGAAGGGTCAGAGATGTGAGTGGACCTAGAAGCTTAGAATTCAGATATGGCTGTACAGTCAGAGATCAGATATAGGGAAGGAAGAGTTATCTGAGAAAACTGTGCTGGATAATCTGATACCAGAATTTATGGGTTAGAAGTTAATATTCAGGGATGGGGTTGTCAAACCTGGTGAACCAAGGCCATGAAAGTGAAGGGGTGAGAGGTCATATTTGAGGGCCAGAGGTCAGATAGATGGTCCAAGGTCAGACAGAGAGTCAGAGGTTGTGAAGGTGAAAGAAGAGGGACTTGGAGACAAAAGCCAGACAAGAGTCAGAGGCCAGCCCAGAGGCCAGAGGTCAGAAAGGTGGAAAAAGTCAGAGGTGCAGGCTCAGCAGTCTTGATGGTAGATTTCAGAGGTCAGAAATTAGATACAGGGGTCAAAAGTCAAGGTGATGGCGGACATCAGACTTAGTTTCAGGTCAGGCAGGGTCAGAAGTCGTGAAGGTGGGGAATGTCTGGAAAGGAGGATGAGGAGGATATGAAAGTTTAGAGGTCCTGATAATGGTGACAGTCAGGTGCAGAAGTCAGATTGAGCCCTTCTCCCTTCTCTCCCTCAGGCCCACAGACCCTAATGAGAAGATGCCCTTGAGGGTGTTGAGGCCGCCCAGCCGCAGGAGCTGCTGTGGGGGGTGCCGCCTGCGCCGCTGGCCCCAGTTCTGGGGAGCACCGGTGACTTCCTTCATGGGCAACGTGGTCAGCTACCTCCTCTTCCTGCTGCTCTTCACCCACGTGCTGCTCATTGACTTCCAGCCCGAGAAACCCAGCGCTCTGGAGCTACTGCTCTACTTCTGGGCCTTCACCCTGCTCTGTGAGGAGTTACGCCAGGGGCTGGGTGACAGCTTGGGCAGCCTGGCCATGGGGGCCCCCAGGACAGACTCCCACCAGGCCCCACTGCGCCGCCGCCTGCACCTCTACCTCTCAGACGCCTGGAACCAGTGCGACATGGTGGCCCTGACCTGCTTCCTCATGGGCGTGGGCTGCCGGTGAGTGCCCTGTGACCCTACACTCCTGGCCCATGGCGGCCTCTGACCCTTCCTTCCTGGGGGTGGGGGCGTGGGAGTGGGGATGGGGGTGAGGGGTGGGGTTGGGGGTCTCAACTGTTGGCTTCCCTGCGGTAGGCAGAGGCTAAATCCAACTCCACTTACTCTTTTCTTTTTTTCATTGAAGTATAGTTGATGTACAATATTATATAAGTTGCAGGTATACATATAGTGATTCACAATTTTAAAATAACTCTGCTTATTCTTTTTTAAAAATAATTAATTAATTTGGCTGCATTGGGTCTTCGTTGCAGTGCGCGGGCTTCTCATTGCGGCGGCCTCTCTTGTTGCGGAGCATGGGCTCTAGGCGCGCAGACTTCAGTAGTTGTGGCTCGCGGACTCTGGAGCTCAGGCTCAGTAGTCGAGGCGCACTGGCTTACTTGCTCTGCGGCATGTGGGATCTTCCAGGACCAGGGCTTGAATCCGTGTCCCCTGCATTGGCAGGCGGATTCTTAACCACTCCGCCACCAGGGAAACCCCTGCTTATTCGTAAAAAAAAAAAAAAAAAAAAAAATCCCATCTTGATTGAAAGTACTGCCTAAAGATGTTCTGTAAGCCGTTTGCTCACATGTGGATATCGGGCTTTAGGGCTGATAGGATAAAATGAGAACCCCACTGATCTTCATTCTAGATCTGGACTTTACAGGATGTTTCTCTAGTCCTCAACATGGTCCTGTAGCTGCACCCCTGCCCTGGACCCCAGAAATCAGGCCACACACCGAGTACCACCCTCACCTCCTCCCTCCTCTTCCTCTATAGCCCTGGGTCCCAGGCCCTGTCCTCCTGGCACTTGACTTTCTGTCTCATCCCCCTGTTTACTTCCATGCCTGCCTCTCCCACTTGGACCCTTGCTCCAGCCTCTCTTCCCTCCAGTCCATCCCCCACAGGGCCCGCAAGGGTGTTTCTACACCCAGAGCTGGCCTGTCTCGCCCTGCTTCTTGGGGCTCGCCAGCGCCCGTGGACAGCCCCTGCCCTTCTCTGCCAGGGCTGCCTCCCTGATTTCTTTCTCTTTTCTTCATTTACACTCTGGCTTGTCTGAGAGCCACTTGCAGTTCCTTCTTCACAAGGCCAGTGGCTTTGACCGTGATCCTTGGTATTTTGAATCTGCGTAATTATAAAATTGCAGTTAGAATTTTACCAGTACTGACGGATTCTTACCAAGGAACTATTTTCTAGTTACTTTAAACTGCCTTGATTGATTTTACATTGCAGGACAGTGAAAGTACCTTCAATTATTTTCTTTTTCAGTTTCTGAAATTATTTCAACTTGATTAATTATTGTTTGGGTTAAGTTTTACAACAAATATTTGGTTCAACATTTGTGTTTTTGTCCTATCAAATTTTGCCAAAATCTAGGGTCTGTGTTTGTGAATTTTACTTTGTGGCTTTTATTTCTTGCGTGTCTGGTTTTCCTGGGTCAAATTTCATAATTTTAAATTTCATCAGGGAGGCCTCAATGCTTTGTCAACTTTTTACTCCATAAAAATCTTGACTGTTTCTGCTTATTTCTTAGCTAATTTACAAAAAACTTAACTGTGAGGAATTACCCTCAAATATTTTCTGTTGCGCAGACTGGGCTATATAATGTTAGTTCATTTCTTCCATAGTTTCTAGATTGTATTGTGTGGTGCCAGAGAGAGGGCAAAGGGCAAATCAAAATGTCCTTGGGAATAAATTGTGTTGTCTTTGGGTCTTGGTACATGCTGTTCCCCCTTCCTGAAACACTTTTCCCTCCTCTCCTTGGCCAAGCCAACTCCTACACTTCCTCTCAGCCTCAGCTTTGCTGTCTCTGCCTCTGGAGGTCTTCCTTTCTCCTACCCAGACTCTGGGTCTCTTGTGTTCCTCTAACATCCTGAGAGTCCCCCCAGTAGTGCTTTGACCATGACTTTTGCTGTCGCTCTCCTCACACAAGATTATAAACTCCTCAAGCCACATCTATCTTGTCTCCCAGCAACTTAAAACATCTTTGAATATAGTCTATGCTCAAAGAAATGCAGAAGTGTGTCCTTATTGAACAAGATTATATTCAAATGAAGAAGAGCATAGAACAGAAACGGATTATCTTCCTCAGCCATTTCAAGCTTCCTCCTTTTCTCAGCAGTTACCTCCATCAACAGTTTGGTGCACATCCTGCCTGTTCTTTTTCTATGCATTTACCTACTTCTTTTATACACAGATATTATACACAGATGATACTATATTTTATTATTCTTTTGCAACCTCTTCTTTTCCTCTGTAATATGTCCTGACATTCTTTCCATGTCAGTATTTGCAAATATTCCTTATTCTTTAAAAATGTTGCATCAGATTCCTGAAGAAGGGTTTTAGTCTTCGCTGGCTAAAGCAGACAAGACAGACTTCTTCTTGCCAGATTTAATAAATGAATGAATTCCTTTCATGAGGCAGTGGGACAAAAATTCTGAACTTCAAGAGATAGAATTAGGCCCAAAATTTCTCTACAAAGCTTCTTTCATTTTCTACTTGAGATAACGTGAAGTTATAATCGTTATAATCAGATATTAGCTGCTCTGGGTCCAGTACTCTGATGGTGAGTTGTTTTTTTTGTTTTTTGTTTTTAAATAAAGTCCTACCTGTTAGGACACCACTGCTTTTGAACAGAGCAGACAAAGAACTTTGTGGTCACAACCTAGTGACTGTTTACAGGGGATGAAGTGTCCTGACATCCCCTCTTATAATCTGGATGGTTGACAGCAATGACCCCCTACTCTTTTCTCAGTTGACACACTGAGAGGTATGCTTCCTCTATGCCTTGTTAAAAATGGCACAAGTAATTCGACATGAATAATTTATTAAAACAGCAAGACAAGAAAGTTTTGTACAACACTGTGCTTCTATTTATTCCTTGTATTTTGTATAAAGTATCTTTTGAGAGGAAAGGGCTAGGACCATGTGCTACCACCCTTTAGGAATACCAGTGATGTTTTAGACATTTTTGTCAAGCTCATCGTTTTTTAGGTGGGGGAGGAATTATTGGACAGGAAAAAAAATTCCAAAAAATCTCATTTTACACAGGAGAAATTTCCTGTGTTCTCCAGAATTGAATGGATGAATCGTTTTATTTTGCCGATCCCTTCCGGATGGACATTTCAGTTGTTTCTAATTTTTTATTATTCCAAAGTAATAATACATCTGAGATGTACACTTTGTGGGTCAAAGGGTATGTGTATTCTTGATGTGGAAGGCTTTCCTTGTAAAATAGATTCTTCCGGTTACACATCCACCATCTGGGTAAGACACTGCCCCCTTGAGGACGTGCTTGATGATACCTGATATTTTCAATCTTTAAAATTTTGTAGCTCTCAATTTAACCTTTACATGTTTTGACAATCTGATGGGAAAAATGACCTCTCCTTGTTTTAATTTATGCATCCCTGACTCCAAGTTGGGTAAGTTGGGCATCTTTCATAGCTAAATGGCACAGGTACTCTGTCAACTGTCTTTTCATACCCTTCGCCCCAGTTTTTAATTTATTGTGTTCACCGATCTCTTGCATGTATATATTTTTTGGTAGGTGTTCTCCTTATACTCTGGATCCCAATCCTTGGTGGTTTTGTTCTAAGTATCTTCTTACAGTCTGCAGCTTGTCTTTTCACTTTTGTATGTTCTTTAAACATTCTTTTATTCTTTAACTTTTCATTTCGAAAAACCCCTAGACATAAAAAAATTTTGCAAAAACAGCACAGAGAATTCCCATACACCATTCATCCAGATCCCCCAAATGTTAACATCTTATATTATCAGAACCAGGAAATTTTATTTAAATTTCAACAGTTGTCCACTGATGTTCTTTTTCTGGATCAGGAGCCAATCCAGGATTCCATGTTGCCTTTAGTTGTCATGTCTCCTTAATTGTCTCTAATCTGGGACAGTTTTTCAGTCCATCTTTGGCTTTTATGATCTTAACACTTTTGAAGAGTCCAGACCAGTTATTTTGTAGAATTTGCCTCTGTTTATGTTTGTCTGGTATTCCCTCCTGATCAAATTTACGCTATGTATTTTTGGCAGAAAATTTTGTCTTTCTCTGTCCATCATATTTATGTTATCTTTTAATACACATGAGTTTTATATTTTAAAGTAAATATTCAGCCTTTTCCTTTATTATGATTTTGTGCGTTGTATATAAGACACTTTTTCTTATATAACATTTATCTTATGTCAAGCTTATGAAGAAATTCTATATTTTCTTACTAAGATTTTGATGTTTTGCCTTTTACTCTAGGTTTTTAATCCCTTCAGAGTTAAAGTACATGATGCAAAATAGAGATATAATTTTTATTTTCCCCATAGGGATTGCTGATGTTATTCACCATTTGACTTTCCTCTGTGAATTGTGTGTTGTTATCCTTTATCCGATTTCCTGTTAGGTCGTTTGTCTTCTGCTTATTGGTTTGCTGGAACTCTCTATATTTTGCCTTGTATAGGTTGGACAAATATCCCTGCAGTTTTCACAACTTGTTTGTTACAGGGACCTCCCAGCTTTTTGCTAAGGCCGTTGTTCATGCAGCATTATTTAATGGGTACCAGCGCCCTGCGTAGCCCAGCTTGGCACTGTCACGGGTGCCAAATTTTAAATCTGAGTAAACCCCGGGTGAATCGGGGTAGGGGGGTGGTCCCAGGTCTGGCCCTGGGGAGGCCACATCCTCACCTTCAGCCTGGTGTTGGGAAGACTCGGGGTTTTGCTTTACACCGTGTAACCCTTGAGTGACCCCTGCCGCGTCTGCCATACCCCAGGCTGACCGCAGGACTGTATGACCTGGGCCGTACTGTCCTCTGCCTCGACTTCATGATCTTCACGCTGAGGCTGCTGCACATCTTCACAGTCAACAAACATCTGGGGCCCAAGATCGTCATCGTGAACAAGATGGTGAGGGGTGGGGTAGGACTGGTGTGGGCGGGGCCAGAGGAGGAAAGGGACGGAGCCAGGGAAGGTGTGGAGTCTGGAACGCAACGTCAGGGAAGGAGGCGGGGCTTTGGATGCAGGGGCGGGGCCAGAGGAGGTAAGGGCAGGGCCCAGATTGGTCTCATCTTCCTCTTCTGCAGATGAAGGACGTGTTCTTCTTCCTCTTCTTCCTTGGCGTGTGGCTGGTTGCCTATGGGGTGGCCACGGAGGGGCTCCTTAGGCCCCAGGACCGTAACCTCTCGAATATCCTGCGCCGGGTCTTCTACCGGCCCTACCTGCAGATCTTTGGGCAGATCCCCCAGGAGGACATAGACGGTAAGGAGGGCATAGACGGTAAGGAGGGATGAGAGGGCCTGACACCCTCCCTCTGAGTCCCCTCTCTCTCTCCTCTATCTCTGGGTCTCTGACCCCTCCTCCTTCTCTTTGCGTCTCTGTTCTCCCCTCTTTCTGGGATTCTGTCTCTCTCTCTGCTCTCCCATGCCCGTCTGGATTTCTGTCTTCCTTAGGTCTCTGTCTCTCTGGCTCCATCTCTATCTCCCTTCACAGCGAGCCTCATGAAGCCCGACAACTGTTCATCGGAGAAGGGCATATGGGCGCGCCCCTCAGGGACCCAGGCAGGCTCCTGCGTCTCGATTTATGCCAACTGGCTGGTGGTGGTCCTCCTCATCATCTTCCTGCTCGTGGCCAACATCCTGCTGGTCAATTTGCTCATCGCGATGTTCAGGTGAGTCCCCACTGCTCTCTGATGATCTGACCTCATCTGGGTGACCTCACCCAGCATGACCCTTGACCCCAGCGTGATTCTTGATCCCAGCTTGACCCTTGACCCCAGTCTAAGCAATTCTAGTTTTAGTCTCTGACTCTGATTTAAATCTAATGCTGGCTTGTCCCCAAACCCAGTCAGAGTCTGCTCCTGACCTGGACTTTGGAATCTGATCTGCTCTCTGAGCCCAGGCTGAAGATTTAAAAATTTTTTTATTGTGGCAAAATATATATAACAAAATTTGCCATCGTCACCATTTTTAAGTGTACAATGCAGTGACATTAATTACATTTATAATGTTGTACAACCATCACCACTATCTATTTCCAAAACATTTTCATCACTCCAAACAGAAAGTGTGTACGCATTCAGCAAGGGTTAACTCCTCATTTTCCCCTCCCCTGCCCAGTTCCTGGTAACCTTTAATTTACTCTGTGTCTATGAATCTGCCTCTTGGAGGTGATTCATGTAAGTGACATCATACAATATTTGTCCTTTTGTGTCCGGCATAATGTTTTCATTGTGCAATCATGTTGTAGCACGTGCCACCACTCCATCCCTTTTTATGGCTGAATAATACTGATGTATTGATATAAGACATTTTGTTGATCCATTCATCTGATGATGGAAACTTGGGTTGGTTCCATCTTTTGGCTATTGTGGATAATGCTGCAATGAACACTGCTGTTCACAATTGCTGTTTGAGTCTCTGTTTTTTATTTCTTTTGGGTATATTTCTAGAATAGAATGCTGGGTCATATGGTAATTCTGTTTAGCCTTTCTGCATCCTTACTAACAGTTGTTATTTTCCTTATTAAGAGGTTCTAGCCATCCTAGTGGGCATGAACTGGTTATTTCATTGTGGTTTTGATTTGTATTTTCCTAATGACTGGTGACATTGAGCATCTTTCCATGGGCTTATTGCCCATTTGCACATCTTTAAAGAAATGTCTGTTCAAATCCTTTGCCCATTTTTTAAAATAAATTTATTTATTTATTTTTATTTTTGGCTGTGTTGGGTCTTCGTTGCTGCGCAGAGGCTTTCTCTAGTTGCAGTGAGCGGGGGCTACGCTTCGTTGCGGTGCGCGGGCTCCTCATTGCAGTGGCTTCTCTTGTTGCGGAGCACGGGCTCTAGGCGTGCGGGCTTCAGTAGTTGCAACACGCGGGCTCTAGAGCACAGGCTCAGTAGTTATGGCGCACAGGCTTAGTTGCTCCGCGGCATGTGTGATCTTCCTGGACCAGGGCTCGAACCCGTGTCCCCTGCATTGGCAGGCGGATTCTTAACCACTGCGCCACCAGGGAAGCCCCCTTTGCCCGTTTTTTAAATTGAGTTGTTTGTATTTTAGTGTTTGAGTTGTAGCAGTTCTTTATTCTGGATATTAAACTCCTATCACATATATAATTTGCAAATATTTTCTCCCATTCTGTTGGTTGTCTTTTCCTTTTCTTGATAATATCCTTTGATTCTTAAGTTTATTTATTTATTTGTCTGTGCCACACAGCTTGCGGGATCTTAGCTCCCTGACCAGGGATCGAACCGTCATCCCCTGCATTGCAAGGTGGATTCTTAACCACTGGACCACCAGGGAAGTCCCTGGGATTTTCTATTTCTATATGTAGGCTATATCATCTGTCAATGGAGACAGTTTTACTTCTTCCTTTCCAATTTGGATGCCTTTTAGTTCTTTATCTTGCTTGCTGTGGCTAGACCTTCCAGTATAATGAATAGAAGTGGTGAAATTGGGCATTTTTAAAAAATATTTATTTTCTTTATTTTTTGGGCTGCATCGGGTCTTAGTTGCGGTATGCGGGCTCTTTGTTGTGGCGCGCGGGTTTTTCTCTCTCTAGTTGTGGTGCGCAGTTTCCAGAGCATGTGGGCTCTGTAGTTTGCGGCACTAGGGATCTCTCGATGAGGTGCAGGAGCTCAGTAGTTGTGGTGTGCGGGCTTAGTTGCTCTGCGGCATGTGGGATCTTAGTTCCCCAACCAGGGATCGAACCCACGTCCCCTGCATTGGAAGGCAGATTCTTTACCACTGGGCAACCAGGGAAGTCCCAAAAGTGGGCATCCTTGTCTTGTTCTTGATCTTTGGGGAAAGTTTTCAGTCTTTTTTCATTGAGTATGATGTTAGCTGTGGGTTTTTCATAAGTACCTTTTATCATGTTGAAGAAGTTTCCTTCTATTTCTACTTTTCTGAGTTTTTTTGTTTTTGTTTGAACCATGAAAGGGTGTTGGATTTTGTCAAATGCCTTTTCTGTGTCTTCATGTCAATTGAGATGATCACGTGGTTTTTCCTTTGTTCTATTAAGGTGGTATATTACATTGATTGATTTTTGTATGTTGAACTACTCTTGCATTCCTTGCATATATCCCACTTATAATCTTTTCAATATGCTGTTGCATTACGTTTCTAGTATTTTGTTGAGGATTTTTGCATGTATATTCATAAAGGATATTGGTCTGTAGTTTTCTCGTGATATCTTTATCTGACTTTGATATCATCATGGTAATGCTGGCCTCATAGAATGAATTGGGAAGTGTTCTCTCCTCTTCAATTTTTTGGAAGAATTTGAGAAGGATTGGTGTTAAATCTTTTTTAAACGTGTGGTAGAATTCACCAGTCAAACCATCTGGTCCTGGGCTTTTTTGTTGGGACATTTTAAATTAGTGATTCAATCTCTTTACTTGTTATAGGTCTTTTGAGATTGTCCTGTTTCTTCTTGAATCAGTTTAGGTAATTTGTGTGTTTCTAGTAATTTGTCCATTTCATCTAGGTTATCTAATTTGTTGGTGTACAATTATTAATAGCATTCTCTTATAATCCTTTTTATTTCTATACGGTTGATAGTAATGTCCCCATTTTCATTTCCTATTTTATTATTTGTGTCCAGGCTTTTTTTTTTTTTTTTTTTTGCGGTATGCGGGCCTCTCACTGTTGTGGCCTCTCCTGTTGCGGAGCACAGGCTCCGGACGTGCAGGCTCAGCCGCCATGGCTCACGGGCCCAGCCGCTCCGCGGCATGTGGGATCTTCCCGGGCCGGGGCACGAACCCGTGTCCCCTGCATCGGCAGGCGGATTCTCAACCACTGCGCCACCAGGGAAGCCCCAGGCTGACTTTTGAACCTGACTCCAATCTCTACTTAATTCATGATAGCTTTCCCAACTTGACCTATGACATCTGACCCTGGACACTCCTAACCCAGCTATTAATTGCGTCCTGTAATAACCTCCAACTTTATTGATCTTGACATCTGCCTGCTGCCTTGGGCTTCAAACAGATATTGCGTGACAGCTAATCTTCATCCTCTCTTCCTGAAGGGGCGTTGACCTCCAGTGACCCTTGATCTCTGGTCCCCACAGCTATACCTTCGGCAAAGTACAGGCCAACAGCGACCTCTACTGGAAGGCGCAGCGCTACAGCCTCATCCGGGAATTTCACTCTCGGCCCGCACTGGCCCCGCCTCTCATCGTCATCTCGCACGTGTGCTTACTCATCCGTCGATTGCGCAGGCTCCGGACCAGCTTGCCACCTTCCGCAGCCGTCGAGCATTTTCGTGAGACCCCCGGCTTGGCCCAAAAGAGAGAAACCTAGGGGGCGGAACCTGGAGAGAAAGAAGAGCATGTATAGGCTGGAGGAGGACGCCCAGGAGCACTAGTGGGCAGGGCTTAGTCTGTCAGGGAGCTGGGCGTGGGATATTAGTGGGAGGCCTAGAACGGCGAGGGGGCGTGGTCTGGGAGATCACCAAAGCTCACGGTTTTGGGTGGGGAAGCTGGGTCTAGGAGCAGGCGTGGCCCGAGGATGGGCGAGCCCTTTGACTCTCTCCTGACCCCACTGTCCAGGGGTCCACCTCTCGAAGGAAGCGGAGCGGAAGCTGTTGACGTGGGAGTCAGTGCAAAAGGAGAGTTTCCTGCTGGAGCGAGCTCGGGACAAGCGGGAGAGCGACTCTGAAAGTCTGAAGCGCACGTCGCAGAAGTGAGGGCGGGGCCTGGCTCTGGGCGGGGCTTTTGGCTTAGGGAACAGAGCCCATGATTTAGGTCCTGCAAAGACCCAGGCTAGAGGTGGAGCCTGCAGGCACAGGGTCCTGGAATGCTAGGGAGAAAAGCTGAACCACTGAGGGCGGGTCTTCGAAGGTGGGCGGGGCTGGTAGGCTGCGGGCACCGATCTGAAACCCTGGATCCCCAGGGTGGACACAGCACTGCAGCAGCTGAGACAGATCCGCGAGCACGAGCAGCGTCTGAAAGGACTGGAACAGGAGGTGAGAATCCCGGGCCAGGCTGGGGGAGTATGGCTGGGGTGAGGGGCAGTAGGGTTCCAGTCTGGTGCCCTGAGGTCCTCCCTGTTCCCCAGGTCCAGTACTGTAGCCGTGTCCTGGGCTGGGTAGCCGAGGCCCTGAGCCGCTCTGCATTACTTCCCCCAGGGGGGCCGCCGCCCCCAGCCTCACCTGGGCCTAAAGGTCAGTGTGTGTGGTGTACCTGTATCTCTGGCATCTGTCACTACCTACGTCTGTGTCCCTACTTTCCGGGTCTCTCTTCCCCTACGTCGGAGTGTTTTTCTCTTTTACTGGCTTTCCTTAGTCCCTGGTTCACTCTCAGTCTCCTTTGGGCTTTTTGTACATCTTTCTTTTTGCCAGTCTCTTATTTTTTTCTGTCTTCGTCTCTATGCCCACCACCTCTTCTCTCTTCCCCCAGACTCAGCCCTGCTGGTGGACTTCAAAGAGGAGCTGCCATAGGGAGTTTTGGTCCCAGAGTAAGGCCTAGCAGGTCCTTGACCCCTGCACCTCGCGACCTTGTCCTTGAGGTGAACCTCATGCCCATGGACTACCACCTCAGCTGCTGTCACGATCACTGCAGGGAGTGTCATCCATGCAAACCACAGCAGGCTTGGATCCTCCCAGAACCAGCCCTACTCTGGGAGCATGAGCCGCTGGAGCCCAGGCATTCATTGCCTTTCAAGGCTGTACCACAGTCTGCTGGGCCAGAGAAGGCTGCAGGGTCATTGAGGTAAAGGACCAGAGCCCACTCACAGCTCCCCACACTGGGGAAATAAAGCCATTTGAGAGGAGTAGCATCCGGATGCTTGATTCTTGGGGAACTGGTGGGTGTATAGATCCTTTGGGGATGGGGGCTGAAGCTGGGGATGTGTTTGGGGTCCTTGGTTCGTTTGCTGCTTTATTTCAGGTATCCCCCAGCTGTTTCTTCCTCTCAGCCCCACTATTCCTGTGTGACTCAGGCCCAGCACCTCTTGTCTGCACTATTTTGATGACTCTCACTTCAGTGGGACAAGAACCCCAACCATCTGTACCCCCCCATTCCTGCCTACCAATGAAAGAAGAACTCAGAGATAAAAAGGAGAGTATTTCCTGGAGTGGGGGTGGGTGGGTGCTATGTACATCTGCTTTGGCAATAGGGGTACAGATGATGCAAATTTGAGTAGATAACTGCATATGTGTCTTTAAAAAGTCTAATTAGTGGAAAATTGCAGGCCATGCACGCACGGAATTGAGGCAAATATGCATCATTATACATGCCGTTTAACTAAACAACCCATAACAAACTAAACTGGTAATGACAAGGTTGAACTGACAGCAATTATTAGTAAAATAGCAAAAAAGCCACCAACAACCAACACATCCATAAATGCAAACCAAAACATCCTTTTTCCAAATTGGAGGAATTCCAACTGTCTGCCACTTTGGATGCAGAGTAGCTCTGAAATATTGCCAAGTGTTTTGTGGCAACCAGATTTCTCTGGAAGATGCTGAATCAATTCTCACTAACACAAGTAGTAATAATAACAGTAATGACGACGGTGGCAACAACAACAGCTAACACGAGTGCTATGTGTCTGGCATTGTGTTTAAGTTCTTCACAGGTGCTAAATCAAGGAATTCTCATGACAACCATATATTAGGTAGGTACTAATGTCTCCATTTGCAGATAAGAAAACTGAGGCACTAATAAAAGTTAAGTGACTCACACAAGGTCTCACAGCTAGAAAGTGGCCGAGTTTGAATAGGAATCTGGGCCATCTGGATCCAGAGCCTTTGTAAAGCACTAATTTATATTTAGAAATGTTAAATGTTACGAAGCCCTAGGAATTCACTCAGTGGGCATGCTGCTTTATTAAGCTGTTGTCTCTCAGCTCCAAATCTGCCCTTCTGTATACTCAGCTCTGTGACGCTGGGGCTGGGACTCCGCAAGCCCCATTTGTTTTGCCAGCTGGGTTCCTATTAGACTCTGCCTAGAGGGGGCGCTAGAGGGAGAACGGTGACTGGAGGAGGAAGAGGGGATTTGCTGCTTCCTATTCCTGAGCGTAGCCCCAGAGCATTGCTTTCTCTGGTTGCAGCTTTCAGCTTCCCCCGCCCCAGCACTCCCACAAGTTCTGTTTATGCCCTCAGTCACACCCGCTCCATCCAGGCAGCCCCTTTATCTAGCCTGAGTTTCAGCTCCCAGGGTCACGTCTCCAAGAGTTTAGGTTCTGATAACTCTGTTCTCTCCAGTCCTGGGGGTGATATTTGCTTCGTGCAGTTTACTATTTCTGTGCTAACTCTGCTTCTTTATATTTATTTACCAGTTTTCTGAGACCCGTTTAATATATCTGAGACCCCTGTATTAATTTATTTCTGTTGGAGAGATACAACCTCCACTTCATTTCCACACATAAATCAGTTTGGAAACCAAAAGACCTGTAATTGAAGAGGAGGCTAGGCGCTCTTGAGGAATTACAAAATACTGCTAAAATTTATATTTAAATCTTTCTTACTTGTATATTTTCCCGCAGTGAACCTACTTCACTTCTCTGTTGCACAGCCCTAGTACAGTGGGAATCCTGGCCCCTTAAAATGACAATTGGTGACCACAAATGTCTCCACTTGTCTTGGTGCTGTGTTTTTGGAAGCCACACCACAGAGTTTAACTGGGCCATTACAAAGGTGGAAGATACTTCCTTTTAGGAGTGAGGAGGACCTCTTGCAGGTCACCAGCAAGGCCAGTAAGTGACTGGGTGTCCATTAACCAAGAGTGAGCAGCATAGCCATGATCTGCTACTCTAGGGTCCTCCGGAGGGGTTGCTGAGGGCATGCAACAGCTGTGGCATTCACTAGCCTGTGATCCAAAAGAACCCATAAGATATCTGCTCCAGTCTCAGATGTGGGAAGGGAGTGACTGTCAGTAGAATATGTAAGCCACTAAAATCTTAAACAAATAAGTCATTTGAAAGAGAGGTGTATTTTATACAAAAATGAAAACTCCAGATAAGAGGCTGCAGGTCGTCAGAGAAAAGGAGGCAGCAGGGTGGAGTGAGGACTCTAGAATGCATGTGCTTTGTGAAGGCTGAGGACCTGCTACATTAAAGGGACAAGTGGGGCTAGAGGAGACAGCTGTAAAGGCTGCTCAAAGCTGCCGCCAAAAACTGGAATGGATTTGGTAGCTCCTGTGAAGCCTACTTAGACAAGCCAAGGGGCTGATACGCAAACCTAGATTGAATTAGAGAAAACTGGGTATCGGATATGTTTTTGTTTCTCTTGGGTAAACACCTAAGATTGGGGTGTCTGGGTTGTATAATAAGCGGGATCTTAGTTCCCCAACCAGGGATTGAACCCGGGCCCCGACAGTGAAAGTGCCGAGTCCTAACCACTGGACTACCAGGGAATTCCACTGTATAACTTTATCTGAGGCTGCTTAACTCTTTTCCTAAGTGGTTGCACATTTTACATTTCCATCAGCAATGTTATGAGAGAATTTCAGTTGCTCTGCATCCTCACTAGCACTTGCTATTATCAGTATTTTAAATTAGCCATTCTAAGAGGTTTGTAGTGGTGTCTCACTGTGTTTTTTTTTAATTTTTAAAAATCTTAAAATATTTTATTTAGGGCTTCCCTGGTGGTGCAGTGGTTGAGAGTCCGCCTGCCGATGCAGGGGACACGGGTTCGTGTCCCGGTCCGGGAAGATCCCACATGCCGCAGAGCGGCTGGTCCCGTGAGCCATGGCCGCTGAGCCTGCGCGTCCGGAGCCTGTGCTCCACAACGGGAGAGGCCACAACAGTGAGAGGCCCGCGCACCGCAAAAAAAAAAAAAAAAAAAAAAAAGATAAGGAAGATCCAAAAATGCTATCAGCAGCTTTGACCTAAATGATATTTATAGAAACTCATAACTGCAGAATACATACACTTTACCAGTGCTAAGCCATAAAACAAGTATCAATAAATTTACAAGGATTGAAATCAGAGTATGTTCTCTTACTACAACGTTAGTAAATTTAAAATCAGTAACAACATATTTAAGGAAACTCCAAATACTTGGAAATTAAAGAATATATTACTAAACAATCCGTAGGTCAAAGAATAAATCACAAAGAACTACCAAACACTTTAAACTGAAGGATAATAAAACTATAAAATATCAAAATTTGTGGAATGCAACAAAAGCAATGCTTAGAGAGAATTTTATAGCTTTACATGCTGAAATTAGAAAAGAGGTTTAAAATCAATGTCTTACAAGAAGGTTTCAAGAAAAGAAGTAAATCTAAAATGGAAAAAAAGGAAAATATAAAATCAAAAATCAATGAAATAGGAAACAGACACTAGATGAAAGTAAGAAATCCAAAACTGTTTGAAATTGTTTGAAATGATCAACAATATAATAGGACAGAAAGAGATATGCGCGTCATCAATATCAGGAATGAAAGAGGATTATTACTACATATCCTATAGACATTAAAAGGATAATAAGAAAATATAAGAATTTTATGCCAACAGACTTAACTTAGATGAAATGGGGGAATTCCTTAAAAATACAACTTAACAAAATTGATATCAAATGACATGGGAAATCTGTATAGTCCTATCTCTGTTAAATACATTGAATTCCTTATCAAAACCCTTCCCACAAAGAAAATTCCACACCCAGATGGTTTCAAATAGTGAATTATATAGAATACTGAAAAAAACAAAACACCAAGAACAAGTACTTCGAAAATAGAAAAGGAGGAAACACTTTCCAATCCATTTTATAAGGCTACCATTACCCTAATGCCAAAACCTGATAAACATATTAGTAAAAGAGACCATTTAAGACCAATATCTTCATGAACATAGATGAAGACAGAAATCCTCAACATAAGTTAGAAAGCAAATCTTGCAATATATAAGAGTAATAACTAATGATCACATGGAGTTTGTCCCAGAAATGCAAGGTCGATTTAACATATGAAAGTAGCAAGGTAGGAGACTTCCCTGGTGGTCCAGTGGTTAAGACTCTGTGCTCCCAGTGCAGGGAGGCACTGGTTCGATCCCTGGTTGGGGAACTAAGATCCCGCATGCCGCAACACGTGGCCAAAAGAAAAAAAAAAAGTAGCAGCAAAGTAATTCAGAAATAAACCATATGGTCCTTTTTTTTTTTTTTTTTTTGGACCACGATGCACAGTATATGGGATCTTACTTCCCTGACGAGGGGTGGAACCTGCACCCCCTGCACTGGAAGCACAGAGTCTTAACCACTGGACCACCAGGGAAGTCCCAGCATATGGTTTTTTGATTCTTGAAATAGAGTACAAAGACATCCAACTAGGAAAGAAAAGTCCTTTCTGGAATAACTGAATATCCATATGGGGAAAAAAATGAAACTCGAATCCCATTTCACACCATATACAAACATTAATTTGATATGAATCATTGATCTAAATGTAAAATCTAAAACTATAAAGCATTTAAAAGAAAACAAAAAAGAATACCTTTGTGACTTAGTGGTAGGCAAAAATTTCAAACATAGAACATAAAGTGCAATCATCTTTAAAAATTGATCATTTAGATTTCACCAAATTAAAAACCTCTGCTCATCAAAAGACTTAAGAAAATCAATAGGCAAGTCAGAGACTAGGAGAAAATGATCCTGAGATACACAGCTGACAAAGACTTGTATTTAGGGAATATAAAGAACTCCTACAGCTTAATTAAAAGATATACAACAGGGGTATGGGAATAATAGGTACAAACTATTATGTATACAATAAAAAAGCTACAAGGACATACTGTACAACACATGGAATATAGCCAATATTCTATAATAACTATAAATGGAGTATAACCTTTAAAATTTGTGAATCACTATGTTGTATACCTGTAACTTATGTAATACATCAACTATATCTCAATTTTAAAAAGATATACAATTAAAAATGGGTAAAGTATTTAAAAAGACACTTCACAAAGACATACAAATGGCCAATATATTAATACATCTGAAAAAAGTCCTCAACATCATTAGTTATCAGAGAAATGCACATTAAAATCACAGTAATAGGGGCTTCCCTGGTGGCACAGTGGTTGAGAATCTGCCTGCTAATGCAGGGGACACGGGTTTGGGCCCTGGTCTGGGAGGATCCCACATGCCGCGGAGCAACTAGGCCCGTAAGCCACAACTACTGAGCCTGCGCATCTGGAGCCTGTGCTCCGCAACTGCGCGATAGTGAGAGGCCCGCGCACCGCGATGAAGAGTGGCCCCCGCTTGCCACAACTAGAGAAAGCCCTCGCACAGAAAAACGAAGACCCAACACAGCAAAAATAAATAAAAATTAATTAAAGCTCACACCAATCTCATGATGTTAGTTTAAAAAAAAATCACAGTAATATACTATTAAACCCCCAAAATTAAGTATAATTGGTACAAGACTAATGGTGTCCTCCCAGATACTTTGCAGAAATAAACCGAAATCTTTCCTGCAGTAAGACACCTTCATCTTAAGGCCTTAAATTATTCCTACAAATAACTTGTCAAGAACAGGGAGAATCATAGCACATAAGGGGAAAAGGGCACTAGTGAGAACTGACAGAAACAACAGATGGCAGAATAAAATGAGCAAAGACATCAAATAAAGGAATCATTAGACAAAGTCAATAAAATAACTGGTTTCTATTTTTTAAGAAATAAAGGAAAAGTTTGAAAATATCTGAAGGGAACAGGACTCTATAAAAAGTGATTTCACAGATTTAAAAAGAAATGAAGGACACAATAATTGAAATTAGAAGTTTACTGAATGAATTTAACAGTGGATTCAATTCTGCTGAAGACAGTATTTGTGAACCGAAATACTTAGGTCAGAAAAACAACCAAGAACATAGCACAGAGAGATAACAACATGGAAAATACAAAAGGAGGTTAGTAAACACAGAAATCAAAGAAATTTTTGAAAGTCTGACAGATATTTAATTGTTCTTTTCAGAAGGTAAGAACAGAAAATGGTGCAGAAACAATGTCTGAAAAGATTAAGACAATTTTCCAGAACTGGTGAAATAAACCAATCTCAGATTCAAAAAGCCCAATGAAGTCCACTGGAGACAAAAGGAACTCTGTATACAGACATTATTTTATATAAAACACTTATAAGAAGAATACAGACTATTGCAAAGGAGAGACATAAAGGTGACTTCTCAATATCAAAAATGGAAGCCACAAGACAATGGTAGGATATGATCAACATTGAAAGAAAAAAAGCCTGCTCATCTAGTACCTTAAATCCTAATAAAATATTTTTAAATGAGGGTAAAATAAAAATAGTTTACAACAGACAAAAACATTTTGACAATCAGTCACCAACACATCTTCATTAATGGAAATTCTAAAACATCTTTCAAGCAGAAGGAAAGTAATCCCAGATGGGTGATTTGAGAACCAAGAGAAATAAAGGACAAAAAATACATATGTAGTAAATATGCAAGAAAATCCGAATAAAAAAATAACTATATGAAACAAAATAATAATGTCCTGGAAGGTTAAAAAGTAAAAATAAAAACCATCAAAATAATAAAATATAAGTTGAGAAGAAAGTAAATAGAATTCAAATATTTTAAGTTCTTTGTATCTTCTGGGAGAAGGGGAGACATACTGTAACTTCAATAAATTAAGTGTGCATTTTTTAAGTTCTAAGGTGATCACTAAATAAATACAGAGTGTACAACTTTATAACTGTAAGGAAGAGAACATTATAATGATTTAAAAAAATACTGGTCTGTACCAAAATTGAGAAAATTACGAAGATTAACACCAAATGCTGGCAAAGATGTGGAGCACCTGGAACTTTCATACACTGTTGCCAGGAGTGTAAATAGTACAACCATTCTGAAAAAGGTCTAGCAGTTTCTTATGAAAATGGGCTTTTTAAATCTTAGTTTCTTATTAAACTGCTAGACCCAGTAATTCCCCTCCTATGGATTTACCTAAGAAAAATAAAAACATATGCCACAAAAAGACTTTTACGGGACGGTGGGAGGGAGGGAGACACAAGAGGGAAGACATATGGGAACATATGTTTATGTATGACTGATTCACTTTGTTATAAAGCAGAAACTAACACACCATTGTAAAGCAATTATACCCCAATAAAGATGTTAAAAAAAAAAAGACTTTTACAAGAACAGTCATAGCAGTTTTATTCATAATAGCCCAAACTTAATGAAATAGAAAACAAACAATAAAATCATCAACAAAGCCCAAAAGTTCTTTGAAAGAACTAATAAAGTTGACAATCTTCTAATAAGCTTGATCAAGAAAAAGGAGGACTTCCCTGGTGGTTCAGTGGTTAAGAATCCGCCTGCCAATGCAGGGGACATGGGTTTGAGCCCTGGTCCAGGAAAATCCCACATGCCATGGAGCAACTAAGCCCATGTGCCACAACTACTGAGCCTGCGCTCTAGACCCTGTGAGCCACAACTACTGAGCTCGCGCGCCTACAGCCTGTGCTCCGCAACAAGAGAAGCCACCGCAATGAGAAGTCCATGCACCGCAACAAAGAGTAGCCCCCACTCACCGCAACTAGAGAAAGCCCGCACGCAGCAAGGAAGACCCAACGCAGCCAAAAATTAATTAATTTTTTAATTTTTTAAAAATAAAAGAAAAAGGAGGAAAAGTACAAATAACCAGTATTAGGAATTAAAAAAAGGGGACATTACTATAGATGCTGCAGATATTAAATAAATAATAATAAAGAATATTAACATTACTGCACCAATAATTTCAAAAAATAGGTGAAATACTCAAATACCTTTTAAAAATTAACCAAAGAACTACCCAGGAAAAATAAAGAACCCAGGAAGTCCTATAATCATTAAATAACTTGAAACTGTAACTGAAAATCTTTCAAACACACATATGTGTTCATGCACACACTTACACAGACATATATGCAAACCTTTCTAATACTAGATGTCATTAATGGCAAATTCTACCAACCTTTAAGAAAGAAATGCTCTTCTAGAAAACAGAAAGAGGAACACTCCCCAACTTATAAGACCAGCTCAACCTTGATACCAAAATTTATCTGAAAACTCAAAAGCCCAAAAATAGCTAAGATGCTCCTTAATAAAAACAAAGTGAGAAGACATGCTCTAACAAGTATTAAGCCTTATTATAAATTTGTAGTAAGGCAGTGTGAATTGAGACAGGGGCAAACAAACAGGCTAATGGAACAGAACAGAGAGCCTAAAATTAGACCCATCGTTATATTAAGTCTGATACACGATAGATATGCCTTAGCAGACCTGTAAGTAGGGGGTGAACTTCTCAATAAATGGTGCTAGAACAACTGGGTATCCATACAGCAAAAAAAAGAAACTGACCCCTACCTCAAATAACTGCAAAAATCAATCTCAGAGGGACAAAAGAAGTAAATGTGAAAAACAACACCATAAAATGCTAGAAAATATAAAAGAATGATCACTGTGTTATACTACTCCAGGGGACAAAATTACTGCTGATGTGAATGGTGCCCCTTGAAACACCACACCTTGGTATAGTAAAAGATTTCTCATAAAAGACACAATAAGCAATGACCATAAAATTTCAATTTGATACATTTTACTACACTAAAATTAAAAACTTCCTTTTTTGAAAAGACCCCAAAAGGAGAACAGAAAGAAAAACTGTAGAATGGGAGAAGATATCTGCAACCTACCTAACAACAAATGACTAATATCCAAAAGATATAAAGAACACCTACGAATTTGGAAGAAAAATACGGACAACCCAATAGGAAAATGGGCAAGAGGCTTGACAGGCACTTCATAAATATTTTATAATATTTAAATAATTATTAAATAATTCATTTAATTAAGTTATCCCAATAACTATTACAAATATGTCATTAATAATCAGTGAAAAGCGATTAGAATTACAATGAAATACAACTGCACACCAACCAGATTGGGAAAAAATGGAAAAGTCTAATAATACCAGGTGTTGATGAGATGTACAGCAACCAGGAAGTCTCATCCTCAATTAACGTTACTGTATATTGTCATAACTACTTTGGAGAACAACCTAGTATTAGTAGTAAAATCAAATATACACATACCCTATGGCCCAACGACTCCCAATATATTCCCTAGAGAAACTCTTTCACTTGTGCAACAGAATACAGTAATAATAATAACTAACACATTGTGCTTGCTTTGTGTCAGGCATTGTTCTAAATGCTTTACATTTTTAAATTACATTACTCTTCACAATAACCTTAGGAGGTAGGTACTATTATTACCTCCATTTTACAAAAGTGAAAAAAATTTAAACAGAAAGTTACACAACTTTCTCATCATTACACCTCCAATGAGTGGTAGTCAGGATTTAACACAGTCTGGTTTCAGAAGCAGCTCTTAACCAACTACATTCTTCTACTTCTCACAAGAATGTTCTCAGCAACATTATTCATAATTGTCATAAAGTTGAAAGACACAAACGCCCATCAACAGTAAAATGCATAAATCATAGACTATTCAAACAAAAGAATACTATACATACGTGAAGAAAATAAAGGAACTACAGCTACACTCAACAATATAAATTTCACAATGTTGAGCAAAAGAAGCACAGCGTAAAATATTCTAGACAGAATGAGTCCATATTTCTAAGTTCAAAACAGAAGCAAAATTAAACTAGTAATTTAGGGATGCACATATACATGGAAAAAGTATAAAGAAAATCAAGGATATGATCACCACAAAAGCCAGACTTGAAGTTACCTCTAAAAGGGAAGAAGGGGTACTTGACTGTGAAATGATAATGAGAGAAGCTCTTTCAGAGTCATGGTAATATTCTTCTTGATCTGGGTGGCAGTTACACAGATGTAAGCTTTATAATTATTCATTTAAAACTCTGTTTATACATTCTATGCCCTTTTATACATTTTATACATTCTATGCCCTTTTGTGGATGCATATTTCATGATTTAGAACATTAAAAATAAAATATAAAGAAAAGAAGAAGAAATGGCCAGAGAATTAGGAGAATGCCAGAAGGAAATGCTGTCACAAAAGCTAAGGATATGAAAAAGAAACAGAGAGCCTCAGATTATCAACACAAAAGCAAGTAAGAGAAACTCTAAAGCGTGTCCATAGAGAATTCTTTCCTTTGCGTTTCAGAATTAACAGAAAAACAGAAATCTTAATTCAATTTGTTCAAAAGTTAACCAAGAAGAGGAAGGTGGTGGGATGAATTGGGAGATTGGTATACATATGGAGATACGTATACACTAATATGTATAAAATAGGTAACAAATAAGAACCTGCTGTATAAAAAATAATTAAATTAAATTTAAAAAAGAAGAGTCGGCAGCTTACCTAAGATCACAAATCGTCACTATTACTAGATGGTTTGCCAGCAGCTGAAATGAACCATAACTCAAAATTACAAGGAGTACTTCTGATTCCCATAATGCATGTTAACACTGACCCTGACACTGAGTTCCACTAAACAAAGGAAAACTGTATCCATGAAAAATATATCCACCTTTCTTGAACACATTCAGAAAGTGTATTCTGGTAAATTGGTACATTTACCAGAATTTACAAGTTTTCTGGTAAACTGGTAAATCTGACTTACAGCAAACAGATTCTGCAAACCGGCCACTGTGACACCTAGAAAGCCCCTTGCTTCCCTGGCAAACCCTTCCTCGCCGCCTGGAGAGGCCCTGATGGCGGCCCAACGTGTGAGGTTCTACACCACCCTTCCCAGCAACTGCTCTCCTAGGTCCATGCCTTCCGGAGAGCGCTCGGGCCTCCCGGAAATGCCCGTTCCTCCCCCTTTACCTCCTCCCCTGGAACTATAAACCCCAAAGATGAAAGCAGGGAGCTGGTGTCCAGCTTCCTCAAGGAGCAGGCAATAACTTCGTCCTTAACAGGCGTGTGAGGAGGCTAGACCCGGTCTCTGCCGCCTGGGAGCCCGAACCAAAAGGCTTCCCCAGTTGGGCAGGGACCGACGGCCGCTTCCTGTGAAGGTCGGGCCTTGGGATTGGCTCAAAGTCAGATCTGGTGAGCGAAGGGGCGGACGCCAATTTCCCAGGTCCTAGGGGAGAAAAAAGGAGGGCCCTCTCGGGCCGTTTGACCTCTCAGCTCCACAGAGCCCGGCGTCTGGCCTCTCAGCTCCACAGAGCCCGGCGTCTGGGAGGCTCTGTCAGGTGGCCTGTTACCCCTTGGCGAAGTCCGGTGACCCCAGGGGGTGACGCCCAACCTCACACACCCCAGATTTATGAACGTTTCAGGGATCCTGCGGGAGCCAATTCACCCTCACCCTCGAGGCCTGGACCCTTCAGTCTGGTCAATCAACCGAAAATAAGGGTCTAGAAGGCTCAGCTGAGGAGCCTAGCAACCACCTCGCGCCCCTTCAAGCCTCAGGCCTTACCGCGCAACGCTCCTTGCTCTACCTCAGGCACCGACTTTCCCGCGTTCCTCTGCGCATGCGCCGCCGCTCCCCTCTCTCACCTCTCCTGACGGAGGGAAAGATCCTGCGGCTCCACCCCCTCCAACACCCACCTCGCTCCCTACACGCGCGCACACGTGCACACATGCGCATGCGTCCCTCCTTCCTTCCTTTCCTCTCGTGCAGTTTAGACCACGTGCCCAACCTTCCCTTTCCATCCTCCTGCACTGCTCAGTCCAGGCTCTAAGCCGAGTCCCTCGTCTGGAGCATGGGCTTCACTTCCAGTCCCCCGAGTAATGTGGAGGTGAGGATGAGGTGGGAGGATTGGTCTTCCAATTCATTTCTTTTTGCCTTCAGATCTTTGACAGTAAAACTTAAGTCTCCCCATACTACTAGCCAAACCTTAAGTATGTGTCCAATAAGACAGACGGGAACCTTGCCTTCAGAGAATTCTGAAGTCTGCTGGGCTTGCAGACAAGAATAAAAAAGCTAAAGATTGGGCTTCCCTGGTGGCGCAGCGGTTGGGAGTACGCCTGCCGATGCAGGGGACACGGGTTCGTGCCCCGGTCCGGGAAGATCCCACATGCCGTGGAGCGGCTGGGTCCGTGAGCCATGGCCGCTACGCCTGCGCATCCGGAGCCTGTGCTCCACAACGGGAGAGGCCCGCATACCGCAAAAAAAACCCAATAACAACAACAACAACAAAAAAAAAAGCTAAAGATTTACTCGAAGTTCTTGGTCTCAGGACTGCTTTTATACTCTTAAAAATGAAGGACCCCAATAATTTATGTGGGTTGTACTTATGTGGATTGTTTATGTGAGTTATATCTATCAATATTAAAACTGAGAAATTTCTGAAATACGTATTGTCATCAAAAACTCATTGTGTAAACATAACATTTTTAATAACTAATTTCCACACCAAAAATAATTTAGAGAGAAGAGTATTTTACATTTTTGCAGATCTCTTTAATGCCTGGCTTACTAGAAGACAATTGGATTCTCATATCTGCTTCTGCACAGGGTTTGTCAAAATAGCTCATGTGCTGTAGCTTCTGGAAAACATCACTGTATACTCAAGAGAAAGTGAGAGTGAAAAGGCAAATAACATCTTAATAGTATTATGAAAATAATTTTCACCTCCTGAACCCCTGAAAGTGTCTCAGGAACCACCAGCGGTCCCTAGGCCACATTTTGAGAACCACATTTTGAGAACCACCAGTGGTCCCTAGGCTTAGATCATTATGACTGAGCAAAAAAGATGTAAGGGAAAATGTCTAGGTGCTGTAAGAATACATTACAATCTGGGGAAATTATTCAATCCTTAACACAGAGACCTAATTTGGAGAGAGTGTTTCTGAGCCCAAGCTCATGCTGCTGATCGCACATCAGGCCAATAAATCCTTGCTGGGGCAAGGAATAGCAACTTTATTTGGAAAGCCAGCGTACCAAGAAGATGCTGGACTAGTGTCCAGAAGAACAATCTTACCGGAGTTAAAATTCAGGCTTCTTTTATACAGGCTTCTTTTATACCTATGTGACCTGTAGGTCTGGTCACAATGTTCCTATAAGCCTCCAACAAGACAACTTATTTTCTGTTTTCCAATTTTTTATCTTTATATGAATGGAAGAGCATTATACATTTAAAGGTCAGAGCCTTGAGAATGGGCTATCATGTGTATTTCAGGCTTTGGCAACATTCTTTTACAAAGATGCAGAGCCAGCATGACTAAGCACAGGCAACAGAGCACAAGGGTTAGAACTAAGGGAATAGATCCAATATGGAGTCAGGCTTGTTCTTCTCTGTTACAAGAGGAGTTCCCTGAGGAAGTAACACTGAAACTGAGACTTGAAGGTTGATTTACTAGGTGAAAAATGGAATATGAACATCTCAGCCCCTGAGGCTATGCAAAGCCCTGGGGCAGGAAAATCTGTGAACTCAAGACACCAGGAAAAATGCCAGTCAGTAAATGTTTATTGAATGATATGTGCCCCACACTGCCCTAGACCCTAGGGATACTGTATGAAAAAGATTTTACATTCTAGTTGCAAAAGCAGGAAACATGTAAACAAATAAGAATTTCTGAGAATGGGAGTGCTGTTAAGAAAGCAAAACAGAGTATGATGAGGGGACAAGGCAGAGAGCTGTAGACAGTAGTCAAGTAAGACCTCTCTGAGGAAGTGACATTTGGCAGAGCCTTGAAGGAGATGAGGAAAGGAGCTAGGAACAGCATGAGGAGGAGCATACCAGGCAGAGAGAACAGCAATGACAAAAGTCTGGAGGCAGAAGTATACTTGACAGGTTCTTGAAACAGCAAGGAAGCCAGTATGGCTGGATCCCAGTGACTGAGGGAAGGGTGGTAGTAGGTGGAATGAGAGAAGTGGCAGGGGCCAGAGTATTGAATGGAGGCCCTTAGAGGTCATGATGGGAAGTTGGGTTTTTTTCCTGAGTGAGATAAGAAGCTATTAGAGGGTTCTGAGTCAAGAAGTGACTCATGTTTTAACAGGAGGATCCCTTTGGCTTCTAGGCAGACAATAGGATCTGTGGGCTAAGGGTAGCTTCCGGTGGCTCAAGGCATTCCTTGGCTTGTATCTGCATAACTCCAATCTCCACCTCTGTCTTCTCCTTCTCCTCTAGGAGTGTCTTTCCTCTGGGTGTCTCTTTTAAGAATATTTGTCATTAGATTTAGGGCCCACTCAGATAATCCAGGATAATCTCATTTTGAAATCCTTAACTACATCTTCAAAGACCCTTTTTCCAAATAGGGTAAAAAAAAATAGGGTCACATTCACCGACTCCAGCAGTTCGGACAAGACATATATTTGGGGGGACTACTACAGTAGGTCTGGGATGAGGACTTAGAATATGTTAACAAATTCCCAGCCGACACTGATGCTGCCTGTGTGGGGACCAAAACCAGTGATGCAGAGAAGTCAAGTAAGATGCGGACCAAGAATTGACCACATGGGTATCACTGGTGACTTTGACAAAAGTGGTTTTGGTGAACGAGTCAGAATGAAAGCCTTATTGGAGTAGATTCAAGGAAGACTTGGAAGAGAGGATTATAAGCTAATATTTTGGATATGTTGGGTTAAATATATATTATTAAAACTAATTTCCTCCTTTTTTTTAATGTTTGTACTGGTGTGATCTGTAATAATCAAAAAACTGGAAACAACTGAGATGTCCATCAATAGTTGAATGCATAAATAAATTGTGGGATATTCAGACAATAAAATACTTGAAAGTGGTGAGGATATAAGAAATATTGCTACTCATTCCATTGATGAATCTCATAAATATAATGTTGAACAAAATTAAGTTAAACACAAAAGAATAAATACTGTATGATTCCATTTATATCATGAAAAACAGGCCAAACCAAAATATAGCATTATAAGTCAAGAGGAATGGGATAGTGATTTGCAAGGGAGAAAATGGTTTCTGGGTCGATGATGATGTTGATCTTTGTTACATGGGTATTAACATTATGATAATTCATTGAGCTGTATATTGTGTTTTGTGAACATTATTATATGTGTCATTCTTCACCATAAGAAAGCGGTAAAAAAATAACATTATGCACTCAAAACTACTAAAAGAAAAATTGAAAGCACTGGAGTTTATCACAGATCTGAATTTTGATGCTGGCTAAAATGCAGTGACAGGTATTTTACCTGTAGCCGTCAGGATTATTAAAGCTAGTTGCTTTAACACACAACCCTATTTACTAATAATACTAACAAACAAATTTTATATGCTAATAAAATATTATATAGCTTAATGCAATAAATTCTTACTTACATAAAGTCCAAAAGGCTCTCTTCCAAGGAGAAACCAGGGACCTAAGCTCTTTTATCTCTCGGCCCTCCCATCCTTAAGTCCTCCAATAAATTCTCAGCTTACAGACAGCCAATGATGAATGAAGAGAGACAAGGTAAAAATTGTACAGGACATTTTATGGCTGGGTCCACAAATGCCCTACATCACTCTGCACCCACTCCACTGGCCCAAGACCAGTCACATGGCCTCAACTTCACTGCAAGGAGGCTTGGGAAATGTAGTCTTCCTGTGTGCCTAAGAAAGAGGAAACCAAATTGGTGAGCATCTAGCAAACCTCTGCCACCTTCCTTTGGATCTCCGGGAACTCACGTACTCATCTCTGAGGAAGCGAACAGTGGGTAGAAAAGTGGAAGATTGGTGTATTAGTTTCCTGTGACTTCAAGAACAAATTATCACAAACTTGGTAGGTTAAAACAACAGAATTTTACTCTCACACTATTCTGGAGGCCAAAAGTCCAAAGTCAAGGTGTTGACAAGGCTGCATTCCCTCTGGAGGCTCTAGGGGAGAATCAGATAATTGCCTCTTCCAACTTATGATAGCTCCAGGAGTTTTTTGGCTTGTGGCTACATAACTCCAATCTCTGCCTCTCTCTTCACCTGGCATTCTCCTCTTCTCTCCGTGTCTTCCTATGTGTCTCTTATAGGACACTTGTCATTAGATTTAGGGCCTGAATAATCAAGGTTGATCTCATTTTGATATCTTTAACTTAACTACATCTGCAAAAAACATCTTTTCCAAATAGGATCACATTCCAGGCCATGGATATATCTTTTGTTAGGGGAGGGGGGTCACCATTCAACACATGACAATCATTTCAGAGGCAATTATAATTATTTGTGTGGAAAATAATAAGAGCCTGGATTAGGATGGTAACCATGGAGTTCAACACAAGTGGATGGATTCGAAATGTATTTTAGTAGTGGAGCATAAAGGACTTCATGGTGGTTTAGAAGTGGGCGCTCAGGGGAAGGGGTGGTGAGTCAGTGTCCTAACTGAGATTTGAACATAGGGCTGTGTAACCTAGGTATGAGCTTCAAAAAGTCTCTTTTGGAGCCACGTAAGGAATCGACTGGAGGGGAGAGAATAAGGCCAGGGAAGGGCCTGATGTCTGGGTCCAGGTGGGAGAACAAAAGTCCTGAGTCAGCCCGAGCCACGAGGACAGAGAGGAGGGGACAGAGTAGAGAATCAGGGGGAAGAAGGGATTGGCTTAGGGACTGATGGGCCATATGAGAAAGAGGGAGAGAGGAAATGAGGACATCACCCAGGGGTTGGTCCACCAAGGAATAAAGAATCTGTGAACTTGAAGACAGATATTTTGACATTATCCAGTCAGAGGAGAAAAAAAAAGAATGGAAAAGAGACAATTCAGTTTGTTTACATTTTGTTGAGGATTGTGGCATCTATGTTCTAAACTTACACCTCAAGGAACTAGAAAAAGAAGAAATAAGCCCACAGGTAGCAGAAGGAAGGAAATAATGATTAGACCAGAAATAAATGAAATAGAGACTAGAAAGAAACAAAATAGATGAATGAAACTAAGAGTGGGTTTTTTGACAAGATGAGCAAAAATTGAAAAACCTTTAGCTAGACTAAGAAAAAAGACAAACGGCTCAATTAATAAAATTATAAATGAAAGAGGAGACATAACAAATGATACTACAGAAATACAAAGGATCATAAGAGACTACTATGAGCAATTATACACCAACAAATTAGATAATTTAGAAAAAATGAGTAAATTACTAGAAACATACAACTTACCAAGACTGAACCATAAAGTAAATCTGAACAGACCAATAATAAGCAAGGAGATTGGGTCAATAATCAAAAATCTCCCAACAAATAAAAGCCCAGGACCAGATAACTTTATGTGTGAATTCTACCAAACATTTAAAGAAGAATCAATACCAATCATTCTCAGACACCTCCCAAAAGTTGAGGAGGAAGGAACACTTCCAAACTCATTTTATGAGACCAGCATTACCCTGATATCAAAGCCAGACAAGGACACTGCAAGAAAAGAAAATTATAGGCCAATATCCTTGATGAACGTAGATGCAAAAATCCTCAATAAAATACTAGCAAATTGAATTCAACATCACATCACGAGGATCATACACCATGATTTAGTGTGATGTATCCCTGGGATGCAAGCATGGTTCAACACATGGCAGTCAACACATGTGATATGCCACATTAACAGAATGAAGGATAAAAAGCATATGATCACTTCATTAGATGCAGAAAAGCACTTGACAAAATTCAACATCCTTTCATGATAAAAATTCTCAACAAATTAGGTATAGAAGGAATGTAACTCAACATAATGAAGGTGAAAAGTTAAAAGCCTTTCCTCTAAGATCAGGAATAATACAAAAATGCCTACTCTTATCATTTCTATTCAGCATAGTACTGGAAGTCCTTAGCCACAATAATTAGGCAAGAAAAAGAAATAAAACTTATCCAAATCAAGAGGAAGAAAATTATCTGTTTGCAGACAACGTGATCTTATGTAGAAAACCCTAAAGACACATCAAAAACCTGACTAACAAATGAATTCAGTAAAGTTGCAGGATACAAAATCAACATACAAAAGTCAGCTGCAGACTTCCCTGGTGGCACAGTGGTTAAGAATCCGCCTGCTGGGCTTCCCTGGTGGCGCAGTGATTGAGAGTCTGCCTGCAGATGCAGGGGACACGGGTTCGTGCCCCGGTCTGGGAAGATCCCACATGCCGCGGAGGGGCTGGGCCTGTGAGCCAAGGCCGCTGAGCCTGCGCGTCCGGAGCCTGTGCTCCGCAATGGGAGAGGCCACAGCAGTTAGAGGCCCGCATACCGCAAAAAAAAAAAAAAAAAAAAGAATCCGCCTGCCAATGCAGGGGACATGGGTTTGATCCCTGTCCAGGAAGATCCCACATGCCACAGAGCAACTAAGCCCGTGCACCACAACTACTGAGCCTGCACGCCACAACTACTGAAGCATGCACTCTCTAGGGCCTGTGCTCCACAACAAAAGAAGCCACCACAGTGAGAAGCACGCGCACTGCAACGAAAAGTAGCCCACGCTGACCACAACTAGAGAAAGCCTGCAAGCAGAAATGAAGACCAAATGCAGCCAAAAAAAAAGTCAGCTCCATTTCTATACTCTAACAACAAACTATCTAAAAAAAACTTAAGAAAGCAATTCCATTTATAATTGTATCAAAAATAAAACACTTAGGAATAAATTTAACCAAGGAGGCAAAAGACCTGTACACTGAAAACTATAAGACATTGAGAAAAGAAATTGAGGAATACACAAATAAATAGAAAGATATCCCATGTTCTTGGATTGAAAGAATTAATATTGTGAAAATGCCCATAGTACCCAAAGCAGTCTACAGAGTCAATGTAATCCCTATCAAAATTCCAATTTTCACAGAAATAGGAAAAAACTGTCCTAAAATTTGTATGGAACTATGAAAGACCCTGAATAGCCAAAGCACTCCTCAGAAAGAAGAACAAGGTTGGCGATATCATACTTCCTAATTTCAAACTATATTACAAAGTTATAGTGATCAAAGCAATATGGTACTGGTATAAAAACAGGTACATAACCAGTGAAACATAATAGAGAGTCCAGAAATACACCCATGCATATACAGTCAACTAATTTTTGAGAAGAGTGCCAAGAACACACAGTGGGAAAAGACAGTCTCTTCAATAAATGGGAAAACTGTATAAGCACATGCAAAAGAATGAAACTGAACCACAATTGTACACCATTCACAAAAATTAACTTGAAAAGGATTAAAGACTTAAATGTAAAACCTGTAACTGTAAAACTCCTAGAAGAAAAACATAGGGAAACAGCTCCTTGAGTTTTACCACATTGGTCTTGGCAATAGTTTATTGGATAAGACACCAAAAGCACAGGAAACAAAAGCTAAAATGAACAAGTGAGATTACATGAAACAAAAGAGCTTCTACATAGCAGAGGAAACAATCAATATATTGAAAGGGCAACCTTTTCAATGAAGAATGTGAGAAAATATTTGCAAACCATATACCTGATAAAGGGTTAATATTCAAATTACATAAAGAACTCATATAACTCAACAGCAAAAAAGCAAATAACTCAATTTGAAAATGGGCAAAGGACCTGAATAGACATTTTTTTCCAAAGAAGACATACATGTGGCCAACAGAGGTATGAAAAGGTGTTCAGCATCACTAATCATGAGGGAAATGCAAATCAAAACCATGAGATTCCACCTCATAATTGTTAGGATGGCTATTATCAAAAAGACAAGAGATAACAAGTGTTGGTGAGGATGTGAAGAAAAAGGAACCATTGTGCACTCTTGTGGGAATGTATAAATTGGTGCAGCCACTATGGAAAACAGTATGGAGGTTCCTCAAAAAATTAAAAATAGAAGCACCGTATGCTCCAGCAATGCCACTCCTGGGTATATATCTAAAGGAAATGAAGTCAGTATCTTGAAGAAATATCTTTTCACTCATGTTCATTGCAGCATTATTCACAATAGCCAAGATATGGAAGCAAATGTCCTTCAACAGATGAATAGATCAAGAAAATGTGATACATCCCTAACCCTAACTTTAATATATATATCACAATGGAATATTATTCAGCCATCAAAAAGAAAATTCTGCCATTTGGGACAACATGGATGAACCTGCAGTGGGGGGAGGGGGAGGGGGAGGTGGCATTCTGCTAGGTGAAAGAAGCCAGAGAAAGAAAAATACTGGTACCATTTTACCATGTAAAATCTTTTTAAAAAAAAAATTTTTTTTTTTTAAAAAATTTTAAAGGCCAATTTCATAGAAACAGAAACAGATTGTAGAATGGTGGTTGCCAGGGGCTGGGGAGTGGGGAAAATGGGGAGACACAGGTCTAAGAGTATAAACATTCAGTTATAAGAGGAATAAGTTCTGATCAGAAGATCTAACGTACAGCATGACAATTATAGTTAATAATACAGTTTTGTGTGCTGGAAAGTTGCTGAGAGTAGATCTTGAGTGTTCTCACCATACACACACTAAGTTTACTATGTGAAGTGATGAATATGTTAATTAGCTTGAGCCTGGCAATCATTCCACTACATACATATAGGTATATATGTATGTACATATATACATATAAAATCATCATTCTGTACACTTTAAATATGTATAATTATACTTGTCAGTTATTCCTCAGTAAAGTTGGAGGAAAAAAGAAAGCCCCGAGTCAAAAATCAGAATACTATTAATATGAATTGATTTTTGATGACATTAATAACAAATAATTACATTTGGACACTTAAAAAAAAAAGTGGATGAGATCGCTCAGAAGAAAGAGAGGGTACTGGGTCTCTAAGAAGGTCTGGTTTTCCAGGGCCTGGGTGGATGTCAAGATGGTAGGAGCATCCATGATGTTAAAAATCCATGAGGCGTTTAGGACTTGACAAAATTGAGGAGCCTGCAGGGCATCAGGGGAGACCTCAAAGGCTGCTGGCTGCAGGGCTCGGGCCTAGAGAATCAGGTACTGCACACCCGGATCTAATGGCCAAGGTCCTGGGCTCAATCCTGACTCCCGTGGGGCCTGCCCCTCTAGGGGCCTCACTGCAGAAGCAGGAAGTACTGCCTGAGGCTCAGCTTCCGCTCTGGGTGTTCTGGTACCGCCAAGTCACCCCCTCACACTGGGGACCTTCCCACTTGGGACCTGCAGCACTTTCACTTCCCCCAGGTGCGCAGCCCCTGGCCCAGCACGTGGGAGGACCTTGGTCTACACTTGTTGCCAAGAACAGGATGCAGACTCCGAGAGAGGGGCAATGTCGGGAAGGTGGGGGAAGGGGGTAGATGAACAGAGAAAGAAGGGCAGGCACATAGATAAGGGGCCAGAAACCAGACAGGGAAAGGATAGAGACCTGGGGCGGAAGGGGACAGAGACCCAGAGGTAAAGAGAGGATAAAGATCCAGAGAGAAAAGAACAGAGACCGAGAGAGAGGAGGACAAGAAACTGGGAGGGCCAGGAAGCGGGGACAGAGATGAATGCAGAGATGGCAGAGCTTTGCAGGCGGTGAGGTCAGAGTGTCTGTGAGGTCGGCGGCTGTCCAGGGCCGGCCTGGGGTCCTGGTGCCCAGAGTAGGTGGGTGCAAGTAGATCAGGATTCCCTGCGCGTCCCCCAGCCTGAGCCATGGAGACCTGGGAAGAACTGCCTGGTGTGTCCTCGGTGCCCACCAATTCCAAGGCCCCTCAGGTACTGGTGTGTGCATCCCAGTGGGGCAGGTGAGGGAGATGGGGACAGAGACACAGAAGAAAGTCACCTCGCATGTAAAGGGAGGGGGTGGGGCTCTGCCCCTGGAACTTCCTCTTTCTCTGAGTTCTTCCTTTCTCTTCTCTCTCGGCCTCTCCCTATCTCTCTCTCAGGCCTGCGTCCCCCTACTGCCACCACCCCTTCTGTCCTGTCCCTCCCACTGTTCTCTCACACCTCTAGGAGAAGATGTCAGCCCAGGACAGCTGCCTCAGCCTCATCAAGTACCTCCTCTTCGTTTTCAACCTCTTCTTCTTCGTGAGTTGCCTCCCGGCTCCCCAGCCCAGGCCCCAGCCCCTGCCGCAGCTGCCCAATCTCAAACCCCCCTTCGCCCACCGGCCATGCTCTCCTCTCCTCTCCCCAGGTCCTAGGCAGCCTTATTTTCTGCTTCGGCATCTGGATACTCATCGACAAGACCAGCTTCGTGTCCTTTGTGGGTAAGGGAGCTGGGGCAGTCCGGGTGGGCCTTCCTGGAGCAGGCATGAACTGGGCTCCCTTCCAAGGACCTCCTGTGGTCTCCCTCAACCCAGGGAGGCCCATGGTGCCCAATTCCCTGTTCTGATCGCAGGCTTTGCTCCACCACTTTCTACTGCCATAACTCTCCGAGCCTCAGCTTCTTCCTCTGGCAAATGAGTTGTGCATACCAGTAATAATAATGGCCATTTCTCAGACACTTCCTAGGTGTCAGATCTTGGGCAGAGGCTCATCAGATTCTCCCATAAATCTTCCCTCTCTTGAGGCTCAGAGAGGGGAAGACACTTACTGGATGTCACACAGCAAGGAAGTAAAAGAACAGATCAAGACTAATAATAATTGTAGGAAAATAACAATGGGGTAATAGTCAAAATCCTAATGGCTCATATATAATGTGTTCGCCCTGTGTAGAGGACCAGTTGAACACATGCCTCCCATGTGTTGCTCAAAACAACCCTAGGAAATAGATAACATTATTCCCTAGGTCTCAGGGAGGTTTAGATGGCTGATCCAGTGTCACAGAACAAATGATGGGGCTGAAACTATTGGGGGTGGGTAGGAGCTGACGGAGGAAAGAGAGACTGAGAACAAGAGGGAAAGACAGAGACCAGGAAGAAAGAGGGACAGAGATCTAGAAAGAAGGGAACAGAGATCCAAAGAGAGAGAGGGACAGAGACCCACAGAGAGAGGTGGAGAGAATCCCAGAAGAAAAGGGATAGAGAGATTCAGGGTGGGACAGGGACAGAAACCCAGAGAAAAGGATGCCAGGAGCCCAGGAAGAGGTCCCCCAGGTTACTGTCCCCCGCTTGGGTGGTGTGTGGGTATGGAATGGGGCTGCCTGGAGCTGTGCACATGGAGCCAAACGTCACTGCCTCTCACCTCCCCCAGGCTTGTCCTTCATGCCCTTGCAGATCTGGTCCAAGGCCCTGGCCATCTCAGGAATCCTCACCATGGGCCTTGCCCTCCTGGGCTGTGTGGGGGCCCTGAAGGAGTTCCGCTGCCTCCTGGGCCTGGTGAGTGCCCCTTCCCCCCTCCATCCCTAGGCTCATTCACATCTTGCCCTCAAATAGAGCCCTGGCAGCTCCTTCATCCTGCGGAGGGATTCAGCCTGACCTCTCCACTCTGCCTCTCCCCAGTATTTTGGGACACTGCTGCTCCTGTTTGCCACACAGATCACCCTGGGAATCCTCATCTCCACTCAGAAGGTCCAGGTGAGTTCCCCTTCTCCCCCCGCCAACCCCAGCTAGTGGGTGGTAGAAAGAGACAGAAACAAAGGCAGACAGGGGCTAACATAGACAAAGAGAAATAACAGAGATAGAGAAGACAGAAAGAAACAGAGATACGGAAAGACAGAGACAGATGCAGAGACTAGCAGAGAGACACAGAGAAGGAGCTAGAGACAGGGAGGGCCAGAGAGACTCACCGACACCGACAGAGGAAGAGAGACACAAATCCAAAAGGAAGCAGGAAAACAAACAAACAAACCTCAGAGAAACAGTAGGCTCCGAGAAAGAGACAGAAACCGAATGAGATCATGGGAGATAGTGGAGAAACGGAAAGACAGACGATAGAAACAGGCAGAGAGAGAGAGATTTTGAGGGATAGAGACATAGCTAGCCATTCAGCGAAAAACCGAGGCCGACCTGAAGATGCTCAGGGACTACCTGAGGCTAAGACAGCCACGGAGTGGCTGGAGTGGGTTGGGGCAGATGGCGGTGGGGAGGCAGGTGGTGGTTCATCCTCACTCTCGGCCTATCAGCTGGAGCGGAAAGTGGAGAACGTCGTGCTGAAGACGATCCAAACCTACCGCGCCCACCCGGAGGAGACGGCTGCGGAGGAGAGCTGGGACTACGTGCAGTTTCAGGTGCGTGAGGCCCCCACCCACCAGGATCCCTCCCTCTAGCTCTGGGACTCTGACGTGGCTCCGCCCACTGCCTGGAAGAGACTTGGCCCCGACGCGACCCGAGCCCCCAGCTCTAGGACCCTAAAGTAACCCTACTCACCTACTCCACCTCCAGCCGCGGCGACGTGGCCCAGTGCCCCAGCTCCCAGCTCCTGCAGTGGCTCCGCCCCCCGCCTCGACAAGACTCCACCCTCAGCCCCAAGGCCCTAGCGTGACCCCACTCCCTGCCCAATAGTGACTCTGGTTCCCAAGGGACCCGGCCCAAGTGAGACTCCATTCCCTGGTCACTCACATGACCCCGCCCTCCCAACCATTTGTCCCCTCCCTGAGGCCGAATTGTACTGCCTATCCACTCTTCAGTCCACAGCACGATTCTGCAGTTCCTCCCCCGGGCCCCATGACCCCTACCCCCGTGACTTGTCTCTCCCAACCTCATGTTCGCCTAATGTCTCCTGGCCCTGCCATGACCCCAGCCCAGCTCACAGTCCCCCACCCTGCACCCACCACTTAGCCCTCTACTCCCCAGTATGACCTCATACCCATCACCCAGTCCCCTGATCCCCCAAAGCATCTTGCATCCCTCCAGCCCCTGTTCCTCTGACTCTTGTCCCTCTCCTAGCTGCGCTGCTGCGGCTGGAAATCTCCTGAGGACTGGTTCCGTATCCCCAGCCTGAGGAGCAACGAATCGAGAGGGCATCGCGTGCCCTGCTCCTGCTATAACTCATCGGCGACCAACGACTCCGCAATCTTCGATAAGATCTCCTTCCCTCAGTTCAGCGGGCTCGGACAACTGGCGCGGCCCCGACACAATGCAGACATTTGCTTGGTCCCCGCGAACAGCTACATCTACCGTGAGGTG
This sequence comes from Globicephala melas, assembly GCF_963455315.2. Taxonomy (NCBI): domain Eukaryota; kingdom Metazoa; phylum Chordata; class Mammalia; order Artiodactyla; family Delphinidae; genus Globicephala; species Globicephala melas. The sequence goes on along the minus strand of NC_083332.1, from coordinate 7,199,060 downwards.
GGGAGGATTTGGAGCGCAGGACGTGGGAGGGACCTGACAGGGTGGAGCTACGAGAAAGGGAGGTACTACAAGAGGGGCAGAGCTCCAAGGGGCGGGGTCTTTTGAAGGGTGGGGCCTAAAGAAAAGGCCTAGGCGAAAGGGCAGGATCTGGAACGCTGATGCCTGGGGAGGGGGAAGGCTTGGACCGTCCGAAGCGGAGAGACTAGAGAACCCTGATAACTAGGGAAGGGGGGCGGTACCTGAAAGAAGGGTTAGGGCTGGGCGGAGGAGAACAGTGGGCCCAGGCTTGAGGGCGAATCCCCCAAAGAACCCTACCTGTAACCTCTCCCCTATATCCCCAGGGCTGCGCACAGAGCCTCCAGAAGTGGTTGCACAACAACCTCATCTCCATAGTGGGCATTTGTCTCGGCGTGGGTCTACTTGAGGTAATCTGGTCCCGCCCCCACTCGCGATTGGTCTAGATGGCCCCGCCCCAAATTGCGCGTCCAACCATTCTCTCAGGGAAAGGCTCATGCGTGGTACAGCGTCAGCCAATCCAGGCCCTCCTGAGGCTCCACCTGGGACGAGGGAGGAGACCTAGCCTCTGTGAGCCCTGATTGGTTGCGCGGAGGGAGCAGGCGTTCCCACCCTTCCTCGCGAGGCTCCCATTGGTCCTCCTTGGCATATCATCCTCCTGCTATTGGCCGCAATATCCCTCCCCTTTCCCCTCAGGTGAGTATGGCGAGGCTGGGCCTGCTACTACCACGCAGCATGCTCCACCGGGAACGCCAGCCGCAGGTTCGAACTGCGGGCCCGGCCCGAGCACCGATGGCAGCGGCAGGCGCTATGGTGTGCTGAGCAGCAGCGGGCGTAGCGGCAGTCTGTGGGTTGGCTGGGGCATGGCGGTGCCTGCCCTAACTGGGGGGACAAGGCCCCGCAGGGTAAGCTGCCCATGGCTCTGGGGCCCTGGCCCCTTTGGGATCAAGACGAGGAACAACCTGAGATCGGGAGTGTAGGCGCGGAGATGGAGGCCGAGATGGAATTAGAGGCCGAGACGGAGGGCGAGATAGATAAGCCTCCGGAATAAAGGACTTTGGGCTTTCTCCGGATCACGCGGCTTCTCAGACTCTAGACCTATGCTAGACGCAGCTGGATTCCCTCTACCCCACCCTATTCCTTCCTGCTTCAACTCCGCTCCCACCCCTCCCCGGCCCGCCCTTTGGTGTCCTACCCAATGACCTCTAGCCCTTTTACCCTTAATTCCGCCATATTCTCCAAACTCCCGTCCCTGACAGTCTTTCACGACCAGGCCCAGTTCTCCCTGTAGTCCCGCCCATCTCCTACCTACTCCCTTCTCCACACCTCCCATGACGCAGCCCCGCCCAACTCGCGGGCCCTTATTTTCTTCCCCTGGCCCCATCCCCTAGGTTTTTTCCCTGGGGACCCCCAACTCTCCCCGGCACCCCCTCGACCTCTCTGACCGCGTCTCCTTTCTCTATAGCTCAGCTTCATGACGCTCTCCATATTCCTGTGCAGAAACCTGGACCACGTCTACGATCGGCTCGCTCGGTACCGATAGGCCCCGACCTTCCCGAAGCCCTGCCCCGCCCCCCTCAAGTGCCCTGGGCATTTAGTTCCCTGTCGCCTGTAAATATTTGTTTAATCCCCAGCTGGTCCCAGCCATTGAGCCCTCATTCCCCTCGGGGACCCAGAGGTCTGCCTGACCCGCTGTTGTCACCTCTCCCGGGGGACCTGGGGTTTCCGGCCACCAGCTTCCTGCCCCTAAAGACACCTCATTTCTTTGCCTCTTCTGTCGGCCTACCACCTCCCACTAGATTATTTTTAGCCCAAACGCCAAATAAATCCCCTGCGTTTTGGTAAAATAGCTTTATCCTCTGTCAAAACACAAACCAACACACTTTGGGGGGAGGGGAGGAGAAGGAGGCAACACAGTCTAGCCCCACGGCTCATTTAGAAGAGGACATGAGACTTAAAAGCCTCACCCCACTGCTTGCCCAGCTGAGAAAAAGTCACGACCCTAATACCCACTTATAAATATCTCTTGTTATATTAAAAAAAAAAAAAATTTCCAGGGCCCACCTCGCTCTACTCCTGCACAGAAAGGGTTAACCTTCAAAATTCAATATCAGGGTCCTGGGATGGGGCTGGTAAGGAGAGGCAGATTGGGAAGAAGGGGGGTGCTGAAAAACAGAGAGGGACAAGCCAATGTGTAACTGGGGCCCTCCAAGACCTCCACAACAGAGAAGGGGGAGGATGCCTGTCAGAGACAGAAACGAGTGCTGTCCCACCGGTTGTCTCACTCCTGTCCCCAGTGTCAAATGCTCTGGAGTGATCTGTCCTTTCAGACACCCCTGTGAGGTCCCAATATCAGGATCCATCCTTTCCCCTCAGTCCCAGCCCATTCAACTCACCACTCAGCTTTTAAGGTCCTAAGAGGGAGCAGCCCACCCCCCCCCACCCCCCCACCAAGTAAGAAACGTGAGGAACGCTGGAGGTCCTTCCTGGGAGGAGGGTATTCCGGGGGTGAGCCACTTCTGGGGTCCCCCTTCAGTCCCTGACCAGGCGGTAAATGTGGTGCTGGGCCCCCCGCTCACTGGTGGAGACCTCGAAGACATAGGCGGTGCAGAGCAGCAGTTCCTGGGTGTCTCTGTTTGTCACCACCTGCCAAGGAGGCCAGGAGAAGGGGTTTATGCTTAGAAGGGAGGGCAGGGAACACTATGCCCTGCCCGAGGAATCATGGGATACCCAAGAAAGGGATCCCCACCATGTCATGTTCCCCCAGGTAGATGGGATGCCAACATGCCAGGTTCTAGGTCTCAGGGTCAGTAGGGAGGGGCCTCACATCAGATGCTATATCACATTATAGGGTCAAGGGGGTCCCCACCACATCATACTTCCCAAAGTTAAAGGAGATTCTACCATATCATGTTCCCTGGGCTAAGGTTAGGTTCCCTGTGAAGGGGGTCCCCTAGGCTGAAGATCCACTGTGGGGTGTCCTCCAGGTCAATTTCCCTTTTATGAGGATGCTGTGGAATCCCCACCATAACAGTTCCCTGGGTAAACGGGTCCCCTAAGCTAAGGGTCAAGTGTGAGGTCCCCACTGTGTCAGTTTCCCAGGTAAAGGGTCCCTAGGCTGCGGGTCTGTTGCAGGCACTCCCCTCCATATCAGGGTCCCTGCTCAGGCCCAGCACCAGCGCATCACCTGGAGGATGGTGAAGTTCTCCAGGACACTGTTCATCATATAGCGCTCAGGCAGCTGCCGCAGCTTGTGCAGAAAATTCACCAGGTACTCACACATGGGTGAGCGCAGTAGGCGGTACACGAACCTCCCGTCCTCCAGCTGGGCACGCTCCGTCTGAACCAGGGGACAGGGAGTGGAGAGGACAGTGACTCAAGAGACACAGGGGTCACCCCAGGAATTGAATCCCACTCCACGCCACCTCTCAGATGCCACACCCACTCCCCACTGCCATCTTCCCCCCATTGCCCCATCCACAGTGACCAAAGATGGGAACCTGAGCCCTTGGGTACCCAGCTCAGGCTCACTGAGCCTGGAACTAGGGACCCCTCCAGCCCCTCAAAGCTGTGCTCTGAACCCTCAAAACCCTCCAGGCCCTCAGATACCCTCAAACCCTCCAAAGACCCTCCATGAGATCTCCAAAGTCTATTTGACCTCTGTACTTGAAAGCCCCCTCAAGCCCTCCGCAACCCCTAAGTGTGACCCTTGAACCTCCTTGCCCTACGGACTCCTCCAAATCCACAAGAACCTTTTGAATCTTAGTGACTGTAAATCTCTGTACCACACAGTATCTTTAAACCCTCAAAGTGACCTCTACACATCACTTTGGAACTCCGTATTAGCTCTAAGCCCGTGCATTAAAGAGGTTAGGACACCCCCCACCCACCATGCAGACCCCCAAAGGCCTGAGCTGTCGTGGCTCCCAGTCCATTTAGTCTGCACCCCCAAAGTGGCAGGTGGCTGGGCACTCACCCGCCCAGAGCTCCACCCCTCCAGCCTCACCTCCACCTTCTCCACCACCTGCTTGCCAAAGGAGCAGACCTTGGAGGAACAGGTGAGGGTCATGTGCTCCAGGCTCTCGTACTGGCTGCTCACTCCATAGAAGCCACCACTGCTACCGCCGGCCCCCACCTCCTCGCCACTCGGGCCCCAATTCAGGTCCGCCTGGGGATGGGGAGGCACAGGTAAGTTGGAGGGGGTGTCCCTTATCAACAGTGGGGACTCTTCTAAAGTGGGAACTGTGCTTCATGGCCTGGTGTCACCCATTGCCCTGCAGTTGCCCATCTCTTTTCCTCAACATTTAAAGTCCCCACCTCTCCATGGGCCAGTTTCTGGAGAAGACCCACCGTTCCTTCCATCAGTGTTAAACATGTCTGGGTCCCCCATGGTCCTGACCCTCTCTCCTCAGTAACTTCCCCACCAAGGAGGCCCTGGAATTCAACTTTTTCTCCTGAAACCCCCAACTCAGGTGTTCAGCCCCTTCCAAGGGCCTGGTTACTAAGGAGGCAGCTATTCCCTAGCAACCAGAGGCTCTCCCTCAGGGCCCTTCCTGACCCTGGTTGCTAAGACAAGTGGCTATTCCCTAGCAATGGGGCATGGTGAGGTCTGGGGAAGCCTGACTCCTCTCTAGAAAACTCTCCCAGGCCCTTTCAGCCAATTCTCAGGTGTCAGATCCCTTCATGACCCCAGTGGCCAACTGGAAGACAGTCCATTAGGCCAAGTGGAGCCTAATGAAGCCTAAGACCCCATCACATTTTTGGTCTGAGCCCCTTGGTCACCTTCCCAGGAGGCATCTCTCTTCCTTTTCCTAACTGTAGTTGCTGACTTGGTCAGGTCATTCTCCAGGATGGTTTAGTGCTCTCCTCAGAGGCCTGACTCCATCCATCACCCTGGCAACAGGGCCTTGTGAAGCTAAAGAAAACAGAAGGCCTTCCCGGCCACTCCCCTGCAGCCCTTCACATACTGGGCTTCTGAAGGGTTGCTCTCCAGACCTGGGACCTTGTGAGGCGTGTCTTAAGCCCTAACAATGCCTAAAACTTCAGCAGCACATCCTCAGAGCCGTCTCAGGCCGCCACATCACATACCAGAATGCTTCATAACCATGGAAGCTACGGGCTTTCCTTCTCGAAGACTACGTATATCCCTCCACAGCCCTGGTTACCACAAGAGTTAGCACCACCTAAACATTCAAATATTGATTGAACTCCTATATATAGCATCAGTCATTGTACTGGACACCACACCAAATAAGCCTAAGAAACCCTCTTATTCACAATTACATACCTGGCTCAGGGCTTATATACATTAAGTGCTCAATAAATGACTGCTAAATAAATACAGGACTTTACAAAGCCACTCCCCAGCTCCTTCAGTCCCTTCCTCAAGGCCAGACATTCTTAGCAACAGGGTCTGGTGAAATCCAGTAACGCCTCGTCCCCTCTTTAGAGACCAAACACTCCAGGATTCATTTGCTAAGGGGAAGGAGCCATTCCTTAGCAACAAGGTTTGGTGTGGTCAGGTGGGACACAGGGAAGTCTGAAATGTCACAAGCAAATCCCCAGGGCCGTATAAGTTGCGTGACTGGGTGTGGCAAAGCCTAGTGGGACCTGGGGAGGCTGGAGGTCTCCACACCTGCACTGGTCCCATCCAAAACTCCTTGGTGTTCCTTGCTGCTGAGGGGGCTGACACTCTGAGCCATGAGGACTGGTAAGGCCCAGGCTGACCTGGTAAGTCCTGAGACTCTCCGTTAGAGCCAGTGGCCTTAGCTAGGAGGCCACGTGACTTGTGAGCACTTTTGTTTTTGGTGGTGGAACTCACCCAGAACTTGACCAGGAAGAAGGCGTGGGGGGGCCCACGATCATACAGCTCCCGCAGACCACCCTTTTTCTCAGGGAATTTGTCATAGATCTGCCGGACGTCCACACTCTCGAGGGGGGGCGCTCCGGGGCTGGGGCAGTGCTGGCTGATATGTACAAACAGGTGCCTCTGGTACTGAGGAGGGACAGCCACGGGTGAGGAGTGGGAGATGGGCTGGACCCCCAGCCCTCGCTGCCCAAGCCCATCCCACACCCCGTCACCATCGCCACAGCTCCTGCTTGTTGTTCCACTGGGCCCAGCTCTCAGGCACTGTCCCCACTCCCTGCTGCCCCTTTACTCCCACAGTATCTCAGTCCCCAAGCCCTGTCCTTGCTGTCCAATTCCCTGCCCTGTCCCCTGTTCTCCATCCCCACAGCCCTGTCCTCTCCCACCCTCACCCCAGCCTTCTCCCTGGCCTCCCAGCCTCCAATCTCCTCTTCAGTTCTTCACTCACATGGCTAAAGAGCTAACCCTGGCCCTCTCCTGCTCATAATCCTCCGATGGCTCTCCAGTACCCCTAGGACAAAGCCCACACCCCCTCAACCTGACCCTGTATTGAATAGGTATTCATGGATGGATGGATGGATGGGTGGAAATCCACAGAGCCCACATCAGGACTTCCTATCTGTTCTTATTCTTATCACTTCTGTCCATACCTTGAAAATATTCCCCTTCTTCTCTTCCAATACAAATCCTCCTTCTGTCTTTCCAGGCCCAAGTCCGTCCAAATCTGCCTCTTCCTGAAAGCCTCCCTTGATCGCAATCAGATGGCATCTCTATACCCTACCTTTTCCGTGGTTCCCCATTACCCTCTAAACAAAGTCTGGGTCCCTCACTCAGCTTGGCAATGTCAGTTCCTCCAGAACCAGCACCTACCCACCTATCTGCAGCCTCACCAACTCCCACCATATTCAATTATTTGTTTCCCTGAAAACTTCATGCTGTTTCTCTGTGTCTGAAACATCCAGTTCCGCACATGGCAAATTCATCTCAGGGAAGTCTTCACTCACTCCCCAGGTATAATTACTCCTCTGTACACCCACAGAAATGTGAGCTTCCCCTATCCCAGCACATACTTGCTATTCAACAGACATCTGTCGAGAGACCTACTGTGTGCAGGCACTATTCTGGGTCCCAGGGCTACCTTACCTCATGGAGCTACCGGCAGAGACAGAAATTTTAAAAAATCATTCCATGGATAATATAACCTTCAGAGAGTGACATATGCTATGAAAAAATAAAGCATAGTAATGCTGGCAAGACTCATTTTCCATAAAGTGACTTGGGAAAGCCAATCTGAGAAGACAAGCAAAGGCCTGAATGAATGGAGGGAGAGAATGGGGATATCTGGGGAAAGGACATCCAGATGCAACGGCCCTGAACCAAGTGTGGGCCTGGCATGTTTGAGAAAGGGCATGGAGGTCAGTGTGGCAGAGCAGAGTAAACAAGGGTGAGAGGGCAGGAGGTAAGATCAGAACAGGAATGAGGGTCAGATCAACCAGAGCTTTGTAGGCAACTGAAAGGACTTTAGCTTTTGTTCCAAGTGAGATGGGAGGGTTTTAACCTCATCTGACTTGGGTTTTACCAGGACCACGGTATACAGCAACTGGCGTTTAGGTCACTATGGCAGAGACTCTGTGTTCACAAATCCCAGTTCCTTTTCACACAGCTAAACTACATTTCCCAGGCTCCTTTGCAGTTAGGTGTGATCACATGACTAAGTTCTGGCCAATGGGGTGTGAGCAGACCTAATAGTTGCCACTTACAAGCCAGATTCATAAAACCTGCATAAGTCTTGACTCTCTGCCTTCCACCATCTGCCAGCCAGATGCAGAGCATCCAGCAGCATCTTCTGAAGCCCTAGAAAATGGCAGAGCCGCAAAATGGAAGAAGCCTGGATTCCCCAAATCACTGTGTGGAAGGCTCCTACCAACCAGCCACACTGAAATGTTAATGAGTGAGAAACGTCTATGTTGTTCAGTCCCTGAGGGTTGGGAGTTATTTCTTCTAACAGTCAGTCCACTCTGACTAATATGGCATCTGTCTCCATCCTAGGCCAGGAAAGCTGGCACCTAGAAACAGATTTTCTTCTCCAGGTTCCCAGTATCCACCCCAAAGCCTGGCACACAGTAGGCACTCAAAAATGTTTACTGAATGAATGAACAATGTCTTGGATGATTTCTCTGGCCTTTCCAATCCATGACCCCATGACCTTCCACTTCCTTTATTCTAGTAGTTCTCAAAGTGTGGCCCCTGCACCAGCAGCATCAACATCACCTGCGAGCTTGTTAGAAATGCAAGTTCTCAGATCCTACACCAGAACAACTGAATCAGAAATTCCAAGGGTGGGCCTAGCAATCTGTGTTTTAACAAGCCCTCCATGTTATTCTGACACATGCTAAAATTTGAGAACCCCTGCTTTATGCTTTCCCTTCCTATAACCCCCTTCATTCCAAAACTCCCCAGTGACTATCCCAAAATTTCACTCACAGAGTCAGCTGCATCCGGAGGTTCCACAAAGGCTGAGAACTCTACCAGCTGCAACCGAGCAGTGCCCAGAGCCCGAGCCTGCCAGGCTGGGGGTGATGGGGCAGGTGGGGGCAAAGCAGGAGGTGAGAGGGCTTGGGGGGGCTCGTACCCTAGAGAGAGAAGAACAAACAATAATAATTGCTAACATTTATTGAATATATCAAGCACTGTTCTCTCTTGCCTGCCTCCACTTAGAAGCTGAAAAAGCTAAATACTCACTTTCCCAGCCTCCCTTGCAGCTAGAGGTGGCCATGTGACACAGTCCTGGCCAATGAGACGTTAGGGGAAATCTGCTGGGGGGCTTCTGGGAAGGAGTTTCTTCCTGAATGAAAAAGACAGAACTTTGGGAGGAGAAAGCTTTTGGCTCTGGCCAAGTCCTGCTTGGAATGTGTTGCCTGGAGTCACAACAGCCATCTTGGGATAATAAAACAGAGGCCAAGAGACCTATAGAGATGCCAGTTCTGGTATTGCTGAGCTGCTGAACCAGAACAGGAGCAGCCCACCTCCAGATTTTTTGTTATGTGGAATCATTAAAGCCTTTACTATTTAAGGCACTGTTAATTTGGATATTCTGTAACTTGCAGCCAAAAACATTCCCAATTGATGAATCTATGGAAACTGAGAGCTCTCTTTCACCAATGTGAGTACTTAGGACCACATCAGCATGGACTTCTGGAAGCCATCTTTGCTACCAGGTGGGCAGAGCCTGCCTGGGAATGAAGCCACCACAGAGGAAAGCAGACCCAAGCAAGTCCTGATGCTACCATTTGAGTCCCTGGATCCAGCCATGCCTGAAGCCATAACTCCTGAAATAACAGTTACCTGAACCAATGAATTCCCCCCCCCTTTTTTTTTTGGTCATCTAGCTTGATTTGGGTTTCTGTCATGTGCAGCTAAAGAATCTTGATTAATATATCAATATCCCTGATGTCCTTTAGGTCAGCAAGTGACAGACCATAAACCCAGTAGATCTGGCTACAGAGGCCAGGCTCTTAACCACTATAAATTCTGTGACTCATCTTTCCATACCCCCACAGGCCCTGCCTGAGAGCTGGATCTCAGTAAGAATGTATCCCCTGATCAATGGAAGGTTGAAGGAAAGACAATCAGGGCTGAGAAGAGAGAGGGGAAAACAAGAGAGGGTGCGGAACAGGCTCTTACCTGGGAGGTCAGTAGATGGAGGAGTCAGTGACAAGGAGAACGGTGTCTGCGAGAATGGCTTCACACTGAGGGAGAAAGGAAACTGGGGGTCAGTAAGAAGGAAAGATGCTAATCGTACCATCTAACATTTACTGAGGGGCCATGACAAGCCAGACCCTGTGCAAGTACATTATGGGCACCATTTCATTGAAGCCTCAACTATACTTCAATAAAATAAATGTTTAAAAAATAAAATAAAATAAAGCAGGGCTGTCCAATAGAATTTTCTGCGATGATGGAAATGTTCTGTATCTGTGCCATCCAATACAGTAGCCACCGGCCACATGTGCCTACTGAGCACATGACCTGTGACTACTGAGTATGAATGTGGCTAGGATATTTGAGGAACTGAATTCTTTTTTTTGGCCATGCTGAGTGGCTTGCGGGATCTTCCCAACCAGGGGTTGAACCCGGTCCACAGCAGTGAAAGTGCCGAGTCCTAACCACTCTACCACCAGGGAATTCCCAAGGAAGTGAATTCTTATTTAATTTTAATTAACTTAAATTTCAATAACCACATGTGGCTAGTGACTGCAGTATTCGACAACAAGGCTCTAGAAGCCAATAACCTATGGGTAGCCCAGGAGATAGTGGTGAGGAGACTGAGATGTCAGAGGGCAGGCAGAGGCCAAGTGTCAAAAGATCAGGATCAGAAAGACACAAACTCCATGGACATTTAGACCTGAACCCGCAGAAACCATAACCTAGTACTTGCCATCCCAGTTCTGAAATCTAAACCCCAATACCCTACCCTCTTACCCATTAGGGCCACTGCTCAAATGCCACCTCCTCAGAGAGGCCTCTCATGACCCCTGTCTAAAAAGAGGATATATACCCTGCTTTATTTCCCACATTTATTCTTTTCTTATTAATGCTTATTTATTTATCTATATGTTTATTGTCTGCCTCCTCCCCTCTCCAAGTATATAAGCTCCACGAAAGCAGGAATTCTAATTTGTTCAATGCTGGGTCCCCAATACAAAAAGAGTACCAGGCACTTCGTAGGTGCTCAATAAACATCTGACTGACCAGCCAATGGCTTAATACTTCTCTCAGTTTCTGGAACTCCCCAAACTTTCACACCTCAGGGCCTTGGCACATGCTGTTTTCTCTACCTAAAATATTCCCAACCCCGTTATATACCTTACTAAGTCCTACTTGGCCTTCAGTGTTACCTCCTCAGAAAAACCCCCAGAACTCTCTCCGTCACCCAAGAACTTGTTTTGATTCTCCACACTACGGCACACACTTCAATTTTGTGTTTATTTAGGTGATGATTTAATTAACATTCGTTGCCCCCATTTGACTATCAGCTCCATAAAAGGTGGGACCCCGATGCCCAGTGCGATGGTTGCTGAACCACCCCTCCTTCCAGCCCAACCCTCTCCCCTGCAAACCTGTAGTTCCTTCAGCCCCCAGGGACTTGTTCTGACCCTTTCCTGTGTCCCCATCCAGCAGCACCTCCCCAGCAAACTTCCTTCTCTCCCAGCCTGGATCCACGGCCACCTCCATGGGCTGAAAACTCCATTTCCCATGAGCCTCTGGGGCCCTTTCTATCTTCTAGGCTTAAAACATATCCTGTCACCCTCAAGGCTCTCTCAGAGCTGAAAAGGGGCCCATTTTCTTCCTTCCGACTCTGAGAGAAGATAAAGAGCCCTGCTCTACCCTCAGGCCCAAGAACCACCTTTATGGGATAAGAACAAGCCTTTCCCATGAGCCTCTGGGGCCCAGACAATCTCAGTGGGAGGTCATTATCCCCATGGGCATCCTACAGGCCCCCTCACATTCATCACATCAATCCCATGCTGAGCTTATTTCCTCCTCAAATCCACTCCTTCCCCAGGTTGCACATTTCTGGATGGTCCCACCAACCCCAGTCACCAGCCAGACCCCAAGCACTCCCCTTGCCTCGTCCCTCCTTCTCAGTCCATCAGGCCCCAGCCCCATCCCTCCTTCTCCTCTCTTCCCCATCCCCTCCTCACTATCCCAGCTCAGACCTAGTCTTCTTCTCCGGATCACTGCCCCAGCCTCCTCCCTGGGATTCAAATTCAGATAGCCTGACTCCAGAATCTATGCTCACAAAAGAGTTGGGAGCTGGAAGATGGAGTGAGAGAGGGCTGGACGTGGGGGGAGGGGGAGTAGGTGCTGAGCCAAAATAGGAAGTACTTACTCTGGAACATTCCAGGGGGGCCCAGAACCCCCCGACCAAAACTGGAAAAGCTCTGGGGTCTGAAGAGACAAAGAAGGGGGCTCAATCAATTTCCTGTTGAAACTGCAACCCCACCGCTCCAGCCCTGAACCCCACAATCCCCAACCCAGGCCACCTGAGGACCGGTGGGACCAAGTTTGGCCTGCAGGGAAGGTGCTGAGATGAGCTGGGCTGAGGACATGGTGGCCATTGTCTGGAAAGCCTTGTCCTTGGAAACCTGGTCCTGGAGGAAATGTTGGAGGTCCATGTTAGTGGGAAGTCCCAGTCGACACAGGAAGGGTGGGACAATGACATGGCAGGGCAAGCCCGCAGAGATGCAGAGCCAAGGCGAAGGGTTGGGTGAGGGTCCAATCCCTCTCACTACAGCCCCCCGCCCCTCCTGGCCTCCTCAGGAATGTCTGGGAAAGGGAGAGGGTGGGAGGATGCGTAAGGGGACTTACCACATTCAGGGCCTGCCCATGGGGGTGGGTGAGGGTGCCAAAGGAAGAAAGAAAACACGACTTAGGAAATGAGGCCTGGACTGCCCCACTCCACCTTCCTGCCCTCCCAATCCCTATAGTCCAGCCACCCTGAGCTGAGCGATGGAAGGAAGGGGGAGCAAGGGATGAATATAGAACAGAAAGTAGAGAAAGCCAGGCCTAGAGGAGGAAAGGGGTTCCCAGGCCCAGAATAAAAGACAGCAATGAGGGTTTCTAGGTTCAGAAAGAGCCGGAAGTGGAGGTTTCCGAATACACAGGCAACAGGAAATGAGACTTTTAAACCCAGAGAGAAGAGATGGTGAAGGTTTCCCAGCCCAGAAAGGAGGGGGACAGTGAGATCCACAAAAGACCAAAGATTGGGAGTGAAGGTTTTCAGACTTAAAGAAAAAGGATGGGGAGGCTTCTGGGCACAAAAAGAACAGGAAGTAGTGGTCCCCAAGTCCTAAGGAAGAGGCAGAAAAGACCCCATACTCAGAGGAGTAGAAAATGAAGGTCTCAGGCCAAGATGGAACAGGAAATCCAGAGGATGCAAAAAAGAAAAGGGATATGAACATCTCCAAAAGGAAATGAAGATTTCTGGGCACAGAAAATGCAGGCAGGCAACATGGAAAGATGAACCAGAAGGAGACAAAGAGGAGATCCTCACAGCATAAGAGGGAGAAGGCAGTGAGGGGAGGGGAGGAGAGGAGAGGGAGGGTGAAGACAGCAGTAGTCAAAGGACAGGCCCAACGACCCATCCTTCTTGCCTGTCCTAAGCTAAATCTCGGTCCCCCTCTCTCTATGACACTCTTCCTACCCAGGGTCTCTATTCACCCCCTTGCTGGGCCACTAAGCCCCACCTTGGGTCTCTGTTCCCCTCATCTGTCTACCTCTGTGTGACTCTGTCCCCATCTCCGGGTCTCTGTCCCCCACCCTGGGTCTCTCCCTCTTTCTCTGGACCTCTGTTGCCCTCTCTCTCTGGGTCTCTGTCCCCCTCTCTCTGGGTCCCTATCCTCCTCTCTCTGGGTCCCTATCCCTCCTCTCAAGGTCTCTGCCTCCCTCTCAGGGTGTCTGCCACGGTCCTTTGACCTCTACCTTGAGCTTGGACTGGATTTCCCTCGATTTCCTTCGGGCCAAAACCTGGATATGACTAGAGACCTGAAGGGAGTGACAAAGAAGCAGATTCAGGCCACAGCCACTCACCCCTTGCGTCCCGTACCCCTTCCCTCCCTCCAGGTGTCCCATGGAGCTGCTGAAACACGAAAGATAACAAATACATAGAAAGTGCCAGCTGTCTTGGAGCGTAAGAACACAGATGTGTCCATAAAGGCTATTCTTTTCTCAATAACACTACTGATCATCCCAAGACCCAGCAAATCCGGGTCTTATTTCTCTTCCCCATCCTTTTCTCTCTGGCTCTTCTGGTCTGTCTTACCCTCTAGTTCTCATGCAACTGCTAAGAGAACTACACCACAATAGGCACAGTTAGAGTGTACTAACAAAGGGGCCAAAAGGAAAGGCAAAAACACACGAACAAGCCTCTCCTCTAATGTGAATCTGCTGGTAGGCTGACCCTGACAAGACAAGCCCACTCCAAACAGAAGCCCACAAGGCAGTCCTGAGACCTGTTTGCGAGTTCGAGTCTTCCCTGTTCTCAGCTTGATGTAGCGGGCAATCAGTTCATTCCGACCTGAAAAGTCAAAGATGGAACAGAGTTAGACCTTCAGCAGAACTTCCCAACAGAGAGGACACCAGGGGAGGAGAGAGAAGCAACATTTCCCAGAGGTCCACAGCAAGCCGGGGGCTATAAGGGAGAGGAATTATGACTGCAGGCTTTGGAGCCAGGCTGCCTGGGTTCAAATCCCAGTTCCTCCACATACTGGTTCTTTGTGGCCTCAGGCAAATCATTTAGCCTTGCTGGGCCTTGGTTTCCTCATTTGTGCAAATGGTGATGCTAACTCCTACCTGAGTCATTCTGAGGATACAATGTGCTTTTATGTGAACTGTGCTTAGAGCTCCATCAGTGTTGCTTAATATTTTTATTAACCAGTGGGGGCTAAGGCAAAAGAGCGGGCTGGACTCACCATACATCTTGCCTTCATCGGACAGGATGATTTTCCGCCGGCCACAGGGTGGGTAGATGGCCAGGGCCTCCTGGAAGCTCTGCTCGATGTCTGGACTCCAGACACCCTCTGCGTCTGGGCCCCCGTCTCCCCCCGCCCCCTCACTGCCGCCAGTGCCCTCCTCGCTTCCTTCCTCACTTCCTGTCCAGCCGCTGCCATCGTCCAGGGGGGCCCCAGCCCGGGGTTCCCCCATCTGGGCCTGGAGGAACACAGAGTTCAGCAACATTCCCTTGACCCACCCAGAGGGACCTCAGAGCAGGGTGGGCTAGAAGTCCAGACTGCTGGGTCTGAGAGAGGAGGCTGGGGGCACCCAGACCCTTGGATCTGAGGGAGAAGAGGTTTGGGGATCTGGACCCCTGGGTCTGAGAAAGGAGGGGGCTGGAGGCCGAACTCCTGGATCTGAGGGAAGCAGGAGACTGGGGGCCTGGACTCCTGGGTCCTGGGGGAGAAAGGGGCTGGATTTCTGGGGAAGCTTAGGGTGAGAGCGTTCTCCTGTGTTCTCAGGGGAGCCTGGATTGTGATGAAGTCTTGAAGACCCCAGAGTAATGACTAGGGTCCAGGAGGGCTGAAAATTTGGGTGTGGATTACTGGTTTAAAGAAGACAGGAGTCAGAGCCTATTTGCAGGGAAGGGGGACGTGGGTGAGATCTTCTCAGTCCCACCCCGAGAACAGGTGCCAGGATGTGAGCAGCAGCTGCTAGAAAAGAAGGAGGGGCACAGGCCCTAGTAAGGCTGAGGGGAGATCCAGAGAGAGGGGGACAGAGACTTAGAGAGAGAGGACAGAGTCCCAGAGACAGGGAACAGAGACCCAGTGTCGGGGGGACAGAGACCCAGAGGGCAGGGGACAGAGACTCAGGGCACAAACTCAAGCCAAGACCAGGAAAGACCTACAGAACCACAGACTGGGGGACAGGGGCGCCCTGCCATCAGGAGAGTCAGAACAAAGGGCCCAGGCGTCCCCTCCCCCAGTTTCCCACAACCCCCATCAGGGGAGGGGCTGGCCAGCGAGGGCGCCTCCTCTCTGGCCCCCGGCCCCGCCCCTTCCCTCCCCTTCCTCCCCCCCTCCCCCCCGCCCCGCGGCATGGGCTCGGATCCAACTCAAGTTCCCAGTGACTTTCCGGAGGCCGGGAACAGGGGAAAACTTTTTCCAATACAGTCAGATCCCGCCTCCCTGGCGGCTCCACGTCTTCCACAGCTTTCCCAGGACCCCAGAGTCCAGGCCCCCAACCCCCTCCTTCCTCGGACCCCGGAGCTCCGGCCCAGACAGACAAAGACCCCTGGCCGAGCCCAGTGGCGCTGAGGCATTCAGGACCCCCGTAGGCCAAAATCCCAGCCCAGCTCTCCCCCATGTGGCCAGACAAAGGGACAGAGGAGCTGAGTCAGAAAGGTCCCCACTAATTTCCTGCCCCAGGCCCCAAACCTCCAAAGAGACAAGACCGAAGATCCAGAAAGCACCGTAGCCCCCCCTTCTGCCACCCAGGAGGCCTCCTTTCTCCATGAGGAGGACCAGGCGCCCACAAATGACACACACAAACCAATTCGATCAGAAACAAGCATGGGGCCCTTTCTCACTTGAAACCGATACCTCCACGGACATTCCCCCCACAGTCCCCCATCCTCACCGACTCCCAGGCGCACACTCCCAAACTCAGACCCATCAACAGACACCCCAACTCTGGCAAAAGTTCCAACTCCACACTTAGACTCAGTCACGAGCGCAAACTCGGGCCCCCCCCGGCAAAAAGAGGGCTGCAAGCAATTCAGAGACGGTCCCACAAACACCGCAATTCATAACGCATAACTTCCCACCCGAACTCACACACCCCAAAGCAGGATCCCCGACTCCCGCCGGCGCCTTCCTACCTACCTCCCGGCCTGGGGCTGGGGAGCCGCGGGCGGGCGGGGCGCTGCGAGGGAGAAAGTTGCCCGGGAGCTTTGTTTGGGAAAAGTGGGAGGGACCGGAGGGGGGGCGGGTCCGGGCGCCGGACAGCGGGAAGGGGGATCCGACGGTGACAGTCTGGGAGAGGATTTTTGCTTTGGGAAAAGACAGGTGAAGTCTAGCTGAGGCCTGGTGAGAATTTCGGGATTCTGATGCTTGGATCCCTGAGAGAGGAGGAGAATTGGGGGTCTGGACACCTGGGTCTGAGGGAGGATTGATGGGGACCAGGAAACCTGTCTGTATCTGAGAGGAGGAAACTGGGGGCCAAGATTCCTGAGTCTGGAGGAGGAATGGTCTGGGGGCCTGGACTCCTGGCTACCCTCTAGTGTAGTTTGTGTGTTGGAGATGTGGAAGTGATTGATAGGACCACAAAAGAATCCTGTTCAGCGTCAAGTATATTTTTGAGACTAGAGGTATGGGGATGGGTTTTTGATTGACTTCCACTGATTTCTTTTGATTGATTGGTTTCCTTGTGACCTCATCAGAGTTAAGGGTCGTGGGCAAGACGACTAGGAGTTTATTGGAGGTTCACCAAGGTGGAGACTCCCGCATCCACACGCACTAGTGGACTAGAGGTGGCAGCTCTCCCAGGACCCAGGGAGAGCCTCGGTGCCTGAGGAAAAAGATGAGGGTCCCGTAATTATACCCCTTAAAGATGAAGGGTCCCTTAAAGATGAGGAGTTGAGTGTTCAAACTCAAGAGACAAGAGGGGCTGGGGTCCAGACTCTGGGGTCCTGAGGAAAAAGGGAGCCCGGATCCCGGGTTCCTTGTAAGGTGGTACAGAGGACTGGATTTAGGGTTTCTTGAGAGGGTGGAGCTTTTTAGTGGAACCGAAGAGGGCTCGGGGTTCAGCGTCCCTACATTGCACTCTATTGAGCGTATTAATCGTTTCAAAACCTGGAGAAGACGAAAAAGGACACGGAGAAACTCTCAGAGATAGATACAAAACTAAGCAGTGGGATAATCAGAAGGACTGCTCGGACGCGGGTATTTCATGAGCAGAGAGAGCCTAAGAATGGAACTGAGGGCGCTAGGGGCAAGATCTGGGGCACAGAGGTGTGGCCTAGGTGCGGGGTCGTGGCTCTAAGACAGGGGCGGGGCCACCTGCGATTGCAGTGACTCCGGCACGATGGCCACGATCAGAGAACAGGGGCAACACTGGGTCTCCAGTGCCGAGGTCAACCGACAGGAGCGTGGTCTGACTATGGGGGTGTGAACTTGAAATCAACGCCCGGCTCTGGCTCAAGGGGCGTGGCCCTTCCCTTAAGGGCGTGACTGTCCAATAGAGGGCTGGGCTCATGGGTGAGGTCAGCAAATGGGGGCGTGGTCAGACAATAGAGGCGAGTCTAGGCCTCGAGGAGCTCATTCAGCGCTCCAGGTATCCGGCCTGGGCTCGAGATCAGAACTGTTTGGATTTAACAGTCCGTGGACGGCCAGAGACTGAGAGTCCGGTGACCAGGCTGTGGTCTAGTATAAAGGCGGGTCCCAGAAGAAGGGGCAGGGCGTGGGAGAAGGTGAGGAGGAGCGAGGTCTGAATACGAATGTGGGCGAAGAAGAGAAACGAGATCTGTTGTGTGAGGCAGAGCCCAGAAGAGACGGGCCTGAGGGGAGGGGAGGGGCCTGACACAATGGAGGAGGTTGGAGCAGAAGATAAGGGGCGGGGGGGGGGGAATGGGCGGGGTGTGCGGAGTTCCTGGGCCAGGGATAGGGAGGAGTTGTTGTCTAGCGTGGGGGTGTGGGCACTTAGGGGACGGAGCCTTTATGGGGGGGGCGGGGGGCTCTGACCCCTGCCCTTGCCATAGCCTCCCGGCCCGCCCCGCAATGTGGCACCCGCTAGTCCTGTTGTTGCTGCTCCCCTCTGCCTCGGTGCCCCCCTCCACTGCAGCCCCGATCCGCGATGGTGACGCCCAGGAGAGCTCCTCGGGTTTTCTAGGTCTCCAGAGTCTACTCCAAGCCTTCACCCGGCTTTTCCTGAAAGTAAGCGCTGCCGTGTGTTGGGGAAAAGAAGAGGTACAGAGAAGAGGGACAGGGGCAGATAGTGACTGAAGGATGGAAGGGGTTCAGGGAGACAGAGTGGGAGACGGGTCGCGGCCAGATAGAAAGATAGAAAGAGGAGTCAAGGGACAGAGAGAGCGTGCAACGGGGAGACCGAGAGATAGGAAGAGAGGGAGGGAGACAGGCAGAGAGACAGACAGACAGACAGGCGGAGAGAGGGATGGGGACAGAGAGACAGAAGACCGATGGAGGCAGGAATAGGAAAGTAATGGGACAGATGGGGAAAGGAGGTGACCTGGTTAGGCCCTAAGGGTCAGAGGATGGAGAGAGAAGGGGATGCTGCCAAGGATCCTGCCAAGATGTCCTGGGGAGTCCGGAGGTCCAGCAGCTCACCAATTCCTCCCCCAGCCCCAGGATGACCTGATGCGGAGCATGGACAGCTTCTTCTCTGCTCCTATGGACTTCCGGGGCCTCCCTAGGAACTACCACCAAGAAGAGAACCAGAAGCACAGGCTGGGAAACAAAACTCTCTCCAGCCACCTCCAGATTGACAAGGTGCCTATGCCAGGAAGTCCCTCCTGGAGTCTCCCTAAGATCCCTCATGCTGCAGTATCTGTCAGGGAGGAGGGCATAGGAGGAAAGAAGTTTTTTCTTACTCTTCTTTGGGTCCTCACAGGTGACCAACAACAAGACAGGAGAGGTGCTGATCTCTGAGAAGGTGGTGGCATCCATCGAGCCAGGAGAGGGGAGCTTACAGGGTGACTGGAAGGTTAGGACATGCCCCCAGCAAAGTATCCAAGCCCAAACACTTTCTGTAGTTTAGGAGGAAAAGATGAATTGACTCTCCCACTCCCTCTGTGCTGGACACCCTCTCTCTGGGCCTCAGTTTTATCATCTGTCAAAAGGGACTAACCAGCTCTCAGAAATGAGGTTTACAACCTCAGAGTACATCCTTGCTTGCTTCAAACCCCAGAGGGTTTTGTAAGCCAGACAGTGCTTTTCATTCCAAGTGTTTGGTAAGATTCACCCTCGTAAACCTCAAAGTGTGTTTTGATCTCAAAGTGCTCTGCAAACCTCCAAGGATTTTTTAATCTATCCCAAAGTGCTTGGTAAATCTCTCCCTTGTAAACATCAAAATGTGATTTTTAATAATTCCTAAGTACTTTGTGAACCCCAAATGCTCTGTGTATCTCACCTTCGTAAACCTCTAAGAGTGATTCTAATCACAAAGTGCTTATTTTTTGATCCTAAAATGTTGTAAGAACACTCAAGTGCTTGGCAAACCCACATGGTTCTCCCACACACACTCCCAGTTTTTTATTTTAAAGATTTCAAATCTACAGAAAAGTTGCAAAAACAATAGTACCATAAACCTGTATCCACTTTTCCACAGAGCAGGGTTTCTCAACATCAGCACCATTGGCATTTGGGGCTGGATAATTTTTTGTTGTAGGGGGCTGTCCCGTGCCCTATACGATGTTTAGCAGCATCCCTGCCTCTACCCACTAGACGGAAGTAGCACCCACACCCCCTCCAGTTGTGACAACCAAAAATGTCTCCAGACTTGGGTTGAAAACCACTGGCCTAGTTTCACCACTTGTTAACATTTTACCATACTGACTTTCTTTTTACTTTTTTATTTTTGAGCCGTATGACAGTAAATTATTGACATCATGACACTTCACCCCTAAATCCTCCAGCAGATATCTCCTAAGAATAATGCATTCTCTTGTGTGTTACCGTAGTCCCATTTTTACACCCAAGAAATCAGACTATTATCTCTGTATTAGTTTGCTAGGGCTGCCGTAACAAAGTCCGGGTGGCTTAAACAACAGACATGTATTGTCTCATGGTTCTGGAGACTAGATGTCCAAGATCAAGGTGTCAGCAGGTTGGTTCCTTCAGAGGGCTGTTGGGGAGAATCTGTTCCATTCCTCTTCCCTAGCTTCTGGTGGTTTGCTGACAATTCTTTAGCATTCCTTGGCAGGTTGAGGCATCATCCCCATCTCTGCCTTCATCTTTGCATGGGGTTCTCCCTATGTGCATTTCTATGTCCAGATTTCCCCTTTGCATAAGAACACCAGTCAGATTAGAGCCCACTCTAATGACCTCATCTTAACTAATGAAAACTACATAGTGACCCTATTTCCAAACGAGATTACATTCTGAGCTACTAGGGTCCTAATGGACCTCAACATATGAATTGGAGAGTGGGGGAGACACAATTCAACCTGTAACCGTCTCCTATGGGGCTTCCCAAACCTCAACGTACTGAAATGTAGACTCTGATTCAATAGGTCTGGATGGGGTAGGGCCCGCTCATTTGCATGTCTAACAAGCTCCCAAGTGATGCTGACGCTGCTGGTCCACAACCCTCACTTCGAGTAGCAAGGACCGAACAGACATTGAAATGTCCCTGCTGGACCAAAAGCTGTCCACAAGAGCTGATGTGATTGATGTTTGATCCAGGATTCAGTCAAGGATCACATGTTGCAACTGTAGTCATGATTCTTTAATCCTAAAGTGCTTTGTACATTTCAAACTGCTTTCTAAACCCCGGGGAATGCATAATCCTAAAGTGCTTCTGAAACCTCCAAAATGTGTTTTCAAACCCAGAGTATTCTATAAACCTCAGAGTATTTTTAATTCTAAAGCGCTTATAAACCCGAGTGTTTTGTAAACTGCAGGGTGAGCTTTTAATTCCCAAAGCACTCCATAGGTGGCAAAGTGGGTTGAGTATGCCAGGGGAGCATCTTGAGGCTGTCACTTGGAGTTTGAGAGGGTCTCCTTGTCCCTCTTCACCAGGTACCCAAGATAGAGGAGAAGGAGGCCCTGGTGCCTGTCCCAAAGGCCATGGACAGCTTCCACCCGGAACCCCACCCCCGAATGGTCTTCTGGATCATGAAGCTGCCACGGCGGAGGTCCCACCAGGATGCCCAGGAGAGCGACCACTGGCTCAGTGAGAAGCAACACCGCCTGCAGGCCATCCGGGATGGGCTCCGAGAGGGGACCCGTGAGGACGTCCTCGAACAGGGGATCCAGAGCTCCTCTCATGCCAGGCTGCCTGCCCGCAAGACCCACTTCCTGTATATCCTCAGGCCCTCCCAGCAGTTATAGTGGGGGGACTGGGGAACACCTGCATGTACCCCCCCACCAGACCCCACCCCAGGCACCATATGGAAATTAAACTTTTTCTTACATCCAGCAGCACTGTCTCCTTTGGAGATCTGTCCTCAGGCCTCAGCCAGCCAAGCCATGGCAAGTCCCCCCAACCTTATCCTTCAGCATGACATCTGGCTGAGATGTTAGTTCCTGCCAATGTCTCTGTGTTGTTTTCTGATTCAGACGCCATCTGTCTTCTGACTGAGCAACTCTGTGACCTCCAGCCCCATCAGTATCCTCAGTCCCCATCCCTGTCACCTCCAGCTCTGTCTGCCCTCCAGCTCCCAGCTCTTTCACTCCAGTCCTGTCTGTCCACTCTGCCCTTGCATTAGTTTCCTGTTACTGCTGCAAAAAATGACCGCTAATGTAGCAACTTAAAACAACACAAATGTATCCTCTCACTGGTCTATAGGTCAGGATGGCTGGGCTGGTCCTCTGTGCAGGTATCACAAGGGCAACATCAAGGTGTTAGCCAGCGGGGTTCTTACCTGGAGGCTCTGGGACAGCTCTGCTTCGAAGATCATTCAGGTTGTTGGCACAATCAAGTCCCTTGGGGTTGATCTGAGGTCCCTGCTTCCTTGCTGGCTGTCACCTGGGCCACCCACACTTAGTTCCTAGAGGTCTCTCTCCGGTTTTTGCATGTGGATCCCATACTTCAAATCTCACGCGTGGAATCTCTCTGTATTTCCCTTCTGCCCCATCTCCCTTATGTGTTCCTCTTCCTCTTCCAGCAGGAGAGAGTCCTCTGCCTTGAAGGGCTCATGGGATTGGATTGAGCCCACCTGGACAACATATTAAACAGGTTCCATGAATTAGAGAGGGGCCATCTTTGGGGGGCCATTATTCTGTCCAGACCCTGTCACCTCCAGCCCCCAAGTCTGTTTCCAGCCCCATCTCTGTTACATCCACCTGTCTCCACTCTCTCATCTTTGTCTTTTCATTCCCTGACACTCAATTTACATGCTGACTCCATTTCGAATTGCTCTGTGTCTCTCTCCCTTTGTCCCTCTGTCTGTCCCTCCATGAGCGTCACCTCAGACTCTAACTCTGCAAGCCAGGCCTGCTGCCTCAGCCAGATCTGGAAGCTCAGAGACCCTGTCTTGGGTGCCCTGCCACTGTGCCCCCATCCCCCATCCCCAGAGCACCCCCTATTCCCTCCAAAACCCCTCTCTCAAGACCCACCATTGACGGAGTTCCCTGGCGGTCCAGTGGTTAGGACTCCACACTTCCACTGCAGGGGGCACAGGTTCGATCCCTCATTGGGGAACTAGGATCCCGTACGCCATGCTGTGTGGGCAAAAAAAAAAAATTGAGAAGGCACATGAGGGTCTTTATGGTGCTGCGTCTTGTAGGGGTGCAGACACAACATGCACTTTCTCCCTCGAAGTCCAGGTTCAGGGTTGGATCACCCCACAGAGAGACTCAGCACATTCAGGAAACTAGCAGTGTGTGGGCATAAATAAAAGAGAACTTCCTTTTGAAAAAAATAGGTTTTTGATTATTCCAAATAAGCATCAATATGTCCTCATGGAGAATATCAGAACTTGACTGGCCTTTCCATACCTTCTCTCCCCACACCCCCAGTCCCATTCACTTTCCCACCATTGACACTATTTCTTGTGTTTTTGGTAAGTGTATTAGTCGGCTAGGACCACCATAAGAAAAACCACAGACTGGGTGACTTAAACAACAGAGTTTTATTTTCTCACAGTTCTGGAGGTAGAAGTCTGAGATCAAGGTGTCGGCCAGTTAGGTGTCTTCTGAGGCCTCTCTCCCTGATTTACAGATGGCCATCTTTTCTTTGTGTCTTCACGTGGTCTTTTCTCATGCACGCACATGTCTGCGTCCAAATTTCCTCCTCTTGTAAGGACATCAGTCATACTGGATTAGGGCCCATCTTAGAGACCTCATCTTAATTTAATAATCTCTTTGAAGATCTGTCTCCAAATATGATTGTATTCTGAAGTACCAGTGGGTAGGGCTTCAACATATGAATTTTGGGGAGGACACACATCAGCTTCTAACAGTACATATTCTTGCTAAATATGATCATTCCTTTTTATGCATTATTTGTAATTTCCATAGGTGGTATTACACATGTCATTCTTATGGGGCTTTTTTTTTTAGCACCTTCTTTAAGACTCCTCCATATTGCATTGGTACATCCAACATCCATCCAATCCACTGAATAAATTCCATGGTCAGTCTTCACCACATGTAACCTTTCCACACTCTCAGTGATGCACAACTGAATTGCTTCTGACTTCTCACCATTACAAATAATGCTACAATAAACATTAGTATATATGTCCCCCTGTGGTCCAGAAGGAGGGCAGGAGGGATCTGGGGAGCTATAACCAGAAAAGAATTGCTGGGTTGTAGGGGATGCATCTATCTATTTTGATTAGGTAAAATGTTCTGACAAGTCTACTCCCTCTAGCAGTCCATGGGGATTCCATAACCTTAACCACACCTGGCATCTGGGGAAATCGATGTTTCCCTGTCTGTAGATCAATAGAAGTATGCATCCATAGGTGATCCAGATACTGGCATTATCAGACACAGACCTTAAGGGAACCATGATTAATATGCTCAAAAAAATAGATGAAAAGATGGAGAATTTCATCAGAGAACCGGAACCTAAAAAGTGGGGGGGAGGAGATGGAATCCAGTGTAAATTTTAGAACTTATAAATAAATTAAAAATTCAGCAGATGGGTTTTACAGCAGATTAGACACAGTGCGAAACAGGTCAGTAGAAATAGCCAGACTAAATCAGTGAAAAAGGATGGAAAATATACAAAAGACGTATGAGACATACTGGTCATGGTGAAAAAGCCTTTCAAACATATACTGAAGTCCTAGAAGTAGAGAGAAAAGAGAAAGAGTACTAGGCAACATTTGAAGAGACACTAGCCAAGAATTTTACAAAGTTGATGAGACATCAACTCACAGATTCAAGCTTTAGGAATCCCAAGCAGAATAAACACAAAGAAACCACACTTAGGCATATCACATCAAAACCTATGAAAACCTAAAACAACAACAAATCTTGAAAGCAGCCAAAGGAAAAGGACACTTTACTTCAAAGAGGAAATAAGACAGACAGCTGACTTGTAAATAGGAAAAAAAAATGGAAGTCAGAAAACGATTCAATGACACAGTCAAAAGGCTGAAAGAAAGCCATTGTCAATCTAGAATATCATACCCAGTGAAAACATCCTTCAAAAGTAATGGCAAAGGGACTTCCCCGGTGGTCCAGTGGTAAAGAATCCACCTTCCAATGCAGGCAACACGGGTTCAATCCCTGGTCGGGGAACTAGGTTCCCACACGCTCCAGGGCAGCTAAGCCCACACATCACAACTACTGAGCTCGCATGCCTCAATGAGAGAGCCCGCGTGCCACAACTAGGACCCAATGCAGCCAAAAAAAAAAAAAGTAATGGGAAAATAAAGACATTTTTTTCAGACAAACTGAAACGAAACATTTATCAGCAGCAGTCCTGCACAAAAAGAAATGCTAGAGTTTGTCAGGTAGGAGGAAATGCCTCCAGATGAAAGTTCGGTAATGAGGGGAGATATAAAGAACCCTGAGGTAAGTATGTGCCAAATCTAAATGAATACGGACTGCTTAAAACAATAACAATAATATCTTGTGGAATTTAAAATATATGCAGAATTAAAATGAACGACAGGGAATTCCTGTGGTTAGGACTCAGTGCTCTCACTGCCAAGGGCCCGGGTTCAATCCCCTGTTGGGGAACTAAGATTCCACAAGCTGCTCGGTGCAGCCAAAATAAATTAATTAATTAAATAAATAAAATGCAAGACAACAGGCAGGAGGAGCTAAATGGAATTAAAGTGTTGTTAGGTCCTCATGTAGTCCAAGAAATGATAAAAGTACTAATTTAAAGTAGAACTCTAATAAGCCAAGGATGCCTATGGTAGTCTCTAGGAAAACCACCAAAAAAAGAATAAAAGAACATAACCATAAACATAACAGAAGAAGAAGAAGAAAACATAACAGAAGAGGAAAAAAACAAAAAACTTGACTAATATAAAAGAAAGCCAGAAAAGAAGAGAATACACAGAACAGATTAGATGGGGGAAATATAAAACAAATAGTAAAATGGTAGATCTAAAGAAAAATATCAGTATTACATTAAAACTAAATGGAACTTTATCAGAATTGTTCCGTTAAGACTCGTGCATTTTAACACATGTAAAGTTTACCTGAAAATAAGAAATGTTAAAAAAAATAAATAACAATATAAAGTGGGATGAGGGTACAGGTATAAATAAGAGAATGGCAGAATGTTGACCATTGTTAAAGCTGGGTGTTGGATACATGGGGCTTTGTTCTGCTCACTTTGTATATATTTGAGGTTTATCCAAATGAACGGTTTTTTTTTTAAGTAACTGGAACTAAATACTCCCAATAAAGGCAAAGATTTCCTGATCTACAACTATATGCAACTGTATAGCTGAATTTCACAACAATTGAGCAAAAGAACCAGATCACAAAAGAGTATATACTATATGGTTCCACTTATACGGAGTATGAAAACAAGCAAAAGTAATCTATGCTGTTAGCAACAAGGGAGGGGGTACCCTTGGGGAGACTGCTGGTGCTGTGTCTGGGTGGACAAGGGTCTAGAGTTATTAACTTTTGTCCTTCCCGGTAGAGAGGGGAGAGGGAACACCTTTACAAATTTATATCCATGGGGATTCCTTGGTGGTCCAGTGGTTAGGACTCCAACCTTCCACTGCAGGGGACACGGGTTCCATCCCTCGTCAGGGAACTAATATCCCGCAAGCCACATGGTGCAGTCAAAAGACAAACAAACAAACAAAACAAATTTATATCCAGCTTTTAGGCAAATAGGGAAGGGCAGAGAGCTTTTCTTGTATCTGCTTCTTCTCAATTGTGTTCAGTTCAAAATGATCCTTATGCCACAGTTGGATATTTTGGGGTGGCATATTCTGCTACCCTTTACTGTGTATAAGATTAATATACCCTAATCAATTATATTCCTAAACATTAGGAACAAAAAGATTTTTAATTCAGTTTTTAAAAATATGATTTGCATTAGCAAAACAAACAAAATACCTAGGAATAAACCTAACAAAAGATTTGCTAGATCTCTGACATTACTGAGAGTAATTAAAGAAAATCTGGATAAATAATTCATAGTAACAGTATACTTAATTGCCAAAAAGCAGAAACAACCCAATGTCCATCGAGAGTAAAATGATTCAGTCATGGTGTATTCGTACAATGGAATATTACACAGCAGTGAAATAAATGACCTACTGCTACATGAAGAATTCTATAAATATAACGTTGAGCAAAAGAGGCCATAATTCAAGGCGGTTACCTTTGGAGGGTAATGATTAAGAGGAAGTGTGAAGATTTCTGGGCTGCAGGCAATACTCTTTTTTTATATGGATGGTTTCATTAATGTATTACTCTATAAAAATTTAATTGAGGCGTAACTTAAGATTTAGCACTTTATGTATAACTACACTATAAAATGGTTTTTAAATTATTTTAGGTTTTACAGAATTATTTTCCTCAAAAAAAGGAAAAAAAAACAAGAAATACTGAAGGAATAAAATAAAAGAATGAAATTATACTAATAAAGTTAACGATGTCCAACACTTACCAGCCAGGGCTAAGAAAACTCTAGGCAAACATTCTTATTGAACTCTCATAAGACCCCATAGGGTGGATATTACTTGTTCCCATTTTAGGGAAGAAGCTGAGGTTCAGAGAGGTGAAATCACTTGCCAAAGTCACAGAGCAATGGCACTAGGTTTGTCTGATTCCCTATCTCACACTGTTAACCATTCACCACATCACCTGTCAAACAGGTTCTTTCCCAGGTCTTATAACAAGCTGCCACCTAATAGCCAAAATAATAACTATCAATTAACAAGGATTACCACCTTAAGTCCTCAAGGTGACCTAAGAAGCAATTATTATCTCCATTTCTGGGAGGAAAACTGAGGCTCAGAGAGCGTAAGCCATTGTGCCAAGGTTACAGGTAGGAAGTGATGGAGCCAAAATTCAAACCCAAGAATGTCTGACTCCAGCCTTATCATCACTCTAACACTGACCAGTAGTTACCAGGCACGGATTCTGTCCCTTCATTCATTCACTCAACGAAAAATTTTGAGCGCCCACACTGGGCCAGCCATGTTCTAGTCCCCAAACAGCCTCCTACTGCTCAGAGCTCACATTCCAGTGGGGGGTGACAAAGACAGTACACAAATATAGAATATGTCACGTGGCGAGACGTGCCACGAGGACCAATAAAAAAGAGTAAGTAGAGAGATGGGGGGTCTGAATTACAGGCAGTGTGTCAGAGGAAAGCCTCTCTGAGGAAGTAACACTTTAATGAATAAGGATGGGATGAACGGAAGAATGCAAAATCATTCCTTTTCTGTGTCTAGGCTAGCAAAGAGGCCGAATGCGTGGGACATCTTTTACCCCTAATGCCCCTCCTTAGGAGTCAATTTGGGATATAATTCTCTTCCTCGCTCTAGCCAGAAAAGCTGAGGCTATTTTTCCTCCACTCTCTCCTAAAAGGAATGAATAAAACGGTTTGGGAAAGAATCTTTCGGGGACCTATCAATACATGGTGACTGGAGCCACAAAAAGGCATGAGAGTGGTGAGGCAGGACAGGGCAGGGCATCATTGTGACGGTGACCGGCAACCTGGCACGGAACAGAGGGCAAAAGGGAGACGGCTTGCTGACTGATAGGAAGTGGGGGATGGACCAGGGGTCCCTCAGGCCAACGCTCCCTTGCTTGGGCCCATTTCACCTAGGCTTGAGGGCGTAGAGAAGATTCCAGCGCACGTGACGCAGCCTCCGCCGCCCTCTCCCGGCAGCTGTTGTCCCTTCACCCTTCGCCCGCTCGGCCAATACGCATGCGCCCCCTTCTCGAGCCTGGTCGCGCGCCCCGGCAGCCCTACGCATGCGCGGCCTTACAGGTAACCGACTACACCCGCGCACGCCTGGCCCCCGTGTGCGCCTGCGTCGGGGGAGGAGCTCTGAGACGCCGCGCGCGCTCTCGGTCCCACCCCGCCGCCTTTGCTTTTCCGGGCGGGGTCAGCGCAGGCGTCTCTCCTCAACGACCCAGGTGCCGTTTGTTTGTCGTTCGTGGCCCTCAGCTGTGTCCCTAGACTGGGACGTGGCCTCAGGTGCGCCCTGGCCGTGGCGAGGTTCCCCGGACCAGCCGGGTCAGAGCCCCTCCTGAAATCCTGGCAGAGCCCCCAAATCCTAGGGGAGAGTCCCCAATATCAGGGCCTTCTAAGGCTTGTTAAAAGTCTTTTTGAAATCCTGACCAGATCCCCTCAGAAATACTGAAAGGAACCCCCCAGGAAATCTTGTAGATGACCCCTGAAATCCTGTCAGAATCTTCTAGAAATTCTGTCAGACTTCTCCCTCAGAGCCTGTCAGAGACACCCCCCCAAACCCTGTTTCGCTCCTCCCAACTCCTATCAGAACCCTCCCCCCAAGTCCTGCCAGAGGTCCCCAGAAACCAAAAATCCTGTCAGATTCCCCTCCAAAATCGTGTTAGAGACGCCCTCCCCCGAAATCCGGAGACTCCCCAGAAATCCAGTCAGAGACCCCCTTGAAATCCCCACAATGCTTGCTTGGGTCCTCCTCCTGCTAGAATCTCCCCGTCAAAGACCCCTGAGGTCCACCAGAGCCTCCCTCGGTCCCTCACCAGGAGTGTGTCCCCCAAGCCCTGTCAGAGGCTCCCAGGGCCTGTCAGCACCCTCGCTCGCAGGGACCCTTCCCCACTCAGGCCCCACAGCCGTCACCCCCCTTCTGCACCCCCCAGCCTGGTCCACACTCTGGAAGGGTCTCTCTTGAAAGACCCCTTTTTCTAGGACCTTCTAAAAGCCCCCAGGAAGTGTGCACTCCACAGCTGTGGACCCCGTCTGGCACCAGGGAGAGCAGGGCGTGGGGAGTACTTGGTGAGGAAAGGGGGGGCTGAGTGGGTGGGGTGAGGACAGACAGGCCCCAGGTGACCGTATGTTGATCGTGTGCCCCAGTGTGCCCAGTTCAGCCTTATATGGGCACCACTGTCTGTTGTCATTATTCGTAGCTCCCCTTTCACTCTTGAAAGTGTCCTGGAGTTGGGACAGTAAGTCGTATGGTCAACCTGGGTATGATGGAAGCAGGACAGGGCACTGTCAGGGCACAAAGGAGGGAGTCCCTAACTGCTCTAGGCACTCAAGGAAGGCTCCCCAGAGGAGCTGGGAGCCTGGGCCTGGGAGGACCGTAGGAAGATGCTGAGTCCCTATATGGGCCGTGAGGGACCTGGAGGTCGGCCAGTGGAGAGAAAAGTGGCAAGAAGAAGCCGGGAGTTTCAGGGACCGCTCTGTGCTGCACCAGCCTGAGGGGCTGGACTTAGCCCTGAGGGCACTTTTCCTGATGTGCGCCCAGTGGTGCCAGGACACCCTGCCAGGTTCCCATCCCCATGGGGATCACTTTCATGGTGTGGGGCCCTCTGGTGTCAGTTCACTGCGGCCTGGATCCCATGGCCTCGGTGCCCCGGGCCGCCTGCTGGGGGGTTCCAACTGAGGGCACTAGGGAGCCATGGAAGGGCTGGGAGCAGGAGAGAGGTGGGGATCAAACTCACAGGCGAAGCCAGCAGTTCCAAATACAAGCTGATAGGGCAAGAATGTCAGTAGCCCAGGGTGGTGTGAGAACCCAGGGACAGCCCCTCTTTCGGAAACATTTTCCAGAGGAGGGGACATGGGAGCTGAGACAGGAAGGGCCAGTGAAGAGGATGTCCCAGGCAGAGACCTGGAGGTGGGAAGAACTGGCTCAGTTTGGGGAACAGCACACAGTTCAGAGTTGCTGGAGCAGCAAGTGGGATTTGGGGTCAGGGAGACAGGTGGGATCAGGCCATGAAGGGCCTTGGATATCAAGTCCAAGGTCTAGGCTTTGCCCACGGAGTGCTTGGGCGCTGTGGAAAGACATTGAGCAGGGGAGGGGCAGGTAGCTCTGGGGCCCTGTGAGGATGGATTGGGGCGGGAGACTGGAGTCAGGAAGCTGGGTCAAGGGCCCAGGGGGAGAGGCTGAGGCCTGACCAGGGGCCATAGGGAAGGAGAGGAGGGGTCAGGGGAGAGTCACTGGGCAGGAGGGACAGGGCTGGGGAACTTGACAAACTGCGAGGAGGAGGGATGGCAGGAAGGAGTGACCCTACCCCCTTTGATCTCTGCCGCCCACTCCTTGGGCCCCCCATTTTCCCAGCTCACACCTCCAGTCCATAAAACAGGTCTGAGTGGGAGCTGCACTGGTCCAGGCAGGGGTAGGCAAACTGGTTCTGAGAATCCAGAGTGGCCTGGCGCACAGGTGGGGCAGGGCAGGTCTTCATCCACGGGTGGCTGGTCTGAGGAGGCCATTCCCCTGTTTGTCCTTCCAGGATCTCTTGAAGAAGCTGGTCCCTTTTCGGTCCCTCCCGGTGATGTGGGGGAGCTGTTAGCTTCGCCAGCAGCTGCAGAGCAGCGGGGGTGGCCCATGGACCTGCCAGAGAGCCAGGCGGGTGGCCCTGCTGCCGAAGGTAAGTGGCTGCATCCCTGTTTGTCCCGTGGGAGGATGAAGAGGGAGGAGTGGGTGGATGGGACACCAGGCTGTGACTCGGGGACTTGGGAGAGGTGGCCTGGGGTGGCTGAGCCTCCACCTCAAGGCAGGGTGGGCGGTAGGGAGGGATCCTTGATGAAGTGCCTGCTGTGTGCCCACCTGCCTGGACACCTTATTTCATTTGCTCTGGGGAGGCCAGACTGGGAGAGTAGAAGCCTCTGCATGCGCTGTGCCCCCTGCCTGGAGCACCCTCTCCAGTGACCCACAGGCTACCCTCACTTCATTCAGATCTCTGCTTTCTGTAAAGCAGCTGCCCTGTCGCACTCTCTCCCCTTTCCTGCTTTACTTCTCTTCATAGCACTGACATCTATTTGTCTGTCTGTTTAGACTCTGTCTCCCCCACTAGAACATGAGCTCCACAGGGCAGCCTCGGTTTTATTCACTCTGGTATTCCCAGTCCCTAGAGCTGCGCTGGTCAATGTGCGAGCCATATATGTAATTTAAAATTTTGTTAGTAGCCACATTGAAAGAAAAAAAAAGAAACAGACAAAATGAATGGCAATAATAGATTTTATTTAACCCCATATATCCAAAACAGTATCCTTTCAGCATACAACAATATAAAAATGTGTTGGAGTCATTCTCTTTTTTTCATACTAAGTCTTCAAAATCTGGTGTGTACTTTACACTAATAGAGCACCTCAATTTACACTCACCACAGTTCAGGTCTCAAGAACCACTGTGGCCAGCGGCTGCCCTGTTGGTCACGCTGCACTGGAGCAATGCCTGACATGTAATAGGAACCCAGTTGCTAAGTCCTTGAATAATTGGATGGATGCAGACCAAATGGGTGTGAAAGCGGCTTCGGGAGGAAGATGCTAGGTTGCCCTTCCTGAAACTCATCTATTAAGTGAGAGAGCCCGAGGGAGACTGCCATCCTAGAGGAGAGGCAAGACCCCTTTCTTAGAGGCTCCTAGCAGGCCTGGACTCTGGCCTCAGGAGGCTCTCCAGATAAGAAGGTAGGAGGCAGACACCGGGGTTCGGGAAGTGAGGGCAGGCTGACCGAGGGACCAACATCTAAACATCTAAACTTCGTCTGCACCAGCAGAGGGCATGCGGCCACCGAGGAACCATGGCCAAGGGCTGAGCCAGCTTTGGGAGGCTCCCGAAGGAAAGGGAGGAACACACCCAGAAGGGATGGAGACCAAGGAAGGCAAGGAGGGAGAGAGAAGGCTCAGGGAACGGAGAGTCGCTGAGTTGTGGGGAAAGAAGCACAGAGACAGGGAAGAAAATGGGAGCGGTGGACATGGAGACAGGCAGGCAGGACTCAGGGGACAGAGAGATGGGGAGGAGGATGGGGAGAAAGAGCCAGAGAGAAAAAACTAGAAAAGGGACAGGACAGAGACAGAGGTAGAGACACTGAGGAAGGAAATGAAGGAAAGAAGACAGGAGAGAAGCAGAGTGACATCTTCCTGAGGGGCCCCGGGAGGCAGAGTGTCACATCTGCACTGTAGATACATGCAGATCCTCAGATCCCACGACATCTGGAGCCAGCCAGTCCTGGGTGACCTCACTGGGCCTCAGGGTCCTCCTCCATAACATGGGGGCACAGTGAGAGGAGGTGTCTCCCCTAACTATACATTCCCACTCCCCTTCCCTAGAAGCATGAGTTCAAACCCAAGGGGACAAATTTTAGCTCACTACAAAGAACCCTTGAAGAATCAGGGGGATGAGAAAGGGCACTCATATGTTGAACATGTGACCTTGGGCAAGTTTCTAACTTGTCCGTCTCTAAGTATCCTTATCTTTAAAGTGAGGCTAATAATAGCAGCCACCATGGTTGGTGTAAGATGCTCAGAAGGGGCCTGGCTCCTATTAAAGGCTGAATACATGTTCAGTTTTATTATTGAGCTTCCACCATGTGCCAGGCCCTCTGCCAGGACCTTTCCAGATTTTATCTCATCTCTTCTCCAGGAGCGAAGTAACCACCCCCCCACCCATTTTCCAGAGGAAGAAACTGAGGCTCCAAGAGCCTGAGTCCCTTGCCCAGATTGCCCCCTGAGTCTGTCAGACCTTGCAGCCTGTGCTTGGCCCTCTGCTATACCCAGCTGTCCAGGGTCAGGGCAGGGAGCCTCATAGGTCACTTCCAGCCCTGGGAAAGAGGCTGGGCTGGCCCAGTGGGTCCTGGGGTAGAGAATATATAGGCTCCTTCTATATCTTGGAGCATTTGTTGAGTACCTGTTATGTGTGGATACAGCTGTGGACAAACAGACCCCAGGATATTCACATTGTGCAGAGGCAGGGGAGTGGGGGTGCTCTTCAAATTCATAGACCTAGCCCTCCCATCCCTGGGGAGGGGAGATCACTCTACCCACCCATTTTACCGGTGGGGAAACTGAGGCTCCAAAAGGAGAAAAGACTTGCTCACAGTCATGAAGCTGGACTCTGAGCTCCTAACTGCTCCCCACCCACCCTGCCTGGATTGCCCCATCCCCCTTCGTTTCAGGCCCCAGGCCGTGGGCACTGATGTCGCCAGCCTCAGGGATGTGGGAAGGAGAGAGACCCAGCCCCGAGGCAGGCTGGGAGACCGGAGATGCTGCCGGGAGTGATCGATCCAGGCTGCCCGCGCGATATTGGATTGTTCCTGGCTCCTGGGCCCACCTTCACCCTCGGCTTCTCCCAGAATCCTCTCTTCTTTGCCCTCCTCCACCCTTAGCCCCCTCTGAGCCGAGCCTGGGAAGCAGGGGAAGAGAGGAGGAAAGGCTGTACTCAGAGTATTTGTTCAGTATCTGGGCTCCTGAGCCAACTGAACACAAAGGATTCAACAGCAGGGGCACTTCCTGGCCTGAAAGATGGGGCCCACATTCCCAGGTCAGGGGATGGGGGAGGTGACTCAAAGACCCTCACATTGTGGCTGCCACCCAAAGCTTCCTGCGGTTCCCCACCAGCCCAAACTCCAGGCAGCTTGAAATGAATTCCTTTCCCTCTGCAGGAGCCAGGACCTGGGGTCACCCCTCTTTGCTCTTCATCGTCCCCCCTCCTCATAGGTGGGCTGGCACTCTTGTCTCCTCAGTGTACCTCTCGGACCAGCCAGAGGAGGGGAGCCTGGGGACACCGCTCAGCTTAGAGGAACAAATACTCAACTCCACGTTTGAAGCTTGTGACCCCCAGAGGACAGGTCAGAGAATCAAGGAATTATGAGGGATGGAGATGGGCGGCTGGGAACTGGGGAGCCATAGCGAGAGGGATGGGCTAGGGTGAAGTGGATGATTGTGGGAAGCTTCCGGAAGGAAATGGATAAGGGGATGGAGGCCTTTCAGGACAAGGACAGTGAGGGGAGGAAACTTGGGGAACGTTAACAGAGGAGGGTGGGGCTTTGGGGCCTGGGAGAGGGAGGAAGGGCAGCCACTGTGGACCTGGTGGGGCACAGCTGGTCCTCTTCAGTCCACCTTCTGAGGTGGGGATGACTGGGCCCCATTGCCCAAGGGCCATGGTGCTGGGGTGCCACCAGCCCAGCCAGTGGTCCCACTTCAAAGCCATTGCCTGTCCCCATCCCCCACCCCTCACCTGCCCGACTCCCTCACAGCCTGCTTTATCCCCAGGCACTGTGGCTGTGACCCATGTACTAGCCTACCTGGAGGCTGTGACGGGACGGGGTCCCCAGGATGCACGCCTCCAAACACTGGCCTGCAGCCTGGACCCCAATGGCGAGGGCCCTCAGGCCACTGTGGACTTGGACACCTTCCTGGTCATCATGCGGGACTGGATTGCTGCCTGTCAGCGGGATGGGTGGGTCCCCGCACCTCCCCCCTCCCCCAGGAAACCCTTCCTAAGATCTAACCTCATACCTGCTTACTGCAGCCAGCACCCTTTGGGCACAGCGACCTGCTGTAGTTGGAAGGAAGCTGAGGAGGAGAGAAAAGTAGAGATGGGGTTGGGAGGGGGTTCTGAGGACAAAGTGCCTGAAGTTGGGAGGCAGAGGGAGTCTGGGGGCAGAAATAAAATGGGCTGGAAGGAGGAGAAGGGTGATTGTTAAGGGGCTGACAGAGGCCTGTCCCTATCCCTCCTCCAAACCCAGTCCTTGCCCCTCCTGCTTTTCCATCTGGCCCCGGGCGCTTGCCATCTGGCCTCACCTTCCTCCCCACGGTGCTCACTCTCACCTGACCTGTCCCCTCCCACCATCCGCAATCCCCCTGCCAGTGGCTGGTCAGGAGTGGGCAGGTTGTTGCAGGGAGCTCTAAGCCTCATCCCTTTGATACAGGGGATTAGAGCTGGAAGAGGAGACCGCCTTTGAGGGAACCCTGACCTCCCAGCAACTGCCATCTGGTGAGATTGTTATATATAGAATGAAGCAGGCAGGCCCAGGGTCAGACAGTGTGGGGAACTTCCCACCCAGGGGCAGAGCAGGGGATGGGGCAGGACTCCAGAGACCTTTGCTCTAACCTGGAGCTGCGAGTTTGGCTTTCTAGATACCTCCATGACATGACTGCCTCCCAGCTGCCCTGAGCTTTGGGGTTTATTTGTTTTTTTCCTCACGGGTTCTTTCTAACTCCTCCTACCACCAGCCCTGTTACAGAGGCCCCTCCTACCTCTCATCATCATCTCCATCACCATCATCAAGCTGGCCCCTCCCTGTACTCTAGTCCCTGCATTCAAGGTCCCTCTGGTCTTGTTGCTGGCACTGCCCCGCTCCGGCCTGGCCTCAGCTCAGGCTGTTTCTCAGCCTAAACTTTCCGTGTCTTCTCTAATCCTTCACACCTGATAGGGAAGCCCTGGTGGGGAAGGCCTGGGATGCTGCAGGCTAAGGTCCCTTTCTTTCCAGCTCCCTCAGCACAGACCTGCAGTCCTCCCCTGCAGAAATCTGATTATCTGACTCATTACCTGCCCTGCTGTTTGGTTGGCTGGTTTGCTCACCATTCTACCCCAAAGTCTTCACGCACAGGAGGTGCTCCATAAAAAAGTGTTCATGTTCTATTTCTCCAGGCTTATAAAAACAAAACAAAAGTCAAAAAATATAGCTTTCTTGTTATTCTCTGGAACCTCCTCCAACCGGGCTGTGAGCAGGGAAGGGGCAGGAGAGGGGAGGAGAGGCTGGAGGCCAGGAGTCCAGGGAGGAGGCTGTGGTGAGGATCCAGGGGGAGAAGGTGAGGCCTGAGGCAGGAGGAGTGAGGGAGCCAGGACAGCCCAGGGGCTGGGTGGGTGAGTGGGAGAACTGGGAGGACAGACAAGTTTGGGGCAGTTGAGGTGCTGCCCAATGTTGGGCATGATGAATGTAGGGTGGTTGGGGGCTATGGGGAGATCCAGTCTGAGCTCAAGGTACCCATGAGCAAGAGGCTTTCTGGATGGTGTGTATAATTGCAACCCCAGGAGCAGATGGGATCACCCAGAGTGAATCTGAGGATGGAGGCCAAAGGAAGACCAAGGCCGGAATCCTGGAGCAATCCAACATCTCAGGCCACCTGGGAGCCCACCACCCTCTGTCTGTCTCCCTCCAGGATGCTCAGAAGCTGAGGATCCAGCCAACCTGGAGAGCTTCGGAGGCGAAGACCCCAGACCTGAGTTGTACCTATCCTCAGCCCCTCCCTGCCCTCCCCCTGCCCATGCCCTCCAGCCTGCCTAGGGCCCAGGGCCTGGCCTAAGGCTTGGGGTCCTTCGGGAAGGGGGTGAGGGACACAGGCTGTGCTAATAGCGCAGGGAGAGTGGGGCAGTCTCCTATTTCTCTTTCTCTAGAAGAGCCGCATCTCCCCGACACCAACACCTACCCCGACCTGGGGAAAGGAGGCCAGGGCTGTGGGCAGTGACCCTGGACCTTCCCTGTCCCCAGGCCCGCCACAGCTGACCTGCTGAGCAGCCTGGAGGACTTGGAGCTCAGCAACCGCCGGCTGGCTGGGGAGAACGCCAAACTGCAGCGCAGTGTGGAGACAGCCGAGGAGGGTTCCCTGCACCTTGGGGAGGAAATTTTGGCTTTGCGCAAGCAGCTCCGCAGGTGGGCCCGGCCCCGCCCACCCTCCTGCACACCCCCGTGTCCCACCTGCCCACAGGCACAGGCTCACTGCCACTTTCTTAGTATTTTAGGTAGAAACTGGGTTTCTGTCCCCCACACTCAGTCTCTTTCCCTCCTTTTTCCTCTGGGTCTCTGTCTGGGATTTCTCTGTTGCTCTGAGTGGATCTACATCTGTGATCTCTGTCTTCCTCTCTCCCATGTGGCCCACCTGCCCCTGCCCCCACTCAGTACCCAACAGGCTCTGCAGTTTGCCAAGGCCTTGGATGAGGAACTGGAGGACCTGAAGACTCTGGCCAAGAGCCTGGAGGAACAGAATCGCGGCCTTCTGGCCCAAGCCCGGCAGACGGTGGGTTTCTGGCAAGGGGCACAAAGGTGCACTCTTCTTCCTACTATCTTGGAGTCTGAGCAACAGAGACTGACTATGGAGTGGGAAAGGGCAGAGGTCTCCCGGGCTTCCTCCCTCAGTCCAGGCCCTGCTCCCCAGACTTTGGATCCACATCTACTTGCCATCCCTCTCATGACAAAGGGGACAGCAGCAGTCAGCAGGGCTCCCCAGACGCATTCCCCCAGCCCTGCTCTTCAGTGACCCAGGCCCAAGTTGTGTGCCCAGGGGTGGAAAAAGGGCAATCTGGGGGCAAGGAGGCCTGAAAAGGCGGCTTTGTTCTCTCTCTGGGCTCGGTCAGGAAAAGGAGCAGCAGCAGCTGGTGGCTGAGATAGAGAGTCTGCAGGAGGAGGTGAGCTGAGGCCCAGTGCCCACCCCTACCCCTTCCCCAGTCCTCAGGATCTCCCTGCCCTACCCACTGCTGCCCCAAACACGCCCAGCCGCCTGCAACAAACACCCTTCAGTCTGGTGAGGGAGACCTCAGAAGCCCAATCCCAATGTGTGAAGTCCCTGAAGGTCACATGGCTGCATGTGAGGACTGCCACAGTCGGTAAGAGGGTGGGGCATGGGGCGGACTCCCGGTTACGTGAGGCTGCCTACATAAGCATGGACCAGTCTGCCCTTCTCTGTGCCTCAGTGCCCTCACCTGCGAGAAAGGGAAAAATAATGGAATCTCCCTGGTTGGATTGTGTGAGATTTAAACAAGAGGATGCTAGGTACAAGGCAGGACACATGGAAAGAGCTCACTAGAAGATAGCTAGTGTTGTTCATATTTTTTATGGTGGAAAGAGCACAGGCCTTAAAGTCAGCCCTGATTCAAATCCCGTCTCTGGGAATCCCCTGGCAGTCCAGTGGTTAGGACTCTGAGCTTCCACTGCAGGGGACACGGGTTCGATCCCTGGCTGGGGAACTAAGATCCTACATGCTGCACAGCACGACCAAAAAGAAAAAAAACAAATCCCATCTCTGCCACTTACACAACAGACAGCCTTTAGGTATGTGACGTGCCCTTTCCGAGCCATAGTTTTATTCTCTAAGAACAGGAGAGAAGGGTATCTGTTCGTCAGGATTGCTGTGGGGATTAAATGGCCACTTTTAGCCCAGAGCCTAACACATAGCATGAAGAGGCCCAGTCCAGCCTCAGGGCTGACTCAAGCCCCATTCTGAGACAGAAAACATCGTCTTAGTTAAAATTCTGGGTCCACCTACTCCTTTTAGGTGGAAATAAAGCCCGCACGGAAGGTGGCATCTAAGTTGCTGGAGATCCATGCAGCATCTCAGTGCTCCTCAGTCAATGTCTGTTCTCTCTGCTGGTCACAGACTGATGTTCGTTGTCCCATCTGGTCCTTAGCCTTAGTCACCACTGCACGCTGGCATCCACTGGGGGGCTGGCATTGCCTTCTGGTCTCTGGATGTACTGTCCTCACTGCATCTGCTGGTGGTATCCCTCGTCGGAACCCGACAACCCACAAATGCCACTGGGGTTCCTCCACACCCTTTTAGGGGCACAGAGGAGGTTTAGCTGCTTTCCTGTGACTTTGTGTCTATAGGGGCCTCACTGGGCCTTCTGTGCCTTAGCTCCTCACACAGCCATCTCTGTTCTATTTTTCACACACCTTGCTGCTTCACAGACTGAGCTGGGAAACACCTCTCTCAGATTCCCAGATGTTCCAGAGGTTCTGTGGTTCAACTGCATCCATCCTGTCCAGCCGTCTAACCTGGGACTTGGGACTGGCCTCAGGGCCCATTTTCACTCTGTTGTTCTCTTCTTTGACTCTTCCTGAACTCCTCCTCCAGCGCTGAGGATCTCTGCCCAGTCCAGGCAGTAATACTCATTCTGCCTGATCCTCCCACATCTCTGTCCTATGTCTGTATTATGGCTTTTACATGTAAACCAAAAAATTTTCCACTATCATTCCCTGGCTCTTCCATGAAAATTCCCTCTGTCGGGACAATGGGAATCTCGCTGCAGGATGGCTGCCATGGTGTGAAGCATGGGGTGCAGACAGGATGTGACTGTTTCTTCTAGAACATCTCTTTTATTGGGGGTATAGTTGTTTTACAACGTTGTGTTGGTTTCTACCGTACAGCAAAGTGCCGTAGAGTTCCCTGTGCTATACAGCAGGTTCTCATTGGTTATCTATTTTATACATATTAGTGTATATATGTCAATCCCAATCTCCCAATTCATCCCACCCTCTCCCCCAAAACATCTCTTTTTAAGAACAAGAAGAGGGCTTCCCTGGTGGCGCAGTTGTTGAGAGTCCGCCTGCTGATGCAGGGGACACGGGTTCGTGCCCCGGTCCGGGAAGATCCCATATGCCGCGGAGCGGCTGGGCCCGTGAGCCATGGCCGCTGAGCCTGCGCGTCCGGAGCCTGTGCTCCGCAACGGGTGAGGCCACAACAGAGAGAGGCCCGCGTACCGCAAAAAAAAAAAAAAAAGAAAGAAAAAAAAAGAACAAGAAGAAACTTTCCCTGAAGCCCCATGACAGGACCTCCCTCTCATATCTCATTGGCTAAAGTGACATCAAATGATTATAGCCGAACCACTCCCTGACATGGATAACACAGCCACCGATAGGTCTGGGATGCTTTCAGCTCGGAAGAAGAAAGCACCAAAGAACCGGTGGCTTCAGTCTGAAGGACACTAATTAACTTAACAAGAGGTTTTGAAGGTTCTGGGCTGGTTTGGCAGCTTTTTGACTTGTTTGTCTGCCCGTGGCCTCGGGATCACGGATGGCTACAACAGCTCCAGACCTCACGTTCTCACTCAAAGCAGGACAAAGAGGGACAAATGCTCCTCTCACGGCTCTCTCTCTTCATAAGAAGGAAACATTTTTCCAGGAGCACCTCCACTCCACCCCCGCACCAGCAGACTCCTCTCACAGCTCACTGGATTACATGACGAGAGGCTGGGATAATATCTGACCTTCCTCAGCCTCTGGAGTGGGAGGCAAACGAGTGAGAGGGGGTGAGAATGGCTGCTGGGTTAGCTAACCAGCCGGGTATCTGTCCTGAATCTGCTGAGATTTCCATCTTGATTTACCTCCAGAGCTGCGGCTGGGACCCACCTGCCCTCGTGGATAGTGGACCCCCAAGGAAAGTAGGAGAGGGAATAAGCAGGGTGAATGGCAGCCGGCAGTCTCTGCCTCCTCCTGGCCCAGAAGGCCTGTGCCAGGTCAAGTGCCTTGAGCAGCGCCTGGGACATCCTAGGCGCTTGATAAACAAGCTATTCTTGGTTCCCTTCCCCCACCTTTCCCTTCTCAGCAGCTGCCTACAGACCATCTATAGATCAAGTTCTCAAGTTACAGTAGAATAATGCTGGAGTAAGGGACACTCAGCTTTCCTACGAGAACGTACAGAGCAGGGCTCAGGTTACTGCAGAAGGAGGCAGGAGCGGCTGAGTAACCAGGTTCCCTGCCGAGTGGCCCAGGATCCAGCCTGTAAATCCCGACCAGGTGGACAGATGTTGACACAGCATTCCTGGCCCGTCCTTCCTCTGCCCTTCACCTGGCAGCCCAGGCCCGCTGAGCCTGAGAGGGGGAGAAGGCGGCTGATGGAGGACTTGGAGCTGAGCCAGGCTGGAGTGAGGCGGGGAGCTGACCTTGGTATCCCTAGGGGCGCAAGGAGGAGGGATGTGGCCAAGGGTAAGTCGACTGCCTCCGTGCTCCTGAAATGCTTTCCCCAGTGACTGCCTCATGTCAAAACTCAGTGCAACTTGCTAGGTTTTTGGTGCCTGGAAGCTCTAGACTGGAATTTGGTCTGTTTTATTCTCAAATCCCATTTTGTGGCTGGCGTGGGCTGCCCTCTCCCAGCCCCCTTGTTTTTGCAGATAACTCTCTTTACCCTTGAGGACTCAGACCCAGTACATCCTCCTTGCAAAGCCTGGGCTCCCACAAGGCCCAGGGCCCTAGGCCCACCTCATGTATTATCATCTGCTTCTGTGTCGGTCTCCACCTCCAGTGATGAGCAACTTGAGATGAGGGACGAAGCTCGTTCCCCATTCTCATCCAGGGCTGCAACTGGCTCAGAGGAGTCTGGGAGTTAAAAGTGCAGGATTCGGGCTTCCCTGGTGGCACAGTGGTTGCGAGTCCACCTGCCAATGCAGGGGACGCAGGTTCATGCCCCGGTCCGGGAAGATCCCACATGCTGTGGAGCGGCTGGGCCCATGAGCCATGGCCGCTGAGCCTGCGCGTCTGGAGCCTGTGCTCCGCAACGGAAGAGGCCACAGCAGTGAGAGGCCCGTGTACTGCAAAACAACAGCAACAAAAGTGCAGGATTTGGAATCAGATTTGGGTTTGAGTCCACTTACTCTCCACGTGACCTTGGCCAAGTTTCTTAGCCATGCCAATCCTTAATTTCTTCTGTAAAACTGGGGATGATTACAGTGTAAAAATTAATAATTGGGACAGCCAGACTTTACATTCTTCCTGAAAGGCACAGTATAACGCATATAGCAGTATCCATGAAATCTTCCTTCCAAAAATTAAACAGGAGTCTGGACAAGGCCCTGGACCTACACATCAGTTTATAGGAAATAATGAGGGGGGAGGAGCATGGTAAATATCCTGCACAGGGAACAAGAACACAGTAAAGCAAATCCAAACGCACCAATTCTACAGGACAAATGACCTGGTTTCTTCTACAAATGAAGGACCTGAAAAAATGCCAGGACTGGGGAGGCTGGGGATCACTGTCAGATGAAAAGAAATGGGAGGTTTCAACCAAAAGCCGTGGTGGACCTTGTTTGGATCCTCATTCAAAGAAGCTAAACGTGAAAAGACATTTGTGAGACAACTGAAACCAAAAAAGAGCACTGGGTGTGCAATGATATTAAGGAATTATGAATAATTTTGTTAAGAGTGATCACTGTATTGTGGTTTTACTAGAGGAAAAGTCCTCAAGTAGAAAATACAAATGCTGGAGTAGTTACAGGTGAAATAATATGATGCCTGGGGTTTACTTTAAAATACTCTGGTTAAACAAAACAAAACAAAAAAATTTGAAAAATATAGAAGAAATAAATGGGGAGAATGTATATGATTATTGAAATTGGGTGATGGATAATGGGGGTTCATCATACTGGTATTTTTTGGGGGGGCTGTGCCCCGCAGCTTGTGGGATCTTAGCTCCCCAACCAGGGATTGAACCCAGGCCCTCAGCAGTGAGAGTGTGGAGTCTTCACCATGGACTGCCAGGGAATTCCCATCTTTATCTTTAAAATAGGGCATAAGAAATAAGCTAACACTGGCAAGGTGTTCAGTAACTATTAGCAATAATAATTAGCTCATTTAATCCTCACAGCCACCCCGTGCATCCTATCTTATCTCCATTTTTGCAGCTCTATTTTGATTTTTCATCCGCAAATCAAAGCTGAGATCCCATAGGATGGTTAGAAGGATTAAATGGGCTAAAACATAGACAGTGCTGAGCATGAGGCCCAAGGCACATCAAGTGCTCAGCAAATGTCAGCTGTGAATATTAACATGGCCGTTTGCTGAAGTGAATGTGACCAGGGTCCCTTCTTTCAGAACGAGAAGCTGCTGGCCGAGCAGGATGGAGTGAAAAGGAGGAGTGAGGAGCTGGCCACGGAGAAAGAGGCTTTGAAGGTGCCACCCGTCCCTAGCACCTTGACAACTTCCTACCACCCCGAGGCCATTTTTACAATCACCAGTTTCAGCCCCCGTGGTCTGGTGAGATCAGGGACTTCAGTCAAGCCGTCAGGTTCCCAGGGCCAGTGGGCAACTCAGCTGAAACCCCTCTCGGTGTAGCTGATGTCCAGAGACATGGATGGAGGTTGAGGAGAGGGGCTCGGGAGAGTGGGCAGGCCAGGGAGGGCATGCCAGACAGATGGACGGGCTCCTTCCTTGGCAGCGGCAGCTCTACGAGTGTGAACACCTCATTTGCCAGCGAGACGCCATCCTCTCCGAGGTGAGGGGGCTGGGGGAAAACATTTGCCTTCTGTGTGTCTCCTGCCCCAAGTCTGCAAAGGGAAGTCCTGCTTGGCTGTAATCCTTGGATAATTAGCCAGGAGAGATCAGAGTGGTTCCCGGGAAACTGGTGCTCTCCCTCAGGCCCTAGCTCTTCCCCCAAGCCCACCCCGCCTGTCCCCCCAACACCCAGCCTCAGCGTCTTTGGAGGGCTGGGCCCAGTCTCAGTGAGCTTTGGGCTTTCCCAGCGCACTCGCCACGCGGAGAGTCTGGCCAAGACCTTGGAGGAGTACAGAACTACAATCCAGGTAACCCACTGGCCTGGCCCCACTCTCCCCACTTCTCTTTTGCCATCTCTGGGATTTGCTGCCTGCTTCTGTCTCTGTTGATCTTTTTCCAAGTCTCCACGTCTTGTTTCTTCCATCGCTACTGTTTGACTGTGTGTCTCTCTCCCTTTCTGTCTCTCTCTGCCTTTTCACTTTTCCTCTGTTGCTTCCTTTCTCTCTCTCTATCTCCATCTCCTATCCACATTCCTTTTTTTTTTTAATATTTATTTATTTATTTGGCTATGTTGGGTCTTAGTTGCAGCACACGGGGTCTCTGTTGCAGCGCACGGGCTTCTCTAGTTGCGGCACGCAGGCTTCTCTCTAGTTGTGGTGTGTGGGCTCCAGAGCGCGCAGGCTCAGTAGCTGTGGCGCGCGGACTTAGTTGCCCCAAGGCAGGTGGGATCTTAGTTCCCCAATAAGGAATCGAACCCACGTCCCCTGCATTGGAAGGCAGATTCTTAACCACTATACCACCAGGGAAATCCCTCCCATCCACTTTCATTCTCTGTGGGTGACTTCTCACCACATCTCCCCTCCTCCTATTTCTGTATCTCTGCCGGGCTTGTCTAGATTCTTGTCTCGGCCTCTCTCTGGGTCTAGTCCCTCTGTCTCCTGAGGCGACTCCTCTCTCTATACCTTGTCTTCAGAGTCTCTTGCACCCCATGTGTCTCTTGCCTCTCTGTGAATCTGTTTCTGTGTCTCTCGTTTTTCCATGTGTTTTATCTCTGCCTTCCTTTTCTTAATTTTCCTGACTGATAGGTTACCTTCTGGGTTCCTGTTGCTCTTTGCCTCTCTTTGGCTTCCTAAGTTTCTGTCACTGTTTCTTCCCCTTCTCCCTTGGCAATATGTGTCTGGAGGAGCCCAAAGAAGTCACAGGAGTGGAACTGACCTTGGAAGAGGAGCCCAGGCATGGGGGGGTGGGGAAAAATGGAGACCCAGGGGTCCCCCACTTCGTCCTTTGCAGGAACTGAAGCTGGAAATTTCACACCTGGAGGAGCAGCTGAGTCAGATCCATGAGGGGCTGGATGAGTGAGTGGAATGGCAGGGGTGGAGGAGGCAGGAGGGGAGCCCCAGGACAGGGACCCCTGGCCTCCAGCCCCAAGGTGGGCAGGGCAGCAACCCCAGCATAGGCTGACGGACAGGTGGTGGGCAGGCATGGAGGCAGCTTTCCCCGTCCTGACTGTGTGGCCAGGCTACCCGAAGGGG
Source organism: Globicephala melas (assembly GCF_963455315.2). Classification (NCBI taxonomy): domain Eukaryota; kingdom Metazoa; phylum Chordata; class Mammalia; order Artiodactyla; family Delphinidae; genus Globicephala; species Globicephala melas. The sequence continues at coordinate 7,154,118 of NC_083332.1, read as the reverse complement.
CTCAGGTGAGGAGAGTGGACTGGACCAAGCTGCCACGACCATCGCTGGGTGTGGAGATCCAGGCCATTCGGCAGGTGGGCCTGACACCCCCAGAACACCCTAACCCACCGCCAGCGGCAACTCTGACCCAGCCCTCTCACACCACCCCAGTTCCCCCAGGACCATCTCAGTCCTTAACTTCATCCCTAACCCAGTCCTTGGTCTGAGCACCAAACCCCTGCCGGGTGCTGCCCCCACCGACTCCCCAGCCCAACCTCTCACACCACCTTCTTTCCACCTCCCATCCTCACGCCTCAGCCCATCTCCATCCCACCTCTGACCTGTCTTCTGCCTTAATCTGACTCTCCATGGCCTCAGAAACAACTTCTTCTCTCCCAGAAACAGGAAGTGGCAGCCGCCGATCTCTCCAACCCTTTGTGTGGCGTGTGGCAGTGGGAGGAGGTCATCAATGAGACCAATGAGGAAGCTGAGTTTCCACCTGAAGCCCCAACTGGGGGGCAGGTGAGCACAGGAGGGACTCTGAGACCACTGGATCCAGGGGCCGGGAAAGGGGCCTGGGACACCATGTGCCTTCACTGTTCCCCATCTCATAGACAGATGTTGACTGAGGGCCTGCTGGCTGCTGGCCAAGGAGCCCCCAGCCAGACAGGACACCACCCCTGCCCTCTAGGGACTGGCCTGCTGGTGTGGAAGACAAAAGTGAACAAAGCAAACACACAAATTGCATGCTAGTGGTTGTCCTTATTTCAAATACACTGTCAGGAATCACCTTATTTAAAATGGGACTACAGTGGGAAGGGAGTAAGTGAATTGTTCTTCTTGACACCATAAAGGTACAGTAAGCATTTACCTTTTGAATATGTCACCTTTAAGAAAAACTTAACAAGCCCTCTACGTAATCTTGAATTCAACAATAGCCATTGTTTTATGACTTCCGTAATTACCTGAACAATATTTCAAACGTTGTTTGAAACAACGAAGACAACTCATCTTCAGTGTTCACAGCTGAAAAGTGAGATTTTAAGCTGTTAGTGCCAGAAGAATTCCTTTTTTTTAAGGAAATATTGCTAACAGCTCTGTAAACAACGCTGTATTGTCTTGAAAATTATACTGCTTCAAAGCTGTTCATCATCCTTAAAAGACAAACTCGTTTCTCTGTTCACTTTTTCCCTGAGTTGAGAGAAGCTTCTGTTTCTCTTTGACACCAGCGCTCCTGTGGGATTCCTCACTGACCTCTCCCACTGCTTCTGCAAGGTTTAGGCACCCTCATCCCTCATCCTGTTACTCATGGGAAACTGAGGCTCAGAGGGCGATCACACAGCTTGTGGGGGGCGGAGCCACGCTCCTCAGGGGAAGTGTAAATTAGAGCGAGCTTCTGCTGAGAGTGGTCCGTTGCCTGCTGGAGGGGAAGGCTGACCCGGGCCTCCGGGTGCTGCCTGCGCTGGCTCATGGGGATACAGAGCGGAGTCATTCAGGGCCTGGCTTCTCCAGCGCTCAAGGCCTGGTAGAGATCATGCAATCAGGCCATCCCAATGCAGGATGATCCATGTGCTAGACGTGGGCGGCGGGCCCTGTGGGAGCCTCGAGAAGAGAGTTTCCATGTTGGGTAGGCGACTGAAGGAGATATCACAGGGAAACTGACACGAGTTTATTTTGAAGAAAGAAAGAAGTTAAGTGGTGTGATAAAGGAGAGGTCTTCCAGGCAGTGGGAACAGTAAATGCAAGGATGTGAGAGCGTGAAACCACATAACATGTTTGTGGAGCAGAGGGCAGTGGGGGTGACTAATGAGAGATGAGGTCTGGCTGGATAATGAAAGGAATTCCCTGTCAATGAAGCTGAGAGGTTGTGCTTTTCTCCATCAAGCCACAGGAAGGCTGAGGGTAGGGAGGGGCAGGTCACCTCTGGATGTAGAAAGACCCCTCTGGGGCCACATGGGGACTGACTGGAGGCTGAGAGCCTGGGAGGCCAGGGAGGAGGCTGGGAAAGTGATCCAGAGGTAGAGGGTGAAGGTTGAGCCAGACCAGGGCCTTGGGATAGAGAAAAAGGGGCAGGGAGACAGAGCTGCCGACCTGCTGACAGCGGGGTTGAGGGCGCTGGATTCCGGGAAGGGAGTAGACAGAAAGACGCTGAACTTAGCTTGCCACCCTCTGAGGTAAGCACCCTGAGGGATAGGGGGGTGCTTCTCAGGGGCAGTGGGTGCACAAGGCTGGAGCTCAGGGATGTACTTATAAAAGCGTCGAGTTGGTGGTTGAGACCACAGGCAAGGATGGATGTCTCCAGAGAAAATGGAGGGGGACCTGGGTCCCCAAGACTGGGAACTTGGGAGGAGAAGAGTGTTGGAAGGGAAACGTTGAGCCTCTTTGGGGCCCAGATGAGTGTGAGAGGCGCAGGGGTCCTGAACTCCTGGGTCCTGAAGGAGAAAGGGGCTTGCTGGAACAACTGTCCTGCTTCTGGCTTCTGCTCCTGGAGGGATGCTAGAGCCACTCTCAAGTGGGGCCCAAGAGGAGGGCAGGGCTTAGAAGCAGGTGGTGAATTCTTGGCAGGTGTTGCAGCCTGGGAGACCTAAGCTTTTCTTTCCCACAGAGAAACTTCCAGGCAGAGCCTGCATACCCTCATGAAGGAAGGAAGGAGCGATCAATGTGGTAAGAAGATTGGTCCTCCCTGAGCCATCCCCCTGCCTCTAGCTGACGCCAACTCTCAGATGGCTAGAGTACAAGGCCTGGAAGAGCCCCGAGGGAGTGCATCACTCATTCCCTCGTTCATTCATGCTGAGGCCACCCTGGGCCTGCAGACCAGGATGAGTGAGACCCAGCCCTGCCCTCAGACCCTGATCGTTCCAGAAGGACATCCAGCACCCAACCCCACCTGGGGGGAAATACTTTTGGAGGAGGCCCTGCTTGGGATCCTTTAGGAGTGGTATTCGTATAGGAGGCCCTTAGACAAGAAGACAGTTGTCAGGCAGATGGGACAGCTCAGTCACTAAGTCACTGTAACTGAACACACCTCTCCCAAGGCCTCCAGGGAACTGTGGGATGAATGAGACCAAGACTGTGCCCCAGGAGAGCAGCCAGACAGTTGGGAGATCATCAGGGGCTCTGGAATCAGACAGCCTGGGTTCAGATCCCAGCTCGGTTACTTTGTGATGGGGTGGAGTGAACCCCTGCCCTGTGATTGTTACCGACTGTTACGAGGCTCATGTGCAGCCTCGGAGGATAGAGAAAGCACTAGATGTCTGGGCCCACCCTCCTCCATGGGGCCTCTGCCTTCCTGCGGTGCCTCTCTGTTCCCCCTCCCCTCTTGCAGGCTCCCGGCTGCGGCAACTAATGAGGCTGCCTGCCGCGGCCTCTAATTGGACTTGTCTGGGAAAGCTGAGATTGGGCAGGATGGGGGCCCTGGAGCTGTGACCTCCCCCAGCGTCACCAGGGAATGGAAGAGGGGGCTGAGCAGCGGCGTAGACAAGGGCTGGCGTAGGGGCTGGACATCCGAGCAGGGTGCGGTGGGTAGGGGCAGCATGATCCACAGATTGGGAAGCTGGGACTGAGGGAAGTGGTGAATCCTGTGACCCCTAGACGTGACCAGGGGCGAGAGCTTGGACCTTGAGAGAGGGGCTGGGGGTCCCCGAATAGAAGTCCCAGAGGATCAGACAGCTGTGTGTCTGACTGGGGCAGAGGCTGGGGCCCACGAGCCTGGATTGGATAGGAGTTGAGGAAACAGCTGTATCCTGAGGGTGTTGGGCCTGAAGCTGGTAGCTAAGGCTGGAAGGCTGGATCCCTGATCCCCAGCGAAGGTGGTTGGCAGGTGTTGTGGACCTCTGGGTCTCCAAGGGACGTCAGGGCTGGCCAGCTTGAGGCCTGAGTCCCCAGAGAGGCATTTCAGGGGCTCAGACAGCTGTGACCATAGGAGGCGCAGAGGCTGGAGCTTGCACACTTAAGAGAAATGATTTGGGATGGGGGCAGGGCCCACACAGTTGGGTTCTGGAGTCAAGGAAGTCTGAGCTGGAGTCCCAGTTCTCAAGACCCAGTAAGACCGAGACTGACTGAAAATGGCCCAACCCACCAGGCAGGAAGCTGGGCCAGGGGGTGGGGTCCCGGAGAGATCTGAGTCTCTGGTGTTTTGGGTGTGAGAGAACCAGAAGCCTCTGATCAACTGGGGGATCAGCTGGGAAAGTAGCAGCTGAGAAAGCCAATGAGGTGGAGAGGCCCCTGACCCTGTAGGAGTCACATACTCTGGAGAATTTGGTGAAAATTCCCTTGAAAAAATACAGATGCTGAGACCTACTCGCAACAGTTTGCTTGTTGGCAAACTCCAGGATATCCTCCAGGTCTCTCCACGGTGCCCATCCATGTTAAGAGCCCTCCTTTAAAGGTTCTGCCACACAGCGGGCGAATGGGAACCAGGCAGGGGAGACAGATGCTTGCAGCGACTTTCTTGTCACCCCAGGTTACCCAGGAGAGAGGAAGAAGAGGAAGCAGAGATCCCGGTCGTGGTACGCAGTCCCCTGCACCATCCACTGCAGGCCCTCAGATGAGGCTGCTGTAGTCACAGCTCCTCCCCAGCCCCTGCCCACACCCACAAGCAGGCCAAGAGATAACGATGCCCTCGCTGCAGCTAATGAGAGGAGACGGTGCTGTAGAGGGAGGCTGCAGGCCAGTGGGCGGCCAGAATGTTCCCAGGGGACCCCCCAAGCACACATACAGGGCTGCAGCCGCTACACCACAGACGTGGCTACACCCCCGGGTTGCAAAAATGCACAGGCACAAGCGCCCACACTCAGGAGGGGCCGGGCCCTCCCTGGCCAGCCCAGAACGCCTTTGGGGCACCGCACCTGTCACAGCTGCCCTGCCTGGCACCACCCACACCAGCTCCTTTGCTTCTCAAAGTGGCAGGTGACAATCCTGATTCTTAGGCAAGGGAAGAGAGGGAAGGAAATTTGGTGAGGTCAGAAGCCTGCAGTCCTCAGATAAGAACCGTGAGCCCCGAAGGTGTGCCAGCCTCCATTCCAGGCACCTGGGACCCTTCAGGGCCCACACCGTCCAACATGGTCTCTCTGAGCAGCCTGACCCCAAGCCCACTTCTTTCCCACCACACCACGCTCCCTTCCATGGAGACTGGGGCCTCACCTCAGTTTCCTCGCGGCTAGTGTGACAGCAATCTTTACCCAGCTCTCAGGGTGAGGATAAGTGTTAAGGATCAGGTAGTAAAGTGCCTGGCACAGAGCAGACACACAGGAGGCGACAGTGGTGAAGATAGTGGCTGGGGTTGGTGTTCCTGGAACTCTTTATTTATTATTGTATTGTTATTACCATATCATCATCCACAGAGCAAAGGCATGGGTGGGAAAGCCTGAGATCTGCAGAGGGGATGCCCTTTCAGAAAGACACGGGGGATGAGGTGGGAAAGTGAGTCAGGAGGAGTATTGGGGGCTTTAATCTTAAAGTGCCTGCTGGGCCTGGCACAGGGCAGGAAGATGGACCCAAAGAGTATACATGGGGGCTTCCCTGGTGGCGCAGTGGTTGAGGGTCCGCCTGCCGATGCAGGGGACACGGGTTCGTGCCCCGGTCCAGGAGGATCCCACATGCCGCGGAGCGGCTGGGCCCGTGAGCCATGGCCGCTGAGCCTGCGCGTCCGGAGCCTGTGCTTCACTACGGGAGAGGCCACAACAGTGAGAGGCCCGCGTACCGCAAAAAAAAAAACCAAAAAACAGTATCCACGGTGGACTAGGCCCAGCCCAGGGCTGGGCTCCTCAAGAATATGGAGTTTCTGCCCTCAGGGAGCCTGTATACTTCCAGAATCAGATAGAAGATGGAAATAATAATGTTGAGTAGCTCACGCAGTTATTGTACGCTCACTGTCTGCCAGGCACTGTTCTGAGCCTGCCTCCTGATTTTTTGGTTTTTGCCCACATTCACTCATTCATTCTCCACTTCAGCCCTGTGAGGTGGGTGCCGTCATCATCCCCATCCAGCACATGGAGAAAGTGGGGCCTGGAGAGATGGGGGGACGTGCCAAGGGACACATAGCAGGAAACTGGCAGAGCTGGGGGCTCAACGCAGCAGTGCGTCTCCGGGAGGCTCACGCACTGAACCACTGTGTCCCACCCCCTTCCATGTGGTCGCTTCTGTCCAGCGGGCTGAACCTAGCACCACTCCCAATCCAGGACCCGGTGTCTCAAGTTTGTCTCCTTTGTCCTTCCAGGTGGATCTCCCCATCCCTCTGGGAGACTCACACCCTGGAGACATCCCAGGAAGCCCTCCTGAGAGGTAGAGGGACCCAAGGGCCTGGGGGCAGACTTGGGGGCAGAGAAAAAGTCCAGCACCATCGCCCTGCCTTCCTTTCCCCCCAGCAGGCCCTCAGAGCCGGAGCTGCAGCAAGCCCTGGTGCCGGTGGTGAAGGAGCTGGTCCCAGTCAGGAGGCCAGTCTGGGGCCACCTCTGCCTGCGCCCCCTGCACCCCCAGCAGCTCAGGTGCACCCCAAGGCATCTCCAGAAGGAGGGTGATGGTCAGACAGGGCACTTCCGGGATACCATGGGCTCCCCTGGGCCCCCCAAGCACTGTGCTGCCTCCCCACAGAGTCACTCGGCACCCGCTGATCCTGGCGCCAGTCCTGGGCCTGCTGCTGCTGCTGCTACTGCTACTGCTGCTGCTGCTCTTGGTCCGGCTGCTGGGCCAGTCCCCGACCCCCACCTGGCCCCACCTCCAGCTCTGCTACCTCCAGCCGCCTCCAGTGTGAGGCACGCATCCTGCCGCCTCAGAGCGGCGTCTAGTTCAGTGATTTAACAGGGGCTCTTTTTACTGTTAATCCCGTGGGTGTGCCACTGTGATTTGGGATTATCCCATTGCCGGGACCCTAGATACAGTGCTGCAGGGTCCACAGTCCTGTATTGGGTTTTTATGTGAAGTCTCTTGTTTTTTTAACGTTGACAACTACATTTCTTAACAATAGCAAAACACAACCAGTAATGGATTAAGCACTAGGGGTTATATTTCCCTCACAAAACAAGTCTGGAGGAGGGCAGTTGTGGACCCACAGCTCAGTCTGCATAGCACCGGGACCAGCGTGCTGTGATTCTCTGTGACTCTCTTGGCCCTTCCCCTGTGCTCAGGAGGTGGCAGGTGTTGTAGCTTCATACGTCATATCTGCAGGGAGAAGGGGACACATCTCTTCCTTTTTATAAAGAAAAGCAATAGCCTTCCCAGAGCCAGCAGCAGACTCTGTCTCATCGGCCAGAACTGTTTGGCATGACCACCCCTAGCTGCAAGGGCAACCCGGAGAGCAAGCATCTCTCTTGGCAGAAAGAGGGAGAACAAGATGTGGGCCAGGCACACACATAGATGTCACCAACGGCCAGCAGGAAACGGTGTGCCATTTGTTCATTCAGCAAACACTTAGTGATCATCTATTTGCCATGGCTAGACCTTAGAAGACAGAAAAATAGACCCTCCAATGCCAGGCTGAGGAGCACTGATTTTTCTCCTGAGGATGATGGGAGTTTGGGGGACATTTAATTACTTGTTTTTGGTTATTTACTTTGTAATTGAGGTATAACTTACATACAATGATAAATGGACAAATCAAGTATCAGCTGGATAAATTACTGCACATGTAAACATCCATGAAACCAAAACCCGGGTCAAGATATAGAACAATTTCAGCACTGTAGAGGCTTCCTTGGGAGAGCTTTGAGCCAGGCAGGACAGTGATAGAGGTAGCTACAGGCTCTGTGAGAGCTCAGGAAAAGCACCTAACCCAGCCTGGGAGGTTAGAGATTTCTTCCCAAATAGGTGACATCTGCATTTAGTCTTGGAAGATGGGTAAGGTTGGTTATAGTAAACAGAGGCGGGGGAGGGTGTCCCAGGCAGAGGGATAAAAGTGTGTGAAGACCAGGTGGTTGGAAAGCACCTCTGTGTGTAGAAAGCCATAGGCAGCACCATGTTGCTTGGATTTAAAAAAAAAAAAAAAAAAGCCAGGGAAGGATGAGGCTTTAGAGTTGTGAGAAAAAAGATAGGCAGACAAGAGCCCATTAAGGGTTTTGAACACCAGCTTGAACTCTACTGCCAAGTGCCCAAGAAAGTGCTGTGATCAGGGAAGGGGCAGAATCAACTCTGGGTGGGAAAGAGACCTTCCGAGCCTGTACAGAGGATGAATAATAATGGAGTGAGGCTGGAGGCAGGAGGTGGGGAGAAGGCTGGGGCCATGGTCCAGGTGAGAGAGCATGAGGTCTGAGCTGGGCTGGGTGCATGGATGGAAAAAAGGGCAGGGCAGAAAGAGGCAGAGCAGGAAGGACAAAGCCAGGACTGACAGGCTATGAAGGAGGATGAAGAGGGAAGGGGCAAGGACTGCACCTGCATCTGACCTACTGACTCGTAGACAGTGGAGCCATTCCCAACATAGGGAACCCATGAGAAGGTGTGGGCTTGTGGGGGACACTCGGAGCTCATGTGGGGAGGAGTGAGTGTCTGGGTTCCAAGAAGTGGCTGGAGCCCTGAGCACTGAGCTTTCAGTCTAGAAATGGGGGTCTGGATGTTATTAGCTGTGATGGTGATTGAAATGTGGGGATTGCTGAAATTTCCTGAGGAGAAGGGAGTAGAGTGGGAAGGGGTTTGGGGCACCATTTTGTGAAAAGCCTCAAATGCTAGACAAGCGATCTGGGAGGATGGACTTCCCTGGTGGTCCCGTGGTTAAGACTCCCCGCTCCCAACGCAGGGGAACCAGTTTCGATCCCTGGTCAGGAAACTAGATCCCGCATGCTGCAACGAAGATTCTCGCAAATAAGACCCTGCGCAGCCTAATTAATAAAAAAAAAAAAAAGACGTGGGGAGGAAGTACAGGAAGAGCACAGGCCAAGACGGAGTTACCAGGCCCTTCAGCAAACAGAGGATGAGGCTTCTCACAGGGTTGTGAGGCTGAAAGAGCCAATACAATGGTATGTGGAAGAGTGCCCAGCATATAGTAAATGCTCATAACATTTTAATTCTATTTCTCCATGAGAGTAGTGGAATGGTCTAGACTTCTGAAGTTGCACAGATTTGGGTTCCAATTATCCTTCACTAGCGCTGACAACTTTCAGAGCCATGTTTCTTTGTAAAATTTGGCCAACTCCAGATAGTTGTAAGGATTAAACACAGTTATTCATTGTTCAGTATTTCTGAATAACAGGGAAACAGGCCACACCCCACAGCCTAACGGCCAATTAGGGCGCGGTCCGCCTCTCGGAAATGCAAATTACGGGAGAGCTTGCCAATCACCAAGCGCCAGCCCCGCCCCCTTTCCCCACGTCGACTCGCCCAGCTCCACTCTCTTCTCTAGGCCAATCAGAGCGCAGTCCGTGCGAGCTGCGCCACGGGAGCTAGGTTCAGAAACCTCGCAGTCCAGTTAAGGGAGTGAGTTGCCATGGTCACCACTGAGGGGCGGGGCGGAAGGGCTGGCCGAGCAGAGAGAGAGAGAGAGAGAGAGAGAGAGAGAGATTCTGATTGGCTGCTTCCTTACTTCCTTCACCGGTGGGCCAGGTGTTTCCCCGCCTCCGTCCCGTGCCCCCAGGAGCCTAATGCCTTTCTCCTTTCTCCTCTCCTCCCGCCCCGACCAGGCGCCCCAATGGTCTCCCGGGAGGCGCGCAGTTAGAAAACCCTGAAGAAACTGCTGCAGGCTGCTGCAAGAGAGGCAGAAACCCTTCTCTATTTTTTATTTTATTTTGGGGGTCTGCGGCCCCGTGGCTTTCGGGATCTTAGTTCCCTGACCAGGGATTGAACTCGCCCCAGCAGTGAAAGCGCTGAGTCCTAACCACTGCATCACCAGGGAATTCCTGGAAACCCTTTTCTAATAATGTGTTTTGCTTCCAGAAGGGCGTACTTAAGTCTTCTAATGGTGTATCTGGTTTAATCCTCAAAATAATGAGGGAAAGGAGGCTGGAAGGTTAGAAGCCGTTCCCAATACCACACAAGTAGGTTTAGGGGAACCCGGTTTTGAATGGCAGATGCATCTCCAGAGTCCCCCCATCGCCGCCCCCCCCCCAACTTTCCACTGCGCCCAAAGAGAAGTCGGGAAGTGATGCGAGAGCGGAAAAAGAGAAATTCAGAGAAAATGAGAGCCGGGAGAGAGACGAAGACCTAAAAGAAGAAAGAAAGAAAAAAAAAAAAAAAAAGACACGAAGGAGTCAGGCAGAGAAAAAAGAAAGTGATTAAGAATGGAAGGAAGAGTTTTAGGCAGAAAGAAGAGTCGAGAGAGGAGACAGAGATTCCCCAGAAGGCCGGGAAGCCATGAGGGTGAAAAAGAAGTATAGAGACTCAGAGAAGGACAGATACCCAGAGAGCAACAGAGACCCAGAGAAAGGGGCAGTGACTCGGAGGGGGACAGAGACCTGGGAGGTTACAAAGAACAAGAGGAGAAGGGGACAGAATCGGGGATGGGGTGGGAGCAGATATGCGAGTGGAGAGGGACAAAGGCACAGAGTGAGAGGAAAGGACAGAGCTGGGGCGGTAGTGCAGAGAGAGACAGGATGAGTAGAGGGAGAGATGAGAGAGGGAACTGGAGGTAGACGCCCCCGTGCGCGCGCACACACACACACACACACACACACACACACACACCCTCCCGCTACACACACACACACACACAGAGGCGCAGGAAGGAGGCGCAGTCCCGACGCACAGCAGGGTCTTTATTAAGGTGGGGCGGACGGGACGTTCAGGGCGCGTCCAGCACCAGCAGCTTGTGCATGTAGGAGTTCAGCCAGTGGCGACGCTCTAGGGCGGCCAGCAGCCGCGCGCGCTCCCGGAAGGCCGCATCGTCCGCCAGCGCCAGGCTCCGACGCGACTGGGGGGTGGCCGGAACCGCCCAAGCCCGGCTGGGGGTGTGGAGTCTGCCGGGAGATGGAAAGAGGCGGTTTCCATGTGTCCGGGCCCGCCGCCCGCCACCTGTCCTCCCCGCGGTCTAACTCGAAGCCCTGTTACTGCACTGTCTGTGGAGTGGCTCAGTCTCTGTCCCCTGTCTCTCTGTTTCTCTGTGTGGGTCTCCGTCTCTGTGTTCACCACGTTCGGAGCCTCCTGAGTACAGAGACTGAGTCTGATGCACCTGTCCGGCCCCAGCGCCCTGCCAATAAACGTTGCTCAAGGAACAAACCCGTTCCTGCTTCGGCTCCTTTCAAGTCTCTCAAAGCCTTTCTCAGAATCCTTGTGTATCTCTTTGTCTTGCTGATTCCCTGTCCACCCCCCATCTCTGTCCTCTCTCTGGGTCTCTGTTCCCCCTTTCTGAGTCTCTGTTCCCCATTCTCTTTGGGTCTCTCCCCACCTCTCTGAGTCCGCACCCTTCCTGGGAGACCTGGATGTCCTACGTACCTGAAGACCCCCGCGGGAGGCAGGGCGGCTCCTGAGGCGGTGCGGTGGCCCCAGGACACAAGTAGCAGCAGCAGCAGCAGCCGTGCTCGGGGGCTCCTGGGTACCTGGCGGGTCTCCATCACCTGTGGAGAGACAGGAAAGAGCTCAGTGAGGCCCGCGTCCTGGCCCAGAACCCCGACCCCACCATCCACCCACCCCCTGCAGCCCGTTTGCGGGGCCCCCTACCGCGCAGTGGGTTCCGGCAGTGAGGCTGGCAGCCCCCTTATATCGCCTCCACAACCCCCGCAGCGGGCAGTGACGCAGACCAGGGGGCTGGGGGCGCCAGGTCACCCCCCCACACCGGCTCATTAGGAGCCGCCAGCGATAATGAGGAGCCGGGGGTGGGGGCCCCGCCGCTGCCTTAGCGGCCACCCACTAATTGGGACCAGGAGCTGGGACCTGAAGAGAATTGGGAGGGGGAGAGACAGACAGAGAAGTGGACACAGGGGGTGTGTCAGAAGGATAAAAATAGAGACCGGCGGAAGGACCATCAGAGCAGAAGCCAGAGACACAGAGAGAGAAAGAGAGACAGGGGGAAGCAGCAGAAGAGGGACTGATGGGGAGAAGCAGAGACACAAAGAGATGAAGTAACCATGACAGGGAAGGACAAAGACAGAATGACAGAGAAAAAGGAAGAGAGGAAGAAAGGGAGCAACAGAGGAAGAAAGAAGGGAAAAGGAAGGAAGAGAGAAAAGAGAGGGAAAGGGACCAAGAGAGCCAGCTAGAGATGGAGGAATGAGGGAAAGAGGACTCAGAACGACAGGAAATGGAAGGACAGCCAGCCTGGGCAGAGAGGTCCAGAGATGAATCCAGACAGTGAGAAAACCAGAAAGAAAGGGTGAGAAATGGGGGGAGAGGGTTGGTAGGAGAAAGCGAAGGATATGTGTGGGGGGAGGGACGGTGAAGGCAGGTATAGTGACAGGCAAAATCAGGAAAGTCTTAGAGACGCTGCAAAGAGGGGAAAGAGACAGACAAGGACCCTGACTACCCTGAGGATGTGTCCAAGCCCTTCCCGGGGAGGAACTTGGGGGAGTTGTGAAGATAAGGCCCAATCCCCCTAACACTGGCTCTTAAGACGGTGCTGTCTACACAATGGAATGGTAGGCAAAGGTTGGGAAGTCCCAAAGGGCAGTAGCAATCTGAATCTCTGATTGACAGGACATGGGAACCTAGACTCCTAGTTCCCCAGAGAGGAGGGGAACAGAGCCTGGCTCTGGGAAACTGGATTCCTGGATCTGAGGGGAGAGGTCTGAGGGTCCCGACTCCTGGCTCTTGAAGTGGGAGGCTACCCGAGACCTGGATTCTTGGGTTTGGGTGTAGGAGAGGGCAGAAGGCTGGGACTCTTGGCTTCACAGGGAGGAGAGCTTGGTTGGGCCACATCCCTCCACCAAATGATCCAGTCCCTAACTCCCTTCCCCGCTCCAGAGACAATGTCCCTTATCTCTGTCCCTTTAAAAGTTCAAACCTGTTGCTAGGCTCCCAGGATCCCCAGGGTGGGGGTCAGGTGCGTCATGTGCACCCCTGGGACCCTACCTCCTGCCGCCCTGCCCAGAGCCATTCTGCAGCATTCACTGATCTCTGCATTCAGCTCTGCTCACCTGTTGTTATCTTGGACCCCACTGAGCAGGTAAGCGACCCCAAACCCCAAGTGACGCTGTCTCATTTGGGTGTACGCCCACCCCACCTCCACCTGACCACAGACCTAGGCATCTCTGCCCCAGACCAGCCCCTGAGACCTTGAGATCCCAGCTCCATCCTCAATAAACAGAGACCTGAGTCCTGCCCCACAGCTCTTTCCTCCTGAAGGCTGAGGAATCCAGACCCTTATACACCTATCTCCAGAGTTCCCAATTTCCTTCTAACTCAGGACCCAAGAGTTCCAGACACCCATTTCCTTCCTCCCCTGTAATCCAGCCCCCCTCCAAGCTTTGCTCCCTCAAAATTCTAGGCATCTGAACCTTCAAGCCTCTCTTTTCTAAAGAATTAGGAATTTAGACCCACATTTAGGGCCCTCCACCCTCTGGGAGCCAGGAGGCTGAACCCCCAGCAGCCTTCTTGACCAGGATCCAGGAGTCTCCCTCCTCCCCCAGTGACAGGCATTTAGGCCCCCTCCTCCCTCAAATCCAGGCGTTCAGGCCCCCAGCCCCCAGGCCTTCCTTCTGAGCCTCCTCTAATGTAAACAACTGTTGAGTCAAGGTGTCCCCAGGGCCCTTGGATAGGAAGAAATCCCCTGTCCCCCTCAGAGGTCTACACCCTTCGAAGCCGAAGTCAAGGAGGTCTGGGGGCTTGGAAAGGTGTGTTTCTTTCCCAATTTTCCTGGGACCCCTTAGGGAAACAGATAAGGAAATTTACTGCGACTCCCAAGAAGCCCTGCGTCTCAGTCTCCCTTAGCTACGGCGGCTACCGCCTCACAGCCTTCAGGGAGTTGCAGGTGGCTTTTTACCCGGCGCCCCGAGCTGGGCGGAGACGCGGTCTACCCGGAGACCAGTGGGCGTGGCCTCCGGCGTCGCCTCCCTGGCGACTTCTGGCTTTAACCCCTTCCTTCCCGCTCTCCCACTGCTACAGGTAAATTCCAGAGCTATGAAATCCTTCAGCCCGATCCTCCTGCTTCTCGTCTTTCTCTTCGCCTGGCTGGGTTCCAAGGCTGCCCCTTGGGCCTCACCGCCTGAGGGTTCCGACTTCTCGCGGATAGACCACCCCTCTCAGCCCTCCCCTCCTGCATCTGAAAATTCCACTCTCAATGGGCCTAACCCAGAATCCCCCAGGACCGCTTATCCTCAGCCCTGCAAGACACCTCATGCGGTTTCCCCTGAGCCCTCCCCCCTTGAATTCACTGAGACCCCCAACACTGACCTCCGAGAAAGCCCACACCCAGAGTCTCCTGAGGCCCCCAAACCTAACTCACTCAACACCTCAGTATCAGAATCCCTGGACATCCTCCAAATTAAACCCTCCAAAATGACACATCCAGAACCTTCTGAGACCCCCAAACCTGACCCAACTGAAATTCCACACACAGAATTCCCTGACACCCCCAAACCTAATTCCTTCAAAATTTCACACCCAACATTTCCCGAAACCCCAAACACTGACCCTACCCATACTCCACACCAAGAATTCCCAGAGATTCCCAAATGTAACTCTACTGAAATCTCACCCACAGAATCCCATGAGACCCCCAAAACCTAATTCCTCCAAAACTTCACACCCAGAATTTCCTGAAACCCCAAACACTGCCCCTACACAAACTCCACCCCAAGAATCCCCAGAGATTTCCAAACACAGCTCCATTGAAATCTCACATGCAGAAGCCCCTGAGATCCCAAATCCTGACCCCACCAAGACCTTTGACCCCAGATCTCCGGAGACCCATGACCCTGACACCACTGAGAACCCAAATTCTGAATTCCTCCAGACACTCCATCCTGACCCTACCGAAACCCCCCACCCAGCGTCTCATGTAGGCCACAATCCCAACCCCACTGAAATTCCCCAAACAGAATTCCCCACTCCCCCCTACCAAGATGCAACAGAGATTCTCCCAGCCTCTGATCCTGAGATCTCCACTAGTCTTCCCCCAGAAACACCTACACCCTTCAAGGAAGAAGTTACTGCCCTACATGAGCTGCCCCTGAATCCCAAATCAGAAACCCTTGCAGCCACCCAGCCCGACGCCCTTAAATTGCCCACCTCAGAATCTCCTGGGGCCGTTGATCTGAAAGTCCCCCAGAACTCTAGCCCTAAAGGGCCCGACGCCCTTCCTCCCTCAGCCCAGACTGTGAGGTCCCCTGCTCCTCCAGGGCCCCCCAGTCAGCCGGCCCCTGTCACTCCGCGGGCCCCCCAGCGGCGCAGCCGAGGTGAGAGAATCAACACTGTCATCGTGGTGGAGCGAGTGAAGGAGACTGGTGAGGGACTAGGGCCCGGACTCCTCGGTCTGAGGGAGGAGGGCCCTGGGAGCCGGACTCCTGGGTCGAAAGGATGAGAAGGCTGTAAGCCCCTCTTCGGAGTCTGAAGTGGGGAGGAGGCTGAAGGCTGGTACTGCAGGGTCTGAGGGAGGAGAGACTGGGGGCCGGGGCTCCCGGATCCAAGGAAGGAGGAGGGTGGCATCTGGATTCCTGGGTCTGAGGGTGGAGGGGGCTAGGAGTTTAGACCGCTGTTTCTGGGCCTCCTTCCTTCAGGTGTGACCCTAGTGGGGCGTCCCCCGGGCGAGGCAGGCGGGGCCCTGTGCCTATTCCTCGCCGGGACCGGGCTGCTTATTGGCATTTTCCTGCTCCTGTGGTGTCTCTACCGCCGGGCGGCTCGACACCGGCCCTTCGCACACCTCCGGCTCCCAAACGACGGAGATGAACCGGGTGAGCCACCCCTGTAGCGTCCCGTTCCTTGAATGCCTGCACGTTTCCTTAACCTGGTTTCACCTGGCACTTCAGGGCGCCCTACCTAAAAGTACAGGTCCCCATCCAAGGTCAGTAGAAGCCCTGAACCCTCCAGGGTCAAGTTCTGCCCCCCAATCTTCTGAAATTTCACACACACATGTCCAGTTCCGCCCCCAGCCCAGCCGGGAGTTGCCGCACGCTCGGAGCCGCAGTTCCCTACAAGGCCCGCCCCTTCCCCCTCCAGGAGCGCGGCAGGCCCCGCCCCTGCTGCGTGGACGCCACGCCCCCTCGTCTATTCAGGGGTCCTTTAATTCGAAAACCCCGCTCCAATGGAAGGTCGGAATCCTCTTCCCTGTCTCCTCATTGGCCAGCGGCTCAGGAGAGGGGACAGGCCCCCTGTCAGCCTATGGATGAGCTCGTTCCTTTGTCCCCACAGTTATGCATTTGGATGCCCCGAAGGACCCCTACAACCTCTACTTTTATGCGCCGGACGCCTGGGTCCCTTCACACATCGCTACCAAGCAGCCACTGCCCACCCCCCCACTGCCACCCAAGCTGCCTCCGCCGTCCCGCGGGGGCCGCCCCCAGCGCCTGGAACCTCTCTCCCCCTCCACGCTCCCCAACAACTTCGTGTGAGCCCCTCAAGACCTGCTCCTTCCCCAGACGGAGGAAGGACCCAGAGGTCCTGTCCTCCTGGCCTGCTTTGCTACATAGGGGTCCTCTAGGATAGAGGGTCCTACACGCAGAGATAGATGCTTTAGATATCAGTGGAAAACATATTCTGAGGACGAATAAATCACGTGTTCCCACAGCTAGACAACTCCTCTGGCCTCAGTCCTGGGGGAGGAGAGTGGTTGGGGTCCTAGAATCCCGGATGTGAGGAGGGAGGAGGCTGGGGGCCTGGACTCCTGGGTGTCAGGGAGAAGCATGTTGGGGACCCCCAAGGCCAATGACGACTGGGTGTGTACACCAAAGCATTTTATTGGGAGAGGGGCAGGGCAGGATTTACAATCACAGAGACAGAGACACAAAGACACAACCCTGCCCCGGGGAAAAGCACCCCTTTTCCCCAGCCCCATTCCCTTTCCTGGGATTCTGTGACTTCTCCTATGTATGTTCCCCAAATTCTAAGCCGAAATAGGGGAATCTGAGAGGGGAAGGATCCCAGATTTGGAGTCATTTAGCCCCTGAGGGAGGCAACAAATGGCCACTGAGAAAATGAGGGCAGTTTGAAACCACCCAGAAGAATAAAGTGCAAGGAATTGGGGGGAAGAGGAGCGTCTTGAAACCACCATGGGAAAGTTCAATGCCGGTGGCTTCAAACCATTGAGTTGATGGACTTGAGCAGCCACTATTTAGACCTGAAAACCGTGTCAGAAAAAGTGCATGGGAGTGAAGAGAGGCATATTGTTAAAACTGCCATTTTGGTTGTTTCCCTAGGTATTGTGCTAAGCTAGGGAGAAGGTCTTGGGGAATTTGGTGCTGCAGCAGAATATGCTGGTGGAGGGAGGGGTGAAGCGGGGGGGGGGGGGGGGGGGTGCTTGAAACTGCCATTTCCCCTCAGAAACGCTGGTGAGAATCAATCCCTAGTATGGCAGGGATGGGTGATTAGGTAAACCAACTTGGAAAATGCAGAATAGAGTTGGGAGAGATTTGAAACTTCTAGAGGAAGACCTTGAATTTTTCTGAAAGGGGAGGGGGGGCTGAGTAATCTCAGGGCTTAGCCTGAGAGTCCCTGGGGTTCAAGGAAAGGGGGAGGTGCCCAAAACCACAAGAGAGAGTGAGAGATTGAACGGTCCATTCAAATAAAGCCCTGAAAGGAGAGATTTGAAACCACTGAGGCAGAAAAAGTGGAGAAGGGAACCTTTAGGGGAATTTGGGTATCCTTGAAACTGCCAGTCTGCAGCTTCACTACCCCTGAGAGGCATTTGGGAGGGGAAGAGGATTTGACAGCACTGGGAACAAGGGAGAGTGCTTCTTAGGCCTGAGGCAGGACAGAGAGGACTGGGGTTCCTTGACACTGTCACTCAGGCCAGAGATGTGTGGAATGGAGGTCCTGGAAACTGCCATCCAGTGGGAGGCACATGGTCAGTAGTCCCGGACAGGGGGTGGGGGTCTTGGGGGTTGAACTGTGCTGTGTGTAGCTCCGTAGGAGGGAGGGGGAGCAGGGGGTGCCCCGGGGGGCTCAGCTTCATCCTCCATTTCGCTTTCGTCACTGCCAGCCAGCTGGTCGTGGCCAACAAAGCCACATTTCTCTTCGCTCATCTCCTCAGGCTCCGCCCACGGCTGCTTCTCTCCGGAAGCGAAGACCCCGTAGAAGATAACTCCTCCATAGTGCACCAGGGAGGCAATGAGGAACACATACTGCCACTCCTCCCGAGTCTGGGGAGGGGACAATGGTGAGGTGAAGTCAGAGGACAGAGAAACAGGAGGTGGAGAGAGAACCTGAGTGGGGCGGGGTGGGGGGGAGGGAGGCCCAGAGAAAGGGAGACCGAGATCCAGAAACAGGCTGAAAGAGACCCAGAGAGGGCAGGGATGGAGCCCAGGGAGGGTGATGCACGTCAGGAAGGTAATATACACAAATTTGGAGGGCAAGTGGGTCAGGGCCCGTGCACGGACCTTGTGCTTAGTCATGGCACCCACGATGATGGGGCACACCATGCCGGACAACGTGCCCACGCCGTTGGAGATGCCCATGAGGATGCTGGCATAGCGCGGGGCGATGTCCAGGTGGTTCACGTTGAACCCTGGCGAGGCGAGCCAGGAGACGTCACAGACGATTCTCGCTCGAGTGACTCCTCCCCCACCCCTACCTCCCCCCTCCCCGCCGTTTTGCTCTTTCGAGTCAACCTGTTGCGAGGCTGGGAAGTCCCCTTCCTGAGCCAGGAAGTTCCCCACAGAGGTGACCAGAGTTCCCCCAAGGGGCGGATCGGCGGTTCTCACCGGAGATGGCGAAGCCGCTGAAGCCCACTGCGAGGACCAAGAAGGAGATGGCCACGCCCTTGGAGTGCGAGTAGCCGACCACCAGCAGCAGCGTGGCTTCCATGCCAAAGCCTACAGAGAGCCGCTTATCTGAGCGCAGGCCGCCCCACGCCTCTCCAGACCCGTTCCCGCCGCAGCCGACCCCTATTCGCCCCAGTCTGGGCATTTCCACGCCTGTCCCTGGCTTTGTTCCCCATTCTGTCCGCGCCCGCCCTAACCAAGCCCTCACCTCCCCAGTGCCTGGCCCTTGACCACGCGCACAGGCTCGCCGCCCCGACCTGGCCCTCCGTGGCCCCACCCACTGACTAGGCCACGCCCTGAAGACGCAGGGTCCAGGCCCCACCCAGGCACCTTCGCACCTTCCCTCTCTGTCCCTATTCATTACACTCTGACCTTTGTCTCTCCAGGTACCCCCTCTTCATCACCCAGTTCCCATCCTACTCTGGCCAGCCTCGTATAGACCCCGTCCTTCCAGACCCAACGTGGTCTCGCCTTTGCTCCACCTGGACGGCCATACCTGCCTTGCCCTTCTACCCCTCGGCCCCTGAGGCTGCCACCTGCCATTCTGTTCCAGCCAAGTCTGGTCTCACTCTGGCTCAGCCTTTTTGGACGCGCCCCTGTGCACGCCCTCTGACCTCTGCCCCTTCCCCAGAGTCCGGCCCCCTAGATCTGCCCCACGGCGCTCTGCCCCTCCCAGGCTGTCCCAGACCAGATCCAGGCCCCGCCCCACTCACCCCCACAGTTCATCAACTTGCGCACGTTGGTGGTGGACATGATACGGCGGCTCCTGAGGAAGTCAGCGATCTGGCCTCCAATGGGCACGATGATAGTCATGACCAGGTGAGGCAGCGCTGACACCAGGCCCACCTGCGCCAGCGGGTGTACAGGGAGGGGGCTCAGGGGCCACGGGCCCGGGGTCTCCACGGCTCAGGTACCACTGGCTCCTCCCTGTGCCCCGTTCCAACCCCTTGGGATCCAGGTCCCTCTCCTTCTCCCCTCAACCCCCGCCGCTCCCTCAGCACCCTCCTTTCTGGGCCCAACCTTGCTGATCTCAAAGCCGAACACTTCTTCGAAGTAGGCGGGCTGGGAGATAAGAAGCAAGTAGAACGTCCAACTGCGGCAGAAGTTGGCCACGATAATGGCGTAAACCGGCATGGACGTGAAGAAGCGCCGCCAGGGTGTGTTAAACTTCTGTGGTGGGCGAGAGGAGGGACGGCTAAGACAGAGAGCAGGGCTGGGCGCTCTCCGTGTCCCTATAGGGCTCCCGCTATAGTCCCGCAGAGACCCAGGTTTCCCGATCTCACTAAAACCTCCAAGGACGCAGGGTCGCCAGCCTGACCACGTCCCCATGGGAACGTTGGCGTCCTAGCCTCACAGTAACACTTCAGGGATGCAGGGGTCCCGACTCTACAGTGGCCCTCAGGTTGGCAGGTGTCCGGAGACCACGATGACCTTCAGAGACTCATAAATGTGGACCCAAGAGTCTCTTTCCATCCAATTACGCCCCCTAATTCTAGCTTCACCCACCCCAAGGTCTAAGCAAAGCCTCACATTCTAATCCGCCTCTGCAGGTTTAACCACGCCCATCAGTGGTTCCGCCCACCTGGCCACCTCGCCCTGCCCTCAGCACCTGCTATTGCCGTTCTCTCCGGGCTTTAACCCCGCCTCCTAGGTTCTAGCTCCATCCACCTTGCGTTCCCATCAAGTCTCCTCTAAATGTCTATGGAAGCCCACCAAGATCTACATGCAGTGCGGGTTCAAAGCCCATTTTTTTCCTGCGTCCCCGCCTCGATATCTCTCCTCTCCCCACCACGCCCCCGCCCCGCAGGTTTGGGCCCGGACCGTGACGGGGTTCATGAGTTTGGCGCTCTCGCCGATGGCGTCCTCGATGTACTTGCGCTCCTCCTCGGAAATGCTAGGGTGCAGCGCCGGAGACTCGTAGGAGACAAGCAGCCAGAACAGGTACCAGAATATCCCGAAGCTGCCTGGGGGGGTCAGGAGGGGGATGGAAGCGAGGTGACGACCGGCCTCTCTCTGCCCCAGCGCCACCCGGACCCAGGCGTCCGGGCCCCTCACCGTAGACGTAGAACACAGAGCTCCATCCTGAGTACTGCACCAGGACCCCGGCGAGAGGCATCGCGACCACTGCCCCAGCATAGGAACCTATGGGGGATGATACAGGATGGAGAAGAGTCCCATTCTCCCTCAAATGCAATAGAGCGGATTCCCAGCCCCCACCTTTCTGGGACACAGATGCACAGGCCACAGCCCCTCCTCCCTCAGATACTTCAGTCTGGGTCACCAGCCCCCTCCTCTCTCAGACTCGGGAGTCCAAGCCCTCAATCCCCTCCTTCCTCAGACCTAAGAGTCCATACTCCAGCCCCCTACATCCCCAGACTCACAAGGCTGGATCCCAGCCCCTTCCTCTCACCGCAAAAGGCTGTTGTTGCCAGGCGACTCCGCTCTAAGGGCGGGGCCCATTTGCTCCAGATCCCGTGGCAGGCGGGGTACGTGACCCCCTAGGGAGGAGAAAGCCAAAGTCAACGAGAAGAGGCGGAGCTAGAACGGCGGCGGGGGTCATAGGGGGCGGAGCTTTACCTCTACCAACCCCTGCAGGATCCTCACGAAGATGACACAGCCATAGTGGACACGGGCAGCCGAGGGGATCAACATGTTTAGAGTGGAGGTAGCCACAATAGCAAAGCCAAAAACCCTGATAGGAAGAGTTCGTGGTCCGAGAAAAGAGTCCAGCTATCCCGCCATACCTAGGATTCTGCCCTTTCCTCCCACAGCAGGCGAGGCCCTGCGCCCCCCGAACCCCAGGCCCCACCTTCTCTGTGACCCCCACCTTCCACAATCACAAGCCCCGCCTTTCTCTAGGACCCCGGTCCAGAACCCAGGCTCCTCCCATTTTCCCGAAGTCAGACCCCAAATGCAAGGCCAAACCCTCTAGCTCCACCCACACTCTGCCGCCCACTTTGAGACCCCACCCCATACCTGTTGGCTGCGAATTTTTGGCAAATAAATCCTCCAGGAATCTGGGTGACAATGTAGCCCCAGAAAAAGGAGCCGTGTATGAGGCCAACAGTCTCTGGATCCCAGGTGAACTGAGCTTGCTGTGGGCCAAAAGTCACATCAAACCAGCGTCTCTGCCCCAGGTTCTGCTCCTCCACCAATCAGCACCCACAGACAGTCCCTCATCCAATCAGCAACAAGGATCCCCTCTCGCCTTCAAAACACCTGCCAATCAGATCTCGTGCCACCTACCCCCAACTCTACTCCTCCATGTTGCTGGGACCGCACTACCTTAGCAGTGGGGCCTGTTGCTGCCTAGAAGCCTAGCTCTGCCTGTTTCCCTGTCTCAGGGTCCCTTCTCTGAATGTCTAGGGGCCCATATATGGGGGTGGGGATTCTTTCTCCACTTTTAACCAATGTACAAACCGTTTGCTGATTGACCAGGATGGGGTCTAGGCAGGGACAAGAAGTAGCCAAAGGGTCGGGCCTGATTGGAAGGGAACAAGGGGTGGGTAGGCCACAGCCCAAATCAGGAATTTTTTTCTGAGGCAGGGTCATGGCCTATACCGAAATTAAAATAGGGAGAAAGTCTGAAATGAGGCGGGGCTTTAGGTAACGACCAGAGCAGATAGGGGAGGGATTTAAGCAACGGTGGAACTTCAGAAAATCCAGAATCAAAATTCACGGTGGAGCCTGAGTTGCGCCTGGGATTAAGATGCAACACTGGAACAGTTGTGGGACGCAGGTGTAGTAAAGTTGCTAGGAGGCCCAAAATGGAGCAGGGGCAACACATAGGGAATCTAATGACTGGCAGTCTGCATTTTGAAATCAGAGACCTGAAACAAATAGGGGCGTAGGTTCATTTAGATAGAGACGGGGCTTAGGAAGGGAAGAGCCCCGAGATGAGATGGAGCTGAGGGGGCAGCACAAATGGGCGGGGCTACTCAGGCTGTGGTGTGGAAGGGGCGTGGTGTGGGCGGGTGTGACGTCATCAGAGGGCGTGGGCAGTGTTATCAGCAGCCTGAGGTAGCGCCGGCCCTGAGCTACCTGCACCACGACGTGGCCCCCGCGGTGGGTCGTGCTGTTGTTGACCATGGAGACAATGGCCACGCCCAGGTTGCAGCGGATGCCGAAGCTGATGCAGAAGCCCAGGCCGCTCATGATGGCGATAATGTAGCGGCGAGGGAGACCAAAGCAGGTGCAATCCACGACCGGCGGGTCCCGGGTCTGCGTCGTCACCGGGCGCCCATCAGCACTCAGCTCCAGCGTCTCTGCACCTTCCTGCCGCTTCTCCAGAAGACTGAGAGGCAGCAAGGGTCAGACACGGACGTCCAGTCCCCAGCCCCTTCCGTCCCCAGCCCCCTCCTCTCATGACACAACAGTCCAGGGCAAAATCTGCTTTTCAAGACCCGGGATTCTAAGCCTGCACGCCCTCTTTTCCCAGAAGTCCAGCCCCTGATTCCCTTCTTCCCCCTCTGGATCCAGGAATCTGGACCTCGGTCTCAATTTCCCTCAGATGAGGAATTCGCACCCCCAGGCCCTTCCTCCCTAAGACTCGAGTGGGGAACTCCTCAGTTCCTTTCTCCCCCAGCCATGTCACCTCTTGACTCAGTTGTTTTAGACCCAGGCTACCCTTTGCGATCCAAAACCCTGTGACCCCAGCCCTCCCCGCCAAGGTCCAGAGACACACTCCAGCCCCCTCTTCCAGATATGAGCCTGTTTGAGGAAGCAAAAGGCGCTAAGGAGATGCTTCAGCAAAGGTGTCCAAAGAACAGATGCTTCTCAGCCACGTCTGCTATATATACGGTCCCCCCTCCTCCCCTGCCCCCTGTGGCACGCCCTTCCCTGCTTCCAGGCACCAGTTGTGGGCCTGACATCCAACTGACTCCATTCAGCCACTGAAAGCCCATTCCCAGGGATTGGGGGTGCAGAGATGTCCAGGGCACTGGAATCCAGCAGCCCAGCTGGATATCCCTGGAGAGCCTTGAGTTCAGGCTGTCAGCCTAGGGGGTAGGGAGGAGGAGTGGTGGGAGGTGTCCTGGCAAGGGACAGATGGCCCTGGTAGGGGGATTGGCTCAGTCCCCAGCGAGGCTCTCGCCCCCGCCTGTTCTGGATCCAGGATTGAGTCTGTGATGACGTATAGGGTACTTGGAGGGCCACCTGAAATCCAGAGAGAGGCTGCAGGGAGAAAGAGGTGCCCTGAGACAGGTGTGGAAAGAGTCAAAGGGAGGGCTACAGAGACAGGGTGGGGAGCGCAGAGGCTGAGAGAAAGAGGGTCAGAGACACAGAGGAAGGAGAGAGACCCAGAGAGAAGGGGACAGATATCCAGACAGAGAGAGACAGACATCCAGTCAAGAAGAGAATAAGACAGGGGCAGACACCCTGAGAGAAGGTGGGGGACAGAACAAAGACCCTGAGAAGGAAAGGGACAGAAACCCAGAGAGGGACCCAAAGTCAGGTAGGGACAGAAACCCAGGAGAGAGAACATAGAGGCAGAGACCCAGAATGCTGAGAGAAAGATGGAGAGACTATAGGAGCGTGAGAAGAGACAGACTAGGGATATGACTTGTGAGGTGCGGCCCCACTCCGAGGCGGGTAGGCAGCCAGGGGATCGGGCTGGATCCCAGGAAAGGGCTAGAACAGATGGAGGCGAGGGAGACTGGGACGGGGGAGGAAAGAACAGCCAGACGGTCTGGGAGGAGGCGGGTGGAAGAGATGAGAACAGCAGCCCTCCCCATCCTAGAACTTAAGGAAGTGGAGGAGGGGGTTAAGAAACAGGGGGTGGGTGGAGAAAACGACGGGGGAGCTGACAGAACCTGGGGGGATGCGGAATGAGACCCTGAGCAGAGAGTTAGAGAGAGGGGAATGGAAGTCCCCAGAACGAATAGCACAGGGTGGTAGGGACTGCCCCCCCATCAGAACAGGCCAGCCAATGAGATTAGAATTGGACCCAGGTTGCTCTCACATGCTATTTGACTCTGAAACTCAAGATATGATTGCAGCCCCTGAATGTGATATTCATTGCTAATACTAGGACATAGATCTTAGATCAAGGCTTTCTAAACCGAAGGAGGCAGTCTCAGTATTCCATACCTATAAAATGGGGGCAGGAGTAGAATGTGAGGTTACAAAGAGGGAACTTCAAGGTGATATTATCATTTCAGAAGAAGAGAACCAGGGATGTAGAGATGAAGGTGGCCCCAATGCTTCACAGAGGACAAGAACAGAGAGGGGAGACGCTGGATGGGGTCTCTTTCCCTCTCTGGAGGCCTGGAACTCAGGTCTAGGGACTTGGTGGTGAGGAAAAGCAGCACTTAGGAGGCAGGTAACCAAAATGAAAACGGTGTCTCAACCTCCCTCTCTGGGTCTCTGCCTCTGCTTCTGCAGATTCTCAGTGCACTCCCCTCTCCCCCCTCCCAGGTCTCTGTCCTCTTATATCCCTTTGGTTCTCCCTTATCTTCCTATTGTACAACTGAGGAGACTGAGGCTCAGGAAGCGGAAGTATCATGTCCAAGGTCACACACAAGAGTAGCAATGGGGCCTGATCACTTCCTGGCCCTCAGCATCACCCCTCTCAAGGCCTGGCTCTCAGAAAGGAGGTATTTTGGCTCCTGTCTCTCCTGTATTCCCCTTCCCCCCCCCCGTCCTTGTCCCAAGTCACCTGGGTTACCGTGTGTTTCCTGGTCTGAGGGAGTTTTCCACCCACTCCAGCATCACTCATCTCGAGGAAGTCTGCAGCCTCCATCCCAGACTTGGTAGGGAGACTGACCTGGGTTCGAATGATGCCATATTTACTCAGCCATTGTTTTCCCCCCCCCTTTTCCAAGTGTGCCTCAGTTTTCCCAGCTTTGTCTAGAGGATTAAAAGGAATCAGGGTGTTATGTCCAATACAGGGCATTCCCCCCCTCTCGCCAACCATCAAAGTGAACCCCAGGATTCAGATGCTCTTCTGGGCTCAAACTCCTTGGTGACTGTCCTGGTGGGAGCCCTGAACTCTGGGGTCTGTAGGGGCTCAGAAGGCAGCTCAGAGAGGTGACGGTAAGGCAGAGACAGATGGAGAGAAACCCAAACACAGAGAAGCTGAGAAACGGAGACTGAGGGAGAGCGCCTGAGAAACATATCCCTCCCGCTGCCGTCCCCCTTCCCAGCCCCTCCACCAGCACGTCTCTCTCCCTCTCCTGACTTCACACTGATGTATTTTGAGAAACTCGTGAAAGGAGGTGAGAAAAAGGGTGGGGAGGGGCTGGAAGATTAGGAAAAGAAGGGGTGAGGTTATCTCATCTCCCCACCCCTCTCCCATCACTGTCATCCTCCTGCCCCCTCCCTTCTGTCCAGCTTTTTTCCCATCTCTCATGTTACTGGAGGGTGGGGTAATTTTGGAGCTAGGAGGTGATCTGCAGCAAGCAGGACTAGTGTTAGACTTAGAGAAGGACTCGCATGGTCTAGTGAGCTGGTCAATCAAGGATGGGATCAGAGCTGTGGGCCAAGGGGACCCAAGGGTCTGAGGGAATGGCGGCAGGGGCATGGTACTGATGAGGCCATCTCCTCCCCGCACTGTGGCCAGATATTTTTAGGCTTCTCCGCAGCTGAGTAATTTCTCTGACTTGGAGCCAGGGCTGGGGTTGGGGGTGAGGGACTCGGGAGAGGTGTCCAGACTGCTCTGGGGACACCCAGGTCACTGGGGTCATCTCCTTGGCTGGAAGGAGGTCTCTCTGAGCTCTAGCCTGTACCCTTTGGGAAGTCTGTCTTACCCCAGGAGCCTAATTTTTGGCCGGCAACTCCCTTCTCCACTAGAGACCCAGGATACCCTGGCTTCTTCCTCCCAGCTTAACTCTCCTCAAGGACAAGGACCAATGGGCCCCAATCCGATTTAGCTTCAGATTAAACCCTCTGAGAGATGGAAACTGACAAACACACAGAGATGGAGAGACCCGGGGTGGAGAAATAAAAACCCAAAGAGGGTCAGAGACCCAAAGGAGAGGGTCAGAGACCCTAGGGCAGGGAGTTGGGGGACAGAGATTCAGAGAGAGAGCGACAAAGACCTAGACAGAGGGGTTGTAGAGAACTAGTGAGAGCAATGGCCAGACAGCGGGACAGACTCAGAGATAAAAGGAAACAGAGACCTAGAGAGAAGGAACAGAGATCTCAAGAGAGGAGCCAGAGAGAAGATAGGTGAACGGAGACCCAGAAGCGGGGGAGGGAGTCAGAGACCCAAACGAGGGGGATATATAATCCCAGAGAAAAGAGCAGAGCCTGGGATGGGGTGGGGCGCAGAAGAATGATGGATGAGACAAGACTAGGGAGAGCGGCGCCGTCGGAGACTGAGGGAGAAAACTGGACAGATGGGTGCCCCCCCACCCATGGGTATCGTCTGTCTAGCTGTCCGACTGCGCCCAGGTGGGAATGGGCGTCCTCCTCGGACCCTAGCGCTCTTCCCCGCCCAGGACCCCCACCGTGCTCACCGGTGCAGCCTCCCGAGGGCACGACCCGCCAGCTTCCGAAACTCCTCCTGGCGGAACTCCATGGTGGCTGCCCCTGCTGCTGGTCCCTCCCCCCCCCGCCGATCCCCCCGCCCGCGGGCCCGGGCGGCCGCGTCCGGGTACCCGGGGTCCGCCCCGGCCCGGCCGGCCCCGCAGCTCCGCTCGGGGGGAAGGAGGCTGCGAGTGCGGGCTGTCTGGGGGCTGTCACTGGACTCAGCGTCGGGGGTGGGGTGGGGCAAGGAGAGGCCCCGCCCATCCATGCTAGACCCGGCCCCTTGTATTCTAATCCCGCCCACCTTTCGCAGCTCCCCATGCCGGTTCGTACCCCGCCCTTCCACTCCAAGACCACGCCTCTGGGTTCTGAACTCACTTGTCTGGGTTGTATCGCCCCCAGTTCTGTTCCTTCCCGGAGTTACTCCCCACTCATCCATCCCCCACCAGCTCCTTCTACCCAAGATTTTCTCTCCTCCCCATCTGAGATTTGCTCCCCCCAATTCATTCCCCCTAATTTCGTCCCCGCATTTTCATCCCCTACAGTTTCATCTTCCTCTGAATTTCCTTTGCGTTTCATCCTCCCAGCCCTATCCCTCCGAATTTCTGTGCCCTTCAGTTTCACATCCTGCCCAGCGCCCTCCATCCCCAGGCCGCCATATCCTCAATTCCAACTTTCTCATTCAGAGGGTTCTTTTCTCATTCAGGGAATTCCTTCCCCCTCCCTAGATTCCAACCCCCATTTCGATACACCCATTGTCCCTTCTAGTTCTTCCCCATCCAGTTTCTTCGCCCTTGACTCCCATCCACCTGTTTCCATTTTCCCCTTTTGAATTTCATGTCCCTCCAGTTCTATTTCCCCTCTAGGCGCATCTCCCCTTCCAATTCCTTCATTTCCGATTTCCTTCCCATCTGGGTTCATCCCTTATAGTTATACTCCCCGCACCCCCAGTTGCTGGTCATTATTCCCTCCCTAGCCTCGGATCTATCTCCACCCTTTGAGTTCTCTCCCCACCCTGAGTTCTGTCCCCACCCCTTGAATTGTGTCCCCTTGATATTTCTTTACCCCTGAGTTCTGTCCCCTCCCCTGGGATCTGTCCCTGCTTTGATTTTTGCCCACACCCCCTGGAATCGGCACCAGGTATACGTCCGTGAGTTCTGTCCCCAGCTACTGAGTCCTCTCCCCGCACCTGCGTTCTGCCCCACCCTTTGGGATCTGTCCCCGCCCCACCCGGGATCTGTCCCCGCCCCCTGATTTCTTACTCCACCCCTAAATTCCAGCCCCGCCCCTCTGGGGTGGAACCTCAACCTGTCTCCAGCCCGCTGGCAGGTCCTGTCCCGCTGCTTTCGCCGCCAGCCCCTCTCTCCGACGCCAGATCCAGGCCCCAGGAGGGTGCTCCTTTCCTCACTGCCTCCCTGGGTCTGGCCAAAAATACATTTGGGATTAAATTTTCATGATGTGACACAGGTCCGCGAGGGAGTCCGAGAGGGAGCAGCCGGCGCGGCGGGCGGGCGCCACGGAAGGGGTGGCCCGGCAGCCGCTGCCGCTGCAGCCTCTAGCTTTGTCTCGCTGGGCCTCTGAGTGTCACAATTTTGCCTATGTTTGAGAAAACCCCGGATTGCCAGGGAGGAGAGGCTGGAGTCTGGGACTCCTGGGTCAGAGGGAGGAGGGAGCCTGGGGCTCGGACTCCAGAGTCTGAGGGAGGAGTAGCCCGCGGATTCGTCCACACGCGCCACCCTGTGGTGACAGAATCCCCGGTCTGGGTGCGGAGGCGGCGGTCGCGGCTCCGGGCCAGGTGTGAAGGTGGAGCAGATGGTGAGGAGGAAGGAGTGGGAAGGGGGCCCAGCAGCTGCCAAATCCCGGACTTTCGCCGGAACCATCACCATGGAGACCGAGGAAGGCAGAGAGGACCCAGCCCTACACTTTCGGGACCCGGGAATGAGTTCTTCCTCCCACGTAGGGTTCCCGTGCAAACTACAAGTCCCAGCGGCCGCTGGACTTCACCGTTTGCTTCTGAAGGGCCGCTTACTCCGAGGGCCGCTGGGAGTTGTAGTTCTCTGAGACAACGGGCTTAAGTTGCGTTGCGCCCTCTGGTGGACACGGCGCCCAAGTTCGCCATTTCCGAGGCCCAAGGGACCCTACTCAATGTCAACCCCAAACCTTTTCACCTTCTCACCATCTAATCCCTCTTTCCCCACCCAATTCACTCAGTTCCAGCCACAGTGGCCTCCCCGCTGTTCTTCCAACATCTACCCCTGAGGCTCCTGCATTTACCTATCCTCCTAGGATTCACTATGGAAGGTGTGTTGGCAATCATTCATGAACTCAACAAATATTTATTGAGTTCCTACTAGGCGTCAGGCATTGTCACACCATAGGGGACATAGCTCTAATGAGAGTATCACTGGGTATTGGGGACCACCAGAGGAGGATTCTAACTCAGCCAGGGAAGATCAAAGAAAGCCTGAAGTTTGAAAAGCTTCCCAGGAAAAGCTCACTAAAAGGGATGACTGGGAGGGTCGGGCATGGGTGTAGAGTAAGGAGATGTGCCCTGTGAGGGCAAACAACCAGAGGTACTGGAGTAGACCTGGGTAGGTGTACTGGAGAAGAGGATACTAAATAGGGGAACAGCATAAAAAACTGGTGTGGTCAGGACACTGCTCAGTATGACTAGCCTGAGTGACTGGGAGGAAGAGACCACAAGGGAACATGAAGGGGGACTTCCCTGGCAGTCCAGTGGTTAGTACTCCACACTTCCACTGCAGGGGACATGGGTTTGATCCCTGGTCGGGAGCTAAGATCCCATGTGCCCTGTGGTGGGAAAAAAAAAAAAAACGGAACATGTAGGCCACCAGACAGCACAGAACATTGAGTGCTAGCTGAGAGGCTTGGACTTTCTCCTAGGGGCACTGGGGAGCCAAAGAGGGGCTGTGAACAGGAGTGGGGCAAGGGCAGCTCTGGGCCTTGAGAGAAACTAACAAGGGGAGAGACTAGAGGCCAGGAGGCCAGGGAGAGGATCGGGGGAGAGGACGAGGCCTGAGCTGGCGGAGCGACCTCCATGGGATTCCAGTCCAATGTCCCTCTTCCCTCCCACTCCCCATTTACTCCTAGCCAGACAAAGAACAAAGGCAAAAATCTTTTATTTCAATTTTAGGGAAGCCACCATCCTCTTCCCTCCATGTAGAAGCACAGGGAGACACCCAGTCAAGAAGGCATGGACAGAAGGGGCATCGCCACCATCAATTGCTGAGGAGAGAGAGGAAGGGGAAAGAGGTTCAGGACCTGGGGATCCAGCCCCCAGCCCCCTCCTCCCTCAGACCCAGGATCCAGACCCCCCAGCCCCTCCCCCCTCAGACCCAGGGGTCCAGGTCCCCAGCTCCTCCCCCCTCAGACCCAGGGGTCCAGGTCCCCAAGTGTCCCTGGTTTCCCACAACCCCCAGCCCCCCAGGTACCTTTCTCTTCTGATGGAAGGCTGCCTTGCTCTCATCACAGCTGATTCGCAGGGGGATGTAGGCATCCAGATGGTACAGCTGCTGGGGGCCCCCCATCACCAGGCGATTCTCCCCAATCTCCAGCGACAGTCCCAGAGCGCCTTCCTGGGGATGCAGTGGAATCAGCCCACCCTTCCCTTCCCAGCAACAGGACAATAAGAACACAGACCAGTGAAAGAACTCTCGCGTGTCGGGATACCATATTTAAAGAGTCTCACCTCCCAAGAAAAAAGTGGGACACAGTAATTACAGGTTTATGACTGAGCACTTACGATGCACTGGGCATCCTCAGGACAGCACCGGAAGTGGGCCTGAGGCCTCCATGGGACGGAGGAGGCAACCTGCTCCGAGTGCAGCACTGGTCAGGCTCACACAGGTCTGACAACGAGCCCGCATCACTCCCCCTCCAAGACCCCGACCCTTCCAGACCTCATTCTCCTACTCTGGTGGAGGGTGCACTCACCAGTTTGGGGAGGTCAATTTCGGCCAAGAGGAGGTCAGGGGCCTCCAGCCAGAGGTTCAGGTGAGGCTTCTCAGGGCTGGGGAGGAACCAGACGCAGAACTCAGAAGAGCCGCCAGGTCTTTACCAGGGCCGCTCCCTCTCTTTCTCCCTCCCAGCCCTGCAGCCTCAGGACACCTTCCCAGAGGGAGTTCTGCTTCTCCTCCCTCTGGGTTCCCAGAGCCCCAGGACACCAACACCTACAGGATGGCGGGAGAGATTCCAAAGAATGTCGGGGAGACAGGAGATAGGGAGCCCACTGAATGCCCACCCTTTCTCAGGTCTCGGGGAGTCGGGCATGTACAGGTTCCCCAGCTCCTGGATCCGAGGACGCTGCTGGGAGCGGATATTCTGCTGGGAGATAGAGCCCAGGAAAGATCTGTTCTTCAATATGCGCCACTCTGAGGGGAAGGAACACAGGATCAAAGGTCACATGGCTCAGGGTGTCCTTTGCTCCCTCCCCTAGAGGAAGAAGGGGGTCTTGCACTGCGAGAGCCTCATTGGAGAGGCTCCGCCCTCTGCCGAGGATACCAGGGATCTGACCACACCCCCAAGCTTGACTTTAGGAGGCGTGCCTGCCTTAGCCCCGCCCCTCGAGGCTCTCAAGACCCCTGCCTGCTCCCTCTCCCCCTTCCCAAGACTCACACATCCCTCTCCCTGAACTCCACAGCCCAGGGGCTAATATAATCCCTGCCCACACGAGTCCCACTTCTCCCAGGGGCCGCCCCCAAGCTCCTCCAGGTTTGGCTCCTCCCTGTGGCCCAGGCCCCGCCCCTCACCTGGATTTAGTGGCAGGCTGTATTTGTCCTCAAGGCCCTCCCTGGCAATGGTGATCACGAGCTCCTGCAAGAAATCGCTGTTCTAGGAGTGAAAGAGGGAGAAGAGATGTGGGAGGGCTGGGTGATGGAGGGAGAGGCCCCGGCCCAGGCCTCCCCTGCAGCCCCGCCCCCAACCTGCATCCTCCGGTAGAAGTCGCTGTTGACGGCTACGTCGTAGGCGGTACAACCCTGGCCTTCTGCCGGGAGAGAAAGGGGGTGAGACCCCAGCCCTCGGTGGGCACCCCACGGCCCAGGCACAGCCAAGGAAAACACAATCAAGAATAGCAGCCACAGACCCAGAGACATTAGGAAGTCAAGACACGCGGCTGCCAGTCTGGATTCACACCAGCCTCGTCTCCCAGCTGCAGTCTCTTCCCCTCTGGTCCTTCCCCACCATGTCCCAGAGCTGACCCTGACCCTCCCCAGTTCATAGTCCTCCCAAGGCCCCCCAGCACCCGCAGGGGGAGGACTGAGTCCTTCAGCCTGGCACTGGAGGCCCTGTGTGGTCTGCCCCTCCCACCTGGAGAGAGTTCACTTCTCCAGCAACCTCATCCCTTTAAATTTCTTCCAATCACTCTTGATTACTGATCAATTCAATTCAATCATTTCTCTCCAGCCTCTGGACCCCTCTGTCCTCTCTGCCTAGAACCCTCTTTTCTGTCTTGGCCTGATGAACTGCTCTGGTTCCTTGAAATCTTATATCCGACGTCTCGTGCTCCAGGAGGCCTTCCCTGATCCCTCAGTGGGAGTGAAGAGGCCCCCCCACCCCACCCCGAGCACAGCACAGAGTCACACCACATTGAAATCACATCTGCCTCCTTCATCCTCACCCATGACTGAGAGTTTCTCAAGGGCAGGTTCTGGGTTTTGATAAGTCCCTACTCCCCAGGGCACTGGCCAAAGCTTCATCCCAGGAGGCTTCAGGGGACATATGTGAATTGAAAACACAAGGATGCAGAGACAGAAACTCCACAGAGACAGAGGTGAGACAAGGCAGAGAGACAGAGGAGAGAGTGGAGGAGAAAACAGGGATGGGTTAGGGCTGGCCGAGGACTACAGCCAGGAGATCAGTTAATGAGCACCTGCCCAGCCCTCCCTTGCCCTGGGGTGGGGCAGGGAGAAGTGCCAGCCTGGCCAGGTGAGCAGAACCAGGACTGTCCGGTGAGAGTTCTGGATGCCCAGGAGGCTAGGGATATGCCATGGGGAAAAGGATCAGTACAGGGGTGCCAGGTTTCTAGGTCCCGAGGGAGGAGGGTCCTGGGCCCTGGATTCTAGGGAAGAAAGGACCGAGGGGGCTAGATTCCTGGGTCCTCTCAAGGCACTGACTTGCATCCAGTTCGGCATGCGGCTCTCCCAGACTCATGGGGATGCGAAACCCGGCTTGGTCCTCCTCCAGCATTTGAAGCAGCTCATCCTCGGTCAAGTCAGCGGGAGGAGGGATGGAGGGAGAGTGACAAATGTTGATGAAAACTTTCCCTTCAGATGAGTTGGTCTTTATGCAGAAACCTGATGGGAATGGGTTTGTCGTTGACCATCTGTCTCTGCATGGGTCTCAGTGTCCATCCTTCTTTTGATTTGTCCCCCTCCTAGAGTATTAGTCCTCCACTTTCTGGGTCTGTTCCCCTTCCTGCCCCTGGGATTTCTGACTCTCTGTCTTTGAGTCCTGTCCACCTAGTCACCCCATATCTCTTTTTTTTTTAAATTTTTATTGTAGTATAGTTGATTTACAATGTTGTTACTTTCTGCTGAACAGCAAAGTGAGTCAGTTATACATCTATATAACTCTTTGTTAGATTATTTTCCCATATAGGTCATTAGAGTATTGAGTAGAGTTCCCTGTGCTATACAGTAGGTCCTTATTAGTTATCTATTTTATATACATTAGTGTGTATATGTCAATCCTAATCTTCCAATTTATCCCTCCCCCTTACCCCTCCTCTCTCTGGATCTCAGTCCCTTCCTTGCCCTCTCTGGGTTTCTGTTCACTCCCATCACCCAAGGCCTCTATACACCACTACTGTGTCTCCTTCCTCTCTCCTTTCCCTATGTCCCCTGCCCCCAGTCTGTGACCACCTCTCTCTGGGACTCTATCCCTCTCTCTTTGGGTTTCTGTCTTTCTCACCAGGTTGAGGTTTTATCTGTGTCGATTCTGGTCTGCTTGTCTGGGCTTGCTGGAGCTCCTTGGAGGCCTGTGTGAAAGAAAACAACGTCCAGGCTTGGCGTTTGTGCTGTCAGAACCCCCTCATTTGTTCCTCAAATGTTTAGTGAGCAATTTTTACGTATATGAGCTAGGCAGGGCATCAGACATACTATGTCCCCTTCCTACTTTGAGGAACCCGAAGGACAACCCTGATCCCACTCCCATTTCTTCCAGAGACTAGCGAACAGCTAGCAGTAGTAGTAGTTAAGCAACTACAACTCCCGTAGGCACTGTTTCTCCACCACCACCCCCGCCGCCAGTGTATTCTGGGAACTGTAGTCCCGTTTCTGAGCGCGCAAACACACACACACACACACACACACACAAAATCTCCCAAATCCTCAGGGACCCAGGAGTCCGTTTAGTCCGCACCTGCAGCAGCAGCTCCTCGAAACGCGCCGTCTCAGCGCTCATCGTCTCTGCCTCGTTTACCTCCGGTACCAGCAGCTTCAAGTCGGCCATGGCCCTGGGGAAGAGACCTAGGCGTCCTCAGCAACAACCTTCGGTTGGATCCGAACTCTGAGGCCTGCTCCCGGGCCCTCAACCGACTCCCGACACCCACAATTCTGTACGCAAATCTAAGAATCTGGCCTGAGACTACAGTTTCACTCAGGTCAGATACTGCATCAAATCTCTTGGGAGCCAATGTCTCTAGATGCCCTCTAAGCCCTATGTGCCAAGTGTTTAAATGAGAGCCACTCTTCTGGTCTCTGCGTAGCCAGGAACTTCCGACTACCCCAACGCTCCTTCATCTATCCTGCAACCGCATTCGGTACCAATCACAGAACAATCTAGTCTAAATCTGAAGCCGCGCCCTTCACCTCAACCAATCAAAACTAATCCAGAAAGCCACTAAACGCCACACTTCCGATATGGATTAAAGCCACACTTCCGCTCCTTCCCTACAGCCACATCTGGCCAGGTTACTGGGCAAAGCTGGCACACTTTTAAAACCTTAACTTCAGTGTCCATCCTAAAGGACTCCCTTCTGATCTCTGAACAATCACCTCGTCCCCAGAGGTAGACTAGATTCTCGAGTAAAGATATTTCGGGCTAAAAGCTGCACTTTCGGTCTCCAATATGAACAGGGTGGTGGGAAGACGCCAATACGGCCACTCTTCTAAATCTGGAGGCCTCGTACCTATTTGAAGGCATCCATATTTTCGTTCCCCACTCCCCCAGCTTTGAGGAATGCGCATGCTCCAAACTACACTTCCCGGCGCAGACCTATAAGCGGAGTCACCGGGTCCTAAGGCGGGATTACGCTCTATCTCCTGTAGCCCCGCCCTTTGGCCTGGAGGGGGCGGTGCCGCCCTTCAGACCTCGAAGTTCTCTTGGGGAGAGAGTCCCGCAGTCCGTGGAAAGCGGCCTGGGAGCGTGATGGCTGCGACGCGCACAGGATCCCGCGCCTGCGAGATCTTCACCACGCTGGAATACGGACCGGTGCCGGAGAGCCACGCATGCGCATTGGTGAGGGCTTGCCCGGCCGGCGCTGCCCATCCCCCTTCCTAGACCTCCGGGCCCCGTTTTGAGCGCGGACTCCCGTGATCCACCGCGGCAGCTCAGCAGCTCCGCCCCTCTCAGCTCCCGTGATTCCCGCCGCTCCTTAGGATCCACCCCGGAGGACGTTCCCTTGAGCCCTTACGGTTGCTGCCTGTTAGCTCTTTAGTCTGTTCTCGCGAGCCCTAGTGGCTGTCGTGTTCCACGGTCCAAAACTCAGGGTGGTGCTTCTCCTATTCTGCAGAATCCCCCGAGGGGCTTCTGTGATTCTTCAGGGCCGCCTCAGAGCTTCCTGTGATCCCCTGGGACTCAGAATTCCTGTGGGCGTAGACTTCCCGTGATTCCTCAGAATATCCTATGGCCCCCGGGGTCCCTCGGAATTCCTGGGGGGGGCTCCCTTGGTCGTCCGGAGACCTCCGCGGAGCCCCCGTGAGTCGTCAGGGTCACGTCAATACTTGTGGGGTTCCTGTAATCTCGGGAACCCTCGGAATCCCAGAATACATCAGAACTTCCTGTAATTACCTTCAACCCCGCAGAATAACCCCGTGGGGCTCCCGTGATCCCTCCGTGTACTTCAGAACTTCCCTAAGGCTCCCGTAATCCCTCAGGGTCCCCCAGAACGATCTTGGGGTTCCCATGTATAACTTCGGTGCCTCGGATTTTGTGTAGTTACCCAGCCCCCTCAGAATTCCCCCATGGAGCCATCCTGATCTCACAGGGCCCTCTAGCACCTAGGTGTGAGAAGTTTGGGCTTCTCTGGAGGGAAAGAGGAGGTTAGAACAGTGGTCCACGTGGAAGAAGATGAGACCAGAGCCTGGTGCGGACTGTAGAGATGGAGAAGAGATGAGGCACAGATGCAGGAGGAACAGTGTTTGGGGTATTGAGAGGACAAGGACAATGCCTCGGGTCTGGGTTTGGCTGTCTCTGTCCTCCCCCCCACCCCATGGTGAACCCAAGAGGAGTAGGGTGGCAGAAAGTTTGGGAAAGACTATGGGCTTGGTTATCACATGGTGATGATGAGAGGGAAAGCCTTGGGCCATGTGCAGGAGTCAAATACTACTTGTGCCTGAGCCTCAGGCCTAGAGACAGGGTCCTCACAGTAGGAAGATAATTGAATGGTGGGAATGATGAGATTATCTAGAACTATAGTGTAGACTCAGATAAGAGGATCTGGGATGGAGTATAGAGAATTCCCATACTTGGAGGTTGGTTAGAGATGGACTATTCTGAAATAGCAATAATGTGATAATAGCTTATATTTATTGGGTGCTTTCTATGTGCCAGCCTCTGTGTTCAGCATGATCTCATTTAATCCCCAAAACAGTAATTGTCATTACTTTAGTGATAGCAGACAGAAGCTTAAAGAGGTAAGTAATTTGCCAACAGTCAACACATCTTAAAAAATGTGAAAATGAGATTTGAACCTGAACCCTGGGATTCCAGAGCCCATGCCCCCCATCCCCCCACCCCACCCCCCAGCTCAGTCTTACAATCTGTGGGCCAGACTCAACCAACAAACATGTTTTCTTTGGCCTGAACTTTATTTTTTTAAATGTGAATTCATGGACAAGTAATTTCATGTAAACATCCGGGATTCCAGCTTCTCTTGAAAATAAAAATCCAAAGTTTGGCAACCTTTGGCTCACATACCCTGACAAAGATTATCTGGCTCCAATAGCTAACTGTCTTTTTAGACAAGTCATGAGTTCCTAGTCTCCACCAGGGCCCTCTTCTCACACCAGCGTGGCCTGCCAGGACCCTGTGGAACATTCTTTCTGGGTTCTATTTTTCTTTGGGGGGGGAAATTTTGCAAAGTCACACAGAGTACTTAAATTATGAACTCCCATTTATCCATCATCACTCAATGTCAACAATCATCAACATTTCTTCCAATGTTGTATCTCTTTGTTCTCTCTTTTTTTTCCTGGAGTGATTTAAAACCCAGATGTCATGTTATTTTCCCATAAGTATTTGAATCTTCATTTCTAACAGGTAAGGACTCATTTTGTAACATAACCACCAGGCTGTTTTAACATTAACAGTCATTCTTTAGTATTATCTAGTGCCCAGCCCATGTTCATATATGCCCGACTGTTTCAAAAATGTGTCTTTCCGTCGGGGGGGCATCTTTGAATTTGAAACTTACGAATTTTTACTTTACTTAAAAATTTGGGGGGCTTCCCTGGTGATCCAGTGGTTAAGAATCCACCTGCCAACGCAGGGGACGCGAGTTCAACCCTGGTCGGGGAACTAGGATGCCACATGCCACGGGGCAACTGCACTCGTGTGCCACAACTAGAGAGAAGCCCACAGCGAAGAAGCCCACACGCCCCAGTGAAGACCCAGCACAGCCAAAAAAAAAAAATTTTTTTTTACTTTAAAGAAAAATGAGGAGGCCCAGTTGGTAGGGTAAGAGAAAAATCAGGAGACTAAGGCATCAGGGATGCTAAGAGAAAACAGTTTGGGGAATTCCCTGGCGGTCCAGTGGTTAGGACTCCTCGCTTTCACTGCAGGGGGCCCGGGTTCAATCCCTGATCGGGGAACTAAGATCCCGCAAGCCAGCGGCCAAAAACAACAACAACAAAAGCCAGTGTGCAGAAGGAAAAAGTGGAAAAGATGTCTTGGATTTAGAAAGGATTTAGGGAAGACAGGGAGAGAAAGAAACAGGAAACAGACAGGGAGAATGAAATGCAATAAAATGAATAGGAAGTCTTAAGTGCTGTTCTGAGCCTATGACACATATGGATCCATTTAATTCTCATCACTGTCATGTGAAATAGGGAGAGACTGTGATTATCTCCATCTTCCAGATGGGTTAGCCAAGACCAGGGTATTTTAAGACCCAGGCTAAGACTGCACAACAAGGAAGTTTCAGAGCCACGATTCAAACCCAGGCCATGTGGCCCCAGGCTCCAGGGACTCCCTACCTTGGGCTCAGTTAGGCACTTCACAGCCAAATAAACTTCACCTGGCAAGGCAGCAGCAGGCCTGTGTCTTCAGTGGGGGGGCGGGGGGGTGTCACATCCTTCCCGAGTGATGACAGCTGAGATGGGAGGGAACGCCATCTCATGTGGGAAGGTATGGGAGTCCCCTGGCTTAAAAGCCCCACCTCCCAAAGAGCACGTGATACAGTCTCATGGGCATTGCAAGGGTCCTGGCAAGGAACATGCCCATCACAAGAATGCAGAGCACTCCAGGAAGCCCCAAATTTCTGGCTTCCCACTGGATATTTAGGATATATTCCCAGTTTTCCCAGTCCAGGTGCAGTGGACCAGTCGGGGGTCAGTATTGTCTGGAAATATAACTGAATTGTATCAGAT
The DNA here is from genome assembly GCF_963455315.2 of Globicephala melas. Taxonomy (NCBI): domain Eukaryota; kingdom Metazoa; phylum Chordata; class Mammalia; order Artiodactyla; family Delphinidae; genus Globicephala; species Globicephala melas. Next base: position 7,115,078 of record NC_083332.1, on the reverse strand, counting down.
TTCCAGGGAAATAGAAAGTCATTTCTATTCAAGAAGGTCATTTCTCCATGGAGAACAAGTTTTATTAATCCTTTGTTCACATTCTCCATATGTAAAAGTCAATAGGATGTCCCTCATATGTTGCTGGTGAGAATGTAAAATGATGCAGCTGCTGTGGAAAACAGTTTAGTGGTTCCTCCATGAATTACTCCGAGCATTGCTATATGACCCGCAGCTCCACTCTGAGATATATGCCCAAAAGAAGTAAAGACGTTATTCGAAGAAAGACTTGTACGTGAACATTCACAGCAACACTATTCACAATAGCCAAAAGGCAGAAACAACCTAAATGCCCATCAGCTGATGAATGGGTAAAGAAAATGTGGTCTCTCCAGACAATGGAATATCATACAGCCATAAAGAGTAATGAAATTCTGATCCATACTACAGTGCGGATGAATCTCGAAAACACCAAGCTGAGTGACAGAAGCTAGACACAGAAAGTCACGTATTGTAGGATTCCATTTATATATGAAATGTCTAGAATAGGCCAGTCCATAGAGACAGAGAACAGATTAGTGGTTGCCAGGACTTGGGGGCAGGGGAGAAGGGAGGGTGAGCTCTTAATGGGTATGGAGTTTCCTTTTGGGGCGATGGAAATATTCTGGATTTTTTTCTTTTGCCGTGCTGCTCGCCACGTGGGATCTTGGTTCCGTGACCAGGGATCGAACCTGGGCCTCCAGCAGGGGAAGCGTGGAGTCCTAACCACTGGACCGCCAGGGAATTCCCTATGTTCTGAAAGTAGATAGTGGAGATGGTTGCACAACGTTGTGAATGTATTGTTAGAAAATGCCCTGAATTTACACTTTAAAATGGTGAATTTCATGTTATGTATTTTTTATGTTTATGTGTATTTTCCTCCTACACGGGAAAATAACTGATGGGGCAAAGGGGGCGGGTATTCTCTTCCCAGAGGACTCTGGGTAGGGATAGAGCTCCTCCAGCTGCCTCTCAGACCCCTTTCCGAACTCTCTCCACCTCCCCCAGGCCTGGCTGGACACCCAGGACCGGCACTTGGGTCACTATGTTAACGGACGGTGGTTAAAGCCTGAACACAGGAGTTCAGTGCCTTGCCAGGATCCCATCACAGGTATGCGGTGTCCCCCAGTCATGGGAAAGAGGTGTCTATGGCCCAGGTGTACCCACCAACAATATACCATTCTCTCTGCTCAGGGCCCTGAGAGCAGGGAGCAGCTGGTGGGAGAAGGCTGAGATTTCTGGCTCCTCCTGATAACAGTCCTCCTAATTATGGTTCCAGGTCCCTGTGAACACTTTTTTTTTTTTTTTTTTTTTTGCGGTACGCGGGCCTCTCACTGCTGTGGCTTCTCCCGTTGCGGAGTGCAGGCTCCGGATGCACAGGCTCAGCGGCCATGGCTCACGGGCCCAGCCGCTCCGCGGCATGTGGGATCCTCCCAGACCGGGGCACGAACCTGCGTCCCCTGCATTGGCAGGCAGACCCTCAACCACTGCGCCACCAGGGAAGCCCACTGTGAACACTTTTGAAGTCACTGTCTCCTAAAATCCCTTCCTTGCCTGTGGGAGGCAGTCAGAGCAAAGACCTATATGGATTTATCCGCATTTGTCAGATGATAAAACTGAGAACCTGTGTGGGGTAGGGGGACCAACTTTACTGCCTTGGGGTGCTCCTGGGCTCCAAAAATGTCAGCCCCCCCCAGTTCTGACACGGGTTCCCCCCACCTGCCAACTGGGTTCCCCCCATTCATCTCCCCAGGAGAGAACTTGGCCAGTTGCCTCCAAGCACAGACGGAGGATGTGGCAGGAGCCGTGGAGGCTGCCAGGACCTCGTTGGAGAACTGGAGCACACAGCCTGGAGCCTTTCGGGCCCAGCATCTGACCAGGTGATGCACTTGAGGTTTGGACCCCAGGAGATGGAGAAGGATTTGAGAACAAAGACTCTATATTTCCCAATATCCCACTGAATTCACTGGCTGCTAAGATTCATATACCCAGCATGCCTTTGAGCCTTTAGCAGCTAAAACATCCATTTCTTACTGTTCGCTGGGACTAGAAATGACAAAGCCTGTTTCCCAGCATACCCTTGGGACTCATCCGGGCGCCATTTCTCAACAGCTCACTGGGCCTGGTGAAGCTCCTGAAACTGTTTTCCAGCACATTCTTGGGCAAGTTAGAGACAGGGATTCCATTTCCCAAAGAACGATTGAACTTAAAGGCTAAGCTTTCATTTCCTAGCACATTTGGGGGTTACAGGTGGCCAAGATCTTTACACAGCACCCTGAGGTTTTGAGTGTTTACCAGACTACATTTCCCATACATCTTTGGTGCCCTCCACCACTGGTAAATAGTGCTGATGCCCCAGGGGTTCCTGGGGATTGTACTTCAGGTATACACAGGGCGTGTTCCAGGACTCTATCAGGCCAAGGGGCAGTGGGAAATGACCATCCCAGGACTTCCCTGGCGGTCCAGTGGCTAGGACTCTGCGCTTCCACTGCATGGGGCACAGGTTCGATCCCTGGTCGGGGAACTAAAATCCCTCAAGCCATGCGGGCGGCCAAGGAAAAGGAAAAAAGAAAAAAATGACCATCCCCCTTGCTTGCTCCACAGGCTGGCCAAGATGATCCAGAAGCACCAGCGGCTGCTGTGGACCCTGGAGTCCCTGGTTACTGGACGGGCCATTCGAGAAGTTCGAGACAGGGATGTCCCTCTGGCCCAGCAGCTGCTCCAGCACCATGCAGTCCAGGCACACACCCAGGAGGAGGCGCTGGCAGGCTGGGAACCCCTGGGTGAGAAGCAAGAGTCCCAGCCCCCAGCCCCCTCCTCCCTCACCATCCAGCAGTGCCTGCACCAGTCTCATTTGTTCTTGCAGGTGTGATTGGTCTCATCTTGCCACCCACATTCTGCTTCCTTGAGATGATGTGGAGGATTTGCCCTGCCCTGGCTGTGGGTAAATGATTGGCTGGGGGTTGGGACTCCGGGGTCTGAGGGAGAAGGGGGCCGGGGGTCTGGACTCCAGGGTCCTTGAGCTGCCTGCCTTCCCCAGGCTGCACGGTGGTGGTCCTCGTGCCCCCAGCCTCTCCGACGCCCCTCCTTGTGGCCCAGCTGGCAGGAGAGCTAGGCCAGTTCCCAGGAATCCTCAATGTGATCAGTGGCCCTGCCTCCCTGGGGCCTGTCCTTGCCTCACAGCCTGGAGTCCAGAAGGTGGCCTTCTGTGGAGCCATCGAGGTATCTTCAGGGGTGGGAGGGTGTCTGGACACAACTGGGGGGCTGGAATGCTCCTCCCCGCTGCTGACCCCTGCATGGGTCCCATAGGATGGTCGTGCCCTACGGCGGGCCCTAGCGGGCCAGGGTCCCGAGCTGGGCCTGGCACTGGGGGCTGAGTCGCTGCTGCTACTGATGGAGACGGCGGATGTGGACTCGGCCGTGGAGGGCGTCGTGGATGCAGCCTGGTCTGACCGCAGCCCGGTGAGACCTGGGGGCTGGGCCTGTCTGTCTCCAGACCCTGGGGCCCCATGACTTCATTCATTTTATTTATTTATTTTTTAAATTAATTTATTTGGCTGTGCTGGGTCTTAGTTGCGGCATGCAGGGTCTTTGTTGCCACGTGTGGGATCTTCGTTGTGGCATGTGGGATCTTTTAGTTATGGCATGTGAACTCTTAGTTGCGGCATGCATGTGGGATCTAGATCCCTGACCAGGGATGGAACCCGGGCGCCATGCATGGGGAGCGCAGAGTCTTAACCACTGGACCACAAGGGAAGTCTCTTCATTTGTTTTACTTTTCAGGTCTTTGTGTCTCCAAACTCCTATCTGTAGACCATCACATGTGAAGGTCCTCATCCTCTCAAGTTTCTGAATCTCCACGTTCCCGGCTCTCCTGGGCTTCCAGGCTCGGGGGCTCTGTGTCTGTTGTTCTTTAGGACTCTTCATTTTTCTGAGTGTCCATGTCCTAGTTTTCTAGCATCTCTCTTCGCTCTGCGTCACCAGCTTTCTGTAACTCCACATCCTCCCTGGGGTTTGGGGCCTCAGGGAGTCTCCTGGTCCTCGGCCACTTCTCCCTGACCCTCCTCTGATCTGTGCACATATGTCCCCCAGGCTTGGCCCTCTGCGGAGATGTGACCCACCCACGTAGGCTCCGAGTTTGCCCACCCTATCCCTCCCTTTTCCTAACAGGGGGGACTCAGACTTCTCATCCAGGAGTCTGTGTGGGATGAGACAATGAGGCGGCTCCAGGCGCGGATGGGGCGGCTTCGCGGTGGCCGAGGGCTAGACGGAGCCGTGGACATGGGGGCCCGGGGAGCTGCTGCACATGACCTGGCCCAGCGCTATGTGCGCGAGGCCCAGAGCCAGGGTGCACAGGTGAGCCTGGGCACAGACTCTGGGGTGCTGGGGGAGGAGGGACCTCAAGATCTGACTCCTAGGTCTGGGGAGGGATGGGTCTGGGGGCCTGGACTCTGGGGTGCGAGCAAGGAGGGCCTGCGGGCTGGACTCCTGGGTCTGAGGGAAGAGGGGTCTGGGGTCCAGACTCCTGGATCCCTGGGGAGGAGAGGATTGGAGTGAATTTGCAGATCTATTTCTCTGTCTCCCTAGGTCTTCCAGGCTGGCAGTATGCCTCCAGACAGCCCATTCTTTCCCCCATCCTTGATCTCTGACCTCCCTCCAGCCTCTCCATGTACTCAGGCAGAGGTAAGCCCCTCAGGGTCTCAGAGACCCTAGGCCATCCACCCATCCTCAGCCGGACATGGGTGGCACAGCACAGAGGCCCCCGGAGTGACCATTTGGACTGGGTTTGGGGGCTGCTGACTGCTGTAGGCTGGACTCCTAGTGGGTGGGGTGTTGGAGGGAGGGGCTGGCCAGGCCGCCTGAGCTCCCTTGTCATCCCTTCCAGGTTCCGTGGCCTCTGGTCGTGGCCTCCCCTTTCCGTACTGCTAAGGAGGCGCTGGCCATGGCCAACTGGACGCCCCGAGGAGGCAGTGCCAGCGTATGGAGCGAGAGACTGGGGCAGGCCCTGGAGCTGGCCTATGGGTCAGTTCACACCCACTGGGCACACAGGGGGCCCTGCTGGGATGGCCCCAGCTTCAGTCTCGATGTCTTCCCCTCTCTCTGGGTCTCTCCCCGCCTCTCTGACTACCCCTCCCCACCTCAAGTTTGTGCATTTCTCTCTGATGTCCCCTCCTCCCCACAGGCTCCAGATGGGCACGGTCTGGATCAATGCCCACGGCCTCAGAGACCCTGCAGTGCCAACAGGTGGCTGCAAGGAGAGTGGGTCTTCCTGGCACGGGGGGCCAGATGTGAGTGCACCCCTCCCTGCCCATCACCACCCCTTCATCCACCTTGTGCCCTTCTCACGTTCTCTCGACTCTATCCCTCTCTCAGGGTCTGTATGAGTATCTGCGGCCCTCAGGGACCCCTACCTGCCTGCCCTACCTGTCGGAGAATCTGAACTATGACACCTTTGGCCTTGCTGTTCCCTCCACCCTACCAGCTGGGCCTGAAACAGGGCTTAGGTGAGCTGTTCTAGGGACCACAACTCTCAGAATTCCTGGAGTGTGGAAGGGGAGAGGGGAAATTGTGGCAGGCTCCTCCATGGACTGGAGGGAGGTTCTTGAGAGCCATCAAGGGGTCCCTGAGTCCTGCTGAGAATTTCATTCTGGGTCTTACGGCTCACCCCCACCCGCCAGGCCTGATGAGAGTCTCAGGTCTGCTAAATGAAGGTCTGTGCTCTCCCAGAGACTCAGGGGGCCAGGAATGTGGGGTCCCGCAGAGGCTCATGGGAGCTCGAGTGGTCCATCCTGTGGGGTGGGGATGGGGTCTGAGCAGTCCCTGCCCCAGCACCCACCCTCACACCTCACCCTACTCCAGCCCAGCACCCCCCTATGGGCTCTTTGTGGGAGGCCGTTTCCAGGCTCCTGGGGCCCGGAGCTCCAGGCCCATCCGGGATTCGCAGGGCAATCTCCATGGCTACGTGGCTGAGGGTGGAGCCAAGGATATCCGAGGTGCCGTGGAGGCTGCTCACCAGGCTGCCCCTGGGTAAGGAACGGAGGTGTCACGTGAGATAGCCCAGGGGTCGTGGGGTGTCAGAGGGGGGAGTCTGAAATCCCAGGACTAGCTGATGCTGATGGGACATGGGGTCTGGACCCCGAGGACTGTGGGCTGTGGAGTCTGAGCTCCCAGGGCTGACGGGATGTGGGTCTGTCCCCTCACTCTCCTCCCAGGGCAGATGGGCTATGGGGCCTGGACCCCCAGAGTAGGAGCTGTGGACAGAGGTGGGGCACCTGGAAAGAGCCAGGATGAGGAAACCAACCCCCAATGTGCCCTGTCCACCCACAGCTGGGTGGGCCAGTCGCCAGGGGCCCGAGCAGCCCTACTATGGGCCCTGGCGGCCGCACTGCAATGCCGAGAGTCCACCCTGGTCTCGAGGCTGGAGAGGCATGGAGTGGAGCTCAAGGTCGCCAAGGCAGAGGTGGAGCTGAGCGTGAGGCGGCTTCGGGCATGGGGGGCCCGCGTCCAGACCCAAGGCTGCACCCTGCAGGTGAGAGGGGTCTGTGGGCGGGCAGACAGGACAGGCAGTCTGGAGTGGCGTCAGAGGAAGGGCTCCGGAATGAGCCAGACTGGGGGTCCCGGCCCCAGTGGCCTCACCTGTCTACACCTTGATTTCATCCTCTGTATAATGGGTATCCAGCCCACCTCATAGAGTAGTGTTTCAAATTGTTGTTAGTGACCTATTACTGGGCCATAAAACCAATTTAGTGGGTCATAGCCCTGCTTTGGTATTTTTGTTCTTGTTTCTTTTTTTAACAAAAGACAACAGGATAGAAAATATAGAGTGCATTGCACTGAGTATTGTTTGGTGTGATTTTTGTTTTGTTTATATATATAATATGCAGCTAAATATAGATATTAGGTTGGTCTGAGACGTATGGTGGGTCCAGTGAAGAAAACGTGAGGATTCAGTGACTCAAGCAATGGCATGGGCACACTCAGGGACAGAGATAATAGAAAGATAATGGAAAGATAGCTAGTCGTTTGACCTGGGCTTCCTCCATAAATGATATACAATTATACAGTGGTACCAACCTTGAGGAGTTGTTATGAAAACTAAGTGAACCGAGCATTTAATATCTGATGTGTAGCCAAGGGCTCAGAAAATGTTTGCTTATGGATGGCCAATAAGCACATGGAAGAATGCTCCGCATCATTAGTCATTGGAGAAATGCAAGCCAAACCACCATGAGGGACCTCCCTAGTGGCGCAGTGGTTAAGAATCCGCCTGCCAATGCAGGGGACACAGGTTCGATCCCTGGTCCAGGAAGATCCCACATGCCGAGGAGCAACTAAGCCCATGCGCCACAACTACTGAGCCCACACTCTAGAGCCCGCAAGCCACAACTACTGAAGCCCATGCACCTCGAGCCCATGCTCTGCAACAAGAGAAGCCACCGCAATGAGAAGCCCGCGCACCACAATGAAGAGTAGCCCCCACTCTCTGCAACTAGAGAAAGCCCGTGCGCAGCAACGAAGACCCAGCACAGCCAAAAATAAATAAATAAATAAATTTAAAATAACACACACACACACAAACCTATAGGCTAGATTTCGAGACCTCTACACATATTAACTCATTCTATCTTAACAGCAAATCTCTGAGGTAGGCACTATTATTATCCTCATTTTAAAGATGGGAAACTGAGGCCCAGAGAGGTTAAGTAACTCACCCAAGGTCACACAGCTGATGTGAACCCAGCATCTGTCTCCAGAGTCTATGCTCTGAAATAACACCTGGTTTTATTATTATGATTGGAGTTGTTATGGAGAAGCAAAGTTGGGGATGAGAGGAGAAAAAGGGTGGGTGATACAGGAGACCAAAGGAGGGCAGTCAGGCTCCCCTGCCCCGCCATTGACCTCCTGCCTGTCCCTGCAGGTAGCAGGGCTGAAAGGCCCCGTGCTTCGGCTGCAGGAACCTCTGGGTGTGCTGGCTATTGTGTGCCCGGAAGAGTGGCCCCTGCTTGCCTTCGTGTCTCTGCTGGCCCCTGCTCTGGCCCACGGCAACACTGTGGTCTTGGTGCCCAGCGGGGCCTGTCCCATCCCTGCCTTGGAGGTCTGCCAGGTACAGTCGCCTGCCTGCCTGCTGCTGCTCCCAGCAGCCTGTGGAGCAGCAGATGGATGAAAGATGCCCCAAGACCTGCAGGAGCTCAGCTCTCACCCCACCCCCTTGGTAACCATGGTAACCTGCATCCTGGCACAAAACCTTCACTCCTCATAGACCCAGTGACGGTTCTCTCCAGACTGTGAGCCTTCACCAGTCATGACCCCAGTCCCATTCCTTCCAGGACCCCCATTGCCACTCCCCATTTGCCCATTCTTCACCCTCCCCGACAGCCCTGGGGGTCTCTGACTCCCTCCCAACCCTGGGTGACCCACTGTCCCATCCCCTAGGATATGGCCACCTTATTGCCAGGGGGCCTGGTGAATGTGGTGACCGGAGACCGGGACCACCTGACCCGCTGCCTGGCCTTGCACCAGGACATCCAGGCCCTGTGGTATTTCGGATCTGCCCAGGTACCTTTTGTTTGCCATCTCCAGTGTCTTAAACTTCACCAACAAACTCTTCCTTTTCTGGGGACATGGCTGCACCCCCTTAGAACACCCATTGCTAAGGGGGAGAAACTCCTTGGCAACCACGTTTTGAGATCCTGCCCCTTTACAGCCCTGGTTGCTAAGGAAGAGGATCTCTTTAGCAGCAAGGGCCTGAGATCCTGCCTAGCCCAAAGACCTAATCTCATTGGACAACCCATTGCTAAGGACCACACCCTAGCAACAGTGTCAGAAGCCTACAGTCCACCCTCTTAAACCTCCTGATGGTAACAGATGGGAACTCCTTGTTAACGATAACTTCGGGCCCCATTCCTTTGAGTGTGGGCTGTTAAAGGGGAAGAAGTTCCATAGCTGTAAAGGTCAACCTTGTTTCCCTCAGCATCTGGAAGGTTTGCTTTCTAGGAGCTGAACATTCTAGCCACAGAGCCTAGGCAAGCCTTCAGGCCCCTCCTCAATAATAGTCCTTGTTGCCAAGGAAGCAGCTGCTTAGCAACCAAGCCAATGGAAATGCTGACCACGCCCCCCCATCTCCCCACGCCAGGGCTCCCAGTTTGTGGAATGGGCCTCAGCAGGAAACCTCAAGCCAGTGTGGGTGAACAGAGGCTGCCCGCGGGCCTGGGATCAGGACGCCGAGGGGGCAGGCCCAGAGCTGGGGCTGCGGGCAGCACGGACCAAGGCCCTGTGGCTGCCCATGGGGGACTGATTGCCCAAGTGCCACCCACTCCATCCTGGACAGAGGACAGATGGACCCCAACCGATGCCAGACGTCTGGAACTTTCCTCTTATTATGGTTCCAATAAACTCTGACCAATCTTGGCTGTGCCTCTGAGGGGAGGAAGGGAGGAAATAGCAACTTCTGGGCTATTGAGGCCACTTCAGTTCTGAGGCTCAGCAGCCGCATGGGCTGGCGCCAGGACAACTCCGTGTCTGTGAAATAGATACAAGGGACTCTAAGAACCTTTGGACAGGGCCGCAGCGACTCTTGTCTCTTCTGGTCTTTTCTATCCAGTGGCTCCTGCTCCCTGGTTTTCTCTGCCTCTGCATTGCCTCAGGATCTGTGGTGTGCTGGTGAAAATAAAATACAGTAGCTCTCTGGAATAAAATAAAATCCATGGTTAAGTAACTTTAGCCAGTTCCATGGTGCTCCTACCACCGTGTCCCTTTCAAGCTCCAGATGATTGAACAACCGGCTGAAAATTCCTGAATTTTTAACAGTTCCCACGAGCCACCCCAGCATACCACTGTTTGAGAATTCTTTTTGATGCAAGAAACCCACACACACTAGCTTAGGATAAAAGGACATTTTCTGGAAAGCTACAGAGATATGGAAAATAGGGCAAGATACACAGCCGGGAACCCCAGGTCCTGAGAACCCGAATGCAAGCAGGAGCTGTATTCAGGTCCCGTCTCAGTGGGTCATGTCATTTCTTGGGTCTTGTATCTGCCTGTCTGCTTCATTCCAGATCCTTCTAGCCATGTGACTTTAGGAAAGCTTCTTCACTCTTTTTTTTTTTAAATTTATTTATTTATTTTATTTTTGGCTGTGTTGGGTCTTTGTTGCTGCATGTGGGCTTTCTCTAGTTGCGGCGAGCAGGGTTACCCTTCGTTGCGGCACGTGGGCTTCCCACTGCAGCGGCTTCTCTTGTTGCGGAGCACGGGCTGTAGGTGCACGGGCTTCAGTAGTTGTGGCTCATGGGACCCAGAGCGCAGGCTCAGTAGTTGTGGCGCACGGACCCAGGTGCTCCGCGGCATGTGGGATCTTCCCGGACCAAGGCTTGAACCTGTGTCCCCTGCATTGGCAGGTGGATTCTTAACCACTGCGCCACTAGGGAAGTCCTTCACCACTCTTAAGCCTCAGTTTCCTCATCTATAAATTGGGGCTAATAATTCCAACCTCACTGGGTAGATTCTGTGATGGTTACACAAAACATGCTGTTAATTAGAGGTTGATTTTGTCCTGGGGCAAATGAGAGCAGACAACCTCCTGTCAGTATTTGACTAAAGCTGGGCAGAAGAGATAACCTCTCCCAGTATCTGGACGTTTGGACAGGAAAGACACAGGAACGTCTTGGAGGAAAGTCCCTGGAAGGCTCTACTTCCTCTGGGGTTTGATAACTTCCCCCCAGATTCCATGGGCTGCCTCAGTGACCTTCCTGTTAGTCCTGTTGCTTTAACCAGCCAAAGCCAGCTACAGGAGGTCTCTATAGCCCCAGCCCAGACCACAGAGGACACTTAGTGCCACATCCACAGGAGAAGAAATCTGATTGGCCAGACTGGGGTAGATGTCCACTTCTGGTCCAGTCTTCTCTGGCTTAGGGGCAGGAGCTCCTAGTTAAGGCAGCCATCCAGTTGGTCAACAAAAATCGGTTGAGTGCCTGCTGTGAGTGGGGCACTGTTGTAGGTGCTGGGGATGGCCATGAACAAGACAGAACTTAGCCTTGTGAGCTCATGCAGTGGATGAGGGGTATATTCATTTCTTGTCAGTGCTGTGACAATGACCACAAAGTTAGTGGCTTAAATAAAACAATGCAAACATATTATCTTACAACTCTGGAGGTCAGAAGTCTGAAATGGGTCTCACTGAGCTAAAATTAAGGTGTCAGCAGGGGTTGGGAATTTGTCCCAAGGGCACTAGGGAGCCATAGAGGATCTGTGAGCAGAGGAGAGGTAGGCTTAGCTCTGGCTGAAAGACACTGTTGTAACCTAAGGTGACAGGTACAGTACTATAGCAGTGGCAGAAGCTCAGGGCACTCTGGGGGCCTGAAGAAGACACCTTTCCCAACTTGAGTGTGTGTGTGTGTCTGTGTATGAGGTGAAGGCGAGAGAGATGGCAGGAATCTTCCCAAGGCAGGTGACACTTCACTGAGTTTTTTTTTCCCCAGCCTTATTGGGGTATAATTGACAGTTAAAAGTTGTATATATTTCAGTTCTACAATGTTATTTCTTAAGGTGTGCAACATAATTTAACATACATATGCACTGTGAAATGATTACCACAATCAAGTTAATTAACACATCCATCACCTCACATACTTACCTTTTTTATTTGTGGTGAGAACACTGGAGATACACTCTCACGGGACTTCCCTGGTGGCGCAGTGGTTAAGACTCCGCCTGCGAATGTAGGGGTCATGGGTTCCAGCCCTGGTCTGGGAAGATCCCACATGCCGCAGAGCAACTAAGCCCGTGCATCACAACTACTGAGCCCACGTGCCACAACTACTGAGCCCGCATGCCTAGAGCCCGTGCTCCACAACAAGAGAAGCCACAGCAGTGAGAAGAAGCCCACGCACCGCAGCGAAGAGTAGCTCTCACTCGTCACAGCTAGAGAAAGCCCGCACGCAGCAATGAAGACCTAACACAGCCAAAAATAAATAAACTACTTAAAAAAAAAAATCCACTCAGCCACTTCCAAGTATACCATACAGTCTTATTAAATACAGTCACCATGCCATGCATTAGATCCTCAGAACTCACTCATAGCTAAAAGTTTGTCTTTTCTGACCAACAACTGTTTCCCTGACCTCCCAGCTGCTGGCAGCCACCATTTTACTCTCTGGGTCTATTAATTTGCCTTTTTTAGATTCCCCATATGTGACACCATACAGTATTAGTCTTTGACTAATTTCATTTAGCATAATGTCCTCCAGGTTAATGGCAGGTTTTCCTTCTTTTTGTGGCCAAATAATATTCCATTGTGTGTATATACACACATCTTCTTTATCCATTAGCCAATGGACACTTTTTTTGTTGTTCTTTTGTTCTTGGCCGCGCTGCGTGGCTTGTGGGTTCTTAGTTCCCAGACCAAGGATTGAACCCACGCCCTCGGCAGTGAAGGCAGTGAAAGCGTGGAGTCCTAACCACTGGACCACCAGGGAATTCCCTCTAGTTGTTATTTTGCTAGGGATCTTCACACCTTTTTCCATAGTGGCTGTACCAGTTTACATTCCTCCTCACCCTCTCTGACACTTATCTGTGTCTTTCTGATAATAGTCATCCTAATAGGTGTGTGAGGTGATACCTCATTGTGGTTCTGATTTGCATTTCCCTGGTGATTAGTGATTGCATTGGGTCTTGAAGGACAATGAGAACCTAATTAGGTTAGAAAAGTGGTGGTGGGAGAGCATCCCTGGCAGAAGAAACAGCCAGTGCGGCCTTTGCACATGCTGTTTCCAGAGGTGAGAAACAGCTTTGAGGGAACTAGTGGTTTCAGTCGTGGCCCCCAAAAGATAATGTCCTAACCCCGGAACCTATGAATGTAACCTTATTTGGGAAAAGTCTTTGCAGATGTAATTAAGTCAAGGATCTCGAGATATCCTGGGTTATCCAAGTAGACCCTACATCTAAATACAATTTCCCTTATAAGAGGCAGAAGAGGAGAAGACAGAAGAGGAAAAAGCCATGTGAAGTTGGAGACAGAAATTGAACTCAATTTCTAGCCTCCCTCCCCTTCCCTCGAGGTTGGAGGTGAGAGGTCGGTAAGTTAGACTTCTTCCTGTGCCTCCAAGCCCCAACCCTCTAATCACATGACTGGTTTTTCTGGTCCTGACCAGCCCCCATCCTGAGTCCCTCATTAGTGTAAACTCAGGTGTGGTCAGGGAGTGCCCCTCATCTATGAATAACAAAGACAAGCCTATCACCTGGAAGTTCCAAGGACTTAGAGTTTGTCTCCCAGGAAACAGCCGGAGACCAGATGCATTCTCCAATATACCACAAAAATGCCGGAAGGGGCCAGGATCCACTTGTTCATTCATTTAACAAATGTTGACCGAGCACTTGCCGTGAGCCACGCACAGTGCGTGGTCCTCCCAGAGCTGACGTCCTCATAGGGACAACTGACAATAAAGAAGAAAAGTAAACGGCAATGGTGTGTCAGAAGGTCATGAGTGGCGAGGGAGAGAGCAAAGCAGGGATGAGTGGGAGTGCTGGGAGGGGGGTGCAACTTGAAAAAGGGTGGTTGGGGAAGGCTTTGCCTTGTGTAGTTGAGCAAAGACCTGAATGAGATCAGGTTGAGCCATGTGGGTATCTGGGGGAAGGGCATTCCAGGCTGAGAGAACCACCAGTGCAAAGGCCCTGGGCCAGGAGCATGCCTGCCTTAGGCCAGCTTGGCTGGATTTGAGCGAGGAGGGAGGAGAGAGGAGACAGGGGACAGGGCCAGATCCTGCAGGTCTGTCTAGGCCACAGTGAGGACTTGGAATTTTGTGGCAGGTACGGGGTTGGGCGGTGGCATTGGAGCAGAGGAGGGACGTGAGGGGACTTAGGTCTTCACAGGCTCCCTCTGGCTGCATGTGGAGAACAGGCTGTGGCAGGTGAGGGCTGAGGCAGGGAAGCTGATAAGGTGAGTAGGGAACAGTGATATTCAGGCAGGTGATGGTGGTGGCAGTGGGAGTGATGAGAGGTGGTCGGATTCTGGATGCATTTTGATGGTCAGCCAACAACTTTGCTGACGGACTGGACTGTCAGCGGATAGTGAGAGGCAAACAGAGTCACAAGTCTCCTCCATGCCTTTGGGCCTGAACACCTGGAAGGATGGAGCTGTCACTTACCTCGATGTGGAAGGTGACTGGGGTTGGGGGCTGGGGCTGAGGTTTCAAGGCAAAGATGAAGGGCTCAGGGTGACCGCCTCCTGGCCCTGTGTGATTAGCTCTAGCTAGAGGCAGATCCATGTTGGAACCGCAGCTCCCCATTCACTCTGTACCCCCCCCAAAGGGAACAACCCAACCTCAGCCCGCTTGAGCGGGAGTCCCACTGAGGCGCCCTTTGCGGCGTCAGCTGCCACTGTCACCACCAGGTGGCGCCCCTTGCACCAGCCCGATTTCCCCCCCCCCAGCTCACTATCTCCCCCCAGTATTTCCTTTCACTTTCGATCTCTGGCTGTCACCCGGCGTGGCCCCTTCCACACCCAGCTGGGGCAAGCCTGGTGCGTGAGGAGAAAGGGGATCCTGGTCCCCGAAGGGCGGGGCCGGGATCCCCCTCTTGGGGCTGAGCGGAGAGGGGTGGGGGTCGGATTCCTGGGTCCCTGGCCCGGGGAGGGCTGCGGGCACCGGACGTCGGGGTTCTTAGAAGGAAAGATGAGGAGTTTTCACCATAACCGTGCTTCACGCAGGAAGCTCTATAGAGTAGGAGGCGGAAACTTAGCCACATCAAAGGACCGAGGGAGGGGCGGAGGGGCGGGGAGGGGGAGGGGCGGGGAGGTGAAGGGGCGGGAGGGGCGGGCAAGGAAGGGGCTGGGGTGCGGGGGTCTGAGACTCGCTCTTCTGTCCCTTCCAAGATCCGGCCACAGGCATGAGGGGCCCCGGGCCGAAATGATAGTGCTGGCGCCAGCCTGGAGCCCAACTGTGCGTATCCCTGGGGGTTAAGGTGGGGGAAAGGAAGAGCGGTGTCAGGATGGGCAGAGCTGAGAGGGGAGATGGACAGAGTTGGGGTGGACAGGATGTGGGGAGATGGACAGGGGTGGGGAAGATGGACAGAGTTGGGAGGAGATGGACAGAGTTGCGGGGAGATGGACAGGGGTGGGGAGAGATGGGTAAGGGTCGGGGGAAGAAACAGGGAGGTGGGTACAAATGGTAAAGCTGGGACCCAGATCTAGGGAGAAACAGGAGAGATGAGCATGGAGGGGCAGAGGGATGGACAGAGATGAGAAAATTCTGGGCAGAAGTGAGCAGAAGTGGAGAGAGATGGGTCGAGGTGGGGAGATGGGGGGCGAAACAGATGGGGCAGAGGAGGGTGAAAACTGGTCAGCGCCCGACCAGAGGCAGAAAGAGATACAGGAAAGATGGTCAGAGGTGGGCACACAGGAGCCAAGAGGAGGAGGAGCTGAGAAGTGGAAGAGCTGGAAAGGAGAAAGAGGGAAGAGAGAAAAGGGGCCGGAGGGGGCAGCCTCGACAAGGGAGGGGGCGGGGCGGGGCCAATGGAGGCCTCACCCCACGCCGCCCGCAGACCTCGCTGCTGCTGCTACTGCTGCTGCTCAGCCCCCGCCTCCGCGGGGCCCCGGACTGCTCCTTCCCCCACAGCCCCATCTCCTCCACCTTCACCAGCACCATCGGCAAGCTGGTGAGCGTCCCTGCTCCAAATCTGAGGCCCAGGTTCTGTCTCTAGGTCTGAGTTCCCCCTGTCTAGGTCTCGGTGGGTGGCTCCCTGTCTCCCCACTCTGGGTCCCCGGCTCCCCTCCCCCAAGTCCCTGCTCCCTTCTCTCTGGGTCCCTGTCCCCCTCTCTCCGGGTCCCCGCCCCCTCCGGGTCTCTGTACCCCTCTCTCTGGGTCCCCATCTCCCCACCCTGGGTCCCGCCCCCTTCTCTCTGGGCCACTGTCCCCCCGTCCCCAGGTCCCCATAGCTCTCTTTCCTCCTGTCTGCAGCCAGGCCTGACTTTGTTTTCTCCTGCAGTCTGACTACCTGCTTCAAGATTACCCAGTCACTGTTGCCTCCAACCTGCAGGACGTGAGTCACAGATGGGAGGGGCCCGGGATGGAGGTGGGAAGGAGAGATTCAAGACTCACCACCCCTCAGGGAGCCAGGCTAGTGTGCTGACCCGGCCCCCTTCTCCCCTGGGACCCTGGAGTCCCGGCCCCCAGCCCCACCAGTCTAAGCCCCCTGCCCCCTCCGTCCACGAGACCCAGAGCCTGGGTGGTCTCTCCCCAGGACGAGCTCTGTGGGGCTTTCTGGCGTCTGGTCCTGGCCCAGCGCTGGATGGGACGGCTCAAGACTGTGGCTGGGTCCCAGATGGGGAAACTGCTGGAGGCTGTCAACACCGAGATACACTTCGTCACCTCATGTGCCTTCCAGGTCAGCCCTGAACTTGGGGAACAAGTGAGGGGAGCGTGATGCTTTCCTAGGGATTGGAAGCAAAGGTCTGCTAGGACTTACTGGAGATTTCCTTTGACCTGATCAGCCTGAGGGAGGTGGAGCTGGAAGCCCAGTCCTGCTGGGGTCCCTCAGTGCTGGGAAGTGACAATTCTCTAAGTACTGGAGGATGGCCAGGGGTCTGAGCCCAATGCACCAATTCTAAGTTTGTTTCTCAGGCCCTGTTGAAGGATATTGCTAAGGGGTTCTCACCCCTAGCAACCCGGAGAAGGAGGGGATCTAAACTCCCTCCTGATCCAGGTCTGACCGCATTGCTAAGGAGGCTTCCCCCTAGCAACCTGGGGGAGCAAGGCTCCAAACTCTCTGTGAGACCCAGGGCTTGCCCTTGACCTGAGGTGACGCTAGGGGTGATGCCGTGGTGACGTCTCCCTCCCCTGCCCCCAGCCCCTCCCCAGCTGTCTTCGCTTCGTCCAGGCCAACATCTCCCACCTCCTGCAGGACACTTCCCAGCAGCTGGTGGCCTTGAAGCCCTGGATCACGCGGCGGAATTTCTCCAGGTGCCTGGAGCTGCAGTGTCAGCCGGGTAAAGGTGCCCAGCGCCCCATAGCCCACCGCCCCACCCCCTCCTCTCCCACCTTCACTAGGCCCTCACCCCTTCCACTCAGGGCTCCCCAGACCCCACCGTGTTCCTATGGGCTGTGTGACTTTGGGCCTGTCATCCCCCTCTGGGCCCCAGTTTACCCATCTCTGAGAAGGGATTAACCAATCCTGCCTGTTTCTCTAAGGTAGCTGTATGCCATAGAAATAGAATGAGAGTCACACATTTATGTGTAAATTTTCTTGTAGCCATGTTTAAAAAAAGTTAAAAAGAAAAAAGGTTAATTCACTTATTTTTCAGGATTCTTTTTTTTTTTTTTTTTTTGCGGTACGCGGGCCTCTCACTGCTGTGGCCTCTCCCATTGTGGAGCACAGGCTCCGGACATGCAGGCTCAGCGGCCATGGCTCACGGGCCCAGCCGCTCCGCGGCATGTGGGATCTTCCCAGACCGGGGCACGAACCCGTGTACCCTGCATCGGCAGGCGGACTCTCAACCACTGAGCCACCAGGGAAGCCCAGGATTCTTAATGTTTGTTATTTTTTAGCATATTATTGGTGGATTTATTTTTAAAACTTTTTTATGTTGGGATAATTACAGATTCAAAGGAAAGGAGCATAGAAACTGTACAGGGAGGTCCTGCACACCCTTCACCCAGCCTCCCCAGTGGTACCTTTTGCTTGGTGACATTAATTCTAGCACAATGTCAAAACCAGGAAATTGACATGGCTGCAATCCACAGAGTTTATTCAGAGTTTACCAGTTATATATGAGTGCATGCATGTGTATGTGTATTAGTTTGTTACAGCTGCTGTAACAAAGTACCACCAACCAGGTGATTGAAGCAGCAGCAGTTTATCTTCTTACAGTTGGGAAATTGAGGGGTCAGCAGGACCAGCTTCTTCCGAGGGCTGTGAGGGAAGGATCTGTTTCAGGTCTCTCTCCTTGGCTTCTAGATGGCCATTTTCATGTTCAGATGGCACTCTCCCCCTATGCATATCTCTGTGTCTAGATTTCCCCTTCTTATAAGGATACCAGTCATATTGTATTAGGGCCCACCATTAACAACCTCATTTTAACTTGATCACCTCTTTGCAGACCTGATCTCCAAATAAGGGCACATTCCGAGGTACTGTGGGTTAGGATTTCATCGTATGAATTTTGAGGGACACATTCAACCCCTAAAAGAGAGAGTGTGTGTGTGTATGTATGTGTATCTATGTAATTTTTTCACACATGTAGCTTTGTGTAACCACATGTGAGTTTGTGCAACTAGATCTCGTCCTAAAACTCCCATCCTAACCCCTGTCAGCCAGTAATCTGTTCTCTATAATGATGTTATTGAATTTATTATTATTATTATTTTTTTTTTTTTGGCTGTGCTGCATGGCTTGTGAGATCTTTGTTCCCCAACCAGGGATCAAAGCCATGCCACCTGCAGTGGAAGCGCATAGTCCTAACCACTGGACCGCCCGGGAATTCTGTGATGTTATTGAATTTATTTATTTATTTAGCGGAGCCTTAACCACTGGACCACCAGGGAAGTTCCTTGAATTTAATTCTCATAATTTTATAAATTTTAAAATAATATTTAAATCACAAATTTTGGGAGGGTGCACGCCCCGCAACTTGTGGGATTTTAGTTCCCTGATCAGGGATCGAACCACGGCCCTCGGCAGTGAGAGCTCAGAGTCCTAACCACTGGACTGCCAGGGAAGTCCCTAAACCAGAAATTTTACTAACTCTATATTTTTTATTTAACCCAATATATTTTAACCCAAAATAATATCATTTCAACACATAATCAATATTTTTAAAAATTACTTCATGAGGTATTTCACATCCTTTTTTCCCTACTAAGTCTTTAAGAAGTGGTGTGTATTTTACACGGACAGCACATCTCAGTTCAGATTGGCCGCAGGTCACATATTTATTCGCCACGTGAGGCAAGTGGCCGCCATATTGGATGGGCCAGCCCTAAAGTTTCAAAGTGGGGAATTCCCTAGAGGTCCAGTGGTTAGGACTCTGAGCTTTTGCCGCCAAGGGCACAGGTTCAGTCCCTGGTCAGGGAGCTAAGATCCTGCAAGCCACGCGGTGCGGCCAAAAAAAAAAAAGTTTCAAAGTGAAATAACTTTATTAGCATATGACGAGAGACCACGCCCTGTGAAAACTTAACTTGCTCAGTTTATTAAGGTTTCCTTTACGGCCAAGTATATAATCAGTTTTGTAACTGAACAAGGTCTTAGGAAAATAATAGTTTGTTTTGGTTTTTGGTACGATCAGGGTTGAATCAGTGTGTATATATTCTATCAACCTTATCTTGGTATTATTCAGAGACTTTCTGTCTTCGTTATATTTATCTACAAGATGTGTCAAGTTCTGAGAGGGATGGTTAAAAACCTCCCGCTCTAGGGACTTGCCTGGCGGTCCAATGGTTAGGACTCCATGCTTCCACTGCAGGGGGGCACAGGTTCCATCCCTGGTCAGATCCCGCAAGCTGTGCAGGGGGTGCACAGACACAAGAAAACCTCCCACTCTAATTATATTCTTCTCAGTTTCTTCCTGCATTTCCAATCATTTAGTCATTTATATATATTTTTTAATTTATTTATTTTTGGCTGCGTTGGGTCTTCATTGCTGCGCGCGGGCTTTCTCTAGTTGCGGCGAGCGGGAGCTACTCTTTGTTGCAGTGCGCGGGCTTCTCATTGCAGTGGCTTCTCCTGTTGCGGAGCACGGGCTCTAGGCGCATGGGCTTCAGTAGCTGTGGTGAGTGGGGTCAGTAGTTGTGGTGCATGGGCTTAGTTGCTCCGCGGCATGTGGGATCTTCCCGGACCAGGGATCGAAGCCATGTCCCCTGCATTGGCAGGCGGATTCTTAACCACTGTGCCACCAGAGAAGTCCTAGTCATTTATATTTAACGTTGTCATTTGTATTTACATGTATCACTAATCATTCATTCAACCAACCTTTATTAACCATCTCCCTGGCGCCTGGCATTGGAGACACAGCACAGAACAAGTTCAAGTCCATGTCCATGGGAGGCTGACCTGCTAATCAAGGAGACAGACGATAAACATGTAAACATATAATTAATCAGGAAAGTGAGTGTAATGAGACCCATGCAGGCAAATTAAAACAGGGTGATGGAATCATGGGCTGAGGTGGTTAGCTGGAAAGTCACTGAAAGTTGTGAAAAAGGGAACAGCCAGTGCAAAGGCCCTAAGGCAGAAACCTGCCTACCTGTTTAAGGAATCATGAGGAGGCCCCAGTGGCTGAGGCCAAGTAAGCAAAGGGGAGAAGGTGGGTGGTGAGGGTACAGAAGGAACAAAGGGGCCCAGATCAAGTGGGGCCTTGTGAGACATCATAGCTTCACACTTTGTATCTTTCATCGTTCTATTATCTGTCCATTCATCCACTCAGATATTTACTTTATGTAAATTAAACTATTAGTTAGTAAGCACTAAGTAGTAGGTTCTGGCAATAAGCCTCCTGTCACCCTCGTGTAGCTCATAGACTATTGGGGGAAGAAGACAAATAAGCAAATCGATACATAAGCACTAGACACACATTTGTCCCTTTATAAAATAAAATGTAGGGAATTCCCTGGAGGTCCACTGGTTAGGACTTCCACACTTCCACTGGCAGAGGCCTGGGTTTGATCCCTGGTCGGGGAACTAAAATCCCACATGCCGTGTGGGCAAAAAGAAAAAAAAAGTACAATGATATATTTGAAATAAAAAGTTATTAATGGCTTTAAAAAATAAATAAAATTCAACCTTACTACATGCTAGACACTGTTCTAAGCACTTTCGGTATAGTCATGCATTTAATCTTTGTGACAACCTTATGAAGTCGATACAATAATTATCCCCATTTTATGGATGAGGCGACTGAGGCCCAGAGAAGTGAGCAGCCCACCTGAGGTCACACAGCAGGACCAGGCAGGCCTTTTTTTCCTTCCCTGGCCTGCCCCTTCTTCTCAGTCACCCAGCCTCCTCTCTCCTGGCAGACTCCTCCACCCTGCTGCCCCCAAGGAGTCCTGGGGCCTTGGGGGCCACATCCCTGCCGGCCCCACAGGCCCCTCTTCTGCTTCTCTTGCTGCTGCTCCTGCTGCCCGTGGCCCTCCTGCTGCTGGCCGCTGCCTGGTGCCTGCACTGGCGAAGGAAGAGACAGAGGATGCCTTACCCTGGGGAGCGGGTGAGCCAGTGGGGTGGGCAGAGGGCGTGGCCGGAGTCAGCTGATCCTTTGGGGGCCATAGGTGCCCTGCCTAGAGCACTGACTCCTCATCAACCTGAGGACCCTGGACTTGGTGTTGGCGTGGGTGGCATGTGTGGTGGGGGCCGGGTGGGGAACTTGAGTAGGGAAGGGGTGGGTCAGTCCGCATGCAAGAAGACCCTTCTGGGGCCATGGAGGGGGACAGACTGGAACAGACAGCAGACTGGAGGCCAAAGAGGAGGCTGCTGGGCGAGGGTTCAGGGAGAGAGGACAAGGCCTGAGCCAGGGCCGGACCATGGGGACGGAGAGGAGGGGACGGGCAGAGTCAGGGGTCAGGGATCATCGGGAGGGATGGGGCTGGAGACTGACAGGCTTGGTGGGGGGTGCGAGGAAGGAGGAAGGGGAGGTGGCGCAAGCAGAGGACGCTGGGTCTGGCCCAGTGGGGAACCTGGGGGGAAGAGGGAGATTCGGGAAAGACAGTGAGCTCAGTGGGGACCTGCAAGCATGAGGACACCGCCCACCCCGACCTCCAGGGAGGTATACAGGAGTCTACAAGCCAGGAGAGAGCGGCCTCCTGGAGCAGGCAGAGGGGACCACCTCTGCAAAGCCCTCCTGGTGTGAAAAAGGTCAGAGGGATCTAACAAGAAACATCTGGCGTCAATGGCTCACACGTAGAGTGCCTCAGTGTCTCAGGTCTTGCGCTGGAGCTTCCTACAGATTAAGTCACTTAATTGAGAAGCTGGTGCCATTATTATCCCCATTTCACAGAGGCGGAAACCAAGGCCCAGAGAGGTAAGTCATTTGCCAAAAGGCACACAGCTCGTGAGTGACAGAGCCAAGATTTGACTCTGGGCCTTCTGATTCCGGCTTCTGTGCCTTTCACTCTTTTGCCTCAGTTTCCTTATCTGTACAAAATACTCTAATAATAATCCTTCTACCATAGAGTTGTTGAGAGGTTAAGGGAAGTGACCACAAAAAACCCTTTGAGCAATGCTGTCCAAGGAAATAGAATATAAGCCACACCACACATGTGATTTTAAATTTTCTAGTAGCTGAATCTTTTTTTAAAGTAAAAATAAGCAGGTCAGTATAAAGAATATATTTTAGGGAATCCCCTGGTTGTCCAGTGGTTAGGACTCTATGCTTCCACTGCAGGGGGCACGGGTTTGATTCTTGGTTGGGGAACTAATATCCCGTAAGCCCAGTGGCGTGGTCAAAAAAAAAAGAATATATTTTATTTCACCCTGTGTATCCAAAATGTTGTCATCTCAACATGTAATCAATACTTTAAAAAACTATCAATGAGATATTTTTACATTCTTTTTTTCATACCAGGACTTCAGAATGTAGTGTGTATGCACCACTCACAGCACATCTCAATGCATATGCGAAATTATCAGAAATATTTGATCAGTATTTAGATTCCATGAAATTTACAGTTGCATAAGTAGATTCGTATACTCAAGTTCTTTGAAACCTACAGAAGTTTTCCAATAACTAGATCATGGAACAATTTCTAAATTAAATGATCTTTCATGTCAGCATTTGTTTGGGGGAGTACTTTTTTTTTTTTTTGGCTGCATTGGGTCTTCGTTGCTATGCACGGGCTTTCTCTAGTTGTGGTGAGCAGGGGCTACTCTTTGTTGTGGTGCTGTGGTGCGAGGTCTTCTCATTGCAGAACACAGGCTCTAGAGTGCAGGCTCAGTACTTGTAGTGCGCGAGCTTAATAGCTTTGCAGCATATGGGATCTTCCCAGACCAGGGCTCGAACCCTTTCCCCTGCATTGGCAGGCGGACTCCTAACCACTGCGCCACCAGGGAAGTCCCGGGCAGTACTTTTTATTACAATTCTTTTTGAGATACAATTTTTTTTTTTTTTTTGGCCACGCCTCGCTGCATGCAGGAGCTTCCCTGACCAGGAATTGAACCTGTGCCCCCTGCAGTGGAAGCTCAGAGTTTTAACCACTGGACCGCCAGGGAAGTCTGAGATACAACTTTTTTTTTTTTTAAACACATTTTCTATCTTTTTTTTTTTAAGTCTTTATTGAATTTGTTACAATATTGCTTCTGTTTTACGTTTTGGTTTTTTGGCCGCGAGGCATGTGGGATCTTAGCTCCCCGACCAGAGACCAGGGACCAGGGATCAGGGATCGAACCCACATGCACTGCATTGGAAGGTGAAGTCTTAATCACTGGACCACCAGGGAAGTCCCCGAGATACAATTTTCAATTGAGAAGTTTTCCTGCTACCCTTGTCCCTGTTCACACCCTGTTTTCCCACTCTCCCAATAACCACACTATTAGTTTAAGTTTAAATTAGGTAAAATGAAAAACTCAGTGTCTCAGTTTTGCTGGCCACATTTAGAGTGCACAGTATTCACATGTGGCTGGTATCACAGCTGTCCTGGAGAGCGCAGATCTCTCATGGTTGCGGAGAGTTAGTTCTCTTGGCCAGCGATGCCCAAACACACAGTGAGCATTCAGGGTGAATGGAGTTGTTTTTGGCATTGAGACTGTGCCAAGCCCTGAGCTTGTTGCTTTCCTCTCCTCTGTCCACGGAGCCTCAAACAGCCCAGTGAGTCATCTATCATCCCATTTTACAGAGGAGGACACTGAGGCCCAGAGAGAGGAGTCACCTGCCCGAGGACACAGAGTCGGAACTTGGAGGAAGTCAGCTAGAAACTGGTCCTTTCCTTGGCCACATTGCTCCTGTCACTGTCTCCCCAGGATGGAGGCAACGCCAGCACCCAGCAGCAGCCCCGGCCTCACCCTCCCCACTCTGTACAAAGCCCTTGTCCCCAGGAAATTGTATATAAATCATCCTTTTCTACCAGCTCTGGCCAGGCCTGTCTGTGGATGGGACAGGGTGAGTGGATGGGGCAGTTTGGGTTTGGGTCTTGGTTTTTCAGTTAATGCAGTGTTTCATTCAATACCTATTCTCTGAGGCCTCCTGGGCCCCAGGGCCAGTGCAGGTCAGGGCTGGGACCCACACGTGAGTGAGAACCAGCCCCACCCTCTCAGGGTTCCTGGTCCATGGGGGAGAAGACAGGGGCCCCAGAGAGCCCCAGTACAGGATGACACACGCTCTAATGGAGGTAGCATAGGCACTGTGGGAGCCCCGAGGATGTACCTGAGCCAGCCTGAGATAACAGGGAAGCTCTTGAGAGAGAAGGACTCAAGCCAGATTTTAGAAGGTGGGGGTGGAGGGAAGGGCATCCCAGTCAAGGGGAACCGCCAAAGCAAAGGCTTTGTCCAGAAACCCAAGAAAGTGAGAAGCTCCTTTGGGGAACACTCAGGCATCTATAAGTCATTCCTTCATGCGTTAGATCTCATGGGGAAGACTATCTCCACCTTTTTGACAGGTGAGGACACTGAGGCCCATACACGGCCAGGGATTTAGCCAGATCACAAGGAAGCCGGACAGGCACCGGAATCCAGATCTCTAAGCCTAGACTGAGCGCAAAAGAGCATGCCTCGTAGCCCGCTGTGGGCCTACACGTATTATCGCTTTAGGGGGTAAGAGCGCTTCTCCTCCAGCCTTCTCGCCCCCGTCCCACCGCAAACACAGCGGACAACTCGCGCGAGGATTACCAGCCCCTCCTAAATACGGCAACGGAGGCTGAACAGCCCCGCCCCCGCAGAGCCCCCTCCTACCCCACGTGATCTCGCCCGGCACAGCCATGGCCGCCTAGGTTCGATAGAAACGATACTGATTGGACAGTCAAAAGACGACCCGCCTTCCAGTGGGCCTTTCTGCGCACGCGCACGGCACTCTGGCCCGTGAAAAGACGGAAAGCGGCCGTGTTGCGTCACTTCCTCCGCCCCTGTTTCAAGGGATAAGAAACCCTGCGGTTAAGGTTCCTTCTTTCCCAGGCGGCTGCCGAAGATGGCGGAGGGGCAGGTATAGGCTCTGCGCGGGCCGGGGCGGTGTGGGGCCGGGGTGGGGTCGAGACCGGACCGGGGTTGGATCTCTTTTCTCTCGTAAGTGTACTGTGGAACTTAAGATCGATAACTGAGCAAAACAGAAAGCTTTCGGGGTAAGAGGAACCCAAAACGGGAATATAAAGCGGTTTTTACGCTCTGGGCTGGCTAGAATGCGGTATCATTTTTCCCCCAGGGGGCAGTGATCGGGGCTTCCAGCACAAGAAAAGTTATTTTAAAACTAGGCCTGATTTACCTTGATCTTGGCCGGGTCTTGGCCGAATTGGGCCCGTGTGTCCTCAGCGGTGGGGAAGCACGCGGAAGGCAGCTGCGCGGCCAGGGGACGAAGAGAAGCCGAGGATTGGTCAAAATGGAGGGTACTTTCGCCCTGCCCAAAGCGCGGGTTGTTTCGGCCTCATGGGAGTGCGTATTAGGGGTCTCCTGCAGCTGTGGGTATTTTAGCGCGAAATCTTTGCAGCGGGTCGAGAGAGCTCCTGCCTACAGGGCATGCAGGCGCGAGTTGCTCTTTTCCTTTCTCCTGGGGGTCGAGGAACTCTTTAAAGGTCTGCTGGTGCTGGAAACAGGATTGTAATGAAATGTTTACAGCAGTGGGATATCCTTTGTTCTTAACGATCTGGAGGTCCTCAAGGACGGCAGCAGAAACTTAATTCTGACTTGGCCCAGTCTTCTTTGGTAACCAATTAGATATAAAGGAGGGGATGGCTCTGGAAGGGGTGTACCTGTGATGGGTCTATGGTTCTGGAAGGAAAACCACGTTTGGGGCCAGGCAGGTGGTAGAGTTCTCCGAACCTGTGTCCCTGCATTTACGGCTCCTGGTATAGTTTGCCTTGTATTCTGTGTAATTCAGCTCATTTAGTGTTTCTGAGGCAGATATTGGAGATTTGGAGGGTTTTGACCAAAGTCACATTGTCAGGAAGTCTGGTTTTAGATTCTGTAGCCTTTTACACCGGCTTCCAACAATCACAACATGTATAGGAAGCCCTTGGTAAAGAGTTGGGACTTTCACTCTTGACAAGAAGTTGAGGATTGGCGTTTGAGCAGTTCGCGGGAGGATGCAAATCTAGTCAGTACCAGAGCCAGCCAGGGCTTTTGACTACCCTTCCTAGTTTCATCTGCTCTGAACCTTCATGCTAGAAAAACATCTTTGAGACCAGGACAGAATCAGATTCTGTCGAGATTCTAAGGTTTGTATCCAGATCACAGGTTCTTCTGCCTGGAGGATCAGTATTGCCAGTCTGGATTCAGATGGTAGCTCATTCGCTGACTGTCAGGCATAATCTGGGCATAAAGATTCTTGCCCTTCAAGCAGCTGAGATGTGAGGGGAGTCCTTGGGTATCTTATCCCACTCACTGAAATCCTGAGTCATTTGCTCTCTTGGCCTTCTCTGTATAGTGAGGCTTAGTTCCTAGTTCCTGTGTCTCTTACTTGGTTAGCAGGCACCCTGGGAGGTAGGTGAAATGATCAAGTAGGGAGGAATGATTGTTTGAGGTGGGGAGTCAAAGCTGTGGGTGCCTCTGAGCCCTCTCAACCTATCTCCAACAGGTCCTGGTTCTCGATGGCCGAGGCCATCTCCTGGGCCGTCTGGCGGCCATCGTGGCTAAGCAGGTGCTTCTGGGTAAGTCTGCCCCCTGCCCACAGCTTCCCCAGACATGAGCCTCGAGGTCAGTGATGAGCAAAAATCACCATCTTTCGTTTGAGTCTGACGACCATGAGATCAACCCCATGCACCGCTCTGAGACCTGCCAGGCTCCTCCCCTCCTAGGTTGGGGGCTCTGGGCTCTGTCAGACTAACAAATTGAACTTAAGCACGAGTCCAGCTCCGCCGATTGCTGCTCTGTGACACGGGGCAGGAGACTCCGTGCCTGCCTTGTTCATTGTGGTCGGTTTGAGACGGAAGGAGCCTCCTTTCTGGGTCCTTAGCAGTAATTGGGCCTGCTTCCTAACCTTTGACCTCCTTGATTGTCTCATTTTCCATTCCCTCTAGGTCGAAAGGTGGTGGTTGTGCGCTGTGAGGGCATCAACATTTCTGGCAATTTCTATAGAAACAAGTGTGAGTGAGGGCCTGGGAGGAGGGCTGGAGAGGGTGGACCTCTGTGGGGCTCACACTTCACGGGCTCCTAAACAGTCCCACCAGCGGGGGGAGGTCCTAGTCTGAGTTCCCGAACACGCCCTCGGAAGAAAGGTTGTGTGCTGCGTTGGAAGGAGTTACCATCTGCCTGAGGACTCTTGAGGCCTCACACACTCTCTCCTCTTGCCAGTGAAGTACCTGGCATTCCTCCGCAAGCGGATGAACACCAACCCCTCCCGTGGCCCCTACCACTTCCGAGCCCCCAGCCGCATCTTCTGGCGGACAGTGCGAGGTGAGCTGGGCCTGAGGACCACAGGGGCTGATGGGGCGGGTGGCCGGTGATGAAGACTTTTCCCACTCTTGTTCGAGTTTCCCAACCATGAGATGACTCCACATGCACTACCATCTGAGGCCGCCTGCCTGCCCGCCCGCCCAGGTGGGGCAGCGGGGTCCTCACATGCCCCGCTGAGCAGGTCTGTTGTCCTCTGCCCACAGGCATGCTGCCCCACAAGACCAAGCGAGGCCAGGCCGCTCTGGACCGCCTCAAGGTGTTTGATGGGATCCCGCCACCCTATGACAAGGTGAGCAAGACCCATCTCCCTCAGCAGCATCTTTGTGTCTGGTGTCTGTGATGTTCTGCAGTTACCTACATTGTTTGATCCTCGTGAAAACAGCACTGGCTGAGACGCCAGCCCCAGCCAGCCTTCTTCCCTGTCTGTCCCTCACTCCAGGTCTCTAAGTCCCTCTTCTTCTCTAACAGAAAAAGCGGATGGTGGTTCCTGCCGCCCTTAAGGTTGTGCGTCTGAAGCCTACACGGAAGGTGAGTTCCGGGGTCTGCTGAGTGATGCCTTGGGGTCCCAGGCTTCCTGGGGGGTGCACCTAGGGCCCTAAGACTGGCAGATGATGGTTTTTTCTCACGATGGTCTGCGGATGCCACTGTGGGCAGTGCCGATAATGCCAATGGCTCAGCTGATGCCAGGAGGAGCAGAGAGCCCTGCCAGGGGTAGCCGTGTCTCTTGAGCATGGGCTTGCTGAAAAGTTGTATGGCTAGACTGGGATCTTCTAGGACCGGATGTCAGCTCCCTTCCCCTAGTCACCCTGGCCTCGTCTTCTTACAGCTTCATTTCTCCCTCTCCCCCCCCAGTTTGCCTACCTAGGGCGCCTGGCTCATGAGGTTGGCTGGAAGTACCAGGCAGTAACGGCTACACTGGAGGAGAAGAGAAAGGAGAAGGCCAAGATCCACTACCGGAAAAAGAAGCAGCTCATGGTGAGGGTGGGGCTGTGGCTGGAGGGGCACCACGTTTTCTGGGGCAGGGTCTGGGAGCTGATTACTCTTAACTTGGGTCTTAGTTGTGCCCTCAGAAGGCTCTGCCTAAGGCCCAGTGTGGGTGGCCCCCTGGGATAAGGGCAGTCCTAGGGAGCAGCCACTAACCGCCACCTGTCACCTTGACCCCACAGAGGCTACGGAAGCAGGCCGAAAAGAACATAGAGAAGAAAATCGACCGATTCACAGAGGTCCTCAAGACCCATGGATTCTTAGTCTGAGCCCAATAAAATTGACTGTTTCTTCTTCATGCTTGGCCTGGCCTGCCCTTCCTCCATCGCCACCCTAGGATGTGGGGGACCCCAGGGGCTGCCATCCAGGTGCCACAGGCAGCCTGGGGCTTAGAAGACTGGGTATAGCAAAGGCGCCTTAGCCACTGCTGTTTAAGAAAGGCCTTTTTAAAAGCGTAGACATTTGTAAGGGCTGTGCAGGCAGAATTTGCCTGTGACCTATTCATTCATGAGAGTTTTAGGACATGGACAGTTCGAACAACCAGTGCTGTTGCAATACTGGCAAAAGTGAGTTGGAAGACCTAATTGGAAGGGCCACTCACATCGCTTACAGGGAGTCTGTTTAAGCTTCCCACATGGTCAGGTACTATACTCTGCAGCTGTTAGGATGTGAGAGAATGCTTGGGCAGCACGAGTCTGGGGTTCTAAAAGGTGTTTATGGGGCTTCCCTGGTGGCGCAGAGGTTGAGAGTCCGCCTGCCGATGCAGGGGACGCGGGTTCGTGCCCCGGGCTGGGCCCGTGAGCCATGGCCGCTGAGCCTGCACGTCTGGAGCCTGTGCTCCCCAACAGGAGAGGCCACAACAGTGAGAGGTCCGTGTACCGCCAAAAAAAAAAAAAAAAACTTCTAAAAGGTGTTACGGAAGGGAAGTACGGCCCAAGGGGTCACAGGCATTGCCCTTGTGTCTTCTCTATATTTTGTGATCCAAAACTAATAAATTATTTTTAAAGAAGTTTGGCGTCTTTGCAGTGTGTGTCTGCCATAGAGGCAGGCCCAGGGGAGCAAGGCCCTCGGCGGATGGGAGGCTTTGAAGAATAAAACTGGCTGTGCTCTTTCTGCAGATGATGGATTAGAAACTGCCTTTCGTGGAGGAGTTGGCCTTTGTAGAGACTGACATGCCAAGGAATTTGAGGTGCCTATGAGATGGGTATTTACGACCTGTAGAGCCTGGTGTTGCCCAGTTTGCATAAAGTTGTCTTCCCTAATTCAGCTGCAAAGTATGGAATTGCCACCATTCTCTAAAACTGGTTCCTCGCTGTGGGGCATGTGGTCTCTTCCAGTCTGCCACGCCAGGCCACGCTTAATGTGAAGAAATGGACAAGAAAAACACTTTGTAAATGGTGGTTAGGCATTAGAGAAAGTGGGATTTGAAAGCTCTTGGTGCTTTGTAAGATTAAAACTAGGCTGGTTAGATCTGCCAGGGTGAGTCCCTGAAAGGGTAAACATTAGGGTACCCAGCCCTGGACAGTCACCTTTGGTCACCTCTCAATACTTGACCCAGGTGGGCCCCCATCCCCATCTTACTGATGAGAGTTATATGCAGTCAGCAGTGTCAGCCAGGATGACACTCAGGGGTCTCGTGTGACGAAGGTACGCACATCTGTACCGGGAAGAAAGCTAGATTTGTGCTGCCCTTGGGACTGGTAGGCAATACTTGCTAGTTGGTTCACGGGGCAGATCCTAACTTGGTGCACTGTGCCGTTCTCTCTTGCTTAATCTCCAAAATGTCTAATATACCACAGTGGCTTAAATTTTCTCTAAGAAAATCATTTTGCAAGTGGGTGCCCTACCCCTCCTGGGGCTCCTGCTCACCAGCAGAGCTGCCTACAGAAGCAACTGAAAACCAGAGTTTAAGTCTTAAGTTTAACAGGACTGCATGTAAAAGCACAATATAATCCCCTGGAAACCACAATCCCTTATATTTGGCTTAAAAATGTAAAACTTGCCACTTCTAAAGACACCCACCATTAAAGAGATGAAGACAGGTCAGACTGGGAGAAGTTATTTGCATATCATCTCTTGCAGGACTTGAATGCCAAATATATAGAAAAACTCTTTAAAACTCAGTAACAAAGAGAGAACCAAATAAAACCGGCCAAAACATGAAAACACGTTTCACCAAAGAAGATACACAAATGCCAATAAATACATGAGAAGATGCTCCTCATTCCTCAGAATGCAAATGAAATCTCCAGGCATAACCTTAATCATTCCTGCGGAACAAGTACAGGGAATCAGAACCCCTGGGCCAACAGAATGAACGTTTCCAAAGCTCCAGTTCCATCTTGCCCAACTGCCCACAACCAAAGCACCCTCCAACAGAACGTGACGTGCCAGTCCCAGGTCAGCCTCATCTCCTGGTCTGTGGGTGGGGTGCAGGGATAACGTCTTGTTTTAATAGACATTTCTGTGCTCACTGGGGAGGGCGAGGGTCTCCAGGTCTCCTAGCTTTTGGATTTCTGTTGTGAAATGCTAGTAAATGTCTGAAATCTGGCAGAGACAGGGAAATACGCCCTCAAGTGGTAACTAGAGTTGGCTGAAGTTTATTATTGGGCACCAAAGCTGTTCACACTGCAGTTAAAAAAATCGATGTGGTAGGTTGTAAGTAGCCTTAAAATGATAATGAAATTGAGGGGCTTCCCTGGTGGTCCAGCGGTTAAGACTCCACGCTCCCAATGCAGGGGGCCGGGTTCGATCCCTGGTCAGGGAACTAGATTGCGCATGCCGCAACTAAAAAGATAAGGATCCTGCATGTCACAACTAAGACCTGGCCAAGCCAAATAAATAAATAAATAATTTAAGTAATAGTGATGATAATGAAACAATAGAAATGAAAAGGAAAAAAATCAGTATTACAGAAAGGAAAGGAGAGAGGTAAAAGACTGAAAAATTAGAAAAGAGGCAGAGAGAAAGGCAGAGGAGGGTGAGAGAGGTGTGTGTGTTTGGTCACAATGCAAAATGCATTTCCTACTGTGGGTTGTGATCAAAAATGTCTAGGAAGCTAAGGACCTAAACATCTCCAGTTCGCCCTCACCCCTTCAGAGTGAAGCAGTATTTCTTTTCTTTACTCTTCCCTTATCAAAATCTCACCAGCTGCTCTGAGCAATTTGCAAAATATTGAGCATTTAAGACACCAGACAGGAAATCATACTAATCTCACCACCTGGAGATGTAAACCACCAGGGCAATATCATGCATTTCCTTCCAGGCTTTTTTCTAAGTTACAAACTTTTATGCAGACTTTTATAGGTAACTTTTGTACATAGTTTAGCACACATTGTAGACAGCAACTCCGGGTCCTGCTTTTTTTTTTTTTTTTAAACTAAATATCATAAATCCTTTCTAAGTCATTCAAAAACTCCAGAACTTACTTTTTCTTCAAAAAATAAATTATAAAGCTACTACAAGGTCACTGGGGGGAAGACATAGCAGGTTCTAAAATGAAAAGTCCCTCAATGCCACCCCAGAGGGACTGAAACAATGATAATTAAAAATGTATCATTCATCACCTATATGTGGAATCTAAAATATGACACAGATGAACTTATGAAACAGAAACAGACTCACAGATATAGAGAACAAACGTGGTTGCTATGCGGGGCTGGGGGGGAGGGATAGATTGGGAGTTTGGGATTAGCAGATGCCAACTATTACATAAATAGGCTGGGAAAGCAAGGTCCTACTGTGTAGCACAGGGAACTATATTCAATATCCTGTGATAAACCATAATGGAAAAGAATGAAAATGTATATATATGTATAACCGAATCACTTTGCTGTACAGCAGAAATTAACAACATTGTAAATCAACTATACTTCCATAAAATAAATTTTAAAAAATGTTCAAAATTCACAAAGCTATTAAGTGTAAAAGAAATTTAAATAAACTTCAAATGATTTTTTGTAAGTTTGTAGCATTTATATTTCTGAAGTTATTACAACTTAAAAGACATCATATATATTACATATACATATATATGCAACCAGCCTTCGCTGTCTAGAAGGGCTTTTTTTTTTTTTTTTTTTTGCGGTACGCGGGCCTCTCACTGTTGTGGCGTCTCCCGCCGTGGAGCACAGGCTCTGGACGCGCAGTCTCAGTGGCCATGGCCCACGGGCCCAGCCGCTCCGTGGCATGTGGGATCTTCCCAGACCGGGGCACGAACCCGTGTCCCCTGCATCGGCAGGCAGACTCAACCACTGCGCCACCAGGAAGCCCTATGAGGGCATTTTTTATGTTGATAAAAAATATTCTAAATCTTCGCTGTTCAATATGCAAGCCACTAGCCACATGTGATTACTGAGCATTTGCAGTATGAATAGAATGAGTGAAAAATTGAATTTTAAATGTTATTCAATTTAAATAACCACATGTAACTAATGGCTGTTACTGGACAATGTAGTCTATAATACCTAAAAAGATAAGCCACACTATATCATGTAATAAGCTTTAAAAAATGCATTAAACAACAAGGACCTACTGTATAGTACAGGGAACTGTATTCAATATCCTGTGATAAACCATAATGGAAAAGAATATGAAAAAGAAATATATATGTAAAAAATTGCAGTCGTCCTATAGATTGTCCATAAACATTTGAATAAACGGGTCATCCCATGCCTCTTGTTCTGCACTTTGCTTTGTCCACATACAAATTCAACAGAGGGTAGAATATTTTGGAAGACACATTGGCAGATGATAACAGGGTGACAGCAATTGCTTCTGCAGAGGGAAACTGGGTGCACGTGTCCGGGGAGAACAGTGAGGGAAAGATTCATCTTTCACAATTTACTTTGTACTTTTAGAATTTTGTACCATGTGCATGAAATCCCTATTCAGAAGTCATCGCAAATTTAAAGATTAAAAAGTGAAACGTGTTTGGCAGCGTTTTCATTTCCGGATTGGTTGACTTACCTCATGTTTATTACGTGCTTGCAGAGTGGTCCACGATCAAGCTATGCCAGGATTTACCCATCTGCCTATAAGTGGACATTTTGGTTTATCTAATTCTCCATTCATTTGGTCAGTTATTTAACAAGGACAAACTGAGCACCTACTATGTCACAATCACCAGAAGCCCTGGAGAACAAAGGCAACGAAAATTCCTGCCCTCATTTTAGTGAGGAAGAGGAAACAAAGGATAAATAAGAAAGCATGAAAGGGGAGGGGGCAGGGGGAGTTTGGAATTAACATATGCACACTACATAAAATAGGTAAATGACTAGGTCCTACAGTATAGCACAGGCAACTATATTCAATATCTTGTAATAACATAATGGAAAAGAATCTGAAAAAGAATATATATACATTTATATGTATAACTGAATCACTTTGCTGTACACCTGAAGCTAACACAACATTGTAAATCAACTATACTTCAATTTTTTTTTAAATTGGAGAAAAATCAAAAGAATAATATTTTGTGACCTGTGTAGAAGTTTGTTGGGAGCACACATTTTATGTTCTAAATGCAATGCTTAAAAAAGTCTTTACTAGGGAATTCCCTGGTTGTCCAGTGGTTAGGACTCTGTGCTTCCACTGCCATGGGAACTAAGATGACACGAGCTGCATGGTGTGGCCAAAAAAAAAAAAGAAGTCTTTACTAGACTCATAAGTGAAAAAAACAAAACTCATGTCTTCTTCTAGTACATTTACGGTTTCATTCCCCAAACTCACCTAAATTTTATCCTTACACATCAGAAATTTACTTTGGCATACAGTAGGTGGTAGAGATCCAACTTTATTTTTTTTTCAGATGGTTGCACACTTGTCCTAACACGAAATCACTGAATATTCTGTACATTCCCCAAAGGTTTTATTATTTATTTATTGTGATAGGTAAGAAGTGGATTTATTTAGAGAGAACCACACTCTGTGGAGTTAAGAGCGCTGGGAAATTTTAGACCAAGACTTAACTAAGGAAAGAGGCATAAGACACCTATCCGTGCCAAGGTCTGGAGTTTGAAATCTCCCAACAAGGTGCAAGTCAGTTAGAGTGTGGACAGCTGTCAGGGTTGGTTTGAGACACCGGGTTCTTGCCACCACTGCCCAGAAGGGGGCCGGGTACCAAATAGGTGCTCATTAAGTGTGAAGTGACTGTAAAAAGGACTCAAAGCTTCCTTCTTTAAAGGTTAGTGACTAAGAACGCTGGAGCCAGACTGCCCAGGTTCAACTCCCACCTCTGCCTCTCATTTTCTGCGAAACCTGGAGCAACTAATGCCTCAGTTTCCCCATCTGCAAAATGGGAATAGTAACCGAACCATCCTTAGATTGTTAGCACAATGCCAGGCACATGGCAACTGCTCTGTTAGATTTTGCTTGACAAGAATTTAAAAAACAATAGTATTCAGTTATAGACGTGCACTGACAAACGCAGCAGATACTAGCCCCATGTAGCTATTCATATTTAAATCGAATAAAATTAAAGTTAGGGCCTTTCTCATCTTCTGGGATGGCCCACACTCTGTCTGTGGAATATGTTTCTCTCTAAATAAATCCACTTCTTACCTAAAAAAAAAAAAAAAGTTAAAAATTCAGGTCCTCAGTCGCACGCACCCCACTTCCAGTGCCAGTGACCACTGTGTTGCACAGCGCAGACACAGAACATTTCATCACAGCGGAAACTACTATTAGACAGCGCTGTTACAATCAGCAGAAGGCCTTTTTATTTTTTTAATTTAATTTAATTTTTTCCCGAAACCATTGTCTGGGGATGAAATGGCCCATAGAGGAAAACAACGTTCACTAAACTGCACAAAACTCGTGGGCAGTGCCCGCTCCTCACAAAGATGGCGGCGCCGCAGAGCATGCATGCTCCTAAGACTTTCCGGTCTCCGGTCCTGCAAAAAGATGGCCGCCGCCACAGCCCGTTTAAACCCTGAGCGGACACAGCCACACTGTCCCCAAACCCCACGTGGTCCCACTCCCCGCAGAAACAAGGCCGCCTCCCGCCAACTCTCGCGATAACAGGGCTGGCCACTCTTTCCCACCGTGACCTACCGCGACGGCGCGCAAAGATGGCCAAAGAGTCTCGCGAGACAGTGTCTGTCGCTTCCCGCCCCTCTGCCATGAACGTCATGGCAGCGTCCGTGCGGTCTCCGAATCGCGTGCTTGGGTAGGGCAGTCCGTCAATCAGAGTCTCGCCAAGGCTCCGCCTCAAATCGGGTTACCGTGCCCCTTTTTCGTCACTTCCTCTCTAGCTTCTGTGCAATCGATAAGGAAACCGGGACGCCGTCGCGGCTTTCCTTTTTTCAGGCGGCCGGGAAGATGGCGGACATTCAGGTTCGGGCTCGGGGCTGACGCAGACCTAGCGGGGCCCGGGCTTCAGGGGCGTGTCCTGGAGAGCGGGAGTCCGCGCCCCAGTTTGGGGGTTAATTCTGGGCGCCCTCGATTTCCCAGGGAAATTCGGGCAGAGGGCGCGTGTCTTGGCGTTAATCTCGATTGGCGCCTCCTAAATCTTAGGAACTCCGCATTTAGGGTGTAATTAAGGCTCAAGGTTTTTAGGAGTTATCTTTTTTAAAACCCAAGGTTTACAGAGTGTTTTTCTGGAGGCCTTAGGCTGTAGGGTTAATCCTGTGAGAACTGAGTCCTAAGGGCTACTCCAGGGAGCCCATCGTTTCGGTATTTAATTTTGGAGCCACATGTAATTAATAAGGAGTGACTCCTGGGTGGGTATCTTTGTGTCTTGGAGAATAATTCTTGCTGAAGGGTGTCCAGTGTGTTAGAGGGATGGTTCTGTATCTTTGGGTTTTAAGGGGTGAATTCTGCAGGCGGTGGAAGGTGCTTTAGACCGTAAATACCGACGTAACCCCGGGTTTAGAGTTGAGTCTGGGTTAGGGGTAAATTTGGGTGAGTGCAGCGTTTGGGGAGTTAAATACTGCAGACGATGAGATCTGGGGGGTTTGTGAAGCTTTCCAGACCAGGTTGCTGCCTGCTGCAAGCTTACCAGCTTCCACCTCATCCCTGTAGACGGAGCGTGCGTACCAAAAGCAGCCGACCATCTTTCAAAATAAGAAGAGGGTTCTGCTTGGAGAAACTGGCAAGGAGAAGCTCCCGCGATACTACAAGAACATTGGTTTGGGCTTCAAGACACCGAAGGAGGTACGGGGACCCTCAGAAGAAAGAAGAAGATCCCTGTTTCCCTGCACGTGTGCCCAAACTGAGTTGCCCTATCCGCATCTGAGTGGCTGTTGCTGGGGCTGCTGGGAAACGTAGTTTTGTGTCTACAGGGAGGCCACACCCCTGTTCTTTTCAGGAACTAGCATTTAGGGCTCGCTAATCCTCCTTATCCCTTCAGGCCATCGAGGGCACCTACATTGACAAGAAATGCCCTTTTACTGGTAATGTCTCCATCCGAGGGCGAATCCTGTCTGGTAAGTGAGGACCTCTGGGGGCTTGGGTTCAGATTCCCGGGTCTGAGGGAGGAGGGGCTGGGGACGCTGAGACCCCGGGGTCCTGGGTGAGGAAGGGGTTGGCAGACTCCTGGTTATGGCGGGCACTGGCAGATGATGTCTGTTATTTTCACGATGGTCTTCAGATGCCCACCGCAGGCACTGCTGAGAAAGCAGTTGGCACAGCTGATGCCAGGAGCAGGGCTTCTTGGGAACCCTGCTCAGCGGCCCCCGATTCCCAGCATGCCCTGGGCTGCCCATGGCTCCCTTCCGTATGGGGCCTGACCTGGGAGCTGCCCCTTCCCCCCAGGTGTGGTGACCAAAATGAAGATGCAGAGGACCATTGTCATCCGCCGAGACTACCTGCACTACATCCGGAAGTACAACCGCTTCGAGAAGCGCCACAAGAACATGTCTGTGCACCTTTCCCCCTGCTTCAGGTGAGCACGGTGGCCCCAGGTAGCCCCGCTGAGCTGCTCTCCCAGGCAGAGAGGAGGAGGTGGGCTGCACAAGAATCTGGGTGGCTTGGGATGTGCTTTGGCCGTTAACAGGACGCCCTGGCTGCCGTGTGAAGGTAGTCAGCTGTTGGGGGCGGGGGCGGTTAGTGAGGGGACCCTGTATCACCATCTTTGGGAGCCTCCCGTTCTCTGCAAAATGGAGGTGCTAGTTGGAGGTCTTCTGTCCTGGAAGGGTAGGAGCATTCTCTGCATGGCATTGAGCTTGGCGCCTTTCATAGTTATTGCTCATTAAATAACGACAGGGCGGCGTGCAGTGCAGATGGAACTGGAAATAGCAGCTTGGTTGGGGTTTGGAGGAGCCAAAGGTGACAGGTCTCCACCTGGAGACAGTCAGGCACCTTTAGGGCCTGCTTGGGGCAGAGTCCCTCTGACATGGTGCTGCTCACCCCCACAGGGACGTCCAGATTGGTGACATTGTCACAGTGGGCGAGTGCCGGCCCCTGAGCAAGACGGTGCGCTTCAACGTGCTCAAGGTCACCAAGGCTGCCGGCACCAAGAAGCAGTTCCAGAAGTTCTGAGACCAGACCCCTGCCCACTGCCCCAAACAAAATAAAAGTTATTTTCCCAGTCACGGGCCAGGTTCCGTATCCATGCCCTTATCAGAGGGAGGGCGTGTCCCTGGGAATTAAGTGGGGTTGATGTGAAAGATGGGGCTGTTTTTCATTCTCTGGGGGCGTAAGGATGGGGACCAAATCCTGCTTCCTGCCCTCTCGTCTCTGGGTGAAGACAACCTG
Organism: Globicephala melas; assembly: GCF_963455315.2. NCBI lineage: Eukaryota > Metazoa > Chordata > Mammalia > Artiodactyla > Delphinidae > Globicephala > Globicephala melas. The sequence goes on along the minus strand of NC_083332.1, from coordinate 7,076,876 downwards.
TAGCAAGATGCTGCCCCTCTCTGGTCTTTTGGTCCTCATCAGCTTTTGGTGTCGGAGTACCTAATGCCTTCTACTTGGTGTTGAGCTCCCCCTGCAAGTCTCTGGGGAGGAAGTGAGTGAGGGTGGAGGTTCCTGGGTTCTCTAGACTCTGGGCCCTTTCTGGCCTCCGAGGGGACGGTAAGGAAGAAGTAGTGGCCCTCTGGGCTTTGCTGGGGGTCAGCATGTGTTGGGTGTGCTTGAGGAGTACACAGCTGCGCGGTTCGGAACTATGAGGGTCTTGACTTCAACCTGGGACTGTACCCTGACAGGGAAGGAGTGGGGCAGGGAAGCAAGGCACCCGCCCTCCTGCATGCTCCACAGTCCCCTCCTAGGTGGACACCATGCCTGTTTGCAGATAAGCAAACTCATCTAAGGGGGCAAGTTCTCTGCCTGGGGTCCCCCAAGGAGTAGCTGAGCTCCACGTGTCAGATTATGGACATTTTCTTTGCCTAAGAATGCAAGTAAGGAAATTAGCCTTTAAGATAAGTCGCTTAGTAAGGCCAGCCAGCAGTGCGGGGCTGCAGGCTGCTCAGAAATGGATAGGAAGTCCATGGAGGTGGGACTGATCTGGGACAGACCAAGTGGGGTGGCCTTGGGTGAGGAGAGAAATTGGAGATGGGGAGAAAGGGGACAGAGCCAGGCAAATGAAGGTGAAGGGATTTCTGACAGGGCAGGACATGGTGACCTTGACTGTCAGGGAAAAAACCTGGGAGATGGAGAGAGCTTAACAGCTGGTAATGGCAGGAAGGCTTTCTGTTAGAAGCAGAGAAAAATGGGGAAAGGAAGAGGGAACTTGAGTGTCAGATACAGAGATCAGGAGAGAGATTTGGGACAGAGCCCTCAGCTGAACACCGAACAGGGACAGAAACCACAGCCCAGGGACAGACTCAGATTCCAGAGGCAGAGATGGGCCTGGAGAACATGACAAAGAGGCACGCGTGGGGTGGGTGGCAGGTGCGGACAGAATGAGAAACACCACAGAGAGGGACCCAGGGACTTGGGGATCTGAAGCAGAGACCCTCACCAGAGCCACAGCTGGGCAGAGATGGAGGCATAGGCAGAAGGGAAGTGCCGGAGTCGCCCCGCTGCCTTCACCCCTGGGGGCCTGGCGCTGCTGGGTCCCCAGGTCCCTGACCCCCATGCCTGTACCAGGGACTGAGGCACACACTGGTACAAGGGTTGGGAGACAGGGCCGTGAGGAGAGAGGAGCCGCCGCTGCTGCCTCCCAGGACTTGGCCTCTGGACCGGCCCGGGGGCTCCTTTTTACCCAGGCCCGGCGAGGGCGGGGGTTCCTGCCAGAGGAAGCGGGGGCCGCGTCAAAGAGGGCAGGAAGGGGCAGGGACGGGTCAGAGGGGGGCACCGCCCTGAGGTTCAGCCTGCACGCCTGCCCCACCCAGTGCTGGAGGGATAGAGACCCTGAGGAGGGGGACTGGGACCCAGGGGCGGGGGGACAGAGCTGCGGAGAGGGAACAGAGACCCAGCGGGGGATCTGAGGCCACTCCAGGAGCCCACACCCACAGGTGTTTCCGTTTGGGGTGGGGCCGCCGTGTTTACAAAAACAACAGCCCAGCTCCCCTGCTTCCTCCCACGCGGCGGGTTCCTGGGCGTCTCCTCGGCACCCCATCATCAGGCTACCTAGTGTCGGTGAACGTGTGCCTGGTGGGGACACCCGACAGGCTTCCTGGTGGGTCAGCTCACAAACTCCAAGGAGAAGGCTCCCCGGGCTGTACCAGTTCTCTGGCCTGATGAGTGGGAGAGGACTTTACCTGCCTTTCTTAGAGAACTGTGACAGCTAGAGATTCAACTCCTAGGCCCAGGTCACAGCCTCAGAGCTTCCCCTCTGCCTACCTGCCTGCCCCCATCCTCACTCTGCCTGCACCCCTGACTTGCGCCCTCCTGCCTTTGCACTGGCTGTGCCCTCTGCCCCGAGGAACCTCTAACACCAGGCTTCCACCTGGCTCCCTCCCTCATCCCTTAATCTCTAATTCTCACCAACCTCTTTCCACTTGGAGAACCTCCAACCCTCCCAATCTCCCTTCCCTGCTTGAATGTCTTACATAGACAGGAAAACCCGTTTATGGCATATTTGCTGTACAAATCCTGTATGATATGGCACGTTTATTTGTTTACCTGTTGACCCCTGGAATACAAACTCCAAGAAGACACGGAATCTCTGCAGCCCCAGCGCCTGGAACAGATTGTAGGTGCTCCAAACATGTTTAGTTGAGTGAATTTATTTATTTATTTGTTTGTTTAGTTTTGGCTGCACCATTCCCTGACCAGGGATCAAACCCAGGCCCTTGACAGTGAGAGCGCGGAGTCCTAGCCACTGGACCGCCAGGTAACTCCCGGAGTGAGTCCATTTAAAGTTAAATCCTCACGTTCTCACAGGCCAGGCTTGACTCCTAGTGTTACCCAAAAACTGGGTTCACCTCTTGGTGGGTGTCGAGTCAAAAGACACACAGAGCGAAACATCAGGAGAACGAAGGATTTATTACCTGCGGCAAGTAAGGAGAACGCCGGGGATCTTTCCCAAAGCAGTGCCTCTCCAACAGCAAAATTGGGGAAGTTTTAAGCTAAGACGACATGCATATTCATGAGGGGGCTGGAGCAGAGAATTCAGCACAGAATTGGGGCAAAGGTCGCCAGGGTCCAAGCTTTAGTTGATTGAAGTCAGGAGGGTCAACATTTTTCTGTCCTTCACCTGGCTGGGGGCCTTAGTTCCTGAAGAGCTCAAAAACTGTATCAGACTGTTCTGTACATCCCTTGAGGAGGAATTAGGACTCTGATTATTGTTGAACTATTGTTTCTTTGACTGCTTTTCCTTTTCTCTTTGTTCCCTAACTTCCCTTAAGATCAAGGATTACTGAGACCTGTTCAAGGGCAAGCATTGCAGCCAGGCTTAGATCACAAAACGGCTTAAGCCAGAATGGCTTCTCTTATGTCAAGAAAGCCACTCCTGGTTCTTTTTTTCCGGGGACCCCCTAACCTATCTGTTTACACTAGGTCTCAAGGCATGGAGTAACCGGAAGCAGTGAACATGCTGAGAAACCTCCAAATGTAAGCATTAAGCCTGCGGGCTCTGTTCCAGATTCTAGCCCTGCTGTCATTAGCTGCATGACCTTGGGACCTTGGGCTTGACTCCCCCGAGAACCACAGAGCTTCAGTTTCCTAATCTGTAAAATCTTGCCTCCCTGCCCCATTGGGAGGATGAAATATGCTCACCTGTGCTGTTTGCGGTGGAACTAGTTCCAGTAAGTGATGCTTCTTAGGGAAGTGATTATGTCGCCTTCCTGAGCCTATTGTTAGAACAAAGCCCAGTGATGTCTTGGTGTAGCAGGCCCTGAGTCCCTTTGGACAGGCCCAAGGACAAGAGTCTTTGGCAGGTAGCCCCAGAGGTATTAAATGGTTGTGGAACCCTGGGTCTACTATAGCAAATCCTAGTGGCTTGTCATGGGATCTTGAGACTATTTTAGCATGCTTCTGGAATATTCTATCGTATGCCTCTTACAGGAGGCCCCAGTGGCCATTTTGCAGGGAAATTAGCTCCAAGCGCAATTTCATAGCAGGGTCCTGGCTTATGATGACAGCGGGTGTCAGGCCTGTTACATGAAAACAGGGCAGATATTGGTTATATCATAATGTATCATGGCCTCACATCTGTCACAGCAGACCACAGGATTGTTCTACTGTAGTCATACTGGCGAGCGTCACTGCAGCCCCCTGCGGTATTACAGCAGGACGTAGTAATGATGGATTATAGTGGGACCTCAGGGTCTTGTAGCAGGTTCTGTTGGCGGTTGCGACACCCAGGTTGTATGAGAGCTGGCGCGTGAGTACTATGTGTGGAGCGGGCACCAGGATTCATTTAACTGGCCCTGAGGTCTGTGAGTGGAGTCTAGGGAAAGGGGATCGGAGCAGGTTCATATGTTTGAGCAGCCCTGCTGCTATATTTTAACACTGCCCTGAGCGCATCAAGGGAAAACCCTGGGGTCTCACGTTATAGGAAGTCCCAGCTCCCAGACCCACGGATTGTTTCAGGGGTGAATATAGATTCTGCTAGAACATTCTAACAGGATACCAAGGCCGTTCTAGAAAAGTTATAGGGACATATTAAACCAGCCCAGGGTCATTCATTGTTGGCTTCATTCATTCTGCTAATGTTTCCTGTGCTGGCCCCTGGGGATGCAAGAGTGAGCAAGACAGATCCAGGGCCTGGTGTCTGCGAGCCTACCATCAAGTGCACCGCTGGGGACCTTAACAGCATCCTGAGGTGGGGGGGCAGTATGGGGAACAGGTTATTACTATGCTCTACTATGTGCCTTGTGCCAAACCTGTGAGTCATTAAAGCCTCTCTACCAAAGTAGGTACGATTATTATCCCATTTCACAGATAAAGAAACTGAGGCTCAGAGAAGCCCACCTGGAAGAGGCAGGATTTGGTCTTGAACTCAGGTGTGATTGCTTCCTGGGGTCAGTAGGGGGCACTACAGTGCAGGTGCAGAGAGGAGGGGCGGATGTTAAGGTGGTGATTCAGGGAGAAAGCTTGGAGCTGCCAGGGGCAGTCCCCAGGGACCAAGGCGGCTTCATGGGTGAGCGCTCCACGCTGTTCAAGCAGTTGTTCCAAAGGGACCCGCGCTTGGTTAGTTTTGAAGTCGGAACAAAGGGCCCCACGTTTTCATTTATCACTGGGCCCTGCACATTAGTAATTGTCCTGCTGGGGCTTTCTATTGCTTTATGATGGGCCCCTGAGGACATGATAGTAGGCCCCCAGGGGATCTAAAGGGCATAGGCGGAGGGACTTCCCTGGTGGTCCAGTGGTTAGGACTCGGTGCTTTCACTGTCATGGCCCAGGTTCAATCCCTTCAAGCTGCACGGTGCGTGCCACACCTCCCAAAAGAAAAAAAGGGGGGAGGTGTAGGCAGGGATCATTAGAGCATAGGACCCTGGGGATAAGACAGGAGACAGCCAACAGATGCTGTAAATGGTCCCTGAAGACATAGCAGGACCCCAGGATACTTAGCAGGGATTCCCAGTGGGTATTAAGGGACCTTGAGGGCTTTTTCTTTTGTAGCAGGAAGGAGGGACATTATGGGGAATGTTCAGGCCGACCTCTGAGAGGCCTCATGGCTAAACCCTGAGACCATTCTAACAGGAGGGAGAGGAGGTCAGAATGGGGACTTTACAGCAGGGGCACGGGAGGGCACCTTCCATGACCTTGACCGTGGTAGGCTGGATAAGGATCCCTCAAAGATGTCTGTGCCCTAATCCTCCAAAACCTGTGATTATGTGACCTTGTATGATAAAAGGGACTTTGCAGATGTGATTAAATTCAGGATGCAGAGATGATCTTGGATTATCCAGGTGGGACCAATGTCATCACAAGGGTCCTTATAAGAGGGAGGCAGAGGATCAGAGTCAGAGAGTTGTAAGGAGGACCACAGAAGTCAGAGAGGAGAGAAGGTGCTGGCTTTGAAGATGGAGGAAGGGGCCACAAGCCAAGGAATGCAGGCGACCTCTAGCAGCTGGAAAAGGCAAAGAAATGGATTCTTCCCTGGAGCCTCCAGAAGGAATAGTCTTGCGGACCCATTTTAGATGTCTGACCTCCAGAACTGTAAGAACATGTTTGTGTTATTTTAAGCCACTAAGTCTGTGGTGATCGGTTACAGCAGCCATAGGACACTAATACAACATTCTAGACCCACTGTGGACGGCCACTGATGCAGGATCCCAGGACGCATGGATAAAAGCCTGTGGGAATTTTCCCAGAGCGCCATAGAACACAGAATAGCAGGCCCTTGGTATGTTCTAGCAGGACCCTAAAGACTTCCTGGTGGGACTTCCCTGGCGGTCCAGTGGTTAGGACTCCAAGCTTCCACTGCAGGGGGCATGGGTTCAATCCCTGGTCGGGGAACTGAGATCTGGCATGCTGCACAGCGTGACCCCAAAAAACACACTTCATGGTAAGGCTAGAGGCATTCTAATAGGGTCCTGGCAGGGCCCCTAGGGCTTAGAGAGGACACCCCAAGTTCATTTTGGTGACCCTCAAGGCCACATGAGGGAAGACTAGACATATTTTAGCAGGATCCAGGGGACCTTCTGAGCATGCAGTGGGAGTATTGCAGGATCCTGGGGACGTGTTAACAGGAACCAAAGGACTTTTTGGCAGGACAGGTAGATTAGGGGTCCTGAGAGGTGTTGAAGTGACACCAATGGGACATTGTAGTAGGATTGAGGACACCTAGAGGAACAACCCAGGGCTGGGTAAAGCAGGAGCTGCAGAGGGATGTGAGCATCACAGATGGACCTGGGACCACTGGCAAGGCCCCCAGGGGCAATGTACTTGGGTCCTGGGAGCATAGTGACAGGAACCCAAGGGCTTGTCATCAGGGCTCTGGTGGCATTATTTTAGGGTCCTAGGCAATAGAGGAGAATCCTACAGGCTGTGTGAGCCATTGGAGTAGGACTCAGGGTATCAAAAGGGGATACACAGAGCGTGTAGCAGGACCTGAGGGCCCTTTTTTTAAAAACTATTTTTAAATTTTTATTTTATTTATTTATTTTTAATTTTATTTATTTATTTATTTACTTATGGCTGCATTGGGTCTTCGTTGCTGCGCACAGGCTTTCTCTAGTTGTGGTGAGCGGGGGCTACTCTCACTGCGGTGGCTTCTCTTGTTGCAGAGCACGGGCTCAGTAGTTGTGGCTTGCGGGCTGTATAGCGCAGGCTCAGTAGCTGTGGCACACAGGCTTAGTTGCTCCGCGGCATGTAGGATCTTCCTGCACCAGGGCTCAAACCCGTGTCGCCTGCATTGGCAGGGGGATTCTTAACCACCGCGCCACCAGGGAAGTCCTTTTTTTTATTCTTAGGTCGCACCAGGCAGCTTGTGGGATTCCCCAACCAGGGATCCACCCCGGGCCACGGCAGTGAAAGCGCAGAGTCCTAACCACTGGACTGCCAGGGAATTCCCTGAGGGTCCTTTTTTAGTGGGGTCTCAGGATGAGGGAGCAGCAATCCAGCTGGATGAGGGGCCACAACAGCAAGTTCCTGGGAAATGCGGAAAGTTTCTTGCCTGGTAGGGATGTTATAGAATGTCCTAGAGAGTCTGTCTAATTGTTTCTGTTTTTCTTTTCTTTTCTTTCTTTTTTTTTTTTTTTTTTTGGTGGCATTGGGTCTTTGTTGCTGTGCCTGGACTTTCTCTAGTTGCGGAGAGGGGGGCTACTCTTCATTGAGGTGCACAGGCTTCTCATTGCGGTGGCTTCTCTTGTTGCGGAGCACGGGCTCTATGTATGTGGGCTTCAGTAGTTGTGGCACGTGGGCTCAGTAGTTGTGGCCCACGGGCTTATTTGCTCCACAGCATGTGGAATCTTCCCGGACCAGGGATGGAACCCGTGTCCCCTGCATTGTTGGGCGGATTCTTAACCACTGCACCACCAGGGAAGTCCCTGTTTCTATTTTTCTATCTGTCTGTCTATCTGTCTACCTGCCTACCTACCTATTTGTCCGTCTGTTTTGTCCGTCTGTCTCTATTTTTCTAGCATCCATCTGTCCGTCGGTCTGTCTGTCTGCCTGACTGCCTGCCTACCAACCTATCTGCCTATTTTTCTATCTATCATCTATCTACCTCCTTACCTACCTACCTATCTATCCATCTCTCTGTGTCTATCTGTCTTTCATGGGGAGGTTCTGGATAGGGCAGGGCCTGGTGAGAGATAGTAATAGAGAGAACCCAGGAGTGGGCCTGGGGAGCCCCGCTCAGCTTTCTGACAGAACCTGAAGGATTCGCTCAGGTTCGGCAGCAGGGAGCGAGCCTGGGGCTGAGGGCACTTTGTGGCCGTTCCTGAGTGGGTCACAGCAATTGTTCTGCTGAGGGCTCAGGACTGATTTAGCAGGATTCAGGGATGGCGTGGCCAACTCTGTGGGATGTTGGTGTAGCCTCCTGAAGACTCTATCACTGGGTCTCAGGATACTATCTGGGACCCAAGGAGCTTGGGGGTGGGAGCCTGAGATTTTCAGAGACCCAGGGGCATGGTAGTGGCCTCTGGTGATGGTCCAGGAGAACTCCAGGGACACCAGCGTTAAAATTAGTTATGTCCATTAACAGAGGAATGGTTAAAGAAGATGCGGTACATATATACAATGGAATATTACACAGCCGTTAAAAAGAATGAAATAATGCCACATGCAACATGGATGGACCTAGAGATTGTCATACTGAGTGAAGTAAGTCAGACAGAGAAAGAGAAATATGGTATGATATCTCTTACAGGCAGAATCTAAAAATAAATGATACAAGTGAACTTATTTACAAAACAGAATCAGACTCACAGACTTAGGTTACCGGGGGGAAGGGTGGGGGGAAGGGACAGTTAGGGAGTGTGGGATTGAAATGTACACACTGCTTTATTTAAAATGGATAACCAGGGACTTCTCTGGTGGCGAAGCGGTCCAAGGAACATCAGAGTAGGGTCCTGAGGGCCTTTAAAATGAGAGCCCAGGGGCTGGAATGGTGCTCCGGAGACAGCTGGATCCCAAGGGACGTAGAGGTGACGGTTGGGCATGGCAAGTTCCCCAAGGTATTTTAGGACTCATGGGACATGAAAGCGGGATCCTTCAGCATCAGGGTGGATCTTAGTGGATATTCTAGCAGGACCCAGGGAGAGTCATGAAATGAACAGAGGTCCCTCACTTAGTTGAACATAGATTTACCATCTGTCATCGTTTAACCCATGTGTCAACTTGGCTGGGCCACAGTGCCCGGTTGTTTGGTCCAACATTACTCTGGATGTTTCTGTGAGGGTGTTTGGGATGAGATTTACACAGAAATCAGCGGGCTCTGAGTAAAGCCGACCACTCTTCAAAATGTGGGTGGGCCTCATCCAATCAGTTGAAGGTGGAAAACTCCCCTCCCCCCAGCAAGCAAAGGGGAACTCTGAGAGCAGACTGCCTTTGGATTTCATCTGCAAGATGAACTCTTCTTGGTTTTCCAGACTGCCTGCCTTTAGACTTGAAATGTAACTCTTTCCAGAGTCCCCAGCCTGCCGGCCATCCCTATCAGATTTTGAACTCACCAAGTCTCCACAATCACGTGCGCCAATTCCTTATACCAAGTCTCTTTATATATGTGTGTATATATATATATATATATATATCCTGTTGATTCTGTTCCTCCAGAAAACCCTGACTAATACATCATATGACCACCTAGCAAGTCCACTCCTGGGTATATACCCAAAAGAATTGAATACAGCTATGCAAAAACAAAACAAAACAAAAAACTTGTACACAAATGTTCACAGCAGCATTATTCACAATAGCCAAACAGTGGAAACAACCTAAATGTCCGTCAGTTGATGAATGAATGAATGAAATGTGGTCAGTCCCTACAATAGAATACTATCCACCTGATGAATTGGGAGATTGGGATTGACATATATACGCTAATATATACAAAATAGGTAACTAATAAGAACCTGCTGTATAAAAAATAAAGTAAAATTCAAAAAAAAAAAAAAAAACTATCCCCCCATAAGAAGGAACGAAGTCCTGATACAGGCTACCATGTGGATAAATCTTGAAAACAATCTTCTGGGGCATTCCCTGGCCGTCCAGTGGTTAGGGCTCCGTGCTTTCACTGAGATCTTCCACAAGCCGTGCAGCGCGACCAAAAACAAACAAAAACAGTATGCTAAATGAAAAGCCAGACACAAAATGCCACAATATTGTAGGATTCCATTCATCTGAAACGTCCAGAATAGGCAAAATCCATAGAGAGAGAAAGTAAATTTGTGGTTGCCAGGGGCTGGGGGGAGCAGGGGCCCCTTAACGTCTCTAGGGTCCCCTTTGGGGTGATGAAAAAGTTCTGGAACTAGATAGCGGTGATGGTTGCACAACATTGTGAATGCACGAAATGTAACCAATAGTAACTCCTTTGTTTTGTGCACTTTACCACAGTAAAACAAATGAATGGGAGCATTATAGCAGGAGTGTGGGCTGCCGGTGGGTGGTTGGAGGGTGCCCCGAAGCATGATAGAGTATACTGGGTCTGTGCGTTATTGAGGTCATATCAGAAGATATTAAAGAACTGCAGGCGCACTTTAAGGGGCCCCTTGGGGGAGGGGTTGGAAGGAGGAAGTGTGGAAGTATCTGGAGGACTTTTATCACAGCAGGAGCTAGTGACGGGCGTTGGGGGTGGTGGGGATAGACAGCGACCTAAGAAGGGGACGCACACAGACCTCCCAGTTTGGGACTCCGATAATGTTGATTCCCAACTTCGTCATGAATTTGCTGGGTGGCTGACACCCTCAAGATAAGAAAAGCAACAGATAGAGAAAAAAAAAAAAAAAAGACACAAGTTTCTAGAGAGAGGCAGAGACCAACACTCAGGCTGGGCCCAGGGCCCGGGGTGTGCCCTGCAGCTGGGGGGCGGGGTTGGATATTCCTGGAGTCGAGGAGCCGTCTCCGGGCAGGATGTGAGAGAGGAACTAGGGTCTCTAGTCACGGGAGCCAGCTGGGGCCGCAGGAGGGAAGGGATCGTGGCTGCCGTGAGCAGAGCTGGGGCCCAAGACCGAGGGTGGAGAGGGCCGGGCGCCCGGACTCCAGGGTCTCAGGGAGGAGGGAGCCCGGGATCTGGACTTTGGGGTTTGAGGGAGGAGGGGCGCGGAGGGGGGGGCCGGGACCCGCGGGTCTGAGGGAGGAGGAGGAGGCGGGGCCGAACTCCGAGCGAGGACTCTCAGCCTATCCAGGCTCTGTAACTAATTAACCAGCTCGGATCCAATTAAGGGGTGAAAGTTCATCGAGGAGGAGGGCCTTGTTGTCATCCTCCGGGATCGAACCCCTCCACCTGCAGTCGCTGGCGCGCGGGGTGGCCGAGGGGAGCCGAGCGGGAGCTGGGGGAGGGAGGGAGGGGCGGGGCGGGGGTCCGGAGGAGTCACGCGCCCGCTCCCGCCCCAGGTCTCCCATTGAGGATGCGGGTCCGCCGGCCTCAGCCCTGGGGGCTCGGTCTGCTGCTCGTCCTCCTGCCTGGGACGTTGAGTGCAGGTGAGGGGGCTCGGGGGGGCGCCGGGGCTGCCGCGGACGAGGGAGGTGGCGCCCTCCGGGAAAAGAGCAAAGGAAGCGAAATCTGTGGTCCCACTCGAGCCAGGCGCTTCCTTCTTTGCCTCATTTGACTTCGTTTCTCACGATCTCCTCCCTCTGGCGGTGTGTCTGGGAAACACCTGTCCTCTTCTTACTGGGTCTCTGTCCCTCTCTCTGGGTCTGGCCCTCCTCTCAGGTTCCGGCCCCTCTATCTGCGGTGGGGTCTTTTCTCTCTCGGGGTGTCTGTCCTGCTCCCATCTAGGTACCCCGGCCCATCTGCTCTCTTCACCTGTGTCTCCGGCAGAGAGCCATCGCTCCCTCCTGTACCACTTCACGGCCGTGTCCGCCCCCGCCTCGGGGACTCCTGCCTTCTGGGTGTCGGGCTGGCTGGGTCCACAGCAGTACCTGAGCTACAATAACCTGCGGGCTGAGGCTGAGCCCTACGGCGCTTGGGTCTGGGAAAGCCAGGTGTCCTGGTATTGGGAGAAAGAGACCACAGACCTGAGGAGCAAGGAGAAGCTCTTCCTCGAAGCTCTCCAAGTTTTAGGGGAAGGAGGTGAGACTGGAACTCCTGAGTCTGAGGATGGACGGTGCTGGGGCCTGGATCCTGGGTCTGAGGGAGGAGGGGACCAAGGCCCCTGCTCCTGGGCCCTGCTCATCTGTGTTTGGGCATCCCAGGTCCCTACACCCTGCAGGGCCTGTTGGGCTGTGAGTTGGGCCCTGACAATGTCTCGGTGCCTGTGGCCAAGTTTGCCCTGAATGGCGAGGAGTTCATGATGTTTGACCCCAAGCTGGGCACCTGGGATGGGGACTGGCCTGAGTCCCAGACCATCAGTATCAAGTGGACGCAGCAGCCCGAGGCAGTCAACAAGGAGAAGACCTTCCTGCTCTACTCCTGCCCCCACCGGCTGCTGGGGCATCTGGAGAGGGGCCGAGGCAACCTGGAGTGGAAGGGTGAGCAACCCCGCTGAGAGTCCTGACGCCCACGGACCCCTTCATCCCCACAGCCCTGCCCAAGGCCTCACCTTCTTCCCCAGCCTCTCCTCTCCAGCCTCCAGGCTTCAGTCTACCCCGCTTTCCTGCAATCATGTCCCAGAGGGTCTTTCTCCACCCCAAGCTGCCCCTGCCCCTCTCCTGCACACGGCCCTCCTGTGGCTCCTAGAGCCCTTGGGGCACAGCTCAGGCCCCTCAGCCGGGCATTGAGACGCCATGTGGCATGGCCTCTGTCCCTCTCCTCAGCCTCACGTTTCTCCATCTGCTCCATTTGGCCAGACAGAATCACCCGGAGCCCCTTCAGCTCACACCAGGCCTCCCATTTCTTCACCTTTGCCAGTTGCACTGGTGCCGGATGCCACCGGTGTCAGGTTCCACTCTGGCCCATGAGGCTTTCGCTTGCCTCTTTTGGACACCCACAAGATCTTGTGTGACCTCTGTTACACACAGCGTATGTCACTCTGAGCTATAATTACACACACGGCAGGGGAACTTAAGGGCTGTAGTTACAGCTGTCTTGTCCTCAGCCTCCCCCACAGTGCAATTCCTACTTCCATCTCGGCCCTCAATGTAGGCAGTCCTCCACCTAGCAGCCAGAAGAATGTTTTAAAAACATAAATGAACTCCCATCCCACCAGTGCTTAAAACTGTCCCATAGATCCCCACTAGTCTTAGACTAAAATCCAGATTCTGTTCCAAGGCCTGCAAGCTCCTCATGGTCTGGCTGCCTTCCACCACTGTAATTTCACAATACGCCCAACGACAGTGGCCTTCTCCCTTTCCTCCAATATGTCAGGTTCTTTCCTTCCTCAGGGCCTTTGCATCTGCTGTTCGCTCTGCTTTTGATTCTCTTCCTTGGGATCCAACCATGACTGGGTCCTTCTCATGCTTGAGGTTTGACCTTGGATGTCAGCTCTTCAGCAGGGCCCTCCCTGACCACCCTGGCTAGGAAGTACCATCCCACCCCCATTATTATCTCTCATGCCACTGTTTTGTCCATTCATTCATTATAGCATCTTTCTTTTTTTTGTTTTGTTTTGTTTTGTTTTTTATTGAGGTGTGACTTACTTACCTAAAATACATGGCTCAATTAATTTTTTAACTTTAAAAAAAAAAACATTTATTTATTTATTTGGCTGTGCTGGGTCTTAGTTGCGGCACGAGGGATCTTTAGTTGTGGCATGCGGGATCTAGTTCCCTGACCAGGGATCGAACCCGGGTCCCCTGCCTTGGGAGCATGGAGTCTTCACCACTGGACCACCAGGGTAGTCCCCTCAATTAATTAATTTTTTATTTTGGCCGTGCTGCACGGCCTGTGGGATCCTATTTCCCCAACCAGGTATCGAACCTGTGCTGGACAGCAAAGGAAGTCCCTCTCTTCCTTTCTTTCTTTTTTTTTTTGTCTCTCTCTTCTAGTCCACTGATTATTGGACTGAAATTCAGCCAATACCTCACTCTCTTGATTAATGTAGCTTTATAGAAAGTTTTGATATCTAGCAGTTAAGTTCTTCAGTTTTATTGCCTTGATTATGCCATGTCATTTGCATCTCTAGATACATTTCTGCTTGTCAATTTCTGCCAAAAATTCTGTTGGGATTTCAATAGTGATTGAGTTGTATCTATAGATTAGTTTGGGGAGAATTGACACCTTAACAATATTAAGTTTTCGAATCCATGAATACAGTATATCCCTCTACTTGTTTAGATATCCTTTATTTTCTCTCCGTAATATTTTGTAGTTTTCAGTGTAGAGGTCTTACACCCCTTTGGTTAGATTTTTTTCCCTAAGTATTAGACATTTTTTGATGCTTCTGTAAATGGTAATTCTAAAAGTTTCATTTTCTTATAGTTTGTAGTTTATAGAAATACTATTGGTTTATAGAAATACTATTGAGTTTTATATATTTTCCTTGTATTCAGAAACTTTGCTGAATTCACTTACTGCTATTAATTTTTCCTAGATTCTTTCGGATCATGTCATATTTGACATGTTTTATTTATTTTCTTTTCTAGTTTTAGTAAATTTTATTTATTTTTCTTATCTTAGGATCCCCAGTACAATGTTGAATAGAGTGGTGATAATGAACATCTTGTAGTCTCAAACTCACAGGGAAAGCATTCAGCGTTTTACTATTAAGTATTATGTTAGTTATAGATTTTTATGTTGATGCCCTTTGATGAATTAAGGAAGTTTCCTCCAACTCCTAGTTTGCTAAGAGTTTTTTTTTCTTTCAATTTAAAAAATATATAAATTTATTTATTTATTTGTTTTTATTTTTGGCTGTGTTGGGTCTTCGTTGCTGTGCGCGGGCTTTCTCTAGTTGCGGTGAGCGGAGGCTACTCTTCGTTGTGGTGCGTGGGCTTCTCATTGCGGTGGCTTCTCTTGTTGCAGAGCATGGCCTCTAGGCACATAGGCTTCAGTAGTTGTGGCTCACGGGCTCTAGAGCACAGGCTCAGGAGTTGTAGCGCAAGGGCTCAGTTGCTCCGTGGCATGTGGCATCTTCCCGGGCCAGGGATCGAACCCGTGTCACCTGCATTGGCAGGAGGATTCTTAACCACTGCGCCATCAGGGAAGCCCTCAATATTTTTTTCTTTAATAGATCTTTATTGGAGTATAATTGCTTCACAATACTGTGTTAGTTCCTATTGCACAACAAAGTGAATCAGCCATATGCATACACATGTTCCCATATCCCCTCCCTCTTGAGCCTCCCTCCATCCTTCCTATCCCACCCCTCTAGGTCATCGCAAAGCACTGAGCTGAGCCGATCTCCCTGTGCTATGCTGCTACTTCCCACCAGCCAACTATTTTACATTCGGTAGTGTATATATGTCATGTTACTCTCACTTTGCCCCAGTTTGCCCCTCCCACCCCAAGTCCTCAAGTTCATTTTCTATGTCTACCTCTTTATTCCTGCCCTGCAATTAGGTTCATCGCTACCATTTTTTTTTTTTTTTTAGATTCCATATATATGTGTTAGCATACGGTATTTGTTTTTCTCTTTCTGACTTACTTCACTCTGTATGCCGGACTCTAGGTCCATCCGCCTCACTTCAAATAACTCGATTTCGTTTCTTTCTATGGCTGAGTAATATTCCATTGTATACATGTGCCGCATCTTCTTTATCCATTCATCTGTCGATGGACATTTAGGTTGGTTCCATGTCCTGGCTACTGTAAGTAGTGCTGCAATGAACATTGTGGTACATTGTCTCTTTTTGAATTATGGTTTTTTCAGGGTATATGCTCAGTAGTGGGATTGCTGGGTCATATGGTAGTTCTATTTTCAGTGTTTTAAGGAACCTCCATACTGTTCTCCATAGTGGCTGTATCAATTTACATTCCTACCCCAACAGTACAGGAGGGTTCCCTTTTCACCACACCCTCTCCAGCATTTATTGTTTCCAGATTTTTTGATGATGGCCATTCTGACTGGGCGTGAGGTGATACCTCACTGTAGTTTTGATTTGCATTTCTCTAATGATTAGTGATGTTGAGCATCTTTTCATGTGCCTCTTGGCCATCTGTATGTCTTCCTTGGTGAAATGTCTATTTAGGTCTTCTGCCCATTTTCTAAGAGTTTTTCTGTTTTATTTTTTTATTTTGAATGGTGCTGAATTTTATCAAGTGACCATTTGCTTTGTCCCTTTTATTCTAACGTAGTGAGTTGTATTAGCTGACTTTCAAATGTTAAACCAACCTTGAATTCCTGGAATAAACTTCACTTGATCATAATGTGTTATCCTTTATATAAGTTGCTTGATTCTATTTTCTAATATTTTTAGAGACTTTGAGTGTATTTACATGAGTGATATTGGCCTTAAATTCCCTTTCTTGTTATGTCCTTGTGAGGTTTTGTTATTAAGGTACATTGGCTTCATAAAATGTTCTGGGAATGGTTTCTTCTTTTTCTGTTCCCTGGAAAAATTTGTGTAAGAGTGGTATATTTCCGGCTTCCCTGGTGACGCAGCGGTTGACAGTCCGCCTGCCGATGCAGGGGACACGGGTTCGTGCCCCAGTCCGGGAAGATCCCACATGCCACAGAGCGGGTAGGCCCGTGAGCCATGGCCGCTGAGCCTGCGCATCCGGAGCCTGTGCTCCGCAACGGGAGAGGCCACAACAGTGAGAGGCCCGCGACCGAAAAAAAAAAAAAAAGTGGTATATTTCTTCCTTAGTTGTTTTGTATAGTTCATTAATTATGTCATCCAGACCTGGATTTTCTTTTTTAAAGAAGGTTGTTCTATTTATTTATTTATTTTTAAAATATTTATTTTATTTATTTATTTGGTTGCGCTGGGTCTTAGTTGGGAAGAACTCTTGGTTGTGGCATACATATGGGATCGATTTCCCTGACCAGGGATCAAACCCGGGGCCCCTGCATTGGGAGCGCAGAGTCTTAACCACTGCGCCACTAGGGAAGGCCTTGGACCTGGAATTTTATTTGTAGAAAAGTTTTAAATTATTGATTAAAAATTTTAAATAGTTACAGGATTACTATTCAATTGTAAAACTTCTTTTTGTGTCAGTTTGAGAAGGTTGTGTTTCTCAGGAATTTGTCCAGGTCATTTAAATTTCAAATGCGCTGGCATGAATTCTTTTTTTTTTTTTTTTTTTTGTGGTACGCGGGCCTCTCACTGTTGTGGCCTCTCCCGCTGCGGAGCACAGGCTCTGGACGCGCAGGCTCAGCGGCCATGGCTCACGGGCCCAGCCGCTCCGTGGCATGTGGGATCTTCCCGGACCAGGGCACGAACCCGTGTCCCCAGCATCGGCAGGCAGACTCTCAACCACTGCGCCACCAGGGAAGCCCATGAAATTTTTCATATCCTCTTACTATCTTTTCTTTCTTTTTTTGGCTGTGTTGGGTTTTCGTTGCTGCACACGGGCTTTCTCCTGTTGTAGCAAGCGAGGGCTACTCTTCATTGTGGTGCGCGGGTTTCTCATTGCGGTGGCTCCTCTTGTTGCAGAGCATGGGCTCTAGGTGCGTGGGCTTCAGTAGTTGCAACACGCGGGCTCAGTAGTTGTGGCTCGCGGGCTCTAGAATGCAGGCTCAGTAGTTGTGGCACATGGGTTTAGTTGCTCCGTGGCATGCAGGATCTTCCCGGACCAGGGATCGAACCCATGTCCCATGCATTGGCAGATGGATTCTTAACCACTGCGCCACCAGGGAAGTCCCTCTCTTACTATCTTTTGAATGACTGTTGGGTCTGTCTTATTTTCCCTCATCACACTTTCATAAACTCTTTCCATTTTATTTACATGTACACAAATAATCGTCTCTCTCCCCTCATTAGAACACAAGCTCCATGAGTACAGGGACTTTTGTCTGCCTTGTTCACTGCTGTATCCCCAGTGCCTAGAAGAGTGCCGGGCACATCACATGGTAGATGCTCAGTATGTGTCATTGTAGGAAGGACTGGGTGAGAGATGGATACCCTCATGGTGGACAGGTTGGGTCTCTGTACCCCTGGGAAGGCCCTTCCCCCTTTACCATTATATTCTCTAGGCTCAGGAAGTCGCAGGTCACGTGGTGGGGCCTCCTGGATAGAGTGGAAGGAATCGAGTCCTCTCTATGTCCCTCTCCAACCCTGGGCCTGGCCTTGGGGGTTCATGGGCCTGGGACTTAGGCCTGTCTGCCTCTTTGTCTGCAGAGCCACCCTCCATGCGCCTGAAGGCCCGACCGGGCAGCCCTGGCTTTTCTGTGCTCACCTGCAGCGCCTTCTCCTTCTACCCACCTGAGCTGCAGCTGCGATTCTTACGGAATGGGATGGCAGCTGGCTCTGGTGAGGGTGACATTGGCCCCAACGGCGATGGCTCCTTCCACGCCTGGTCATCACTGACAGTCAAGAGTGGCGACGAGCACCACTACTGCTGCGTGGTGCAGCATGCCGGGCTGGCCCAGCCCCTCACTGTGGAGCTGGGTGAGGTCCCGCTGGGGGTGATGCTCCTTGCTTCTGCTTGCCTTTTCTCCCTCTACTGCAGCAGTCCTTCCTGAGTCTGACCACCTTCCACTCCACTGCTGCTAGTTCTTCTTGCGTCTGACTGTTTTCTGCCTCACCACTGCCAGTTCTTCCAAAGCCTGACAGCCTTTTGTCCTGTGTTGCTTGCCTCCCCAAGTCTGAGTGCCTTTCATCCTGCTGCTGCTGGCCTCATTGAGTCGGGCCACCCATTAACCACTATGGAAAGTCCTCCCTAATTCTGACCACCTTCCGTCCTGCTGCTGCCGGCCTCATTGAGTCGGGCCACCCATTAACCACTATGGAAAGTCCTCCCTAAGTCTGACCACCTTCCGTCCTGCTGCTGCTAGTCTTCATGGAGTCTGACCGTTCGTTGTCTGCTGCTGCCAATCCTCTATGAGTCTGATGTTCTACTGCTCTGTGCCCACCCCTCCTCTCCAATTTGGAACACCACCCACCCTGCTGCTACAGGTCTCTTGACCAGAGTGACTGAGACCCCTCTTGCTATGGCTGGTTCTTACATACAACCTGGGGGCTTTCTAGACCTAGAACATCATGTGAGTGGCCTTTCCACTCCCCCAAAACTTGGTGCTGGGATCTCTGAGCTTGGGAGGGACTGAGAACCCCCAGTCCCCTGTCCTGACTCAGATGTGCTGGAGGGTCCATTAAATATATCACAACATTCTCTGGCTGCAGAATCACCAGCCAAGTCCTCGGTGCCAGTGGTTGGAATCGTCATCGGCTTCTTACTGCTCATGACAGTGGCTGCAGGAGGAGCTCTTCTGTGGAGGAGGATGAGGAAGGGGCTGCCAGGTGTGGGACAGGAAGAGGGAAGTGCCTCAGAGAGAGGGACAGAGATCCCCCAAAAAGAGGGAGACACATTCCTGGGGGGACAGAGGTCTAGACAGAGAGGGACAGAGACCCAGAGAGTGGTGGGGACAGAAAACTGGAGGGGTGAAACAGAGACTCAGAGCGTATAGAAACCCACAGGGTAAGACAGAGACTGAGAAACACACACACACACACACACACACACACACACACACACACACACACACACACACACACACACACACACACACACACACACACACACACACACACACACACACACACACACACGAGGGGAAGTCAGAGACCCAGAGGATTTCAAAGATTCTAATCTCTCCCCCTTCCCTCTTTCCTCAGACCCTTGGATCTCTTTCCGTGGGGACGATGTAGGGGCCCTCCTACCCACTCCTGGCCTGTCCAAGGAAGCTGAATCTTAGGATATAAATGCATTCGCAGTGACTGCGGATCGTCCCCCATCCTGGCTGCTACCAGCTAATGTAGTCAGGTCCTTTTCATGCTGTGAGACCTCCTGGAATCCTGGTATTTCTGAGCCTCCAGAAGGAGCCCGATGTCTGCCCTCTGAATTTCTCCTTCTGTGGCCTGCCTCAGTTTCCCCTCCTGATATATATGGCTCTCTTCCACCTCCACATATAACATGGGTTTGGGCCCGAATCATTGTGTTCTCATCGTTTCAACTTTTTAGGAAATTGTGGGGGGAATAAATGGTGTAAGCCTTGGGCTTCAAATCTCTCCTGAGGCTAATTTGTTGCCATCGTGGAATCTACCAATTTTATATACCAAGTCATATATTTTTAATAAATTTCACAAATAATTACTGGATGTTTGTGCCCGGCATTTTGAGGAATTCTTGGCTTGGAGTCTGACCTGACTCCTTGGAGGAACGGAAGAGTTATTCCCTCCTTGAGGGAAAGGAAAGCCTCCTCAGGCTTCTTGCTTCCCTTCCTTCCTAAAACTTGCGGACAAAGGGGAAGATAAAACTACACTTCCCGTGAGGCTTTGGAGCTAGAACAACTGCAGGTGGTCGGGCACGGCGCCCCGACGCCTGCCAGGAGTTGTAGTTCCCCCGGCCGTGTCACTCCGGTGTTGCCCACCCCGCCAGCCCTGGGAAGGGGCGGGGCGAACCTCAAGGGGCTGCTCTTTCCTTTGTGGACGTGGCGAGGGGCGCCCTTGGCCCGCCCAGCTCTCATCGGCCCCGCCCCATGAGGCCCTCAAGAGCGCTCATTGGTAGGAGGGCGGGCCTCTGCGCTGCAGGAGGCGGGGCCTGGCTGGAGAGCAGCCAAATTGGGCATCTTTTTGGAGAACTCGGAGTGGAATTTAGAGAGCGAAGTGAAGCTGCCTGACCGGGTAAAGGGAGGCGGGGGCGGCTGCCCTGCCCAGCGAGGACGGTTCGGGTCCACTTGGGTGGAGGATTGGGGACCAAGCTGAAAGCGATGCCCGGGGGCCTGCATGATTTCTTTCTGGCCACGACCCCGCCCTGAACTATGCTTGGGAATTGCGCCACGTCTCCCGCTTGAATCCTCCCCACTTGCGGCCCTGGTACGCCTCTGGGACTTCCTCAGAGGATTCGGTCCCCACAGCTGGCTTAACCTCAGAGAACCCCGCCTCCCTTCTCCCCTTCCTGTCCCTTCTTGAGCTCAAAACTTTGCAGCCAGCTACCAACTCTCTGTCCTGTCCTAGGCTCCCCCATCCCCATCCTCCTGTCTCGTCTCTGTCCTGTTCTCTGTGACCCCTGACTCCTAGCCTCCACCACTCCTCAGGGACTGATGATGTGGCAACCGTCACTTCTGCTGCTGCTGTTGCTGCTCAGGCGCGGAGCCCAGGGAAAGCCATCCCCTGACGCCGGCCCTCATGGCCAGGGGAGGGTGCACCACGCGGCCCCCCTGAGCGAGGCCACTCATGATGACGCTCACGGGAACTTCCAATATGATCATGAGGCTTTTCTGGGACGAGAAGTGGCCAAGGAATTCGACCAACTCACCCCAGAGGAAAGCCAAGCCCGTCTGGGGTAGGAGAGAGATGGAGGGGGAGGAGGATTCAGGGTTGTAATTCTAAAGAGGGAGGAGGTCAGGGGAGGCCTCGATGAGAGGGTAATATATGAGACACGTGGGTGTATGGGGGAATAGCATTCCAGGCAGAGGGAACTGTAAGTGCAAAGGCCCTGAAGCAGAATCGGGCCTGATGTGCCTGATGTGTCTGAAGAACAGTGAGACCTATGTGACTGGAACCCAGTGAGTGGAGGGAGAGAGTAGAAGGTAGTGGCAGAGAGAACAAAGGGGTCAGGTTGTGCAGGGCCTTTGGGGCCACAGTGAAGTTTTAAGCTTTTCTCTGAGTGAGATAAGGGCTGTGGGATGGCTCTGAGCAGAAGGAGGACGTGAGCTGACTTAGGCTTTAACAGGATCCCTCTTGCCATGCAGGGCACAGACTATAGCGAGCAAGAAGCAGGGAGCCCAGTGAGGAAGTGACTGCAGTCTTCCAGGTGGGAGAGAAGAGACTAGGGTCACCAGATTCAGGGTGGAGATAGCGGTGGTGGCCAGGTCTGCTGGCTGGGATATTGTGCATGGATGGGGTTGGGTGTAGAAAGGACGGGGGAGGAAAAGCAGTGATAGACTTACACATAATACAATGCCTGGAGCTGTTCAAAGTGCTTTACGAGATTTAAGTCGTTTAATCCCCACACGGATTATGAGGTATGTTCTGTTATTTATCCCCATTTTACAGAGGGGGAAACTAAGGCACAGACAGGGTAAGTGACTTGCCCACGGTCACACAGCCAGCAAGAAGAGGTGGCAGGATTTGAACCTAAATGTCTGGCTCTAGAGCCCAAACTCTTAACCACCGCTGGAACCTCAGGGTAGCCGGACCCCTACGAAACAGAGCAGAGACAGCCTAGCGCGGGAGGAAGGGATCAGCGACCTGGGCAGGGCCATCTCAAATTCAATTCTGGGGACTGGTTTGCGGGGATTTCGGGACGGTGACAGGAAGAAGGGCTCCACGTGGCCTGTGTTAGCGCTTGGGCGAGAACACAGACCAATGACGGGGCATTGCCAGGGGAGAGGGATGGGACCTGGGAGCCGAGAGGCGTGGCTCGAGAGACGGGGCATGAGGTGGGGGCCTAAAAGGGCTTGACATGTGACATGGAGGTGTACAGGATCAGGCTGGAGCACGGGGAGGAACGGGTGGAAGCCGAGCCTGCAGTGTTGGGGCTGATGGTTGGGGCAAAGCCTGATAACGGCTGGGAAAGACTAGAGAAAAGGGGCGAGTCGCAGCATACCTCGGGGCTGCAGGGATACGGGCCTGAAATTGACGCTCGCAGCCCGGGAGGGGGCCGAGCAGAGGCCGGGGCTAGAGGGGCTAGAGGTTCTGTAGACTGGCAGAGCCAGGGGAAGGGGGCGGGGCCTGAGACGGCAAGAGGTCTGGAGAGTCTGTAGCCGTGGCAATCGGAGTTCAGAGTGAGTCTTGGGACAGGGAATCTGCGGGCGAGGGGCACGGTGTGACTCCCTGCCCCCTGCCCCCCTCCCCAGCTCGTTCAAGCTAGAGATGGAGCACGTGCAGGCCAGAGTGGAGAGTGAGACCCTGGATTGTCATAGGTCCTTTCCCCAAGCGAGCATGTCGTGGACCGCAGTGCCAGCCACAGGCCCGCCGCGTCTCGGAAAGGGCGTTATTGCCTCTGGGAGCGGACCCTGGATTAAGGGGGGGCAGAGCCCTGAGGAGGGCGTGGTACCGGGATTGACAGGCGCCTCCTCCCAATTTGCTGGCGACTCAGGGACAACATTTTCAGCCCTATGTGGGGGTGTGTCTCGAGTTCCTGGAAGAAGGCGGGACCCGGGGGTCGGCGGGGCCCGAGACTGACGTGTGCCCCGCCCCGGCTCGCAGGCGCATCGTGGACCGCATGGACCGCGCCGGGGACGGGGACGGCTGGGTGTCGCTGGCCGAGCTCCGCGCGTGGATCGCACACACGCAGCAGCGGCACATACGGGACTCAGTGAGCGCAGCCTGGAACACGTACGACACAGACCGCGACGGGCGTGTGGGTTGGGAGGAGCTGCGCAACGCCACCTACGGCCACTACGAGCCGGGTACGCGAACCGACCCCTGCTCCCCACACACACCATGACCCGGACCTTTTTGACACCTTCATCCTGAGAACGTTAAGCCCGTTAACCAGATTCATGACCTTTGACCTCCGACCCTTGACCAGGGTCTACCCACTTCTAGAACCCCATCACCCTGAAACCCCCAACCCTTTATCTCTGGTTTCTCGTTCTGACATCCACTGGGGAACTTCAGATCCTTGACCAGGGACATCTACCTCCTAAGCCCTATCGGCCTGACCTTTGATCTCTGACCTCTCATCCTGAGAGCCCCAAGCCATTTATTCCTCCTCTGCCTCTGGATTCCCTCCTCTCCAACCCCATGCCCCAGTCCTCGGCCCCCCACGGCTCTTATCCACTCCCTCCTGGACCCTCAACCCAGCCTCCGCCTCCAGCCTGTCCCTCGCATACACCCAGAGGGATCTTCCCACACTCAGAGCTGACCTTGACCTTCCCCTGCTCACAGCCCCCCATGGCTCCCCAGGGTCCCCAGGAGAGAGTCTTAGCTCCTCAGCCCAGTCTCGCCCAACCATCCACCATCGTTTTTCTGCATTTTCTGCCCCAGCTAAATGGATCTTCTGCAGTTTCCCCGAACTCACAGTGCTCTTCAAACCTCTACACTCTGCACATACTGTTCCCTTTGTTGAAAATGTCCTTCCCCTCCTCTGTGTCCAGCAAGCTGAGTCAGTATACTGCACCAGAGCGTGACTTCAGGGCCCAGTGGGCCAGTATCAACTCAAAGTCCATCCTTCCTGGCTGCGTGACCTTGGGCAAGTTATTTCCTCTCTCTGACAGTCAGCTTTCTCCTTCATAAAGTAAGAATAAATGAAAAAACGGAATTCCCTGGAGGTCCAATGGTTAGGGCTTCGTGCTTTCACTGCCAACCGTGCGGGTTCAATTCCTGGTCGGGGAACTAAGATCCTACAAGCTGCTCGGTGCAGCCAAAAAAAACCCCCAACAACAACTACTACAAAATAACTCATTTTGCTTGCTTTTTGTGAGAATTAATTGCAATTTTGTAGATAAAGAGCTTAGCACATAATAAGCTCTCACTACAAGGTAGCTACTATTAATTATTATTATTTCGGTGGAGGTCTCCCTGCCCTGACTCCCCAGAGTTAGATTCCTTTGTCTTTTTTTTTTTTTTTTAATTTTTGGCCACACCCTGCTTCATGTGGAACCTCAGTTCCCAGACCAGGGATTGAACCCGAGTCCCCTGCATTGGAAGGTGGAGTCTTAACCACTGGACCACCAGGGAAGTCTCAGATCCCTTTGTCTTAAAGCACATCCCACCAAGATCCCTCCTTCCCCAGGTGAAGAATTTCACGATGTGGAGGACGCAGAGACCTACAAGAAGATGCTGGCTCGGGACGAGCGGCGTTTCCGGGTGGCTGACCAGGATGGGGACTCAATGGCCACTCGGGAAGAGCTGACGGCCTTTTTGCATCCTGAGGAGTTCCCTCACATGCGGGACATCGTGATTGCTGTGAGTGGGGGCCTGAGGAACGCTGCTTCCCACCTCCCTCCCGGGACCCAGGCTTCTGATGCCAGGACTAGCCTCCCAGCACTTACCTTCGGGGCTCCAGTGCCCACCCTTCACCCCCCCAGTATCTAATCTCTCCTGATCTGGCCTCCCCCTTTCTGTGCTCACATCTGGGGTCCAGGCACCC
The DNA here is from genome assembly GCF_963455315.2 of Globicephala melas. NCBI lineage: Eukaryota > Metazoa > Chordata > Mammalia > Artiodactyla > Delphinidae > Globicephala > Globicephala melas. Next base: position 7,052,200 of record NC_083332.1, on the reverse strand, counting down.
AGCCTGCCTTCAGAAAACCACATCCCCCAGCAGTGCCTTAGATAGCCCCCATCCTGGCTGAACCCCAGGAAAATCCCAACCCCAGACATGCAGTGTCCACTCTGAGGCCATTCCTGCTGGCCCCCCATCTTCTATTACTTTATATATATATATATATATATATATATATTTTTTTTTTTTTTTTTGCCAACTCTGTCTCTATTTTAGAGTGGCAGGATTTTTTTCTCTTCTCTCTTTTCTTTTTTTTTCCATTAGACTTTAATTGCTAGAGCCATTTTAGGTTCACAGCAAAATTGAGTGGAAAGTCCAGAGATTTCTCCTGTACCCCCTGCCCATGCCAGGTGTAGTTAACTTCTTCCACCCAGTGGGGTTTCAGTACCTATAAGACAGCTCAAAGGACATGGCTCAGAATATTATCTATAGCCCTTGAAGAGGAACTAAAGGGTCCTTGACTATGCTTAATGACTAAACTAATAATATTTTGTTCTGTTTGACTGTTTTCCTTTGTTTCTGCATTTTCTCAGCCCTGATGCCTCTTTCTCCCCAGGAAACCCTGGAGGATCTGGACAAGAACAAAGACGGCTATGTGCAAGTGGACGAGTACATCGGTGAGTGGGACCTGATTCTCTTCCCAAGGAGGCCTGTCCTCTCCCAAGCATGGGTGGCAGCTGATATATATCAGCCATTAGAGCGAAGGCTCTCTGAAGTGGGGCAGGGTTGCTGCCTGGGTCCATCCATCCACCCAACATTTACTGAGTATCCACTGTGGGCCAGGCCTAAGGAACATTTACTGAGCACATATATTTCCTGGGCCCAACAAATCTTTATCAAACACCCTTTGTGTGCCAGGCTCAGGAAGCATTTATTGAGTCCCTTCTGTTTGCCAGACCGCAAAAGCATTTATCAAGCACCTACTGTGTGCCGGGCCAGGAAACATTTATCAAGCACCTACTGCATGTTGGTGGTCGAGGATAGAGCAGAGAATATCACAGAGAAGGTCCGTTCCTGGGAAAGTGTGGAGTTTCTACAAAATCAGGGCTCAGGAGCTGTGTTTGGTTGGGATAGGATGTCAGGGAAATTGTCTTGAGCCTGCATTTACACAGCAAATCCTGCATCTCCTGTTATTCAGGATGTCGGGGAGCCCTCAAGACACCCCCCAGTTCCCCATTGGTTCTGCCTCTGTCCCTGTCCTCAGGGGTACAAAGAATTTGGTTGAAGGGAGGCTATTAAACGTGGAAGTCTTTAAAGTTTGAAAACATTGCTTTATAGAATGCTTTTATGGAACAAACCCATAGGCAAGACATTTCAATTTAAGCATCATTTATTTTTTTCTGAAGAAGATAGAAGTCTCTCTCTCTCTTTTTGGTCAGAAAGAACTCCAGGGACTTCCCTGGCAGTCCAGTGGTTAGGACTCGGTGCCTTCACTGCCATGGCCACAGGTTCAGTTCCTGGTCGGGGAACTAAGATCTCGCAAGACGCACAGCATAGCAAAAAAAAAAAAAAAAAGACGTAAGACCATTAAAAAAAAAAAAAAGCAAGGCTGAAGGCTAAGTGGGTAATTGTGTGCCTGGCACACCTGTTCCATCTTTGAGGCCATCCCTCCCTGTGACAGCCCCCTGCCCTGGCCCCGGAGTAGAGGAAGGCATTCTGTCCTCATTATGGTGGCTTTGTGTCTGGTATAAAAAGACTTGTCAGGTTGTAATGTCTTCCGAATGTATCTGTGGGCCCTTGGGGTGAAGAGCTTTTCAAACATTTACAAATAATTGCAACAAAGGAGAGGCTCCTAGCATCTCCAGGGATGTTCTGGGTGTGGTGAGCTGTTCAAAGTGTGGCTATAGAGGATCTCCCACTATGGGTGCCCCCTATGTGCGAGGCACTGCACCACACAGCGCACACTCTGTCTCATGCGTGTGTCGATCAAATGGATGGATGATTCAATCAATCCCATGACCAATCAATGAAGCCAATTTCACCTGCAGCATAACGATCACCTGCAAGTCGGGTTTGTTATCAATTCCATTTAACAGAAGAGGAAACTGAGGTGAAGGAAAGTGAAGTGGGTGGTCCGAGGTTCCGGGCTCCAGGAGTGTCAGGGCCAGGCTGGGAGGCCCCAGGAACTGCCCCTGATGTCGCCCCCTCTCACCCCCCAACCCCAGCGGATCTGTACTCGGCAGAGCCCGGGGAGGAGGAGCCAGCCTGGGTGCAGACGGAGCGGGAACAGTTCCGGGACTTCCGCGATCTGAACAAGGACGGGAAGCTGGATGGGAGTGAGGTGGGCCACTGGGTGCTGCCCCCTGCCCAGGACCAGCCGCTGGTGGAGGCCAACCACTTGCTGCACGAGAGTGACACAGACAAGGTGCAGGGGCGCAGGGGGATGATGCTGGCCCGGTGGGCAGAAATGACCAAAACGTGGGCCTGGGACTTTGGGGTCCCTATTTGGCTGGAGAAAGAAAGAGGGACAAAGATGGAGTTGGGGAGGGAGAAAAGCAGGAACAGAGACTCAGGGAGAGGGGGACGGAGACCATGGGAGCCATACTTGGCTCCAGGGAGGAGTCTCACAGGCAGGGCCCCGTGGCATCCCGCTGACCTCTGACCCCCTCTCAGGACGGGCGTCTGAGCAAGGCTGAGATCCTGGACAACTGGAACATGTTCGTGGGCAGCCAGGCCACCAACTATGGCGAGGACCTGACACGTCACCACGATGAGCTCTGAGCCCCAGCGTGCCCACTGCAGCCTTGTCGCCCCATGGGCTGACCCGCAGAAGGGCCCCAGTGGCCAGGGCCCCCTGTCCGGCCCTGAAGGATGCGGACACAGCCTCCGGTGTCCCCCTGCTCCTGGGCTCTCATGGACCCACAGGGTCAACTTCTCTCCCTGAGACATCGCAGCCCCCCCAGATCCCCCCAAGGGCTCACAGACCCAAAGTGAGGGACCATCCACTTCTCACTGGCAGTCTCCCCGCCCAGACCAAGGCCCCCTACGCCAAGCTCAGTCTGTAAGAGCCTCCACTAACCCCCAGCTCCGAATCTGAGCCTCACACCACAGAGACGAGAAACACTCCCCCAGGTGCCCCGAACTTGCCCCCAGCACTTGCCCAAAGGATGCCTCCTCTCTGCCAGGGAAGCAATAAAATCTAGTGCTGGGGCCCCATCTGTGTGTCTCCCTGAGGGGGTAACAGGGGCCTTGGGGGCTGTGGCTGGGAGAGGAACATGCTGGGAGTTGGGGGGCTGTGGGCTGAAGGAGGGGACAAGGCATTTGAAGAGGGAGCTCTGGGGGTTGGGCAGGGTTTGAGGTCGTCCCTGGAAACAAAAAATAAAACTAGAGGGCAGAAGACCTAAATAGACATTTCTCCAAAGAAGACATTCAGTGGCCAACAGGCACATGAAAAGATGCTCAGCATCACTAATTATTGGAGAAATGCAAATCAAAACCACAATGAGGTACCACCTCATGCTACCAGTCAGAATGGCCATCATTAAAAAGTCCACAAATAATAAATGCTGGAGGGGGTGTGGAGAGAAGGGAACCTTCCTACACAGCTGGTGTGAATGTAAATTGGTGCAGCCAATGGAAAAGAGTATAGAGGTGCCTCAAAAAACTGAAAATAGAACTACCATATGATCCAGCAATCCCACTCCTGGGCATGTAACCGGAGAAAACTAATTCGAAAAGATACATGCACCCCAATGTTCATTGCAGCACTATTTACAACAGCCAAGACATGGAAACAACCTAAATGTCCATCGACAGATGAATGGATAAAGAAGATGAGGTACATGTATACAATGGAATACTACCCAGTCATAAAAAAGAATGAAATAATGCCATTTGCAGCGACATGGATGGACCCAGAGATTATCATACTAAGTGATCTAAGCCAAAGACAAATATTATATTATCTCACTTATATGTGAAATCTAAAAAATTATACAAATGAACTTATTTACAAAACAGAAACAGACCCACAGACACAGAAAAACTTATGGTTACCAAAGGGGAAAGTGGGGGGAGGGATAAATTAGGAGTTTGGGATTAGCAGATACACAGTACTATATATAAAATAGATAAACAACAAGGACCTACTGTATAGCACAGGGAACTATAGTCAGTATCTTATAATGACCTATAATGGAAAAGAACCTGAAAAAGAATATATATACAGCTGGATCACTTTGCTGTACACCAGAAACTAACACAACATTGTAAACCAACTATACTTCCAAAAAAAAAAAAAGAGTGAACCCTAATATGTCTATACACTTTAGCTAATAATGATGTATCAATACTGATTTACCAATTATAACAGTGCCACACTAGTGCAAGATGTTAATAGTAGGGAAAACTGGGAACTCGCTACTGTCCACTCATTTTGTAATAGGGAAGAACTTTTGTATTCTATTACAAGTTAATCACTAAAGGGATTTTGCCTTTAAGCTTAAATCATACATAATAACCCATCTCGGGGAACCCTGCCTCCCAGGTGACGAGCATTAAGCTAAAACACCTTTGTTTAGCTCAAGGGAAACCTCCTGACCAGGCCCACCTGTGAATGGCTGAGGGAAGGAAGAAATTAACACCTCCTGAGTCTGACCCGGAACCAGGACGTTCCCTCTCCCCTTTTAGTATAAAAGGAGCCTGAATTCTAACTCGGGGAAGATGGTTCTTTGAGATGCTGGTGCACCATCTTCTCAGTGTGCTGGCTTTGTGGATGAAGTCACTATTCTTTGCCCCAAGGACTCATCTCTGGATTTACTGGCCTGACGTGGGGCAAGTAGTACCAATTTTTGCAAAGCCGGCCAGGAGCCTTGCAGCAGCTCATGGCCAACCAGCCCCGGTTGGGGAATTTTCGGGTAAGGCCCTAGCAGCTGCCGGGACCGCTTGTCCTGAGGATCTTCCCTTCAAAATTCCCCAAAGCGGCACCATCTGACCCACCGCTTGGCAGTGGGAGCAAGAAATTGACCTGTGGGAGCCGACAGGCTCCATACAGCAGGGTAAGTAGTTCTGGCGTGTACAGCCGGAAACTTTTTCCTCCCCTTGGGGCTTTTTCCTCCGGAATAAGCCCGTTTGTTTTGTATTTGAGCGGGGGTACCCTGTTGGAGAGAGGCAATAACAGCTGGACTTTTCCCCGATTTGTGAACGGGATCGTTTGTTTCTTTGGATGCTGGCGTTTGTGTGCACTGTTTGTGTTTTGTTTGTCTTGTATTTCTGTCTTTAAAAATTGGGGAATGGGGCTTCCCTGGTGGCGCAGTGGTTGGGAGTCCGCCTGCCGACGCAGGGGACACGGGTTCGTGCCCCGGTCCGGGAAGATCCCACATGCCGCGGAGCGGCTGGGCCCGTGAGCCATGGCCGCTGAGCCTGCACGTCCGGAGCCTGTGCTCTGCAACGGGAGAGGCCACAGCAGTGAGAGGCCCGCGTACCGCAAAAAAAAAAAAAAAAAAAAATTGGGGAATGTTTCTACTATCCCTAAAGAAAGTCCTCTGGGGTGTATTTTGGGTAGGTGATCTGATTACAGCTATTAATCCATGACTGAGAGGAAGATGATATTTCATGGTAACAATGTGTGGCCACAGTACCTGTTAAGATCTCCACGAGAGGGCTAGGGAGGGTTATCTTGGGACCCTGTGCCCCATGTAACGTCACCCTTGCTGTGGTGTTAATTCCGTTGCCTGCAGTCTCCTGTGTTGTTGGTCTGGATCCAACAGCTCTCCAAGGAGTCGCGTTGCGTGAGGGTTGAGTTGATGGCTCTTGTGATATGTAAAATCCCGTGACCAAACTTGAGGGTTTCTTTAGGTTTTTGTTTGTTGTTAGGGGTTTTTCATTTCATTTTGTTTTGGTACCATTTTTTCATTTACAGATTGATGTCAAATGAAGGAAAGGAACACAGACACACACACACACAAACACCTGTCTGTTCTTGTCCAGAAGTGGGACATTCCCAGGGAGAAGAGAAAGGTTCCACTTGGTTCCTAAAATCACTGAGAGGCCCATCCCAGAATTCAGCCTGGTTGGTGGAGGCCAAGGCCAACAGGCATCCTTTTAATGGTTAGAGATGCTTCCTCGCTATTCATGGTTTTATGGTTGCCTTTGAATGGCTCTGTGGTTATTCTGTGGAGAAACAGGGAAGAATGATGAAATCCTCTAGGTGCAAGCATTTGTGCTACTACATTAGGGCGGGAAAAGTCAGACAGTTGTCACTTTATGGTAATAAAAACCCAAGGGAACATCTGTCGTACAGCAAGAAAAGGAGTGAGGGGGACTCAACACAAAGGAACCTGCCCTACCGAAGATCAGCAAATAGACTTAACTCAAATGCTTCAAGCTGCAGGAAATTTCAGATACCTGCTGGTGTTTGTGGACACGTTCAGAATGGGTGGAAGCATATCCCACCTGGACAGAAAAAGCCTCTGAAGTGGTGAAAGCTCTCCTTAAGGATATTATTCCCAGATTAGATTGTCTTACACCCTTCAAAGTGACAATGGACCTGCTTTTGTCTCCAGTATAACCAAACAGGTATCTAAAGCCCTGCAAATTAATTGGAAAGTCCATTCCTCCTGGAGACCACAATAAACAGGAAAAAACCCAGAAAATGAATCATACATTAACAAGAAGCATTGCTAAAATATGTCAAGAGACTAATTTAACTTGGGATAAGATCTTGACAGTAACTGTTTTGTTTTATCCAGAGTTTATAATTGTTATCTGTGGGAGGGTTGGAATTTTAATCCAAGTGTGACTCAAAGCTTTTAATTATAAACATGATGACATACTGCCCCCTAGTGGCGGACTGTGGAGAATTGGTTTAGGAAGGAGTAGGGCAAATTTGTAGCTCTCTGAGGGCTGCATGTTTGAAAACATTTTTTTTAAATCAAAATAATACTCATACATAGCAACAAATTATTTTTATGGAGAAACGTATGATAAATAGCTGCTCAGCACCCGGTCACTCTTAGTGTCTCTCCCCAGGTTTGCTGTTTTTTTTTAATCTTTTGCACATTTTAAATTTTGGCAATATACTCGTAGGATACAAAATTCTAAATACATATGATGATACTAAAACCAAAGCCTTCCTTCCACTAAGGTCGCCTCTTCTGGCAGCCAGTGTTTTTCTCAGGGAGAATTTACACAGAATTAAGCAAAAAATGCACAACTTGTTTTACTTCTAATGGAAATGATAGCAGATAATAACCTTTCTTGTTTCTCTTAATGCTTTTTTTTTTTTTTTTTTTTTTTTTTGCGGTACGCGGGCCTCTCACTGTTGTGGCCTCTCCCGTTGCGGAGCACAGGCTCCGGACGCACAGGCACAGCGGCCATGGCTCATGGGCGCAGCCGCTCCGCGGCACGTGGGATCTTCCTGGACCGGGGCACGAACCCGTGTCCCCTGAATCGGCAGGCGGACTCTCAACCGCAGCGCCACCAGGGAAGCCCAATGCTTTTTTTTTTTTTGAGCCAGAATCCTCCAATTTTATCTTTTTTTTTTTTTTTTTTTTCCGTACGCGGGCCTCTCACTATTGTGGCCTCTCCCGTTGTGGAGCACAGGCTCCGGACGCGCAGGCTCAGCGACCATGGCTCACAGGCCCAGCCGCTCCGCGGCATGTGGGATCTTCCTGGACTGGGGCACGAACCAGAATCCTCCAATTTTAAAAATTATTTATGGGCTTCCGCAGTCTTACAGCTGAGTGATATTCTTCTGGATAAATTATTTAACCAGTTCTCTACTGAACAAGATTTAAGTTGTTTCTAGTCTTTTCTCTTCCAAAGGATGCTGCACAGAAGGCACTAGCACATCCGTAATTTTCCATGAATTTAACTGCAGATAAATTCCTAGAAATGGAATTTATGAATTCGGTAGACACTGCCAAACTGCCAAGGACATCTCTTTGTTATTGCAGTGAATTTTTTTTTTTTTTTTTTTTTTTTTAATATTGCGCTACGCGGGCCTCTCACTGCTGTGGCCTCTCCCGTTGCGGAGCACAGGCTCCGGACGCGCAGGCCCAGCGGCCATGGCTCATGGGCCCAGCCGCTCCGTGGCATGTGGGATCCTCCCAGACCGGGGCACGAACCCATGTCCCCTGCATCGGCAGGGGGACTCTCAACCGCTGCGCCACCAGGGAAGCCCCTCATCTGGCTTTTTACTTAGCATGATGTTTTCAAGGCCCACGTTTTAGCGTGGATCAGAATTCCATTCCTTTTTATGGCTGAATAATATTCCATTGTATGTCTCTAGCACATTTTGTTTATCCACTCATCAGTTGATGGACATCAACTGGGTTGATGGGCTGTTTCTACACCATTAGTGCCGCCAGGATCATTCATGTAGAAGTTTTTGCATGAACATGTTTTTAATTTTCTTGGGATCCCTAAGCTGATTTTTTTAAGAGAAATGGAAATCTACTCACACAAAATGCCCCGCCCCTTTTCTGCATTTTAAAATTTTAATTCATATAAAGTCCACTCTCTTTGGTGAATTTTGACAAATCATCTTCATACAACCATCACCACAGTTAAGATTAGAACAGATCCATCCCCCCTCCTCAAACTCTTGTTAACCCTCCTTGTAGTCAATCCCTCCCCCACCCCTGGACACCAAGGATTTGCTCCCTGTCTATATAGTTTTCGCTTTCCAGAAAAGTCTCCCCAATTTAAAAATCTCAACAAGTAATCACAGTTGTCCTAAAGTACTGTTTGTGGCTGGTTGAGGCTGGAGCCACCAGTGGGCACACCCTACCAAGCCCCACCACGCCCATTTCTTGCTCTGAACATCATCTATTTTTAAATATTTATTTATTTACTTTTGGCTGCGCTGGGTCTTTGTTGCTGCGCATGGGCTTTCTCTAGTTGCAGCGAGCGGGGGCTACTCTTCGTTGCGGTGCGCAGGCTTCTCATTGCGATGGCTTTTCTTGTTGAGGAGCACGGGTTCTAGGCATGCGGGCTTTAGTAGTTGTGGCACGCAGGCTTAGTTGCTCCGCGGCATGTGGGATCTTCCCGGACCAGGGCTCGAACCCGTGTCCCCTGCATTGGCAGGCGGATTCCTAACCACTGCGCCACCAGGGAAGCCCCTTTGCTCTAAACTCTAGACCAGTGTCTAAGGAACCTCTGTTGAGAAAACACAAAATTTGTCTCCACTTCCCATCCCTCCCTTCTCCTGCCACAGCTTCAGCTGTGGTCTGACTCTTGCTTCCTCTCCTTGTTACCTTTGAAATCTTAAAGGAAACCTATGGCTTAGAGTGAGGACCTTGACTCACACCCCACCCCTCCCCGCAAAGAGTGTCTCAAAGGGCCTGTGAACTAAAGAGTGGCATTTAGGCTCCTTGTGGAAATCCAGAATTTCCAATCTTGCACCTTTAAATCTTTATTTGGGGTAGGGAGTGGTCTGTACCACACATAAACAGGATCCTTGGGGCGGGGGGACTGAGAGAAAAGACTCGGGGTGGTTGAGAGCTCTTAAGAGGACGGGGATTGGGGGTGTTTAGAGAAGGAGGGAAGATCTCTATCATTCTGGGTAAAGGGATGGGGTGGGAGCTTGCCAAGGTGGAGAGGTCTGTGGGTGGCAGTGTGGGAAACCTAGGGGAGGAAGGGTGCAAAGGATGTGGAGGAGGGCAAGACTGAATGAGGCGGGTGCAGGTATCTGGAGGTGGCTGACCTCTGGGTGAACCTGGGCTCAGCTATGGCCTTGAGCAGTGTGACTTTGGGCAAGTTGTCTTCTCAGCCTTGGTGGGCTGTTCTGCAAAATGGGTACAAGCATCCTCCCAAGACAATGGGACTGGGAGACCAAGAGTGGGGCGTGAAGGCTCTTAGGGACCAAGGGAAGGGTCTAGAAGCGTCTGAGGGAGGAACTGCTGGGTTTCCGGGGCTCCCCAGGGTGCAAGGATGACCCACCCTCCTGCTAACACCTTTCCCTGCGGCCAGACGCACCAACTGGTCCTGTACCAGACAGGGGCTTGCCCAGCACTCAAGGACACTCTGAATCTCGCCTGGGCATTGGATGAGAAGACCTCTTACCAAAATGAAAAGGTAGAGACTGTTCAATGAACAGAACAGTACTTGCACGGAAATCTCACTTTGGTTGAAAAAACTCATGTGAGAAAGACCTGGAAGGACAGGACCTGGGTATCGCTCAGAGAGTCAGGACTTTTAAGACTTTATTTTTGCAATCTTTGCTTGACTGTATGCTCTGGTTCTCCACACTGCACAGGGTCTGCTTTTGTGATTCAATGGTTATTAAAAACATAGCTTTAAAGGCCACCCCTGCCCTCCTAGTCAAGTCTGAGCTCCAGGCAGGTCCACTAGGCCTGGGTGCTCTGAACTCCTCCCTTGTCACACCTGCCGAGCGCTGCCTCCAGGACTTTGCACTTGCGGTTTCCTCTTCCTCTTCACCCTCCAGCCTCCAGGTGATGGGGGAGGAAGCGTTCCTGACTGCCTTCTCTAGACAGGGTGCCGGCTGTTCGCTTTCTCAGTCACACACAGCACTTCATTTCCTTTACGTGTCTTATCAAACTTTACAACGGGAGACGCGTTCCGGGTCGCCTCCTGGGCTTCAAATTTGGTTTAACTCAAAAGAAAGTGCGGGGACTTCTACAGTCCGTTAAAGTGGCGCCCTCCTGTGGTCGCGGCCCAGACTCCGACCTCTGGCCACTCAACCCATTTAAAGCTGTGCGTTTGCATTCGATTCAGATATTACTCTTAACGTGAGACCACAATCAAATATTTTTAGCCCACGCTTTCAAAGCGCAGTCATTCCTGAGCTCACGCTGTCACCGGGCTCTGGCGCGGTGAATGACGGCGCCACACGGCCTGTCGCGTCCAACAAGCCCATTTATTTGGTTTACCGCGCGCTCAGGCCTGCATCACTGGCCGGGACTTCTCGGCCTGCAGCTTCACTCCGGAGCCCGCGAAGCCCGTGCCGCCCTAGAGGAGGAGGAAGAGAGGCAGCGGGGAGCTGGGGTGCCGTGGGGGTTCCCTGGCCCGCGAGGTTCGGTTGGGCCCCCGCTCCCTTAGTGGGGCGGGGCCTCGGTAAGGGAGCGGGCCCTCTGGAAGCAGGTCGGGGTTACCGGAAGGCTAGGGGACAGGGAGGAGGGGTGCCACTCACCCGCTGCAGCACGATGATGTCGCGGTCCGTGAGCTTCTCTCCGGTCACGGGGTCCACCATGTCCTTGCGAATCAGCTTCTCCACGCACTCCACGGTGACCACGGCCCCACTGCAGTGAGGGTGAGTGTGGGGCACGACGATCAGAGGGCCCGCCCCAAAGAGAGAGCCGCACCCCAAGCCCGCCCCGTCCCACAGGTCCCCAGGCTGTACCCCAGGCGACTCACGAGGGCCGCAGGACGGCGCACGGTGTGGCGTTGCTCAGGCTGTCGCGGGTCACGGCACACACGTAGCGCTCGCTGCGCGTGATGAGCCCCACGCGGTCCACGGAGCTGTCGAGCGGCGTGAAGCGCACGGGCGTCAGGTCGGACATGCGCAGCGGCTTCCCGGACATGGGGCAGGTCACAATGCGCGACTGGGGAGCAGGAGGGGGGCCGAGTCAACAGACGGGGCTCGAGCCGGGCGGAGGGAGGATGGGGGCCCTCAGGACCCTGGCCCTCTCTGGCAAAGCGGGCACACACAGGCGCTTGCTGGAGTAGGGGGCTCACCGGCTTCTCCAGCTTGGTGGCCTTGGCCTCGGGGGTCAGCGATGGGATCCAGAAGCTGGGCAGCGCTTTGTCCTTGTCCTTGCCTGTGGGGCCCGCACTGGACCCGGGTCGGGCATCATCTGCGGGGGGGAGAGGGGTTCGGACGCAACCAGGGAGGCACCTGGCCCCGCGGGAGCCCCACCCACTTGCATGTCCACTTCTCTCTCACCTGGGCAGTCCCCGGAGGCGGCCTTGGGCGTGAAGGGGTTGAGGGGCCGGCTCACGATGGCCGCCTCCTTCTCCAGGAAGCCCCGCACCTGGTCCTGCGCGGCCGCCCGCCGCAGCCCCTTCTGCTCCTCACGCCGGGCGCCCCGCTGCTTCTCGTAGGCCTGCGGGCAGCCAGGCAGGAGCGAGCTAGGCATCCCCCTGTGGCTTGTGAGTTTGGGGCACCCTAGGTGGGGGCTGGGGTGCCTCTTGGAATTTAAAGGTGGGTGAACTGGAACCCATACAGGGGAGGTTCCTGGCAGAGGCTCTGTTTGGTGGAGGCTGGTGACTGCCTGGGTGTGAATGTTTAATCGGCTGCACAGTTATCCATGGTGTGCCTCTGCTGCCTTTGCCTGTCCCTTCACCAACTGAAGGGCAGTTAAGCCATTTCCACTTTAGCTGGTTTGGGACTCGGTGGTCAACAGCTTGGCTGAAGAGGGACTGCCAGAGCTCAAAGCCTGCCTTTGTCACTGATTAGCTCTGTGGCCTCCAGTAAGCACTGTGACCTATCCTGGCCTCAGTTTCTTCATCCGTAAAACGGGCTGACAATGGTGACCTACCTCGGAGGCTCACTGGGAGGGTTACACAGGAAGATTTTTTAAAACACTTAGCACCTGGCCTGGCACATAGTAAGTGCTCAATAAATGTAATTTGGGGCCATATGTTATTAATTATACAGTATATCTTATCACTTATCTATTATACAGTCCATACAGTGTAGACTCTGTCCCTGCCCTCAACGGCCCGAGTTCCAGGATAGTAGGGAGCAGAGAAGGTTTATGGAGCCATGAAGGCTCAGGCAGTGTGAGGGCAAGAGGAGACACTGCTCCGGCCACCGAGTGAGCAAGGAGGGAACGCTGACGCTGACTGATGCTCGGGAGGGCTTCCGATGTGGGCTGCACGATGAGGGGGCCACCAGGCTGGGTGGAGGACCTGGGCAGAGGGGAAGCCACGCACTCCAGACCAAAAGCTCAACAAGAACCTGGCCCCCAGTGCTTCCTGAGCTCTGGAAAAGCCGGCAGGACAAGGAGGGAGACAGGGTCCCTCCTAGCCACAAAATGAGCTCAGCAATGGAAGGTGGGCCTGGCTCCAAGAAAATGCCTAAGAAGTTCTTATCTGTGAGCATTTCTCGCATGCCCTGCAGTGCCCTCTAGTTTGGCCCTGTCAGCCCATTTTAGAGACAATAAAACTGAGGCCCAAGGAGATGAGCTGGCATCCACTCATTTACCAAGTATGTCCCGAGAACCTAGGGCCTTGGGGTGGGTGAGAGCCCCGCTCCCTGCCCCTGGGGCCTGTATCAGACAGCCACAGGTAGAGTCACAACTGTGACAAGTGCCAAAGAAGAGGTGACAGGGGCAGGCCCTCAGGGCCCTGGACTAGCAAGAGGCCAGAGGAGGCAACACCTGGGCTGAAATCTGGAGAACGAGAAGAATTTAACCAGAAGTGGGAGGGGACGGTGTGCCCAGCAGAGGGAACAGCACAGGAGAGGCCTGGGCGGGGAGGAATTTAGATGCGAGGCCCAGCATCGAAACCACCTACCCACGCCTGCACCCCCTTCTCCCAGCCCAACCACCTTCATCTGCCGGGCGATCTCCTTCTTCTGGTGCAAAATGTACTCTAGGATTGCCTCCCGCTCATACAGGTAGCCATCGGGGCTGCAAAGAGAGGAGGGGATGAGAAAACATGGGCCTGGCCCAGGCCACATGGCCAGAGATTGACAGTCACCTGCTGAACATCAGCTCCCTGCCCAGGGCAACCACTGAGCGTCTTCTAGGCAACTGCTCGCTCAGGGCTCGGCTCAGCTCTCTGAGGTGACCGCACTGTTTTAACTCTCCTGGCTTTATAATGTCTTCTGATGCGTAGGCAAAATCTCGCACTGTAAACGGTTAGCTCAGCAGGCCTGGGCTGTGCAAACCCTGCACATTCCAACCAAAGGACTGGCTCCTGGGAGGGCACCTCTAGGCCTTGGAATGTCCTGCTTGTTAAGAGTGTCTCTGTTTGCCTGGGAGGTTGGGACCATGTGGTGTGAGCTGGACCTCTGGAGGGGCTGAAGACCAAGGTCAGCCAGGCCTAGGTGACTAACGTCCAATAAAAACCCTGGACACCAAGGCTGGAGCGAGCTTCCTGGTGGGTAGTAACTGCTGCGGCGAAAATTAAGCGCTTTCCTGCGACTCCACTGAGAGAGACAAAGGAAGCTTGTGCCTGGTCTCTCTGGGACTCTGCCCCATGTGTCTTTTCCCACTGCTGATTTTATTTATTTAAAAAATTTTGGGGGGGCTTCCCTGGTGGCGCAGTGGTTAAGCATCTGCCTGCCAATGCAGGGGACACGGGTTCGAGCCCTGGTCCGGGAAGATCCCACAGGCCGTGGAGCAACTAAGCCTGTGCGCTACAACTACTGAGCCTGCGCTCTAGAGCCCACGAGCTACAACTACTGAGCCCGTGTGCCACTACTGAAACCCGTGCACCTAGAGCCCATGATCCACAACAAGAGAAGCCACCGCAATGAGAAGCCTGCATACCACAACGAAGAGTAGCCCCCGATCGCCGCAACTAGAGAAAGCCCGCGCGCAGTAACAAAGACCCAATGCAGCCATAAATAAATAAATAAATAAATAAATTTATTTAAAAAAAAATTTTTTTGGCCGTGCCACGCAGCATGTGGGATCTTTTATTTTATTTATTTTTGGCTGCGTTGGGTCTTTGTTGCTGCGTACAGGCTTTCTCTAGTTGCGGCGAGCGGCGGCTACTCTTCGTTGCAGTGGGCGGGCTTCTCATTGCAGTGGCTTCTCTTGTTGCGGAGCACGGGCTCTAGGTGCGTGGGCTTCAGTAGTTGTGGCTCATGGGCTCTAGAGCACAGGCTCAGTAGTTGTGGCGCATGGGTTTAGTTGCTCTGTGCTATGTGGGATCTTCCCGGACTGGGGATCAAGCCCGTGTCCCCTGTATTGGCAGGCGGATTCTTAACCACTGCGCCACCAGGGAAGCCCGGCATGTGGGATCTCAGTTCCCCGACCAGGGATCAAACCCATGCCCCCTGCACTGGAAGCTCGGAGTCTTAACCACTGGACTGCCTGGGAAACCACCCCCATTGCTGGTTTTAATCTGTAACCTTTTGCTGTCATAAGCTGTCATTTGAGGGTAGCTGCTTTGCTGAGTTCTGTGTGTTCTTCTAGTGAACCACTGAACCTCCCGGTGGCCTCGGGGACCCTGAACCGCGATCTACTTTCATCGCGATGTCTACAAAATGGACCAGTAACTGAGCACATATGTAGTCAGTGGACTAAGTACCTTCTACCCATTATCTCGCTGAAGCCTTTGCCAGACGCTAAGAGGTAGGTAACAGTAAGCACTCCACACGTGAGCTGTTATTATGGGCTAGCCACTTTCCAGGAGCCCTGCCCTCTATTGTGAATGTATTCTTTTCCACACCCCATGAAGCGTACTAGGATCATGCCCATGTCTCAGAGGAGAACACTGAGGCTGCGGGAGGGTAGGTGGCTTGCCAGGGCGCCCTGGCTGTGCAGCCCCCTCCTGGCGATTCCCTTGCCCTCGTCACCCTGACCCGCCCACCCGTGTTCCCAGCTTACGTAACAACAGGGTCGTGGCACGGCTGCAGAGAGAGGCAGCAGCAATCGAAGTCCTTGACGGCATCCCGGCTCAGTCGAATGTTCTGGGTGCCGTAGCCTGAGGCCGCTGGGGACAGAGAGAGGCAGAGGGATGGAGAGGCAGGAGATGTGCCCTTCTCCAAACCCGGAGAGAAAGGCACAGAGAGGACTCCGAGGTAGGGGGACTCAGAGAACAGGCAGTCAAGAGCTTGGGCTGTGTGTCTGCGTTGGGGACAGGGCTGCACAACCCACAAGAAGGCGTTCATCCCCAGAGGGTAAGTGACAGACAGGCCCTGTCCCTGAGGCAGCTCGGGGAAGAGGCTCGTAACTGACTCCCCTCGGGCCTTCTGGCTCTGTGACCAAGCTCAAGCGTCTGTACCTCTCTGGGCCTCCGTTTCCGCCTCTGGAATACGGCCTGACAACAGTGATTCCTTCCTCAGTGGGTGTTTGGGAGGCTTAGCATGGAAGGCACTTAACGCAGTGCCCACGACAAGGCAGGGAGAAGGTCGCTGGCTCACGTGGGCTGTTACGTTTCCGGTCGTGACCATCAGTCACGTGGCTGTTACTTACACGGTCGGGGGAAAGACACCTGCCCAGAGAGCACAACCAGAGGAGCAAAGTAACATGGGGACTTCAGGGTCCATTTGCCCCCTCCCCCAAACCCAGTACCTGTGTCCTTCTTCTTCTCATGGTAGGTGTAGACGGCCCCCGCCGTGCAGTTCTTGCCGTGGCGTGTCATCCTGGGGGGTAAGGAAGGGGCAGCTGCAGGGCTGTGTGTCCAGAGGGGGCCCACGCAGAGAGGACTGGACCTTTCT
Organism: Globicephala melas; assembly: GCF_963455315.2. Taxonomy (NCBI): domain Eukaryota; kingdom Metazoa; phylum Chordata; class Mammalia; order Artiodactyla; family Delphinidae; genus Globicephala; species Globicephala melas. The sequence goes on along the minus strand of NC_083332.1, from coordinate 7,035,912 downwards.
GGCCCCCGATCTGATCTGACGGGAAAGCTGGGAGTGGGGCAGGGGAAGAGAGTTTTGCACACGTTAAATGGTTAAGAAATGCCTATACCTCCCCAAAACAAATATGGCACTCAACCCTGAAAAAGACCTGAAGTTTGCTTGTGGAAGTGGTGTCGGAAGGGGTACACGTTGTGAGTTACGGTGAGGTGGTGGAAGGAGGGTTATCTGATGGAAAGTTCTAGCACCAGATGTGATCGGTGGGGCTCGTAACACGAATGGGGAACTGAAGCGCCCAGTAGATGTTCTGGATGTGTTGAGCGTGTGCTCTGTGTATGCCTACACGCTCATTTCAACCAAGCGCACCTGGCTTCATTTAGGTGCAACATGCCTTATGTTCAAATTGTTCCCTAATGTATCCATCGCATTGGAATAAATCTCGAGTTTTCAAAACAAGTGTTAGAGCAGAACTGACTGTACACGGAACGCTGGCAAGTCAACAAGAAAAACCCAGCTACCCCAAGAGGAAAATGAGCCGAGGATGTGAAGAGGCGATTTACAGAAGCAGCTCAAAGACTAACAGGTAGATGGAGAGATGCCTCAAATTCTCCTCACAGGAAAACCACAGTGAGACATCATTTTAAATCTATCACTAGGCTGGCGGGCGAAACTTTGAGAGCTGGATAAGATAGCTGGATAGGGTGACGGTGGGTGATAGGAATCCCCTCAGGTGATGCTGGGGGGACACAGGCTGGTGGTACTTCAGCAAAGTGAGTGCAGGCGATTCTGCACTTGGGTGTATGTGCCCCAAAGGCGACAGCACTAGGGAGCATGTGTGAGGATGTTCACAGTGGTGTTATTTATACTGGAGGGGAATCAAAGGCAACTGAATATCCCGCCCTCCTGGAATGGATAGTGACTGCCCCTCATGGAGACCACCCAGCAGTGAGATGCAACTGACCAGGTGTGTACAGAGCATCGTGGGTGACTTTTTTTCTTTTGGCAGTGCCATGCAGCTTGTGGAATCTTAGTTTCCCAACCAGGGATTGAACCCTCACCCTCGGCAGTGAAAGTGCGGAGTCCTAACCACCAGACCAACAGGGAATTCCTGCGGGTGGATCTTAAAAACACAATGCTGGGTGAAAAAAGTAAGAAATAAAACAATCTGCACATGAACAAAATGATACATTTTAAACACCTGCAAACAAAAGATGATGCCTATAAGAATGATTGCCCATGTAGGGGAGGGGACTGACTGGGGGATAAATAAGAATAAATGGAACGAGAAGGAGGGGGTTAGATGGATCAAAGGAATAAGACCGGCCTGGGCCTGAGTCCAGGTTGGCCCCCTGCTGGCTGTGACTCTGGACTTGTGATCTCCTCTCTGAGTCCTTTGGTAAGAAGTGGGGAGAACCATAGGATCTAGTTGACACGACTGGATTGCTGTGTGGACTAAATGAGGTCATACTCAGAGCATGGCATATGGAATGTTCAGGAAATACTCTCTCTGGCTCTGTGGCTGAAAGGAGGATCCAGAAGGTGGGGGAGGGAGGCACAACCAGGAGCACCCACAATGTGAAAGGCAACTTCATCTTATTTCCCGGTTCCGGATGCTTTCAGAAACTTGCCTTTCACTTTCAAAACTCAAACACCTCTCCTTGAGCTACAGATCTCGCACTCCCCCTACTGGCATCTTCCTCCCAGAAACCCATTTTTTGTTTTGTAGGTATATTTACGTAGAATAGATGCACAGACCTTAAGGATGCAGCTTGATACGTTCTGACAGTTGCATACACCCTCGTAACTACCCCCCCAATCGAGATGCGGAACATTTCTATCACCCCAGCCGCGGCCACTGTGCTGATTGCAGAAGGTAACCTTGGTGAAACACCCCAACTCCACCCACCGCCCCTCCTCCAGCTTCCCCTCACCCCCAGCTTTGGAGCAAGCCCAGCACCTGCTGCCACCCAGCTCACCTGCCATCCCCCTCCTCCGCTCTGGCCCCATGGCTTCCGCCCCAGCTCCCCCCTCCCCACTGGCACTCATGAAGGTCGAGTTCACCTCCTCAGGGACAAATTCCCCACTCTATTCTTAGTTGTCAACTGCTTTGACCCTCTGCGGTATTTGGCACTGGGCTGCTTGTCTTGTAGCCAAGTTCTTTGGCTTTGTGGACCGGGACATTTTCCCTCTGAGAGAGAGAGGAACCGCTATAGATGGAGCATTTCATTATTTTGCCAGGCGGTCATGGGAATAATCCCAAGGGACACTGCTTGACCCCTGACCCCCAGGCCAACTCTTAATCATCCAACCTCAGCCACCCTCTGAGGTCCGTCCCACTCCCATCTCCACTTTGGAGAGGGGCAAACTGAGGCACAGAAGTGAAGCCATTTGCCTAGGGCAGTGGTTCTCAAAGGAAGGTCCAGGGACCCCAGGGGTCCCTAAGATAGTTTCAGGGAGTCCACAAAACTATTTTTGTAATACTAAATCATGCTTGGGACTTCCCTGGTGGTCCAGTGGCTAAGACTGTGCTCTTGATGAAGGGGGCATGGGTTCGATCCCCGGTCAGGGAACTAGATCCCACACGCGTGCCGCAACTAAGAGTTCGCATGCTCCAACTAAAGATCCTGCGTGCCGCAACGAAGATCCCACGTGCTCCAACTAAGACCCAGCGCAGCCAAATAAATAAATAAATAAATAGAAAGAGAGCGCTCTAAAAATAAATAAATAAAACAAATGCGTTTGCCTTTGTTCCTCTCCTTCTCTCCAGTGTCTAGTGGGGTTTTCCAGAGGCTGTGTGACTTGTGCTTGTGCACCCTTGGGTTTTAAAAATGTCTGTTATATTATGCGGAGTGAACAGAGCCAGGTAGAAAAGGCCACGTGTTGTTGATTCCATTTATATGAAAGGTCCAGAATGGGCAGGTCCATAGAGACAGAAAGCAGATTGGTGGTTGCCACAGGCTGGGAGAAGGGGGGACCGGGGGTGGCGTGCAGTGGCTGCTAAGGGGTATGGGGTTTCTTTCTGCAGTGATGAAAATGTCCTGAAATCAGAAAATGGTGATGGTTGCAAAAACAGTGATTGTACGGAAAGCCACGAATCGTATACTTTAAATGGGTGAGTTTTGTGTCACGTGAATTATATCTCAATCAAGACAGTTTCATGCCTGTTTTCCTTTCTCATATGGCAAATCGCTTTTTCTTTCGGCCATGCAGCGAGGCTTGCAGGATCTTACTTCCCTGACCAGAGATCGAACCCAGGCCCTCAGCAGTGAAAGTGCCGAGTCCTAACCACTGGACTGCCGGGGGAATTCCCCTGATATGGCAAATCCTGATAGACAGAACTCCCACAAACAAAAGCTTTTTGGAGTCCTTGATGATTTTTAAGGTGCTGAGACCAAAAAGCTTGAGAACTGCTGACTAGGGTTGACCAGGGGTCAGCAGCTCTATTGTCTCCCCAGTGAGGAAAACCTCAAAAGAGAAAACAGAACTACTACCATCTCACGTCACTAGCTTTTCAGAGAGGCCACGTCCAAAGTAACATCAGCTGTTATATATCCTCCTTCCCATTTTACAGAGGAGAAAACAGCCTCATGAAGTCCCCCAGCTGGGAAGCGGCAACAGAGCCAGACTCGAACCCAGGCAGCCGTGTGGGTTAACCTTAACCATGTGACAGCTGCAGTCCTCCTGGGGAGGTTACAATCCAAGAATAAAGGCCAACTCATTCCCGTTCTCCCGGAAAGTCTTCAAAATCCAGAGTCTAGTCCACTCTCTCAACACACCTCAATTCAGACACGAAAGTTCCATTGCAGAAACTTGTCCTATATTTCGGGTTCATAAAATTTACAGGAGCAAATGTACATTCACACGCTCTGCTTGTGCCAAACGTACTTAAAAGTTTTCCGGGAATTGAATCCAGTATCGGTGCTTGAATTTGAATTAATTAAAATGAAATGATTAAAAAACACAGTCCCTCGGGGGCACTAGCCACATATCAAAGTGCCCCACAGCTTCTGGGGACTCGTGGCTACTGTGTTTAAAAAACATGACCACAATACCATTAATGCATTAATAATCCCTTCACATCCTTTACTATCCAGCTGGTATTCAAGTCTCCCTTATTCTCTCCCGACTGTCTTTTTCTGCAGTTGATTCGTCTGAATCCCGAATCTCTTGGGAGCAGAGAACCCTCTGAGAACTAAAGGATGCTACGAGCCCCCTCCCTTTAATAGCGAGGGTCACGCGGATGCTGCAGGCCGTCCCAGGCGGGCGGAGACCTGTGTTAAAGGAACCCAAAGGGTCGATTACACTCGAGGAAATCACAGACACAAACAGGATGTGTTGGAAGCAGGAAAGAGGGAGCTCCCTAAGAGCAAAAGCGAGGGTCTGAGATGTTCTATGAATAATGACTGGTATTTATTTAAGAGGTTTGGTGAACCTGGCCCTGTTCTAAGTATTTTATACATATTAACTCCACCAGACGCCACAACCCAAGCAGTTGCTACAAACAAGGAAACAGAGGCAGGGAGAAGGTGCCCAAGGTCATGCAGCCGGGGTCTGACCCAGGCATGAGTCTGTGGCCTTCACCACCCCTGATGCTGTAGCCTCAGGCACTGTGCTGACTCTCACGGTGGAGTGGGGCAGCTCCTGTAACCCTGGACCTTCCCCCTGGAAATCCCGTCCCCTTCCTCCTCCCAGGCTCCATCAGGAGTCGCCTCTTCTGGGAAGCCTGAGTTAGGCATTCCTGGTGCTCTGACAATGCCCTGATTTCCATCCATTATAGCTGCCACCCCTCAGAATTTCTCCCCCTAGACTAGAAGCCCCTAGAGGCGGGGGCTGGGTTGGACTCCAGGATGGGTCCTGGCACTGCATGGCCCCTGGGGGGCACAGAGATGTCAGATAGGATGTTAACCACTTCCAACCCTACGGCCGGGAGAGGTGTGTAATCAATGAATGAATCATCCATCCAATCAATATAAAAGCACTACAGGAATAGAAATGACCATCACATCCTTCCAACACTTATGCACCAGGCTCTGGGCGAAGCGCTTCACAGTTCTGAACGCATTCGGTCCTCGGGATAACCTGCGAGGTAGGTTCTCCCCATTTTAGAGGTGAGAAAACAGAGGCCCAGAGGGATTAACTGGTCTCTTCCTCAGTCTGTTCCTTGACAGAGGAGCCCTGGTGAGCTTTTCAAAAGGGAGCTTAGATCACGTCACTCCCTTCTACTGCTCCTTGGATGTGGCTCAAGGTGAAAAACAGCTTGGATAAAGAAATGTGGGAGGAATGAAAGAATTGGAAAGCCACCATTTTGCAACCCCTGATGACATAACTGATTCACTAAGGCACCTGATGGCAACTGGACATCCGCAGGGTGCTGATACTTGCTAGCAGAAAGGAGAAAAACGTAGCTTTACAACGGCGTGTCTGTGCTGTTCCTACCTGTATCAGTCAGCTAGGACTGCCAAAACAAAGTGCCATAGGCTGGGTGGCTTACACAACAGACGATGATTTTCTCACAGTTCTGGAGGCCAGGAGTCTGAGATCAGGGCGCCACCATGGCTGGGTTTTGGTGAGGCCTCTCCTCCTGGCTTGCAGATGGCTGGCCACCTTCTGGTTGTGTCCTCACAGGGCGGAGAGAGTGCTTGCTCTCTGGTATCTCCTGCTCTTCTAAGGACACCAACCCCATGGATTAGGACCCCACTCTTATGACCTCATTTAACACTAATTACTTCGGGAAAGGTCCTGTCTCCAAATAGTCATATTGGAGATATAAGGTTTCGGGTGGGGTTGGGGACAAACGTTAAGTCTGTAAACACTACCTGAAGCCCCCGATCAATCTCACCGTCCCTAAGAGTGGGACCGCCAGGTGTGAAGCTAGCAGCGCTGAAGCCCCCATGCCAAGATGCCTGAAGCTAAATTAATCAAGCCTTTCCATTTAATTTCCTGATTCCAGGAAGCCAGAGGCTAGAGCAGGGATCTGCCAGAAAAGGCTAGAGAGTAAAGATTTTCACCTCTGTGGGCCACCTGCCCCTGTCACAACTACTCAACTCTGCCCTTGTATGGCAAAGCATCCGTGGACACTATGTAACTGAACGGCCATGGCCGTGTTCCAATAAAACTTTTATGGACACTGGTATCTGCATCACATATCACAAAATAGTATTCTTCTTTTGATTTTTTCCAATTTGTAAAATATTGAAGTATAGTTGAATTACAGGATTGTGTTAGTTTCAGGTGTACAGCAAAGTGATTCATATATATATTCTTTTTCAGATTCTTTTCCGTTATAGGGTATTACAAATATTGAGTATAGTTCTCTGTGAGATACAGTGGATCCTTGTTGGTTACGGTCTTTTCCAATTATTGAAAAATGTTAAAAACCATTCTTGGTTTGCAAGCTGTACCAAAACAGGTGGTGGTAGCCAATCATCTGTCTGACAAAGGAATTGTATCTAGAATATATAAGAAATTTACAACCCAATAATAAAAAGACAAATAACCCAATTTAAAAATGGGCAAAGGATCAAAACAGACATTTCTCCAAAGAGGATATATAAATGGCCAATAAGCACATGAAAAAAAATGTTCCACATCATTAATCATGAAGGAAATGCGGTCAAAACAGCAGTGAGGGACTTCCCTGGTGGTCCAGCGATTAAGACTTCGCCTTCCAATGCAAGGGGTGCGGGTTCATTCCCTGGTCCAGGAGCGAACATCCCACATGCCTCATACCTCGTGGCCAAAAAAACAAAACATAAAACAGAAGCGGGGCTTCCCTGGTGGCGCAGTGGTTAAGAATCCTCCTGCCAATGCAGTGGACATGGGTTCGAGCCCTGGTCCGGGAAGATCCCACGTGCCACAGAGCAACTAAGCCCATGCGCCACTACTACTGAGTGTATGCTCTAGAGCCGGCGAGCCACAACTACTGAGCCCGCGTGCCACAACTAATGAAGCCCACATGCCTAGAGCCCGTGCTCCGCAACAAGAGAAGCCACCACAATGAGAAGCCAGTACACCGCAATGAAGAGTAGCCCCTGCTCCCAGCAACCAGAGAAAGCCCGCGCACAGCAATGAAGACCCAACACAGCCAAAAATAAATAAATAAATAAATAAATTTAAAAGAAAAAGAAAAAAAGCAGAAGCAATACTGTAACAAATTAAATAAAGACTTTAAAAAGGGTCCCCATTGAAAAAATCTTAAAAAAAACAAAAACAAGAAACAGCAGTGAGATACTACTTCACACCCACAGGATAACTACCGTCAAAAAGTCAGACGATGGACTTCCCTGGCAGTCCGGTGATTAAGACTCCGCTCATCCACTGCAGGGGACACAGGTTCGATCCCCGGTCGGGGAAGATCCCGCATGCCACTCGGCATGGCCAAAAAAAAAAAAAAGTTGGATCATAACAAGTGTGGAGAAATTGAAACACTCAGACACTGAGGGTGGGAATGCAAAATGAAGCAGCCACTTTGGAAAAGTCTGGCAGTTCCTCAGAAGGCTAAACACAGAGTTACCATTTGATTCAGCAATTCCACCGCCAAAAGAAATGAAAACTTATGTCCACACTAAATCTTGTACACAAGTGCAAGCAGCATATTCACAATAGCCAAAAAGTGGAAACAACACAAATGTCCATTGACTGACGCGTGGATAAACAAAATATGGTATATCTCATACAAAGGGATATTATTTAGCTTTAAAAAGAAGTACTGATACATGCTACAAAATGGATGAACCTTGACAACATTATGCTAAATGAAAGAAACCAGACAGGAAAAAGATTCCATTGATGTGAAAAGTCCACATTAGGTTAATCCATAGAGAAAGGGTGTGGCAATTGGGGAGGGGGGTGCAGCGGGAATAATGGAGGAATAAGTGAAAGGCCATCACCACTTCAAAGAAGCAAAAAGACAAGTTCAGATGGTGGGATGATAACGGAATAACTGATCCAGTTTCTTCAATGAATCAATTGCCAAGGAAAAAAACAGGGTGGGGTGGAGGTGAGACTGTTTGAGATTAAGAGCAATTTAAGAGACATAACAATGACTTGAATGGATTCTGATTCAAAAAAGTGAAACTTCTTTTTTTTAAAGGCATTTTTTCAGAAGGAGAATTTGATTATGGACCAAGTAATAGGTAATATTAGGGTTGCTTTTGTAAGTGTAATAGTATTGTGGTCATGGAGGAAAATGTCCCTGCTTTTTTGTGTGCGTGTGTGCTTTTTAAAAATTAAAATTTTTTTTTAAAGTTTAAGTATAGTTAATTTACAATGTTGTAAAAATGTCTCTGTTTTTTACACATGTATCCTGAGGTATTTACGGGTGAAATGTCACGATGGATAGAATTTGCCTTATATATTTAATCTTAAAAAAATATCCAGCCAATATGTCAAAAAATATTAATAATTGGTAACTCTGGGCGATAGGGATTCTTCTATTATTCTCTCACTTTTATATAAGTTGGAACATTTTCATAATAAAACATAATAAAATATTAAAGTGAAATTGCTTTAAGGACCCATCAAGACCCGAGTTCACACCGAATCAGCAACACCATCAGGAGGTGAACCCAGGACTGCCTGACCCCAAAGCTCCACAGAGGAAAACGTTAACCCAACAGCTACTCCGAGAGGGAAGCGGCTGTCAAAAGGGTGCAGGGAGGCCGCGGCAGGCGACTGCACAATCCTTCTCCGCCCTCCCCATCACAGTCTGGGAAACGGAGGCCTGGAAAGGGGTGCTTCTTCCTCAACTCTCACTCATTAGACCCCTAGGAGTCCCAGTCTCCTCTTTCCCCTGGGATTCCCGGCCCATCCGTCTGCAGTGGAACTAAAACTCTACTGAGAACTGCCGGCTGAAGGTTTGGCTACCTCCAGGGAGGTAGTCCGGCTTCAAACTTGGGGCGCCTAGAGTGCTCTATTAAGGATTGCCAGGAAGTCAGGAATTCAAAATCCTGTCCTAGCTCCCTCAGGAGCCCAAGACTCTTGCCCACCGGAAGGCGATCTCACTAACACTAGCCTTCCACCGCCTGGAACTCACCTCACGAACGACTCCTCCCTCGTCGGTAGCTACTTCAACTGTACCCCTACACCGGAAAGGAGCGCTGTTTTCCCTCTCCGCTCCGCTCACTTCCGCCCGGCAGAAGAGACCGGAAGTAGATCTGCCCCTATTTGCGGAGGTATCTCTTCTGGCTTGGTAAGTGCTCCCTTCTTCTCTTCCTTCCTCCGGAAACGTGAGTGGCAAGTCGAAGGTTCCGGTCAGTGAAACTGGCGTGAATAGAGGGCGTGCTTCGTATATACTAGGCGTTTCCCTGGGCGGGCGCTTTGCGTCTCCCTAAGCCTGTGTTTAAGGGCTAATCACTTCGCCCAGAGATTGTAAAGTCCGCTTACCAAAGCATATCATCCACTTTTCTGCTGCAAAATAAGAGACAATAGAGAAGGGACAACTCCTCTGTCCCCACTTTATAAATGGAGCAGTTGAGAAATCGGAAGTCAGAGCCGTTCTCAGGAAGCAGAAATTTACTACGGCATACCCACCTACCCCCAGGGACCAACGCACAAGTTTCCCGCCAGTTTCTAGATACCTAGATATCTGGAGACCTAGCTGTTTATTTCCCTAGCTCTGTCTGGCGAGCTCTCTGGGGGGAAATTGGATAGGAGGGAAGGGGGCGCCTAACCAACTCCCTAAGTGTCCCACGGTGTCGGAGACCCTGGCCTCCCTGTGGGGCTCTGGACCTTAGACCCTTAATCATAAGGTCCCTTTAAATACTTTGTCCCTTACCTGAGTCCCGCCCAGGGCAGGTAATCGCAAACCCCGCCCCTCTGGCCAGAAACCGGGATTTTGCCGACTATAGTTAACAAGGTAACCCCTCCTTCCTCTCCCCTCCCTTCTCCCCTGTCCCCCTTCACAGCTGGCTGCAGCTGGCCGAGGAGGCCCTGATTAAGGAGGAGGGGACAGTGCTCACAAGTCTAGGCAGGTAAGTGAATGTCCCTGGAGGCAGAGCTTGGCTTGGGGACCCTGGCTACCTGGCTCCCTGCTCTTCTGGGACCCAGAGGTTGGGGCCCCCAAACCCAGGAGTCCAGGACCGCTGCCCCCTCCCCCAGCTCCTGGACCCCAGGATACAGGCCTCTGGTTTTACCTCTTCTGTAATCTTTGATTCTGTGGCTGAATGTGGCAATGGGCATAGAGAGGTGGATATACATGGAAATTACCAGGAAGAAGGAATCCCTATCAATGGACATGTTTATGAGCTCCTACTTTGTGCCAAAAGCCATGCTGGGGGCTGCAGACACAGCAGAAAAAAAGATAAAACTCCTGGCTCTGGTTTCTGGAGGGACACTGCCTTTGCTGAAATCCTGCCTCTGAATCTTGCAAACTTTATGAACTTGGGCAAGTTCTTTTACTTCTCTGTGTCTCAGTTTCCTCCTGTATCAAACGGAGATAATAATAGCACCGTGGTGAAAATGAAACTGAGTTGATAGAGGTAAATGACCTTGAATAGTGCCTGGTCCAGGATACAGGCCACGTAAGTGTCTGCTATTATTATAATTCCTGGACCACAGGGTCTGGGCAGGGAGACCTGGCCTCATTCTCCAGGAGCTGAGGCACTTCTCACCTAACCACATTAGTGTCCACAAAATATGAGGAGCCACCGCTCTGTGCTGCTGCTGTACCTGGGACTGACCACCTGCCTGGACACCTCACCCAGTGGGGAGCAAGACCAAGGTGAGCGTTTGCAGGAAGAGCTGGAGTCCAGGCACAAACATCCACCTTCCTCTGGCCCAGGAAAAACCCTGCCTGCAGTTGCCTCCTCCCCCAGGACCCCATAGCTCTTCATCCCCTTAAGTTCTGGCTCCTTCATGTCCCCAGTCCTAGGAACCCTCCATTTTTCTGTCTCTTATGTTTTTTGGGTCCAGAAGTCTTCCTGGACTCCCCAGAGGCCCAGAGCTTCCTGGGCAGCCGTAGGCGGATTCCACGAGCCAATCACTGGGACCTGGAGCTGTTCACGCCAGGGAACCTGGAACGGGAGTGTCAAGAGGAGAGGTGTTCCTGGGAAGAGGCGCGGGAGTACTTTGAGGACAATACTCTGACGGTGAGGCCCTGGGGTCCCCGGAGTCCCTCTGTCTTCTCCAGGACCTGGGCTCGGGGGGAGGATCCTGCCCCTCAGCTCCCTCTCCCCTCGTGCCTCAGAGATCATCAGGGCGGGCTGGTTTGGGGGTGTAGAATCTCCCAGTTGATGCCTCCTTTCTGCCTTCTCTCCTCCTGCCCATTCAAGGAGCGCTTTTGGGAGAACTACGTCTACAATGGCAGAGGAGGTGAGTCGGGGGAGCCCTCATTCTGTGCAACTAAGGCAGCTCCTTTCTGTGGAGGCTGAACGAACATCCCCCAGCCCAATCTCACCCCCTCCATGTTCCATGCTCCTGAGTTCCTGGACGGGGTTGGTAAAGAAATCCCCTCCTCTGAGACTAGAGCCCTTGCCCGAGGAACCCACCACACCTTATTCGGAATAGGTCCCATGTCCCCAGGAAGGAGGACAGTTGGAAGGAGAAGCTACAGCCTCAGGCTCAGAGGCCCTGGCCCACCTGAGCCCCTCTTTGGAGTCCAGAGCCCCAGCCCCTTCTGCAGCTTGGTTGCTAGGGGGGTTGCTCCCTAGCAACGGGTCTGGGCTAGGCCAATTGGTGGAAGCCTGTCTGTCCTCACCTGCCCGATCAGCCCAGCCCCAGCCGCAACCCCTCCTCTGAGTTCTGAGGCCCCATCGTGGCTGCAGCCTTGTTGCTAAGAGGGGGCTGCTCCTTAGCAACAAAGCCTGGCCAGGCTGGACCAAGGAAGACAGCAGCACTCACTACCTGGTTGGCTTCCCCTCCCCCACAACCCCATCCTGGCTTCAGCCTGGTTGCTAAGGAGGCCTTCCTCCTAGCAACCACACCTAGCCAAGCTCAGGACCCAAGGCCTCCTGCCCACAGGAGGACCCCCCTCCAGGCACAGGGCATCTCACCCCTGAGTGGCCTGGTTGCTAGGGGTGTTTCCACCTTAGCAACAGGCCCTAAGTCTGGGCTGAAGTCCTCACATTGGTTGCTAGGGGAGGTAACTGCTTTGCTACAGGCCTATCAAGGCCTGTTGGCTTCTCAAGTCCACCTGAAACATGTCGGAATCAGGAAGGCCGTCCCCCACCCCCGGCTTCTTAGTGCAGCTTTTTGCTAAGAGGGCTAAAAGCCTGAGGTTTACTGTTTGAGGAAAGTCCCCCCTGCCCAGTGCTAAAGGGAGTTTCCCCAGCAGCAAGACCTAGCAAGGCCTCACAAAGCCAGGGTCCTCCCTGTGCCCCACCCCCCTTTTCCTCAGACATGAAGCTTTGATTGCTAAAGGCGCTTCACCTTAGCCAAGGGTCCACATGAGTTCTAAACACCAGCAGTCTGTTTTTGAGGGGATGTCCCTACATTCCTCCTTGATAGATATATTGTTCCTAGCCTTCTGGTAAGGCCTTGCCCCTCCTTAGCCTGGTTGGTAAAAGGTATTGCATTCCAGAGGGGACGGGGTTGCCAGATAAAATACAAGACAGCTCCCCCCACAGCCCAGTTAAATGTGAATTTCAAATACACAGGAATAATTTTTTAGTATATCTCATATATTCCATGGGACATACTTATACTAAACAATTAGAATTCCCTGGCAGTCCAGTGGTTAGGACTCCGTGCTTCCACTGCAGGGGGCATGGACGGGTTCGATCCCTGGTCGGGTAACTAAGATCCTGCATGACGTCTGCGGTGGCCAAAAAACAAGAAATTCACTGTTTATGTCAAATTCACATTTAACTGGGTATCCTCATTATTATTTGCTAAATCTGGCAATGCTCAGTATGGGGGTTCGGAGAGTTGGCTGTCTGAACTCCCTACCCTAAGTAAGCATGTCACCTGCAATCTTAGGAGGGTTCTCTCTCCTCTTAGAGAGACAATTGTCCTATTTTCTAGTCTCAGATGAGGTTATCCCAGGCCCTTTCTGCATTTAGTTCATTGCATTTTTGCAACCTATTAGGGAGGGGTTATTATTCCCATTTTACAGAGCAGGAAATGGAGGCTCACAGAAATGAGTGAGGTGAGTTGCCTGAGTTCACACAGCTAGGAAGTGGCCTCAGCTCTGCCTTCTTGGCCAGTCGTCTTCCCTCAGGGGAAATCTGGAAAGGTTTCCCCTACCTCAGGGGAAGGTATCTGGATGTTGGAGAGGGTGACAGCCCCTGACGCTGTGCCCTCCTCCCCCCCACAGGACGTGGACGAGGGGACGTAGCAAGCATGGCTGTGGGGCTGACAGTGGGCATCCTGCTCATGGTCCTGGCCAGCCTGGGAGCCTTTTGGTATCTGCATTGCCGTCAGAAACGAGGCCAGCAGCCCAGTCCTCAAGAGTAAGGGGGCTTTGGGGAGGAGGGGCTGGGGAGCAGGGAAGGGAGGAAGGGTCAACCTAAGGAGATGGGCCAGATTGGGGGCGGTTGGGCGCTGCTGAAAGATCTGAGGAGACCGTCATGTGGAGAGTGAGTCTGCGAGATTCTGTGTCCAGTTGTGGCATCTCTCTGACTATATCCACAGCACCTGGCACAAAGTAGGAACTCATTCAATATTTGCTGCCTGGCTGTCTTTGCAGTACCAGTTTTATGTGTGATTATCATTCTGTGGGTATTATATCTGGTGAGGCTGCAGCCTGTGGTCTGTGGGTGTCTGTGGGATGTCAGTTTCCGTGGTGACAAGGTGTAGCTGTGTTTGTGTGTGCCTGTGTCAGTTGTCTAGGTGTGTCTCTCTCAGTGGCAGGGTCGAAGAGAGGGCTTGAGCATTAGTCTTGAAGTATAGTGGGTCTAAAGGTTTCTAAGAAGAGTTTATTGTTAAGAGTGGATCTGGGAAATTTGTGGCTGAGTGTATCTCTGTTGTGTCTGTCTGTTTCTTGTGTGTGTCTGCCTGCCTCTCTGCAGGGCTGCCTCTTTCTCCACGACTCTCTGCTTGTATCTGGAGCACATGTGTCTGTGAACGAGTCTGTCTCAGCAGTTGTTGATTTCTGTGGCTGCCTGTCCCTGTGCATCTATCTGCCTGTCACTTCGAGGTGCTTTTCTGTGTGTAGAGTCAGGTTGAAGGTGACTCTTTTTCCTTGGTCCATCTCCCTTCCACCTCTGTCTCCCCACCACCCTCAGTGTCTCTGTCTCCCTACCTCTTTCCTCCTTCTCCCAAGGCTCTCTATCCTGCTAACAGTGCACCTTCGTGTCCCCAGGGCCGAGCTCATCAGTCCCCTGAGCTCTCTGAGTCCGCCGACGCCCCTGCCTCCACCCCCACCCCCAGGCCTCCCCACCTACGAGCAGGCGCTGGCGGCCTCTGGGGTGCACGACGCACCACCGCCCCCCTACGCCAGGTATGGGGCTGGGCTTCTGCCCCAGGCGGGGCGCAGAGGGGAGGGCACTGCCGGAGGAGGGGCGCGGGCTTAGGGGCGGGATTTGGAATTTTGAGCTTATTATCCGGGGCGAGGTTTGGAGGGCGGGGGCGTGGCCTGAAGTGTGTGTGTGTGTGTGTGTGTGTGTGTGTGTGTGTGTGTGTAGTAGTAGTAGTAGTAGAGGTGTGTTTGTGTGTGTGTAGTATTATAAGTGTGTGTGTGTGTAGTATTATAGGGGTAGGGGTGTGTGGGTGTGTGTGTGTAGTATTATAGGGGGGTGGGTCTTGTACCCAGAGGATAGGCTGAGACACCCAGGGTGGGTCGGAGTGGTCTTGGTTGAGGGGGCTAAAACAGCCGGGCCTTTGACTCCCCACTGTGCCCCTCTCCTTGCAGCCTCTGGAGGCCGCGCTGAAGAGCTGTTTCGAGCTGTTTCGGAGTCGGGGTTCTCCGAACCCTGCCCCAGATTCACACCGGATTCCGGAAACCCCCAGGCCTCTTAAACTCCGGAGCTGAGCTTGGAGGGGTGATGGCAGTAGGGATCGTCCGGCCCGAGGCCTACCCTAACACACGTGTTTCCGCCGCCTACGGATACACGCAAGTTCCCGGGCAACGTGTTCCCGCGTCCCGGCGCCTCGCAGGCCCCCACGCTCTCCTAATGGTGGGGGTACCCACCAGCCCCGCCCCCGGGATAGGCGTGCGTGGAAACTCCGACTCAGGCGCGCAGTGCCTCGCAGACTCGCGTGTGAGTAGGTGTGACACGGCCATCTCCCTCAGTGTCACGGGCCACGGACAGGCAGAGCCCCGCCTGTGTACACGCGTGTTTTCGTGTGCTCCCCGTGCGCGCACGGGGGCACTCTGCAATCCAGGGAAAGGGTGGGGGGCATATTTGCAAGCGTGCTTGGTTGGGGGCAGGCGCACACTGCACCTGGGGGACTGGAGTTGAGCTCTTTCCCTAAATAAAAACCCTTTGGAAAAGAGACCCAAAAGAGTGAAATAATGCAAAAAAAAAAAACACAAATAAACTGAACCGCGTTCCCGGGCGCGTCTGCGCACGGCAGAGCTGGCTTTCTGTATAAACGCTGCGCCCTACACCCTCAGGCCCTGCTAACGCTCTGTGTCTGCCTCTCTCTCTTTTTTTTTTTTTTTTTCATTTGCACGGGATTGTGGGAGGAAGCGGAGCGCAGCCAGACACCCCGCCGCCCGCCCCCCCTTCCCCTCCCCCCTCCCCCAGCCGCCTTGTGCAAAGATGGCTGCACCGTGAGCGCAGAGGAGGAGGAGGCGGCGGCGGCGGCGGCGATAGAGCGAGCACCCAGCGCCCGCACCCACCCCGGGGCCGCCCGGGACGCCCTCTCCGGAGCGCGCGCCCCCCCTTCTCTCCTGCAAGCGCCGGGGCAAAGGCGGAGACAGCGGGGTCCCTCCTCCCCCCCTTTCCCTCCAGGGGGAACCCCCCTTCCCCCTTCGTTGGCTCGTCGGCTGCACCCCCTCCCTTGCCCGCCCCTCCGCCCCTCCGCCCTCCGCCCCTCCCTCCCCCGCCCGGGGCCTTCCCGGGCCTTCGGCGGCTGCAAAGAGAAAGAGAGAGAGAGAGAGGGAGAGAGGGAGAGAGGGAAGGGAAAAAAAAGCAACAGCGGAGGGAGCGGCGGCGGAGGAGAGCGCGCGCGCGCCCCCCTCCCTCCCTCCCTCCCTCCCCCTCCCCCCAATTTCCACCGCGGCCAATTCATGGACAGGAACTACCCCAGCGCCGGCTTCGGGGACCCGCTCGGCGCCGGGGCGGGATGGAGTTACGAGAGGTCAGCGAAAGCTAGGTAAGGAGCCGGGGGTGGCCTGGAGGAAGGGGCCAAGAGGTGGGGGCCAAGCCCGGCCGGGCCCGCCCGGCTACGCGTGCATCGCAAACTCCCCTCCGGCTTGCAAGGAAGCGGCCTTCCTCGGTTTGCAACAACGCCGCCGCCCCAGTTTGCAAATTGCAAACTCCGCCAAAGCCAGCTCCGGCATGCAAAGGGAGAGATGCCGCGGAAAAATGAGGGTGCAAAACAATTTCAGACGGAAAGGCCTTGGGAAGGTGGGAGGGACTGGCGAAGCAAGGCCTGGATTTCCCCCCATCCTTGGATTCCCGGTTTGCTGACCCCTCCCCCTCGCGCCCTAGGTTCTGCTCTTGCAAAGGTGGGAAGGAAAAGAGAATTAGAACGCAGACCTGGGGGGCGCGGCCCCCCCTCAGGTCCTATTGTTCCGGGACTGCGCGAGGCCGCGCTACTCGGGGGGCCCCCCAGAAATTCCGCGCGCTGAGTGGGCACGGGGCCCCGCCCCCTTCCTAAGCTGGGGTTTTGTGTAAGGTGGGGGTCCTGGCATCTGAGACACGCCCCCTTGAGCTCCCCCACCCTCAAAGACAGAATTCTAGTTGATGGCGAGGAGTGGAGTGTTTGACCTCTTGAGTCTGGGCCATGGATTGGGGCCGTTGCATAGGAAGATTAGGCTGTTTCCCGGGTGTGTGGTTGTGTGTGTGAGCGTGGGCCCAGTGCGTTATGTAGCTGGCAGCCTTTTCACCTGCGAACCTGCCCCTTTCCTGCTGTTTGTGTCACACCCTCACTCTTCACCTGCCCCCGAATCCCCCTCCCCCTATACACCTGGGTCTCCCAGCTTGGCTGGGCATGACCCCACGTGTGTTAGTATTCTCCATGTGGGACTCCTCGCTCTGTATCTTTCCACACAGTGAGTTGGATACTGGTTTGCACACAGACCTGGCTTTGCATGCCCCCATGCATTTGAACCTCAACCCGGGGGGATGGACGGTGTTCATGTGCACACTTGTGCCTGGTACTTTGCAGGAGTCCTATCCTCTGCCCACCTCCCATCCCTGCCCTTTGGGGAACAGTCTGTCTCCTGCTCCTGACTCGGTTTGCACCACCCCTGAGGTTCAGGGCCTCTGTGTTCCCATGTGTCTGAAGAAGAGGGGGCATCCCTTGGCCCCAGGGCCTTGTGTCACCTGCGGGGTGGGGGCTGTGGAAGCAGGTCCACATTTTCAACTTAAGGCACTTTCTCTGGCTCTTCACCCTCTCTGTGTCCTCCCTGTGCATGTCTGTGTTTGTAAATGTGAGGCTATCTGGGCTCTATTTACTGGGGCTCCAGTGGGGACCATTTCTGTGGCTCTTTAGTTGGGCACTCCGATTCCCTTGTCTTCTTTCCTTTAGGGCCCAAGGTTCCTTAGGATAGCCCCCAGTCAGCTGGAAGATTCTCCCCAACTCCCCAGGGGATTTGCTGAGTTCCCTTCTCCGAGGGTAGCTTCGGAGGATACCCTAACATCTCCTTCTTCCTCCCAGCTTGGTCTATGGCAGCTCCAGGACCTCGCACCCCGAGACGGACATCTTACACCGCCAGGCCTACGCGGCCCCCCACCCACTGCAAAGCTATGCCACCAACCACCACCCGGCAGGTACGGCCCCTGTCCCGCCCCGCCTGGCCCTCCCTCCGAAGCAAATGATTGGCTGCTGAAAGTTACAACCTTCCTAATTGGCTGTGCTCTCCGTTCTGGCCCGCCTCTTGCTACTTCTCCTCTGATTGGTTGTTCAGAGGCTGCTTAATTTCACGCCGGATTCGTCTGCCCCTGTTTCTGGCCCCGCCTCTTTTGTTCCAATTGGTCCCGTCGTCTCAGCCCCCAAATCCCACCTTCTCTTCCAGGCTTTTCCGCCTCTCCAGCCCACCCCAATCCCTTCCCTCTGGGTCTGCTCATCCTCTTGGTTCTCGGAACTCTTTCTTCCTGATTCCCTTTCTTCCTGATTGGCTCCGATTCTTTGGACCTCCCCTTTCTTCCTTAGATTTGCCCACTGCCTTATTCTTTTCCTGTGGCCCTGCCTCTAGTGCCTCGGATTGGTTCCCTTCCTTTGATCCTGCCGCTCTCCTTCCTAGATGGATCAGCAACGGGACTGTTGTCCAATTTGACCCTTGACCCTCTTGGTTGGCTCCTTCCCTTTATTCCTCCCTTTCTGTCTCTTTTTTTTTTTTTTTTTTAAATCTGGATCCTCTCACTTTGACTCAACCCCTTTTGCCTTGTTCTCTGGTTCTTCTCAGTGGCTGCAGTCATCCCATCCCTTCCCCTTTCTTGCTAGAATTGCCTAATCCTTTGGCCTCCCTTGGACCATAAGGACGCTCTGTGTTTTGCTCCCATTTTCTTCATGTATGGATTTTTCTACTCCTTTGTCTACTTTTCCCTTCCTGGGCTCCCTGCCCTTATGATTGCATCGTACCCCATCCTGCTTATTGTTTCCTTAACTTGTCTTTGCCTCCTTTCTCCTCTTTGAATCTGCCCCTTCTCTCCAACCCCTTTTCCTGACCCAACTTGCCTTTGGCCTGCTCCTTTTCCTTTTCCACCTTGCCCTATCCCCCACCTAGCTGACTCTACCCCCCCAACCCTCACCAGGCCTCTCTGGACTCTTCGACACCGGCCTCCATCACGCAGGCTCAGCAGGGCCCGACGCCTCCGTCATGAACCTCATCTCGGCCCTGGAGTCCCGGGGCCCGCAGCCTGGTCCCTCTGCCTCTTCTCTCCTCTCCCAATTCCGCAGTCCTTCCTGGCAAACAGGTAAGGCCATTGCCAGTCCAGGAGGGCCAGGGTGGGGCTGGCTTGTGGTCAACTCTGACCTGTGGTCTCCTCCCTCATCCCCAGCCATGCACACGCCAGGCCCCACGGAGCTCTTCATCTCAGGCGCCCTGCCGGGTTCCAGCACCTTTCCATCCTCCTCTGCCCTGTCGGCCTATCAGCACCCGGCTTCCTTTGGCAGCCGCCCCTTCCCAGTACCCTCTTCCCTCAGCCTCCAGGACCCCCCATTTAGTCCCCCAGCTAACGGGCTCTTGTCCCCTCATGACGTGCTGCACCTGAAGCCCTCGCAGGCACCCACGGTGCCCTCCTCGCTAGGCTTTGAGCGCCTGGCGGGGGGTGGTGTCCTGGGGCCCGCTGGTCTCGGCCCAGCCCAAACCCCTCCTTACCGCCCAGGCCCCCCAGATCCACCCCCACCTCCCCGCCACCTCCCAACTCAGTTCAACCTGCTGGCCTCCTCTTCCGCTGCTGCTGCCGCCGCTGCCGAGCAATCCTCTCCCCAGCTCTACAACTTCTCGGGTGCCGCCCCCGGCCCACCGCCACCCGAGCGGGCCCTGCCCCGCCAGGACACCGTCATCAAGCACTACCAGCGGCCAGCCAGTGCCCAGCCCCCCCCACCACCAGCCCACGCCCTCCAGCACTACCTGAGCTGCGGAGGCAGCTACGCCTCCATGGGCCACCGGGCCAACTTGGCCTGCAGCCCCCTGGGCGGTGGGGAGCCCTCCCCGGGCGCTGGCGAGCCTAGCAAGGCTGGGCCCAGTGGAGCCACGGCCGGGGCATCGGGCCGGGCTGCGGGCCCCGAGGCAGCTGGAGGAGGTGGGGCGGCGGGTGGCGGTGGAGGTTACCGCCCCATCATTCAGTCGCCTGGTTACAAGACGGGCAAAGGTGGTTATGGGGCAGCTGCGGGCGGTGCCAACAGGCCCCCACCACCCCGTTCGACTGCCACGCCCAAATGCCAGAGCCTGGGTGGGCCAGCAGCAGCCTACGCCACTGGCAAGGCCTCTGGGGCTGGGGGGGCGGGAGGCCAGGCCTATTCCCCTGGTCAGCCCCAAGGGCTTCTAGGACCCCAGGCCTATGGGCAAGGGTTTGGAGGGGGTCAAGCGCAGGACTTGAGCAAAGGCCCTAGCTACTCAGGTGGGCCCCAGCAGCCCCCTAGTGGTCCCCCGCCTCCTGGCCTAGCCACATGTCAGAGCTATTCCCCAGACCAGCTGCAGGGGCAGCTATATGGGGTGCAGGGTGAGCCGTACCCAGGGCCAGCTGCCCACTCCCAGGGGCTGCCCACAGCCAGCCCCTCGCTCAGCTACAGTACTGGCCATTCCCCAGCACTCTCGGGCCATGGAGGTGGTTGGGGGCCCAGCTCCCTGGGGGGCGGCGGAGAGGCCAGCCCTTCTCACATCATCCGCCCGCTGCAGTCGCCTCCGGCCCCCGGCCGCCCGCCTGGAGTTGGCTCTCCAGGAGCTCCTGGCAAATACCTGAGCTCTGTCCTGGCCTCAGCCCCATTCCTGGCACCCCCAGGAGCCGGCAGCTATGCCGCCGGAGCAGGTGGCTACAAGGGCAAGGGGGATGGCTCAGAGCTGCTGGCGGGCCCCGGCGGGCCTCCCGCTGAGCGCACCGAGGATGAAGAATTCCTCATCCAGCACCTCCTGCAGGCGCCCAGCCCCCCGAGGACCTCAGGGGCAGATGGCCTGGTGGGCGAAGATGGGGCGGCGGATGCCTCCAAGGGACTTGGGAGTGGCGGGGCTGGGGGTCCCCCGGGCACACCCTACGAGCTGGCCAAGGAAGACCCACAGAGGTACCATCTGCAGAGCGTCATCCGCACCAGCGCCAGCCTTGATGAGGGTGCCACGGCGGCCCTGGAGCTGGGCCTGGGGAGGCTGAAGGAGAAGAAGAAAGGGCCAGAACGGGGTGGCGAGACCCCCGAGGGGCTGGCCACCTCAGTTGTCCACTATGGGGCAGGTGCCAAGGAGCTGGGGGCCTTCCTCCAAAAGAGCCCTCCACCCCCAACTCCCACGGCCCAGTCTGCCCAGCCTGCCCCCCACGGCCTCCTCCTAGAGGCCGGGGGCCCTGACCTCCCACTGGTGCTGCCTCCCCCTCCCCCCCAGCTGCTCCCCTCGGTCCTCAGCCATGCTCCCAGCCCCTCTTCCAGTGCTCCCAAAGTTGGCGTCCATCTCCTTGAGCCGGCCGCCCGTGATGGGGCACCCCAGCCTCCCCCCCCGCCCCCCCCACCTCCACCACCCATGCCCCTCCAGCTCGAGGCCCACCTCCGCGGCCATGGCCTGGAGCCGGGTGCCCCCAGCCCCCGCCTGCGACCTGAGGAGAGCCTGGAGCCACCCGGCACCATGCAAGAATTGCTTGGGGCCCTGGAGCCGCTGCCACCTGGGCCTGGTGACACTGGTGTGGGCCCACCTAACGCCGAGGGCAAGGATCCCTCGGGGGCCTACCGCAGCCCTAGCCCACAAGGCACCAAGGCCCCCCGCTTTGTGCCACTCACCTCCATCTGCTTCCCTGACTCCCTGCTGCAAGACGAGGAGCGCAGCTTCTTCCCCACCATGGAGGAGATGTTTGGCGGCGGCCCCGCAGATGACTATGGAAAGGCTGGGCCACCCGAGGACGAGGGCGATCCCAAGGCGGGGCCTGGGCCGCCTCCAGGCCCCCCTGCCTATGATCCCTATGGGCCCTACTGCCCCAGTCGGGCGTCCGGAGCCGGTCCCGAGACTCCAGGCCTGGGCCTGGACCCCAGCAAGCCGCCTGAGCTGCCCTCCACCGTCAACGCCGAGCCTCTGGGCCTGATCCAGAGTGGGCCCCACCAGGCGGCCCCCCCGCCCCCGCCTCCCCCCCCGCCGCCGCCACCCCCTGCCTCGGAGCCCAAGGGAGGCCTGACCTCACCCATCTTCTGCTCTACCAAGCCAAAGAAGCTGCTTAAGACGTCCTCCTTCCACCTGCTGCGGCGCCGTGACCCGCCTTTCCAGACGCCCAAGAAGCTGTACGCCCAGGAGTACGAGTTCGAGGCCGACGAGGACAAGGCCGATGTGCCTGCTGACATCCGCCTCAACCCCCGGCGCCTGCCTGACCTGGTGTCCAGCTGCCGCTCCCGTCCGGCGCTCTCACCGCTGGGCGACATTGACTTCTGTCCACCCAACCCTGGCCCCGATGGCCCCCGGCGCCGTGGCCGCAAGCCCACCAAGGCCAAGCGTGATGGGCCGCCCCGGCCCCGGGGGAGACCCCGGATTCGCCCACTGGAGGTCCCCACCACCGCCGGGCCAGCCTTGGCCTCCACACCTACTGATGGGGCCAAGAAACCCCGGGGCCGGGGCCGGGGTCGAGGCAGGAAGGCCGAGGAGGCCGGGGGCCCTCGGCTGGAGCCCCTGAAACCACTGAAGGTGAGGGGGAGCGAAACCCTGACGCTGGAGGGTTGGGACCACGTTTGAGGTTCTTGGGCACGGTAGGGGATGTGGTTCATCTTCCTAACGCCCACGAGGAAATGAATCCGAGGGCTGGAATTTCAGGGTTCCACTGTTGCAGGGGTCTGAGAACTGAAACTTGTGTCTACAGGGAGGCGGGGGTTAGCGCTTGTATTCTTAGGTTCTAGATCCTGCAGGACTATTGATCAGGGGTCCTGGATTCCTGGGTCTTGTGGGAGGAGGGTCCGTGAGTAATGAGGGAGGGACCCCAGTCCTGTCATTCTGGAATCTGAGCAGAGGGGTCCGCAGGCATGAATTCTAGGATTCTACAGGCTGACGCTCTGAGAATTTGAACTTTAGGGTCTTAACTGGGGAGAGGGCTGGGGCCCCAGACCCCTGGGTCTGAGGGAGGAGGGGGCTTGGGGCCCTGGGCTTGTGGGCCCTGACTCCCCACTGCCCCCATATCTAGATCAAGCTGTCTGTGCCCAAGGCCGGCGAGGGTCTGGGAGCGTCATCGGGCGATGCCGTGTCAGGAGTTGACCACAACAGCCTGGACTCCAGCCTCACTCGGGAGAAGATCGAGGCCAAGATCAAGGAGGTGGAGGAGAAGCAGCCCGAGATGAAGTCCGGCTTCATGGCCTCGTTCCTGGACTTTCTCAAGTCAGGCAAGCGCCATCCGCCGCTCTACCAGGCTGGCCTGACACCCCCGCTCAGCCCCCCGAAGAGCGCGCCGCCCTCCGTGCCGGCCCGGGGCCTGCCTCCCCAGCCCCCCGCCGCGCCTGCCGTGCCACAGCCCCCACCCGCCGGCGCCTTCGGGCTGGGGGGTGCGCTGGAGGCCGCCGAGAGCGAGGGCTTGGGGCTCGGCTGCCCTTCGCCCTGCAAGCGGCTGGACGAGGAGCTGAAACGGAACCTCGAGACCCTGCCCTCCTTCTCGTCGGACGAGGAAGACTCTGTCGCCAAGAACCGGGACCTGCAGGAGAGCATCTCCTCGGCCATCTCCGCCCTCGATGACCCGCCACTGGCCGGGCCTAAGGACACCTCCACTGTGGACGGGCCCCCCCTGGCTACTGAGGCTGCAGTCCCCGGGCCACCCCCTCTCCCGGGGCTCCCCAGTGCCAGCAGCAGTGGCACGCCTGGTGAGCTCTGGGAAGGTGGTCTGGGGGCGGGGCAGGGGTTTCCCGACATTCAGGTCACCAGGTCTGGTTGTGTAGATCAGGCACTGTTCACAGTGCAGGTGATTGACAGAGATATGCCTGTTTATGGAGGGTAACCTCTTACTTAAGGGCAAGCCTTTTGAGAAAGGGGCGTCTTTTTCTAATCCGCCCACAGGTGCTAAGTGGACTGGCGGGGGCCCGAAGGTGGGCAGTGGAGAACACTGGGGGACAGGGCAGGCTATAAGTGATGGGGACAGGTGGGTGACAGGGATGGAGAGAGCTTTTAAAACTGATGGGGGACACGGGACCTGAGAAGGGCTCTAGGAGTTAGGGATGTGTAATAAAGGACAGAAAAGGGTCTGGGGGGCAGAGAGAGACTTGGGAGGGTTGTTTAAAGAGAAACGTGACTAGTTTCAGCAATGACTAGTCAGATCTCGTGGGGGGCCATCGGGAAAGGCTGGGGGTACAGTCAGGTCTGGATGGTGTTCTGTCCTGAGAGGAGGGTTGGACAAAATTTGAGGGGCTTTGATGGGGGGGAACAGAGGCATTGGGGGAAGAAAGAGGTGGCATTTGGAGGAAGGCATTTGGAGCAGTTAATGAGGAGGCTTGGGAGCTCACAGGAGTCTTAAGGGATGAAGTCTTCTGGAAGGTGGTAGAAAGATGGGCAGTGGGGAGCGAGACAGTGAGAGGCCGAAGGGAAGCACCAGGGAAGAGAGGAGAAACAGTGGAGGGTGCTGAGCAGAGTGCCTGGATCTGCCGTAACGGGAGAGAGCATGGGGGGGCGAGAGAGCCTTGGAAGGGTCAGGAAGGCTCATATCTTGGAAGGACCCAGGGATGGAGCAAAAGCAGTCTGGGGAGTCAGAAGATCTCAAGGCGTTAGAGGAGGAATGTTACAAAATCTCGCGGGGAGTTAGCGTAGCAGGAAGGAGAGGGTGTTGCCGATCCCGAGAGTGGAGAGCAGGCTGAGGAAAGGAAAGGGGAGAGCTTGGGTGGAGGAGTCTGAGACCTC
This sequence comes from Globicephala melas, assembly GCF_963455315.2. Taxonomy (NCBI): domain Eukaryota; kingdom Metazoa; phylum Chordata; class Mammalia; order Artiodactyla; family Delphinidae; genus Globicephala; species Globicephala melas. The sequence goes on along the minus strand of NC_083332.1, from coordinate 7,011,392 downwards.
TGAGCGGGAAAAGAGGAGGTGGAAGCACAGGAGCGGTTGAGGAACTGGGAGGAACATTGAGGAATGGGAGGTAAGCGTCAGGCTGGGGCTCCAAAGCAACAAAGAGACATTTCAGGACTAAAATGGACATTGTGGTTGGGAGACAGTTTCAGGGGCTCAGAGTAGCCACTGGGGCTGGGAAGGGGTCTCAGGGAGGGAGTCAGGTGTGGCACAGTGGCGACTGGGGAGCTGAGTGGCAATAAGGGGCAGAGGGCTTGTTGGCACAGGGAGGGACATTCAGGGACAAGAGAAGAGGTGATGGGATGGTGAATGGTATTTGGGGACTAGGAGGTAGGGCAGGGCCAGGAGCTTTGTAGGCACTAGACTGGGGAGCAGAGCGGGGGTTGTTGATGGGACCAGAGAGGCCTCCTGGCCATTGTGGTGGGGACACGGAGCAATGATACTGGGATGCAGAGTTGCACTAAGACACAAAGGGGGTCTTTGGAGGCTGGGGAAAGATGGGGAGGACCAGAGTGGCATGTCTGGGTAGGAAAGTTTATTAGGACCTTGGAGAGAGAAGTTAAAGGGTCCTGGGCTTCTGGTAGGTGTCTGGGGACAGGGGTGGGTATTGAAGGTCAGGGAGGGGTCAGACAGGAGCTTTGCAGGAGGAGGAAGGTCAGCAGAAGAGGAATAAAAAGTGGAGTTGGAGGGGGATTGGGGGCAGAAATGGATGCTAGGTGAAGAGCTCAGTTTGGTCAGGAGGGATGTTGGGGTGCAGGACGGGAAGAGGGCTGTGTTGAGAGCCCCCAGAATAGGCTGGGAGGCCTTTCACTGGAAGCAGATAAACAGGTCTGGGGGGTCGGGGTTGAGCGGGGCTCCAGCCCTGATGCCCGTCTCGCCCCCAGAGCCCCCGCTGCTGGAGGAGAAGCCCCCGCCCTCGCCGCCCCCTGCCCCGACACCCCAGCCGCCGCCCCCACCGCCGGCCCTGCCCTCGCCACCCCCTCTGGTGGCCCCCACGCCCAGCTCGCCGCTCCCACCGCCCGTGCCAGTCCCACCGACCCTGCCCTCGCCGCCTGCCCCGCCGCCCCTGCCCACCGCAACCCCTGCCCCCCCTCCGGAGGAGCCTGCCGCCCCGTCCCCCGACGACCCCGAGCCGCCGGACGCCCGGCCCCTGCACCTGGCCAAGAAGCAGGAGACCGCGGCCGTGTGCGGGGAAACGGACGAGGAGGCTGGCGAGAGCGGCGGGGAGGGCATCTTCCGGGAGCGCGACGAGTTCGTCATCCGCGCCGAGGACATCCCTTCCCTCAAGGTGAGTCTCCTGTCGTGTCGGACAACTGGGCCCAATGCTTTGGTCACTGGAGCGTTTATCGAGCGCCTGTTGAATGACAGGCCCAGTGCTGGGGGCTGCAGGTACAGTGATGGCTGAGGCAGCCCATCTCATCCTCCTGAGTTGACAGTCGTGGGGCTGATAGAGGAGGCCAGCTGGACCCCCGCAGAGGACTTGCACGCTTCTGAGATGTTATTTGGGTGTGTGTGTGTGTCACCGATAAATAAGGTAAACCCATTGTTAGCATTTATTGCAGGTATTTTTGCTGTGGGTGCTAGGGTTATACTAAGGGACAAAGCCGATGAGGAGGGCCTGATCTTAGGGAACTTTTAACACAAGCCAAGGGGTGCTTTAAAGGCAACTTGGTGCCTTGTAGGTGGAAAGCTGAGGTATTGACGTGACATACCTATGAAAAGGCACACATACAACGTGCAGATGTAGTAGCCAGTGGTTTGGGAATGCTTGTGTGTCAGGCCACATCTTAAACACTTTATGTTGGGACCTCCCTAGCGGTCCAGTGGTTAAGAATCCGCGCTTCCACGGCAGGGGACACGGGTTCAATCCCTGGTCAGGGAACTAAGATCCTTCATGCCATGCGGTGTGGCCGAAAAAAAACAAACACTTTATGTGCACCAGCGCATTTACTACTTCAGTTATTCTACACAGGGGTGGACACACTATGCGCCCCCCCGCCCCCCCTCCAGCCCCCTGCCTGTTCTTATAAATAAAGTTTTATTGGCACATAGCCCCACCCACTCATTTACATACCAGCTATGGTTGCTTTCTCCGTCCACTAGCAGAGTGGAGTAGTTGCAACAGAGCTTAGCTGATCCACAAAGCCAAAAATATTTCTTGTCTGTCCTTTTACGGAAAAAGCGTACTGATCTTCGCTGTACTTTGTTCATTGGACAGGTAGTTGGATCAGAGGATTGATATAAGTGCTTGACAAGGGTAGGTGACATCAGACGCCCGTGTAGTGTTTCTCACAGGGCATGAGGTAGAGCGAGTACTCGGTAGGGCTCACAGGGCATGAGGTAGAGCGAGTACTCAGTAGGTCAGCAAGCCATTATCACCTTGATGGTGACGCCAAGGGCTAAGGCCATTCTTCGTGTTAGTTACTGTCACTGACTGGGTAGCAACTAGGGGGCAGGAACCATGTTTGGTCTTGGATGTATGTTAACACGTTTAATTTCTTTCTTTTTTTTAAAGATTTTGTTTTTCTTTTTTGATGTGGACCATTTTAAAATTTTTTATTTATTTTTGGCTGCGTTGGGTCTTCGTTGCTGCGTGCGGGCTTCCTCTAGTTGTGGTGAGCGGGGGCTGCTCTTCGTAGCGATGCGCGGGCTTCTCATTGCGGTGGCTTCTCAACTGTTGAGCACAGGCTCAACAGTTGTGGCGCACAGGCTTAGTTGCTCTGTGGCATGTGGGATCTTCCTGGACCAGGGCTCAAACCTGTGTCCCCTGCATTGGCAGGCAGATTCTTAACCATTGCGCCACCAGGGAAGCCCTAACGTGTTTAATTTCATCTTGGGTGTTGTTTCTTCTAAGTTACAGATGAAAACATTGTGGGGTGAATTCATTATAAGGATAGTGCATATTATTATACTTTTATTTTGTCTGTAGCTCGCAACTCGTGGGATCTTAGTTCTCCAATCAGGGATTGAACCCAGGACCATGGCAGTGAGAGTGCCAAGTCCTAACCACTGGACCGCCAGGAAATTCCCTATCATACTTCATTATTAAGTGTGTTTTGCGAGAGGAACTTAGTGTGCTTTTTCCTATGTTACTTTCAATCTATTTTTTAAAAAATACTTTATTTATTTATTATTTGGCTGCGCCAGGTCTTAGTTGCGGCATGCAGGATCTTCGTTGTGGCACGCGGGATCCTTTTTTTAGTTGCGGCATGTGAGCTCTTAGTTGCGGCATGTGGGATCTAGTTCCCTGACCCGGGATCGAACCTGGGCCCCCTGCGTTGGGAGCACGAAGTCTTAACCACTGGACCACCTGGGAAGTCCCTTCAATCTATTTTATTGTGGGAAAAGTAGAGCAAATACAGTAACAGGGCTGTGTGTATCCATCACTCAGCTTTCGCCATTATCACCTCCTGGTTGGTTCTCCTTGCTTTCCACCCTGTCACATTCTGTGCTGTCCGCCCCAGCTCACCAATCCCAGACTGTATCTTTTCATTGTTACTTTGTCATCTTCGCAGTATGATATGATAGAAGAGAACATTCACAAGAGATATGTAAGTTGTCAAAGCAGAATGGTAGAGTGAAGGCTTACTTCTCCACTCCTCAGCCAGCTACCAGAACAATCCCAATGCCTTGAGTCTCAGTATCCCTCCCTGGCTAATCCTCCCTTCTCCCTCATAGTTGTACTCACTCTACTAGTGCCCTGTGTACGTTATTTCATTTTAACTTCAAGACTTCTGAGGCTCTTTGGCCATCAGTCTGGAACAGGCGAGGGAGGTGTCAAACGAACAGCAGTGACAGGAACGGCTACCAGCTCTCAGGGGATAGGATTTGGGGCACATCATATTCAGAATTTAGTTTAATCATGGTAACCGATACATGTCACGAAGTTTATCATTTTAACTATTTTTAAGTGTACAGTTCAGTGGCATTAAGTATATTCACGTTGTTGTGCAAACCTTCGCCACCACCTGTAAGTTTTATCTTTGTAATCTCCTTTCTTTATAGGGATTACTATCCCCCTTTTACAGAGAAGGGAACTGAGGCTCAGAGGATTAAAGTAGGCTTTCCAGGCTTTCACAGCTTGGGACCCACACCCAGTTCTACTGGCCCTGGGAGCCCACGCTCTCAGCACCAGAGTCAGCCACTCTGTGTATATTCCACCAAACATCGATAGTGCTGCTGGGCGCCCAGCACTGGGCCAAATGAACAGGGCTCTGGGGTGGGGACCCTGACTGTCCCCAGTTTACAGATGAGGAAGTTCACGTTCAGGGAGAGGGAATCATTTGGCTGATGGGTGCCAAGCCGGGATTAGAGCCAGGGCCATCTGATACCACCTCCCAGCTGGCATGGGGCAGGGGAGGGGGCCAGGCAAGGACTCAGATGCTTAAAATACAACACGAATATGTGTTCTGATGGGGGACTCACAGCCCCAGGATTGAGCCACTCAGGCAGATGAGGACTCATTCGTGTGTCAGGAGTCAGGGCAGCCTGGCAGCATGGTTATTATGGGTCCAGCTTTGGCGTTAATCTGATTGGCTTGAATCTCTGCCACTTCCGAGCTGGACTAGTGTTGACCCTTCCTGAGCCTCCGTTTCCTCATCTGTAAAATGGGGGCTGATGCCGTTAGTACCCCCTTCGTATAACGTGAGCACTCAGGCTTTACGGCTTGTCCAGTACTCTGACTGTGGGTGGCATGCAGAAAGTGCTCTATAAACTTTGTTTCTATTATTCAGTGATCTTGGGCAGATCTCTAGCGCAGAGTTTGGCAAACTTTTTTTTTTGTAAAGGGCCAGATGGTAAATATTTTAGGCTTTGCAAGCTCCGTAAGGTCTCTATCATGTATTCTTGGGTTTTTGTTTTTTGTTTTGTTTTGCTTTTTCACACTCCTTTAGAAATGTAGAAACCATTCTTAGTTCATAGCTCTATAAAAATGGGCCACAGGTCATAGTTTGTTCTAGAACAATGGCAGCCCGATAGAAACATCATATGAGCCACGTACAGCATTTTAAACGTTCTTGCATCCACACTTTTGAAAAGTTAAAAAATGAGTGAGGTTAGTTGTAGGGATGTATTTTCTTTAACTTAGCATGTCTAAAATGTCATTTTAACATGTGGTCAATATAGAAAAAGTTAATGAGATGTTTTATCTTCTCTCTTGCTTACCAAGTCTTTGAAATCCAGTGTGTATTTTACACTCATAGAACATGTTGATGCAAATGAGCTGCATTTTAAATGCTCAAGAGGCACATATGGGGAGGGGCTGCTGAATTGGACAGTGTAGGGTTAGCCCCCTCTCTGCTTCAGCCTCCCCACCTGGAAAATGGGAGTGATAATATTAACTCCCAGTCCTTGGAGATGTGGAAGGTTTATCAGGATGTAAATTCTGAGCATATAAGTTTGTTGGATGGAGAAAAGGATGGGGAGAGCGGGTCATGCAGAGGGAACAGTCTGTGCAAAAGCCCTGTGGTGAGGCGTGTTTATGTGATGGGTAGGGAGAGATGCAAGGGGTTGAGTGACTGGACAGTGAGCGCCGAGCCTGGGAAGGTGGGCAGGGTCCAGACCGTCCTGTGGTGAGATCCGTGGGTGCCTGCTTGAGAATCTGCTCTGGGTTATCTGGCTGCTTCGAGGGCCCTGGCCAGCAGGGAGGTGGCTGGGGAAGTGTTCAGTCCTGATGACAGTCTGTCCACTGCCTTAGTTCTGTTACACTGACTCCCCTGTGTCTGATCCTGCAGCCTTCTCCTTAACACCAGGCTGGGTGCTTCTAGCTTACTTACTCACATCCTGCTACTTACTGCCCTTGTCTCAGCTTGTCACAATTCAGATTCCCAGAAGAGAATCTGATTGGCCCAGCACAGCATTTTGGGTCAGGATGGGGTTCGTATTATGACTGTTGATTGGCTACCCCTTGTCAGGTCTCCTCCAATCAGCTGTGGCTTCCACTGAATGGGTGTTATGGGTGGGGCAACTTCCCACCAAGTGGAAGTGGGTGGGGTCAGTGACATGACTGACATGAGGAGAGGCCGGAAAGACGTGGCTTTGGGACTAAGTGACCCTGGTTGGGGAGCAGGCAAGGACGATGATGCCAGGGCCTGATGACTGGTGGATAGTGGGGATTCTGGGAGGAAGAGTGGTTTGGGGAAAGAAGCCAAGCCCAATTGGGATGTGGTGAGTCAAGGGCCCCATGTCCAGCTAGAGAAACAGCTGGATCCTTAGAGGAGGAAGATCGGCAGTGGGAAGAGACATAGGAGGGGGTGCCCTCCCCTGGCTGGGGGAGGGGGTGCTCTGATGGATTTTTCAGAAACTTCTGAGAACTGGAACAGGGAACATTATATCCACAGTGAGAGGGAAAAAGACACCCCTAGGGGGGCGCCCTGCATGTGCAGAAACCTGGAGGTCAGAAAGTCTGGGGCTTGTCTGCTGAGCTTTGAGGGTCTGGATGACCTGCTGGGCAGGGGTAGGAGAAAGGAAAGGAGACTGAGGCAAAGTCTCTATGCCAGGCTGTGGAATCTGCATTGGGGGCCCTGGAAGGTTTTGGAGCAGGGCAGGATATGTAAATGAGCTTTTCAGTCCTTGAAAAGGATTTGAAACGGACTTTTCAATCCTTGGGCCTCTGACCTGGTTCCCTGAGGAGCCAGGAGGGAGGATTGAGAACCATGGTATCCTGGAGGAAGGCACTTGGGATTGACATGCCCATATCCCTGTCTCATCCTGCCTCACTCTTGTCCAGTGAAATTTCAGCCAAGAACCTTTCTGGACCTCATGTTCATCAAGTTATTCTAACTCCTTTCTGTTCCCCTGGCTGATCTGCAGGATATGAAAAATTGTGGATGTAGAAGCATTTGACCAAAAACCAAGAATAGATAGCCAGTACTTGGCACTCAGGCTCCAGTGCTGCAGCTGCTGCCAGTGGCAGACATCACTAATCAATCCCAGCACTTGCTCCTGCTGAGCCTAGTGCTCAGGGCAGCCGTGATCAGTTAGTTGGAGTTACCTGAATCCTGTTTATCACTTGACTGTGGATTCTTTATTTTACTTATTTATTTTTTAAAAATATTTAATTTACTTTTGGCTGCATCGGGTCTTAGTTGCGGCATGTAGGATCTTTTCGTTACTGTGCTCAGGCTCCTCTCTAGTTGTGGCGTGCGGGCTCAGTAGTTGGGGCATGCGGGCTTAGTTGTCCCGTGGCATGTGGGATCTCAATTCCTCTACCAGGGATCGAACCTGCATCCCCTGCACTGGAAGGCGGATTCTTAACCACTGGACCACCAGGGAAGTCCCAACTATGGATTCTTTAAATGCAAGGGCTTGTCCCTCATTCATCTCTGGGTTATCACAAAGCTCAGTGCGTATTTCCCACTATGTTCTTATTATTTACTTATCTGTGCCTGTCAGTTGCTTTTTTCTAGAGCCACAGCTGTCACACACTTTACCTGGCAGTCCCTGGTCATCACCCAACCCCCTCATGGAAGATACATTCCTTCCTGGACTCGTTTAGGTATCACTTCTTCGAGGAAGCATTCTTGGATTCACATCGAGTCCAGAGTCCTTCTTCTAGGCTTCTGGGGCACCTGCTGTTAGCACATTTATTACTTGTGCTGTTATTTTTTTGTGCCTGTGTCTGGTCCCCTGCTAGTCCCCTTACTCCCTGAGATCACATGCTGGGTCTGACATCCTTTGGTTCCCGGTGCCCAGCTGGGGCACACAAGCCTTGGGGTGGGGATGGGGGTCTGAGTGTGCTGAGGGAAGTTGAGATCAGGGAGCCTTTGTGTCACTGTCCTTCCCTGCTGTGGACAGGCTGATGAAATAAATGGTCTCAGGTAACCCGTCACCTCTTTATTCTTAGCACAAGCCACAACCTCACCCTGTTCTGTTCATTTGCTTGTCTGTCTTATTACCTCTGTAATGAAAACCCCAAGAAAGGCTTTGTCGATCTCGTTCACTGCCAAACTGTGGGACCCGACACTGTATCTAGAAGATGGTGGGTGGATGAGTGCTCAGATTTTGTCATTTCTTTGAGTCATGCGGATGGCTTGTGCCATCACACTGTATAGCTATAATAACTAAAACCTTGTAGCCCAGAATGAATGGCCTATTTGCAGCAACATGGATGGACCTAGAGATTATCATACTAAGCGAAGTAAGTCAGAAAGAGAAAGATAAATGCCATATGATATCACTTATATCAGGAATCTAAAATACGACACAAATGAACATATCCACAAAACAGGAACAGACTCACAGACATAGAGAACAGACTTGTGGTTGCCAAGGGCGAGGAGCCGGTGGGGAGGGAAGGATTGGGAGTTTGGGATTAGCAGATGCAAATTAGTATATATAGGATGGATAAACAGCAAGGTCTATACTGTGTACTATACTATACGTACTATACTATACTACACTATATAACACAGTGAACTATAGTCAATATTCTGAGATAAACAACACTGGAAAAGAATATGAAAAAGAATATATATATGTATAACTGAGTCATTTTGCTATACAGCAGAAATTAACACAACATTGTAAATCAACTATACTTCAGTAAAATTAAAAAAAAAAAAAAAAAAAAAAACAACCAACAGCATGAACAGCCTGATTGAGAGTATAGACGGTTCCCTGATGGTTCAGTTTAGGATTTTTAAACTTTATGATGGTGCAAAAGCGATACGCATTTGAAATTTGAGTTTTGTTCTTTTCCTGGGCTAGTGATATGCGCTACGATACTCTCTTGTGATGCTGGGCACTGGCAGCGAGCAGCAAGCCACCAGCTCCTGGTCAGCCACGCAGTTAATCGCAAGGGTAAACAACTGATACACTTACAACCCTCCTGTCCCCAGACAACCGTTCTGTTTTTTACTTTCAGTACAGTATTCAGTAAATTACGTGAGATACTCCATACTTTATTTTTAAAGATGGGCTTTGTTTTAGATGACTTTGCCCAACTGCAGGCTAATGTAAGCGTTCTGAGCACGTTTAAGGTAGGCTGGACTAAGCTATGATGTCTTTAGGGGTATTCAGTGCATTTTTGACTTAGGATATGTTCAACTTACGATGGGTTTATTGGGATGGAACCCCATGGTAAGTTGAGGAAGCTTTGCATCCCCAAATCTAAGAACCTCAGACAGCCAGAAGATACCTGTCAGCTGGAAGTTCGCTGATGCTTGTTAATGATGATGCCTTTTCTCTAAGGGAGTGTAGAGGGAGGACAGAGGGCCAGGAATTGGGATTGGGAAGGGCAGGCATGGGGGTTGACCCTGCGGGCCTTACTGTGCCCCTCCTCAGCTGGCGTTGCAGACGGGGCGCGAGCCTCCACCCATCTGGCGAGTCCAGAAGGCACTGCTGCAGAAATTCACTCCGGAGATCAAGGACGGGCAGCGGCAGTTTTGTGCCACCAGTAATGTGAGCCTGCAGAGGGGAGCGAGGGCTTGAGGGGCCCTGGGTGGGGTGTGTGGAAGCCACTGTCCCCCTCACACGATTCGGATTCACCTTGGGTCCAAGATGTGTCCAGAGCGGGGGGGTCTCCACCTCCTGGCAGGCTCTGGGTGGTTGCCATGGTGGGCCAGGGCAGGGGTGGGAGTCTTGGGTGTTGGGCTGCCTAGCTGGGGCGGAGGAAGGAGTTCCTCATGTGCTTCTTTTCCTCCATAGTATTTGGGGTATTTTGGGGACGCCAAAAACCGGTACCAGCGCCTTTACGTCAAGTTTCTGGAAAACGTCAACAAGAAGGATTACGTGAGGGTCTGTGCTCGGAAACCCTGGCACCGGCCCCCAGTGCCTGTCAGGTACCAGGGGGGCCGGGGGTCAGGTGGTGGGCAGGGCCAACAGGCATGGGGTGAATCATACAAGGAAATTTACATAACATAAAATTAACCATTTTAAAGTACACAATGCTTAGAAACAGAGTCGGGGAGGGGGTGCAGAGACCCAGAGAGTGGGGCCCCCAGAGAGAGGGGGACAGAGACCAGCTCAGCAAAGTTCTGTGCTTAGAGCTGCGGGCTAGGCGGTGGGGGCGGGGGTACCCCAAGGAGGAGAATTGGGGTTTCAGGGGGTGCTGACTGCAGTCCCATCTATGTCCCCTTCCAGACGCTCTGGTCAGGCCAAGGGCCCCGCATCTGCTGGGGGCAGCTCTGCACCTCCCCCCAAGGCCCTGGCACCGCCTCCTAAGCCTGAGACCCCTGACAAGACGACATCCGAGAAGCCCCCAGAGCAGACACCTGAGACGGCCGTGCCTGAGCCCCCTGCCCCTGAGAAGCCATCCCTGCCTCGGCCCATGGAGAAGGAGAAAGAGAAGGAGAAAGAGAGGGCCACGCGTGGGGAACGGCCACTGCGGGGTGAGCGGGGCACGGGCGGCCGGCAGATTCGGCCAGATCGGAGCCTCACCACGGGACAGCCCGCCACCTCCCGGCTGCCCAAGTCCCGGCCCACCAAGGTGAAGGCTGAGCCGCCCCCCAAGAAGAGGAAGAAGTGGCTGAAGGAGGCGGCAGGCAACGCCTCGGTGGGCGGGGGCCCACCAGGCAGCTCCTCGGACTCAGAGTCATCCCCCGGGGCTGCCAGTGAGGATGGTAAGGCCATCGGCAGCCGTAGGGCTGGTGGTAGGGAGGCGACTCTGTGGCTTTCAGAAGGAGGCATGGATGGGGGCTATACAGAGGGCTGCAGGTAGCATCAGCAAACAGTCACAGTAGTAATAAGTAAGTTAAAAGTAATAGCAGTAGCTAACAGCTGTATAGCACCTAACCACGTGACAGGCTGTCTTGTAAGTGCTTCACAGATGTTAACTTGTTTGAGTTTTTCACTGTGGTCCTAGGAAGTAGATACCAATATTATCCTCAAATACAGGTGAGGAGACTGAGACACCAAGAGAGTGCAGCACAGCTGGGATGTGACATCCCACCTGAGTTGGAATGCAGCCGGTGGAGCATCGCGCTCTGTTCTTCAACACTGCACTGTTCTGTCTCAGAATAGGCAGCTTCTGAGGGCTGAGGAGGATTGGGGACCAGCATCTATCGTGGGGACCCAGACATAGTGGTGTTCCCTGTGACTCCCTGCGTGACTCCAGGAAAGGGCCAACACCTCTTTACACCTCAGTGACCTCACCTGTAAAATGGGTTAATAATGAAGTAAAAATGGGTATTCACAGAAAAGCACATAGGAGGGTACTAGCCTGTAGTGGGCACCAGGTGGGAGCTCCATTGCTTAGAATGATGTCTGGTTTATGATGACAGTAACAACAACAACAATATATGTACACATATGTAAAATAAATATAACAGCTGACTTTTACTGAGTGCTTACTTAAGTACCAGGCATCATTTTAAGCATGTTACACATTGGCTTATTTTATCTTTACATAAACCCTGGGAGGTGGGTGCTGTAAAATGATCCTCATTTTATTTTTTATTATATTTTTCGGGGGTTTTTGTGTTTTTTTTAATTTTACTTATTTTTTTATCCTCATTTTAAAGATGAGAGATCTGAGGCCCTGGGAGGTGACATGACTTGCTCAAGGTCACATACTCTTTCAGGTGTAGTGCAGGGATAGCTGTTGTAACAGAGGCTAGTCAAATGAGAGAGTCGGAATTATCTTTTCATCAAAGCCCTGATGAAGTTGGGAAGTTCTGATTAAGTGCCAGATCTGGGAATGGCCCACATCCTATCTTCTCTTATCCCATTGGCCGGAACTAGTCACCTGGCCACAGCTAACTGCAAGGGAGCCTGGGAAATGTAGTCTTTTAACTGGGCCGTTGGCTCAGTCTGGCCAGGTGGAAGCAGTTAATGCTGAGTCAGGGGAAGGTGCTGGCAAGGGAGGAGCTTTACAAAAGGCCCAGGTTTGCAGGTTCTTTTTCTTTTTCTTCAACAAGTTTATAGCTCTAATTCACATACCACGTAGCTCACCTAATTAAAACCCATAGTCCTCTGGCTTTTAGTATAGTCAGCGTTGTGCATCTCCCTGGCAGTCAAGTTTAGAACATTTTCATCACCCCAAAAGGAAACCCTGCTTCCTTTGGCCATCACTCCCCTTTCTCCCCACCCTCATCCCTAAGCAACCAGTAATTTACTATTTCTATAGATTTGACCATTTTGGACATTTCACCTAAGGGATATCATACGTACAGTGTGCAGTCCTTTGGGACTGGCATCTTTGCTTAGCATAATGTTTTTGAGGTTCATCCATGTTGTGTGTATCAGTACTTCATCCTTTTTTTTTTCTAATTGAAGTATAGTTGATTTACAATATATTAGTTTCAGGTGTACACCATAGTGATTCAATATATTTATAGATTATACTCCATTTAAGGTTCTTATAAAATATTATCTATGTTTCCTATGCTGTACAATATATTCTTGTAGCTTACTTATTATTATACATAGTTGTTTGCAGTACTTCATTCCTTTTTATGGCTGAATACTATTCCATTGCTTGGATATGCCACATTTTGTTTATCCATGGACTAGCTTGATGGACATTTGGGTTGTCTCCACTTTTTTGGCTGATGCTGCTATAAACATATGTGGACAGCCCAGAATTTTCTTAGCCTATGAAATGGGAGAAACTAAACTCTGCACTCTCAGGGAAGCAATTCCCCCGCCAAGGGTCAGTATCTTTCTTTGGTCCTGGGTCTCTCTCTGTTCACCCCATTTGACCAGGAGCCCCTCCTGGGCAGGATGAGCCTGACTCAACGTCTGGATGCCCTGAAGGTTCCGTCCAGACCAGGAGGTCTCAGAACCAGCCCTCCTGCTGGTCCAAGACTGATGATCCTCCATGTGCTAGAACTTGATGTCTCTCCTTTCTTAGATGCACAATGAAAGTTCTAGAAAGAGGCTGCAGTGATGTTCCCTCTCCCCCTTCCTTTAGTTCACTCTCATCTGGCTTCCTCAGCCCCTTTCTGCAGGTGTTAATTGAGCACATACTATGTGCCATGAACTGAGGGTTCCAGCAGTAAACAGAAAAGACAAAAACATGTATTCTCGTGGGAGCTTACAGTCTCAGCGGGGGAGTTAATCAGATAAATATGTTACGTAATAGAACACAAAACAATATGAAAAGTCATCAGTGTAAGGCTGGGTCGGATTAAAGGCAGTAGAGAAAAATAAATCCGGTAAAGAGGATCCAGGCGGGATCCTGGGTGATATTTGCGGGGGAAGGGGGAGTTGCAGAAGGCTTCTGGAAGTGACATTGGAGCAGAGGTCCGAATGCAACAGGGTTGGGGTGGTGTGACTTTGGGAGAGAGAACATTATGGACTGGGTATGTCTGAGGATCAGGAAAGAGGCCAGCAGCTGGAGGAAGTGAGGCCAGAGAAGGAACAGGAGTACAGCTTGGAGAGACAAGGGTCCTGGGGCTTTGTGGCCCCACTGGCAGGATTTTATCACGAGTGAGACAGGAGCCTTAGGAGGGTTCAGGCAGAGGCTTGATGGGGTCTGACTCCCACGGCTAAATGGTCACTCTGGCCTCTTGAAACAGCTGTCAGCAAGGACCGTCCATGTGGGTAAATCAAGTGGACATTTCTCGTGCCTTTTCCTAAAGGATGTTTTGGGGTCTTCCCACATGTGGCCCTCCTGCTTCTCTTTTCTCCCTGATGCTCCTTCTTGAGTTTCTGGTGGCTGTCCCTCCAGTCCCATCCTTGGAGAATCCCCTGGTGGTCCAGTAGTTAGAACTCAGCGCTTTCACTGCCAGGGCCTGTGTTTGATCCCTGGTCAGGGTACTACGATCCCCCAAGCCACGTGGCACGGACCAAAAAAAAAAAAAAAAGAGTCCCGTCCTTGGCCTCATTGCTTGGCATTCCATATCTCTCACTTGGCAAGCTCCCACAAATTCCGTGAGCCTCAGACTCATTTCTTCTCCCTGCCACCTTCCAGGCCTACGCCCCAGCAACTCCCTCCTTCCAGACCCGCCGAGCTGGTCCTAGCTTCTCTATCTCGGACACAGCCCCACTGGCAACCAAGTCACCAGGCCAGACCCTCCCTCACCTCTGCTGCAAGGAAGCCCCCAGCCCTACCCCTCCGGCCCTGACTGCCCCCATCCCCTCTGCTCCTTCCCACAGCCCTAGCTCAGATGCTGGCCCTCCTGCCCCTCAATCTATGTATCCTGATCCTCCAGCCCTGGCCCAGCCTCATCCTTTCTCATCTGGTCCATTGCCCTGGCCTCTGGTCTCATCCCTCTGATCCATCCCCTGGCCTTGGAGTGGTCTCTCTCCACTTACCTTCGCCCGTCCCTGCTCATAGCTCTCCCATGGCTCCCTAGTACCCCTCCCTAAAAAAGGCCCTCCCTTTTCTACCTCATCTCAGAGGCCTCACATGGTCTGGCCTGCCCTGACTTGTGCAGTCTCAGCTCCCATCTCCTTCCTCAGTCTTACCTTTTGTGACCTGATCTCTCAGACCTGATTCAGTGGTTTGGAACCAACTCATCTCTCAGACTTGATTCACTGGTTTGGAAACCAACTCTGCTGCTTCTTTAGACTTTACTGAAGCTACACTAAACTAGTCAAACACAGTGGTCACCGGCCTGGAATACTCTTTCCTATCACTCAAGGCTCAGCGTGTGTGTGACCTTTAATAGCCTTCCCTGACTTGCCAGGCTGAGCTCATTACGGTACCTGTGATTCACCGTTAGAGTATATTGTCCTGGTGTTGGGGAGTCTTCCCCAGTGGACGTGGACCTCACTGAGGGTAGGGATTTCTCTCCTGGTCCCTGGAGCTTAGAATACTGTCTGCCACACAGGCGGCCTTGGAGAAAGTTGGAATGATGGGCCATGTCTCCCTTTCTTCCCCCAGAGCGGGCAGTACCTGGGCGTCTGCTGAAGACCCGGGCGATGCGGGAGATGTACCGGAGCTATGTGGAGATGCTGGTGAGCACGGCACTCGACCCGGATATGATCCAGGCCCTGGAGGACACACATGGTGAGCAGAGGCTTGGGGGCCCAGAGCCCCCTACCCCTCCTTTGCCTCCCATACATCGTGAGGCTGCATCTCTTCTGATACCCTGTCTTGCCTTTCAGACGAGCTGTACCTCCCGCCCATGCGGAAGATCGATGGCCTCCTGAATGAGCACAAGAAGAAAGTCCTAAAGCGGCTGTCGCTGAGCCCAGCCCTGCAGGTGCTTGGGGGGGCTTGGCCTGCGGCGTCTGGGGCCCAGAGCTCAGGCACAGAGGAGACATGTGCATGTCAGCCACTGCGCTGGTCCCCAGAGCATCAGGCCCTGGAAGGGCGATTGTTGGAAGGGTCGGGCTTGGCCAGGAGAGTAGTGGAGGCCGGGCTGTCTGGAGGGAGTCTCTGGGTTCCCAGCAGTCCTGCAAGCACAGATGGAGGCGAGCTGGGATCGCGCGGCGGGGTCATCGTCAAGGTCTGGGATGGGCTGCTAGGCAGGCCCAGCAGAGCGTGGTTGTGGAGTACAAGTTTGGGGACAAAAGGTGGACTAGGGCCTGGACCCAGGGCTCGCTCTGGGGCAGAGCGTTGAGTGGATTTTTTTTTTTTTTTTGTAGAATAGAGTTTTTATTTTTTTAATAAATTTATTTATTTTATTTATTTATTTTTGGCTGTGTTGGGTCTTCGTTGCTGCACGCGGGCTTTCTCTAGTTGCGGCGAGCTGGGACTACTCTTCGTTGTGGCTCGCGAGCTTCTCATTGCGGTGGCTTCTCTTGTTGCAGAGCACGGGCTCTAGGTGTGCGGGCTTCAATAGTTGTGGTGCGCGGGCTCGGTAGTTGTGGCTCACGGGCTCTAGAGCGCAGGCTCAGTAGTTGTGGCGCACGGGCTTAGTTGCTCTGCGGCATGTGGGATCTTCCCGGACCAGGGCTCCAACCCGTGTCCCCTGCATGGGCAGGTGGATTCTTAACCACTGCACCACCAGGGAAGTCCCCGTTGAGTGGATTCTGATGGCTTCTCTGTCGACGTAATTCAGGCTCTTCGAATCTCAGGCTCGAATCCGAAGTCATCTATGTAATTTCCCTTCTGGGATGGGATATCACGGTGGCTCCGAGAATTCTGGGAGAGAACATTAATTTGGTTTTGAGAATTCTGATGGGGATGTTAATGTGGTGCTGAGAACTGGGGCGGGAGGGGGGTAAAATGCTCAGAATTCTGGAATGGATTTTAGGCCAGCTCTGAAAATTCTTGCTGGGATGTTAGTCTGACTATGAAAACATGAGATAAAACGTTAATCTGGTTCTGGAATTCTTCGTGGGATGTTAGGATGCCTCTGAGAATCTTGGGATTGACTGTTCATCTGGCTCTGAGAAGGGGGGTAGGATATTACGCTGGAGTTAGGAATTCCACTGTAATGGGAATTACCTGGTGGTCCAGTGGTTAGGACTCCGCACTTTCAATGCCGAGGGCGCGGGTTTGATCCCTGGTCGGTGAACTAGGATCCCACAAGCCGCGTCGTGTGCCAACCCCCCCCCCAAAAAAAAAAAAAATTCCCCTGTAGAACATTAGGATAGGTCTGAGCATTATGGGGTGGAATATGAGTCTGGTATTGTAATTCTGGGATGGACGTTAGCCTGGCTCTAGGGATTCTGGATTTCAGGCTGACTCTTAGAATTTTTGTAGGAGGTGATGGTGGCTCTGGAATCCTGGGCAGGATGTTAGGTGTCTCGGAGAATCTTGGGCCGGGCCACAAAACACATTATAAGGGTCACCAGACAGGCCTAGGCTTCCCCTGGCCTTTGAGGAAACCGAGACTCCCAAGTGTCTTTCCTGATCTGCAGTTTCCTGGGGGAAACTGAGGCGTCTGATCACATGGGATCTGAGAACTGGGGGGTGGGTCTGGGGTGTGCGGGTCCAGGGAGGTCCCCCTGACCCCTCGGATTCCCGCAGGACGCCCTGCACACGTTCCCCCAGCTGCAAGTGGAGCAGAGTGGGGAGGGTTCCCCAGAGGAGGGGGCCGTGCGTCTGCGGCCGGCCGGGGAGCCCTACAACCGCAAGACGCTCAGCAAGCTCAAGAGGAGCGTGGTCAGAGCCCAGGTGCGGCGGAGCCCGGGAG
The DNA here is from genome assembly GCF_963455315.2 of Globicephala melas. Classification (NCBI taxonomy): domain Eukaryota; kingdom Metazoa; phylum Chordata; class Mammalia; order Artiodactyla; family Delphinidae; genus Globicephala; species Globicephala melas. The sequence goes on along the minus strand of NC_083332.1, from coordinate 6,994,422 downwards.
GGGCGGGGCCGGGGGCGGGGCGCGGGGGCGGGGCCGCCCGGCGCTGAGCGGGGAGGCTGAGGCTTCTCCGCTTCACCTGCCCAGGAGTTCAAGGTTGAGCTGGACAAGTCGGGATACTACACGCTCTACCATTCACTCCACCACTATAAGTACCACACCTTCCTGCGCTGCCGGGACCAGGTGAGCCCACCCACGCCCCGCACGGGTCACCCTGGGATTCAAGCCATCGCAGGCTCCCCCCTGGACCCAGGAGTCCAGCTCCCAGCCCCCCTCTCCCTGGGACACTGATCCCTAGGCCCCCAGCCTCCTCCCACCCCAGCTCCATGTTTAACCCCCCTGCAGACCCTGGCCATCGAGGGCGGCGCTGAGGACCTGGGCCAAGAGGAGGTGGTCCAGCAGTGCATGCGGAACCAGCCATGGCTGGAACAGCTGTTTGACTCCTTCAGCGACCTGCTGGCCCAAGCACAGGCCCACAGCCGCTGTGGGTGACCCCACCCTGGCTTGGGGGGGCCACCTCCTCCATAAACCGAGAATTGGGACAGAACTGTGCCCTCAGGAGCTAACCCCTGGGCCCCATCGCTGGGGTGGGGTGGGGGGGTCATTGGTCAGGGTGTGTCCATGCTGCCCCCACAGGACAGGGTTCGAAGTTCGATTCCCCCCATCTCCCAAGCCCTCTCCACTCCCTCCCATTCCTCCCACTGTCCGGTGTACAGAGAAATTATTTATATATATGTATAGATGTCTATTTAGTAACGGTTTCCCTCCCCCACCTTGCCCCAATCCCCCCTCCCTGGCATAGCCCCAGCCCCCTCCACCTTGTACATAATGTATAGGAAAAGTCTATGTATGGTTGAGGGGGGCGGGGCGGCTTCGGAGAGCTGGGGGACCCCTTCCCCCCAATCCCCCCCTCACAGGCCAAGATCTTTGCTAAAGGCCATTCCCTCCCCAGGGCATTTGGTGTCGGGTGGGAGGGGGAAAACACATCTTGTTAATTATTTTTAATCTTATTTATTGTAGATACCTAGGGCAGGGGGCTGGGGAGGTGGAGGGGGGAGAAGGGTCCCCTCTCTTTGCCCCTCCCACTCCTTTTCTACTGCGATTTGTCTGTGTCTGCCCCCCCCCCGCCCCCATCCCATTGTCATCTGGATGTGGTTCTATTTTTTATCGGTCTCTTCTCCCCTCCTCCCTCTCTCTAACCCCTCTGCTCCCATCTCCCCACCACCCTTTGTCTCTTGCTCTTTCTTGGGCTTCTGTACAACTCAACTTGTATACACTGTGTACACACAACCAGCCAAACGAAAACCCGACGGCAAACACTTTATCGGCTGGCTGGAGTGCCTCTGTCCTGCGGCATGTTGGGGGGCCAGGGGGTGGCATGGGCAGAAGGTCTGGATTCTGGAGCCCTGGGATGTGGTTGGGCTGGGGTCATTGTATCCATTGTGTCTTGCTGTGTAACAAATCAGCCCACCCCAAAACTTAATAACTTGAAAACAACAAACAGTTACCATCATCGGGTTTCTGAGGGTCAGGAATTTGGGAGCAGGTTAGCTGGGTGGTACTGGCCTGAGGTCAGTCGTGAGGGTGCAGTCGTCATGGATTTGACTGGGGTTGAAGGATGTACTTTTAAGGTGGTTGTTGGCTGGAGGCCTCAGTTACTTGCCATGTGGACCGCGCCATAGGGTGGCGGTGGCTTGAGAGTCTTCCAGACATGGCAGTTGCTTCCCCCAGAGTGAGTGAGTGAGGGGAGAGAGCAAGGAGGAAGCCACTCAATCTTTATGTCCTAATCTCGGCCATTGTACACCATTGCTTCTGCCATACTCTTCATTAGAGGAGGGTCATTAAGCCCAGCATACACTCGAGGGGAATCAAGGTCTGCTTCGTGAAGGGAAAAGAATATGAATTTGGGGGTGTATTTTTAAACCAGCACAGGCAGTGATGGGTGTTGGGAGTTAAGCAGCTTTCTCTTGGCTCCCTGAGATAGGCTTGAGGGTGGGTCTCTGTTCTCAAACCGTGAAACTACCAGGTCACGAGTGGATTGGCATTTTAGAGGTCGGCCTGCAGAGTTGAATGTGGATTTCTGTCTTCTCATGCCTTCTTAGAGTCCTTGAAGAGCTTGTGGAGATGCAGACTCGTGGGCTGTTTCTCAGCTCTATTGAGTCAGAACCCATTTTTTAATAAAATCCTGGGAGGATTCTACCATACATTCAAGTTTGAGGAACAATGTTCTAGAATAAGGGTGTTAAAAATTTGGAGGTTGGGAATTACCTGGTGGTCCAATGGTTGGGACTTGGTGCTTTCACTGCAGTGGCCTGGGTTCAATCCCTGGTTGGGAAACTAAGATCCTCAAGCTACACAGTGCAGTCAAAAAAGAAAGTGTGGAGGTCAACTGGCAGTCTACTAGAACCCAGCCTGTAAGGTAGTGAGTAAGCCCTTGTTCTAGAGTCTGGACACATCCTCAAAGATAGACCATTGGTATTCTTTTTTTGCAGTACTCGGGCCTCACACTGTTGTGGCCTCTCCCGTTGCGGAGCACAGGCTCCAGACGCTCCACGGCATGTGGGATGTGGGATCTTCCCGGACCGGGGCACGAACCCGTGTCCCCTGCATCGGCAGGCAGACTCTCAACCACTGCGCCACCGGGGAAGCCCACCATTGGTATTCTTGAACTCTGGACTTGGCATTGAAGATGGCTGGTCAGTAGGTAAAGACCAAACATGAGATTTAAGGGTGGATCATCAGGGACTTCCCTGGTGGTGCAGTGGTTAAGACTCCACACTCCCAATGCAGGGGGCTCAGGTTCGATCCCTGGTCAGGGAACTAGATCCCACATGCATGCCGCAACTGAGAGTTTGCATGCCACAACTAAGGAGCGGGCAAGTTGCACAACTAAGACCCAGTGCAACCAAGTAAATATTAAAAAAAAAAGGGAGTGGATCATCAGCGTTCTAGATTCTCTTCTGGGTGAAACTGAGGAAGAACCCCTGTTCTAGAACCTTGGATATTGGCTAGACCATGACCAATGTTATCAATTCTAGAGCCCTGGTTTTACAGGTCAGAGGAGTGATAGTAGCATTTGAGGACCACAAGAGAGTGAATGATGGGCCATTCACTTTCTAGAGTAAAGATGAGTCATTAACGTCCTTGAACTCTGGCTTGTAGCACATCACGAATGCATCCTCTGAGAGGGAGTGGCATGTTCAAGTCTCTGGACTGGGATGTTATATTGGAGCCAAAGGTTCCAGGATTGTCCCAGGTTAGAGATCCAGGGCAGAAATTGGATAATGTGCTCAGGAAGTGACTTGTGGGGACAATAGCATCCCTTTGGGGACAGAATAACCTTGTGGTTGGCCTTTGGAATTCAGTTTACCAAATTTGAATCTCAGCTCCAGCACTGACCAGACGAGTTGGATGACAGCTTCTGTCGTCAGCTTTGTCATCTGTAAAATGGGCTTTTGTCAAGACAAAGGAAAACAATTCGTTTGAAGTGCTGTTCAACGCTTAGCTGCTGTTACCCATAGCAGGAGACCCTGGGGGGCTTGGTGGAAGTCCAAGAGATGGCAGGAGGGGGGAGAGGCAGAGGACGACAAAGATGGATAAAGAGAGGGACATTAAAATCCCAAGAGACTTGGAATTTTGACAAGCACTGCCAGGCCCAGGGGAGGGCAGGAACCAGAGACTCACAGGCGTACACGTAACCTAGGGAGATGCCAACGGGGCCATCCCAGCCTCTTTGCTGTTGTCTGATGAGCTTTGGCATGGTGGTGACTGCAAACCTTCCAAAAATGGCCCGCCAGCTGTCATGTGGGTTTTGTATGTGTGCCTTTTTTAGGGGCAAGCGGTAGCTTTCGTCACCTCCTCAGAGTGCCTCTAGGTCCTCTGAGAAATGGGGTGTCCCGGCCAAGAACTTAGCCCCATTAGACAATGCAGAAAAGACTCAGGCCTTCTGCTTGCGGCATGTCAACGGTGGGACCCTGGGGAGAGAGAAGTTGGCCTGGGACTCCCTGGTTCCTGTTGAGAGCTCCTCACCCCTGGCTGGGTCTTAGGTAGAGATGTCAGATCTTATCTGGGAGCTGATAAAAAAAAAACATCCCCATCCCACAGGGGAGGGCCCCCACTGCACAGAGCTTCTGGGGGCGGTGGGTGGAGGGTGAACACGCAGCACAATGTAGCTGAGCCACGCTTATTCCCAGGGCGGAAGGTTGAACCCAAGCCAAGGATTCTGCGATAATGAAACCCGGAAAGGGATATTTAGCTAATCATTGTTCTAATCTGGAATACAGAGGGACATTCATGGTTCTGGGGCAGGAGAACAGTGGGGCCTCCGTCATTGCTCCTGGGCATTTAGTATGTCCCAGGCGCTGCTTTCATTCTCTAGTTGCAGATCGGGCTCCTAAAGGCCTCTGGCTCTGGGAAGTGGCTCTGTGGTCAGCCCCTCTTTACAGATGAGAAGACTGAGACACATCTGCCCAAAGGCACTCAGATGGGAGGGGGCAGCGCCAGATTTGAACCCAGGCAGCCTGCTGCTGCGGCCACGCAGGGTCATTGTCTACCCTAGAACCAGAAAGCGGGTTCTGGGGTGGGTGTGAAGGGAATATTTTGGGATCGAGGCCCGGAGATTCTGTTGGGACTAAGCAGATGTAGGGGTGTGGGAGCAGATCATTGACTGGTGACAGTTATAAGGTGGAGGCCAGAGTTCCGGGGCACGGGGACATCTTGGTTGAGATTTCTGGCCTGGTGTGTCGAGTAGGTGTTGGAGCTCAAAGGTGGCCTGTCAGATGGGCCTGGAAGATAGGGGAGTGGTGGTCTCCAGTTCCGGCTCCAGCCTTCCAGGTTAGCAACTAGAGTACAGAATTGGGGGCCCTGATTCTCAAATTGAAGTGTGTTGTCACCTTATCTGCGGTGGCCTTAAGATGCCCTACATTTCAGGCCCCCCCCAGGAGAGAGGCTCAAATGGGGTGCGTCCACACCGGCCTCCAGTTAAATTCAGGGTTTAGACTCAGATGTCAGCCCAACTGAGAACTTTCTGGAACAGAACTTGCCGGTCGGCTGCTTGGACACCAGCCCACCTGTCCCTTCTCCCTCTTGCAGCCAAAACGTCTTTCTCAATATACATTGGAGGTGGGAAGCAGGTGGGCAGGGTTTGTAGCAGTTGCTGCCTGTCTCCAAGATCCCAAAACCTCCTAGAACACCACTGTCCCATAGACCTTTCGGCAATAATGAGAATGTTGTATACTTGCCCTGCCCATTCGGGGAGCTGCTAAGCCACATGTGAATACTGAGCTCTTGAAATGTGGCTAGTGTGATTCAGGAACCGAGTTTTAAAATTTTATTTAAGTTAAATTTAAATAGCCACATGTAGCTTCCGGCTGCCAGACTGAAGGGTGCAGTTCTAGAGCTTTCCGGGGGGGGGAGGGGAATGTTTTTTTCAGACGTTAGTACTTCGGGCTGCATGTGGAATCTTAAGTTTCCCCACCAGGGATCGAACCTGCGACCCCTGCAGTGGAAGCGCGGAGTCTTAACCGCTGGACTGTAAGGGAAGTCCTCCTCAAATGTTAATCTTCATCCCAACAAAATGCCCACAAAAACAGAAAAGGGTGCAGTCGTGCTGTTGGAGTGGAAGTGGGGGTTCAGACGCCTAGCTTGGCTTGTTCTGTATATCCCCCGTCCCTCCCCAAGCAAAGGGTCCAATGGTTCTCGGCGGATGGTGGTCCGTGGAGAGAGGCTTTAGCGTGTCTGCGC